>NC_090390.1:65879152-67270818 GCF_036365525.1 Heterodontus francisci
AGGGATTTGAAAACAAGGATGTGAATTTTAAAATCAAGATGTTGCTTGACCAGGATCCAGTGTAAGTCAGCAAGCACAGTGGCGCAGTGGTTAGCACCGCAGCCTCACCGCTCCAGCGACCCAGGTTCAATTCTGGGTACTGCCTGTGTGGAGTTTGCAAGTTCTCCCTGTGTCTGCGTGGGTTTCCTCCGGGTGCTCCGGTTTCCTCCTACATGCCAAAGACTTGCAGGTTGATAGGTAAATTGGCCATTAGCAGTTGCCCCTAGTATAGGCAGGTGGTAGGGAAATATAGGGACAGATGGGGATGTGGTAGGAATATGGAATTAGTGTAAGATTAGTATAAATGGGTGGTTGATGGTCGGCACAGACTCGGTGGGCCGAAGGGCCTGTTTCAGTGCTGTATCTCTAAAACTAAAAAACAGAACTTGGTGCAAGTTAAAATACGGGCAGTAGAGTTTTGGATGTCCTCAAGTTTATGGAGGGTAGAATGTGGGAGACCAGCTAAGAGTGCATTGGAATAGTCAAGACTAGAAGTGAATGAGAGTTTCAGCAGCAGATGAGTTGAGACAGGAGTGAAGTCGGACGATGTTACGGAGGTGGAAATCAGCAATCTTGGTGATGGCGCAAATATGTGATAGGAAGCTCAATTTGGGGTCAAATATGACACCAAGATTGAAAATGGATTGGTTTCATCTCAGACTGTTGTCGGGGAGAGAGATGGAGATTGCAGTGAGGGAACAGAGTTTGGAGCAATGGCTCAGCCTTCCCAATATTTAATTGGAAGAAATTTCAGCTCCTCCAGTATTGGATGTTGGATAAGCATTCTGCTGATTTAGCAACAGTGGAGGAATCGAGAAGTGGTGGTGAGGTAGAGCTGGATGTCATCAGCGTACATGTGAAAACTAATACTGTTCTTTCGAATGACGTCGCCAAGGGGCAGCATATAGATGAGAAATAGGAGGGGCCCTAGGATAGATTCTTAGGGGACACCAGAGTTAACAGTGTGGGAGTGGGAAAAGATGCCATTGCGAGTGATACTCTGGCTGCAATTAGATAGTTAAGAATGGAATCAGGTGAGAGCAGTTCCACCCAGCTGGACAACGGTGGTGTGGCCGACCATGTCAAAGGCTGAGAAGGACAAGGAAGGATAGTCACAGTCACAGAGGATTTCATTTGCGACTTTGATAAGACCTGTTTCAGTACAATGGCAGGGGTGGAAACCTGATTGGAGGGATTCAAACATGGAGTTCCGGGAAAGACAGAAAAAGATTTGGGAGGCGAGAACACGTTTAGGAACTTTGGAGAAGAAAGGGAGGTTGGAGATGGAGCAGTAGATTGCAAGGACAGTAGGGTCAAGCTTTGTTTTTTTGCGGAGAGGAATTCTGTTTGGAGGTGGGCCATACCAGCAACAAGAGCAAGTAAAAGGCTTCTCTCTCCAATGATACCACAAAATAATTTTCAATTCATTTCTAACATGTTATCAATAGTTATTCAGAAGGCGCGCACCTAGATTTATTCAGCATTTATTTTATATAATTACCCTGCTCAGTTGCTGTAAGAGAAATTCAGATGGTCACATCAAAAGTATGGCAATGAAAGCAGGACGCAGATGCCTTCACCAGATGATATTATAAATAATGAATGAGAAATCGGGGCATTTTAAAGCAGGAAGCAAAATGGAGCTAATAATTTTTTCCAAAGGTTTTTTTCCCCTTTGGTTTATTACCTTTGGTGTATGACAATGACTCAGTTTTGTTAGTTTTTTTTTTAGTTGTTTTTTTGATTCACTTTCAGTAACTGGGAGGGAAAAAACGAAAGGTTGCTGTGAGAAACTTCAGGGAGCTATGAATGCCTATTATACATCCACATTTTTTCAGATCTGGGAGGAATGGCAATACTGATCACAGATGGGCTTTATGCTCACAAAAATAGCAGTAGGCCTAACACATGTCATATTTTCTAAAGTAGAGATCATCATAAATGTCTACCACATGCATTTGATAGCAGCATCACCTAGAGCTATTTTTTGTGATAGATTAGTAAATAAAAACAGATGAATAGTTAGAGTGACAATTCCCATGTTCAGCTCGTGCAGCTCATGTCTGGTGCCAAGAACTATAAATGACAAAAATAAGAGCAACAGAGGCATGCAATGCATTATATGTACTCTACAGTTCTTTAAAACTGGGGGACCTGTGAGTCATAGCACAAAAAGTTGAAGTGAGTAAAAACAAAATGGAATATCAGCAGATGGTGTCAACAGATTATTAATCATCCATGTTTAATGCTGCAATATTGCAAATAAAAACAAACACCAGGGAGAGATGCTTTTCTTTATCAAAAAAAAAATATATATGTCAAACCATTCTTAAAGTTATTGATGAGCTTGTTGAGAGTTCCACAGCTGGAGAGACAAATGGAAAGGTGAGCACTTTACTGCTAGACATGATGTGAATGGGAATAACAAAAGCCAAAATTTGAGAGTGATGAGAGAGCAGTGAATACTACAAGGCTTTTTTGACCAAGAGTGTGGGTGTAATAACCATTACCAACCATATTGCTTAGCTGGAGGAAGAGAAGAGGTTGCACAAATGCTCAGCAGGGAGTCTGTGACTGAAGTGCACCCCTCCAAGTATATCACCAAGCCTACAAGGATGATCAAATATCTGTACTGAACCAGCGGCCTTAGCGTTTCCAGACATTCATAGGGGACATTGCCAGAGTGAACCATTTTGCCATATACCACTCCATTGAGGAGGTAAATGAAGACCACTTAATGCCACACATCCTGCTATATGCCTGCCAGCTGGAACTAGCAGCAGATCGATCATTTCAGGCAGGAAGCCAAGTGAATTACTACACCTTTGCAAAGTTCTTCCAGTGAACTCTGGCAATTGAACATATTTACAATCATGGAACTGGAATTTAATATCCCTGTTTAGTTTTTGCTGTCCTAGAATCATTGGTTTCCTTCTATGCTGTCTGATTCATTCTACCTCTCATGCCCATGATGAAAGAGCTATCCAATTAGTCCCACTCCTTTGCTCTTTCCCTTTAGTTCTGCGAATTTTTCCTTTTCAAGTATGTATTCAATTCCTCTTTGAAAGTTGCTATTAAATCTGCTTTCGCTGCCCTTTAAGGTTTTATTAAGCATTTGATTGTCTGCACAGTACTTTTTTTTTTGTTTGCTGATAGAATGACAGACAGGAAGATGCAGTACAAATTTATTATATTAAGTGATGTCATAATCATGGTGTACATGTTAAATGTGTTTTGGAGCCATGTTTGCCCCGAGTGTGTAGAGAACTTTGTCATGGTCATTATGGATCTGCTGTATTTGCAAGTACTTCTGAGTTGGAGAGAAGCTGTGGTGGAAGGCGAGGTAATTGAATGTGAAGTGTAGATATCTCTACCTGTGACTAACCCTGATGGATCTGCCAAGCTCTCTGGCATTCTCGTCCCTATAGCTTCCCTGCTTTCTGATGCAGTATCTGCTGTCAGTTGTTCAGGGCTATGTGATGGCATAGAACTTTTGCTGGAAGGAGTGCCGAGAGCATCGTGCCATTCCACGTGCTGCTGAAGAGTATCTATTCACATTCCTTAATGATTTGCGTGAAAGTAGAAAAGTGGGCATCTTTGAGGTCTGAGAAGCTCTTCCTCATAATTGTCTGTAACAATTCTCCAAACAATTTGAAGCTACATCTTGGAATTTTAACCTTATGACTGCTGCCATGCCTGTGGGCTACATAAGCGAGATCTATTGTAGGTGTATTGCCACCTACAAAGGCAGACCACAGTAGTAGCAGGCCTCTCATCAATCATATCTCTGCTATTCCTTCTTCACAAATGCTGAGTGCTTCTTCCTGTGATTTTTACATTACTACCTCTCCTGTAATGTATGTAGATCAGCTAGTGCCTGTTTAAAGTGGTGGTTGTAATCAGCTGTGGAACACTCTTCAGATGAAGTGGGTTTTTCTTGCTGTGTTCCCTTGACGTTGACCTTGTCAGCAGACGTGGTCTCTTCAGACTACTAGAAAAGATTGGATGCCCACCAAAGCTACTAAGTATCATCACCTCATTCCATGACAATATGAAAGGCACAATTCAGCATAGCGGCGCCTCATCAGACCCCTTTCCTATCCTGAGTGGTGTGAAACAGGGCTGTGTTCTCGCACCTACACTGTTCGGGATCTTTTTCTCCCTGCTGCTCTCACATGCGTTCAAGTCTTCAGAAGAAGGAATTTTCCTCCACACAAGATCAGATAGCAGGTTGTTCAACCTTACCCGTCTTAGAGCGAAGACCAAAGTATGGAAAGTCCTCATCAGGGAACTCCTCTTTGCTGACGATGCTGCATTAAGATCTCACACTGAAGAGTGTCTGCAGAGACTCATCGACAGGATTGCAGCTGCCTGCACCGAATTTGGCCTAACCATCAGCCTCAAGAAAACGAACATCATGGGACAGGATGTCACAAATGCCCCATCCATAAATATCAGTGACCACACTCTGGAAGTGGTTCAAGAGTTCACCTACCTAGGCTCAACTATCGCCAGTAACCTGTCTCTCGATGCAGAAATCAACAAGCGCATGGGAAAGGTTTCCACTGCAATGTCCAGACTGGCCAAGAGAGTGTGGGAAAATGGCGCATTGACACGGAACACAAAAGTCCGAGTGTATCAAGCCTGTGTCCTCAGTACCTTGCTCTACGGTAGCGAGGCCTGGACAGTGTGCGTCAGCCAAGAGCGACGTCTCAATTCATTCCATCTTCGCTGTCTCTGGAGAATCCTTGGCATCAGGTGGCAGGACTGTATCTCCAACACAGAAGTCCTCAAGGCTGGCCAACATCCCCAGCATATACACCCTACTAAGCCAGCGGCGCCTGAGATGGCTTGGCCATGTGAACTGCATGGAAGATGGCAGGATCCCCAAGGACACATTGTACAGCGAGCTCTTCACTGGTATCAGACCCACCGGCCGTCCTTGTCTCCGCTTTAAAGACGTCTGCAAATGCGACATGAAGTCCTGTGACATTGATCACAAGTCGTGGGAGTCAGTTGCCAGCGATCGCCAGAGCTGGCGGGCATCCATAAAGGTGGGGCTAAAGCGTGGCGAGTCGAAGAGACTTAGCAGTTGGCAGGAACAAAGAACAGTACAGCACAGGAACAGGCCATTCAGCCCTCCAAGCCTGCGCCAATCATGATGCCTGCCTAAACTAACACCTTCTGCACTTACAGGGCCCATATCCCTCTATTCCCTTCCTATTCCCTTCCTATTCATGTATTTGTCAAGATGTCTCTTAAACGTCGCTATCGTATCTGCTTCCACCACCTCCCCTGGCAGCAAGTTCCAGGCACTCACCACCCTCTGTGTAAAAAACGTGCCTCGCACATCCCCTCGCACCTTAAACCTATGTCCCGTAGTAACTGACTCTTCCACCCTGGGAAAAAGCTTTGGACTATCCACTCTGTCCATGCCGCTCATAACTTTGTAAACCTCTATCATGTTGCCCCTCCACCTCCGTTGTTCCAGTGAAAACAATCCGAGTTTATGCAACCTCTCCTCATAGCTAATGCCCTCCAGACCAGGCAACATCCTGGTAAACCTCCTCTGTACCCTCTCCAAAGCCTCCAGGTCCTTCTGGTAGTGTGGCGACCAGAATTGCACGCAATATTCTAAGTGTGGCCTAACTAAAGTTCTGTACAGCTGCAACATGACTTGCCAATTTTAATACTCTATGCCCCGACTGATGAAGGCAAGCATGCCGTATGCCTTCTTGACTAGCTTATCCACCTGCGTTGCCACTTTCAGTGACCTGTGGACCTGTACGCCCAGATCTCTCTGCCTGTCAATACTGCTCAGGGTTCTGCCATTTACTGTATACCTCCCACCTGCATTAGACCTTCCAAAATGCATTATCTCACATTTGTCCGGATTAAGCCCCATCTGCCATTTCTCCGCCCAAGTCTCCAACCGATCTACATCCTGCTGTATCCTCTGACAATCCTCATCATTATCCGCAACTCCACCAACCTTTGTGTCGTCCGCAAACTTACTAATCAGACCAGCTACATTTTCCTCCAAATCATTTATATATACTACAAACAGCAACGGTCCCAGCACTGATCCCTGCAGAACACCACTAGTCACATCCCTCCATTCAGAAAAACACCCATCCACTGCTACCCTCTGTCTTCTATGACTGAGCCAGTTCTGTATCCATCTTGCCAGCTCACCTCTGATCCCGTGTGACTTCACCTTTTGTACCAGTCTGCCATGAGGGACCTTATCAAAGGCTTTACTAAAGTCCATATAGATAACATCCACTGCCCTTCCTTCATCAATCATCTTCGTCACTTCCTCAAAAAACTCAATCAAATTAGTAAGACACGACCTCCCCTTCACAAAACCATGCTGTCTCTCGCTAATAAGTTCGTTTGTTTCCAAATGGGAGTAAATCCTGTCCCGTATAATCCTCTCTAATAGTTTCCCTCCCACTGACGTAAGGCTCACCGGCCTATAATTTGCTGGATTACCCTTGCCACCCTTCTTAAACAAAGGCACAACATTGGCTATTCTCCAGTCCTCTGGGACCTCACCTGTAGCCAATGAGGATGCAAAGATTTCTGTCAAGGCCCCAGCAATTTCTTCCCTTGCCTCCCTCAGTATTCTAGGGTAGATCCCATCAGGCCCTGGGGACTTATCTACCTTAATGCTTTGCAAGACACCCAACACCTCCTTTTTTGATAATGAGATGACTGAGACTATCTGCACTCCCTTCCCTAGGCTCATCATCCACCAAGTCCTTCTCTTTGGTGAATACTGATGCAAAGTACTCATTTAGCACCTCGCCCATTTCCCCTGGCTCCACACATAGATTCCCATCTCTGTCCTTGAGTGGGCCAACCCTTTCCCTGGTTACTCTCTTGCCCTTTATATATGTATAAAAAGCCTTGGGATTTTCCTTAATCCTGTTTGCCAATGACTTTTCATGACCCCTTTTAGCCTTCCTAACTCCTTGCTTAAGTTCCTTCCTACTGTCTTTATATTCCTCAAGTGCTTCGTCCGTTCCTAGCCTTCCAGCCCTTACGAATGCTTCCTTTTTCTTTTTGACTAGGCTCACAATATCCCGTGTTATCCAAGCTTCCTGAAACTTGCCAAACTTGTCTTTCTTCCTCACAGAAACATGCTGGTCCTGGATTCTAATCAGCTGACGTTTGAAAGACTCCCACATGTCAGATGTTGATTTACCCTCAAACAGCCGCCCCCAATCTGAATTCTTTAGTTCCTGCCTAATATTGTTATAATTAGCCTTCCCCCAATTTAGCACCTTCACCCGAGGACTACTCTTATCCTTATCCACAAGTACCTTAAAACTTATGGAATTATGGTCACTGCTCCCGAAACGCTCCCCCACTGAAACTTCGACCATCTGGCCGGGCTCATTCCCCAATACCAGGTTCAGAATGGCCCCATCCCTAGTTGGACTATCTATATACTGTTTCAAGAAGCCCTCCTGGATGCTCCTCAAATTCTGCCCCATCCAAGCCCCTAGCACTAAGTGAGTCCCAGTCAATATAGGGGAAGTTAAAATCACCCACCACCACAACCCTGTTACCTTTACATCTTTCCAAAATCTGTCTACACATCTGCTCTTCTACCTCCCGCTGGCTGTTGGGAGGCCTGTAGTAAACCCCCAATATCGTGACTGCACCCTTCCTATTCCTGAGCTCCACCCATATTGCCTCGCTGCATGACCCCTCTGAGATGTCCTCCCGCAGTACAGCTGTGATATTCTCCTTAACCAGTAATGCAACTCCCCCACCCCTTTTACATCCCCCTCTATCCCGCTTGAAGCTTCTAAAGCCTGGAACATTTAGCTGCCAATCCTGCCCTTCCCTCAAGTCAGAAGCGCAAGGAGAGAGCCAACTGCGTAACAGCCCTGTCAACCAATTTTATCTGCAGCACTTGTGGAAGAGTCTGCCACTCTAGAATTGGCCTTTATAACCACTCTAGGCGCTGCTTCACAAACCACTGACCACCTCCAGGCGCTTACCCATTGTGTCTCAAGACAAGGAGGCCAAAGAAAGAAAGTTCCCTTGACTGATGGCATCTTGTAATTACATAAGTGCACTTGGCTCTGTATGGTAGTCAAATATTGCATTCAACATGAATAGGGTAATGTAGTGGGGTTTTTTATTGGTTCGGGGGATGTGGGCATTGCTGACTATGCCAGCATTTATTGCCCATCCCTAATTGTCATTGACAAGGTGGTGGTGAGCTGCCTTCTTGAACCACTGCAATCCTTGGGGTGTTGGTGCACTAACAGTGCTGTTAGGAAGGGAGTTCCAGGATTTTGACCCAGTGACAATGAAGGAATGGCGATATAGTTCCAAGTCAGGAGGGGAACTTGCAGGTGGTGGTGTTCCCATGCATCTGCTGCCCTTGTCCTTCTAGGTGGTAGAGGTTGCAGGTTTGGAAGGTGCTGTTGAAGGAGCCTTGGTGAGTTGCTGCAGTGCATCTTGTAGATGGTACACACTGCTGCCACTGTACTTTGGTGGTCGTGGGAGTAAAGGTTGAAGGTGATAGATGGGATGCCAATCAAGCGGGCTGCTTTGTCCTGGATTGTGTTGAGCTTCTTGAGTGTTGTTGGAGCTGCACCCATCTAGGCAAGTATTTCATCACACTCCTGACTTGTGCCTTGTAGATTCGGGACAGGCTTTGAGATGTCAGGAGGTGAGTTACCTGCCGCAGAATACCCAGCCTCTGACCTGCTCTTGCAGCCACAGTATTTATATGGCTGGTCCAATTCAGTTTCTGGTCAGTGGTTACCCCCAGGTTGTTGGTGGGTCATCCAGACAAGTGGAGAGTATTCCATCACACTCCTGACTTGTGCCTTGTAGATTGTGGACAGGTTGTGTTGCTAGGCTCGTAATCCAGAGGCCTGGACAGAGGAAGTGAATTCAAATCCCACCACAGCAGTTTGAGAATTTGAATTGTTTCATAAAACTCTGGAAATAACAAGGTGGTGTAATTGGATAACACTTTAAAAGTGCTGTAATGAATCAAATCTCTGCCTGTGCTATATATTTTTATGGTATCAGTAAAAATGGCCATGAAGCTGTCAGATTTTCATAAAAACCCTTGTCCTTTAGGGAAGGGAATGTGCTGTCCTAATCTGATATGGTCTGTATTTGGCTGGTGTTGCACACCAATTTGCTTGACTCTTAATGGCCCTCTGAAGTGGTCGAGTAAGCCACTGAGTTATTTGAAAACATGACTGCATGAAAACAGTTCAAGAAGAAAGCCCCAAAGCAAATGGAGATGTGAAATAAATGTCAGTTTTGCCACATCCTTGAATAAAAACACAAGCAGTATGTATTGCTTGTTCATGTGACATCGAATTCATAGAATGTCCAATTGATATGGTATGCCATCAGTTCTGTTCACTGTTCCAATTTTCACAGAACTAGTATTTGCAATCACTCCCCCCTTGAACAAACCCACCATTGTTGTCTCATGTCACGTCACATCAATGATTTAGTTACCTTTTCACCATCGCTAACAAAATTACACTTTACAAAACAATGCTTTCTTTACAGTTTTGCTAAAATGGCAGAAAATCCTGTTTTCAGCCCTTTTTATTGAACAGAGGAATGTTAGATCCCTTGAGTCCTCATAGATATGAAGGCCAAACATTACATATATCTTGATTGTCCGTAATGAAAAACATTGTTAAAACCCGCTCCTCACAATGAACTGAATTTTTATTTTTAAAATTTTTGTTTTCCATAACACATAGTTCCATAACAGCTAACAATCAATTTCTGCCATATCAAAATTTTACAGTCACAAAGTAGAAAAACTTAAAATCTGTAAGTTAACAGATAAGGCAGACCTGAAAATCACGTTGATCTTTTGTAGCAGACTAACAACAAGGAACTTTTATGAATGGGTACAAAATACTTGTCAAGCTGCCATGTTTTGAGAAAAGTAAACTATTGAATTGCACTGAATTCGGAACTTGTAAATCACTGATATGCTTGAGCTGTGCTAGTTCCATTGCATGTGATTTAATTACTAAAATCCACTGTTTTGCACATTCTGCTTACAATATGTTGTGAGTGTTGTGCTGAGTTAGCTGATCACAGTCAAGGTGGCAGTAGGGTCTTAACTCCCTGCATTTCAGGGGGAAGACATCAGGTTTCCCCAGTCCTGTTAGTTGTCCAGTGACACTGCTGTAAGCTACCTCTGTGTGAATATCAGAGGAAGACTAAGCTGTGCTTGTCACCCCAGTCCTCCCTCCCAACCCCAAACCCCTGGTCAAATACTTGCTGATGATCATTATTCATCATCTGATCATCATTTATTGTTCACTTGTTATTTTCAGTTGGTTTCGATGCTACTCCTCATAAGCATTATTTTACATTTTGTGACCTCTGAGTGAATTCATAACTTAGTATGGAATCTTGGCATCTTTCATAAATCTGGAAAGATTTATCCATTAAGTACTGGACTGAGACTGCCAAACTGATGCATTTTTCAGATTTGGGGCTACCACGAGAAAGATTGCTTTCATTGCGATCAGTTTGGACTAGATTAAACACGGGTCTCAGCTGGAAGTACTGCACCTAATGTACTGCACCACAAAATTCTTTCACTTTCTCCTTTTGATCCTAGGAATAGGATTCTTGATGTTGGATGGTGTTAGCATTCAACTGTTGTATCACTTGTTCCATTTCTTGCAGACACTTTATTCTGCCTAGTCCCATAATTGCTTGTATTTAAATTTTCCCACAGCTTTATCCAAGTAAACAAATACTCAGCAGAGGTCTAAAGCAGAAAACAAATGAGAAAGATACCAATGAAAAATGTTTTTTTTTTAAGAAAGACTTTAGTCAGAAATCTGCCACAGTTAATTGAAGATGAATATTTGTTTTGGAAATATGTGACTGACCTAGTTTCTTCTCCTAGATTCATTGGTGTGATAAGCAACCATCTCATCCGCGTTTGTTCAGCAAGCCTTTTGAAACTATAGCATTGAAAAACATTCTGAATATTAATGCTGAAATTCCTTTGGAATGTAAAGCATTGCTTAAAATTCTGTCTTGACTAAGAGCTTATTAATGTGCAGATGCATTTTAATTAGGTTGCAAGTAATTATTGATCCAATATGGGCTTATTTCCAATCCAAAATAACAGATTTTGTTGACAGTGTTGTCTAACATTTACTCTGCTTAGTTAATTGTCATACTGGTTGAATTAATGTGTATATTGTTTATGTGACAAGTTGATTGCTCTGAGGTGGCTTGCGTCTGAAATAGTAAATATTTTATCTAGAGTTTATCATTACACAAATAGAAGCACTTGCTTTACAAACCTCTAACCTATAAATGGTATTGCTAGAATGCTGATTTTTGATATGGAACTTATTTCAGGA
The DNA here is from genome assembly GCF_036365525.1 of Heterodontus francisci. Lineage (NCBI taxonomy): Eukaryota > Metazoa > Chordata > Chondrichthyes > Heterodontiformes > Heterodontidae > Heterodontus > Heterodontus francisci. Next base: position 65,890,591 of record NC_090390.1, read on the forward strand.
CAGGTATAATAGAAAAAAACAACAGTGGTTGTTGCTGTTGAAATGCCGGTCAAACTGCTTTACAGGCATCAATTTTAGCTGTTTCACTGCATCTCGCGTATCCACATATCAACATGGCACACATTCAAGTTGAAAGTCCAGGTTTATTCGTGTTCCAAGGGCTTCACATGTCAATAACATAGATGTGGTCACTTACTGTCAGCCAGAATGAGCTTGACTTCAGCCATATAGCAGCCCTCAATTATGTCGTTTACTTTGGGCATCTCGCTCTAAATGAATGCAGAGAGGGGAAAAAAAGCATATCTAGGATCAATGCTGCAAAATTGCCCTTGGTGGTCATTTGATAGTTGTATCAAATCTGTGGTCTAAATGAGGCTAAGGCACAAAATAGATGCAAGCAATCTAGCATACGAATTCAGTAAGGCCACAGGGTCTCAATCTGAAAGGACATGGGTGCAGGACCTGTTGTCTTAGTTCTTCAATTTCCCCTTTTACCTGTGATTTTACTGTGCCAGTGCACAGCACTAATGAACACGGTCCATTTACCACTATTCCCATAAATGCAACAGCAGTAAACAACTGGTCAACGTTTCAGGTCGATGAACCTTTATCACAACTGAAGGTTCGTCCACCTGAAATGTTAACTCTGTTTCTCCTCTCCACAGATGCTGCCAGATCTGCTGAGTATTTCCAGCATTTTCTGTTTTTATTGCAGATTTACAGCATCTGTAGTATTTTGCTTTTGAAACATTTGGTCAATCTCCTTTTTCCAAATGGAACATTATAATCCAGTAATGATTATATCACTTGTGATAGATTTTATTTTGTCTGCATACTGCCTTGTGGGCATTTCGGGAGAGACCAAGGCTAAGGGAGTAAACCCTAACAGAAAATCCGGAGCGGAACCCCGAAGGCGGTCATGTGTCACCTTTGGCATGTTTCCGGCAGTTCCTGCAGCCATACCGGTGCCAAACGTCGAGCTCTGCACTCCTTTGGACCCCACCAGGAAGGCTGAGAGGGGGGTTTTGACCCTTGGACAACTCACAACCTCCATACATCCGCCCAGACATGCGCCAGACAGGTCACTCCATAGTCACCTCACAGCGACCAAAACAACACGGAAGGCAGCAGTTACGGGTTATAAGTCCAGCTCAATTGGCGTAGAGATTGGGCGCCACAGGTTGCCTTTGTTGATGGGAGAGGTCATCGCATCTTACTGGACAGCTACCGCCCGCCTCAAACCGGGCAGCCCCCGGTCAGTAAGGTTCTGTCCCGCCAAAGTCCACCTGGTTCAATGGGTGCTTGGAGCTCAGGGTCATTGCCTGACAAGTGGACCGTAACACCGCACCAAACAGCATGACAAAAAAAGGAAAGAAGGTACCAGCCCTTCGTTTTGCAAGCTGGAATGTCAGAACTGTGTCTCCTGGCCTGTTGGAAGACCTTACACAAATCAACGATGCTCGCCATCATTGACAACGAGCTCAGTAGACTCAATGTGGACATTGCAGCACTTCAGGAGACACGCCTCCCTGCGAGCGGATCTCTAAGAGAGCAAGACTACACCTTCTTCTGGCAGGTTAGGGATCCTGAAGAACCAAGACAGCATGGAGGGGGCTTCGCCATCAGAAACTCTTCATTCAGCAAGATAGAACCACCCTCAAATGGCTCGGAACGCATACTGTCCATCCGACTGTTCACCGCCTCTGGTCCAGTACACCTACTCAGCATCTGTGCTCCAACACTCTGCTCCCCTCCTGAAGCTAAAGACCAGTTCTATGAGGAACTCCATATTATCACTAGTAGCATCCCCAATACCGAACACCTGTTCCTGCTGGGGGACTTTAATGCCAGGGTTGGGGCCGACCATGATTCATGGCCCTCCTGCCTTGGGCGCTTTGGCATTGGAAGGATGAATGAGAATGGACAGAGACTGCTTGAGTTGTGTACCTATCATAACCTCTGCATCACCAACTCGTTCGTTCATACTAAACCCTGTCACCAGGTTTCTTGGAGGCACCCAAGATCACGTCGTTGGCACCAGGTGGACCTCATCATCACGAGGCGAGCCTCTATAAACAGAGTTGAAATCACACGCAGCTTCCACGGTGCAGACTGCGACACCGACCACTCCCTGGTGTGCAGCAAGGTTAGACTCAAACCAAAGAAGCCACATCACTCCAAGCAGAAGGGCTGCCCGTGCATCAACACCAGCAGAATTTTTCATCCACAGCTGTTACATAAGTTACTGAATTCACTTGAAAAAGCCCTTCAGAACACTCCTGCAGGGGATGCAGAGACCAAGTGGGCTCACATCAGAGACGCCATCTATGACTCAGCAATGACCAACTATGGCAAATGTGTGAAGCAGAATGCAGACTGGTTTCAATCTCACTTTGAAGAGCTGGAACCTGTCATAGCTGCTAAGCGCATTGCACTGCTGAACTACAAGAAAGCTCCCAGCGAGTTAACATCTGTAGCACTTAAAGCAGCCAGAAGCGCTGCACAAAGAACAGCCAGGCGCTGCGCAAATGACTACTGGCAACACCTATGCAGTCATATCCAGCTGGCCTCTGACACCGGAAACATCAGAGGAATGTATGATGGCATTAAGAGAGCTTTTGGGCCAATCATCAAGAAGATCGCCCCCTCAAATCTAAATCATGGGACACAATCACTGACCAACGCAAGTAAATGGACTTCTGGGTGGAGCACTACCTAGAACTGTACTCCAGGGAAAATGTCACTGAGACCGCCCTCAATGCAGCCCGGTCTCTGCCAGTCATGGATGAGCTGGACGTACAGCCAACAAAATCAGAACTCAGTGATGCCATTGATTCTGTAGCCAGCGGAAAAGCCCCTGGGAAGGACAGCATTACCCCTGAAATAATCAAGAGTGTCAAGCGTGTGTTACTTTCAGCAGTCTACGAACTGCTTTGCCTGTGCTGGGACGAGGGAGCAGTACCATAGGACATGCGCGATGCCAATATCATCACCCTCTATAAGAACAATGATGACCGCAGTGACTGCAACAACGACCATGGAATCTCCCTGTTCAGTATAGTGGGGAAAGTCTTCGATCAAGTCGCTTTAAACAGGCTCCAGAAGCTGGCTGAGCATGTCTACCCCGAGGCACAGTGTGGCTTTCGAGCAGAGAGATCGACCATTGACATGCTGCTCTCCCTTCGCCAGCTACAGGAGAAATGCCGCGAACAACAGATGCCCCTCTACGTTGCTTTCATTGATCTCACCAAAGCCTTTGACCTCGTCAGCAGACGTGGTCTCTTCAGACTACTAGCAAAGATCGGATGTCCACCAAAGCTACTAAGTATCATCACCTCATTCCATGACAATATGAAAGGCACAATTCAGCATAGCGGTGCCTCATCAGACCCCTTTCCTATCCTGAGTGGCGTGAAACAGGACTGTGTTCTCGCACCTACACTGTTTGGGATCTTCTTCTCACTGCTGCTCTCACATGCGTTCAAGTCTTCAGAAGAAGGAATTTTCCTCCACACAAGATCAGGTGGCAGGTTGTTCAACCTTGCCCGTCTAAGAGCGAAGACCAAAGTACGGAAAGTCCTCATCAGGGAACTCCTCTTTGCTGACAATGCTGCATTAACATCTCACACTGAATACTGTCTGCAGAGACTCATCGACAGGATTGCGGCTGCCTGCAATGAATTTGGCCTAACCATCAGCCTCAAGAAAACGAACATCATGGGACAGGATGTCAGAAATGCTCCATCCATCAATATCGGCAACCATGCTCTGGAAGTGGTTCAAGAGTTCACCTACCTAGGCTCAACTATCACCAGTAACCTGTCTCTCGATGCAGAAATCAACAAGCGCATGGGAAAGGCTTCCACTGCTATGTCCAAGAGAGTGTGGGAAAATGGCGTACTGACATGGAACACAAAAGTCCGAGTGTATCAAGCCTGTGTCCTCAGTACCTTGCTCTACGGCAGCGAGGTTTGGACAATGTACGTCAGCCAAGAGCGACGTCTCAATTCATTTTATCTTTGCTGCCTCCGGAGAATCCTTGGCATCAGGTGGCAGGACTGTATCTCCAACACAGAAGTCCTCGAGGCGGCCAACATCCCCAGCACATACACCCTACTGAGCCAGCGGCGCTTGAGATGGCTTGGCCATGTGAGCCGCATGGAAGATGGCAGGATCCCCAAGGACACATTGTACAGCGAGCTCTTCACTGGTATCAGACCCACCGCCCGTCCATTTCTCGTCTTTAAAGACGTGTGCAAATGCGACATGACGTCCTGTGACATTGATCACAAGTCGTGGGAGTCAGTTGCCAGTGATCGCCAGAGCTGGCGGGCAGCCATAAAGGTGGGGCTAAAGTGTGGCGAGTCGAAGAGACTTAGCAGTTGGCAGGAAAAAAGACAGAAGCGCAAGGGGAGAGCTAACTGTGTAACAGCCCCGACAAGCAATTTTATCTGCAGCACCTGTGGAAGAGTCTGTCACTCTAGTATTGGCCTTTATAGCCACTCCAGGCGCTGCTTCACAAACCACTGACCACCTCCAGGCGCTTACCCATTGTCTCTCGAGACAAGGAGGTCAAAGAAAAAGCATATTGAATCTAGCTTAAATGTTTACATTACATAACTGGCATTTTTAGTTATTCTCTGATTGCTCTATGTTAGTATTTTGATGTTTTACGCAGAGAATCTCAAGCAATTAATGCTTCAGTTAGTTATCAACAGGAGCAGAATGCTGAATCAGTCTGATGTCAGGCTGAAGGCCTTTTTCCAGATACTAAGATCTTATAACCTCCTATACATTTTTTGTCCATCATTAGATGAAAATGCTACTTTTGTTACACTGTTGCTACTAATACTGATCATTTTAAAGTGATTAGCATTTTTTCTATATTATATTATGTTCATGTACCACATATCAACAGCGAAATCGAGCAGAAATGTTAGCACAGGAAAACAAAAAGCAACAAAAGAGCCATGAACAATGGCTTAAAAAAAATGAAAAATGTAATGATGGTGTTCAGGGAGAGATTGTCGGGAAAAATATTGACATACATGTAGGATAATGGGTAACACCTAGGGGAAAGTAGGGAGGGGGAAAGAAACCAGGAGAACTGGAGAGTGGCCAATTTATATCTTTGTTTAAAAACAAAGAGAAGAATAAACTGGGTAACTGGAGATCAGTTGTGAGCGAACACTTAGACCGCAAAAGTTGGCTCTGTAGTGCTTGGTTTTTCAATCCGACAGCTGCTATTTGCCTCCAAAGTAGTGTCCATGGCGTACGTGCACAGTCCTGGGGCTAGCCGTGCCGGATACCGTTTTGGTGAGGGTATTAGCACATGCGCAGTGAGCTGTAGTTCTAATTTGACACCAGAGCTGCCATTTTGGAGTTCACTGTTTCAGCTAATGCCCTTTCTTAACCCCATACTGCTGAGCATGTGTTCAGCAGCAAGAAGGACCCATCACTAGCCCTGTTTAAAGGGATCATTCACTGTTTCAAGTCAGTTGTTTGATTTCTAATGGATCTTGTTTTTGTAGAATTGTTTGGTGGTTTCCACAACTGTTTAAAGTTGCTGAAAACTACAAGGAATATTCTAGCATATGATTCAAGGCCTTTGTCCTGACTTCAAGGATTCTGCACAGAGCACTTGCTCCCAGACATGGATTCAGCAATATGCATCCCCCTTGGACTGTACATGGCAGGGAAAGTGAGCAGAGGTAGGACAAACTGCTGGAACAGGGATGAGTGGGTAAAGAACTCTCAGCGGGAGGCCATATCTGCCAGTGTGTGCAGGGAGCAATTTTCCTCCCTGAATTTCAGTGAGGACCAGTGTGCCAGATGTCTCTGCTCCAGGAAAGAGGTCCTCACCAAAATCTGCCACATGCTGCAGCCACAACTGGAGTCTCAGAGCAGAGCGAGGATGGTGTTGTTATTGATTGTGAAGGGGACTGTGGCCATAAACCTAAATGCATTTGACTCCTTTTAGGCTGGAGTAGGTATTTGCAGCATCTCCCAGTTCACCATCCACTCTTGCATAATGGAGGTCATTGAGGCTATGAGCTGAATACATTTCATTCCCACTTGCAGCACAAAGATTGCATCCTCCCTGCAACAAAAACAACGGGCACGTCTTAATTACGCATTATGGTTCCCTGTCTATTTTCACTGCCTTAAGAATCCATAATTTAAGATCAAATTAGTCAGTATTTAGAGATGCATGAGCCAGCTTGGATTTATTAAAGGCAAGTTGTGTCTGACAAAGTAAGTAGAGCTTTTTGAAGAACTGACTATGTATTGATAAAAGAGGTGCAGTAGATATAGTGTATATGGATTTTCAGGAGGCATTTGATGAGGTTTCTCACAGGAGGCTTGTTACAAAAAAGAAGATGCATTATGCAAGAGGAATTGCAGCAGAATGTATGAATAGTTGACTGTCAGACTGGAAAGAAAGAGTTAGGGTTAAAGAGTATTGCTCAGATTGGAGAAGGTTTGGAAGTGCTGTACCCAAGGGGTCAGTGCAGGGTCCATCTTTGTTCTTGATTAAACAGATTTCTGTGCTATAAAATTGATTGGTCTTATAATGCTATCTCTAATGCCCTGTACTTTGGGTAAACATACAACAAGGAAAAAGTATAATATCCTGTCCTGTAGCTGTCATCTTTCCAGCGGAAAAATGCTGAAAGAGTTTGCGTTAGTGAGCAAAGTGTCCCTGCTGTATGCAGTGATCCACTGCAGATTGACTGATTTGATATGTGTCCTCTGAGGTGGATTGTCATTGGCATGGGCCCAGTTAAAAATGTTCAAAGTTATGGTCAATAGCAATCTGAAGGAGACACATAACTCCAATAGTTGCCTCCCCCAAAGTACTGCTGACATAGCCGATCTCCTCAGACTAATCTAGTTCACTATACCTAGGTCTGTACTCATGACTGACTGGACTAGGACAAGCGTAAACAAACTGTCCTTTGATCACTTCATCAATTCTCTTTCTCCTTCAAAACAACCCAAGAGAAGAGAATACTCACAGTAATGCTAAAATTGTAGTTCACTGAAAGCCAAAGTTGGACAATACAGAAGCAGAAAGAAATTGCAAGAACACATAATGCAGTAAAAATAATTTGAAGTATAAATCCAGAAATGCAGTTACAAATACTGACACATACCTTTAAGAGCACAAGCTTTGAAAGTTCAGAGTGTGGCTTCCCAAATTTGCCAATTTTAAATGGATACAATAAACAATGCATTCCAAGCCAAAAACAAAATGGGAAATTGTGCATTCATATCACTTCAACAAATTAAAATAATTTTCAGGGACTTAATGAGGCTATTGCAGAATTTGTGTGGGAGGAATTGTGTGGCCAGGAAATAACTGGCAGAAGGAATACAAGAAGAAACAGTCCTAAGGGCTACATGCCCAATCTTCTGATTCCTGTTGGCATAGACCTTCCCAGTGAAGACTGTTGCACAAATGCCATGTTCCTAAGGCATTATAAGCACTTCAGTGCTTTGTGTGTTACTAGTAATTTTGTGCCAAATTTATGTCTGTAGCAGGCAAAATTTTAGCCAAATATCTTATGTAGGAGCTGAATCTGAAGCCAACTTTTACTGAAATGCAGCAAATGTATAGCTCAATGCTTCAGCAGGCTAACATCTAGATTATAATGCACCTCAGGACATCAGCATCATGATCTGCACTGAAACCATCCTATCTGCTTACCAGCACCAATCCTTCAACCCCCCCCCATTTGTCCAGTAAACTTTTAAACTTAAACAGTGTATGTGAAACTGGAAAAAATAGGTCATACACTTCCATCTTCTGACACAATACGTAACTTTTTTGAAGTGAAGGGGTTTCCCTGGGGTCCCTCAGCCAGATGATAACTCGGAAGAGTTGTCCTGACTTGCCTTTCGAACATGGTCTCAGCTGGGGATGGTAATCCCATATCTAGTGCTTTTGCTCATAGGTACAACATTGCTATTTGAATGTCTTGAATGGTCTCCTTACATTTCAAGATTAGTGACTTTGATGTCGCACCATCCTTTCTGCTAGTCCATTTGACCTTGGATAGTGTGTAGATGACGTAGCGTGATTTATAGCCCACTTTGCACACAAGTCTTGAAATGACTTACTGGTGTACTGTGGGCCATTATCTGACACTATCCCCTCCAGGGAACCAAAAAGACTGAAAATTGCACTCATCGTGTTTGCTACTGATGCACTTGATGTATCCCTCAGTTGGCGAATGATAGGAAATTTGCAGAAGTAGTCAGTAAGTAGTAAAAAGTCATCACCTCTGACAGTAAATAAGTCCATAGCTATTCTTGACCATGGATGTAATCGAACTTCATGAGGATGAAGTGGCGCTCTGTTGACTCGGCTGATGCTCTTGACATGCATTGCACATCCTTACTGCTCGCTCTGTCATTATCGATGCTTGGCCAATAAACTGTCTTGCGTGCAAGTCATCTTGATCTTGATGAAGCGTTTTTGGTGTCAGTACTTGTCTGCCCTTGAAAATGACTTCACTTGATATCCCTCATTTGTCACAATATGGCTGTGGGATTGGAATTCCTCCCACCCGCCGGCCCCCCCCCCCCCCACCCCACCCCCAAACTGGACTTTGTCCAGTATGGGTAAGGAACCCCAACCCCCAGGGACAATAGTACTGTGAATGAGACTGTGAATGAGAGCTAAACCTCAACACAAAGCACCCAGAGGCAGGCTGCATTCGATGGGTCAATTTCAAACATTCCAACATCACAACAGAACTGATACTGTTAAAGGACTGGAATTTGGGACATTATCATAAGAGTGACACAAGATAACTGCCATCATGTTAAGTAATTGGGGAGGCCATTGTGACAACTAACCGGCCCCAGATCACAGCATTCATTCCTGTCAAGACAGGAGAGAAACCTTTGTCGTGTATATCAGCTCTGGAACTTGGGCTAACTCAACTTAGTGGAGTTCTCAGTCGTGGAAATAACATCAGTACTAAATGGATCGTCTGGACCAGGCAGGTAACAGAGGAAAGAGATTAAAAGGTGCTAAGTGCTGACCATCCAGCAGGATGGCTACAGGAGATGTGTTCATGATATTTCGATAAGGATCATCATAAAAAGAAGATTGAAGGGTTTAGTGCTGCAGTTATGTGAAGAAGGACGGAGACTGGTCATCTCAGGTCCAGGCCTACAATCAACATTGTGTCATGACCAGGCGTGTGGGTGATTGTAAGTTTTTCAGTCAAATCTTGAAGGGGTTTGTACTGTGGGGGCTGCAGTCAGAAGAAGGATCAAGATTGGTCACCTTGACTCAGGACCAACAATCAACAGTGGGACTGACTGGCCTTGTGGGTGATTGTAAGTGTTTCCAGCCAGTTCATAGTGATATTGGTCTGAGGGTTTGGGACAAAGAGTATGTTTTGCCTGTATTTGTGGTTCAGCCAAATCATAGTGATCTTGGTCTGAGGAATTGGGACGAAAACGTAGTATTTTTGCCCGTATTTGTGGTTCAGCCAAATCGTAGTGATCTTGGTCTGAGGTTTTGGGGCAAAAGCTTAGTGTTTTGCCCATATTTGTGGTTCAGCCATATCGTAGTGATCTTGTTCTGAGGGTTTTGGGGCAAAAGCTTAGTGTTTTGCCCATATTTGTGGTTCAGCCAAATCGTAGTGATCTTGGTCTGAGGGTTTTGGGGCAAAAGCTTAGTGTTTTTGCCTGAAATTTGTAAGTTTGAGCCAAGTCGTAGTGACTTCATTTTGGGTAACTGGGAACAGTGGTCAAATCGCTGAAGGGTTAAGCTGGGAATTGGGATGTCAATTTTAAGTTACTGCAGGAAGCTTTGTACTGAGGACAGTTTTGTTTTATTTCTGTTTCAACTAACCATAGAGGTGTCTATATTAGGGATATTATTGGATTCAATAAAACAACAATTCATGGTTCAGCCAAACCCTGTGTTGTGTGCAATTTTGTTTTTATAATTCCTTAAGTCCAAGAACTGTAGTAAGGAGGTACAGGAATGGAACCACTTACAATGGCCAAAAGATTCTGAGGTCTCTGGGCACCACTTGCATTGTATCTGGCCATCCACTGATGATGAGTTGCCATAATGCCCTGAGGACAGGATCTCTGGAAGTCTCTCTCTGGAGCTCTTGATGTTTGTTCTGTCCAAATCACATTAGGTCAATGTTGTACACATCTTCTAGCTCCACATCTATTTCGTCCACTTGGTCATCTAACGGTATATCTTCTGTATTCTTGGGGTTGGGTAACCTGCTCAATGTGTCAGACCTAACAATGATGTTCCCAGATTTGTATCGGACCTCACAATTGTACCACTGTACTTTGATTAATAGGCTTTGGAGTTGAGATGGTGCACTGGTTAGTGCTTCTTTGCCAAAGCATTGCTAACAGCTTGTGATCAGTCTTGACAACAAAGTGTTTAGCAAATAGGTATGTATGGAATCTGGTGATATTGAACACATGCCAATGTTTCTCATTCTATGTTTGAATAGTTTGCCTGAGTGGGCGACAGACTTTTAAACTGAATGCAATTGGTCTGCTTTTCTGTAACAGACATACTCCTAGACCCTTCTGTGAAGCATCTACTACTAGTAAAGTTTCTTTCATTGGGTCGTAATATTGTAAACATGCTTCAGCAGAAAGTGATTATTTTAATGAATCAAACATGTGCTGATGATCTTCATGCCACAAGAATTGTGTACTTTTCTTGAGAAGTTCACGCAGTGATGATGCTTTCTCAGAGAAATTTGAGATATGTGGTGCTAAGAAGTTAAACAAGCCCAAACACCTCTGTAGATCATCTTTATCTTGAGGAGTAGGCATTGATTGTACATCCTCAACTTTACTGGGATCTGGTCATATTCCAGTGTCAGAATAGATTGGACCAAAGCAATTAATGTGGCTCATGTTGATAGTACATTTTTTTTGCTATTATACATGAGACCTTCTCTTCTAGCTGTCTCCATTAGAACATGAAGATTCTTGTTATGCTCTTCCTTGGTACTTCCCATGACCATGATGTCATCCACAATGCAAACACAGCCAGGAACACACTCAGTCATGTGATCCATATGCTGTTGAAACATGTCTTGACTCACTGACAGACCGAATGATAACCATAGAAAGCAATACCTCCCAAATGATGTTTTGAATGTTGTTAGTTCCTGTGAATCCACAGAAAGGTGTACTGACCAGTACCCATGTTTTGCATCCAATTTTAAGAAGAACTCGGCTCTCGTAAACCTTGGGTTGTGCTTCTCTAAAGTAGGAATCTTGTGAGGATGCCTTTTGAGTGCTCGATTTAATCTTCTGGGATCCAAGCATACTCTTATGGTACATCTTTCTTAATTACAGTGGTTATAGAGCTACACCAATTGGTGTGTTTCTGAACACGGTGAATAATCCCTTGTTGTTCCATCGTGTCACGCTAGGCCTTTAATTTGTCCTTTATGTGGACACTACACTTCTGTGGTGGACCTGTGGAGGGAACTGCATCATCTTTCAGGTGAAAATTGCCCTTTCAATTACTCACTCTCTTGGAGTACCGATTCTCGAGGGTGATTTTCGAATCCAGTCCTAAATCCTGCTGCTTCCAGCTGTTCTTAGTGTTGTCCCAGGCTTTTATGGCTTCTCCTGTTGTCCAAGGTATCACGCTTGTGATCGCTATCACTTTGTCAAACACTGCTGCCAATATTTTGTGCACATCTGATCGCTGCCACCATATTGTGTTATTGGCTCTTAAACACAAATGTACCAAACACTATGACAATGGTAAATTAAACAAAGGATTCTTTTTTGAAAAATAACAGGATTAGAATCATAGAAGGTTTATGGCACAGAAAGAGGCCACTTGGCCCATGGTGTCTGCGCCGGTCAAAAAACGAGCCACCCAACCTAATCCCACCTTCCATTTGGTCTGTATGCCTGCAGGTTATGGCACTTGAGGTGTGAATTTCTGCCTCTACTACCTTTCAGGCAGTGAGTTCCAGACCCCCACCACCCTCTGGCTGAAAATAAATTTCCCCTCTCCCCTCTATTCTTTTTACCAATCACTTTAAATCTATGCCCCCTAGTCGCTGATCTCTCTGCTAAGGTAAATAGGCCCTTCACATCCACTCTATCCAGGCCTCTCTCAATTTTGTGTATTTTAATCAAATCTCCCCTCAGCCTTCTCTGTTCCAAGTAGAATGACCCCAGCCTATCCAATCTTTCCTCATAAGCTGCATTTTTCCAGTCCTGGCAGCATTTTCGTAATTCTCCTCTCTACCTTCTCTAGTGCAATGACATTCTTTCTGTAATGAGGTGACCAGAGCTGCACACAGTATTCAAGTTGTATTCAGGATTCTTGGAGAGCTCGTCAATACACATGCTACCTGTTTACTAACACTGCTCCAACTACAGTAGCACATGTTAACTTCCATCGCTTTCTGTGATGCTGTATACTAACTACTTAAATATTCAGTAGTATGTTAATCATTCATTCTTCTTTGGCCTCCTTGTCTCGAGAGACAATGGGTAAGCACCTGGAGGTGGTCAGTGAAGCAGCGCCTGGAGTGGCTATAAAGGCCAATTCTAGAGTGACAGACTCTTCCATAGGTGCTGCAGATAAAATTGCTTGTCGGGGCTGTTACACAGTTGGCTCTCTCCTTGCGCCTCTGTCTTTTTTCCTGCCAACAGCTAAGTCTGTTCGACTCGCCACTCTTTAGCCCTGCCTTTATGTCTGTCCACCAGCTCTGGCGATCACTGGCAACTGACTCCCACGACTTGTGATCAATGTCACAGGACGTCATGTCGCATTTGCACACGTCTTTAAAGCCGAGAAATGGACGGGCGATGGGTCTGATACCAGTGACGAGCTCACTGTACAATGCATCCTTGGGGATCCTGCCACCTTCCATGTGGCTCACATGGCCAAGCCATCTCAAGCGCCACTGGCTCAGTAGGGTGTATATGCTGGGGATGTTGACTGCCTTGAAGACTTCTGCGTTGGAAATACCTGATGCCACCTGATGCCAAGGATTCTCCATATTAATCAGTATTAAAGCAATATCACAACAAAACCCATTTAAAATAAATGTCAACATTCCATTTGATTGTCTTTTTGTACCTGTGCTTTTGGTAATTTGTGTATCTGGACACCCTTTCCTCCTTCACAGTTCCTAATTTTTTGTTGTTAAGAAAATATTCTGATTAGTCTCTCTTGGATACTGACAGTTCTCCACATTGGACTCACATGTCACAGTTTTGTCTGCTTGCTTAATCCGTCTGTCTCTTTGTAATTTTCTACCCCGTCTATACAATTTACTGCTTAGTGTCATGTGTAAACTTGGTTATACAACTCTCTATTCCTTTTTCCATGTCATTAATATATCTGGTAAAAAGCTGAGGCCCGAGTACAAATTCCTGAGGAACACCATCTGTCAAGCAGAGTACTTTCCCTTTACCCTTAATCTCCATCTCCTCCCTCCCAACTAATTATCAACCCATGTCTTAAAGTTACCTCCAGTTCCACACTCATTGTTGCTGTTAATCTCGTGTTCAGAACCTTATTAAATACATTTACCTCATTACTGTTTTTGCGATCTTGCTATGCATAAAATGACTGCTGTGTTTGACTACATGACAGCAGAGGCTACATTTTCAAAGTAATCCATTGGTTGCAAAGTGCTCTAGGATGTTCTGAGGATGCCAGAGGCATTAAAAGCAAGTTAGTGGTACTAGTAGTGTGCGTACTTATTATCACGAGTCCTCTGAACAAGCTTATGGCCCTAATGACTTCAGACTAACTGGGAAGCAACCAAGTTTTACAGCTGTCCATCAAAGGCACTGCAAAAAAAAATCATGGCCATGTCCTACTCGCAGTTGTGAGCAGAACCTCACCTCTGATATAATTGTCAATTATACCTATTACTGTTCCTTAATTCCCAAGATGTCAATCATGCAGGATGTTTTAATTGAATGGCTAAATATTCTACTTAAGAACAATGTTGCCAGAAGAATCCAATTAACACCTTTGAGTAACTGCATTAAACACAGTGAACCAGGTAATCAGGGCCAGAATTCCAATTTACAAATGTATACCTTGTGCAGTTGCCAGCGAGACAATCACAGAAATTAAAACAGGAAATCGGGTTGTTTGGCCCAACCAATCTGTGTTGGTGTTTATCCTTCACAAAAACAGTTGTCCTAATCCCACGCATCTCTCTGTTTCCCTATCCCATCGTTTCCCTTTCATTCAACCATCTATCTAACCCAGGGTTGTCCAACATATGGCCCGCACACCGGGATCTGGCCTGCTAAAGGTTTCCATCCGGCCAGTGGATGTGTTTCAGAGATGAGAAATTTCCCATCGTCTTCTCCTTTCAGACAGGCTTTTTAAAAAATAGAAACGTGCTGAGTTTCACAGCTGACAGCTGCCGCTCGAGGGCAGTAACAGTGGTTTCCCAATTTCAGACAGATTCAGAGTTTTCCGGTGGCATCTGTTCCCGATGTCGGCAGCTGTCAACTGTGAAACTCAGCATGATTTTTTAAAAAACTGACCAACCACAAAGCTGCTCTGTTGAGTGCTCCCACCCCTTGCAACTGTCAGAGAGAGAGAAAGAGGGGGGGAACACAGACATGGAGGAACAACACTGTGTGGGGAGGAATACAGGGAGAGTGAGCAAGATCATTCCTGACAGATGGGCATTTATCTGAAATATTCTGCATTGCTACAAGTGTGCGAGCAAGCATTGATTACTTGTGCAAGCAAAAAAATGCCAGGTGCCTCACCAGATGAGTGTCCAACATAGTGATGAGAAGGTAAGTCAATAAAGTAATCTTCTCATCTAAAGCTTCTTCACAAAAATGCATATTTGTTGTTTTGATTCATAGTAAGATGCATTTTTAATACCTTTATCTTTCCAAAATTGTCTCACTGGCTCCCCATGTTAGACAAAAATTATAAGGTGGTCCCCCCACACAAAAAGGTTGGACAACCCTATCTAACCTATTAAATGTTGACGTGGGCTCTGAATCAATCATTAACTTTAGGAATGTATTCTTACTGTATCAAAAAGCCTGTGCTATTTTTATATGTAAGCCTATGTGTTGTGTGACTATCAGTGCAAAATCCATCAGTCCAAAAGGTGCACTTTTGTGAAGTGGTGTACATTCCTGTTGTAATCAAACAATGTATCAGAGGATTTGCTGTGAGCAATTCCATGGGAAATCTGCTGACAGATGATAAATATCTTTGTAGTACTTTTGGAAAAGAGAATCGCCATGCATTCCTTATCCCCTTCTCTACATGTCGCTTTTCTCAAGGCTGCACTTTGTCACGGGACTGTATTTATTTTCTCCTCAGATTAAAGCAGTGTGCCTTTAAGATTGTGTTTAAAAAACAGTGTGCCTTTAAAAACTAAGAGGCACCGTGTGCAAGCTGCACCAGTTACCTAGGCAACAGCAGGAGAGTGAGGAGGTCACATGGTATAATGTTTCAATTTGGCTGTGTAAAAACCAGCTAAAACTGTTTTTTGAGAGACACCAGCGAAGCATGCTTGCTGGAGGAAGGAGCTGTCTGATTCTCTCAGCAGCAATTCTACAGTGAGCTACAGGCCGTGTTAATTGCCTAAGGAGGAAAAAACCCTTTGTAGAGACCATTTGTATTGCTGGAGTTAGCCAAATTCCTTTTCTTTACTTCCAGTCCAAGAAGACTTTGCTTCCAGATTGAATCTCTCTTGACTGATTGTGTTTTCTGGAATTCTGAGTAAAATTTCGACTGAGACTGCCAGCTATAAAATCCAAATGGACCCATTGTTTAAACAACTTTGTTTAACTTTGTTTAAACAACTGTTTGATGCCTGCTGCAGCCAAATACCTATCAATTGAAGGACTGTTTCATCCTGTGGAGCCTTTGAGTGGCATTTGATTATTTTTACACTAGGATACCTTGCCCATCAGGAATGTAATCCATAAAGACTTATAACCCAATTATTTATTTATTCTTAAACAGCTAATTTTTAAAACATCATTTTTTATTTTAAAAACGGTTAACCATGATTTTTGAGCGTGTGTGTGTGTGAATGGGGGAGTTAGGTTACAATAAGAAGTTATAAGGTCTTTAGACATAGGTTTATCTTGATAGTGTTTAAGACTTAGTTTTTAATAAATAGTTAACTTGTTGTATAAAGATACCTGGTTTGGTCTGTTTTATTCTTTGGGGTGGGGGGAGCAGGTGGTGTTGGTGGTTATTAGAGTGTTTAATTTGGCTTTTTTCTGGTTGGGTGGAAAAACTTTAATAATATGCTGCGACCGGAGTGATGGGACTGAATTGACAGTACATTGCTCCCACCTCGGTCTTAACAACTTGAAGAGCTCAATGTTATTCTCCCACTGCCCGGAGTGACACCGGGCAAATAAAATGGCAGCCCCCACACCGCCATGATGCCGCGTAGTGGCTCAAGATCATACGGTGGTTGGGCTGCCCACACTCCTCCACCCCCCCCCCCAAATCACACGGCTTTGCGATGCCGGCAACGGTATCAGCTGTTTGTGCACAGGCACTGGCGCCATTTTTAAAGGATAGCTAGACCTGTCACTAAATTTAAATATTTAAAGCTGTATCCCTCCAGTATGCTACTGTAAACTTTTCCCCCCGCCACCCCAGCACCCACCTCCAATAACACTTACAGTTGCCCTCTCCCCCCACAAAAGACCTATAAGCAAGACTTGATCTTCCTTCCAGCCAAACTCTTCAAAATGCAGAGGTCACGCCTTCCACCTGCCACCCCCCTCCACCCCCAACTACACTAAAATTCCTAAGTACTCCACTTCCCCACCTCAGTGGCGCCAGCTTTCCCTGGATGGGTAAGTGTAGGCGCGTGAGTGCTGGCCGCCACACGGAAAATCCTGGGCAGCCGGTAAGATCGGTGTGAACTTTATTTAAATTTATTCAAGTGCTTCATTTAAATATGTAAAGCTGGGTCCCATTGCCCAGCGGCGGGTGGGGAGCTGCTACGGAGCCTTGCTGTCGCCGGGAAGATCAGGCCTGGCACCCCCGGCATTGGACTTGGTGGCGGGCACCTGCCGGTACAATCTTCCACCCCCGCCCGCCACGGATCCCGACGTCGGGAGCTCAACAAAATCCAGCCCCAAATGTGTGGTTTTGTCCTGTTGTATTATTTGTGTGTACCTTATGATAATGCTTTTAAATGGTTGGCTAAATAAATAAACTATATTTAGTGAGATTAACATCAAAAAATTCAAAATGAAGAATGAAACATTGGATTTCTTTATTCTGTTTTCTCATGGAAGTTTTAATTCGATTGGTTCACCTACATCGTTGTATCATTATAAATGGTCGACCCAGAGTTTGCAAAAATGGCATCACTCTAACTGCCTCAATAAATTGTGCGAAAATACTGAAATAGTTATGCTCAGAAATTAATGGCTTGTCTTGAGAAAGTTACTCAAAAAGTCTGGCTCACAGCTCATTTCAAAAATTAGGGCAGGGAAAAATCCTGTCCTTGGAGCCAGGAACAGAGGCGGGGGCACACAAAATGACAAGGGATGGCATGCCTGTTGTTGTCCTGGCCCCCTGCCATTTGTCCGGGATTGGGGTTCTGCCTCAGGCCAATTGAGGCCCTTAAGTGGCCAGTTAATGGCCACTTAAGGAAAGCCTTCCACCTGCACTCCAATTTTTTGGAAGATGGAGGAGCCTGCTGCTGCGTGGAGATGCCGCCAGTTAAGACCTGGCAGCCTCCTAGCAGGCTCGGGGGCTGAGAGGTGGGGTTTCCTCTTTTGATGGCAATCCATGGCTCCTGGAGGACCCCCTGTGGTGATGGCTGCCCCCCGGAAAGAACCCCCACTCTGACCCCGTTGCTGGAACCTGCTTGTCTGCCCACTGTGACTCTGTCCCCACTCACCTGAGTTCTGAGGTCTCCTCTGTGTTTGGCTCTGCTGGCCCTCCGATTCGTCGGGAGCTCAGCCCTTAAAGGGAAGGTATCTCTTAATTAATTGCCCGCCGTTAAATTGCAATGGGGATGCGACGGAGGGCCGAAGCTGATTCTCCCCCACGGCTGGTTCGCTCCCATGGCCGGGACCCCCTTCGCCGGAATAAAAGCTGGTATTTAGTGATTTGGTGTTAACCAGTACTTTGCAAGTCAAGTTGGGACAGTTTCATTTCATGAAATGTCTTATGTAAATCTACCTGATCAGCTTTTGGAATATTGCATTTTAATGCAGATTTAATTGGAATATTTCCTTGAGAGGAGATGTTGCCTTTTTGGAAATCAGGAAATATTGATGTCATTTTGTGTATGCCAACTGAAAATTCATGATTTACAGATTATTCGTATCATTCCAATTTGATTATATTTCTGAATATTGTGTAGACACCTTCTGTTGTATTTCTTTTGAAACTATTTGTGTGTATTACATCTATTGATATCTAGGTGAGCTTAACAACAGAATCAGTCATGAGTTGATTGAGAATAATCATATATGTTAGTGTTAGGCGTTCTGTACTTATTAACAATTAACTGAGATGTGTAATAATGAAGTGTAAGAATCATAGAATGGTCACAGCGCAGAAAGAGGCCATTCAGCCCATGTCTTGCCGGTTCTCTGCAAGAGCAACTCACTAGTCCCACTTCCCAGCCTTTTCCCGTAGTTCTGCTTCAGGTAATTATCCAATTTTCTTTTGAAGGCCTTGATTGAATCTGCCTCCACCACGCTCTCAGGCACAGCATTCCAGATCCAAACCACTCACTGCATAAAAAGGTATTTCCTCATGTTGCCTCTGGATCCTTTGCCAATCACCTTAAATCGGTCTTCTCGGGTTCTGGATCCATCGGCCAATGGGAACAGCTTCTCTCTCTCTCTCCACTTTGTCCAGACCCTTTATGGTTTTGAACACCTCTAACAAATCTCCTCTTAATCTTATCTTCTCCAAGGAGAACAGGCCCTGTTCCTCATCCCTGGAGCTATTCTCGTGAATCTTTTCTGCACCCTCTCTAATGCCTTCACATCCTTCCTAAAATGTGGTGTTCAGAACTGGACACAATACTCCAGTTGAGGCCGAACCAATGTTTTATACAGGTTTATCATAACTTTGTTGCTTTTGTACTCTATGCCCCTATTTATAAATCCCAGGATCCCACATGCTTTATTATGCTTAACCTGTCATGTGACCTTCAATGATTTGTGCACATATACCCCCAGGTCCCTCTGCTTCTGTACCCCATTTAGAATTGTATCCTTTAATTTATATTGCCTCTCCTCGTTCTTCCTACCAAAATGTATCACTTCACACTTACCTATATTAAATTTCATCTGCCACTTGTCCACCCATTCTACCAGCCTGGCTACCTATGTCCTCTTGAAGTTTATCGGTATCCTCCTCACAATACTTTCAGGTTTTGAGTCATGTGCAAATTGTGAAATTGTGCCCTGTACCTCCAAGTCTATATCATTAATATATATCAAGAAAAGCAGGGATCCTAGCACTGACGCCTGGGGAACTGCACTATGTACTTTCCTCCAGTCTGAAAAGCAACCATTCACCACTACTCTCTGTTTCCTGTCACTCAGCCAATTTTGTATCCATGCTGCTACTGTTTCTTTTATTCCATGGGCTCTACCTTTGCTGACAAGCCTGTTATGTAACACTTTATCAAATGTCTTTTGGAAGTCCATGGACACCATATCAACCCCTCTGTGACCTCATCAAAAAACTTAAGCAAGTTAGTTAAACATGATTTGCCCTTAACAGATCCATGCTGGCTTTCCTTAATTAATCTACATTTGTCTAAATGACTGTTAATTTTGTCCTGAATTATCATTTCTAAAAGCTTTCCCACCACCGAGGTTAGGTATGATGGCACGCCTCATGAGAATTTTCTTAATCATTGTCAAGATAGTTTCTTCTGAGTGTAGAACGAACTTATCAGCCAATCAGAACTCTTTTTACCAAGTATGGTCAAGTGACTTTTCGTCGCTACTCTTTTTTAACATCAGTAATCTGTTTTTTATAACCTGCTTAAAAAGACAAGTATTTTTATACCCAATTAATTAAGAGACTTGGTACAATGTTTATACAGGATAATTTCTGTTTTGAACCCATTTATAGGCAAAATATTTGCAAAAATCATTCCATTAAGCTGTTAAAAATTGAAAATAAACTCAATACAATTCATGCTGACTTTAGAAAGAATAAAACAAATAGGAAATAGTAACTCCTGGAATTGCTCAGCAGGTCTGTGTATTTCCAGCATTTTCTGTTTTTATTTCAATTTTCCAACACATAGGACTATTTGTTTTTTAAATAAAAAAATAGTGGTTGAGTGATTGCAAAAGAAATAAAAACCTAAATGTACATAGTACCTTTCATATCCTCAGGACATCCCAAATCATGTAGGTCAGTTCATTACTTTTGAAATGTAGTCACTGTTGTAAGCAAATGTAGTAGCTAATTTGCTCACTGTAAGATAGCACAAACAACAATTAGTTGAGTGTTAAATGTTGGTCAGGGATAAATGTTGCTCAGGAATGAAGCTAGTGATTTATTTCTGTGTGAACTTGGAGATGAGGATATTATTTTTAGATTTTTTTTTAGATTTAGATTTTTAGAGATACAGCACTGAACCAGGCCCTTCGGCCCTTCTGTGCCGACCATTAACCACCCATTTATACTAATCCTACACTAATCCCATATTCCTACCACATCCCCACCTGTCCCTATATTTCCCTACCACCTACCTATACTAGGGGCAATTTATAATGGCCAATTTACCTATCAACCTGCAAGTCTTTTGGCTGTGGGAGGAAA
This sequence comes from Heterodontus francisci, assembly GCF_036365525.1. Lineage (NCBI taxonomy): Eukaryota > Metazoa > Chordata > Chondrichthyes > Heterodontiformes > Heterodontidae > Heterodontus > Heterodontus francisci. Next base: position 65,911,412 of record NC_090390.1, read on the forward strand.
CCGGAGCACCTGGAGGAAACCCACGCAGACACAGGGAGAACTTGCAAACTCCACACAGGCAGTACCCAGAATTGAACCCGGGTCACTGGAGCTGTGAGGCTGCGGTGCTAACCACTGCGCCACTGTGCATTATTGTGATTACTCAGTGACATCTCTTGCTCTAACATTATATTGCAGGCACATGATAATTGAACATCTTGTAATTCTCCTTCTGGCTGTAACTTCCTCACATTGAACTAGATCATTCAAATGTGTAAACAGGTATCAACAGGTTAGGATACTTCATAGAATAAAATGATTATTAAAAAGATTCATTGACTGAGAGGGTAAATGTATCATATGGTGGCTGAGCCAGGCAGACCAGAGAGGTACCAAATCTTACCCGTTGTTTGTGCTAAATTAATTGATCTCAGGCAGGACGCCTTTTTATTCCTAGACTAAAGAAGGAAAATAAGTATCTCCTGCTGATTGTATCTAGTGATCTGTCCTGAAAGTGCATGCTTGTACATTTGTGCATTTGTTGATTGACTGGCCAGATCATGTGATGAATTTCTCCTTGATTGCGATACCAGAGGGATGCTGCTACCCAAGGAGTTATAGTGCCAATTTAGTTATCCTGGCTAAAAAGCCAATGGGACTACTGCACAAAACCTAAATTGCGTTACTGGCTAAATGGTAATTAGGCCTTGCCAGATACTGTAAGCACAGCTTATGAATATCATAAGAATATGGACTTGGCACAGCTTGAGCCTTGCACATGGATCACGATGATGGCAACTTTAGGAATACCATGAGTGCTCAGTGCTTAAAGAGCTGGAATCACAATGAAAGGGGTGTCACCACTTATCTTTTAGTCCCATATGGTTTAAAATAAAAATTGTTGGAGTAATTTTTAAAGGTTCAGAAATAACCTTAAAATGTTTTTGGCCATTGTAAAAACTCCACCAGGGACAAATTGCCACCTGGGAGTAAAAGGAAAGAAAATCCAAGTGCAAGCGTGAAATGGTGGGCAAGTGCGAAGCAATACTATCCCCAATGCCTACTTGACGGCACGCAAAATGGATATGTTGCCTTATGAGGTGTGAGGATTTGCTCTTCTGATTTGAATTCCAATGTAATGTCTTCAGGGAACCATCCCTGGCAAGAGGTTGGTGGCTGGGCTTGATCTACAGTACTTGTAGAATGTAGAGATACTGATACAGATACTGGAGAAGGTAGTGCACTTTAAGGAATCTAGAAAAGTAAGAGTATCCAGTGGTACTCGATGAAGTGTATGACCCAAGATTCCATGCCAGAGTGTCAAGCTGTTCCATATTCACTGTACAGGTTACATCCTTGTGCATCATTAGATCTCTGTCATTGTATCTCATGCGTATCCATAATCTTAGCGCACAGTCAAGATGCAACAAAGACATGGGCATCACATATCAACGTATTGGAATACAAAATTAATCACTTATATCAGGTTGGACGTTAGGTTGAGGCAACTTACAGCCATCAGTGACCCATTTACTTTCAGAACTGTGCTAGTACAATGGTGTTTGGCAGCTATTTAATTCTGTTTACTGGCGAGGAGATGGAAGTGCTGGCTGTGATGCTGGCGTATCAATGACCTGTTTGATCCATGTATGGGCAGCACATTAGTTGATATTGCATTGCTAGCCAGGAATGAGGCAGGGAGGTGACAGGACCAACTACTGCAAGTGCCACTCCTATGCTTCAAGTCTGTTCAGGCATTCTTGCAGATGGCAAAATTCTGCTCTGGTAGCTTCGGTCTTGCAAGCTGAGGCCCTCTGTCATTGGCAGATAGGTGTATCCAAGCCTGCCGATTTGGCAGTGGTTCCTTCTGATCTTGGTATGTCTTCAAACTGGTACCATCCCAAACCGTGAAATACAATGACCAGGATATTGTGGTCAATGGCAAAGTGAGCACTCACTGCTGACCTCGCAGAAAACTGCCCACAAAGATCTAGTGAGCAGTGTGATGTGGATTTCACCTTTCCTGGTGTTAATTTCATTTTCACGCCAGTTTTAGGGGATCCCTGGCATCCACCTATACTGATGTCATCAAGCAGACTAAGTAGCCAATCACATTGAAGAATTCTCAGCCAGCAAACCAGGAAGTAAAAAGCATTGATAATCCTTCACCTTTTTAATTATTTTGCATAGAATTAAATAAAGATTGGGACATACAGATGAGATTAAGGTAGAAGCTGAAATATCATAGACAATTAAAAAAAAAAATGTTATTCAAAAATCCATGGAATTTTGATCATGCAATGGAGAAACTTGCCATTCCACATATATAAAATTAATTTTTCAGAGCCAGAGAGGTTGTCTAGCAGTAATTATGACTTAGTACACGTTAAAAGCCAAGTTACACCTCATACTATAAGGTATACCTTTTTCAGGGCGTTTTACAGTGAGACTAACAGAGTAAAAAGTAACAGTTCACGTGAATTCCAGATGATTTCCATCTCTAAGGACTTCAACAGTGCCCCCTGTGAAGGAGCAGGGAATCGCTGACAGCAGCTTCTGGATTTATGCATTTAACTACACATTTGTGGATGCCAGAAGTTGTCAGTTTCACAGAGTAATGGTGGCGAACGCCAACAGTTTCGCTGTCATTACAACTGCAAAATCCAGGCCAAAATTTGAGATCTGTTGAAAAGCAAACTTACCAGAAGGAGTTTTAAAAAATACTGTCCAAATGTTTTTTCAAAATTAAATGTAAATATAAATATCTGAAATATGATCTTTGCCCATGGACTCTATCTTTGTGCCATTCCAAATGAATGCACAAGGGAAAGAAGTCAAGCCAGAACAAATAAGTATTGCTTTGATTAGTTTTGCACAGATTCACGCTCTTGATGAGGTTGAGGCACAAAATGGACTTAATTTCACCAAATGCAGAAGAGTGCCTAATAGCAGCTGAGTAGGAAACTGGCAAGGGCCTGCTCTCCGTATTCTGTGATCTCCTGCGTGGTTGATCTGTCCTTATGACCCAACATGTGTCATTCCTTTAGTGGAGGAGGGAAAAAGGAATAAAATTAGTCAATAAGTTTAGAACATAAGCAAAAGTTGATGGTGAGAAAAGACCAAATGTTAAATCATTTATGAATTTCTGCTACCTCAAAATTACAAATAATATTTTCAAACACTTCGTTTCAACAAATAGCATTTGGCTGGTTAAGGATTTTTCGGTAATAATTCAATTATCGAAACTTTGGTAACAACGTTTTGGGGAGATCAATTATTTTACATGTGTAGATTGTAATGTGATACCTTAGTAACTTAAAAGTGGTACCAAGTGTTAACCAAATTTCATTATAGCTCCTTCGAAATAGGTAAACCTCATGCTCTTTCTACACAACTTTGAGAATTTTCTTTTATTCATTCATGGAATGTGGATGTCACAGGTAAGGTAAGCATTATTGCAAATCTCTAATTGCCCTTGAGAAAGTGGTGATGAGTCACCTTGAACCACTGCAGTGCATGTGGTGGAGGTACTGCCACAGTGCTATAAGGTAGGGAGTTCCAGGATTTTGACCCAGTGACAATGAGGGAACGGTGATGTATTTCCAAGTCAGGATGGTGTGTGGCTTGGAGGGGAATTTGCAGATGGTGGTGTTGCCATGCATCTGCTGCCCTTGTCCTTCTATGTAGTAGTGGTTCTGGGTTTGGGAGATGCTGTCAAAGAATCCTAGGTGAGTTGCTTCAATACATATAGAAGATGGTACACACTGCTGTTTCACCGGTGGTGGAGGAAATATTGTTCTACATTTTAACAATGCTTCATCAATCTCATGTCCTTTTATAAACAAGATAGTTGTGGAGTTGTAGATGTGTATCTGTAATAATACTGAAATGTAAGTTTAGAGATTTATGTTTTTGAAGCTCCAGCACACCCAATGATCTTAAGTTTATAAATAGTTGTTTTTCGTTCTGATCTAAAATCCACAAACCATACCCCATGGCACAGGCAGACAGCTTGCAACATATCAGACACTGTCATGTTTTCAGAACTGTTCTCATTTTAGCCCTGACCTTCCAATTATAATGCACTTCTTGCCTCTACACCTCTTGCACAGACAAATTAGTGTAAAAATCACACATGGATAGGACAAAACACTATCATCCATAGTTAAACAACACCAATACGCAGAACAGATAATTCAGAGTTGTAGAAACACAGGAGAACCCATTTATGACAAACATGATGCACAGGGGAGAGAATGCACATAGACTAATATGAAGCTTCATCACAAGGAACTGCTGCACTTACAAATAAGAATACAGTAACAGACACCAGCAACAAAGAGGGACATATCACTGTAAAAAAAAAGGTACACATTTTATGTATAGGAAACAACTGGAAACAGAACCCTCACATGTGGAATAGAATAATAGGTTACAGCACAGAAGGAGACCATTTGGCCCATTGTGTCCATGCTAGCTTTCTGTAAGAACTACTCATCTAGTCCCACTCCTTGGCTTTTTCCCCATAGCCCTGAAAATGTTTTCTCTTCAGATGATCTCCAGTTTCCTGTTGAAAGCCACAATTGAAACTGCCTCCATAATAACAAAAAAACATATTAAACCTCGCACAAAAAGTCAAATTTACACAAAACCCATCATGAATAATAACTTGGAAGTTTCACTGGTAATTTTTTTCAACCATGATGTGTGAAAAGGGTAAGAAAAATTTCATGTTTTGCCAACATTTTAGAACTTTCAGCATGGTTCAGCCTCCTTGTTATAAAATGATGATGTGCTGTTTATTGAATGTTATTGTAATGCTGGTCCCATGGCATTCTATCCCAACACTCTCCGCACAACCTGACCTACTTTTTGTTTCCAAATTTGAATGAAGTGCTAACCATGGTTGAATACAACAAAATCAATTGATGAAGATGCTGACACAATATAGGAGGCCATTTGTCATGCCATACCTAACAAAAACAAAACCCAGCTGGACCAGTTTTATCAGTCTTTATTCTGTATATAATTCAAAGGCTTAAGTCAAATTAATTAATTAAAATCTAACAGGTGGTGTTTTGTACATTGTAGTATCTCCAGTAACTGCAGGCAATCTATTTATTGCTGCATTAATGGACATAATGGTCACTTCAAAAATAATTGTGTGAAATGCTTTCAGATGGGATACACTCCTGATCCAGAAGCAGAAGACATAGTTAGAGGCTGCCTTTGAGGTTTTGTGTCAGGTTGTCCTGTAAATTGTCAATCAAGCTAACAGGACAGCCAATAGAATGGCTACTTTTTTCATAACCGTGACATCTTTGAAATACCTATGTGTTATGAAAATAGGGTCTTTAATAGGTTTCTGAGTATGTCTTTATGTCTGTGTCCTGCTCAATGTGTACCTTCATACTGCATCCAATGACATTTCTTCATTGTTAAATGCAATATTTCTAGACGTTATTGCTGAGGTTAGTTGGGTGATGTTAGATTGTTCTATCTGTTACAATCTTGGTTCCACAATAGTTGCATTTTCTTTACTTATGAGCATTCCTATTGCACCCTGGCTGTCAAATAAGAATCATGGAACGGTTACAGCACAGAAGGAGGCCATTCGGCCCATGGTGTCCATGCTGGCTCTCTGCAAGAATAACTCACCTAGTCCTACTTCCCTGCATTTTCCCTGTAGCCCTACAAATTTTTCTATTCAGTTAATTGTCCAATTCCCTTTTGAAAGTCACAATTGAATCTGCTTCCACCATACTGTCAGGTACTGCATTCCAGGTCCAAACCATTCACTGTGTTAAAAAAAAGTTTTTCCTCATGTCACAGTTGCTTCTTTTGCCAATCACCTTAAATTCGTTGCCTCTGGTTCTCGATGCTTCTGCCAATGGGAACAGTTTCTCCCCATCTACATTGAACACCTCTATCAAATATCCTTTTAATCTTCTCTTCAAGGAGAACAGCCCTGCTTCTCCAATCTATCCACATAACTGAAGTTCCTCATCCCTGGAACCAATCTTGTAAATCTTTTCTGCATCTTCTCTAATGCCATCACATCCTTCCTATAGTGTGGTGCCTGGACACAATACTCCAGTTGAGGCCGAATCAGTGTTTTATGCAATTTCAAAATTTGCAGATGACGCAAAACTTGGAGTATTGTGAACTGTGAGGAGGAAAGTGATAAATTTCAAGGTGACATGGGTGAGGAAGAGCAAATGAAATTTACTGCAGAGAAATATCAAGTGATTCATTTTGGTATGAAGAATGAGGAGAGGCAGGTTTATCATAACTTCCTTGCTTTTGTACTCTATGCCCCTATTTATAAAGCCCAGGATCCCATATGCTTTATTAACCACTTTCTCAACCTGCCCTGTTACCCTCAATGATTTTTGCACATATACCTCCAGGTCACTATGCTCTTGCACCCTCTAGAATTGTACCTTTCATTTTATATTGCCTCCCCTAGTTCTTCCTACGTAGGTGTTTGACAAAGTACTACCTGTTGAGTGTATGCAGACAAATATTTGAAGAGGCAAGATGTTGAGAAGGCCGTTTAAAGCATTGTTATGATCCCCTTGGAGACCACCAACAAACCAAAATAATCAAATCCACTGACTGACCCCCACAAAAATCAAATGGACAAGTTTTTACTTTTATAAATTTTACTTTAACACGTAAAACCAACATAAATGAAACATGAACTAAAAATAAATCATGATAAGTATATATCTTAAAGGTTACACATTAATCAGCAGATGCATTAAAGATAGTCCTTCCGGATCCACTGAATAGTCTTCTCAGCAAGGTGGCGTCGGACAGTCCCACAGTAGAACAAAATCAGAATCTTCCTCAGGTAGTTTGTCAAGTTCTGTCTCCAGGATGCAGATCCCATCGATTATGAGCAATGCAGTCTTCCCTTTATTGGTTTGGTTTTGTCACCTCTTGAACAACCTCGGCGATGCCCACTACCGTCCTGATGGCGTGACACTCCGGCTAATTCTTTCAGTCACTGAAGACAGCTGCTGTAAGTCATTCACCAGTGGACAGTCCTCAGTCCAGGCTCCTTTGCTGCAGTCAGGCTGCTTCAGCTAGCTGCTTTGTAGTCTGATTCTATTCCAAGCAGTCTCTCAAGAAGCCCAAAAATCTACAGCTTTCAGTCTGTCTCTTAAAATAAATAACTGGCTGATTCTTTTCCATTCACTGAGGTGTTCTTCTCAAGTCTCAAAAGCCTTCTGGTCAAAACTGAAACTTAACCTCCAGTCACATGTCCTTGGTTTAAAAAAATAGTTTTTCTCAGTCACATAACTGTTTGTCTAAACTGGGTATTGCTCCCCAGAACCTTAAAAATCTTTATTTTCAATTTCAAGTCATTACTGTCTCCAATAAAACCAAATAGAAGCTGTATAGAACTCAGTCTACACATGAAGACCCCATCACAGGGATGCTTGGCTTTATTATTAGAGTACAAAAGGAAGGAAATTATGCTAAATCTTTATAAAACATTGGTTAGGCCTCAGCTGGAATATTGTGTTCAATTTTGGCACCACACTTTAGGAAGAATGTCAAAGCCTTGAAGAGGATGCAGAAGAGATTTACTAGAATGGTGTCAGGGACTTAAGTTTTGTGGAAAGACTGGAGAAGCTGGAGTTGTTCTTAGAGTTGGAATGGTTAAGAGATTTGACAGAGGTGTTCAAAGTCATGAATGGTTTTTCTAGAGTTAAAAAAGAGAAGCTATTTCTCATGAATGAAGGGTTGGTAACCAGAAGAGACACATTTAAAGTGATTGACAGAGAATCAGAGGAACATGAAGAAAAATATTTTTGCACAGTGAATTGTAATCTGGAATGCACTACCTGAAAAGGTGTGGAAGCTGATTCAATAGTAACATTGAAAAGGAAACAGGACTATGGGGAAAGAGCAAGGCAGTTGGATTAATTGGATAGCTCTACCAAAGAGCTCCCACAGGCACAATGGGTTGAATGACCTATCATTCTATGATTAAATTATTACTCAAAAAATCAAAGGGATTGGTTAGGGGATATTTAACATACAGAGTTCTTAATAAATAGAATGCTCGACCAGAAACACGAGTGTAAGCAAAATTCATATAGCTTTTAAAAATTGAAATAAAAAAAGGATATGTGGAAAGGGCAGGAGATTGCTACGAAGTGGGTTGTTCTTCCAGAGACCAAAAAGGGAGACGAATGGCTGAATAATCTCCTCCTATGCTGCAAAACTATATGATTATGTAATTCAATTTGACAGATATACAACAGTTCTGCTCCATATCCTGTACCTTTACTAAAATATGCCCCAAGTGGGGCCGAATTTTCGTTTGACTGCAAGACTGGAACTGGAAGCAGACGGGCCCACCATTTCCCGATACCAGCCAGCATGCCGGCCTACCACCATTGTTGCCTCCTCCAGGCAGTTTTCATGGAGGCAGAATTGGTGGTGGGGGGTGTTAGGTGATGGCTACCTGCCCACAAGCGATATGCAGCCAATTAGGCTAATTAAAGGATCTATTAAGGCCACTCCGCACACAGCGACTGGAATTTTCCACTGAACTGGACAACATTCCAGCTTGGGGTGATAAGTGGCGTAACATTTGTGTCACACAAGTGCCAGGCACTGACAATCTCCAACAAGAAAGAATCTCACCATCTCCCCTTGACATTCAATGACATTACCATTACTAGATTCCCCACTATCAACATTCTGGGAGTTACCAATGACTAGAAACTGAACTGGAGCAGCCACATAAATACTGTGGATGCAAGAGCAGGTCAGAGTCTGGGAATTCTGTGGGGAGTAACCCACCTCCTGACTGCCCAAAGCTTGTCCACCATCTATAAGGCACAAGTCAGGAATGTGATGGAATACTCCTCCACTTGCCTGGATGAGGGTAGCACCAACAACACTCAAGAAGATTGACACGATCCAGGGCGAAACAGCTCGCTTGATCGGCATCCCATCCACCACCTTAAACATTCATTCCCTCTACGATGACGCACACTGTTGTGTACCATCTACAAGATGCACTGCAGCAACTCTCAATGCCTCCTTTGACAGCACCTTCCAAACCTGTGACCTCTTCCACCTAGAAGAGCAAGGACAGCAGACTAATGGGAACGTCACCATCTGCAAGTTCCCTTCCAAGCAACACACCATCTTGACTTAGAAATATATAGTCATTCCTTTACTTTCACTGGATCAAAATCCTGGAACTCCCTTCCTAACACCACTTGGAGAGTACCTGAACCAGATGGACTGCAGCAGTTTGAGAAGGCAGCTCACCACTACCTTCTCGAGGGCAATTAGGGTTGGGCAACAAATGCTGGCCTTGCCTGCGATGCCCACATCCCATGAAACTAATTTTTAAAAAAAGTGGTGGTTCCCATGTTGTACCTAGATAGTGAGTGTTAATGATGGGGGAGCCTAGCATATCAATGCGAAAGATTAGGCTGAAGCATTTGCAACAATCTTCAGCCAGAAGTGCTGAGTTGATGATCCATCTTGGCCTCCTCCTGAAGTCCCCAGCATCACAGATGCCAGACTTCAGCCAATTCGATTCACTCCATGTGATATCAAAAAATGACTGAAGGCACTGGATACTGCAAAGACTATGGGCCCTGACAATATTCCGGCAATAGTACTGAAGACCTGTGCTCCAGAACTTGCCATGCCCCTAGCCAAGCTGTTCCAGTACAGCTACAACACTGGCATCTACCGGGCAATGTGGAAAATTGCCCAGGTACGTCCTGTCCACAAAAAGCAAGACAAGTCCAACCCAGCCAATTACCGCCCATCAGTCTACTCTCAATCATCAGTAAAGTGATGGAAGGTGTCATCAACAGTGCCATCAAGCAGCACTTGCTTAGCAATAACCTGCTCAGTGACACTCAGTTTGGGTTCCGCCAGGGCCACTCAGCTCCTGACCTCATTTCAGCCTTGGTTCAAACATGGAAAGAAGAGCTGAACTCGAGAAGTGAGGCGAGAGTGACTGCCCTTGTCATCAAGGCAGCATTTGACCGAGTATGGCATCAAGGAGCCCTAGCAAAACTGAAGTTAATGGGAATCGGGGAAAACTCTCCCCTGGTTGGAGTCATACCTAATGCAAAGGAAGATGGTTGTGGTTGTTGGAGGTCAACCATCTGAGCTCCAGGACATCACTACAGGAGTTCCTCAGGGTAGTGTTCTAAGCCCAACCATCTTCAGCTGCTTCATCAATGACTTTCCTTCAATCATAAGGTCAGAAGTGGGGATGTTCGCTGATGATTGCACAATGTTCAGCACCATTCGTGATTCCTTAGACACTGAAGCAGTCTGTGCAGAAATGCAGCAAGACCTGGACAATATCCAGGCTTGGGCTAATAAGTGGCAAGTAACATTCGCGCCACACAAGTGCCAGGCAATGTCCATCTCCAACACGAGGGAAGCTAACCATCTGCCCTTGACATTCAATGGCATTACCATCGCTGAATCCCCCACTATCAACATCCTAGGGGCTACCATTGACCAGGAATGGAGTAGCCGTATAAATACCGTGGCTACAGAGCAGGTCAGAGGCTAGGAATCCTGCGGCGTATAACTCACCTCCTGACTCCCCAAAGCCTGTTCACCATCTACAAGGCGTGTGATGGATTACTGTCCACTTGCCTGGATGGGTGCAGCTCCAACAACACTCAAGAAGCTCAACACCATGAAGGACAAATCAGCCTGCTTGATCAGTATCCCATCTACAAACATTCACTCACTCCACCACCAATGCACAGTGGCAGCAGTGTGTGCCATCTACAAGAGGCACTGCAGCAACGCACCAAGGCTTCTTAACCTTCCAAACCTGCGACCTCTATCAATTAGAAGGACAAGGGCAGCAAACGCATGGGCACCCCATCCACCGCCTTCAACATTCACTCCCTTCACCACCGACGCACAGTGGCAGAAGTGTGTACAATCTACAAGATGCACTGCAGCAACTCACCAAGGCTTCTTTGACAGCACCTTACAAACCTGTGACCTCTACCACTTAGAAGGACAAGGGCAGCAGATTCCACCACTTGCAAGTTCCCCTCCAAATCACACACCATCCTGTCTTGGAACTATATCGCAGTTCCTTCACTATCGCTGGGTCAAAATCCTGGAACTCCCTCCCTAACAGCATTATGAGTGTACCTACCTCATATGGACTGCGGCAGTTCAAGAAGGCCGCTCAGCATCACCTTCTCAAGGGCAATTAGGGATGGGCAACAAATGCTGGCCTAGCCAGCGAAGCCCATGTCCCATGAATGAATGAATAAAACATTTTTAAAAATGGGCTGTGATCAACAAGTATATCAGAGCAGAGTTTGATCCTGTTATCTTCTGGCTTCATGCATGTGCATTTTCTAGGAGAAGTTACTGGCTAGCTATTGGGAGAGGGCTCTAGCTAATTCTTTTTCTCCATCCCCTCTAGCCAAGAGAGCAAAGACATTTTGTAGGATCCCTTCTGGTGCCCTGCTTGATGAAATCAGCTAACTTACTGGAGACTGAACCTGGGACTTTCTGACTGTACAAGACATTCACCATTCTTATGTTCCCAGCAGGGAGCCATGCTCAAAGGGAGTGTGGATCTGAAATGTGGCGACAACACTATTGTTCAATTCCTGACCTGTGCTTCCTTCGAGCACAGTTCCCTGCTGGAAGTTTAAGATCAGTGAATTTTTCTTCCCCTCGTATGCCTTACTGCAGTTTACCACTAAGTGTGGGGAAGCTGTTCAAACGGTTAATTTTTCATCTGCAATGGTCATATAGGCAAGTTTTTGATTTTTCGGAGAACAGTGAATTTATAGAAAAGATTTTTACTTATTAATATTACTTCCTACTAAGCATGGCAATGAAGACTAATTCAAATATCTGCCTGAAGGGTCAGTTTGGCTTTAATGTAATCAAGTACTTCACTCAATAGCTGTAGTGTCTAAAAGACATAAAGGACAGTTTGATGCAGAGGTTGGACAAAGAATAAAGCCATGTATTGTAGCAGAGACCTAATGATTGGCAATTTTGACACTGAGTGGCAGTTGGAAGAAAGGGAAGGAGGGTTCCTGGTAAATGGATTGGTTACAGTAGGAACGGTGCAGCATTTAAAAAAATAATTTGCTGCTGGTTTATTTCTCTTCACTTTGTTTTTCCAAATGTCAGTGCAGGAGAAACACTTCAATAGATGGCATCGCAGTCAGCAAATCATTATGGTAATCATTACCTTTTTATCAGCTACATTACATCTGTTCTTCTATCTGTATCTGTATGTGGAACAAGAAAACATTTAATCAGCTTGGTCATCTCAACAGTTAATGGCACAGTCAGCAGCAAACAGAAATGGCAAGATTGTTGGTTGTCTGTGATTGCTGATGAGAATTGCCGTGCCTTAACTACGTCCAAACTAAATGGGAGGACACAGGTCAGGGTTTGTGATCATTTAAATTGTAGCCCTAGGAATATTTCTGTGGTCTTGCCCTCCCGGCAGCCAAAATTACAATTAATGGATGTAAAATCACTGGCTGTGTGCTCACAATTTTTCAAGATATGCTGCTCGTGAGCTCTGCTCCCCAGCAACTGGTGGTGTGAACTCAACCTTGTGTATTAACTACTGATGAAAATTAATTTAAAATTTTAACGAATTCCTCCATATTGTAAAGCACTGAAATAAGTTGAGCAGGAGAAGGAGAGAAACAGACTTCTATTTTGAAAAATATCTAGACCTTTAATCCCTTGGTTTGCACCAAGGAATTTCTGGACAGCCTCCTGAAAAACAGGATGAGTGTCGATCCTAGCTGCCATAAGTTAGATGGAGCTCTTCTGGTTCAGATTTCTCCAAATCTGCTTTATAATGCTCAGATTTGATCATTTAAATAGAAAGTAATTTTTGCAGATTTTCACAGTTTGTAAGAAGAAGCGGGCCTTGTAGTCAGTTTATTAATTTTTAGTAAAGGAGACCTTCAATGTAGTTTTATAAAAGCCAACCTTTAAACAAGTATACTGAAACTGAATCATACAATAAATTCAATGAAATATCAGAGAATAGAATGCAATGTATGTTTTGGGGCAAGGGTGGGGGGAGTTGGTGGGAAGAGTCTCATTTCAGTTTCAATGGATTTTTGTTTCTGTGAAATGTATGCATTTGATACTTTTGTTTACTCCTACTTCCTTAAATGTCTGTTTGTTACAAACATCTGTGACTCAAGGGAGTAAAAATGTATCTGAGCCTACTTTTGGGCCTCATGTCATAGCTGTGTGAGCAGCACACCCCAACAAAGGAACAAGGCTGGCCTGAAATTGGACCTCATCTACATATTTGCCTCCACAGGCAGCTCATCCCATGAGAAAAATTAATTTCAGGTCACCTGCAGCAGTCCTCAGGTAAGTTTTAGGAGGGGTTGTGGTTTGGGCAAAGGAAGTTCGGGGCAAGGTGATCAACAGGAGTGTGCAGTCGTGGAGAACACTCTTGCTCCTCTTGGCTCCACAGAATTCTTTTGGAAGAAGCCAGTTAGCACTTAACATGGAAGCTGCTGAAAAATAGTGAACAGGGCAGGTCATTCCTCAAAGGCTTCTTTACACAGCATTATCTCTCTAATTTATATATTAATGGGGCCCAATGTCTGAGGCCTAGAAAATAAAATGGGCCCCATGAATTTATCTGTAGGACTGCTTCTTTGGTATGCTCTGCTCCTGTTTCACGCCCGAAAACAGGTACAATGTATACCAATTTCTACCCCCGTCTTATGTTTGGGTTTATGCAGATACTGGTGTATTGATATTCAATCACGAACATAACATATGCTTCTCTCTATGCTTAGCTGCGATTATGTCATCTAAGCACCATTGCTGTGAGACCATTGATGCTGATTCAGTTATCTGTGTCTCCTAAATACCCAGCAAGGTGGTTTTGGGTCATGGAACTATTTAGTCTGTTTTAGCTGGGTGCAGAAAGAAAATAAAAAACGAGCTTTATTTAAGTACTGCTTCTTTCATTCCTCAGGGCATTTATAGTACCTTACAGCCAATGCATTACTTTTGAAGCATGATAACCATTGTCTTGTAGACACACGCTAGTACTGTCCATACTTATGAGAGACCTTGGTGATAGTTAATGGTAGCTACAGCCATTTTGGGGAAGGAACATTTTTTAAAAGGTTTTTTTTATCGAGAAATGTATGCAAAGAATCAGGCATATAGTTCAAGACACGACTAAAATTGAGAAGATTAAGTATGATTAAAAATAGTGTTACGATCAGGTGAGGAGGGGTCGAAAGGCTCCCCTCTTGTCCCGCTCCTTGTTTGACTACAACAGAGTTTTTATTCATTTTTAAACAGTGTTTACCAATTCAGTGAGTGTTTAACCCTTTATGTGCTATGATCATAAAAGAACCATTGGACAGGTTTTCTTGAGTTTAAACAAGGAAGAGATTAGTTTATTGTACTTAAAATCAAATCCTGATCGAAGTAAGAATAATAAACTATGTTCCAACATTTACACACATGCACACATGAATCACACACACATAGGTTACAGAGTGAAGAATTAGAATTAGAATATTACAGCGCAGTACAGGCCCTTCGGCCCTCGATGTTGCGCCGATCATCTGACCTACACTATTCCATTTACATCCATATGTCTATCCAATGACCACTTAAATGCCCTTAAAGTTGGCGAGTCTACTACTGTTGCAGGCAGGGCGTTCCACGCCCCTACTACTCTCTGCGTAAAGAAACTACCTCTGACATCTGTCCTATATCTTTCACCCCTCAACTTAAAGCTATGTCCCCTCGTGTTTGCCATCCTCATCCGAGGAAAAAGACTCTCACTATCCACCCTATCTAACCCTCTGATTATCTTGTATGTCTCTATTAAGTCACCTCTCCTCCTCCTTCTCTCTAACGAAAACAACCCCAAGTCCCTCAGCCTTTCCTCGTAAGACCTTCCTTCCATACCAGGCAACATCCTAGTAAATCTCCTCTGCACCCTTTCCAAAGCTTCGACATCCTTCCTATAATGCGGTGACCAGAACTGCACGCAATACTCCAGGTGCGGCCTCACCAGAGTTTTGTACAGCTGCATCATGACCCCGTGGCTCCGAAACTCGATCCCCCTACTAATAAAGGCTAACACACCATATGCCTTCTTAACAGCCCTATTAACCTGGGTAGCAACTTTCAGGGATTTATGTACCTGGATACCAAGATCTCTCTGCTCATCTACACTACCAAGAATCTTCCCATTAGCCCAGTACTCTGCATTGCTGTTACTCCTTCCAAAGTGAATCACCTCACACTTCTCCGCATTAAACTCCATTTGCCATCTCTCAGCCCAGCTCTGCAGCCTATCTATGTCCCTCTGTACCCTACAACACCCTTCGACACTATCCACAACTCCACCGACCTTCGTGTCATCCGCAAATTTACTAACCCACCCTTCTACACCCTCATCCAGGTCGTTTATAAAAATGACAAACAGCAGTGGCCCCAAAACAGAACCTTGCGGTACACCACTAGTAACTAAACTCCAGGATGAACATTTGCCATCAACCACCACCCTCTGTCTTCTTTCAGCTAGCCAATTTCTGATCCAAAGCTCTAAATCACCTTCAACCCCATACTTCCGTATTTTCTGCAATAGCCTACCGTGGGGAACCTTATCAAACGCCTTACTGAAATCCATATACACCACATCCACGGCTTTACCCTCATCCACCTGTTTGGTCACCTTCTCGAAAAACTCAATAAGGTTTGTGAGGCACGACCTACCATTCACAAAACCGTGCTGACTATCGCAAATGAACTTATTCTTTTCAAGATGATTATAAATCCTGTCTCTTATAACCTTTTCCAACATTTTACCCACAACCGAAGTAAGGCTCACAGGTCTATAATTACCAGGGCTGTCTCTACTCCCCTTCTTGAACAAGGGGACAACATTTGCTATCCTCCAGTCCTCCGGCACTACTCCTGTCGACAATGACGACTTAAAGATCAACAACAACGGCTCTGCAATCTCCTCCCTGGCTTCCCAGAGAATCCTAGGATAAATCCCATCTGGCCCAGGGGACTTATCTATTTTCACTCTTTCCAAAATTGCTAACACCTCCTCCTTGTGAATCTCAATCCCATCTAGCCTAGTAGGCTGTATCTCAGTAATCTCCTCGGCAACATTTTCTTTTTCTACTGTAAATACTGACGAAAAATATTCATTTAACGCTTCCCCTATCTCCTCTGATTCCGCACACAACTTCCCACTACTATCCTTGATTGGCCCTGTTCTAACTCTTATCATTCGTTTATTCCTGATATACCTATAGAAAGCCTTAGGGTTTTCTTTGATCCTATCCGCCAATGACTTCTCGTGTCCTCTCCTTGCTCTTCTTAGCCCTCCCTTTAGATCCTTCCTGGCTAGCTTGTAACTCTCAAGCGCCCTAACTGAGCCTTCACGTCTTATCCTAACATAAGCCGCCCTCTTCCTCTTGACAAGCGCTTCAACTTCTTGAGTAAACCACGGCTCCCTCGCTCGACAACTTCCTCCCTGCCTGACAGGTACATACTTATCAAGGACACGCATTAGCTGCTCCTTGAATAAGCTCCACATTTCGTTTGTGCCCATCCCCTGCAGTTTCCTTCCCCATCCTACACATCCTAAATCTTGCCTAATCGCGTCATAATTTCCTTTCCCCCAGCTATAATTCTTGCCCTGCGGTATATACCTGTCCCTGCCCATCGCTAAGGTAAACCTAACCGAATTGTGATCACTATCGCCAAAGTGCTCACCTACATCTAAATCGAACACCTGGCCGGGTTCATTACCCAGTACCAAATCCAATGTGGCATCGCCCCTGGTTGGCCTGTCCACATACTGTGTCAGAAAACCCTCCTGCACACACTGAACAAAAACAGACCCATCTAAAGTACTCGAACTATAGTATTTCCAGTCAATATTTGGAAAGTTAAAGTCCCCCATAACCACTACCCTGTTACTCTCGCTCCTGTCGAGAATCATCTTCGCTATCCTTTCCTCTACATCTCTGGAACTATTCGGAGGTCTATAGAAAACTCCCAACAGGGTGACCTCTCCTCTCCTGTTTCTAACCTCGGCCCATACTACCTCAGTAGACGAGTCCTCAAACGTCCTTTCTGCCGCTGTAATACTTTCCTTGATTAACAATGCCACACCCCCCCCTCTTTTACCCTCTTCTCTGTTCTTTCTGAAACATCTAAATCCCGGAACCTGCAACATCCATTCCTGCCCCTGCTCTACCCATGTCTCTGAAATGGCCACAACATCAGGATCCCAGGTACCAACCCATGCTGCAAGCTCACCCACCTTATTCCGGATGCTCCTGGCGTTGAAGTAGACACACTTTAAACCAAGTTCTTGCTTGCCAGTGCCCTCTTGCGTCCCTGTAACCTTATCCCCTACCTCACTACTCTCAACAGCCTGTACACTGGAACTACAATTTAGGTTCCCATTCCCCTGCTGATTTAGTTTAAACCCCCCCCGAAGAGCACTAACAAATCTCCCCCCCAGGATATTGGTACCCCTCTGGTTCAGGTGAAGACCATCCTGTTTGTAGAGGTCCCACCTACCCCAGAAAGAGCCCCAATTATCCAGGAAACCAAAACCCTCCCTCCTACACCATCCCTGCAGAAGAAGAGGAGTTTGGTTAGATTAGAGTCCAGAGCAAATAAAAATAACATACAGTCTGTGTGGTCTGGTAACTTAGTTGTCGTCCGGCTGAATTTGTGGTTCTGTAGTCTCTGGCTGGTAGAAGTACACTTGAAGTTGGCCCAGTGCTTCAGGATTTTCTTGGAGACATTGATGTAGGTGGCTTGCCCCCTGGGGTCTCTGTCTATAGCAATGGTAGACTTGGATGTTCTGTAGTCGCAGACAGGTTTCGAAATTTGCAATGTTACCGAGAGAGAGAGAGAGAGAGAGACAGCCCCACTGGGGTCCTGCACAGGTTGGCTCTCGAAGCTTGTCTGCTGTGTGTAACAAAAACCCCAAGTTCACATAGCCTGGGGAGACTGTCACATGGTTCTCTCAGTATTTTTTTTTCTTACTTTAATGAGGTCCAAAGTCTAAGAATCCTGCATTTCTCTTGGGTCATATTGTCTCACTGTTTACCCCCTGGAGGTACGTCTCCACTAGTGAATGCTCCAAGATGGCTTTAAATGTCTTGCTAATGGGGGTACTAGATAATTTGCTCACTGTTCAAGCCGTGGTCCTGGATGGGAGCTTATTAGTCATGCGTCCACACTCGATGTCTTGGAATGTGAGGTATTTCAATGCAAATTGTGGTGGCCAGTTCTTTAAAAGTTAAATGTTCCAGCTTTCCTTTTTAAAAGTTTAGGTTTCCAACCAATGAATTAAAAATCCTCATTCAGCATAGCATGTTTTCCTGACAATTGCTAAAAATGTTTGCCAGAATCAAAGGTGTAGGGAGAGAAGAGAAATCGGGATGAAGTTCAGGAAAATGACAAAAACTGTATGAAAGTTTGAAGATTATAAGAAAGAGAGCAGTTGATAGAGGAAATGGGCAGAGTGCTAACTGTCCAGCAGTTATCCCAGGACAATTAGCACGCTTGTGATTCCTAGTGAATTTAATATTGCATTAATTTTATTTGAGTAGTAAAGATATGTGCAACATAATGGATTGGAATTTGACATTGTGCGATATACCCAATTAGTTAGACTTTTTCCTGCACCCTTCAGTTTAAAAAAATTTCTGCCTTGCAAATTGTTGTAAGTGTAAGCTGATAATGACATTGCCAGTGAAATGGGGCATTTGGGACCTTAGCAAATGATGGGACAAACAGTGTATCTCAACCAATGAGAAGGAGAGTGAATTGGAGTGGGTAAATTCAGTGTCAAATCAGGAATAGACAGAGAAGGAAAGTAAGATTGGAATATGAGAGGGAGAAAAATGAAACAGAGGAAAGGTAGAAAAAACAAATTGTCCACATTTAAAATTTGACATTTTTAAAATCTCCTAATAACAATGCACTACCTGAAGAAATGAGACTCCACACTTTTAATTGTTCACTTTCTGAGCCACAGAGGTTGGTAGTTAATAACAATTATCGCTGTTAAAATGGTACTTATGCCTACTAATTGTTAGACTTAACTTTCTGTGGCAAGTTTAATGGACAATTAATGTGCAATTGCAGCAACTTCATGAAAATTGCAGGGAGGTTAAATGTGAAATGCCGTTTTTGCTAAGCTAATGGCGGAGCAAATCGGCCAGCAACTTGTGGCAATTCACAAGGTATTTCTTCCTCATCACAAGTTGGGGCCACTTTGCACATTAATAATGGCCTGAGTCATTCACGCACCATATTTTTTTCAGCAAATTCCAGCCCAATAATATTTATCTCTCCAAGCAGCTCCAGACAATTGGATGCCTGAACCAAGCACAGAATTTGTAGTTACAAGAACATTTTGCATTCACTTCCACTAAAAAGACTTTCTGATCCAAGTTTTCTTTCCTTTTAGAATATGGAGAACCTAAATATAGTCATTTTTGTTTGCTTTTCCTCAAAGCAGCATCTCATTTTAGAAATTTTTTCTAATGTTTTCTGTTTTCTCTCGGTTTGAATTTTTGAACAGCTGCAAAATAAAAAATCCAAATTGCCTTTTCTTATTCCCCATTTATAGTAATTTTGATTTAGCCATAAAATCCACACTTAACCGGTTGTATGTTTATTAGGATCAAATGTCTAGTTTTGTGTTAAAGTTTAATGTTGTACAACTAGCTGCAGGTAAGTCTATCAATTGTCACAGCATACATTTTAGGAAATAATAACTCACTTTTGATTCAAACATTCCCTCCAAAGCCATTAATTGATAATTTCCAGTGCAGCAAGGTTCACCCCTAAATGTAAATTGGGTTACAGATGATGAGGAGCCAGGTTTGGGAAATGAATTTTCCAGGGCACCCAATATTTTGAAAAGACAGAATGGAAAAGGCGGAGGTGTAGCCCTGATCGTAACGGGTAATATAAGGACAGTAGTGAAAAAGGATCTTGGCTCAGAAAATCAAATCAGTGTGGGTGGAGATTAGGAATAGCAAGGGTCAGAAAACACTGGAGGGAGTAGTTTATCGGCATCCCTAACAGTAGTTATACATTGGACAGAGCAGTAAGCAAGAAATAATTAGAGCTTGTTGCAAAGCAAATATAATAATTGTGGTGGACTTCAACCTTCACATAGACTGGACATTTCAAATTGGTAAAGGTATTCTAGAAAATGAATTTGTAGAATGCTTTCACGACAGTTTCCTGGAACACATTGTAAAACCAATTGGAGATAAAGCTATTTTAGATCCAGTATTATGCAATGGGGCAGTTTTGTAATTAGTAATCTCATAGTAAAAGATCCATGGCAAAAAGTGATCATAATTCAAGTTTGAGAGCAACATACTCCAGTGCCAAACAAAAATCTTAAACTTAAATGAAGCCAATTACATGGTATGTGGGGAGAGCTGGCTAAGGGTGTCTGGGTAAATAGACTGAAAGGTATGTAAATAAATAGTGGGAACATTTAAAGAAGCACTTCAAAATGCTCAAGAATACATTCCATTAAAAAACAAAAACTCAGTGAGAAAATTCCATCCGTTACTAGGGAAGTTAAGGATAGTATTAGATTAAAAGAAGAGTTTTAGAATGTTGCAAAGAATAGTAATAAGCATGAGGATTGGAGTATTTTAAAAACCAGCAAAAGCGACCAAAAAAGTTTATAAAAAGGAAAAAATAGGATGCGAGAGTAAACTAGCCAAGAATATAAAACCAGATTGTAAGAACCTTTACAAGTATATGAAAAGGAGAGTAACTAAAATTAACGTTAGTTCCTTAGAGGCAGAGATGGACAAAATTAACATGGGAAATGACAGAGACATTGAACAAATATTTTCTGTCTGTCATCACAGTAGAAGACACAAAGTACATACATGAAATAGTGGGTAACCAAGAGTGAGGAACGTAAGGTAATTAATATCAACAGAGAAAAAGTATCGGAGAAACATAAGGGACTAAAGGCTAACAAATCCCCCGGACCTGATGACCTACATCCTAGGTTTCTAAAAGAGGTAGATGCAGAGATGGTGATGCACTGGTTATGATTTTCCAAAACTCCCTAGATTGTAGAATGATCCAGTGGATTTGAAGTTAGCAAATGTAACACCGCTATTCAAGAAAGGAGGGAGAGAGAAAATGTGGAATTACAGGCCAGTTAGCCTCACATCAGTCATCAGGAAAATGCTGGAATCTATTGTTAAGGAAGTCTTAACAATGCACTTAGAAAATCATTGTAAGATTAGACAAAGTCAAAATGATTTTTCAAAAGGGAAATCGTGTTTGACAAATTTATTAGTTTTTTGAGGATGTAACTAGTAGGATAGATAAAGGAGAAAAGCAGCAGATGTAGTATACTTGGACTTCTGAAAGGCATTTGAAAAGGTGCCACACAAAAGGTTAATACACAAGGTAAGGATTCAGAGGATTGGTTCTGATAAAAGGTCACAGACCTGAAACATTAACTTTGTTTCTCTCTCCACAGATGCTGCCTGATCTGCTGAGCATTTCCAGCACTTTCTGTTTTCATTTTAGAGGATTGGTTAATGGACAGAAAGCAAAGAGTAGAAATAAATGGGGAATTTTCAAGTTGGCAGGCTGTAAGTAGTGCCGCAAGGATCAGTGCTGGGGTCTCAGCTGTTTACAATCTATATTAATGACTGAGACAGAGTGATGTATCTAAATTTGCCGATAATACTAAGCTAGGTGGGAATGTAAACTGTGAAGAGGACACAAAAGGTTGCAAAGAGATATAGACAGGTTAAGTGAATGGGCAACAAAGTGGCAGATGGAGTATAAATGTGGGGAAGTGTGAGGTTATTCACTTTGGTAATAAGAATAGAAAAGCAGAATATTTTTTAAAAGGTGTAAAACTTGTAAATGTTAATCTTCAGAGGGACTTTGCTATACTCGTATAAGGAACATAAAGTTAGCATGCAGGTACAGCGAGCAATTAGGAAGGCAAATAGAATGATATTGGAGTACAAGAATGAGGAAGTCTTGTTACAATTGTACAGAGCTTTAGTGGAACCATACCTGGAGTACTGTGTACTGTTTGGTCTCCATATCCAAGGAAGTATATCCTTGCCTTTGAAGGCAGTGCAGTGAAGGTTCACTGGATTGGTTCCTGAGATGAGAGGGTTGTCCTAAGATGAGAGGCTGAGTAAATTGGGCTGATACTCTGTAAAATTTAGAAAAATTAGAGGTAATCACATTGAAACATATAAGATTCTGAAGGGAGTTGACAGGGTAGAACTGAGAGGTTGTTTCCTCTGGCTGGGAAATCTAAAACATGGGGGCACAGTCTCAGGATCTGGGGCCAATCATTTAGGACTGAGATGAGGAGCAATTTCTTCACTCGAAGGGTTGTGAATCTTTGGAATTCTCTGTTCCAGAGGTTTGTGGATGCTCCATTGTTGGATATATTTAGGGCTGAGGTAGGTAGATTTTTGGTCTCTCAGGGAATGGAGCAATATGTAGAGGGTACAGGAAAGTGGAGTTGAGGCAGAAGGTCAGCCATGATTGTATTGTATAGTAGAGTAGGCTCGATGGGCCGTATGGTCTAATCCTGCTCCTATTTCATAGGTTCTGATTGGCTATATACACTGAGTTGCACTTTATCATATAAACTTGCTGTGAAAATTTTGGATCAAATTTCTTTTAACTTCCTTATGAGAAAAGTAATAATTTAAAAACCATCTTGCTCAACTGTAATTGTGAAATATGTTGATGTTTATTTCCCAAGGGAAATAGTTTCAGTGGTTCAATTTTCCTTGTGTGCACACATTTTATGAAATATCTTCTTTCTATTATTATATAATTCCATTTTACACATGTCTTAATATTTTTTATTCAATAAACCTCTGATATCTCATATTACGGAGTGCCATATCCAAAGCACATCATGACCCGAGTGATGCTCTCTACTCTCTCAGTCTCATCGACTTAGCTTAGGATGCACTGTAGCTACCAACTTGTGATGCAGTATTCATTTGTAGCTGATAGTACCTTGTTAATACTGTCTGGTTGCTCCTCTGACTGACAGATGCCAAAGAGAGCTTTGTGCTTACACACTCCCAGTCGTTCTGGTTAAATTAATAAAATGTCTAAGAGGTCCAAATGAACCCTATTGTAATCATGCGCCCAGTTTGCAGTGTCAAACTTGATCAAATCCGAAACTGTCTTCTCCAGAAGAGTTCATGCTGCTACTCTTTGAAATCAGATCATGATTCAACTCTGAAGTCATGGCAATTTCTGCATCTTTGCCATAGAAAAAACACTTTGTTAGCAATTCTGAAGTTTCAGTATAGATACGCCTTTAGTTTCTTAAAACAATTTTGCTGAATTGAGAATGCCCTTTCTGGTGAGTTAATGGGTTGTTTTCTCACTATGGAGTAATTTTGGTGGTTAACTACCTATATTACAATAGTGACTGCACTTCAAAAGCACTTCATTGGCTGTAAATCATCTTGGGAACGTCCTGAGGTTGTGAAATATGCTCAATGAATGCAAGTCTTTCTTTCTATTCAACACTACTTTCCTCAGTACATCATTTTTGTAGGATATGTACCTTTTTCACTTTGTTTACTAGTTGTTTCACTATGTGTGTGTATATGTGTGTGCGTATATAAAATGTTATGAATTGCACCATCTAAGCCAGATCTGGAAAGTGATGCATCTAGTTGAATGGAATTATCAAATAAAAGGATAAATTTTATGATAAATTAATAAACAAAAAAATGGCACGAGCTGCAAATCAGGGGATTCTGATCTCTGCCTCTGAATTCTTGATATGCACTGCTGCCATGTCAAACTCTGTGCTGGAGTGCTAAATTGGAAAATTCACCCTAAAACCACAGACACTGGCTCCTACTTTTGTTTTGCTGTGAGAAAATATAAACAAATTCTCATACAGTAAAGCAATGCAGCTTCCTCTTGGGCTACTGCAAGGATTTCAGGATCTTATCTTTATATTTAGCATAGTAAAACTGCATTTAGTTCCCAGCACTCAACAGTAATTTTTCTGTGGATTTCATCGTCAATAGAGAAACTTGTTCTGCTCATCCCATCGCTATTTTAACTGTTATGGGAGAATTTATTGGATTGTTGCAGTAACACTCGGTTACACTCCCAATGGTGAAATGTATGGAGGGGCTGTTTATCATGTTTGAAATGTAATAAGGGCTAGGAAATAATTGTAATTTTTTGTTTTGCAATGATTTCTGACATATTCCTGAAAGCAGCATTCCTGTTCATCAAAGTTTCAGCAATTAATTCAATATTCAGATACATTTTTATCACATTAAAGCTGTAAATATAAAAATGTTAGTGGCTGGATTTGCATTCTGTATTACTAAAATAGAATTTGTTGGTGGTTTGGTTGTGAAATTGTTTCCCTGCTTGGAAATTCATTCTCAGATGTTGAGTTTGAAGCCTCAGTGTTATTATTTCAGGAGCGTCTAGGAAATGTTAGCTATACAAGAAAAAAAGGATTGATTTTCATATCTGTCTTAATTACATGTCCCAAAATAAATTAGTTCCTCTAAATAAATTGGCAATTCCCAACATTCTGCCACCATAATATCAAGTTACTTGACTGTTGCTGATCTTTCAATTGTAGTTACTGCCAGTCGTGGCAAAATAATGGCAGAAATTTGGCAATAGTTACTTCTGTGAAGATTAGTTGATAAACATGAATGTATTAAAATTCTGTTGGTTTAGATCGCCATTTAAAGTATCAGTGCCATTAGGGTTAAGTATCTTTGGTTATCTTAGCTTGCTTAGACAGAAAGATGTGATATTGTAATTGATGCAGTAATTAAGATATGCCTGCTACTGATTTAATTATTTTATCAATTAAGAATTAAGGTTCGCATTGAACAAATCATCTTTGGAGCTTTTCATACAATGAGGAGTCAACTCTTCAGTTACATTTTCAATGGAGTCTATTCTTGATCCATTCCTGGAGTTCAATTTATGCAAAATCCAAATCTTTCATTTAATTGAGTTCAGGTAAATGGTTACATTGTATAGTAATATGCACACACTGAAATGAGCCCATACATTTATTCAATTTGTCTTTATTAATATTTTATTCAGTTTAATTAGTAAACTATCATTTTTAATACTCAAGCCCTTGCCGTCCAGTTCTGGTCACCACACTTTAGGAAAGATGAGGATTCTTTAAAGGGTGTGGAGGAGATTTACCAGAATGGTTCCAAGGATGAGGGTCTTTAGCTACAAGGTTAGGTTGGAGAAGCTGGGGTTATTCTCCTTGGAGCAGAGGAGATTGAGAGATTTGATAGTGTACAAGATTATGACAGGTTTGGATAGGTTAGACAAAGAAAAGCTGTTCCATGAGCTAATGGCACATGGACTAGCAGACACAATTTTAAGGTTTTGGGTAAGGGATATGGGGATTGGGGGGGGGGGGGGTGGGTGGTGAGTTGGTGGTGTGAAGAAGAACTTTTTTTACGCAGCTAGTGTTAATGACCTGGAACTCGCTGCCTACAAGGGTGGTAGAAGCAGAGACTGAATGATTTCAAAAGGAAGTTGGATGGGCACTTGAGGGAAATAAACTTGCAGACCTGTGTGGATAGAGCGAGGGAATGGGACTGATGGTATTGCTGTACAGCGAGCCGGCTGGGACTCACTGGGCTGAATGGCCTCCTTCTGTGTCATTATGACTCCATGACTCTGGATAAACTGAATTTGGAAACTTTGCAAGTCAGTTTAAAAATAATACAAAGGATGGTGGAATATTGGCACTGCAGATTGGGACAAAACACACTGTACCATCAAATGGTAGGATGCGAGTTCATGTCTAGGATTTCCCAGGTGGGAGTTTCGAGTCTCAACTGGAAGTGCTAAGAAGCAAACAACTTTGTTCCTACTGGAAAGCATGACATATTTGAGGAAGAATCACCTGAAACCTCCAGTGATCAGGTTGAGAAAAACATTGGTTAAACCCTCAGAGTTACTTTCTCAAATGAGATACACATGCAGACAAAAATGGGCGGTAAGCCTAAGCTAGGCTCATATGAATCTTAGCAAATGCCTTTCAATTGTTTTGGCAAAGGCTGGGGAATGGGCTTCTGGCCTTTCATCTAAACCATGTAAGAGGCATGGTGCAGGGAGAGTCAACACACTGAAAAAAGGAGAATGTCAAATTAGAAAAAAAAAACTAATCACTTGCATGTGACAAGATGCATAAAAACAGTTAAATGAGCTCTACTTGGAATAAAAATAGAAAATGCTGGAAATACTCAGCAGGTTAGGCAGCATCTGAGGAGAGAAACAGTTAACTTTTCAGGTCGATGAGCTTTTATCCGAACTGGAAAAAGTTAGAGATGTAATAGGTTTTAAGCAAGTGAAAAAGCGGGGAGGGTGGAAAAAAGAACAAAAAGGAAGGTCTGTCATTGGGTGGAAGGCAGGAAAGGTTAAATGGCAAAAGGGTTGATGATGCAAGGCCGAAGGAAGTGGTAATGTTACAAGTAAAAAGAAAAGCTGCATCTAGAGGAGTTGTGAAAGACAGAATCATGAGCAGCTGATGTCTGAAAGCAAAAAAAAATAAACAAGAGAGAAAAGACAAAACCAGCAAAGAAAAAGGAAATAAAATGGGGCAGATGTTACAGTCTGCAACTGTTGAACTCAATGTTGAGTCTGGAAGGCTATAAAGTGCCTAATCAAAAGATTTCCAGCATCCACAGTATTTTGCTTTTCAGCTGGGAATAATATCATCATGTCAATTTTGGACTAATGCTACAGATTTAACAGTCATGAACTATTTACTTGAGATATCCATTTGCCCCAGAAGTATAAAAGCTACACCTGTCACATGCAGAAACATTCAGCTGCAAAACCATAAACCATCAATTAGCTCAATGTACAGAAGCAACTGAATATCTATTGGATTTTTAGACATGGGCTTTAAACTATAAAGGTTGACCAAGTGGTATTCATGATTTTTGTCCTCTGCATCGCCTTTTTCTCTCCCAAACTCCTTTTCCTTTCTTCTGGATTTCTTTTTCTCCTCGTCACAGATTGCCTAGCTGTGAAATTTGGAGATGGATTGTTTTGTTACAAAATTGCATGATAGCAGTCCACTGCTTTGGGCTGAGTTCTGTTGTGGTTTATAGCAGGCGTCAAAGCTCTATTAAAACTTACAGAGCTTATAGTTTTCATGGTTTACTAGTGCTGTGAATGCTGCTCTAGCACTAGCCTCATGGTGACCCTTTCCTTTCCTTTCCTTACCTTCCACTCTGGAGGAAGAAAGCAAGGGAAATACTAAACACAGAAATGGTAGATTGCAATTTAAACAAAACAGGCCAACAAATCACAAATGTAGGTGAGATGGTAGCACTGATTTGCAACTTTATGCACGTTCCTGGTAAAAAAAAAACATTCTTCTGAGCTTCCCAGAGTGGACAGTGGGTCACTTTATGTGTTAGTTTACAACCCATGTCTGGAAAGCCTGTACATGCCCTGCTGTTTTTGTAGGTAGAGCTAATTAATGATTTATGTTTTTGTGATTGAATTGAAAATTTGACACAATTTTGCAAGATAAGCATTTTCTTCCAGTGCTGTAAATTGACCAGTTGACAACTGCTGAACAGGTTGAACATGATTTTCTGTAACGTTTTGCTATTTATTCTAAAAATAAAAAATAACAATTCAAAACAATTTCATACTGGATGAAATGTAATGTACTTATCCACAAAGACAATGTAAGTAATATATTTAATTTAGTGCAATCGTTCAGGAATTGATCCTGGGGCGGCGCAGTGGTTGGCACCGCAGCCTCACAGCTCCAGGGACCTGGGTTCAATTCTGGGTACTGCCTGTGCGGAGTTTGCAAGTTCTCCCTGTGATCGCGTGGGTTTTCTCTGGATGCTCCGGTTTCCTCCCACCACCAAAGACTTGCAGGTGATAGGTAAATTGGCCATTATAAATTGCCCCTAGTGGTAGGGAATATGGGATTACTGTAGGATTAGTATAAATGGGTGGTTGTTGGCCGGCACAGACTCGGTGGGCCAAAGGGCCTGTTTCAGTGCTGTATCAATAAATAAATAAAATCTCCAATCTTTTACAGCAAATTTGTGAACATGAATGCTGAGGTTTCAGAGAAAAAAGTGATATAATTTAGTGTTGTCATCAATTCTGTAGAAAGGAGACATTGAGTAACATTTTTAACTGATGCTTACTCTGAAGCAATTCCGTTCAATTTAATGTTCTTTTGTATTTATTTGGAGTATCTATGAAAACGGATCCGGGCAATCAGCACTCACCATTCCTAAACAGCAAATTGGACTGCAACTTCTGGCATCCGCACATGAGCAGTTAAATGTGGAAATCAGCAAGTTGCTTTGAGATGTCCTGCTTCTCCATGAGCTTTGCTATAACAATATCTCTCCAAGAGACTCGATATTGAAAAATATGGAAAGTGTGAAGTTGCTGCACTTGCCCACTAGATACCCACTAAACTCGCCAGACAAAGTTAAGGTTTGTCCATTCAAGTGTAAGTGAATTTTTAATGGTATGATAAGTCTTAATTATTGCCATACAACCTTTCTGGCACCGAAAATTAACTTTTACAACTATAGAGTCTCATTTCTTCAGATTTTAATTATTGTTGGAAATTTTAAAAAATAAAAGAATTTAATTTTCTTTAACTTTTTCTTTATGGCTCTTTTATCTCTCTTTCAGCAAAGGGCTTAATGCCTGTTTGAAGGCCCATTTGCAAAATTGGATTGCATATGATCGCATTTGCTGTGTGTGCAGCTGTCAGTTTCTGCAGGCACTTAGTAGCCAAACCAGCAGTCCTTGAAGCTGTCTTGAGGCTGCCACCTGACAGGCAAGATTCAACTTCTATGCTTGCCTTATTGTAGAGCCTGGTAGACAAAAATACTTATTCTGCTTGACCTTAAGTCTGCGGGCCGCTGCTGGCCATCGCTTGGCGCTCTCCCAACTGCCTCAAACAAACTCAGCTGAGGCTCTCGGTTGGGGTCTGAAGCAGCTGAATTTATTCCTCCTTGTCCGGTGAGCTCCCTCCAGGGCTGCGACTGGTGTCCGCAACTTGCTGGAAATAAACAAATTGAGGCCATCAGACCAGTTTGCTGTGTTTCTATTGTCTCCCTGATTTGGCACTCTACCAGGATCATGCCCCTCTTTGGGTGCAATGCAATTTCTAGACCTTGTTCTTTTACGTGTGTCTTAAATTGCAAATTAAGGTTATTAATGTTGAATTCTGTAGACACAGATTTATTTCAAAATTGCTCTTTAATTCAAAATAATGAAACGCGAAAGACAGGAAAGTGAAAATGAAATTTTGTTGACATAATGCTTAATTTAAGATATATAAGGACATTAACAATATGTTGAATAATGAGTGAGCCTCATTAAGCATAATTACTTTACTTTCAATGACTTGTATGTAAACATCATCAGTTCCTTAATTTGTGTTTGCCTTTAATGGGTTTATCATCAAAACTACAGCAGAGGCTAGGACTATTGGCTGATCTTGCATCTAATAAATGTAGGTCATCCTGACAATTTTCCTTTTTGTAAGTAGCTGGAAGACCTCAGAGGATTCTAGTTAAAAATAAAACATGAAAGCTTCTGCATTCTTATCCCCTTCTGCTTTAAGCCTGTGGTTCCCAAGTTTCTCAGTGAAATTGGACAGACCTAACCTGTAGGCATCTTTGATGCAGTCAGAGGTACTCCTTGGGATAATCTGCAGCATGTGACGTTCTGGGCCATTTTTTTTCTCTCTCCCAGTCAGACGGTACTACAGAGAATGGTGAAACTTGGTAACTTGTCTAGGCTCAAGAGTCAGAATGAATCTTCCTTAAGAGTTTCACATGAAATGGAATTGGAGGATTACAGAGTTCTTGCAGGGTAGCAGGGAAGGAGGAGACCACAGAGATAGGGAGGGATGAGGCAGAGGAGGAATTTGAGTACAAGGATGAGAATTTTAAACTGAAGGCATTACATTCAGCCAAACTCTAATAGCTGTTCAATAATAGAGCAATGGTGTATATCTCTCCAATGTAAAGTCTTGTATCACATGTACACTTCCGCAAGTATAATATTTCCTGCGATATTTCCTTGTTTTTTTTATATATATATTTGTTTCATGGAATTTGGGCGTCACTGGCGAGGCCAGCATTTATTGCCCATCCCTAATTGCCCTTGAGAAGGTGGTGGTGAGCTACTTCTTGAATTGCTGCAGTCCATGTGGGTTAGGTACACCCACAATGCTATTAGGAAGGGAGTTCTAGGATTTTGACCCAGTGATAGTGAAGGAATGGTGGTATAGTTCCAAGTCAGGATGGTGTGTGACTTGGAGGGGAACTTGCAGGTGGTGGTGTTCCCATGCATCTGCTGCCCTTGTTCTTCTAGGTGGTAGAGGTCGCAGGTTTGGAAGGTGCTGCCTGAGTAGCCTTGGTGAGTTGCTGCAGTGCATCTTGTATATGGGACACACTACTGCCACTGTGCGTCGGTGGTGGAGAAGGTGAATGCTTGTGGATGGGATGCCAATTGAGCGTGCTGCTTTGTCCTGGATGGCGTCAAGCTTTTTGTGTGCTGTTGGAGCTGCACCCATCCAGGCAAGTGGAGACTATTCCATCACACTCCTGACTTGTGCCTTGTAGATGGTGGACAGGCTTTGGAGAGTCAGGAGGTGAGTTACTCACCACAGGATTCCTAGCCTCTGACCTGCTCTTGTAGCCCCGGTATTTATATGGCTAATCCAGTTCAGTTTCTGGTCAGTGGTATCCCCAGGATGTTGATAGTGGGAAATTCAGTGATCGTATTGCCGTTGAATGTCAAGGGGAGATGATTAGATTCTCTCTTGTTGGAGATGGTCATTGCCTGGCACTTGTGTGGTGCGAATGTCATTTGCCACTTATCAGTCCAAGCATGGATATTGTCCAGGTCTTGCTGCATTTCTACACGGACTGCTTCAGTATCTGAGGAGTTGCGAATGGTGCTGAACATTGTGCAATCATCAGTGAACATCCCCACTTCTGACCTTATGATTGATGAAGCAGCTGAAGATGGTTGGACCTAGGATACTACCCTGAGGAACTCCTGCAGTAATGTCCTGGAGCAGAGATGATTGACCTCCAACAATCACAACTATCTTCCTTTGCGCTCGGTACGATTCCAACCAGCGGAGAGTTTCCCCCCTAATTCCCATTGATTTCAGTTTTGCTAGGGCTCCTTGATGCCATACTCTGTCAAATGCTGCCTTGATGTCAAGGGTAGTCACTTTCACCCCTTGAGTTCAGCTCTTTTTGTTCATGTTTGAACCAAGGCTATAATGAGGTCAGGAGCAGAGTGGCCCTGGCGGAACCCAAACTGACCGTCACTGAGCAGGTTATTGCTAAGCAAGTGGTTCCATCATAATTTTTCTGTCATGCTGTTTACATCATACTTTGATGGAATCTGCGTTTGCAGGGCCAGTGGGGGAGTGTGTGCGAGCTGTTGTCTGAACAGATGACTTGTTGAATGTTCTGTTAGGTGCATGACCCTGGTTTCAAAGCATGTTTTGTTTTAGACAGACCCGAACTGAAAGGGAAACTGAAACTGAAACAGAAACTGAAACTAAAACAACAGGTTTCTGGGAAACAAAAACTGTTTGGAATCAGGTTAAAAGACACAACAATCCAAGCTCCGATCATGCAAATATGCAGTACAGGCAGGCTGGAGAAAGTGAAGGCTGGATCCAGGAGCTAGCAGTAGGCAAATATGAGGTGCTGAAGCTGCTTCTGTTAATTAAGGTAACTGATTAACCAGACCCGGCCATATAGTGCCCAGGGTTGTCAGTGAAGGGCTTAGATCAAGGTTCTGCTGGTGGATCCATGCCATCAAGACTAGTGAGCAGAGCTGAGGAGGTTCTGGATAGGTGAGCCATTTGGGTGAAGACTGCACCTTTGGAGTTCGGGTTGAAAGGGAACTGCTGTCAAATGAGAATTGGTGGTTGCATTTTGGAAGAAAGGAGCTGGAGATCTACCTGAGAAAGTTCAGAGCTTTTAAGGACTTTGTGGCTGTAATTGGTGCCATGTATGCTGAGTGGGCTGCCAAGTAAATTATGAGATGTATATTTGTTGTATCTAATAGTTAATGTGTAATTTGAAATATAGATATATTAATGGTGCTTTGTCTGTTAATTCATGTTTAATTTATGTTAGGGACATAGGAACATAGGAGCAAGAGTAGGCCATTCAGCCCATCGAACCTGCTCCACCATTCACTATGATCATGGCTGATCATCCACTTCAATACCTTTTTCCCACACTAGCCCCATATCCCCTTATGTCATTTGTATTTAGAAATCTGTCAATCTCTGCTTTAAACATACTCAATGACTGAGCTTCCACAGCCTCTGGGGTAGAGAATTCCAAAGATTTGCAACCCTCTGAGTAAAGAAATTTCTCCTCATCTCTGTCCTAATTGGATTGCCCCTTATTCTGAAATTGTGTCTGCTGGTTCTAGACTGCCCAATCAAGGAAACATCTTACCTGCATCTACCCTGTCTATCCCTTTAAGTATTTTGCAGGTTTCAATGAAATCACCTCTCATTCTTCGAAACTCTAGAGAATACAGGCCCAGTTTCCCCAATCTCTCTCCATAGGACAGTCCCGCCATCCCAGGAACAAGTCTAGTGAACTTTCGTTGCACTTCCTCTATGGCAATAATATGGTACGGTAAGGGGACCAAAACTGCACACAGTACTACAGGTGTGATCTAACCAAGCTTCTATACAATTGAAGCAAGATTTCACTATTCCTATGTGCAAATCTTCTTGCGATAAAGGCTAACATACCATTAGCCTTCTTAATTGCTTACTGCACCTGCATGTTAGCTTTCAGTGACTTATTGACGAGGACACCCAGGTACCTTTGTACATCTACACTTTCTAATTGCTTGCCATTTAAGAAATACTCTGCACATCTATTCCTCTTACCAAAGTGGATAACCTCACATTTTTTCCACATTATATTCCATCTGCCCACTCACTGGACTGGATTTTACCATAGGCGGACGGGAATTCACCACCGACGTAAAAGTCAATCAAACATATCCTCAACCTCTTCTGCTCCAAGGAGAACAACCCCAACTTTTCCAACCTAACCTTGTAGTTAAAATCCTTTATCCTTGGAACCATTTTAGTAAATCTCCTCTGCACCTACCCAAGGACCCTCAAACAATTCCTAAGTATAGTGACCAGAAATGGACACAATACTCTAGTTGTGGCCTAACCAGAGCTTTATACAAGTTCAGCATAGCTTCCCTGCTTTTATACTCATTACCTCTATTTATGAAGCCCAAGATCCCAGATGCTTTGCTAACTACTCTTTCAATATGTCTTGCCACCTTCAAAGATCTTTGCATGTGGGCCCAAAAGTCCCACCGTCTCTGCACACTCTTTTGAACTGTGCCATTAAGCATATATTATCTCTTCCTAGCCCTTCTGCCAAATGCAACACCTTACATTTATCAGTATTAAATTCCATCTGTCACTTATCTGCCCATTCTGCTAACCTATCTCTGTCCTGATGCAGTCGGTATCATCACTGTCTGCCACACCTCCAAGTTTGGTATCATTGGCAAATTTTGAATTTCAACTTTTTATTTCAATATCAAAGTTATGTATATGTATCAAAAAAGCAGTCATCCTCACACTGAACCTTGGGGCGCACCACTGAGTACCATCCTCCAGTCTGAAAGCAGCCATTTAACTTGACTCACTTTTTGTTGTCTGGCCTTTTATGTGGTACTTTGTCAAATACTTTCTTAAAATCCATGTAGACTGCATCCGTTGTATTCCCTTCATCAACCTTCTCTGTCACTTCAAAAAATATCAATGTGTCAAGCATGATTTACCTATTACAAATCCGTGCTGGCTATCCTTCATTAATTCAATCCCCTCCAATTGCCTGTTGAATTTTTTTCCCCTGATCATTGTTTCTAAAACCTTACCCATCACTGATGATAAACTAATGGGCCTGTAATTACTAGGAATGCCCTTACACCATTTCTGGAATACGGGTGTTACATTTTCCACACTCCAATCCTGATACCTCCCCCGTATCTAGGGATGATTGGAAGACTATCGCAAAACCTTCCCACTTCCTTTAGCAACCTGGGATGCAAGCCATCTGGACCAGGCATGTTATCCACACTTCTGTTTCAAGCCTAATACTCCATACCTCTGAAGGATGTTCCCGATGGTGGGGGGAGTCCAGAACCAGGTGTCATAGTCTAAGGATACGGGGTAAACCATTCAGGACTGAGATGAGGAGAAATTTCCTCACCCAGAGAGTGGTGAACCTGTGGAATTCACGACCACAGAAAGCAGATGAGGCCAAAACATTGTATGTTTTCAAGAAGGAGTTAGATATAGCTCTTGGGTTTAAAGAGATCAAAGGATATGGGGCTAAAGCGGGAACAGGCTACTGAGTTGGATGATCAGCCATGATCATAATGAATGACAGAGCAGGCTCGAAGGGCCTACTTCTGCCCCTATTTTCTACATTTCTAAAAATTGCTAACAAAATTATTTTTTAGAAACTAATCAAAAAACATTTGACTGCCTTTTTTAGGTTTTGCACCAAATTCATTCATGGAAAATGTGCAGCTTCCACCCCTGCAACAACACAGCATCTGAGCAATGCCATGGGGCATGTAATACATTTTAAAAAATGGTTCATCTAGCATGAATTTTGCATATTGCAAATTGTTAAATACTATAAGTAAGCTCGGGCATTCCTCCCTACACCTCTCCACCTCATTATCTCTGCTCCTTTAAGACCCTCTGTAAAGTCTACGTCTTTGTCCAAGGTTTTGGTCACCAGTCTTAATGTCTCCTCCTTTGCCTTGGTGTCAATTTTTGTTTTATTTGCTACTGTGAAGCACCCTGGGACACTTTAATACATTACAAGCACTACATAAATTGCTATTGTTGTTGTAGTTTAGCACTAAGAAACTGCTTCAGGCTGGCAAGTGGCCCTGAGCCTGGATGTGTGCTGGAGAAGGATGTCAAGCTGATAGAAGTTGGTTAGGGATAGGTACAGGGTGAGGGGAGTATATCCGATCACCTTTTCCCAGCGCTGCCACACTCCAGGACCAGATCCTCAGTGTTAAACTCCCACATCTTGTCCTGTGATGCAAAACTCAGAACCACCACCATAGTGCTCGAGACCCTAGCACCATCCCCCTAATGCTACAAAGTGCAGGCTTTTCCCACCACCATCAACCCCCACTGTGCTGCCAAATGCTATGACTCCACGCCCCTTCCTAGAATTGTTCACTACCTTCGAACTGTGTATATATTGCCTATTATTTTGGCATATTTCCTGGGCTTTAAAAACATTGAACGAAAAAGTAGAATGTGGCTCTATTAACTTATAATTAAGGCTATGAACTTGCATTTTTTTGTAGAAAACAAGAGAGAATTAAGGACTTTGATTTCCAAAGCACCAGAATGAATCCTGAAATACCAGTTATTAAAAATGTAATTGTATTTATTCAGTCATCATAAATCAATGGCCCTGATAATATATTGTGTTAATCGTATAAATCCCTTGCTGTTATCAAACAGTATATTCTTGACTCATTATGCAGATTCACACATGAGGGAGTTCATGTGTATAAATGAACCATCATGCATCTGTCACACAGTTACATATGCAAAACAGTCCATTCCTTGCTAGATCCAGGAATACATAAGCAGCTGTGGTTGACCTCAGGAGCTGACGAGCACCAACACATACCAGGATATCCCAATTTTTAAACCACTGCACCAGTGGAATAACTTGAGCATTGGTCTTAAAAGGACAGGAATTTTTAAGCGCAGGCCTCATCTCTGTAACTAAGCAGCACAACTATGCTCAAGATTACCCATTAGAAATGTCACATGAAATTGACTTGCACAGTATTGCACGATAGTGTAATAGTATGCTAACTTTATGCTAGATTTTAATGATATCAGGTTGTATTGTTACTTAGGTTTATGTTACTGCAATTCATACTGGTGTCTGCCATGAGTTTGACACATCAGTTTGTTCTGCTGGTTTTGAGCTCATAACTATGCTTGTGCAATTTGAATTAAATTATATTAAGCTACTACATTGGAAAAGATCTTTTCAACAAACAATTCATAGAAATGTAGAGTTTAAAATAAAATGGACATATTTCATTAGATTTGGATTGGTTCCTGGACTGCAGTTGTGACTGAAATAAACTTGGTCAAGGGTAACTCATTCCTCACCTCACAAAACCATGCACTGTAGAAAATACCATTTACAGCCATAAACAATGCTTTAATTTAATGTTTGCCTGTGTTGTATTACACATGCTACAGACATTGGCTTCCTTGCATCACAATGAAACAGTCACCATCTGCTTAATACAGATGTTTCCTTTGTGTAATTCCTGAACTGTCATGGTTATTGAATATATTTACACTACACAATTGTAAGAGTTTGTTTGTTTGATATTTAGTGGAGTTTTGTTTCACAGGATTATTTTAAAAACTGTGCTTAATAGGCAACTCAATGGTGGTGAATGGAACACTTTTTACATTTTCAGCAGGAGCATCAGGCAATCAGATCAAATCTAGAATGGCCATTTAGGGAGCACATGTGCTGAATTCTGTCCCAACAACATGTCTTTGCGTCATTTTAAATTGCTACTTTCCACACCAATCATCCTTATAACCCATCTGAGAGTTTCTCTGCAGAGAACCCAAACCGACTAAATGGGTTTGAACTACCCAAACTTATTGCATATAGGACCCTTAAAACTGGCAGAGTGGAGACTTTTATCCCTTCGCTTTAAACTAGATTTGATCCCAGGCCTTAGTGGGGAAAGTGTGTCAACCCTGTGCACTACCCATTCCTCCCAGTGTCTGTGTTAATATGGTGAAAATTCAGTTTTGCAATTCAGACAAAAATAACGTAACTAACCTATTCATCCTTGTAAGAATGTGTATGAATAAATCCAAGGATGAGACTGTTGCTGATCATCCATCTGATTTTTTTTTAGATAGCCATAGAATTCCTTTTGTTTTAGCAATCCAAAAACACGAGTAAAGCATAAAATCAATAACTTGGCTAGAACTGTACATAAATGTGTTTGATGCATTTTATTGGAAGAGAAATTTGCTGCTGACCTTCATTTAAAAATGTTTGGTTTTGGAGGTTAGTTGCTCATTTACTTGCCATCTTATGAAAATTCTGACATCACTGCTATTTATGATAGGAAAGGTCTGAGTTGTTTACTTGACAATGATTTCTTTTGAGTGAAAGAACTTTCAACAATTGCTGACATTACAGTATCCTTGAATAATTACAATATTGTAGCATGTACAAAGTGACTGACAAATAGCGCATGATTGTGTGACTTCAGCATGAAATCTTATAAAATGGCAGTATAATTCTTTGCCAAGTGATTTTGTTTCCAGAAACGTGACCATGGCGCTTATATAGCTTTCTTCACAAATGTGTTCCATTTGTTTTTCCAGTGATCATCCCACACATATTTTCAAAAGACAATATTACAAATCTGTGACACCAGACTAATTAGCATTCATTTTGTAATGACCCTCAGTTTTTGCAATGAATGGCATTCCAATATGCCCTGTATATCATTAACCAAGTCTCAGTTATCGACCATGTGACTAGTAATGGTGCCCAATTGTGGAAGAAAAAAAAACGAGCACCACCATTGTTACTGCTTTTTGGAGCATATTTTCAATACTAATCCAGCATCAGAACTGGTTCAAAGACCAAGAAACCTGCAGTGCATTCCTCAAATTGGCCTATTGTGAGGATTACAGCAATAGATTAAAAAAATATATAATTAAGAATGGCGATTAAACAATAGTCAACTATTTTGTTTGTATTCTGGTTACTTCCTGGTATGGAGGATTGATTTTTTTTGTGTAGTGCAGGGCTCATTGGGAAGGAATGATATGGGTATGAAAGCTACATCATCTGTGTTGTACCAGATGCCCAGTTTCTATACTTGCAAAAGGAAAATACTGCGGATGCTGGAAATCTGAACAAACACAGAAAATGCTGGGAATACTCAGCAGGCCAGGCAATATCTGTGGAGAGAGAAACAGTTAACGTTTCAGGTCTGTGATCTTTCATCAGAACAGGGAGATGTTAGAAATGTAATAGACTTTGAGAGCAAGTGAAAAAGGGGAGGAGGGAAGATGATCAAAAGGGAAGTTCTGTGATAGGGTTGTGGACAGGAAGGATTAAATGACAAAAGGTTTCATGGCAGAAAGCCAAAGGGAGTGGCAATGGGGCAAGTAAAGAAACAAAAGATGTGTTTGGATGAGGTGTGAATGGCAGGATATAGCTGTCCAAACACAATGTAAAAGGATTAAGAAACAAACAAGAGGGGGAAAAAAGAACCAGCAAAGAAACACGAAAGAAGAAAAAATGGGGCAGAGGTTATGATCTAAAATTGTTGAACTAAATGTTGAGTCCAGAAGGCTCTAAAGTTCCCAGTCGAAAGATGAGGGGCTGTTCCTTGAGCTACAGTGTTCCAATGAAGCTCAACGCAAGTTATTTTAACACAAGTTAAACCTTTTGTTTTAACAGGTTATTGCCTGTGCAAAGATAATGGATACAGGAATGTAGTGCGGGCATATAGCATTTGCATGTGAAATTTGCCAACCAAAATTTCAACCCTCTTGTTTCCTCACACAGAACCGACTGAAGAAAAAAGGGTTATTCCAAGAATTTGCAGTTGTTAATTAAATCAGGGTTTGGGGAAGGAAGATAATCTCCAGAAACAAATCTATTAGAATTCACAAATGCTTTCATGTTCACCACCTGCTTGTGAAGGATGATCTCTGAAGGAAACATATCTGGAGGGAACTGTCAGAATGTCTTGATCTCTTTCCGTTCTTTAAATCTTTGACGCTTTCTTTGGTTACAGTTGTAGTAGGAAAATGAATCTATGGGCATTTGAGCTGTTGGCAGAAAGGATCACTTTATACTGCCTTTTATTGGCACTGAAGGACAACCTCATCCCACCCAACCATTTTCTACTTGTCTTATCCCCTTTAACACACACACTTTTGTGCCTTACATTATTGCAGGCACTTTGCAGAGTGTTTGTACTAGTGAAAATCCATCCATTGCTCAAAGCAACTTATTTATGATTAATATATTTTAAGATTTTTCTTGGTAAATATGTTTTTGTTTCAGTTAGGCAACGATGTATGATTATTGATTGCCATAGGCACTCTTTTATAATCCCATTTTTAGGAGAACTCTACAAGAAAATTATAGTACAGAGCATGCTGTGGAGGATGTCTAATCCAGTTCCTAAATGGGCAAGAAAATTGTAAACCATATACAGTATGACAGGGTTGTGTTGTTTAAGTGAGGAATTACTGGATTCTTAATTCTTTCCTATTTGTTTTATCAAATAATTTTTCAGCCTGCATCTTACAGTATAATTCGTCATTGTGCAGCTATTATATAGGTACACAGTTTGCTTAAGAAGTGATGCATAAATGCAAATTTAAAATTGAGCATTAAAAACATTGCTTAAAATTCTGTTCATGTTGATCTTGAAAGATTTCTTTATTTCAAATAACTTCAATTTATTGTTGCAGTGGACCATTCTTAATCCACTGTACATACATTGTTCTACCAGTATCACTCGAATGCATGGTGTTTGTGGATGTTCACTTTCATCCAGATACATTTAATAGAGGAAAGTGTTTGCTTAAGTCTCCAATGCTATGAAATATATTTTAAATGTGCTGGAGATTCGCACATAGTTTTAGCCTCTTTTGCTATGCTTATATTATGCATCTAAATCTAATTGTGCCTGGGTCTTGTTTGGCTCATTTGAACTGTGCAGTTCCTATTTTAACCAATACCTGTCATAAATATGATGATTAACAGTAAAACTTTTGTGGAATCCATTTTATCATGGTTGTCATTGTAAGTATATCCAGATATCTAAAGCTCATGACTATTTCATTTTAGCTCAGTTGTGCACAAACAGTCTGACTCTCATAACATGGGATTAAGTTCATAAAGGTTAAACTTTATAGCATGATGGGGGCCAACAGCATAGATTTGTAAAGGGAAAGTTGTGGTTAACTAATTTAATTGAATTTTTGGAGAAAATTGGAGTATATAGATGAAGTGAATCTGGTTGATTAATAGACACCTTTTCAGAAAGTGTTAGTAAGATGCTTGTTATGAAGACTGAGGTATGGAACACAGCCACATGGATAGGTAGGAAGTTAAGAGTAGAGGTAAATGGATGGATGTAGAGAATGGATCTATGCCTGTGTTTTGGTTTCTCATTTAACTCCATTTGCAAAAAGGCGGAAAAGGATTAATAGTTTGCTGATGATACTAAATCAGAATATGGTAAATTTTCAAAAAACATAAGATAGTGGAACGGGAGGATTAGCGATAAATGCAGTTCCAATAGAGACAAATATGAATTAATTTTGGGAAAAGAAAGTTGTAGGAAGGATACCCAACATTATCGAACCAACTGAAACTTCAGATGATGTGAGCAGATTAATTTTTAAAGGGCAGTCAAATCAGAAAGGACAATGTGGGACAAGTAAACCCATTGCCCTCAGCACTACCAAACCATGATGAGTAAACTCAACCTGCCCCCCTCAGGGGGTTAGTTGATAATTTTATGAATTCTTTAGTGTTATCAAAAAGGAAACTTGGATTAATATCTTTCTAGACGTATTAGTGTCAATATTCCTATTCTTAAAGTCTCCCATAACAGCTTTTAAGGTGCTGTCCAAATGCAGTATTTGCAACGGAAATGGTCTTGTTCTCAGATTAAGGGGCAGACCATTTAGGACTGAGATGAGGAGGAATTTCTTCACTCAGTGGGTGGTGAATCTTTGGAATTCTCTTCCCCAGAGGCCTCTGGAGGCTCAATCGTTGAGTATGTTGAAGACTGAGATCGATAGATTTCTAGATATTTAAGGTATCAAGGGATATGGGGATAGTGTGGAAAAAATAGCGTTGAGGTAGAAAATCAGCCATGATCTAGTTGAATTGCAAAGCAGGCTCAAAAGGCCGAATGGCCTACTGCTCCTATTTCCCATGTTTCTATGTTTCTTTGCTTGTGAATAATTGCAAGTGGAAAAAGGCATGGATACCCAGTGTTTTCTACGTGACTAGCTTGAATTTTATTTTATTATCTGGAGAAAAGGAAGATTTTTCTTTCATCGGTTTATGATGTGACCTCAGAGTAAAAGGCCAGGATCGAACCCGTATTACTTAATTCTCATTTCTCTAGAACAATTAAGTTTCAAAATGGAACTATTGCTCTCCACTCCGGTGGCTTCGTGCCTGAACATATTGAATGGTATGGCATGACTGTTTTTTTTAGCCAGTAAAGTTTCACAAACTTGATCCATTGTCTCCTGTTGCTAGAGAGAGAGGAATTCTTTACTCAATCCAAGTTAAAACTTAATAGTGGTACTGAGGATGTGCTGGCACCATCATTTGAATGAGATGTTAAACCAATGTCTGTACTGTCAGGTGGACATAAAAGATCTGATGGTGCTATTTGGAGAAAAACAGGGAATTTCTCTCAGGGTCTTGGCCAACAAGTATCCCAAAACCAATAGCACTTTGATTATCTGGTCAGTTAACTCATTGCTGCTCGTGGGACCTTGCTATGTGCAAGTTGGCTGCCATATTTCCCTACATTTATAACAGTGGTGACACTTCTAAAAGTACTTCTTTGGTTGTATTGCTTTGGATATCCTGAGGACATAAAAGATGCTGTATCAATGCAAGATGCATTTTTTTTCATAATTTGTGGCAAATATAATGTATTAATACAAATAAGTAGGTGGAGATTGCAGTTCTATTTACTTAAGGTCTTCGCTTTCCCTTCTATCAATAAAATTATTGTATAATAATTTAAGTAAATCATAAAAACTTTCTTATTCCTCATGCCAAACCCTCCTCCCTTCCCCATCCATCCCTCAGCAAAGGTGTACTGTTCCATGGACACTGGAAACCCTTCAGTACTTAAGTGTCAATTCTCATATGGTAAGCTGAAAGAGCAAGTGTTAG
Organism: Heterodontus francisci; assembly: GCF_036365525.1. Taxonomy (NCBI): domain Eukaryota; kingdom Metazoa; phylum Chordata; class Chondrichthyes; order Heterodontiformes; family Heterodontidae; genus Heterodontus; species Heterodontus francisci. Next base: position 65,953,594 of record NC_090390.1, read on the forward strand.
TATGGCACTCAGTCAACATCTCAGATGAGTCCGATCGTGTCTATGGCTGATGTCTATGTGCACCAAGGTCACTGGATAGTGATCTGAAATGGAAATTCTAGCTGAATGTTCCACGCCTTAATTCAGGGCACTGACACAAACTTTAGTGTTTCTACTGCTGTTCCAGATCCTAGAATCTTCCATAATCTGTATCCTAGTACTATAATAGATGGTGCATTTAACCATGCTCATTATATGTAATTTTGACCCGAAAAATGAACTTTTTGATGTATCAATAGATTTGTTTTCCCACATGAGCATCATTAGTGGTGGTAGATTGGCTAGTTTTCAGTATAACAGCAGAATTGTTCTTCAGCTAGTGAAATGAGAAGGGCCTGCTGCTTATAAACAATGGAGTCCTCTTATTACTTTGTTTGCCATATGGTCATAATAGCATGGTGTCACAGCAAATTTATTTAGCATTTCTGTGTGAAACATTGCAGATTAATTGCTTTGTAAGAATCAGTGTGAAATAACAGCTACTTACTATGTTGTGCTGCAGCGTTTCAGTGGAGGCAATGTCTACTTTTCTGTTTTACAGGAAGCTATCAACAGCTGCATCTGACTCCTTCAGGGTGGCTTCACAACCAGGGTAGATCATAACCTGTAGAAATCCTGAAGTTCAGGGTTCCAATCCTTTTGTTTTTATTATTATTTGTTCTTTACAGCAAATCTAAAAAATCATTATTGTAATAATTTTTGTCATTGGTTCTTGGATTGACAGTGATATATATCATTTATAAGTGCCATTTGTGATTTTACCAATATCCATAGCAAAAGCATCCTCTTAAGCTACTGGATAATTATGGCAAGCCATCTATTACTGGAAGTCCCTTTGATAGCGGTGAAACATTGTGAATTGGTATTTGTGGTTCTGAACTTAAAACGTATTCATCAAAATATAATTTGTTCTTCTACAGTTCAGTAAATATTAATTCTATATGCAAAATGCAGTTTGGTAGCTCAAATTATGTTTTGATTCAAAAAAAGGAAGCTGCTGCAAAATAATTTTGGAAATTTTATTTAAAAATTGTTTAAATTTTTGATATGCCCCATACATTGTCTTCAAGGTGTAATAATTTTTATATTTATAATGTCTCTTCTGCAGATCTCCTTTTCCCAACACAGTAGCTTTATGGATTTGGTCCAGTTCTTTGTCACATTTTTCAGGTAAGTTGATTTACATTTAAATGTGAGCATATTTTGCATTTATGGCATATAAAATAATAACATGTGGAATACCACGTGTTCCTAAAAAAGAAAGTGTAAAATTTGCATTAGAAGTCAATCACAACATAAGTACCTGGAAGTGAGCAGCTATTCCTATGATTTAGTCAGTCTCTAACCCACATCCTTTCTTTAGGTGCCAACCAAACTTTTTTTAAAACAATTGTCCTATCCCAACCCAGATTCTTCCATTTTTGTTGAATAAAGAATTATTCCAATTTTTTTTTTAATGCTTCAGCATTTTGTATTGACTGCACTGCAGGCATGGATTTCGATAAATTGGTAAGCTTAAGCCTGATCTATTCCCTATGCCAAATTCAATCATGGCTTTTTCAGTTTATAATCATGCATTTTGGTTCTACACTCCTCATGTCTGTTTTAGTGTTTTTTTTCTTCAATGAGACTAAACTTAACTTCTTCTGACTCTCTCCATGACTTAATTATGTATAACTTGGAATCATCTTCCACTGTCTGTCTCTTTTTTTGCTAGCTGCACTTGGATGTAATATTCCATGGTTGGTTTCACAAATATTCCATGAAATAGTTTATTGGGTTTAAAGGGATGATTCCACAATCTAGTGCTCACAGGGAAGGCATCTCAGGCAATTGCAGCCTCCGATTCTCTGCCAATTCTCATGTTGGAGATCATGCCTGTAATTTCCCATAATGTGCCTTCTTTACTGGGAACACTAGACTGGGGAATAGCCCTTACATTCTATGGATCTAGCTTTGTTTAGATGAAGGGAAAAGTGGAGTCTCTTTTTCTCACATCTAATTTTATCCTCTTTTATTTTATCATCTCCTGAAGGCACTGATTGTAGTGACATTATCCTCCATTATTTCACTTTAGTTAGAATTCTAGTCTAGGTCATGAGTGCCAGCTTGCCATAGTGTAATAACCAAGCCCAGTCCTCTTCTAGTGTACAACATGCACTTCCCTTTTAGCAACAGTCAGATGCAGGACCCTTGGCGGAATTTCCTCCTTTGTATCATGAGGACAATGGAACAATATTAGAACCCTTACTACCTTCACAACAAAGATAAACTATCTCAGCACAGGTCTTTATTTATTATAAAACCTTTCCAGTCTATATGATTCAGTAGCAAGTCAAATGGTAGCACTGCAATATTTTCCTTTCTTTTGTAACTACTATTATACATTGTGATAATACTATCAATGTTTAGCAACTATTACCACATTGTCTTTCTCTGGACATCTGCCATTTAATTATTGCTCCCTCACTTTGTTACTTCAAGTACAATTTTCTATAATAATCTTTTTCCTTTATAATACACATCTATTATCCCTACTGTATATGACAAGTTGAAAGATCTATCATTACCAGGCTCATGTTTCTGCCTTCCAAAATTTGAAACATGGATGTGTTGATGTATGAAAAATTTCAACCATAACTCGCCTTATTTCTATCCTTATCTCTTTACCTATTTCTTGAAGCATTCCATCTGATTGTTTTCTTGCATAAGCACTCAAGCATCAATGATTTGGGACATTTATCAGGTGAGTAGCTGAGCATTGGCCTAGAAACTGGATGGCGGGGACAGAATCATGGCATATTGATCCACCGGAATCATAAGGATAGTATTGGTGAACGGCTGCCTCAAAGGCAGCTTGGTGGTCACGTTTGCGGAGTGCAGTGAGGCCAGCAAGATCAGCCCCAGAAGAATCGGATTGGAGGCAATCAGAAGGGTTGGGAATCGGGAGTGGCGGCAAGTTTTAGTCCACAATTTTAATTTTGGACCAGGATGCACACTCCAGCTGTTCCCTGGTTATACAATATGGTAAGTAAACAAAGGATTTGGAACATTTTTAGCGGCAACCTCCAGCACTCCCCTTGAGGACCACTCATTTGGCTGCTAAGCGCCTGAAGAAAATTACCACAGTATGCACAGTGCAAGTCATAGTCATTTTGGCACAGAAGGAGGCCATTGAGTCCATGCCATGTTTCAATTATTCAGAGACCAATTTGTCCTCTGGGCCTGAAACAGACGTTTTATACCCTGATTTACAAATGCAATGGGCCTAGTGCCATATTGGGCCTGTATCAGGTACACTGTTGTAGTGATTATGTTTCTGGACTAGCAATATAAAGGCCTGGACTAAATAGTCCAGAGAACGTGAGTTCAAATTCCACTGTGGCAGTTTGCGAATTTGAATTCAGTTTTTTAAAAAATCAGTAAATCTGAAATAAATAAATTGGTAATGGTGATTATGAAACCACAATTACAACTAATACACCAATGTCCTTTACGGAAGGAAAACTGCTGCCCTTACCGATCTGATCTAAACGTGAGTGCAGTCTCACAGCAATGTTGTTGACTCTTAAATTCCTTCTGATATGGCCCAGTAAGTTACTTAGTTGCAACAGACTGTTAGAAAGAAATAATTCTTGACAAAGCATTTGGCTTCGACCCAGGCACCTGATTCAAATATGACAAATGCACACTCAGCCCAATTGACTCTGCAAAGTCCTCCTCACTAACATCTGGGATTTGTACCAAAAGTGAGAGAGCTGTCCCACAGACTGGACAAGCAACAACCTGACAAAGTCATAATCACAGAATCATACCTTACAGTCAACATCCCAAACTCCTCCATCACAATTTCTGGGTAGGTCCTGGCCCACTGGCAGGACATACCCACCAGAGATGGCAGCACAATGGTATACAGTCAGGAGGAAGTGGCCCTGGGACTCCTCAACATTGACCCAGACTCCATGAAGTCTTGTGGCATCATGTCAAACACAATGCTGCACCACATCACCATAACTGAATGCCCCACAAAGACACATCTGACAGTCTGGGTTAGTGGCAGGTGGTGAGAGAACAACAGGAGGTAAAAACCTACTTGACCTCATCCTCAGCAATCTACCTGTTGCAGATGAATGTGTCTATGACAGTATTGGTAGCAATAATCACCGCACAATGCTTGTGGAAATGAAGTCCCGTCTTTGCACTGAAGAAACATTCCATTCTGTTGTGTGGCACTACCACTGTGCTAAATGGGATAGATTAAGAACAGATCTAGTAGCTCAAAACTGGACATCCATAAGACACTGTGGGCCAACAGCAGCAACTGAATTGTATTCCACCACAATATGTAACCTCATGGCCCAGCAAATCCCTCACTCTACCATGACCATCAAGCTATGGGACCAACCCTGGTTCAATGAGGATTGTAGAAGAGCAAGCCAGAAGCAGTAGCAGGCATACCTTGAAATGAGGTGCCAACCTGATGAAGCTACAACATAGGAATACATGCATGATAAAGTGGAAGCAGCATGCTATACACAGAACTAAACGGTCCCACAACCAACGGATCAGATCCAAGCTCTGCAGTCCTGCCACATCCAGTTGTGAATGGTGGTAGACAATTAAACAAACAGGCAAAGAAGGCTGCATGAACATCGTTCTTTCAGTGATGGTGGAGCCCAGCATGTGAGTGCAAAAGACAAAGCTAGAGAGTTTGGAACTGTCTTCAACCAGTAATGTTGAGTGGATGATCCACCTCCGCTTCCTTTTGAGGTTCTTACCGTCACAGAAGCTAGTCTTCAGCCAATTGATTAATTTCACATAGTGTCAAGAAATGGATGAGAACACTGGATACAGTAAAGGGTATAGCGCCTGAAAACATCCCGGTTGTAGTGCTGAAGACTTATGCTGTAGAATTAGCCAGTGCCTCTGGCCAAGCTATTCCTTTACAGCTACAAGACTTGCATTTACCAAGAAAAGTAGAAAATTTCCCAGGTAAATCCTGTCCACAAAAAAAAGGACATATCCAGTCTGGCCAATTACCATCCCATCAGCTTACTCTCAAGCATCAACAAAGTGATGGAAAGCGTCATTGACAATGCTATCAAGCAGCATTTGCTCACCAATAACCTGTACACCCATGTTCAAGTTTTTCCCCCGGGCCCACTCAGCCTCAGACCTCATTACAGCCTTTACCTAAACATTTTCGAATGAGCTGACTTCCAGAGATGAGGAAGAAGTGACATCGAGGCAACATTTGACCGAGCGTTGCAGCAAGGAGCCCCATTAAAATTAACGTCAGTAGGAATTATGGGAAAAATTGCCACATCATTATCATTATACCCAACACTAAAGGAACATGGTTGTGATCGTCCAAGGCCAATCATCCCAGCTGCAGGACATCATTACATGTGTTCTTCAGGACTGTGTCCTTGGCTGAACCATCTTCATGTGCTTCATCAGTGATCTTCTGTCCATTATAAGGTGGGGCTGATGATTGCACAATGTTCATTTCCACTCATAACTCCTTGGATAATGAATCAGTCTGTACCCACATGCAGCAAGACGTGGACAATATCCAGACATGGACTGACAAGTGGCAAGTAACATTTGTGTCACACAAGTGCTAGGCAATGATTATCTCCAGCAAGAGAGAATCTAACTACTTCCCTTGACATTCAATGGTATTGCCATCTTTGAATACCCCACCGTCTACATCCTGGGGCATCACCATTGACCAGAAACTTAAATGAACCACACAAATAAATACTGTGACTACAAGAGCAGGTTAGAGGCTGGGACTTCTGCGATGAATGACCTTTCCACCATCTACCAACACAAGTCAACAGTGTGATGGATATACTCTTCATTTGCCTGGAGTGCGGCTCTAATAGCACTCAAGAAGCTCGACACCATCCAGGACAAAGCAGTCTGCTTCATTGGCACCCCATTCACCATTAAACATTCCCTCCTTCCGCCACTGGCTCACCACATTTGCAGAGCATACCATTTATGAGATGCACTGCAGAAACTCATCAAGGCTTCTTCAATAGCACCTCTCAAACCTACAAATTCTACTACCTAGAAGGGCAAGGGCAGTAGATGCATGGGAATGCGACCACCTCCAAGTTCCCCTTCAAGCCACACACCATCCTGACTTGGACACATATCGCCACTCCTTCATTATTGCTGGGTTAACATCTTGGAGCTCCCTCCCTGACATCACTGTGGGAGTATCTTAACCACATGGTTTGCAGTGGTTCAAGAGGGCAGCTCTCCACCATCTTCTCAATAGCAATTAGGGATGAGCAATAAATGGTGGTCTTGCCAGCAATGACCACATCCCATAAATGAATAAATAAAAATGTTTTTTGAAGGTTCAGGAATGGCCCTAGATGTTTACTGAGCAACCATTACAAATATGGTGGTCAGCAGACTCACAATGCAGACTGAGTGCACACATGCCACCTGCTAATTAGGACTCTTAGCCACTTGTTTTGCCTCTGTAAAATGAATGCATCGCAAACAGTTTCTCGGCCATAGTGTCTAGGAAGATCTCTGCTTCAATGCACACTGTGTACTGAATTGGTTAATCTCAGCTGGGGCTCAAGTGAAGAATCGCCACACTTACCAGGTATATGAAATCAACTAAAGTCCATAGATCCATACTCTAGCTGGAAGCCACTGTCTTCAGGTTTGAAAAGGAGGGGAAAGAATTGGCAGAGAAAGGCATAATAAATGGGTATTCAAACACACTAGCTTTCATGACCAATTCATTACTGATCTCTTTATGGCCTTGGATATGCCTCCAATAGTTCCAACTACTTATTTTGAAAAAATTACTTTCTTTGGCGGAGGTGATTTATTTGTTTTTTTTCCCCACGCTATTAAATTAACTTTTTCTATCCTTAACAGGCTTTTTATGTTTTAACTCAGCTTGCTGACATGTCTTGTGAAATGTGTCTCTCAGCACCAGCTGCTTTTAAGTTTTGGGTAACACCATGTGACTAAAAGGAACAAAAATATTACAGTAATATGACTGAAATGTCATGCATTGCTCTAGCATTGTGATGTTAACTCTGATCTACAAAAATAAATGTAAAACACAATTACAATAGTAATTAAAGAACAATTTACTTACATAAAAACAAAATACTGCAATACAAACAGAAAGTGCTGGAAATACTCGGCAGGTCAGGCAGCATTTGTGGAGAGAGAAGCAGAGTTAACATTTCAGGTCTATGACCGTTCATCAGATGAAAGATCACAGACCTGAAACATTAACTCTGCTTCTCCCTCCACAGTTGCTGCCTGGCCTGCTGAATATTTCCAGCACTTTCTGTTTGTATAACAGTTTACTTATGGTTGCTTTGATTTCTTTTACTTATTTTCTTATTTAATCTAACCTTGCATTGTATTTACAGCTCAGAAATAATGTTATGCTCCACACGAGTCTCCATCTCACTTCATCGCACGTCTTTACTTCATCTCACCCTATATCCTTCTATATCTTTCTCCCTCATGTGCTTGCCTAGCTTCCCCTTAAATACATCTATGCTAATTACCTTAACCACTCCATGTTAGAGCAAGTTACACATTCTCACCTCTCGAGTAAAGCTTCACCTGAATTCCTTGATGGATTTATTGGTGACTTCCTTATATTTATGACCCCTGGTTTTGTACTCCCCATAAATGAAAATATCTTCTTTACATCTAGCCTACCAACCATCTTCATAATTTTAATGGCCTTTATCAAGTCACCCCTCAGTTTTCTAATTTCTATAGAAGAGCCCCCAGCCTGTTCAATCTTTCAAATCTAACCTCCATCATCCATTTGGAGGACTAAGCTTTGATTTTAATGATATACTTCTCTGTGGTACATAATTTAATTTGTACTGTTCTCTTCATTGTCTGGTATTGTTTACTCTTCCCTCTTCCTCTACCATGGTGTATTTTCCAAATTCCCATTCCATTCCCTGCCCTTGTGGTTTTAAAATTTAATTTCCTGTAATATGGTTTTTGACTGTGGTAAAATGTAGAAACTGTCCAAAACACTGTTAAAAAAAATGTCGATTTGGAAACAAAATAGCGAGCTGACATAATATTTAGCTGCATAAAGTATTAAATTTACTTATCTGTTCTAGTCCCTTTCTCTATCCTTTTTCTAGATATTTGCACAATGTTTTGAAGTGTTTCCAGATGATCACAGTCCTTCTCTGTTAGCTTTTCATTTCTGTTTTCTTTGTTTTGTATATCCCTGGTTACTTGAATTGCATTGCATTCTGATTTAAATTGCAAAAATAAATCTGCTGATGAAGAGTGTTTGATGTATTTGTGTATCAAGCCTAATTCAGGGGAATTTTAACCCATCCTGCCTGTCAAAAATGAGGTGGTGCACATTTAAAGTAGCTATGCAAAGATTTGCTGCTGAGTTCCCACTTAAAGGCCTGCTACCCGACCCGATCCCGACAACGTGTCGGGGTCGGGTCGGGTTGCACTTCCATATCAGGCACTCGGGCTCGGGTCAGGCCGGGTTGGACACGCTCTATTATAGGTAAGTAGCTCCAGCGTTAATTTCATTTTTGGACTAGAAAGGCGGCTTTTTAAATGTTATTTTAAGCTTGTGCAGATCAGCAACAAAGTGAAAAATGGAAGATAAGTTAACTAATGGTCAGGTTGGGCACGGGAAAAAATGGAAGGACTCTGGCCGGGTTGGGCTTGGGTCGGATGTGGCTCTGTCGGGCTCGGGTCGGTTTTTTTTATTTGCAGACCCGAACAGGCCTTTAAAGTGCATTGCACTTATTAGTTGCAGTTATTATTTATTAAGCACGCGAACAGTTACAAAACGTCTAGTAAAATTGTGTCCAAATGAAGAGTAGATTCTAAATGGCTAGCTACAGCATTTCAGAAAGTGTTTTATTTTCTCTCCTTTTATGGCTTCCTTCCTATGTGTTTGTTACCAGCTCAGTGGTCCTCCTGCTGAGAATTAGCGGTTTGAAAGCAGATTGTTAAGATGATAAATAATTGCTATCACTAATAGTTGACAAAGACAGAAACGTGCAGTGAAATGATATGGATTTATTTAACCAAAGCTGTAGGGAGATTGCTGGAGCGGAGGAAACAATCTCTGGCAGCATTCTAACTGAAAATTGTTGTATGAATGCAGTTCTCTCATGAGCAAGGAATCCAACAAATGCAATTTGCTATTTCGATACATCTGTAGTTTGTGTGCATAGAATGTGAGAAAAATTGAGCATGTCGCATCATGCTCTAACTAAAAGAACCTGAGTAGTACAAACACCAGTTCTGTTGCTAATCCTTTATTATGTGCATTCCACTTTGATGCTAGTACGTATAGATTGGCAGGACAAGATAGCCTTAGTCATGATGAGATACAGAATAAAACTATTAAAACACGACAGTTTTGGATTCTTGCTGGAAACCATCCATTAATAGTAATTGGAATGCAAGGTTACAAAATAGTCACAGAATAGAAAGATTTTTGACATCCGAGATGAGCTGGCAAGTCTGTTAAAATGGTGTAAAATAGTAAGTCTTCACACCTGGCTATATGAAATGACAGTCTGCTTTCTAAAGTGTTTTGCCAGTCTCTGCATGAAGTAAGCTCACAGAGGTCTCTGTGAAATGAGGAACATCAAAGAAATGAGCAACCTATTTACAGCAATAAAGAAAAATTGCAGCTCCATGTTCGGAATTGCAATGATTTTTAAACCATAGAGAATTGTGTCTATATCCAAAATATTAGATCCTTTGCTGCACTTTGCACAGTTATTACAGATTAAAAAAATCACACAGCAGCAGGGTAAGGGGGTGGAGTGACTGATGAAAGCAGATTATTTCAATTAATTAAAAATGACATTTGGAAAGTCGACTTCTGAAATGTCATAATAGACTATAACAGATTTAAATGGGTGAAACAATTGATTATTAGTCTATGAGCAAAGGTGTTTAGAGGTTATTACAAGAATAATGTTCTGCTGTAGTCAGGATTTATTCTTTTGCTATCTTAGTTAAATCTTATTAGTGTACATAAATCGGAGATAAAATGAAGGTAGCAAACAGCCTGCTACAGAGTTGATCAGCACTGATAATGATCATGATGAATGTTAAATAGAAGATGCTGTACTCTACTGTCATATACATTATACCAGGCTCAGATTATCAACTCTACCCTTGAAATGTTTGTCCTGGAGGAATCAGTACCCCTGCCACATGCTTATAATTGCAGAAATAAAAAACAGGAAGTGCTGGAAATACACAGGTCTGGCAGCATCTATGGAGAGAAAAACAGAGTTATCGTTTCAGGTCTGTGATCTTTCATCAGAACTGTTTCTGCTTGAAACAATTACACAATGCTCTGGAATCTTCCCCACTGAAACTTTGAGCACCAATGGCAATGAAGAAGCAATTATGCACAAAGAAGTTTAGATGTGAACAATTCCTTAAAAAAGTCCCGATTGTGGCACTTGCGTTCTGTGACTGGAAATGTTTCCCTTTCTTGATTCTGCATTATTAATGTTTACAGGTGGGCTGAGTGCAGCAAAAAAATGAGCACAATGTTCTGATAGATCGTGGCTTCTCTGGTGATGCTGCCACTGTTTTAGCTATATCGCAATGCTGCAGCTGAAGTGCAGGCTGCCAGTGCCAGTAACACTGCAGTGTAAAGGGAAGAAATCCCATATTGATACGTGTGTGACACGGGACTACAGTAGTAACAAGATACCTATTTCTGTCAGCATTTCTTTTTGCATGGAGTGTATTTTGTTTTTTGGCAGAATCTTTGAAGTTTCTTGAAGGGGGGGTGGGGGGTGCTGATGTATTTCATGGAAGGGTCTACATACACCATAAGGAACATCTATAACACATATAGAGACCTGCTTTATGAACCAGATACACTCCAGAGGCTCAGTGGAGCAATGCTGTGATGATATTGAGCCTAATAAACCAGCAAAATACCAAGTTCAATATTTGGCCTGCACTGAATTAACTGATAATTAGCTTGAAAGGGGTTCAATTAGCTTCAATATTCCTGGCCCTGTGGGGGAAGAGTCATTTTGGATCCCTGCTCCCAATTACTATGTAGCAATCCCTACTCGAATGCTGAAATTAACAGACATTGTCTGGAACAGGATTAGTTCAGCTATGCTTAATAATCTGCTTATGCACACTGTCTCTGTTTGCACATCAATAATGGCTTCTTGAGTAAGGTACAGAGGGGTGCCATAGGCAGCATGGTCACTGTCTTCAGAAAGGAAGGGAGAACATTTTTGGGGGATATATTGTGCCAGGGGAGGATAGAAAATTTTTGTGGGAGTTGGGGAGAAGAACAGTGTGGGAAGAAATATTGTAGTATTTTTGAACCATTAAGTAAGAACTGGTATGCAATTAATGCATTGCATTTAATGGATAAACAATAGCACTGGAGCAAATGCAGTTTAGCTATTTATATAGAATAATGTTATTGACACCTGCAATTCTTGTTAGATTTGTACAGTGTCTCTTGTGCTTTAAGGGAGAAACTGTAATGACCCCCTGTGCACTGCTGCTGATGTCAATGCTGTTTGCGTACTTCACACCGCTGCTTATGATAAAACAGCTTATTTATATGTTATTGCTGCTCCTGGTGCATGTGTAACTATGTGTTGCGAGTGTTTCGCACAACAATATCAGACTTCAGCAATGAGCTTCTGGATGCCCCTTGTGAGCGAGGCATTTTCTTGTATGAGTTGGGAACAATATAGGCACGGGGCAGGTGCCAGGAATGATGGGGATGCCAGGCCTGGGAAGCACTGGTGTTAGGTGACAAAAAGCAGAGGTGTCCATATTGTCTTTTTCATTAAAAGGTGGCTTTCCCTTTAGGGCTAGTTCTGAATGAGCACCATACAACAAGACCACTGCTCAGGCACACCAGCTGCATTATTGGGTGGGTGCCTTCATTTAAATGAAAGTTGGAGGCCGAATATCAACTGGATCTAGCCCCTTTTATTCCCCATTTTAGGGCGTGCTGAGCTCTTCAGGCATGGTGGATGCCTCGGGCCTCTTCACCTGACTTCCTGGGGAACGTGCACCCAATATGATTAAGCACAGCTGATGCCCATCATTATCTTATCGGTCCTTGTGGATCTTAAAGGGAGTGCTCATTGTCAGACATGCAGCTTTTGTCTTTGTTTATGTCTACTTCATGCCATTAAACATCGTTTCATCGTCATCTTTTCTGTGGCATAGGCAGAACTGCATTTGCCCTGCATTGTGGATTTAGCACGCTTGTATTTGTGAGGCACTCATTTGTGGTGATGTGGTGCAGCATTGTCTTTGACTATGAAAGAGTTAACAGTTCTTCCTTTAGTTGTTCTGTGATACCATACAATTGTTAGATTGCATTTGGAGCCTGTCATTTTCAGCCAGAGCTATGAATTTGTAGCTAGATTCATGTCTCTTCGAATAAAAGTCTTTTATAACCTAATAAATGTTAACCCAAGACTAACTGGAATCACTTTTCTGTAGGCAGACCTGTTGTTTCAAGCTAGGCATAGAAATTTAGACAGATTTGTGCCCCTTGTCAGGATATAGTTATAGGGCCTGGTCATGACAGTACTACAGTACTTCCCAGGTTGCCAAATTGCCAAATGTAATCCAGCAACTGTCTTGGATAGTTTCAGATGCTTGTATGATTGGTAACTCCTGGTAACTCCTGAATTGTAGTAAAAATCTGTTTGGTTTGAAGTTTTCTTATTATAATACCATATGTCATCCAGTAATGACTGCATATCATTATGGAGCACATTGCAGGCTTCGCTGGCTGTAAGATGTGCAACACGCTACATGCTGTGAATGATTGAAGAGGTATGTAGTTTGCCTTTTGACTGGGGCATCACACCATTTCACTGTCATCCTTCTGTTTTCTTTATTTTCTATTTTTCTATGGGGCAATGAATTCCACTCTGGTCATCAACACACCCTTTCATTATCTGGTAGCCTTTAATTTGATCATTACTTTCACATAAGACATCCTCGGAAAAATTGTGATGTCGTTGTGTCATTGATCTATGTAAAACTAAAAATCCATTCTCTAATAAAATTCTCAATGAAGGCTTGCTTTCCATTCACCTGCATCTTTGTAGCTGCTTTACAATTCATAAACAGTTTGTAGTAAATGGATGGCGAATGATTCTCTGCAGCAACGCATGCCTTAAATCATGCAGCATTTACAAAATCTTCATCCGCTCTCACATACTGTATGCAGAGGTCGACCAAGCATTTTTGTTGTAAATTCCGAGTATGCTAATTTCTCGGTCTCTGCACAAAGATATTTTTACATGCTTGAAGCAGCCATGAAAAGAAGGATTTTAATGAATGTATGAGAATAAAACAGAATATTACTTAACCATGATGCATATAAAATAAGCAGGCATAAAGCATGCTGAAGGCTGACTGAAAATGCAAAAACATACTGAAAGTGTAACCGCTATCAGAATAGAAAATGCTGAAAATTCACAGCAAGTCTCAGCATCTGGTTAATGTCTTGGGAGGGATCCTTTATCAGAACACTTTAAGTTTCAGACTTCCAATATTCTCAGCTTTCATCTCTGTATAAAATACAACTGATTGACTATATCTAGCTCGCATTTGGCAGAATTATATTTGCACATGACCATTTCTTTGTCACTTCATAACATGTATTTGTGCTGGCTGAATTCTGGTTTTGTTTGGATCTCTGGCTAAAGTAGATCCTTCCAACTCGTCGTGTGATAGTGCAGCAGGAATTGAGTGTTTCCAAATAGAGAAAATCAAAAACTCTTAAATTTTACAGAGTTCACTTTCAAACTTTAGAAATAGTCAGAATGAATTGCAGAGAATTCTATTTAACAACCAACCATTGAAATCAATTAGCTATTGTTAAGTAATGCAAGTTAGTTTTCAGACAACTGCATTATAAAAAATGAATTTAGCTGTAAACATTTGATTAGGCACCAGATTGAAAGTGAATATTAGCAAATCAGAGCAGATTAGCAAAGAAAAAGTGTAACAAGCTTTTTGGGTTTTAATCTTAACCCCATGGTCTTTGTTGACTTAGGCTGCCAGATCAATCATTTCATGTGGAACGGCAACATACAGAATATTTAAAAACTGCAGCTACCCAAAAGCAGAGAAGAACTTGTCCTCTTCAACTACCATTTTATTACTACAGCTTCTTCTTTGGCCTCCTTATCTCGAGAGACAATGGGTAAGGGCCTGGAGGTGGTCAGTGATGTGTGGAGCAGCGCCTGGAGTGGCTATAAAGGCCAATTCTAGAGTGACCAGCTCTTCCACAGGTGCTGCAGAAAAATTTGTTTGACGGGGCTGTTACACAGTTGGCTCTCCCCTTGCGCTTCTGTCTTTTTTCCTGCCAACTGCTAAGTCTCTTTGACTTGCCACACTTTAGCCCCGCCTTTATGGCTGCCCGCCAGCTCTGATGAACGCTGGCAACTGACTCCCACGACTTCTGATCAATGTCACAGGACTTCATGTCGCGTTTGCAGACGTCTTTAAAGCGGAGACATGGACGGCCGGTGGGTCTGATTCCAGTGGACAGCTCGCTGTACAATGTGTCTTTGGGGATCCTGCCATCTTCCATGCGGCTCACATGGCCAAGCCATCTCAAGCGCCGCTAACTCAGTAGTGTGTATCAGCTGGGGATGTTGGCCGCCTCAAGGACTTCTGTGTTGGAGATACGGTCCTGCCACCTGATGCCAAGTATTCTCTGGAGGCAGCTAAGATGGAATGAATTGAGACGTCGCTCTTGGCTGACATACGTTGTCCAGGCCTCGCTGCCATAGAGCAAGGTACTGAGGACACAGGCTTGATACACTCGGACCTTTGTGTTCCGTGTCAGTGCGCCATTTTCCCACACTCTCTTGGCCAGTCTGGACATAGATACAGCTACTACTTACGTTTTCATGCTCCCTTCAGCTTCCCAATTTGTTTCACAAAGGCATAGTTTAAAAAATTAAATATCAAGCCAAAGAATGGCTATCGAGATTGGTGATCAAATGCTTGGTTAAAGAGGTGGTTTTCTACAAGGATCTTAAAGGAGGAGAGGAAGGTGGAGGGACTTCGGGAAAATATTCCAGAGCATAGGGTCTGTGTGGCTGAAGTCATGCCTGCCAATGGTAGAGTGAAAGAAGGGGGAATGCACAAGAGGCCAGAATTAGAGGAGTGCAGCATTTCTGGGAAGGGAGACAAGATTGTAGTGCTTAAGGAGGTTATAGGCGTAACAAGGGAATTGAATACAAGGATGAGAATTTTAAAATTGAGACATTGCGGAAGGCAGCTCAGCAAGGATAAGAGAGCTGGGCGGGCAGGACTTGATTTGCAATAGGATATGAGCATCTGGAGGTTGAATAAGATACCAAAATATAGAACAATTGGGTTATCCTTGAGATAGAGGCAGGGCAGGAGTTGTTGACAAGGATACAGTGTGAGCTAAGCACAATGGGGTAGAAATTTGGATGCACCCAGCCCTTGCACCTGAATGGTGAGGCCTGTGGAGGAAGATCAGAAGCTGAAGTGAAGGGTGGGTAGGGGATCAGGGTGTTGGAGGTGGTGGGTGGTTGTAAATCACAGACTACGGAAGGGAGAGGGGAGCAGCGACTACCTGCATTCTCTAAGTGTTGGGTCGAGAGGAGAGCTGTTGCTTCTTCGGCCTCCACATTCAGATAAGTCTCTTTCAAAAATTTACCTTGTAGGTAGCAGGTGGGCCCAAAGTATGGTTTTCCAGGGTGCAGCCAGGAATTTTCCAGAATATTTTATCCTTATTGGCCCTGTTTTTTTTGTGTCTCCCAGAAATTACATTTCTGTGGAAGATGTGTCTATACATGATGCTCCAGCAATCGGAGTGTGTGGGGCTGGCATGATGGACCAGCTGATCTTTTTTTGTCCATCAATGTTTGTAATCCCACCAAACTAGAAGGGAAACATTGGAGGAGGATGGTATGGTGAAAGGCAATCAAGATCCAAAGGATAGTACCATAGACCAGTGTCCCAACAGACTAAGCTGAATTCCATTTTATCTAGAGCTGCATCTTCCGCACCCTGTAAATTGAGCATTTCTCATCTGATAAACGCAACCAAGACAAGGTCAGCTGGCTACCAATCCTTTAGAAGCATTGTCACTTTTCAAAGCCCAAACAAGCGAGTTTCTCAAGGATGATGTGCAATCTTTCCATTGTCTTAATACAAAAAATATATCAAAAGTAGACTGAGGAGAGAGACCTTGATCAAACTCCATCTGATGATGAGTTGGCATCCACCTGCAAAAAATAAGGATAAATACCAACCTCATCCAAAGCCTCAGCAAAATGCTGGAGAGATTGTATTGGGGAGGATTCAATCTCACATGTTTTGATTGTACCCCAAGATTAAAGTCTACTGTCAGAAGAAGCTGCATGGAGTTTAGTTGAATAGCAAGCAAATATTCAAGCCTATGCCAGCCTTCTGGAATTTCAAGTGGCACTTCTGTACTCGGATGTGAGCAAGCTTCTAAGTTTCCTCCTAACTCAACCTGACAGTGCAACGTATTGAGGTGGTGACAGTGCAACTCTGTCAATGTAGGTTGAGATGTTATGAAAAAATATCCACTGTGGATAAAATAATGTACACAAAAGTATCACTCAATTCATTTTGATCCTTTTCTCACCATCAATAACTGGCCACATACTGACAACATTTCCCATATAATCCTCACACTATGTGAGAGATACATCTGCAGCTTGTCTGTTGATATTCATAGAGCAATAGTGGTGCAGGCAAAAACATTCAGTGGACCTTGACATTTCAGAAAGAGGCAGTCACAACAGCAAAAACCAACACCGCTCATTTGAACAGCATTCGGCAGTTACAGTGCTTCTGATTTTTTTTTTCCCAAGGGAACAGTTAAGGATACCAAAAACCAAGGAATTATAGACGTTGCTGTTTTCCTGTCTGTTTCATTTTGACAACCTGAGTCTTGTTAAATCGAAGAATTTCAACTGTATGAAAGCATTTTTTTTATATTTGTGAAACAGAGATAAATTTAATTCCTATGGAAGCTATATTTTTCCAAACAGTATTGGACACTCAAAAGAGCAGATACTTTGGGCTGAAATTTTAATGGGGACAGGCTTTGTAGAACATAACATAAAAAAAATAGGAGCAGGATTAAACCATATGGCCCCTCAACCGCCTCTGCCATTCAGTATGATGATGGCTGATCTTCTGCCTCATCTCCACTTGCCTGCCCACTCCCCACATTCCCTGGGAGACCAAAAATCTGTCCACCTCAGCCTTAAATATACTGAACAATAGAGCATTCACAACCCAGCAGGTTAGAGAATTTTTTAGATTCACAACCCTTTGAGTGAAGAAGTTTCTCCTCCTCCTCAGTGCTAAATGATTGGCCCGTTATCCTGGACTGTACCCCCGTGTTCTAGATTCACACTTGGATGGGAGTCATAAGCTCTCTATAAAAGTAGCCAGTGTTTGCTACCGCACAGAGTGAGGAGCACAGTGTGATCTGGGAACGGAGTGCTTTGTCGACTGAGGGCTAACTCGAGAATTTGGTGCAAGTGGGATCTCTCTGTTCAGAATTTCTCAAGCTGTAATTTAGATTAACATCAGACTCTGACTTAGAACTTTAAAACTGCAATCTAGTTAAGATCCTATGTAACAGAAACTGCCTGGCAGGGGCAGTTAAAATCAACTGAAGGTGGTTGGCTGAATAAATGTTACTGTAGCAGGAAGCTGCCTTAGCAGTTGTAACTAAGGTGTGAGTCATAATAACCCCTCCATAAAAGTAGACAGTGTTTGTTACTGCACAGAGTGATCTGGGAACAGAGTGCTTTGTGGACTGAGTGCTAAGTCAGGAATTTAATGCAAGTGGGGGATTCAATGCAGGGGGGGAAGGAGGTGCTGCTTTTTACTTTTATTTTGTTTCACCTCCAGTAGCTGGTGAGTGTTCTTTTGTCTCCAAACTAGAAGACTATAACTTGCTATTAATTAGTTACTGGTTTAGTTAGCTAAAGTAACTAATCAAATAAATAAGGTTAAACAGACATGGCAGGGATGTGCCGTGACTGCAGCATGTGGGAACCTGTGAAATACTTTGCAGTCCCAGACAACCATATCTGCGGTGTGTGTCGGCAGCTTGAGCAACTTTGGCTCAGAATTGCTGAGCTGGAGTCTGAGTCGCAGACATTGTGGGGCATCAGGGTGGAGGATAGTTATTTGGACACTTTGATCCAGGAGGCAGTCACAGCCCTTATGTTAAGTTGAACTTTAGAGTTGGTCAATGGGAAGGGACAGGTGGGTGTAACTACGAGCCAGGCAGGTATGGGGATCCAGCATGTAGTGATAGAGGGACCTCAGACCTTGACTGTGACCAACAATTAGGAGGTGCTTGCTACCTGTGTGGATGAGAACAAACTGCAGGGATGAGCAAACTGACCACGGCACCTTGCTGCAGGATGCCATTCAAGTGGGGGGAGTGAATGGGAATGTGGCAGTGATAGGGGACAGTATAGTCAAAGGATAGATACTGTTTTCTGCAGCCATGACCAGGAGCACTGAAGGTTGTGTTGCCTGCCTGGTGCTAGGGTTAAGGACATCTCCTCACACTCAAGAGGAACTTGGAGGGGGAGGATCCAGTTGTCATGATCCAAGTAAGAACTGACGACCCAAGTAGAACTAGGGATGATGTTCTGCTGAGAGAGTTTGTGGAGTTACGGTCCAAATTAAAATGCAGAACTTTGAAGGTAATAATCTCTGGATTGTTACCTGAGCCATGTGCCAATCGGGATAAGGTCAAGCAGATTAGAATATTAAACGCATGGTTCAAAGAGTGGTGTGGGAAGAAGGGGTTTCAATTCATGGGGCACTGGCACCAGTACTGGGAAAAGAGGGAGCTGTTCCATTGGGATTATATATAAATATAATTATATAGCTAGGGCCATGGATAGGACTTTAAATTAACTGGG
Source organism: Heterodontus francisci (assembly GCF_036365525.1). NCBI lineage: Eukaryota > Metazoa > Chordata > Chondrichthyes > Heterodontiformes > Heterodontidae > Heterodontus > Heterodontus francisci. The sequence continues at coordinate 65,972,640 of NC_090390.1, forward strand.
GTTACGGTTCAGGTGGAGGTAGATTTAGAAATCCAAAGAGAAAAGTCGGGACAATAGAACAGTATAGCGATTTGGGTAAAGACAGAGTGGGACAGGAAGGGACAGAGATTTTAATGGTATTAAGTGCATCAACGAATAAGGACCATGCGAAGAATAGTAGTAAAAAAAAATAAAGACACTCTATCTGAATGGGCAAAACATTCACAATAAGATAGATGAACTAGGGCACAAATAGAGATAATTGGTTTAGATCTAATTGCCATTACAGAGACATGGTTACAAGGTGGCCAAGGTTGGGAAATAAATATTCCAGGATACACAACATTTCAAAAAGACAGACAGAATGGAAAAAAAGGAGGAGTAGCCCTGATAGTGAAGGATGACATAAGGACAAGTAGTGAGAAAGGATCTTGACTCAGAAGATCAGGAAGTAGAATCCGTATGGGTGGAAATTAGGAATAGCAGGCAAGGGTCAGAAAACACTGATGGGAGTATTTTATAGGCCCCCTAACAGTAGTTATATCATTGGACAGAGCATTAAGCAAGAAATAATTGCCATTGTTACAAGCTCCAATGTAATAATTGTGGGGGATTTTAATCTTCACAGACTGGGCCAATCAAATTGGCAAAGGTATACTGGAAGATGAGTTTGTAGAATGCTTTCATGATGGTTTCCTGGAACAATATATTGTGCAACCAACTAGGGATAAAATTATTTTAGATCTAGTATTGTGCAATTGGGCAGGTTTATTTAGTAATAGCATAGTAAAAGATCCACTGGGAAAAAGTGATCATATTACAATTGAATTCCATATTAAGTTTGAAAGTGACATACTTGAGTCTCAAACATTAATCTTAAACTTGAACAAAGCCAGTTACTTAGTATGAGGGGAGTGCTGGCTAAGGTTGATTGGGTAAATAGACTGAAAGTTATGGTGGTAAATAAACAGTGGCAAACATTTAAAGGAACAATTCAACTCATCAACAAAAGTACATTCCGTTTTAAAAAAAAAACTCATCAAGAAAGATCCATCTGTGGCTTACTAAGGAAGTTGAGAGTGTTAGATTAAAAGAAGAGACTTATAATGTTACAAAGAATAGTAGTAAGCCTGAGGATTGGGAGTGTTTTAGAAACCAGCAAAGGGCCACCAAAAAGTTGATAAAATGGGAAAAATAGAATGATCGAAAACTGGCCATGAATATAAATGTAAAAATAACAGTAGCTAAAATAAACTTTGGTCCCTTAGAGGCAGAGACGGGAAATTATCATGGGTAATGGGGAAATGGCAGAGACATTGAACAAATATTTTGTGTCTGTCTTCACAGCAGAAGTCACAAGCTACTAGAGGGTAACTGAAGGGCTAATAAGAGTGAGGAAATTAAGGTCATTCATAGCAGACTAAAAGTATTAGAGAAAATGAAGGGACTAAAATATGACAAATACGGAGGACCTGATGACCTACATCTACCACCTTCAACGTTCACTCCCTCACCACTGACGCACAGTGGCAGCAGCGTGTATCATCTGCAAGATGCACTGCTACAACTCACCAAGGCTCCTTCGACAGCACCTTCCAAACCCGTGACCTCTACCACCTAGAAGGACGAGGGCAGCATGGGAACACAATCATCTGTAAGGTCCCCTCCAAGCCACACACCATCCTGACTTGGAACTATATCACCGTTCCTTCACTGTTGCTGGGTCAAAATCCTGGAAGTCCCTTCCTAACAGCACTGGGTATACCTACACCTCAGGGACTGCAGCAATTCAAGAACGCAGCTCACTGCTGTAAAAGGTGTGAGAATGAATGTGTGCGTGAGTGGTGTTGTGAACATTTTCAGGGAATGAGTATTGTTTAATAAATATTTAATTTGCTGTTTTAAATCTACAAGAAAACCTGACACACACTGTTATTTGGCAAATAAAACACAAGGGGTTAAAACACGAGTAACAAAATTACTTGCTGTGATCAGTTGGGAGGTGTACAGTGGAAACCAGCTACATCGTCAACCACTTGGCCATAACACCAGGAAGCAAAGAGTAGGGATAATTGGGGCATTTTCAAGTTTGCAGGCTGTAATTAGTGGGGTGCCGCAAGGGTCAGTGCTGGGGCCTCAGCTATTTACAATTTATATTAATGACTTGGATGAAGAGACCAAGACTAATGTATCTAAGTTTGCTGACAATACTAAGCAAGGTGGGAATGCAAGTTGTGAGCAGCACACACACAGGCTGCAAATAGATATTGACAGGTTAAATAAGTGGGCAATAAAGTGGCAGAGGAGTATAATGTGGGGAAGTGTGTGTTTATCCACTTTGGTAGAAATAATAGAAAAGCAGAATATATCGAATTGTAGAATGTTTACAGCACAGAAGGCGACCATTCAACCTGTCATATCTGTGCTGGCTCTCTGAAGGAGCAATTCATGTAGTGCAACTCTCATGCCTTCTCTGCGTAGTCCTGCACAATCTTCCTTTTCAGATAACAGTCTAATTCTCTTTTGAATGCCTCGATTGAACCTGCCTGTGCTACAGTCTCAGGCAGTACATTCCAGATCCTAACCACTCGCATGAAAAAGTTTTTCATGTCACTATTGCTTCTTTTGCCAATTATCTTAAATCTGTGCCCTCTTGTTCTCGGTCCCTCCACCACTTGGAACAATTTTTCCCTATCTACTCTGTCCAGACCCCTTTTGATCTTAAATACCTCTATAAATCTCCTCTCAACCTTCTCTTCTCCAAGGAAAAAAGTCCCAACTTCCCCAATCTATCCACATAACTGAAGTTCTTCATTCCTGGAACTATCCTCGTGAATCTTTTCTGCATCTTCTCTAATGCCTTCACATTCTTCCTAAAGTATGGTGCCCAGAATTGGATGCAATACTCTAGTTGAGGCCGAACCAGTGTTTTACACAAGTTTAACTTAATTTCCTTGCTTTTGTATTCTATTTCTCTGTTGATAAAGCTCAGGATACTGTATACTTTATTAACTGCTCTCTCAACTTGTCCTGTCACCTTCAATGCTTTATGCATAAATATACCCAGGTCCCTTTTGTTCCTGCACCCCCTTTAGAATTGTATCCTTTATATTGTCTCTCCATGTTCTTTCTACCAAAATGAATCACTTAACACTTCACTGCATTAAATTTCATCTGCCACTTGTCTGCCCATTCCACCAAACTGTCTCTGCCCTTTTGAAGTTCTACACTACCCTCCTCACAGTTCACAATACTTGAAAATTTTGAAATTGTGCCCTGTACGCCAAAGTCTAGGTCATTAATATATATCAGGAAGAGCAGGGGTCCTAACACCAACGCCTTCCTCCAGTCCGAAAAACATCCATTAACCATTCCTCTCTGTTTCCTCTCACTCAGCCAATTTTGTATCCATGTTGCTACTGTCTCTTTTGTTCCATAAGCTCTAAATTCCTCACAAGACTGTTGTGCAGCACTTCATCAAATGCCTTTTGGAAGTCCATGTACACCATATCAACAGCAATACCCTCATCAACCTTCTCTGTTACCATATCAAAAAACTCCAGCAAATTAAACCTGATTTGCCCTTAACAAATCTGTGCTGGCTTTCCTTAATTAACCTGCATTTCTCCAAGAAACTATAAATTTTGCCCTGCATTATTGCTTCTAGATGCTTCCCCACCACCGAAGTTAAACTGAATGGCCTGTGGTTGCTGGGCTTATTTTTACATTCTTTGTAAGGTTGTTACATTGGCAATTCTCCAGTCCTCTGGGACCACCTTTGAGTATAAGGAAGATTGGAAAATTATGGCCAGTGCCTCCACAATTTCCGCTGTCACTTCCCTCAATACCCCTGGATGCATCTCATCCGGTTCTGGTGCCTTATTAACTTTAAGTACAGATAGCCTATCCGATGCCTCCTCCTTACCAATTTTAAACCCTCAATTGTCTGAGTCATCTCCTCTTTCACCATGACCTACACAGCATCTTCTTCCTTAGTAAAGGCAGGTGCAGAGTATTCATTTAATACTGCAGCATGCCCCCGCCTTCATGTGTAAATCCCCTTTTTGGTCTCTAATCAGACCCACTCTTCCTTTTACCACCCTTTTACTATTTATATGCCAATAGAAGACTTTTGGATTCCCTTTTATGTTAGCTGCCAATCACTTCTCATATTCTATCTTTGCTTCTCATCCTTGCTTTTTCAATTCCCCTTAGAACCTTCTACATTCAGCCTGGTTCTCAGTTGTGTTATCCACCTGACATCCGTCATTAGCACACTATTTTTCTTCATCTTCATCTCTATGTCTTTTGTCATCCAGGGAGCTCTGGATTTGTTTGCCCTACCTTTCCCCTACGTAGAAATATATCTTGACTGTGCCTGACCTGTCTCCCCTTTAAAGGTAGCCTATTGTTCAATTACAGTTTTGCTTGCCAACCTTTGATTCCAATTTGTCTGGGTCAGATCCATTCTTACCCATTGAAGTTGACTTTCCCCCAGTTAATTATTCTTACTCTAATTGTTCCTTATCCTTTTTCATAGCCAACCTAAACCTTATGATACAATGATCAGTGACCCCTAATTGTTCCTCTACTGACACTTGATTCACTTGGCCCATCTCATTCCCAAGAACCATGTCTAGCAGTGCCTTCTTTCTCATTGGACTGGGTAGAAAATTTTCCTGTACGCAGTCTATGAACTCCTGCCCTCTCTGCCCTTTACACCACTACTATCCCAGCCTATATTAGGGTAATTAAAGAGCCTCATTATAACTACTCTATAGTTCTTGCACCTCTCTGTAATTTCGTTGCAAATTTGTTGCTCTACATCTTTCCCGCTCGTTGGTGGCCTATGAACTACACCAGGCAATGTAATTGCACCTTTTTTGGTCCTTAGCGCCAGCCAAATAGATTCTGTCCTTGACCCCCTGGGGACATCCTCTTTCTCTCCACCACTGCAATGTTCTCCTTAATCAAAACTGCCAGCCCTCCACCCCCCTCACCAACTTTCCTTCCTTTCCTGAACACCTTGTATCCAGGAATATTTAATACTCAGTCCTGCCCTTCTTTGAGCCAGGTCTGCATTATTGCCACAACATCACATTTCAAAATGGCTAGCTATGCCTGCAACTCACCAGTTTAATTTTTAAAAGGTGTGAAATTTGTAAATGTTGGTGTTCAGAGGGACTTGGGTGTACTTGTACAAGGATCACAAAACGTTAGCATGCAGGTACAGCTAGCAATTAGGAAGGCAAATGGCCTGTTGGCCTTTATTGCAAGTGGATTGAAGTACAAGCATAAGGGGGTCTTGCTACAATTGTACAGGGCTTTAGTGAGACCACACCTGTAATACTGTGCGCAGTTTTGGTCTCCACATTTAAGTAAGGGATACACTTACATTGGAGGCAGTACAGCAAATGTTCACTAGATTTGTCTCTGGGATGAGAGGATTGTCCTATGAGGCAAGACAAGTAAATTGGGTCTATATTCTCTGGCGTTTAGAAGAATGAGAGGTGATCTCATTGAAACATACAAGATTCTGAAGGGCTTGGCAGAGTAGACACTGCGAGGTGGTTTCTCCTGGCTGGGGAATCTGGAACATAGGGGCACAGTCTCGGGATAAGGGGCTGATATTTATGACTGAGATGAGGAGACATTTCTTCACTCTAAGGGTTGTGAATTCTCTGCCCCAGAGGGTTGTGGATGTTCCATTGTTGAATATATTTAGGGCTAAGATAGACACATATTTGGTGTCTCGGAATCGAGGGATATGGGGAGCAGGTGGGAAAGTGATGTTGAAGCCGGAGATCAACCATGATCATTTTGAATGGTGGAGCAGGCTTGATGCGCCATATGGTCTACTCCTGCTCCTATTTCTTATATTCTTATTCGTCAGTCCAGCAGACTACTAACACTATCCTGGCATGCTCATAAATAAGGCTCTGTTGGGTGAGGTACCCAGAGAGCGAGCAGCATGCTCGCTGTGTTTCATCAGGACTGCTTCTACAGGAGAAAAAGGTGGGGTGGGGTGGTGGTGTTGCGAAAAAATAAAAACAAGGCCATGCATATAAGTCAATGTTTTGTCAATTCGGGAATGTCCATGTATGTATACGTGCTTGTCTGTGTATATGTAGTGATTTTTCAGTTTATATTCATACGGAGTCTCTCAAACCTTTTCTTTCCTGAACATATGAATGTTAGTGAATTGTCTCTGTTATTTATCTGCTGTTTTCTCATAATACCAATTTTGTGGCTGCTACCTTTGTCTTAGACTTATGTAATCAAAAATGAAATTTAATGAGGTGCTAATAATAGATGAATGTGCTTTTTCACTAGAATTATATTACATTTAACTAAGGAGGTTCTCCAATAGTATTAATCTAACAGAGATGGCAGAAAATGTTGGCCAAAGCAAAGGGGTGCGCCAAGAGTCATGGGTCTGGAAAAAGAAACTAGTCAGCTATAAGGGTTGTTATGAACATTGGGAAGCAGTGATTAGTGAAGGTGACTCTAAATGGCTAATATGGTGAGGAAAGTAAATCCATTGAAGAAAACTTTTATGCCTCTCCAGAGATAATTGATGAGTTTTCCCAAATGTTAGTGTGTAACACCAGAGAAAATTGATGGTCAGAATTGTAACTATTTTCCTCTTCCAGCAAAAAGCAAGTGTGTTTATAAATCATTTAATTTTGCATTGACGTTATTGAGAATGTATTAACATATCTCTGCGGTCCTCATGGTTTGCTGGCCATAATAAACATCTGGCCCAATAGTGAAATGTTGGCAGGATAGTTTTTCTTAACAAAAAATCAAGCAATAATGAATTTCTCCTTCACCTTATTTACCAAAGTTTACATGGCTGGAATTCTGCAAAAAAAATGACTCTTAACTGTAGACAGGGAAATAAAAGTGTCCACAAATATTTTACTGGGTGATTCAAAGATAAGAGTAAACACAGCAGTCTTTATCACCATCCCTCCTCCTGAAATAGTATATTTGGGATGAGGCCTAAATCGGTATTGACTCAACTCTCTTCAATACAATGCACTCAGTAGTAGAATTGGAAAACTGGATGGTATTGGTATACTGCCCTCTATAGCTTAAATAAACAAATTCTGATACTTTCATGAAAATCATACTACGTGAAAGAATTGAAACACTTAGGACTTGCACCCTTGCTGTACAATTATTTAATTTACTACTTCAGATCATTTCCTTTGTTTAAGCCAAATTTTAGGCAATTTGGGTGAGATGGCTCAATGTATTACAGAAGGCAGGCACACTATAGAGTTAGGATTGCCAACTCTTATTGGAGGTATTCCTAGAGGTTTGATCATGGGGCCTATAACTATGTGATGTCTGACCATGTAACACCTGATCATGTGACCTCTACAAATCTTACCGCATTTACCTTATAAAGGTTGGGTCATGCTTTCACGCCAGTTGTCGGAGAATTTCCAAGAACCAGGAGGCCAACGTGAGCTGGCAAAGAAGGGAAACTGAGTGCAGATAACAGAAGTAACAGAGGTGGGGGAGTGATTGGCAGAGGTGAAAGCCAGAGGAGGGAGGAAATTTGATTCAAACTGCATCTGAACATATTAACTCACTGAAATTGCACAAATAACTAATAGTACGGGGGCTGGTAGCATAGTGGTAATGTTACTGGACAAGTAAGCCAGTGGCCCAGATAAATGCTCAGGACACAAGAGTTCACAGCAGCTGGTGGAATTTAAATTCAATTAATTAATAAATTTGGAATAAAAACTACTGGATTGTAGTAAATGTCCATCTGGTTCACAAATGCCCTTTTGGGAAGGAAATCTGCCGTTCTTGCCTGGTCTGGCCTACATGTGACTCCAGACCCACAGGGATGTGGTTGACTCTTAACTGCCCTCTGAAATGGCCAAGTAAGCCATTCAGTTGTATCAAACTGCTGCAGAGAAGTGGAAAAAGGATAAAACCGGACATACCACCTGGCATCAACCAAGGCTTTGGAAATGACAATGCCACAACCTGCCCAGTCAACCCTGCAAAGTCCTCCTCACTAATAACTAGGGATTTGTGCAAAAATTAGACTAGTCAAGTAACATCTTGACATATTCATGCTCACTGAATCATACCTTATAGCCAATGTCCCAGACTTCATCACCATCCCTGGGTATGTCCTGTCCCACCAGCAGCACAGACTCAGCAGAGGTGGTGGCACAGTAGTATACAGGTGAGAGGGAGTGGTCCTGGGAGTCCTCAACATCGACTTTGGACGCCATGAAGTTTCATGGCATCAGGTCAAACATGGGCAAGGAAACCTCCTGCTAATTACCAACTACCGACCTCCCTCAGCTGATGAATCAGTGTTTCTCCATGTTGAACACCACTTGGAAGAAGCACTGAGGGTACCAAGGGTACAGAACGTGCTCTGGCGGGGGGACTTCAATGTCCATCACCAAGAGTGGCTCGGTAGCACCACTACTGACTGAGCTGGCCAAGTCCTGAAAAACATATCTGCAGAATGGAGCCTGTGGCAGATGGTGAGAGAACCAACAAAAGAGAAAAACCTACTTGACCTTGTCCTCACCAATCTACCTGTCACAGATGCATCTGTCCGCGATCATACTGGTTGGAGTGATCACCACACAGTCCTTGTAGAGATGAAGTCCCGTCTTCACACTGAGAATACCCTTCATCGTGTTGTGTGGCACTGCCACTGTGTTAAATGGGTTAGATTCAGAACAGATCTAGAAGCTCAAAACTGGACATTCGTGAGGCACTGTGGGCCATCAGCAGCAGTGAATTGTATTCAGCCATAATCTGAAACCTCATCGTGTGACATATTCCTCATTTATACCAATACCATCAAGCCAAGGGATGAACCCCGGTTCAATGAGGAGTGCAGTAGAGCATGCCAGGAGCAGCATCAGGCATACCTAAAAATTAGGTATCAACCTAGTGAAGCTACAAGACATGACTACATGCATGCTAAACAGCAGAAGCAGCAGATGATGGACAAGGTTGAGCAATCTCACAACCAATGGATCAGATCAAAGTTCTGCAGTCCTCCCACATCCAGTTGTAAATGGTGCTGGACAATTAAACAACTAACAAGAATAGGAGGCTCCACAAACATCCCCATCCTCAATGATGGTGGAGCCTAGCAAGTCAGTGCAAAAGACCAGGCTGAAACATTTGTAACCATCTTCAGCCAGAAATGCTGAGTAGATGATCCATCTTGGTCTCCTCCTCCTCACATCCCCACCATGACAGATGCCACTCTTCAGCCAATTTGGTTCAATCCACACAATATCAAGAAATGGCTGAAAGCACTGGATACAGCAAAGGCTATGGGTCCTGGCAATAGTACTGAAGACTTGTGCTCCAGAACTAGCCGCGCCGCTAGCCAAGATGTTCCCATACAGCTAAAACACAAGCATCTACCCAACAATGTGGAAAATTGCCCACGTGTAACCACAAAAAGCAGGACAAATCCAAGCCGGCCAATTACTCTCAGTAATCAGCAAAGTGATTGAAGGTATCATTGACTGTGCTATCAAGTGGCAGTTACTCAGCAATAGCCTGCTCACTGATGCTCAGTTTGGGTCCTGTCGGAGCACTCGGCTCCAGACCATATTACAGCCTTGAATGCCAGAAGTGAAGTGGGAGTGACTGCCCTTGACATTAAGGCAGCATTTGACTGAGTGTGGCATCAAAGAGCACTAGGAAAATTGAAATCCTAGTTTGGAGTCATACCTAGCACAAAGGAAGATGGTTGTGGTTGTTGGAGGCCAGTCATCACATCCCCAGGACATCACTGCAGGAGTTCCTCAGGGTTGTGTCCTAGCCCCAATCATCATCAGCTGCTTCATCAATGACCATCCCTTCAACATAGGTCAGAAGTATGGATGTTCACTAATGATTGCACAATGTTCAGTACCATTCACGATTCCTCAGATCCCAAGCAATCAGCGCTCACATGCAGCAAGACCTGGACAACATTGTCTTGGGCTGATAAGTGGTGAGTAACATTTTCGCCATGCAAGGATCAGGCAATGACCATCCCCAATAAGAGAGAATATAAGCATCTCCCCTTGACGTCCAACGGCACCACCATCATTGAATCCCCTACCATCAACATCCTGGGGGTAATCATTGACAAGGTTTAACTTGATGAGCCATAAAAATACTGTGGCTACAAGAGCAGGTCAGAGGCTGGGAATTTTACGGTGAGTAATTCACCTCCTAACTCCCCAAAGTCTGCCAGCATCTACAAGGCGCAAGTCAGGAGTGTGATGGAATACTCTCCACTTGCCTGGATGAGTGCAACTTCAACAACAAGAAGCTCAATAGCATCCAAGATAAAGCAGCCCATTTGATCGGTACCCTATCCACCAACTTAACCATTCACTCCCTCCACTAAAGGTGCACAGTGGCAACAGTGTGTATCATCTACAAGATGCACTGCAGCAACTCGCCAAGGCTCCTTCGACAGCACCTTCCAAACTGCGACGTCTACCACCTAGAAGGACAAAGGCAGAAGATGCATGCGAATACTACCATCTGCAATTTCCACTCTAAACCATACACCATCCTGATCTGGACCTATATCACCATTCCTTCGCTGTCACTGGGTCAAAAAGCTGGAATCCCCTTCCTAACAATACAGTAGGTGTACCTACACCACGAGGCATGCAGTGGTTCAAGGCGGTGGCTCACCACCACCTCCTTGAGGGCAATTAGCAATGGGCAACAAATGCTGGCCTTGCCAGTGATGCTCGCATTCCATTAACAAATTAAAAAATGTAATACCAGCAACACACATCCCCTTATAATCAACAGTAATACAATGGCACGGATTGTACCTTGACTGGCAAAGAAACGGCTTTTGCCTTGCAGCTTGTGCACAGTTGCCCTCAGACTTTTAACAGGCTTGTCAGTGGAGATTTTTACTGTGTCATTTGTTTGATTTTGCTGCCCTTTATAGGGGATCTGTGACCTATGTGAGCAGAGCGAGTAGCAGGGAAGAATCCTTACAGTTGGCAAAGCTGGAAGTAAAAAAAATCAAAACATAAATTACATTTAAATCATTGTAAAGAAAGTGAAATAAAGGTTGGTTCCTTCACAGGGAAAAGACATAAAAGAACAAAACACAAGCTATATTTTTTTAAAAGTTAATTTTCTTAGGGAATAAGACTCTACACTTGTAAAATAAAGCTTTTAGGGCCAAAGGGATTCTTCAGTAATTATAATTTACTGCGCTGTTAACACTGTTACTCCTGATCGAACAGGTTTTTCATCGGTCTTTAGTGTGGTACTAATCGATGATTAACTGAAGTTCACACCTTAACACTAATGTCTGTGCAGATTCCATCGGCAAGGACTACAGCAGCATAGCCTGTTGGGGAGTTGGGTATTACTGATAGCAACTTCTGGATTTCGCATTTAACTGGACATGTGTGGATGCCAGAAGTTGCTGGCAATTTAACCCATTATTATGGCAAATGCTAAAAAATTCACTGATATTCGTACAACAAAATCTGGGCTAATAACATGCTGATAGTCTATAGGTAACTAATAGTAATAGGTGTAATCTTATAAACCACTGACTTTCACCCTGTAACTCTTGCCAGAATCTTCCTACATTGCGCAAAGTATGGTAAGGCTCCTCAGTCAATGCCTTCCATTATGATGACTTATGCACCGTGAGCTGCCAATCAGCACTTACCCAGCCTGGGCAGCCGATGTCAGTCACAGATGGTGACCAGTCACAGACAGATGTCCGCCATCCGTCAGACACAGGCCTTGCCTACCCCCTCTGCCTGACGTACACTTTAATAGGAGAGCCATCAATCAAAGCCAAGCTACATCCCTCCTGCACTAGCTATTGGCCAGTCCCCGAGATCCTGCTGTCAATCAAAGCCGAGCCGCAGGCAGCCCGATGTCAGTCACACAGGATTGGCGGGCCTGATTCTGGCCCGAGGGCCGTCCTCACTACGAAATCTATGTCTTCAAGCAAGCAAAACAAGATAACTGCTAGACCCTTGACTACTACGTGATGAGACTCGGAAGTCTGAGCCAGAATTGCAACTTCACAGACGTGGACAGAGAAATCATCTCCCAGATCATTATGACCAGCCAATCACCAAGACTAAGAAGGCAAGCTCTGAGAGAGGGCGAATCATTAAACTTGCAAAGGTTACTTGGTATTGACAGAATGCTGGAAACCAGAGCCAAACACAAGTTTTAGAAGGGAAAGAGGCAAATAACATAAGACGAGAATCCCCTGAGGCCAGGTCAGGATCATCAACCGATTCTATGAATTCCCCAAGAAGAAGGTTTCACTAGAGAAACACACCAAGCACAAGGGCACAGAGGAAACCCAAAGAAAGGTCCGAGGCACGTCTAGGAAGACAGAGGTCACAATCACATCACGTGAGAACACGCAGTCATTGCAATGGTGCTTATCCTCATTACAAAACTTGTCCTGCCAGAGGAAAGAAGTGTAAAGCCTGTGGGGGAAAAAAGGAGCATTTCGCAAGAATATGAGAATCAAAGCTTGCATCAGATATTACTAGCACCAAAAAATCACAAGTACCGATGCCTGCCTATGTGTGATGCTCATAGTCACTTCAACAATCTCTGCAGTAATTGACTGAGGAGCAACAGTCAACCTAATGGATTCCCCAACATTCTACGCGCTACAGAGAAAACAAACTGCAATTGAGCAAGCTGATATCTAAAGTCTTCCCCTATGGATCAGATACCCATCTACCAGTCCTAGGGATGATCAAAGTTACTGTCAAATCTTCCCATGGGTCCACATGTCAGACTGAGTTCCATGTTGTAGACTCGTGCATTTGAAATCTGCTAAGTTTCAAAACTGGCAGCGATTGAAACTGATCACGATCAACACCATCAGAGGACAGAACTATCTGACAAGAGAAGACATCTTGAAGTATCACCTGCCACAATTCACGCCTATTCAACCCTACATGCACTCAACGGAAAGCTTGAGAGGTAGAGACTAGAGTCAAAAACAGAGGATAAAGACACATGGAAACCAACAGATGCATGTAAAGGTTAACGAGGTAAAAGAAGACGACAAAGTCTTGGTTCAGCAAAAGAGAACATCGAAAACTAGCTCACCATTTGACCCAAGAGTGCAGAGAAAAGGACGTATGATCATAGCAAAGAGAGAAAACCACATTGTGAAGGGAAATAATACCACCTTCAAAAGAGTTAATGCTAAAACAATTCCAGAAGAAAGTGAAGATGACTACGGTGACTTCATGTCTGCTACAACTTGAGAAGCAGCTCAACTAATCAAGCACAGCCGAGATCGAAACTGCAAGATCCCCGGAGAAGATCACTTAGGCCTAATCGATTACCGATGCAAATTTAAAGGCTATGGCATGCATCGATGATGAAGGGAGACAGGTGGGAAAGAAAGTCTGGTATTAAGGATGAAGGATTGAGCCTGAACCCTCTCCCTTTCAAGTTTTTAAACTTCAGTCCAACTGAGTTTTGTTCAAGGTAACTTTGCATAATTAAGTAGCTAGACAGTAATTGTTAATCTTTAAAAGAAAAGGGGGAAATTTTAAATTTAAAAGAGGATGATGTATTGTAGTGTAATGGTGACTGTACCTTTAAGAGATTAGGCCACTGAGCAACTGATGACATCGTCATACATATATAAGGAAGAGACACCATTTTGAGAGGCACAGTCAGCACATTGCCTGCCGAGAATGCAAACAGCTGCAAGGAAAAGACCTGGACCTGAGATAATGTAATTAGATAAGTAAGGCAATAAATAGTGTTTGTGTTGAATCAGAATATAAAGCCTGTGGCTGTCATTTAATGGAGACTTAAGAACACGGCACAACACTACAACATTTAATTTTTAAATAGCTTCAGCCAAGATAAAAATTTTATTCAAAAACATTAGAGAACAGAGTTCCACCAAAGGGTCACACCCAAGTATTAAGCATTTTCTTCATGATACAGCTGCTGTGCATTTCAAATGGTTTCCATTTTTAATCCTTTTACATATAGGAGAGTAGAAATTACTGTTACTGTAACAGTGGGAAAATGGTTAATGCATTTGTATGCTGTTCAGCTGGTATTCTAACCAGTTTGGACTAGATAGGGTCGAGGAATGTCATACGATACATTGATTGTCTGCTCGTATCAACAGTCATTATCATCCTGTATTGCCCTTTTAAACCTTACTGTGCTGACTGTCAGAGGTGTGGTGAGGAAAGACTTGAGAGAAGAATGGAAGCAAAATTGAAGTTTATTGAAACCTCTTTGAGTTTATTTTAATGTAGATCCATTGTACTACAACCGCACACTGTTAAGTAACACCATTGGCTTTCATGCTTTTCTGCTATGAGATAAAAACTGGGATTATCCTGGAGACTAAAGGAACTGGGAACTTGTGTAAATGTAAGCAATACTTGATTTACTCATTTCAATTTAGAGTGGAGATGAGTAATGCAAAAAAATGGAGAAATGAAGCTGAAACAAAAATAGAAAATTCTGGAAATACTCAGGTCAGGCAGCATCTGTGGAGAGGAGCAGATTTACCATTTCAAGTTTCTTTGAAAAGTCATCAACCTGAAATGCTTTTTCTGTTTTCATTCCTGACTTCCAGCATCTGCATTATTTTGCTTTTGTAGAAATGAAGCTGAGCCAGACTTACCATCAAGTGGTGCAAAAAACTCTTGCTGGGCAAAATGTATTAGTAAGAGAGCTTCAGCATCCAGGAATGGTTTTGCACTGTTAGAATATCGTAAAATGGTTTAAATTGGTCAAAGCAACCCAGCATACTTTGTTTAGCATTTTAACTCCAGCAAATGTATCAGCAAAGACAGTTTGGAAACTCTACAAGAATGGTAAACAACAAGAGTGAGAAATGGCCTATCCCTGGTAAGAGACTAGTTGCCAAGACAGCAAATGACATGGTAAAAGATAAACATTTGACTACACGCTTACAGAAATTTCTTCACTCAGAGGGTTGTGAATCTTTGGAATTGTCTAGCTCAGAGGGTTGTGGATGCTCTATCGTTAAGTATATTTAAGGCTGGGATAGACAGATTTTTGATCTCTCAGGGAATCCAGGGATATGGGGAACAGGTGGGAAAGTGGATGTGAGGCAGAAGATCAACCATTATCGTATTGAATGGTGGAGCAGTCTCGAAGGTCGTATGGTCTACTCCTCCTATTTCTTATGTTCTTCTGTACAGTGCAATAAACAAAGCTTGAAGAATAAAGGTGGAAGCTGAAAAGATTAGAAGACGCTAAACTCAGTATGTGGCCTCAGCAAACGTGCACCTCTGCAGAATGTTTTACACATATACTATCAGTTAGCCGACAGTATAAGAATAGATCCTGTTACCACCCCTCCCCACCCCTGCCCCCCTTATAAAAAAGAGCAGAACGTTCTTTGGATGGTCACAAGAGCCACGTGGATGGCCTGGAGGGCTGGAACTGGTTGATATAGGCTTTGGGTACCAGGCTTTGTTGTTCTCTTGATGGTCAGAAACATCTCTGATAGGCAGGAGCTGATCCAAGAAAGACCTGATCAACATGAATGAGAGACTTTATGGAAAGATAAACAGGTTGTATTAATGCTTGCCATTTAATGTAATGCTATAGAACAGTTATATAAGACCTAATACTGTTATTCATCAATGTATATTTAAAGCTTGTTGTTTAAAACTACTCAGGCAATTAAGCGTAGGCAGGGAGAGAGGGAATGGATGATTGCCAGGAAGCCAAGAAGTAACAGGCAGGTAGTGCAGGAGATCCCTGAGTGCATCTCACTCTCCAACCAGTATTCAGTTCTGAATACTGAGGAAAGTGATGGTTCATATGGGGAGTGCAGCCATGGCTGGCTATGCTGCATAGGGCACAAAGAAGACTGGAAGAGCAATAGTGATAGGAGATTCGATAGTTTGGGGAATAGACAGATGTTTCTGTGGCCACAGATGTGAATCCAGGATGGTGTGTTCCTTCCCTGGTACCAGGGTCAAGGATGTCACTGGCTGCAGAGCACACTGAGGGGAGAGGGTGAACAGCCAGCAGTCGTGGTCCACATTAGTACCAATGACATAGGTAGAAAGAGAGATGTGATGCTGCAATAAGAGTTTACTGAGCTAAATAAGAAATTATAAGAAGGACCACAAAAGTAGTAATCTCTGGATTACATCTGGTACCATGCACAAATTGTAGTATAAGGCTGTCAAAGGGTTAGCCTTGAGAGAATGTAAAAATTACCACTCACCAGGATGATGTAAGAAATCATGTGGGAGAGACTCGTACTGTTACAGCGTGGCTTTTGATGGAGACACCCAGGCTAGTATGGAGTATATATAGTTACTATACAATAAAGATTAAATGGTTAAATAATACAGTCTAAGAACCTCTCTGGCTAGACTCTATATGGTGGCAGCATAAAGAATCAAATATGTAGCACAAATGAAATATAAATAGGAGGATAGAGCAGATGAATGTGTGGCTGGAGGGTACAGGAGGGAGGGCTTTAGATTCCTGGGGCACTGCGACCAGTTCTGGAGAAGATGGGACCTGTACTGTCCAGACAGGTTGCACCTGAAGAGAGCTGGGACAAATTTCCTCGCGGGGCGATTTGCTCGTGCTATTGGGGAGGGTTTAAACTAACTTGTCAGCGGTATGGGAACTAGGAGATAATACTAGAGAGGAACACCAAGGTGCACAGAGAACTGGGGATACAGATTGCACTAGAGCAGGAAATTGTAAAGTACTAGGTGGGGTCAGAGTAAGAGGAAAAATAACGAAGTTTAAATTAGGGTTACAGTGCATGTATGTGAATGTGTGGAGTATGGTAAATAAGGTTGGTGAGTTGCAGGTGCAGATAGCCATGTGGAAGTATGAAGTCATGGCTATACCAGAGACCTGGCTTAAAGAAGGGTAGGACTGGGTACTAAATGTTCAGGAAAAGATAGGAAAGTTGGGTGCGGTGGGGTGGGTGGGTTGGGTTGGCAGTTTTGATTAAAGAGAACATTGCAGTGCTGGAGACAGAGAGGATGTCCAGAGGAGTCAAGGACAGAATCTAATTGGCTAGAGCTGAGGACCAAAAAAGATGCAGTTACATTGCTCGATGTAGTATATAGACCATCAACTAGTGGGAAAGAAATAGAGGAACAAATTTGCAACAAAATTACAAAGAGGTGTAAGAATTATAGTGATTATAATGGGGGACTTTAATTTTCCGAATTAAAGATTGGAATAGTAGTAGTGCAAAGGGCAGAAAAGGGCAAAAGTTCCTTGAATCTGTTCAGGAGATTTTTCTACAGCAGTATGTTTCCAGTCCAATGAGAAAGGAGGCACTGCTAGATCTGCTTCTTGGGAATGAGATGGGCCAAGTGGATCAAGTGTCAGTAGGGAACAGTTAGGGAGCAGCGATCATTGTTTCATAAGGTTTACATCAGCTGGCCTCAGACACCGGAAACATCAGAGGAATGTATGATGGCATTAAGAGAGCTTTTGGGCCAACCATCAAGAAGATCGCCCCCCTCAAATCTAAATCAGGGGACATAATCACTGACCAATGCAAACAAATGGACCGCTGGGTTGAGCGCTACCTAGAACTGTACTCCAGGGAGAATGTTGTCACTGAGACTGTCCTCAATGCAGCCCAGCCTCTACCAGTCATGGATGAGCTGGACATACAGCCAACAAAATCGGAACTCAGTGATGCCATTGATTCTCTAGCCAGCGGAAAAGCCCCTGGGAAGGACGGCATTACCCCTGAAATAATCAAGAGTGCCAAGCCTGCTATACTTTCAGCACTACATGAACTGCTATGCCTGTGCTGGGACGAGGGAGCAGTACCTCAGGACATGCGCGATACCAATATCATCACCCTCTATAAAAAAACAAAGGTGACAGCAGTGACTGCAACAACTACCGTGGAATCTCCCTGCTCAGCATAGTGGGGAAAGTCTTTGCTCGAGTTGCTATAAACAGGCTCCAGAAGCTGGCCGAGCGTGTCTACCCTGAGGCACAGTGTGGCTTTCGTGCAGAGAGATCGACCGTTGACATGCTGTTCTCCCATCGTCAGATACAGGAGAAATGCCGCGAACAACAGATGCTCCTCCACATTGCTTTCATTGATCTCACCAAAGCCTTTGACCTCATCAGCAGACGTGGTCTCTTCAGACTACTAGAAAAGATTGAATGTCCACCAAAGCTACTAAGTATCATCACCTCATTCCATGACAATATGAAAGGCACAATTCAACATGGCGGCACCTCATCAGACCCCTTTCCTATCCTGAGTGGCGTGAAACAGGGCTGTGTTCTCGCACCCACACGTTTTGGGATTTTCTTCTCCCTGCTGCTCTCACATGCGTTCAAGTCTTCAGAAGAAGGAATTTTCCTCCACACAAGATCAGGAGGCAGGTTGTTCAACCTTGCCCGTCTAAGAGCGAAGTCCAAAGTACGGAAAGTCCTCATCAGGGAACTCCTCTTTGCTGACGATGCTGCTTTAACATCTCACACTGAAGAGTGCCTGCAGAGTCTCATCGACAGGTTTGCGGCTGCCTGCAATGAATTTGGCCTAACCATCAGCCTTAAGGACACAAACATCATGGGGCAGGACATCAGAAATGCTCCATCCATCAATATTGGCGACCACGCTCTGGAAGTGGTTCAAGAGTTCACCTACCTAGGCTCAACTATCACCAGTAACCTGTCTCTAGATGCAGAAATCAACAAGCGCATGGGAAAGGCTTCCACTGCTATGTCCAGACTGGCCAAGAGAGTGTGGGAAAATGGCGCACTGACACGGAACACAAAAGTCCGAGTGCATCAAGCCTGTGTCTTCAGTACCTTGCTCTGTGGCAGCGAGGCCTGGACAACGTATGTCAGCCAAGAGCGACATCTCAATTCATTCCATCTTCGCTACCTCCGGAGAATACTTGGCATCAGGTGGCAGGACCGTATCTCCAACACAGAAGTCCTCGAGGCGGCCAACATCCCCAGCTTATACACACTACTGAGTCAGCGGCGCTTGAGATGGCTTGGCCATGTGAGCCGCATGGAAGATGGCAGGATCCCCAAAGACACATTGTACAGCGAGCTGTTCACTGGTATCAGACCCACCGGCCGTCCATGTCTCCGCTTTAAAGACGTCTGCAAACGTGACATGAAGTCCTGTGACATTGATCAGAAGTCGTGGGAGTCAGTTGCCGGCGTTCGCTAGAGCTGGCGGGCAGCCATAAAGGCGGGGCTAAAGTGTGGCAAGTCGAAGAGACTTAGCAGTTGGCAGGAAAAAAGACAAAAGCGCAAGGGGAGAGCCAACTGTGTAACAGCCCCGACAAACAAATTTTTCTGCAGCACCTGTGGAAGAGCCTGTCACTCTAGAATTGGCCTTTATAGCCACTCCAGGCGCTGCTCCACACACCACTGACCACCTCCAGGCGCTTACCCATTGTCTCTCGAGATAAGGAGGCCAAAGAAGAAGACGACATTGGTTATAATAAAGGACAAGGAATAATCAGAGTAAGAATAATGAACTGGGGGAAAGCCAACTTCAATTGGTAAGAATGGATCTGACACAGTTCAATTGGAATCAAAGGTTGTCAGGCAAAATGGTAACTGAACGATGCCTTTAAAGAAGAGATAGTTGAGACACAGTCATGATATATTCCCATGACGGGAAAAGGTAGGTCAAACAAATCCGGAGCTCCCTAGATGACAAAAGAAATAGAGATTAAGATGAAGAAAAAGTGTGCTTATGACAGATGTCAGGTGGATAATACAATCCAGAACCAGGCAGAATATAGAAGGTTCAGAGGAGAAATGAAAAAGCAAATAAGAGAAGCAAAGTGACCGTATGCAAATACACTGGCAGCTAATATAAAAGAGAATTCAAAAGTCTTCTATGGGCATACAAATAGTAAAAGAGTGATGAAAGGAGGAGTGGGGCTGATTAAGGACCGTAAAGGGGATTTACACTTGGAGGCAGGGGCTGAAGTATTAAATGAATACTTTACATCTGTCTTTACCAAGGCAGAAGATGCTGTGCAGGTCCTGATGAAACAGGAGGTAATTCAGACACTGAAGGGTTTAAAATTGATAAGGAGGTGGTATTGGATTGGCTAGTTGTACTTAAATTTGATAAGGCATCCAAGGAAACTGAGGGAAGTGAGAGTGGAAATTGCAGAGGCACTGGCCATCATTTTCCAATCTTCCTTCGATTCAGGTATGGTGTCAGAGGACTGGAGAATTGCAAATGTTGCACCCCTGTTCAAAAAGCGGTGTAAAGAGAAGCCCAGCAACTACAGGCCAGTCAGTTTCACCTCCGTGTTGGGGAAGCTTCGAGAAAAGATAATACAGGACAAAATTAATAGTCACCTGGGAAAATTCAGGTTAATTAGGGAAAGCCAGCACAGATTTGTGAAGGGCAAATTATGTTTAACAAACTTGCTGGAAGTTTTTTGATGAGGTAACAGAAAAGGTTGATCAGGGCAATGCTGTTGATGTGGTGTACTTGGACTTCCAAAAGATATTTGATGAAGTGCCACACAACAGGCCTGTGAGCAAAGCTACAGCTCATGGAATAAAATGGACTGTAGCAACATGGATACGAGAGTGGCTGAGTGACAGGGAGCAGAAAGTAGTGGTTAATGGATGTTTTTTTGTCTGGAGGAAGGTTTATAGTGGACTTCCCTAAGGGTCGTTGTTGGGACCCTTGCTGTTCCTGATATTTATTAATGACCTAGACCTTGGTGTACAGGGCACAATTTCAAAATTTGTGAATGATATGAAACTGGCAACAGTTGTGAACTGTGAGGAGAATAATGTAGAACTTCAAAAGGACGTAGAGGGTTTGGTAGAATGGGCAGATGAAATTTAATGCAAAGAAGTGTGAAGTGATTCATTTTGGTAGGAAGAACGCAGAGAGACAATATAAAATAAAGGGTGACCGCAATGCTTTGAGTGAATGAAATGCTTCAGAAGTTTGCAGATTCATTAAGAAATGCCAAAGTGTTGACTGGAGGTTGATTAGATTGGAAGAAGCTGAAAATGGATAAAATGACTATCCAAAGCAAACTTGAGGATTATCTCGTGAAACCAAATTGGCGGCTGTTTAGAAGGGAAAGATTGGTTTTGAGGAAGTGATATCCAAAGTGGACCAGGGAAAGACGTTTGCAGCATGGTGTGCTTAAACACTCCAAAAACCTTCTGACAATATTCACCGTAAAATAGTAGAAATGGATAAGAAATTGGCTGAAGACTAGAGAACAGTAGGTACTGTTAGGTAAGTGGTATTGCTTTGGGAAAAGTACTGCATGGAGTGCTCAAAGGATTGATGTTAGGACCTCTATTATTAACAATTTATATGAGCGAGCTGAATTCAGGAACGAATGAAAATCACTCAGATTTGCAGTCAATGCCAAACTGGAGGGAAGGAGAGGTAAGCAGTCAAATTTTAAGAGGCAGCTAAAGATTTTCACAAAATCTGTAAGTGGCAGAGGAAAGTGAATAAGGTGGAGAAAAAGTTGATTTGAAAGATATATTACAAATGAAAGCTAAGTTGAAAGGGATCTCGGGGTATTTGTAGTTTAGTGTGTCCTGTCATTGCAGTGTAGCAATGGGTAAAGCTCATAGAATGCTGGAGTCTGTACCTAAACCAGTAAAGTATGAGCCAGAGCATGTCATGCTAAAATTAAGAAGTATTCTGGTCAGAGTGAATCTTGAGTACTTTTTCCACTTCTGCTCACCAAGACACATGGGAAACTTTGAAGACTTGGTGGTGGTGCCGGGGAAAGCTGCAAAGCTGGTTCTGAGCATCAGAGGGCTAAATTCAGAGAAAAGACTGGGCAAACTTGTGCACGTTAGCCTTAAAAGTGGGTAATTAAGATATAAATTTCAGAGGTAAATAAGGTAATGAAGTGTAGAATATATAAATCCAGAATGCTCTTTCAATTACAACTGTAATTGTATGACTATGGCCAGTGAATGAAGAAGAAAGTTAAATAAAGAGATTGAGCTTGCTTTTAGTGAGTTTAGCAGCCAAAGAAAATTGAGAGGAGGAGAATTTGAACTAAAGGACTAAGAATTTCAGTCAAGAGGGTGAGAGCTTCAGCTATTTTGGAAGCAACATGAAAAGGAACCTGTCTTTCATGGACTACTGATGCAATAAGGATAATCCTAGACACTCGAGGGAGGGAACTATGTAACAAAACTACATAATTTTTGTGCGATAGTCAGAAAGAAGATTCAAGAATAAAGGAACCAGCGCTGTACCACCTTTCCCTCATGGAAAAGTTTGTACAGAGAAACAGCTTTGAACACAAGTCCATCAGGCAGTGTTCTGCCAGAAATGTCCTCAAAGCCCTGTGGGAAAAGGAGATGGTGGATCCTGTTGGATGGTTTCCTGAGCAGACTGTCATTTGGCAGAATGCCTCATTGCCAGAACTTTCAAACAAACACCAAGACTTACCTTGACTGGTGGTGAAAAGGGCCCTCTCTGTCAGATCCTTCCTGAATGCCCAAAGTCTCACCACCACTGCGCGCTGCCCTCAAGGCAGCTGCAGTGGGGAAGAGACCGTTGCCCACCTCCTTCCACAATGCGCCTTCACAAAACAGGTCTGGAAAGAGATGCAGTGGTTTTTCTTGAGATTCATCCCAAGAGGTTCTGACATAGGACTCAGTGCTCTACGGGCTGTTACCAGGGACGCACATTGAGATAAACATCAACTGCTGCCGGAGGACCGTCAGCTTGGTGAAAGACGCTGTTTGGTCTGCACAGTGGCACAGTGGTTAGCACCGCAGCCTCACAGCTCCAGCGACCCATGTTCAATTCTGGGTACTGCCTGTGCGGAGTTTGCAAGTTCTCCCTGTGACCGCGTGGGTTTTCGCCGGGTGCTCCGGTTTCCTCCCACAGCCAAAGACTTGCAGGTTGATAGGTAAATTGGCCATTATTAATTGCCCCTAGTATAGGTAGGTGGTAGTGGAATATAGGGACAGGTGGGGATGTGGTAGGAATGTAGGATTAGTATAAATGGGTGGTTGATGGTCAGCACAGACTCGGTGGGCCAAAGTGCCTATTTCAGTGCTATATCTCTAAATAAAACTTGATCTACCAGTGAAAGAGCTGTCGACGACCAAGTGTTGCAGATTGGCATGTTCTAAGGTCCAGGACTATGTGCTGAGAGACGTACTAAAGCTCAGGGCAGCTTCCGAAAAGGCCACTAAGTCCCTCCTGCTATAATATACTGTGGGGCTGGAAATGGTGTAAAATCCCTCGGGCTGTATACAGCACAGAATGTTAGACATGAAATGTAAATGTACATTGTAAATATAACCTGTAATGGCAAGTATAGTGAAGATTTGTATTGAAAGAAACTGATCTGCATTGCACTTTATGTAATGTCAGACTTGAGCTGTTATGTAATGTACTTTTTTTAAACAAATTTTTTGACTAAAGTATATATTTCGGGGAAACAAAAGGAACCAGGGCATTCACAACACAATGGAGAGGCGGGGGTGAGGGGTGATCTATTCATTGGTTGCTGAGATGGTCTTAACTAATTGCTTATAGTTTACAGCCTTTGGTTAAATCACTGCTATTAGCATACTAACCTGTCATCTAGGAGCATATTTTCCCTAAAGTTGTATAAATACACGTTGCTTTAAAAATACAACACTCTAAATCAACTTTTATTCGAAAGTCTTTCTGTTTACGAAAGACAGGTTCCTTTTCATGTTGCTTCCAAAAATATAATGAGTTAGCTGCATGAAAATAACTGCCATTTAAGAAAATTTTTGAAGGGCCACACAACATTTCACTTTCAAATGCATTGCCACATTTAGGTGTCAGCATTGGTTCAGTGGTAGCTCTCTTAACATAAGAACATAAGAACTAGGAGCAGGAGTAGGCATTTCAGCCACTAGAACCTGCTCCGCCATTCAATACGATCATGGCTGATCTCATCTCAGCCTGAACTCCACTTTCCTGCCCGTTCTCCATAACCCTTCAACCCATTACTAATTAAAAATCTGTCTATCTTCTCCTTAAATTTACTCAATATCCCGGCATCCACCGCACTTTGGGGTAGTGAATTCCACAGACTCACAACCCTTTGAGAGAAGTAATTTCTCTTCATCTCTGGGTCAGTAGATTGTGTGTTGAAAAAAAAATCCCAAAACACAATACCAGTCTGAGTTTTTTTCTTTATTAAGTGGCCATCAGTTCTTCACAAATCTCATCTGTTGACTCTCTATGTGCCCTGAGGGTATAGTTCATTTGTCCTAGGACCTGTATTCATGTTGCCAATATCAAAAAGGAGTATCATTTAGCATGTTAACTATATCCTATTCTACTTTGTTTTTAAACTTCAGATGGGTCCCTTAGGGTTTCAACCTCAACACTGAGCATCATCTTTCTGTTATACTTCCATTATGTTTTACTTTTGCTGCTATGTCTATTTCCAGTGCTGTTTTAGCATTTTAATCAATTTTTATCTGTTTGTAGTCCCAGCCTTTGGTATTTCCCCCTCAATATCTTTATTACTTTCACTGTTGATCTGAAGATACATTGTCTCATTTCAGTTGATGCTTAATGGCCCATTTGTCTTGATACTGTTTAAACATTGGCTATGGGACTTCAACTATAAATTGGCACTCATCCTGCATAGTAAACTAAACCCATTTTACATCATGCCAGTCCCAGTTTTTGTTCTAAAAGTAACAAGCTAAAACAGTCTTGTTGATTTTTCATTTAAAACAAATAGTTTTACAGCATTGTAACACAACTTGTATTCTTTGATGGAAATTATTAGCACAGTTTTGACCATTTACTGATTACAATTACTCTCCGCTTCTTCATAGTAAACTTAATTTTGTGAAGGCAGGATAAAGCCTAGCATTGCTGAACCACCAGAGAGAGGTGTAATGTATATTTGGGATGATATGTTTCTGTATTCTTAGATGTTAATGGTATCTTTTGTTGCTAGTCATTGAGGAATTGCTGGCTTCAGCACAAAATCATGGAGTTTTGTTACATAGTTCCCTCCCTCGAGAGTCTAGAATTCTCCTTATTGCATCAGTAATTTACGAAAGACAGATTCCTTTTCATGTTGCTTCCAAAAATATAATGAGTTAGCTGCATGAAAATAACTGCCATTTAAGAAAATATTTATTTTTGAAGGGCCACACAACATTCCACTTTCAAATGCATTGCCACATTTAGCTGTCAGCATTGGTTCAGTGGTAGCTCTCTTGCCTCTGAGTCAGTAGATTGTGGGAACAAACCTCACTCCAGTAACATTCGTGCCACACAAGTGCCAGGCAATGACCATCTCCAACAAGAGAGAATCTAACCACCTCCCCTTGACATTCAATGGCATTACCATCGCTGAATCCCTCAGTATCAACATCCCAGGGGCTACCGTTGACCAGAAACTGAACTGGAGTAACCATATAAATACCATGGCTACAAGAGCAGGTCAGAGGCTAGGAATCTTGTGGCGAAGAACACACCTCCTGACTCCCCAAAACCTGCCCACCATCCACAAGGCACAAGTCAGGAGTGTGATGGAATACTCTCCACTTGCCTGGATGGGTGCAGCTCCAACAACACTCAAGAGGCTCGACACCATCCAGGACAAAGCAGCCCGCTGGATTGGCACCCCATGCACAAACATTCACTCCCTCCAACACCGACGCACAGGGGCAGCAGTGTGTACCATCTACAAGATGCACTGCAGCAACGCACCAAGGCTCCTTAGACAGCACCTTCCAAACCCACGACCTCTACCAACTAGAAGGACAAGGGCAGCAAATGCATGGGAACACCATGACCTGCAAGTTCCCCTCCAAGTCACACACCATCCTGACTTGGAACTATATCGCCGTTCCTTCACTGTCGCTGGGTCAAAATCCTGGTACGCCCTTCCTAACAGCACTGTGGGTGTACCTACCTCACATGGACTGCAGCGGTTCAAGAAAGCAGCTCACCACCATCTTTTCAAGGGCAGTTAGGGATGGGCAATAAATGCTGGCATAGCCAGTGACGCCCACATCCCATGAATGAAGAAACAAAAAAAAATCTAAGCTGGCACTTCATTGCAGCATTGGGGGAGTACTGCATTGTTAGTGATGTCATCCTGTGGGTGTGGCATTAAGAAGAAAAAAAGGGAGGACAGCATTTATATAGTACTTTCTCATGACCACCAGTCTTCTCAAAGCACTTTACAGCTAATAAAGTTCTTTTGAAGTGTTGTCACTGTTGTAATGTAGGAAGTGTAGTAGCTAATTTGAGCACAGCAAGCTCCCACAAATAGTAATGTGATAATGACCAGATAATCTGTTTTTTTGTGATGTTGATTCCAAACTGTTAGTTGGAGGGAGATAGAAGAGCAATATGGAGGCAAATTTCGGAGAAATGAAAAAACATTAGGGCAGTAATAGTGGGGGATTTCAACTACCCGAATATTAACTAGAATTAATTAGTGTGAAAGACACCGAAGGGCCAGAATTCTTACAATGCATTCAGGAGAACATTTTTTAGCCAGTACGTAGTGTTGCTACTGAGGCGGCAACAATGCATTGTCAATTCAGTCCCATTACTCCACAGGTCAAAGCATATTATTAAAGTTTCCCACCTACTGGAAATTAGCCAAATTAAACACTTTATTAACCCCTCGAATGAAACACACCAAACCAGGTATTGTTAAACAACAACAAATTAACTACTTATTAATAAACTAAATCTTAAACAATACTGAGATAAATCTATGTCTGAAAAGACTTTATACCTTCTTATTCCTCCTAACACTCATGCACACATTCAAAAACCAATGGTTAACCAGTTCTAAAATGATGTTTTAAATTAGAGCTGTTTTTTAGGAATAATAAAACAACTGGGTTGCAAGTGGCGGGTTATGTTCCCGGTTTGGTTTGGTGTCCTAGAGTCGGATAGCCAGATGCCACTCAAAGTCTCCAGGCGAGTTTGATGAACAGTCTGTAATGGATAGGCATTCACGGTACTTTGGCTGCAGTAGGCGTCACACAGATCTTTAAACAAGGAGTATAACAACAGGTCTAATTTTAGATTTTGAATTAGCAGTCAATCAGTAGAAACTTTACTGAGTTTCCAGAACTCCCAAAAACATGAAAGACAACAGAAAGTCACTCCTGAGGAAGAGACTTCTTCGCGATGGGAGTAAAAAGGAATTTGCTACCTCCAATAATGCATATATTCCTTTCCAGGGGTCTTTTCCGCTTTAGGCGAAATACAGCCTGTAGGCCAATGTAGATTTTCAGCTGAGAGACAAATTCTTGCTTCAAGAGAGTACACTTCGCTAGTCTGCCAGTTTATACCGATTTTAGCCAATCTTTACACACAGTCAAACTGATACAATATGGCATGTGGCCTCTCTCCCTTACTGTTGCTTAGGAAACAGACTTGCAGCTCACACGCTGTTCCCAGAGAATATAAAAACTGCTCTCAGTCTTAAAGGCATGCAGACCCCTTTTAGTTTTTAAACAGAGGGGGAACAAAACACTTCCATGACAGTAGCAAGCTCAAAAAGAGAGGGGGTGTTTCTATACTTGGTTTTTGGGAAGCTGGGCAGGTGGAAGGTCTATCAGTTGGGGAGCACTTTGGAAGCAATCATGAATTAGGGTAATTATGGAAAAGGACAAAGATAGACCAGGAATAAAAGTTCTCAATTGGGAAAATGCTAATTTTACTAAACTGAGATGTAATTTTGCCAAAGTGGTCTGGTAACAGCAACTTGAAGGTAAATCAGTGCCGGATCAATGGGAGAACTTTGAGGAAGAGATAGTGAAAGTTCAGAACAAGTATGTTCCCTTAAGGAAAAAGGTGGGACCAACAAATCCAGAGCTGCCTATTTGTCATGGGACTTCAAGGAAAGGATAATGGGAAAAAAAGGGAGATACCAAGGGCTCAATATTGCAGAAAACTGCGAGGAGTGTAGAAAGTGTAGGGGTGAAATTTAAAAAGGAAATTGGGAAAGCAAAGAGGAGGCATGAAAAAATATTGGCAAGCGAAATCAAAGAAATTCCAAATATTTTTCGAAATACGTAAAGAGCAAGAGGATAACTAAAGAAAGAATGGGGCCTGTGAGAGACCATAAGGGAAAGCTGTGTGTGAAGGTGGAGGAGATTGCTATGATTCTTAATGAATACTTTGCGTTGGCTTTCGCAAAGTAAGGGTCAATACAGGCATTGCGGTCAGGGAGGAGTGTGAAATAGTAGATGAAATTAACATAGTGAGAAAAGAAGTATTAATGGGTTTGCCATATTGGAAGTGGATAAATTCCCAGGTCCAGACGAAATGTACCCTAGGCAATTAAGGGAAGCAAGAGAAGTAATAGTGGAGGCTCTGACCTTCATTTTCCAATCCTCTCTGGCTACAGGTGTGGTGCCAGAGGACTGGAGGACAGCTAATGTTGTACCATTGTTTAAAAAGGGAGAAAGGGATATCGTCTCTAATTACAGGCCAGTCAGCCTAACTTTGGTGGTCGGAAAATTATTGGAAAAAATTTCTGAGGACACAGGATAAATCTTCATTTAGAAAGACACTGATTAATCAAAGGCAGTCCGCACGGATTTGTTGAGGAAAGGTAAAGTCTGACTAACATGATTTAATTTTTTGAGGAGGTAACAAGGAGGAGGGTCATTGAGGATAGTGCATTTGATGTAGTCTATATGCACTCTGGCAAGGCTTTTGATAAGGTCCCGCATGGCACCAAAAGGTAAAAGCCCATGGGATCCAAGGCAAAATGGCAAGTTGGGTTCAAAATTAGCTCAGAAACAGGAAGCACAGGATAACGGTCGTGTCTTTTTGTGACTGGAAGGCTGTTTCTAGTGGGGTTCTGCAGAACTAGATCCCTTGCTTTTTGTGGTATAGATCAATGATTTGTACTTGAATGTAGGGGGTATGATTAAGAAGTTTGCAGACAATACAAAAATTGATCATGTAGTTGGTAATGAAGAAGTTAGCTGCAGACTGCAGGAAGATATCAATGGACTAATTAGGTGGGCCGAACAATGACGAATGGAATCTAATCCAGAGAAGTGCGAGGTAATGCATTTGGGGAAGGCTAACAAGGCAAGAGAATACACAATATATGTTAGGATACTGAGAAGTGTAGAGGAACAAAGGGATCTTGGAGTGCATGTCCACAGATCCCTGCAGGTGGATGGATAGGTAGATAAGGTGGTCAAGAAGGCATATGGGATACTTGCCTTTATTAGAGGCATAGAATATAAGACTTAGCAGTTGGCAGGAAAAACGACAGAAGTGCAAGGAGAGAGCCAACTGTGTAACAGCCCAGACAACCAATTTTATCTGCAGTGCCTGTGGAAGAGACTGTCACTCTAGAATTGGCCTTTATAGCCACTCCAGGTGTTGCTCCACAAACCACTGACCACCTCTAGGCGCTTACCCATTGTCTCTTGAGACAAGGAGGCCAAAGAAGAATATAAGAGCAGGGAGGTTATGCTGGAACTGTACAAAACACTGGTTAGGCCATAGCTGAAGTACTGCGTTCTTTTCACTGCACTATAGGAAAGATATGATTGCACCAGAGAGGGTACGGAGGAGATTTACGAGGATGTTACCTGGATTGGAGAATTTTAGTTATGAGGAAAGATCGGATAGGCTAGAGTTGTTTTCTTTGGGACAGAGGAGGCTGAGGGGAGACCTAATTGAAGTGTATAAAATTTTAGAGGTCTAGATAGAGTGGATAGAAAGGCCCTATTCCACTTAGTTGAGGGGTCCATAACCAGGGGGCATAGATTTAGGATAAGAGGTCAGTGGTTTAGAGGGGATTTGATGGGAAACCTTTTCATCCGGAGGGTGGTGGGGATCTAGAACTCACTTCCTGAAAGTGTGGTAGAGGCGGAAATCCTCATAACATTTAAAAGTGCTTGGATATGCATTTGAAGTGCTGCAACCTTCAAGGCTACGGACCAAGAGCTGGAAAGTTAGATTAGGTTGAATGGCTACATGTCGGCCGGCATGGACACAATGGACCGAAAGACCTCTCTCTCTGCTGAAAATTTCCGTGATACTGTGATTATTCCTGAGATCTGCTCAAATATCAACATTCTCACTATCTCTGGCAATTTTGTATGAAATTGAGATAATGGAACAGCATGTTGCACCACAGACTGTAAGTGTAGAAATTTGTGGGATGTGTGCTGTGACGAATCACTTGCAATATTTATAAGTTATATAGAGAAGGCTTCTCTGAGTAATATTTACTGTGTGGCATAAATGATTTTAAGAGAGATTAATGACGTTCAAAGGGATCTGGTCCAAATAAGCAGATGGGCTAGGATGGATTTCAGTCATGGATAAATGTAAGGCAATACACACTGGAATGTGAGATATATTCTTGTTAAAGAAATGTCCATTCTCTAAGGTCAAAAGGACTTTGAATATGATTGTTGGCCATCCACTAATTGAAAGCTAATGTTTATTTTCAGGAAATTTGATAAGTTACGATAAGTCATTAAACCACAAATAATTGGTGACTGTGTACTTTTCTTTTGGAAAATGCCTTAGAATGATGTTGGTTCATTGGAAGGTGTTCTCAGAAGTAGTATTGGACTTTAGATACTTTGGAAGAAACATTGAAAAGGGACTTAATGTAGGTCTTTACAGTTTGCAGTGGCGTGGATAATGTAGATATAAGTAGGTTAATCAACATGGCTTGCGAATTCAGAAATGGAGGACTTCAGTACAGCTAACAAGTGAGACGATAATTTAGAATTAATACTTTTCTCCAAGCAGTAACGAATGTATGTAACATCTGTCAGAAAAAGCAATTAATGCCATATTGATGAATCTTTGTTACAAAGGCACTGGCTAAATATCTGATGAGGTACATGGTTCAGGTGAGAAAATAGAGACAATTTAGTGATGACCCAAATTCCACAGAATGTGAAAATTTTATCAAAATGTCATCTGTTGAATGCAAAGAATATTGAATATGGAAATATTCAAAGTAACAGAAGCACTAATGGTTTGTAAAATTATTCAAGGATGCCGATGGTTATTAACTTTGAAAATGCTAGCTAACTGAAGTGAAAATAAAAATAAACTAATCCACTTATTTGACATTTAGTGCTTTATGCTATTTAACCAAATTTCTTAACCTCTTTAAACAGACGTCTAGAATACAGCACCACACATTGTTTGAGAAATTCTATTATTTTTGTGAAAAGCTACCATAACTCACTCAGCTCCCATATTTGTAATTTATTGATTCTTTCATAGTTAAAAAGAGCTCCCGTGATGCAACAGTACAGGGATGATATCTTGTATTTATTACTTGAGACCTAGCAGTGACAACTGTCAAACACCATGGTCGCTCTTGAGTTCCCTTTATGGTTGACATCGAAAATCGATCAGCCCAAGTGGGTGTTGAGTGGAATCATTTCTCAGCTCAGTTACTTTATAAGATGCATCATAGAGAGCGATTATATCTCAAGTCTGAAAGAGTAAAATGCTTTTGCCTGATTCATTTCACATCAGGAGTGCTGAAGTTGAAAGCATTGACACAGCATTGCTATCAGTTGTACAAATGATCCCACATCCTGTTCAACTGGGAAGAGGAGGGGTTGTTGCAAGTACCCTCATAGTGAGTGGAGGTGAGAGGAGAGGTTGTAAAGCAATTTGTAGATATGCAAATTTTAAAAATTGACTTTTGCAAGCAAGTCATCCAGTAACTAAAATTTTCAAAATTAATAGTATATTAGTGTGGTGTTGCTGACGGATTGAATAGGGTCTGAAGTATGGTTCTGCTGTCCCAATGTTAAGCAAGCATATGCCTAGAAGGTGACTACTCCTAGCTACAATTATCTGGACTTAGAAACTACTTAAATCGCTGAGGGCAGGTGTACCTGCTTGTAAATTTCAAGTTTCAGGTTAATAACTGGATTTCTTTTTTTTATGATCGCTTTGTATCTCTAACACAGTGTGATATCTGGTGTTTAATGGATGCTTGATAGACAAAGACTTTTATGTGCAAAAAAACTCTTAAAGGGAGTACAGCAGGTATGTAGACTTTTGTGTTGTGGTTTATTTTCATTTGTTTTCCTATTTTAATTGGAATATGTAGAAAATGTTAAAAAATTGCATATTGTTCTCAAGTCTTCAGATAACTGACCATTAGTGAAGTATTTACAAGAGTTTAGCAGAAACAGGATTATCCTTAAATAAGCGGAGGCCTGGAAAGTGCTTCCGAAAATACAAACTTTTGTTGCAGCTCAGTCAGTGATGGAGCATCTACAGAGTCCCATGCTATTTGGCTGGTCAAGTTAATGCTAATAATGCAGGTTGCTTTTAAAATTCCTGAATACCCATAATTATTTCACTAATCGTATCTGCAAGCCCTGCCATATCTAGCTGGCAATAACAATGGCAATTTCCTGTTGGGGCTCCATGTCCGTATCGGGGCATGTGCAGTGTTGTGTCATTTGCTGCAAGGACTTGTGACTTCCACCATAGGAATAGCAGTCAAGGTGACCAGGGTCCTAAATTCTAACGCTTTCAATTCATGCCAGATTACCACAGGTCATATCTGCAGTGTCAGTCAACTTTCAGTAGGCAGATGTATCAAACAGGTGACTGCACTGAGCGCAGGAATAACACTTTCATCTCCTTTCCCGTTAGGGTTATCAACTCTGTTTGGATGTATTCTGGGAGTTTGATTACATGACATTTAATCATGTGACATTTGATCACATGGTACTTGATTGCTGCAGTTTGCAGGCAATATTGCACTTATCTCAAAGGTTGGGTCACCTGCAGTTGAGTTTCTTAGCTCGCAGTTTCTTCTCTTAAACTGGTGCTTCATTGGCATTGCTGGTGTCAAGATACCAATCTCTGTGAAATTCCAGGATGGAATGAATGGTTGAAGCCAAAGATGAGCAGCAGCTGTCAGTGCCTGGGAGGCAGCCAAGATGTTACAAGGTGAAGAAATTGAGAGTCGGGGCCACAGAGGCAACATCGCCTGGGCAATTAATTGCCTGTCCCAGGAGACTCCTGTGTAACCCAAAATTATTAAAATGACAAAGAAAGGTGAAGCCATTTTTTATCCAATAATTCCTTGAACAGGTTTCTTTTTCAAAAACATTTGGTATTCCCCAAGTTAAAGATAATGGAATGAATTTGCATAAGTCACAGGAACGGTAGTTATTTACCTTCTGGACTGACTACAGTTAGTCAACACGAGCAGAATCTCTTATCCACAGCTGTTACATAAGTTTCTAAATACACTTGAAAAAGCCCTTCGGGCGGCGCAGTGGTTAGCACCGCAGCCTCACAGCTCCAGCGACCCAGGTTCAATTCTGGGTACTGCCTGTGTGGAGTTTGCAAGTTCTCCCTGTGTCTGTGTGGGTTTCCTCCGGGTGCTCCGGTTTCCTCCCACAAGCCAAAGACTTGCAGGTTGATAGGTAAATTGGCCATTAGCAATTGCCCCTAGTATAGGTAGGTGGTAGGGAAATATAGGGACAGGTGGGGATGTGGTAGAAATATGGAATTAGTGTATGATTAGTATAAATGGGTGGTTGATGGTCGGCACAGACTCGGTGGGCCGAAGGGCCTGTTTCCGTGCTGTATCTCTAAATAAACTAAACACTCCCACAGGGGATGCAGAGACCAAGTGGGCCCACATCAGAGACTCCATCTATGAGTCAACTATGACCACCTATGGCAAACGTATGAAGTGGAATGCAGACTGGTTTCAATCTCATTTTGAAGAGCTGGAACCTGTCATAGCCGCTAAGCGCATTGCACTGCTGAACTACAAGAAAACCCCCAGCGAGTTAACATCCGCAGCACTTAAAGCAGCCAGAAGCGCTGCACAAAGAACAGCCAGGCGCTGCACGAATGACTACTGGCAACACCTATGCAGTCATATTCAGCTGGCCTCAGACACCGGAAACATCAGAGGAATGTATGATGGCATTAAGAGAGCTTTTGGGCCAACCATCAAGAAGTTCGCCCCCCTCAAATCTAAATCAGGGGACACAATCACTGACCAACGCAAGCAAATGGACCGCTGGGTTGAGCACTACTTGAGGAAGAATGTTGTCACTGAGACCGCCCTCAATGCAGCCCAGCCTCTACCCAGTCATGGATGAGCTGGACGTACAGCCTACAAAATTGGAACTCAGTGATGCCATTGATTCTCTAGCCAGCGGAAAAGCCCCTGGGAAGGACGGCATTACCCCTGAAATAATCAAGAGTGCCAAGCCTGCTATACTCTCAGCACTCTATGAACTGCTTTGCCTGTGCTGGGACAAGGGAGCAGTACCACAGGACATGCGTGATGCCAATATCATCACCCTCTATAAAAACAAAGGTGACCGCGGTGACTGCAACAACGACCGTGGAATCTCCCTGCTCAGCATAGTGGGGAAAGTCTTTGCTCGAGTCGCTTTAAACAGGCTCCAGAAGCTGGCCGAGCGTGTCTA
This sequence comes from Heterodontus francisci, assembly GCF_036365525.1. Taxonomy (NCBI): domain Eukaryota; kingdom Metazoa; phylum Chordata; class Chondrichthyes; order Heterodontiformes; family Heterodontidae; genus Heterodontus; species Heterodontus francisci. The sequence goes on from NC_090390.1 coordinate 66,007,116, forward strand.
CCCTGAGGCACAGTGTGGCTTTCGAGCAGAGAGATCGACCATTGACATGCTGTTCTCCCTTTGTCAGCTGCAGGAGAAATGCTGCGAACAACAGATACCCCTCTACGTTGCTTTCAGCAGACGTGGTCTCTTCAGACTACTGGAAAAGATCGGATGTCCACCAAAGCTACTAAATATCATCACCTCATTCCATGACAATATGAAAGGCACAATTCAGCATAGCAGCGCCTCATCAGACCCCTTTCCTATCCTGAGTGGCGTGAAACAGGGCTGTGTTCTCGCACCCACACTGTTTGGGATTTTCTTCTCCCTGCTGCTCTCACATGCGTTCAAGTCTTCAGAAGAAGGAATTTTCCTCCACATAAGATCAGGTGGCAGGGTGTTCAACCTTGCCCGTCTAAGATCGAAGACCAAAGTGCGGAAAGTCCTCATCAGGGAACTCCTCTTTGCTGACGATGCTGCATTAACATCTCACACTGAAGAGTGTCTGCAGAGACTCATCGACAGGTTTACGGCTGCCTGCAACGAATTTGGCCTAACCATCAGCCTCAAGAAAACGAACATCATGGGGCAGGACATCAGAAATGCTCCATCCATCAATATCAGCGACCATGCTCTGGAAGTGGTTCAAGAGTTCACCTACCTAGGCTCAACTATCACCAGTAACCTGTCTCTCGATGCAGAAATCAACAAGCGCATGGGTAAGGCTTCCACTGCTATGTCCAGACTGGCCAAGAGAGTGTGGGAAAATGGCGCACTGACACGGACCACAAAAGTCCGAGTGTATCAAGCCTGTGTCCTCTATGGCAGCGAGGCCTGGACAACGTATGTCAGCCAAGAGCGATGTCTCAATTCATTCCATCTTCGCTGCCTCCGGAGAATCCTTGGCATCAGGTGGCAGGACCGTATCTCCAACACAGAAGTCCTCGAGGCAGCCAAAATCCACAGCTTATACACCCTACTGAGCCAGCGGCGCTTGAGATGGCTTGGCCATGTGAACCGCATGGAAGATGGCAGGATCCCCAAAGACACATTGTACAGCGAGCTGTTCACTGGTATCAGACCCACCGGCCGTCCATGTCTCCGCTTTAAAGACGTCTGCAAACGTGACATGAAGTCCTGTGACATTGATCACAAGTCGTGGGAGTCAGTTGCCAGTGATCGCCAGAGCTGGCGGGCAGCCATAAAGACAGGGCTAAAGTGTGGCGAGTCGAAGAGACTTAGCAGTTGGCAGGAAAAAAGACAGAAGTGCAAAGGGAGAGCCAACTGTGTAACAGCCCTGAGAACCAATTTTTTCTGCAGCACCTGTGGAAGAGTCTGTCACTCTAGTATTGGCCTTTATAGCCACTCCAGGCGCTGCTCCACAAACCACTGACCACCTCCAGGCGCTTACCCATTGTCTCCAGAGACCAGGAGGCCAAAGAAGAAGAAGAAGGGCTGACTACAGCTAGTATATGTAGATGTTTTTCCAACCTCCAGGCATTCCAGTTCAGGTCTTTGTAATTCTCTCTCCAAAATGCCAATTTTTGTCTCTATTCTCCTACTCTCTGCAGCAGCTCCTCCACCACCACCATGCAAGTAAAAGAACAAGAGACAGACAGAGGCACAAATAAAGAGATCGACTGAGATTGAGCACAGCTAAGCATGCAAGTAAGAGATAGCAGAATATACAATGAAGCATTGATCAAGAACACAGCTTAGATAGTAAGTACCAAGGCACAACAATGGCTAATACTGCAGCAGTTCAAGAGGGTGGCTCATCACCACCTTCAAGGGTTGGTTAGGAATGGGCAATAAATGCTGACCTTGCCAGCGATGCTCACTTCCTATCAATGAATAAGAAGGAAAATTGTCTCTCCCATGTATCTCAGTAGCAGTATTAAATATTTAGATTTTCTACCCGTTCATAGTCAATGGGCAGAAAATGTAGCCCTTAGTTACCAATATTATCTGCTTAAGTGTTTAAATTCAAGACTTTATTCTCAACCATCCTCCAAACCTGAGTAACGGTACATACCTTGCAGCACTGTATTAACTAACAATAGTTGCTTGAGTTCTGACACTAAACATATGAAAAAGAAATGTAGCTGGTGTAAAAGTTTAGTTTATATTGTAATATAACATTTCACTCTGACTTCTTTCTATCAAAGTCCTTCTCCTCCAGCCAGTTTTCTCATCTGCCAATGTGATCAGCTCTATTATACTTGCTTACTCTAATTGTGAGAGATCAGTTGTGCATATTGTACACATTTGCCTTCAAGGTTACCTCAGAAAACGTTGGAATTCATGATTACCCCCTTCTGTTTTATATGAAAAAATACCCATAAATGCCAATTAATTTTGTTACTTCCAAAAAGGGTTATATTGGAATCAGTCAGCGGTAATTAGACTTGTCAGACAGCTTCCCGGTCAAAAGAGGAGTGTGCCAGAGATGTGTTATGTCCTCAAAACTGTTCAACCTGTACACTGACACTATCTTCAGAGACATAGAAGATCTACCAGGTTGCACCATTGATGGGTTGAACCTCAACAACTTGAGATACACAGGTGACACTGCACAGATTGCAGAGTTAGAAGAGGCATTACAGGAAATTGTGAACAAAGTGAATGCAAGGAGTATGAAACATGGATGAAGAATGAATGTGACAACGACCAAGATGATGGTGATAAGCAGAGACCTAACTCTGGAAGTGAAAACTGAAGTAAATGGACAAGTCCTGGAACAAGTGAAAAGGTTCACGTACCTTGAGCAGATTATCATAGACAATGGGAGATGTGATTGTGAGATCCGAAGGAGAATGAAGATAGCCAAGACTAGCTTTGTCAGAATAAAGGATGTGTTAACGTTAAAGAAACTGAAACTGAATCTTTGGAAAAGAATGCTGAGGTGCTACATTTTTTCATCTGTTACATGCCTCAGAGACATGGACAACAACAAAGAGACTATTGATAAGCTGAATGCAATTGAGATGTGGACATATAGGAGAATGTTCCGCATATTCTACACAGACAGACTAATGAGGAAGTGCTGGAAATGGCTGGAGAAAAGAAGAAATTAGTGCCTAACATCAAAGAGAGAAAGATACCATTTTTCAGTCACATCATTGGAGCAAAAGGTAGACAGACGCAATTATTGGAAAGAAAGAATGACGGAAATAAAAGGAGAAGGAAACGGAGGAGAAAATGGATGATGGATATAACGAACTGTATGCAGTTGACCTATGTGGAATGTGTAAGGGCAGCACAGGACAGATAGAGGTGGAGATCCATAACGGTCAACCTTCTGGGAAGTAGATGACACAAACGAATGAAAAAGGGTTTCTTTGGACATGTGTCAAATTCGACAACTCAATCCAGAATCAGCAGACAGATGGCTGGATTGCAGGGATGGAAAAGGTTGGGAAGCAGGGTGGGATATTGTCATGGAGGGATTTGCAAGCCAGGACAAGGATTTTGAGTTTAGTACATTGGGAAACGGGAAGCCAGTCGAGATTGCTGCGGATCTGAGTGAAGAAGAAACAGGGCTTACAAACTACAAGTCCTGGCACACTCTGAATCACTCGGTGCACTCAATCATAAAAAAAAATCCTAGAAGCATTAGATACTGTCAGTTTTGATTGGTTCAAATTCCATAGTTAGAAAACAATCAGCTGCAAGGGTGATAAAAAAATGTGCACACTTAAAAGCACGATGTCTGAAGTTTGTTGGATAGACGTGTGTCTTCACGAGACTTTGATAGATAGATGCACTTGTGATACTGCAAACCTTAATAAGTTAAATAAACACTTGAACATTACTGTATAAATTCTGCTGGTGTTGCAAGAAAAAGTAATTACATATGATTGCATTTGATTATTTCCTTGTAGCTGTTTCCTGTCGTTACTCTTGGTGGCTGCTGTAGTGTGGAAAATCAAACAAACCTGCTGGGCTTCACGTAGGAGAGAGGTAAGAGATAGCTGTGTTACTTGTACTCCAGTACAGTCTGCAAATAGTATTATTAATTAAATAAACTTTCTTGCATTTAGCCTGGATATCCTACCTTTAATACTGTGCAGATGGGGCAGACAAAATATTGCCGATTTGTTATTTGTTGGCCCGAATTCCATCTGTAACTGGCTAACAAAAACTAATGTAATTTATTTTTAAATTTCAAAATCAGTAGAGATAAGTATTTAGTTTTACAACTGTAAAGCAATAATAGGGTCTAATATTTTTACTCTTCGTGGTGAAGTAGAATTTTTGGATTTTTGGCCAAGAGATGTAACTATCTTTTTGTCTTACCTTTTTCCTAATATTTGTCCAGTGAGCAGACAGCATTGTGGTATGACTGGGTGGCCTGTTGAAATGTCCACTGAGTTGCTAACATATTTCTTGGTTTGATATGGATAGATTCTTGATTGTACAGGCATATGTTTAACTCCATAGCTTGCAGGTATTTAAAAAATAATGGTCAAACTTTGAACCATTCATGTGTATCGTATGCCTATATTTAACTTGGAAGTAGTGCAGCCAATATCATATGGTATCCATGGAATACACTAACCTGTCTTGGAGAAACTTTGTTAAAAATTGTAAATCAAAATTCAATTAACAATTGCCCGAATTCAGAATAATCATCTTCACTAACAAAACAATTTGATTTGCTGAACCTTTGACCTGTCTTGTTTTGTATAAGTGCAATCAACCAATTGGCAATTGGTATATGCCTTCTGTACAATGTTGGAAGGTAACATGATGTATAACCTATTATTTACTCCAGAGAAAATTATGTTGTGATATTATGCATTATATTTGCAGAATGTAAACTTGCGAACACCTAACCATATTGGTCTTTCAAATAAGTTTGAAACTTTGAAGGATTATTTATGATGTGATAATATATTGGAGGACCGGTCTTGGACACTGCATATTTTTGGGTTGCTTGTTGGTAGAAACTCATCTGCAGATGCAATTTGGAGGTGATATGGTAATTATGCAATCTGCCACATATCTTGCTAGTACAGTTCATGTGTTCAAGTTAATAGTAACTTGGGAGAAAAGGTGATGTTTGATGCAGTAGATCTTCTGAATTATCGCTTGTTTCACTGCTCCAATGAGCACATTTACACATGGTTCTAAAGGATTTCAAAGTTTATCAATATACACTGACACTAATGCATATTTCATACGAATCTTTGAAACTCATTGCCTCCACAGTCTGCTGATTAGGATTCCTCTTTTCCACCCTATTAGCTATAATTTGAAGAATTTTGTGTGAATATAGCAGGAGCAAAAAAAATCTGTTACAATTCTTACTGTTGGATGTTTCAATTTTTGGCTTTTACTGATACATAGTGGATGACTGCTGACATGTTTTGATTGGTACAGGATTTAAGTGAATTTAATACAGCTAAATGTTTCTAGCTGCCTAACTAATCATTATGCTTGGCTTGGAAATATGCTTTAATAAGGGCTTGTGTAAAAGGATGGTGTCAGGATCAGGTAGATATCCATAATAATTGGAGGTTAAGTCTGAAAAAGTTTATTCATTTGTGTTTTTTCTCTCTGTAATGGTATTATAGCACACATGGGGTATGGTAGCATAGTGGTTATGTTACTGGATTAGAAATCCGGACACGTGAGTTCAAATCCCACCATGCAAAATAGAATAGATTCAGATCCACCAGCTGAAAACTGAGCATCGATGAGGTGCTGTGGGCCATTAGCTACAGCAGAATTGTATTTCTTCACAATCTGAAACCTCATGGCCTGGCATATTCCTCATTATACCGTTACCATCAACTTAGAGGACCAACCCTGGCTCAATGAGAAGTGTCAAAGAGTATGCCAGGGTGCATCCTCTAAGCTGATGGTAAAAATGAGGTGCCAACCTGATGGAGCTACAACAAGGGACTTGCATGCTAAACAGTGGAAGCAACATTTGATGGAGCAGAACGATTCCACGATCAAAACTCTATGGTCTTGCCATATCCAGTCATGAGTGGCAGTGTACAATTAGACAACTAACGGGAGAAGGAAGCTGCATGAGCATCTGCATCCTGAATGATAGTGGAGCTCAGCACATGAGTGCAAAAGACAAGGCTGGAATATTTGCAACCATCATCAGCCAGAAGTGCTGAATGGATTCTTCATTTCGGTCTCCTCTTGAGGCCCCACCATCACAGCAGCCAGTCTTCAGCCAATTCAATTCACTCCATGTGATATTAAGAAATGACTGATTGCACAGGATATGGCAAAGGCTATGGGCCCTGCAACATCCTGACTATAGTACTTATGACTTGTGCTTCAGAGCAAACTGTACCTCTAGCCAAGCTATTCCACTACAGCTACAATGCTGACATCTACCTAACAAAGTGGAAAATTGCCCAGGCATGCCCTGTCCACAAAAAGCAGGATAAATCCAATCCATCCAATTGCTGTCTCATCAGTCTGCTCAAGTATCAGCAAACTGATGGCGTGTTGTTGATAGTGCTATGAAGCAGCATCTTCTCACTAATAACCTGCTCACCGATGCTCAGTTTGGGTTCTGCTAACACCACTCTGCTCTGGACCTTGTTACAGCATTGGTCCAAATATGGACAAAAGAGCTGAATTCCAGAGCTGAGTTGAAAGTGACTGCCCTTGACATCAAGGTAGCAGTTGACTAAGTGTGGTATCAAGGAGCCCTAGTAAAATTAAAGTAAGTGGAAGTTGGGGAAAACTCTCCATTGGTTGGATTAATTACCTAGCACAAAGAAAGATGATTGTGGCTGTTGGAGGCCAATTATCTCATCCCCAGGACATCGCTGAAGGAGTTCCTCAGGGTAATGTCCTCAACCCAACCATTTTCAGCTGTTTCATCAATGACCATCCCTCCATCATAAGGTCAGAAGTGGGGATGCTCACAGATGAATACACAATGTTCAGTTCCATTCAGAACTCCTTAGATAATGAGACAATCCATGCCTGCATGTAGCAAGACCTGGACAAAATCCAGGCTTGGGCTGATAAATGGCAAGTAAGATTTGTGCCACACAATTGTCAGGCAATGACTATCTCCAACAAGAGAGGGTCTAGCACCTCCCCATGACATTCAGTGGCATTACCATTGTGGAAACCCTGCTCATCAACATCCTGGTGTCAACATTGACTGGAAACATAACTGGACTAGCCACGTAAATACTGAGGCTGCAAAAGCAGGTCACAGGCTGGGAATTCTGCAGAGAGTGACTCACCTGATGAGCCAAAGCCTTTCCGCTTTGAAATTCAACATCATCGATGACAAAGCACTTAGATCCGCTGCCACCTTAAGCATTTATTCCCTTTATCACCGGCACACCATATCTCCTGTGTGACCTCTGCCACCTAGAAGAACAAGGGCAGCAATGCACATGGAACCCCACCACCTCCAATATCCCCTCCAAGTTGCACACCATCCTGACTTGGAGTTATATCGCTGCCATTTCTTCATTGCTGAGTCAAAATCCTGAAACACCCAACCTAACAGCGCTGTGGGAGTCCTTTCATTGCGCAGACTGCAGCAGTTCAAGAAGGTGGCTCACCACCACCTTACCAAGGTCAATTAGAAATGGGCAATAAATGCTGGCCTTGGCAGCCAGTGACTAAGTTAATAGAAAAAAAAACTAATATATGGATGGAATTGTTCATATAATCATGTTATTAAGAACTTGCAGAAGAGTATAGTTCCTTGGCAATGATTTGCTTTCTGGAGTTAGTTTGCTAAGAACACGCCGGCCGGGATTTTATCCAGGTGAAGGGGATCTCGACTATCAGAAAAAGCGCCTCAATTGGTAGCAGGGCGGGAAGGCCGTTCACAGGCCTTCCCCGCCCCGGACTTAATTTGGGTGGAGGCAGGAAGGTGGCACGTGCCGCCCCACACCACCAACTCACCCAATTTGTATGCTCTCCCTGCCTTCAAACTCCCCTCATGTGGATAATCGCATCCTTATGGCAAGGTGAAATCATTTATTGAGAAACCAGAATGGGGTACTTCTAGTTACTGTGATCTGCATATTTAGTGTATGTGTCAGCCTTTTCTTCATCACTTTCCAACTTTAGTTCTTTCAAGTGTCTCTTCCTCAGTAATAATTTTTTTTTTACAGATGTAAGCAGCAGTATAAGAGAAAATGACAATGAATGTTTCTTAAGGTTCTTTTTAGGCAAACTTTTAATTGTGTCATTGTATCAACAAATGCAGTTATGCAAAAAGTGCAATTAATTGCCAGTAGGCTCCAAAATTGAGCATTCTAGTGTCATATGCTGTTAGATGTTTTATTCATTTTGTTGGAATGTTCTTTTGTGTATTTTCTTATTTACTGATCTTATCATTTAGTCATAAATCAATTTATTGATTTGCTTGCCCTGTGCTTAATATACCTAATCGGAACTTAAGCAATGCTTGGTACAAGTATGTGTATGTATGTAATAGTCACTGATAGTGAGGCATACATTTCAAATTTAAGATTATTACTGTATTTTAAAAAAACCTGCAAAATTTATTGTTTGCGTTGAAGTAAGAATTTTCCAAAATGTTAAATTACCTTTCCTAAATTTTGACATTTTAGACCAGTATTGGAATATTTATTCGTTCTTTGTTCATTACAGTTTATAATGTAACTTGTCATGTATGACACTTAATCTGTGATTATCGAACAATCTATAGCTATATTATTCCTTTCCTAAATGCATACATTTGATTGAGATAAAATACAAAGTTGGCCCTCACCCTATTTTTTTAAGAACCCAATTGTTTACAAATTAATCTCTCCCTGTCTTTGCTTTTATAAAACAACAGTTTTAAAAAGGCCACTCTGTGAAAAGAAGACAGTGGGAAATTTTTAATCTCCTGTCAAGGTGAGGATGAGGAACGGCCCCGGGAACAGTTTACATCCGCAGGCCGGATGGAAACATTTGGCGGGCCGGATCCTGGCTCATGGGCCATATATTGGACAACCCTGCTTTAAGGGATGGGGAATCCCAGCTCCTGAAACTTTGATTTAAAAAGACTGGAGGATCCCTCCGGGGAGGCATGAAAAGGCTGAGGCGGGGTTTGCCATGCCTCCAGCACAAAATCCAGCCCCTTATCTTCCATCTGTCACTGACCATCAAAGTGTCTGCTTCACCATAATACACAGATAAAATAAAAATTCCAAACCAAGTTTATAAATCAAAGCATGCCACATTACATACAAATGTAAACCAATCACCCTTGTGATTTCTTTTAGTGCCTGCTTTCCGTGTGCCTTTGCCTGTCCTGATGCTCCTATGCAGTGCTACCTCAGTGGCGTTCACAGATTGGTGCTGAACTCCTCCATGCTTCTTGACATTGGCAGGCTTTCCGGCAGGCCTGTCAATGCACCAAGCAGATGGCTTTGGAGGATGGCACTAAACTGCTCAGTGTTTAGAAGGCCTGGCTTTGGACTGCACCATCTCAGCATGGGCATCAGTCGTCTTGGCTGGCTGGCTGGCTGATGCACAACAGTAAAGGAACTGGCAGAGTGGCAGTGCTGGGAGATTGAATGCTGTCATCTTGCGAGAGGCCAGCATACTTGTGCTCCATGGAGCCCCTGCTGCTGTCCTGGACAGTGCCTCAGCAATCCTAGTAATCTGCTGAGGACAGATTGCTGGACTGCTGTGACACCCTACACACCCCTTTGAAAACTGTTACCTGCAGCCATGATGACAGCAGTCTAAGCTTGCATGGTAGGAACTGATGTCGTGTGACAGGAAGCTGATCTTGCATGACTTCAGTCTGAGCTGCACTGCAGGACACAACATTGGGTGTTTGTGCTGCAGTGGAAGCTAACACATCGGCCATTATGGTTGAATCCACAAGTGTAGTAACGGAGTTGGACACTACTTCTGCACTGGAAAGGATGGGCTACAAGCCATGTGCAAAGTGCCTTGCAAAGTTGGTGCTGAGCTCCTCCACGCTTCTTGACATTGGTAGTCTTTCTGGCAGGCTTTCCAATCCACTAAGCATTTCAGTGTACATGCTTATCAGCCTTATTCTGCATCATCGAAGAGCTTATCGGAGTCCTGTGCAGCAGGACTTGTATGTGACCTTGCCCTCTAGTGAGCTGGCACCTATCCAACCCTTGGCCTGTGCTGTTCCCCATGCCTTTCAAGACCTATCAAATTTAGCCCCCTTATACTTTAATGTTGTTGTCCTACATTCAGGTACAAAATATCTAATTCAGTCATTTGTTCAGAAATTACACTATGATTCCTCACTAGCTATCACAACGTATGTACAGTTAATGTTGAAAGAAACAAAGGCCAATAAAAACAAACTGGTGAGCTTCCTGTCGCATGCTTCATTGCTTTTGCAAATGACTTTCATTTTAAAATGAATGAGGAAATGCACAAAAAAATCACATTATTTCTCTTGTTTAATTATATTTTTTTAAATTTTCATAATGATGTTGCAAATCCTGTCAGTTTTTTTCTTTAAATGGCTGGAGTAGGAAAGCACAACCATTTTGCTAAAACATCTTAAAGTACATCCAGCCTTAATTTTAAACTTTCATTTTTGTGTTCTGTGGCTATATACATTTCAGATTATATTTTTTGTAGTGTCTTGATAGATTAGCAAAGCTATGCCAAGTACAAGTTACCATTTGCTTGTGCATAAACACAAACAATTTGTACTGAATTTTTAAAAGAAGCCATAAAAACAAAATGAAAATGGGACTGTTTTAAATCTGAACAGCTTTTCATTTTCAGCTTCATTAATATGACTGCAATTAAAGCTCTCTTTAGTACTTGTAATATCTACTCTTTAATTATTCTTCATTGCCTGTTTTCCGACCTAACTGCATCAATGTAGTCATAATGTGCATCACTGACTGACTGTAAATGAAAAATCTAAATAAGGAACCTAATGGACATATTTGGTGCATGTTGACTGAGCAGCTCATAGCACAAAAGAGTACTATTATATATGTATTCATTATTAGTGCAAACAAATATGTTGTAATTGAGCACTCCAAAAGAAATAGCAGGGATGGCGGTGGTGAGGGCAGGTGTAGGTGAAAGTGCTAAGACTGATTTTCTTTGTGCAGTTGTTTTCTTTTTAACTCATTGTGCAATCTCAATCATTCATAAATATTTGCATAATGAAATTCATGTAAACAAATTTATCTAACAAAACATGATCTTAATTTAATCAAACTGATAATGATCGTGTGGTTATTTCAGAATTGGGATTAATGTTCAGGAATTGCTCACAAAAAGCACTTTTGTGATTTGAAGCACAATAACCATACATTTCGTAATAAAAATATGTCTATTTAAAACTTGCAATGGGTGTCCTGATTCTACCCTGATTTCAGAAGCATTACAGTGCTTGAAGGATAATGGGACTCAGTTAAATGTTGAGTTCCTGCATTTTTAACTTATAAATATCTAGTGTCTAGGAAATATCATTGAATTTAAGGGTATGTAGGTAGCCCTTCTGGCTGCTTGCCTCGTTCTACTTTTCATCTCCAGCACTGTACAAATCAAGGTTGGAAAATGTCAGTATATGTAAAATAATGCTTGAGAAATGCTGATGCAAATGAAAACTTAAAAGTTTTAAGAATAGGAGCAGAGTGTTTGTGCTTGTTAAGGATGGTTTCTATGAGTCATTGCTGCCGTGCTTTGTTAATATCCATCACTTTGAGAAACGAGATAGCTGGAAAGCTGACTTGACTAGACCTGAGTTTGATTTCTGATCTTGCTATTTGCTCTTTGATCTCCCTGAGAAGGCATCTTTCAGTTGAGCCATCTATGGAAGTTCCCATACGCCACAGCTTAAGTATGCCGCTTGCTGAGCCAATTAAGGAACAGCATTGTTGGCAGCTGAAGAGTGGTTCATGTTTGGAGAAGTCTATCCTCTAGAGAGAAGCAGAGCTTGTTTTCAGATGGCTAACTTGGAGAGAATGCTAAAAATAAAATATTTTAAAGATATTGCGAATAACCATCTGCTACATATTCAGAGATTAAGATTAATGATTCCGGAAATGGAAATAACTTTTAGGAAATCACTTGTCCGTAGCAAAGAATTTGGCAGACACAAGTCTCACGTGTTTCTGAAAATCTAAAGCTCTGGAACTTGGCAACTATTTTTCAATTTTTTGATCCTGATGCCTTGTATAGGTGGGAAGTGGTCAATGGACTTTAGCATTGTACCCTGTATTAATTCTGTATGCACAAGGGGAAGAGGGGAACTGAGCTCATGGCTAAATTTTCCAATGCGTCAGATCAGATCTGACACAGGCTGGGTACACTTCAAAGGTACCCTGGGATAGTATTGAAAAATCGAGCTGTACATCTAAGTCTGTGCAATGGAGCAGAATCCACAACAAAATGAGTAATCGCTTTATCACAAGAAGCAGATATTGTTGAGGCTTCAAAAGCATGTTTATACTATAAAGATTTTTTGACAAATTGGAGCAGCTTGATATTTCATGAATGATTAACACAGTAAGATTAACTCAAACTATTAATATATAAGCCAAATATGCTGCCAGTACATGTCACTGTATTAGTCACATATTAATAAAGCGGTTTCTTAGAAAGGGATTAACATAAACAAGACCAAAATAGAAGGTGCAGGGGATGAGAAGGATAACAAATAAAAGTATTTACATAGGAAGCATTAAAACAAGATTAGAAATACAGGCAAGCTTTTGAACAGGTAACAAGTCAGTCTACCAGAAATCAGTGGAATGCGAGGATTCCAAGAACATAAATGTCTTTTGAAAAATCTAAATAGGATTCTACTGCTCAAGGAACCAGAATGTATATGCAACGTGTCTACCATGCTTTGTACCTGAGCATCAATAATGTAATTTGCTTGGATGAGGCAAATAAAACCACTATCAGCTCAGAACAGGTGGCTGGTCCGTAATAACTCCGTATTGAATGAATTTTTATCAAAAAGCTCTTACTGGTCTTTGCCTTAATACCTACTCTGAGTCTTCATGAAAAGTGCACTATATATATAGTGAATTAGAGCTGTAACTCCTGTGTTTCTTGAGTATGAATAAAAGATAACAGTAAACCAGTATATATGTTACAAATAACTAGAATGTAGCAAACATCCGAATTCTTTACAAAATCTATATCCCATTTTCATAGGATTTTTAGTGACCCTCCTCGAAAGAAGCTTAAAAATAATCTGGTCAGTGGTGAATGGATATGGGTGTCACAGAAACTTGTAAGCTACCTGCTGTTTGAATAGAGAATCCTAAAAGGATCAACCTACATAAAGGTATTACTTACTATGTGATGTTGAAACTACTTAAACTATTTTCGGTTATTTTTTCGTGCACCTAGAAATCAGTCTAGGGCATTAACTGATTCATACCTTCCAGTTGCTGTGCCATTCGACAAAGCCACCTAATCCTATTTTCTTTCTGCTATCCAGGTTAATTATTGTGGTTCGTTGTTGTTATCTAGGATAACACATAGAATTAGACTGCAACCCCCAACATGCACAACAGACTTCACTGAAGAATACAATACCAGACATGAAAATTACTCCTCATTCAAACATACACACAAGTAGGTTGTCACCCAAATGGTTGTGTAAAATTCCCCCCAACCTGTTTGGGTTGCCAATCCTGGTGCTTTTTCTTGCATCAACAGTAAAAAGTATTCTTTTGATGTTGTACACAAGAAGAGAAAAAATATCTTAAAATGTCATCTGAGAAATCCCTTTCCACATCTTACCATGTGAGTTGTTATTTATTAACATGAGTCCAAGTTTAAGCTTACCCGCCCGGGTGTGAGTCAGATGCCTGACTTACACCTTGTCCAATTTTTATCCTCCTTTGAAGCCATTGAATAAGTAAATCATGTAACTGGATGGGGGAGGTTAAAATCTGGACTTCAATCACTGTAGATTCTTTTGTGAACATTCATGCAGTTCACTTATGGAGAAATGCAAATCTTTGAGGCAACTGATTCTTCACATATGAAATTAAAAAATTGCTTGAAATGCTCAGCAGGTCTGTGGAGAAAGAAACAGTTAACGTTTCAGGTCATAGAGTCATACAGCATAGAAACAGGCCCTTCGGCCCACCGCGCCTATGCCGACTGTAATGCCTATCTATACTAATCCCACCTGCTTGCATTAATTCCATATCCCTCTATGCCTTGCTCATTCAAGTACCTGTCCAGATGCCTCTTAATTGTCGCTACTGTTACTGCCTCCACCACCTCCTCAGGCAGCTCATTCCAGATACCCACTATTCTTTGTGTGAAAAATTTACCCCTTTGATCCCCTTTAAACCTCCTCCCTCTCTCAAATCTATGCCCTCTAGTTTTAGTCACCCCTACCATGGGAAACAGACTCAGGCATAGATAGGGTAGATAGCCACTCATAATTTTATATACCTCGATCATGTCCCCTCTCAGCCTCCTTCACTCCAGGGAAAACAGACCCAGCCTATCCAATTTCTCTTTATAACTCAAGCCCTCCAAACCAGGCAACATCCTTGTGAATTTTTTCTGCACCCTCTCTAGCTTAATCACATCTTTCCTGTAGTGCGGCGACCGGAACTGCACACAGTACTCCAAATGCGGCGTAACCAATGTTATGTACAACTGTAACATGACGTCCCAACCTTTGTACTGAATGCCTCGGCCGATGAAGGCAAGCATGCCATATGCCTTCTTCACCACCCTGTCTATCTGTGTTGCCACTTTCAGGTCAATGACTCTGTTTCTCTCTCCACAGACACTACCTGACCCGCTGAGAGTTTCTAGCATTTTCTGTTTTTGTTTCAGATTTCCAGCATTTGCAGTATTTAGCTTTTGTTTTAGGATTCTTCACATTTGGGAAACCAGCAAGCAGCCAAAAAGAAGTCTCCTTCTGCAGTTAATCTCACGTGTCTGTTAACTGTCTTTAAATAATGGCAAACTTGCCAGTAGGCAGAGGAATTGGAGGCTCAGTGAATAAGTGAAATCTTGTGCTGCTGATCTAAAGCTAAGATTATCATGGAAGGATTAGTCCTGCGATTTTTGTAGAATCACAGACAGCACAGAAGGAGGTCATTTGGCTCGTCATGTCAGTCATGTTTTCTTTGTGTGATGTTAGGCAACACAATGAGGTATGTGATTCTAATGCCTTGAAGATCTCTAACAGGTTTAGTAACAGCTAATCTAGTATATATGATACAGAGCGAACTATGAACAGAAACTTTATCTCGGGTGTTACAGTTGCAGAGTGACTCTGGCTTCTAGTCACATGACTACATCCTGGTGCTTAACTCATTAGCATACTGAGTTCTTAAAGGGACATCACTCTTGAAGCGATCATACTGCAGTGTCTGCACTGGCTTTCCGAAGGAGCAATTTACCTAGTGCTACTCCCCTGCCTTCTCCCTGTAGCCCTTCACGTTCTTCCTTTTCTGATAACAATCCAATTCCCTCTTGAATGCCTCGATTGAAGTTTTCTGCTGTTTCATGGAAGCTTTCTGCAGTTCAGGAGAGTAACTTTTCCTGAGGTTAATGGAACAATGCTCCTTTCATGAAAGCTTTCATTTCTAACCCAAGTCATGGTAAAGTTTCCTTAGAGAAAAAAAAACTACCAGTACGATTTTTATCATTTATTATCCCTTAAGAGGGTTGGCAGTTTCTGATCCACTCTGAGCATGAGTTTTAAAAAGTTTCATCCATGAGGATGGTAATATTTTAAAAAATCATTGAAGCAGTATATCTGAGATGGATAGCAACTGACGCATGACTACTTTTCATTTCTGCTACTGTTAACGGTTGTTACTGCTACTGGAAATGCAGTCAGAGGTGTGTGTCTTGTGTGTTTATGAGAACATTTGCATCATATATATCTGAGATTCAAAACATTGGGATTAAACTAATAGTGCACAGCATTCCCATTTGGTTTGTGGCAGCAAAATAGTTGTCCTTGATGGCAGTCTTTCTTCAGTCACCATTGCGACTTAATTTGCATTCTCATGCTTGGTGGATAATCTATAAATGCTCATGTTTCATGTACAAAGTTCCTCTAATTATGGTACTTGCAAGTAAATTGTTGGTTTTGGCAATGCTGCAACTGCAGCACCTTCATGCTTAGCCGTAATTAGACACTCAGGCTTGTCCAGAATCATTCTAAAATTTCTGCCAAGGCCATATTCCAAAAGGTTCTCAATTTTTTCTGAGCAATGTTTGACAAATCAATTTCTTCTGTTTTACAAAGCATAGTAATGTAATGGCTCAGCTCCAACTGATTGTGCTGTTGTGATATTGTGTTATGACCAAGATAGGAGTAATGCACTGTCAATTCAGTCACAATACTCCACAGGTCACAGCATATTAAAGTTTTCCCACCTACCAGAAATCAGCCAAATTAAACGCTTTCGTAACCCCCAGAATAAAACAGACCAAACCAGTTATCTTTAAGCAATAACAAATTAACTATTAATAAACAAAATCTTAAACAATGTTGAGATAAATCTATGTCTAAAGACCTTATAACTTCTTATTTATCCTAACTCCCCGATTCACACACACACATTCAAAAATCAACGGTTAACTGATTTTAAAAATAGTATTTCTTCGGAATAAAATAAGTAGCTGGGTGTAAGTCCTGGTGAGTTACATTCTTGGTTGGTGAGGTGTCGGTTGCAACAGGCGTCGCAGAGTTCTTCTAACAAGGAGTATAGCCACAGGTCTATTTGGATTCTAAAACTGGTAGTTTTTCAGTAGAAATTTTACTGAGAATTCCAGCAAACACAAACAAATGACAGAGAGTGCCTCTTGATGACAAATGTTTTTTTTCCAGAGTTTTTTTTTCTCTCCTTAGGCAATACAGAGCTTGAAGACAAATGTAGATTTTCCTGCAAAGAGAGAGGGATCCTTTCTTTCAGTGAAGCACACTTTGCCAGTCTCTAGTGCAAACCGGTTGAAGCTAGTCTTTATCCACAGTTAAAAGTTACAGTACACCATGTGACCTCTCTCTCTTGCTGTGGCCTAGGAAACAGGTGCAGCTGCTGGCACACTCTGCTCAGTCTTAAAGGCACACTGTTTTTAAACAGAGTCTTAAAGGCGCACTGTTTTAAACAGAAAAAACGACACTTCCATGACAATTGTTACAGTGAAAATGAGTTCAGAATTTATGCTGAACCTTTATAAAGCTCTGGTTAGGCCCCAAATAGAGTATTGCATCCAGTTCAGGTCACTGCACTTTAGGAACGATGTGAGGCTGCTTGAGAGAGTGTGGAGGAGATTTACCAGAATGGTTCCAGGGATTTTAGTTATGAGGTTAGGTTGGAAAAACTGAGTTTGTTCTCCTTGGAACAAAGGAGATTGAAGGGAGATTTAATAGAAGTGTGCAAGATTATGACAGGCATAGATAAGTTAGACAAAGAAAAATGTTCCCGTTAACTAATGGTACAAGGACTAAGGGACACAGATTGAAGGTTTTAGGCAAGAGATGCAGGGGGAATATAAGGAAGAACTTTTTTACACAGCGCGTGGTAACTACCTGGAATACACTGCCCACAGGGGTGGTGGAAGCGGAGACAATGACTTTAAAAGGAAATTGGATGGCCACTTGAAGGAAATAAAATTGCAGGTCTATGGAGATGGAGCGGGGGAGTGGGATTGGTTGGATAGCTCAGGGAGAGCCAGCATGGACTTGATGGGCTGAATGGCTGTCTCCTGTGCCATACATGATTTTGTTCTATGATTCTATGTTCTGCATCCCTAATGCTCAAGATATGCCGCTATGGTGCAGCTTCAAAAATTGTTCCCAACAACTGGCTTCATTCATAATTGAGAAGACATGGAATTTGGCTGCTCAGATAGTGATCCTATATGAATTTGTTCTTTTGGATCCCTCTGTATGAAAGCCAAAAAAAAAATCTATGTACCAGCTAATCTCCTGTGGCATTGCACATGGGGAGTTGAGACCAAGTTTAGCATAGACGTGAAGTGGATTGAGAGGGCAGGAGAGAATTGGTTGTCATTTTAAAGTCCTATATTCTGTCCTTATTTTTATATAATACTTTTATTTTATATTACTATTTATACTTGAACAGCGCAATGTACACTAATTTGGAAAGCAGAGAAGTAGAGATGTTTGGACCTTGGGAGTTTCTCTGCGGTATTGGCTGAGGAGCTGGGACATACAGTGCTAGCACTGATGGGCAGATGTAATTGGTCGCATGGCAAGTTTACATGAGCTTCCATTATATATGTGGACTTGGAAACTTATAATGAAAAAAGGTGGTAAGAAGTGCATGCATATTTTTAATACATATGATTAGAATGATTGGCACCCTTTCATCAGCAAGAGATAATGGGAATGCAGTCTCAGAACTTTGGTGAGGTTAGAAGAAATCATCTGCTGCACTTCTTTTGATGGCTGAACAAGCCGGTTATGGAAAGGCAAAGTCTACCACAAGTGCCACATGTGAAGTTGTCCCTTACTGTTGGTGTGAGATGATCTCTGCTGACACCTTGTTTGCAGAGCTGGCATCTGCTTTGCAGCTTCTGGTGGTGGCGAATTTCTGCCCACAGCTGGTGTCGACATTTGCATCGTCCATCAGCTAGAGTTCTCCACTTGTTGTGATTGATGTTGAGGGCTTTCGTGTCTCTTTTGACAGCATCCTTGAACCGGAGCTTTGGGCGCCCTGCTGGTCTCTTGGCATGGGCAACCTCCGCGTATAGTATATCCTTGGGGATGCAGCCATCTTCCATCCTGTACATTTGCCCAAGCCAGCAAAGCCTTCTTTACTTGATAAGCATGCTTGGCATATTTGCCCTAGAAAGGACTGCTTCATTGGTGACTTTGCCTTTCCATGTGATGCCAAGGATGCGTTGTAGGAAGATGGTTGGTGATGGAAGTTATTGAGCCTTTTTTCTTGCTAGTTCTTGTAAGTTGTCCAGGCATCATTGCCATACAGCAATGTGCTGAGGATATGGACCTTGGACCTGCTGTTGTTTTTCCATGCCCATTTTGTCAGTTGGCCGAAGTTGGTGGCTGCCTTTCCAATGCACATGCTGAGCTCTTCATCAAGAGACTGGTTGTCCGTCACTGTAGATCCAAGGTCTCAGAATTTTCTGAATGCTTCCAATAGTGTTGTTGAGACCAATCACAGGCGGAGAGGCAACATCGTGTCCCATAACTACAGTTTTCTTGACATTGATGGTGAGGGGGAACGTGACACAAGCATGGGACAGACAAGCCACGAGCATTTGGAGCAGGTCTTCTGTCTGGGCAACTAGTGCAGCATCATCAGCATACAGATGCTCTCTGATCAGGACATGCGCACTTTTGTGTTGGCTTTTAGTCTTGATAGGTTGAGGAGTTTCCATCTAATTGTGTCTGGAGGTACACTCCTTCCACGTCGGCAGGGAAAGCATATGTCAAGAGAACAGAGAAAAAGATACAAAACAGAGTACCGGCTAAGACACAGCCCTATTTCACCCCCTTCTTGATCTCAAAACTGTCAGAAGTCGAGCCATCGAATGAATGGTTCTGTGCATGTTATTATGGAAGGACTGTATGAGACTGTAAAGCTTGGGAGGACAGTCGATTTTCTCTAGTATCCAGTAGAAGCCTGCTCACAGTGTCAAATGCTTTTGTGAGATCCACTTAAGCAAGGTACAGTGGTGTTTGCTGCTCTCTGCACTTATCTTGAACCTGACATGGGAGAAGATCATGTCTGTTGATCTGCCTACTCGGAAGCCACATTGTGCCTTTTTGTATATTCTGTTGACTAGTCCATGCAGCCTCGTTAGAATGACTCTGGCAAAGGCCTTTCCAGTGACATTGAGAAGTGAGATGCCCCGGTAGTTGCAATCACCTTTGTCTTGTATAACACGATGATGTTTGCCTTCTCTTCAGCAGAGGAGGAGGAAGAGATCGTGGAGGTATGGCAGCAGGTGGGGCTTTCCATACTTGAGTAGCTTGGCTGGTGTTTCGTCCTTTCCAGGTGCTTACCTTGCTGCTAGTGAGTCAATGGCCTTCTCATGCTCAAGAAATGAGGGCTCTGCATCAAGCTTATACATAACAGGTAGCTGCAGAAGAATATCAAGCACAGGCAGAGAGATATCCATCTTATGTTAAGTATAGCTTGGAGTGGTGCTTTATCAATGGGCCATTTGCTTATTCCTGCCAGTGAGTACTTCCCTATTGGCGGATTTCAAAGAATCATCTTTGGTGATGGTGGGGCCGAGTGCTCCTTTGATACCATCATATATAGCATGAAGGTTACCATTGACACTAGCAGTTCTGCCCAGCCTTATATATATATATAAATATATTGTATATCATGTAATGGCTGAGGGGTAATGATACCTTCCCCTAAATAAAACCTCCGCGCGTGGCTATACTTTCCACCATTTTCCAAAACCATCACGTTGGTGTGGCTCTTAGTACCAAATCATACCTTGGCCTGACCCCCGACTCCTCTGGCACTTTCTCCTCCTTTGAGTATCTCACCTTGTTCTACCCCCTCACCTCTTATTCAACATCCTTGTTTTCTACTGCCCATCCAAGTACGATAAAAATTTTCTCACTGAGATATCTTCACTGGTTTTCTCCCACAGCCTCTGTGCCAAGGGACTTCTCATCCTTGGTGATTTCAACCTCTGTCTTAACTTTTCATGCCCTCTCTCCTCTTGAGTTCACTGCTGTCGTATCTTTCCTTAATCTGTTCCTCCATGAAAACCTTCCAACCCATATTTGCGGCCAATTCCTTGACCTTGCCATGTGGTCTTGCTACTCCCATTGTATCAATCACAAATGAGGCCATTTCTAATCATTTGCTTGTGCACCCACATCCCTCTTCCACGTTCCTACTGCGTTCTGTGTCTGCCCCTGGAAAAAACTACCCCTATAACACTTACAACTGCACTGTCAAAATCCCAACTGTCTAGACTTTGGCCACTGTTCACAATATTTCTGCAGCTACTGGTCTGCTCAACTGCACCCTCACTCCAACCTCAATACCTTAGTCCCTGTTAAAACAGTTACTCTCTTTCACCCTAACCATTACCCCGGTGCAGCCCTAATCTCCACTCCTTTAAGTCTAAGGGAAGCAGATTTGAAAGGATATGGTGGACAACTGGTTTAACCATCCAGAGCTGGCTGGACCACATAAAACACTATTGGATCCTGCTTTCGTCTGCTAAAACTGCTCACTATTCCAGGCTCATCCTGGAATGCTAAGACTTGGCTTATTTACTGCAAACCGGCTTCTAAAATCCCTCTCCCAGTCTCTTTCACCCTCACCTCCAACAATAAGTGTGAGGAGCTCATGGATGCTTTGTCACTAAGATTGAGACCATTCGATCAGCTGCCTCTGCTGCTTCCCTCTCCACGAGCTCACCTGGCCAATCTTACTCAAAAGTTGTCCCGACCCTAGGCCTGAACTTGCATCTTTCTCTTGTACCTCCCCTCATGCCTTTTCTGAGCTCATCTTGGCCACGTTTCCTATATTACAACAGTGACTGCACTTCAAAAAGCACTTAATTGGCTGTAAAGCGCTTTGAGACATTTGATAGTTGTGAAAAACACTATATAAATGCAAGTCTTTATTTTTTAATGAGACCCATCTCCTGTTCCCTCGTCCCTATTCCCATTAAACTGCTGACTGCCCAACGTCCCTTCCTTGCCAACATGTTGATTGATATCAACAACGTTTTTCTCTGCTAAGGTACTGTCTCTTTTTTTTAAATCTGCTGTCATCACTCTTCTCAAAAAACCAACCCTTGACCGCACTGTCCTTGAAAACGTCTGCCCCATCTCCAACCTCCCTTTCCTCTCCAAAGTCCTTGAATATGTTGTCACCTTCCAAATCTATGCCCTTATTTCCTGAAACTTCATGTTTGAATCCCTCCAATCAGGTTTCTGTCCTATCACAAAACTGAAACTCTTATCAAAGCCACAAATGGCATCCCATTTGATAGTGACAAAGGTAACCTATCCCTTCTCATCCTTCTCGACTTGTCTGCAGTCTTTGACACAGTTGACCAACCATCCTCTGCCAACAGCTCTCCACTGTTATCCAGATGGGTGGGACTGCATGCACCTGGATCAATTTTTATCCATCTAATCGTAGCCAGAGAATCACTTTCAGTAGTTTCTCTTCCTGCTCCTGGATGTCCCCCAGGATCTATCCTTGGCCCCCTCCTATTTCTCATCTGCATGCTGCCCTTGGTGACATCATCTGAAAACACAGAGTTAGTTTTCACATGTACACTGACTATGTTCAGCTGTACCTCACCACCACCACTCTGACCCCTCCACTGTCTCTAAATTATCAGACTACTGACATCCAGTACTAATGAGCATAAATTTCTTCCAATTAAATATTGTCTTCGGTTTCTGCTACAAACTCCATTCCCATCCTACTGGCTTCATCCCTCTCCCTGGTGAGTATCTGAGGCTGAGCCAGACTCTTCACAACCTAGGTGTCATTTTGATCCGGATGAGCTTCTGACCCCATATCTGGGCCATCATTAAGGCCATTTATTTCCATTTCAGTAACATCACCTGACTCCACCCCTGCCTCAGCTCATCTGATAAAACCCTCATCCATGCCTTTGTTACCTCTAGAATTGACTATTCCAATGCACTACTGACTGGCCTTCTACATTCTATCCTCTGTAAACTTAAGGTCATCCAAAACTTTGCTGCTCGTGTCTTTACTCGCACCAAGTCCTGTTCACGCATCACCCCTGTGTTCACTGACCTACATTGGCTCCCAGTTAAGCAACACCTCAATTTATAAAATTCTCACCCTTGTTTCCAAGTCCCTCCATGGCCTCGCCCCCTCCCTATCCCTGTCATCTCCTCCAGCCCCACAATCCTCCAAGATATCTGTGCTCCTCTAATTCTGGCCTCTTGAGCATCCCTGATTTTCATTGCTCCACCATAGTTGGCCATGCTTCCAGCTGCCTAGACACTAATGTCTGGAATACCCTTCCTAATATCCTCTGCTTCTCTTCCTCTCTTTCCTCCTCTAAGTTGCTCCTTAAAACCTGCACCTTTAACCAAGCTTTTGGCCACCTCCCCTAATATTGCCTTATGTGGCTTGGTGTCATATTTTACATTACAATGTTTCTCTGAAAGGCCTTGGGATGTTATGTTAAAGGCACTATATAAATAGAAGTTGTTAATGCTCACAACAATTTAGTTTATGGCAGATATGGCCTACCTTGAAGAGGTTCTGCTCTTCTCTCCAACAGGATTTTCGTTTAGTCTCTTTTACCTTGTTCACCTTCATTGCTTTCTATTTCCCTCCTGTTGTTTGATAACGTGTCTACCAGAACTCGTTTTCGCAGCCACATCTCCTTTCGCAGTGACTATCTCCGGCTCCAACTTATTCCACATGGATTCCAACTGAAGTTTCATCCTTCGTGTTTTGAATCCACCCAGGATTACGGGTATCTCCGAGAAATACAATGTTCCTCGGACTGCTGTTCTCACCACATCCTGAGCCAGTGCCATGCGCCGCAACATGTACACACTGTCCAGAAACATCACCTTACCTTATCTCAAAGCTGTTCTGCTCCGCAGTTTCATTTCATCCTTCGTCTTATCTGACGCATTAACAAAAAACCTTTTTTTCTTCCCTTCAGGTGTTAAGGAATGGAAGCTCCAGCAGCTGATAGGGACTAATGCCCCTCCAGATCCTCCTTCCCCTTCACTTCCCTCTGACCCCACCCTTTCTGATCTGACCCCTTGCCATGTATTCACTATACCCTCTGACCTTCCCCTCTCTGACACTGTACGTTCTGTACTCAGCAAAGAGCTCAGTTTTATCCCCTTATGCCCCCACCTCAATGAATTTCGTGCTCGGCATGACGTTGAGCTCTTCTTCCGTCGCCTTCACCTCCGAGCTCACTTCTTTGACCAGGAGTCCTCCCCCCGACCAGCGGACCCATTCACCCGCCTCCAGCATTCTCCCTCTACCTGGACCCCTCCCTCTGGCCTCTCACCCGCTCTTGATCTTTTCATTGAAAACTGTCAGCGAGACATCGGCCATCTCAATTTCTCAACCCCCTCACTCACTCTAACCTGCCCCCCTCTGAACTTGCCACACTCCGTTCTCTCAGGTCTAACCCCGACATTGTCATCAAACCTGCAGACAAGGGTGGTGCTGTTGTTGTCTGGCGTACTGACCTCTACCTTGCAGAGGCTCAGCGCCAACTCTCAGACACTTCTTCCTACTTCCCCCTGGACCATGACCCCACCACCGAACATCAAGGGACTGTCCACAGGACCGTCACTGACCTCATCTCCTCTGGAGCTCTTCCCTCTACAGCTTCCAACCTCATAGTCCCGCAACCCTGGATAGCCCACTTCTACCTCCTTCCCAAAATCCACAAACAGGACTGTCCCGTCAGACCCATTGTTTCAGCCTGTTCCTACCCAACTGAACTTATTTCTTCCTATCTTGACTCTATCTTTTCTCCCCTGGTCCAGTCTCTTCCCACCTACATCCGTGACTCTTCTGACGCCCTACGACATTTTGACAATTTCCAGTTTCCTGGCCCTAACCGCCTCCTCTTCACTATGGACATCCAATTTCTCTATACCTCCATCCCCCACCAGGACAGTTTGAGGGCTCTCCACTTCTTCCTTGAACAGAGGCCCAACCAGACCCCATCCACTACCACCCTCCTCCGCCTGGCTGAACTTGTTCTCTCATTGAACAACTTCTCCTTCAACTCCACTCACTTCCTTCAAATAAAAGCTGTTGCTATGGGTACCCGCATGGATCCTAGTTATGCCTGTCTTTTTGTGGGATATGTCAAACATTCCTTGTTCCAGTCCTACTCAGGGCCCCTCCCCCAACTCTTTTTCCAGTACATTGATGACTGTATTGGTGCCGTTTCCTGCTCCCACCCGGAGCTAGAAAGTCTTATCAACTTTGCTTCTAATTTTCACCCTTCTCTCACCTTCACATGGTCCATCTCCGACACTTCCCTTCCCTTCCTCGACTTCTCTGTCTCCATCTCCGGGGATAGGCTGTCTACTAATATTCATTATAAGCCCACTGACTCCTACAGTTCCCTCGACTACACTGCTTCACACCCTGCCTCCTGTAAGGACTCCATTCCATTCTCCCAGTTGCTCCATCTCCGTCGCATCTGCTCTGATGATGCTACCTTCCACGACAGTGCTTCTGATATGTCTTCCTTTTTCCTCAACTGAGGATTTCCCCCCACTGTGGTTGACAGGGCCCTCAACCGTGTCCGGTCCATTTCCCGCACCTCTACCCTCACCCCTTCCCCTCCCTCCCAGAACCGCGACAGGGTTGCCCTTGTCCTCACTCTCCACCCCACCAGCCTCCAGATCCGAAGGATCATCCTTTGCAACTTCTGCCACATCCAGCATGATGCCACTACCAAATGCATCTTCCCCTCCCTTCCCCTGTCAGCATTCCGAAGGGATCATTCCCTCCACGACACCCTCGTCAACTCCTCCATTACCCCCATCACCTCGTCCCCTTCCCACGGCACCTTCCCCTGCAATCGCAGAAGGTGTAATACCTGCACTTTTACCTCCTCTCTCCTCACTATCCAAGGCCCCAAATGCTCCTTTCAGGTGAAGCAGCGATTTACTTGTACTTCTTTCAATTTAGTATACTGTATTCGCTGCTCACAATGTGGTCTCCTCTACATTGGGGAGACCAAACGCAGATTGAGTGACCACTTTGCGGAACACCTCCGCTCAGTCCATAAGCATGACCCAAAGCTTCCGGTTGTTGGCCATTTCAACACCCCCCCCACCCCCTCCCTCCCCGCTCTCATGCTCACATCTCTGTCCTGGGATTGCTGCAGTGTTCCAGTGAACATCAACGCAAGCTCGAGGAACAGCATCTCATTTACCGATTAGGCATACTACAGCCTGCTGTACTGAAAATTGAATTCAGTAATTTCAGAGCATGATGGGCCTCCCCTTTTTATGTTTAGTTCTTTTTTTTTTATTTGGTTTTTTGTTTCTGCTGTGCCTATCCACTGTTTGATTTTTTAATTTAAATTATGTTTGTGCTTGGAATGCTTTGTGCTTTACAGTCAGTTCACACCCTCTCTGTACTAACGCTTTGTCTTTCAGCACACCATTAACATACCGTTTGCCTTTGTTCCATGACCACCTGGTCAGTTATTCTGTGTGACCTTGTCCTATCAACACCTCTTTTGTTATCTCTTGCCCCACCCCCCGCTTTACTTGCTTAAAATCTTTTACATTTCTAATATTTGTCAGTTCTGAAGAAGGAACATTGACCTGAAACGTTAACTCTGCTTCTCTCTCCACAGATGCTGCCAGACCTGCTGAGTTTTTCCAGCACTTTCTGTTTTTATTTCAGATTTCCAGGATCTGCAGTATTTTGCTTTTAGTTTATGGCAGATCTGCTTACAGACTTCGAACATGCTAGAATGTTCTAGACTGGAACACTTCATAGAAGACCACATTTAATTCAAGCTACCACACTCACCACAATCAAAAGTTTTTGAAATTCAAACTGAAAAGTCTGCAAAGCATGGTTTTGCCTTTATAGTAATTCCTTTCATTAGAATACATATGTTTCTTGTGATCTTTAAGTTCACCAGAGGAATCGGTTTGGAAAAATGACAACAGAGCAAACACTTCCACTAGAGAAAATAAAACAAAGTTATTATACTATAAAATTTTCAATACAGTGTTTGAGATCTCTGCTGATCTAAAACAAGTGTTGTTTGTACCTAGTTAGTTACTTAGTTAGTGCTGAGATGTAGGGACGCTCAATTTTAAGTTTTTTTTTGTCTCAGTCGATATTCCTTCTCTGCACCCTATATTGATGCACAGGAGTATTTGAGATAATGTGAAGAGCTTATTAAATCAGTATCTCTGTTCATCTGTTCTTTTGAAAGAATCAATAAAAATTAAATAAAAACCCCAGTGTTGATTCAATAGCAAAACGTTTTCACAAAAATCAGTTGGATAATGTCTGACCATTCTTGTGAAATATTCGCTCCGATTTTAACTCCTGGCAGGAATCACACAGGTGGCGAGTGCCCATGATCTCACTAGCATGAGGCCTGGGTGCTTTTAATATAATAGACAGGCTTCCCACCCAATAGCATTGTGAAATGCCTGTTATCCTAGATCAATTTCTGGCAGGCCTCCAAAGACCTATTTAAAATGAGAATGAACATATCTGTAATTCCCTGACACCAGATTTCATTGCAATATTCTGGAGAGAGCAGTCTTCATGGTAGTGAATCCCAGGGCTGGCTCCTAGGTTTTCTGATGCCTCCCTGGAGCTCCTCATGGAGGAGCTCAGGGAAGGAGTACGAGGTACTGTTCCCCAGCGTCCTCAGGGTAACTACGCAGCAGACCTAGACAGAGTTGGCTGAGAGGATCAATACCACTGAAGAGTACTTAATGCTCCATTCCCGCTGGCCACCGTTTAAACCATGCAGTTTATTTTTGCTTGAAGTCAGCTAAGGCACCTGAGGAGGAAATATCTAAGATCATAGCCCTTACCCAAAAAACAGAGCTGGCTTTTTTTAATGCTGTCATGAGATGTGAGTTTTGCTGGCATGGCCAGCCAGCATTTGTTGCCCATCCATAATTGCCCTTGCTAAGGTTGATTGTGTAAATAGACTACAAGGTATGGTGCTAAATAAACAGTGGGAAACATTTAAAGAAACAATTCAAAATGTTCAACAAAAATACATTCCAATAAAAAAATACTCAGCAAGAAAGATCCATCCATGACTTACTAGGGAAGTGAAGAATAGTAATAGATTAAAAGAGGCTTAAATTTTTGTAAAGAATAGTAGTATGCCTGAGGATTGGGAGTGTTTTAGAAGCCAGTAAAGGGTGTCCAAAGGAACAAAAGGGAAAAAATAGAATATCAGAGTAAACTGGCCAGGAATATAAAAACAGGTTGTAAGAGCTTTTACAAGTATACAGGGAAGAGGAGAGTGGCTAAAGTAAACATTTGTCTCTTAGAGGCAGAGACAGGAGAAATTATCGTGGGAAATGTGGATGTGACAGAGACATTGAGCAAATATTTTGTGTCTGTCTTCACAGTGGTTCCATTCTTATCTAAGCATAGCCAGAGATTCACTTACATCTACATGCTGCCCCTCAGCGACATCATCCAAAAGCACACCATTAGTTTTCACATGACACCCAGCTCTACCTCACCACCGCCTTTCTAGACTCTTCCACTGTTGCTAAATTATCAGACTGCATATCCGACATCTAGTATTGAATGAGCAGGAATTTGCTCCAATTAAGAATTGGGAAGCCATTATTTTTGGTCCCTGCTCCAAACTCAGTTCCCTAGCCATTGACTCCAGCACTCTCCCTGACAACAGTCTGAGGTTATGCCAGTCTGTTCACAACCTTGGAGTCACATTTGACCCTGAGATGAGCTTCCGATCTCATAATCAAGCCATCACTAAGACCATCTATTTGCATCTCTGTAGCATCGTCTGACTTCACCCTGTGTCAGCTCATCTGCTGAAATCCTCATTCATGCCTTCGTTATCTCTAGACTTGACTATTCCAATGCACTCCAATGCTGGTCTCCCACATTCTACCCTTGATAAACTTGAGATCATCCAAAACTTTGCTGCCCATGTCTTAACTCGCACCAACTCCCATTCACCTTTCACACCTGTGTGCGCTGACCTACGTTGGCTCCCAGTCAAGTAATGTCTTGATTTTAAAATTCTCAATCTTGCTTTCAACTCTTCCCAGGACCTCACCCCTCCCTATCTCTGTAATCTCCTCCAACAAACATTGCTGAGAGATGTCTGTGCTCCTCTAATTCTGGCCTCTTGAGCATCCATGATTTTAATCACTCTACCATTGATGTCTGCACCTTCAGTTGCCTCGGCCCTACGCTCTGGAATACCCTCCCTATACCTCAGCGCCTCTCCATCTCGCTTTCCTCCTTTAAGATACTGTTTAAAACCACCTACTTTGACTAAGCTTCTGGTCACCTGAAGTGGCTCTTTCCTATTTTGTTTTATAATGTTCCTGTGAAGCGCCTTGGGACATTTCATTGTTAAAGGTGCTATATAAATATAATTTATTGTTGTTGTAGAAGACACAAATTACATACCAAAATAGAAGGTAGCCAAATGGCTATTAAGGATGAGGAGCTTAATTAATAACTGCAGAGAAAATGGAGAAACTAAGGACTAAACGCCGACAAATCCCCCGGACTGCATACTCTGGTTCTAAAAGAGTTAGCTGCAGAGATAGTGGATGCGCTGGTTATGATTTTCCAAAATTCCCTAGATTCTAGAACTGTCCCAGCAGATCGGATGTTAGCAAATGTAACACCATTATTCAAAAAAGGAGGGAGAGAGAAAACGGGGGAACTACAGGCCAGTTAGCTTGGCATCAGTCGTCAGGAAAATGCTGGAATCTATTATTAAGTAAGTCTTAACAATGCACGATGAAAATCATGTTATTATCAGACAAAGTCAATATGGTTTTATGAAAGGGAAATCTTGTTTGACTAACTTATTAGAGTTTTTTGAGGATGTAATTAGTCGGGTAGATAAGGGTGAACCAGTAGATGTAGTATACTTGGATTTCCAAAGAGCATTCAATAAGGTGCCACACAGCGTTAATATGCAAGATAAGGGTTCATGGATTTGGGAGTAACATATTAGCACGAATAGAGGATTGGTAAATGGACAGGAAGCAGAGAATATGGAAAACGAAGCATTTTCAAGTTCGGACAACGCAGAACATGCATGGAGCAATCACCGATGCCAGCTTGCCAGTATAAATCCGCGCATGCAGCACCGCGCCACCACACAATGATGCCCAAGTGTTGCCTCACCCCTTAATGGCCGCAATCAGCACCTCCATTCCTCCAACAGTACCCCACTTCGGCTGCTTGCTCCCCACCTCACCACTGCCCCCACTAGGCTGCTTGCTCCCAGCCCCAATGCTCCACCCCCACCCCCCTGCCCCGCCCCGTCCAGGCAATCGCTTCTTGTCTCGCCACTTCGGACGCTCGCTTGCCACTTCCCACACCCCCCATCCCCAACCGTAGCCAATCACTCCATGCTGCCCCGAGAAGCGGCAGTGATGGGGGCCCTGGAACAAGTGGCAGTGGGTGGAGCGAGCGGCTGAGGGGTGACGGGGCGATGTGGGGAGTGAGAGGCCGAGAAGGGGGAAGCAGCGAGGGCAGGAGCAAGCGGCCAAGGGGTAAAAGCAGCGAGGCGGGGAGCGAGTG
The DNA here is from genome assembly GCF_036365525.1 of Heterodontus francisci. NCBI lineage: Eukaryota > Metazoa > Chordata > Chondrichthyes > Heterodontiformes > Heterodontidae > Heterodontus > Heterodontus francisci. Next base: position 66,037,334 of record NC_090390.1, read on the forward strand.
GCCGAAGGGAGGCAGGGGCAAGGCGGGGAGCGAGCAGCCAAGGCCAGGCGGCACGAGCAGATGGGTGTGGCAGGGAGCGGCAAAGAAAAATGCGATGGCAGGAGGGAGCACGATACTGTTGGGGGTGGGATGGAGGTAGCAATTGGAGCTATTGAGGGGATTTGCGTTTAATTCATTTTTTGTGACAAATTGAGCTGCACCATTTTTATTACTGGCAGCTGCCTGAGACATCAGACAGTGACATTTCAGTCGATGAGGCAGCATTTGTGCATGTACCAGTACTGCGCCACCTAGTGTTTGCATTGTCAGAAAACACAGCCTTTCAAGTTGGCAGGCGATAACTAGTGGAGCACCGCTAGGATCAGTGCTGGGGCCTTAGTTATTTTCAATCTATATGAATGACTTAGATGAAGAGACCGAGAGTAATGTATCTTAAGTTTGCTGATGATACAGAGCTAGGTGGGAATGTAAGCTGTGTGGAGGGCACAAAGAGAGGTATACACAGATTAAGTGAGCAGAAAACAAGGTGGCAATGGAGTATAATGTGGGGAATTGTGAGGTTATTCACTTTGGTAGTAAGACTAGAAAAGCAGAATTTTTTTTTAAGTGGGATGAAACTTATAAATATTGATGCTCAGAGAGACTTGGGTGTACCTTGTACAGTAAACACAGAAAGCGAGCAAGCATGGACAGCAAGCAATTCAGAAGGTAAATGGCATAAAAACAGAAAGTGCTGACATTACTCAGCAGGTCTGGCAGCATCTGTGGAGAAAAAAAAAAGAGTTGATGTTTCAAGTCTGTGACCTGTCTTCAGAACTGGCAAAAATTAGAAACGTAACAGGCTTTGAGCAAGTGAAAGCTGGGGGGTCAGGGCTGGGGGAGGAATAAGAAGGAAAGGGAAGGTGTGAATAGGGCGGAGGGCAAGACAGATTAAATGAGAGATATGTCATGGAATAGAAGGCAAAGGGAGTGCTAATAGTTTAGTAAAAGACAAAGCATTAGTTCAGAGAGTGTTTATTTGGCAGAATAATTAGCAGCTTTGTCCAAAAGCAAAAACATCAAAAACAAGTTTCAGACAGACGCATGGTTAAAAAATAAAATAAAAACAAATAAATAAATAAATGGCAGTCATGTTCTGAAATTGTTGAAGTCGATGATGAATCCAGAAGGCTGTAGAGTGCCTAATGAGAAATGAAGTGCTGTTCCTTGAGCTTGCGCTGAACTTCACTGGAACATTGCAGCAAGCCAAGGACAGAAATGTGAACATGAGAGCAGAGTGGTGAATTAAAATGGCAAACAACTGGAAGCTTGGGGTCATGCTTGCGGACTGAGCGGAGGTGTTCCGCAAAGTGGTCACTCAATCTGTGTTTGGTCTCCCCGCTGTAGAGGAGACGGCATTGTGAGCAGCGAATACAGTATACTAAATTGAAAGAAGCACAAGTAAATCGCTGCTTCATCTGGAAAGTGTGTTTGGGGCCTTGGATGGTGAGGAGAGAGGAGGTAAAAGGCCTGGTGTTACACTTCCTATGATTGCATGGGAAGGTGCTGTGGGAAGGGGACGGAGTGCTGGGGACGATGGAGGAGTGGACGAGGATGTCGTGGAGGAAATGGTCCCTTTGGAATGCTGATGGGAGGGGAGGGCAAGGCAAGATGTGTTTGGTGATCGCATCGTGCTGGAGGTGGAAATGACAGAGGATGATCCTTTGGATGTGGAGGCTGGTGGAATGGAAAGTGAGGACAAAGGCAACCCTGTCATGCTTTTTGGAGGGAGGGGGAAGAGTTGAGGGCAGAAGTGCAGGAAATGGGTCGGACACAGTTGAGAGCCCCGTCAGCCACAGTATGGGGCAATCTTCGGTTGAGGAAAAAGAACGACGTATCAGAAGTTATTGTGGAAGGTTGCATCATCAGAGCAGATGCGTTGGAGATGGAGAAACTGGGAGAATGGAATGGTATCCTTACAGGAGACAGGGTGTGAGGAAGTGTCGTCGAGGTAGCTGTGGGAGTTGGTGGGCATATCATGAATATTAATAGACAGCCTATCCCCAGAGATGGAGAAGTTGAGGAAGCGGAGGGAAGTATCAGAGATGGTCTATGTGTCGGTGAGAGAAGGGTGGAAATAGGAAACAAAGTTGAAGAAGTTTTCCATTTCTGGGAAAGAGCAGGAAATGGCACTGATACAGTCATCAATGTACCAGAAAAAGAGTTGGGAGAGGGGGCCTGAGTAGGACTGGAACAAGGAATGTTCAACTGTAGGAGTCAGTGGGCTTATAATGAATATTAGTAGACAGCCTATCCCCGGAGATGGAGACAGAGAAGTCGAGGAAGGGAAGGGAAGTGTCGGAGATGGACCATGTGAAGGTGAGAGAAGGGTGAAAATTAGTAGCAAAGTTGATCAGGTTTTCTAGTTCCGGGCGGGAGCAGGAAACGGCACCAATACAGTCATCAATGTACCGGAAAAAGAGTTGGGGGAGGGGCCCTGAGTAGGACTGGAACAAGGAATGTTTGACATATCCCACAAACAGATAGGCATAGCTAGGACCCATGTGGGTACCCATAGCAACACCTTTTATTTGGAGGAAGTGAGTGGAGTTGAATGAGAAGTTGTTCAATGTGAGAACAAGTTCAGCCAGGCAGAGGACGGTGGCGGTGGATGGGGACTGAGTTTGCCTCTGTTCAAGGAAGAAGCAGAGAACCCTCAAACCCTCCTATGGGGGGATGGAGGTGTAGAGAGATTGGATTCCCTTGGAGGACGGAAGATTAGGGCCAGAAAACTGAAAATTGTTGAAATGATGTTGGGCATCAGAAGAGTCAAGGATGTAGGTGGGAAGAGACTGGACCGGGGAGAAAAAATAGAGTCAAGATAGGAAGAAATGCGTTTGGTGGGGCAGGAACAGGCTTAAACGATTGGTCTACCAGGACAGTCCTGTTTGTGGATTTTGGGCAGCAGATAGAAGTGGCTGTCTGGGGTTGTGGGACTGTGAGGTGAAAGATCTCCAGAGGAGCTGAAGTTAGTGACAGTCCTGGCGACAGTGGCTTGATGTTCAGTAGTGGGGTCATGATCCAGGGGGAGGTAGCAAGAATTGTCTGAGAGTTGGTGCTCCTCAGCCTCTGCTAGGTAGAGGTTGGTACGCCAGACAGCAATAGCACCATCATTGTCAGCAGGTTTGATCACAATGTCAGGTTAGACCTGAGAAAATGGAGTGCAGCAAGTTCCCAGGGAGACGGGTTAAAACGAGTGATGGGAGCATAGAAATTAAGATGGCTGATGTCACACTGTCAGTTCTCAATGACCAGACCAAAAGTGAGTAAGTGGCCGGAACAAGGGTTCACATGGAGGGAGAATACTGGAGGCGGGTGAATGGGTCTGCTGGTCAAAGAAGTGAGCCCGAGGCGAAGAAGAGCTCGACGTCATGCCGAGCACGAATGGCACATTGGCCTTTATTACAAGGGGATTGGAGTCCTGCTATAATTATGCAGGGCTTTGGTGAGATCACACCTGGATTACTGTGTGCAGGTTTGGTCTCCATATTTAAGGAAAGATATGGTTGCATTGGAGGCGGTACAGCGAAGGTTCACTAGATTGGTTCCTTGGATGAGAGGGTTGTCCTAAGATGACAGGCTGAGTAAATTGGGCCTATACTTTCTGGAATTTAGAAGAATGAGAGGTGATCTGATTGAAGCATACAAAATGCAGAAGGGTCTTGACAGAGTAGGCACTAAGAGGTTGTTTCCCCTAGCTGGAGAATTTAGGACATGGGGGCACAGTCTCAGGAAAAGGTGTTGATCATTTAGGAGTGAGATGAAAGATTTCTTCACTTAAAGGGTTGTGGATCTTTGGAATTGCCTACCCCAGAGTTGTGGATGCGCCATACTTGAGCGTATTGAAGGCTGAGGTGGACAGATTTTTGGTCTCTCAGGGAATCAAGGGATATGGGGAGCAGGCAGGAAAGTGGAGTTGAGGCACAAGATCAGCCATGATCTTATTGAATAGCAGAGCAGGCTCGAGGGGCCATATGGTCTACTCTTGCTCCTGTTTCTTGGGTTCTTATGTTCTTAAGAACAGGAAATCCTAGAGATTAGTGACCTAGATCAGTGGAGGAGCAAAGGCTGATGCTTATCTGAGCAGAGTGCCTTAATGTTACTTCACCTCAGCAAATATTTAGCAAGCTTCACTCTTTCACGCTTTATTCTAAAGACTTGACATCTGCTAATGTCCAGCCTCTCCATGCCATTCTATCTCTTGTCTTCTCTCTTTCCACTCAATCCTTCTCAGCAGCAAGGGCTTCCTGAAGAAGACGAGGCTTTTGATAAGGTCCCGCATGGGAGATTGGTTAAGAAGGTAAGTGCCGATGGGATCCAGGGCAATTTGGCATATTGGATCTAAAATTGACTTAGTGGCAGGAGGCAGAGGGTGATGGTCGAGGGTTGTTTTTGCGATTGGAAGCCTGTGACCAGTGGTATACCGCAGGGATCGGTGATGGGACCCTTGCTGTTTGTAGTGTACATTAATGATTTAGACGTAAATATAGGAGGTATGATCAGTAAGTTCACATATGAGACGAAAATTGGTGGTGTCGTAAATAGTGAGGAGGAAAGCCTTTGATTACAAGACGATATAGATGGGCTGGTAAGCTGGGCAGAGCAGTGGCAAATAGAATTTAATCCTGAGAAGTGTGAGGTGATGCATTTTGGGAGGACTAACAAGGCAAGGGAATATTCAACGGGTGGTAGGACCCTACGAAGTACAGAGAGTCAGAGGGACCTTGGTGTACTTGTCCATAGATCACTGAAGGCAGCAGCACAGGTAGATAAGGTGGTTAGGAAGGCACATGGGATATTTGCCTTTATTAGCTGAGGCATAGAATATAAGAGCAGGGAGGTTATGATGGAGCTGTATAAAATGCTAGTTAGGCCACAGCTGGAGTACTATGTACAGTTCTGGTCGCCACACTATAGGAAGGACGTGATTACACTGCAGAGGGTGCAGAGGAGATTCACCAGGATGTTGCCTGGGCTGGAGCATTTCAGCTATGAAGAGAGATTGGATAGGCTAGGGTTGTTTTCCTTAGAGCAGAGAAGGCTGAAGGGGGACCTGATTGAGGTATACAAAATTATGAAGGGCATAGATAGGTTAGATAGGAAGAAACTTTTTCCCTTAGCGGAGGGATCAGTAACCAGGGGGCATAGATTTAAGGTAAGGGGCAGGAGGTTTAGAGGGGATTTGAATAGCTAGGTGCTTAATGGCCGGCATGGATACGATGGGCCGAAGGGCCTGTTTCTGTGCTGTATAACTCTATGACTCTATGACAAAGGAGGGATGCTAATCTAAAGATGCACCATTACATGGCCCATCCTTCCCTAGCACCAACAGAGAATTTGGCACTCTTTGGATTAGATAGTGAACTGGGTGGGTTCTGAATGTGAATGAAACACCCAGCACAAGTGAGTAGCAACAGGTCTTGGGGCAGGGAAAGTCCAGTAGAAGCACTCATTACAGTGCGAGGTCCTTTCCTGGCTCTGCTGAGCAAGACAGAGATGAGAATATCAGAGGTCCAACCATAAAAAAAATCTGCTTACCCCTCACAAGCAGATATGCCAGTTATTGGAATGCATTCTAACGTGTTTCAGCACTCTGCTGAAAGTATGGAGGAGTCTGCTTCCCACTTGTGTGTTGTGATCTCATATAATATTACCACTCTGCAGTCTATCTTAGAGATTGTGGTCATCTTCAGGAATATTGCAGCCAAACATTCTCAAGTGGAGTCGGTGACACCACTGTTTAGCTTTGGTGGAAGCTCAAGCGCTCCCATTGGCAGAAGGATCCAGAACCAGAGGACACTGATTTAAGTGATTAGGATATGGATTGCACTACCTTAATGTGTGGTGGAGGCAACACTCCCTAATTTGCAAGGTTATGAGGAAAAGGCCAGGGAGTGGGACTAGGTGAGTTGTTCTTGCAGAGATGGACATGATGGGCCAAATGGCCGCCTTCTCTGCTGTAACCTTTCTATGATTCTATGAGGGGTGAATGCCTGAGCATTATATGGAAGATAGTGACAGAACTATTTATATTTGTGTGGTACAGATACAGAGTAGCATGCCTGGGCTATGTCTGAAGAATGCATAGCGGTATTCCCAGAAAGAATGGTGGTGTGTTCACTATTACTTTCTGGTTCCTTTTCTAAGGGCATTAACTCCTTGCTAGGGTATGCTTTGTGTTCTAATAGATAGACGAGAATATTGTTGCACTGTTCCATAGCCGAGCTAAATCCTGTCCTTGGACAACAGAAAATGCCAAGTCCATGAGTGTGGGTCCATTTTTATAATGTCCACGAGTCAGCACAGGTTAAGGATCAAATCTGTGGTTCTTCAGGTATGTATAACTCAGCCGCTCACTCGCTTAATTAGATAGATCATCAGGAAAGCTCAGTTCATCACTATTTAAATAATTGTTAAACAAGCATTGTACTTGCAACAAGCTATGCTATGGCTATAATTTATTTTAGTGAAGACAAGGGGTTAAATGACTTAGATTCAGTGAAGATGACAAGCAATCACTTATGTGTTTGAACAATGTACTGTTTTATCTCGCTGTTTTCTCGCACTGTTATTTTTAATATCCGTCCTGTGAACAATGTGTAATGTATTGGCCTAGGATTGTAAAGTTTTATTAGAATTGGCAATTTTATTATAAAAGATTTTGATTTCACGTGACAATGCTTTTTATTTCTATGATACTGGGTTTCCTGCTGCTTAATACCTTATCTGTTCATCGTAGTTAGAATCTGAAAGTTTTCAATCTTTAAGACTGCTGTGAATTGTTATCAGATCTTATGTGGAATGTTTTGATCCTATCTGGCAGCTAGCTGATGGATGTGAGATTGAAGAGATGTTCATGCAGTCTTGATCTGAATTTTTTAGTGGCCTATGTGTAGCTTACGAGTGATTTATTGTTTGGAGGAACAGTTGGTATATGTATCAAGTGCCTCTCAACAATTTGTTTTGAATGTAATCTGTAGACATTTTCTGGACGATGTATTTCTGCCTATCAAAGTTTTTTTTCTTACTGTATTACTCAGTATTTACTAGCCTGAAGCCAAGGCTGTCTGTACTTATTCAGTGAGGCTTGTGTTCAAGATAGTTTTGCACTGTTTGCATCATGCTCAATTGAATGTTTAGCCAAGGATGAAGCCAAAAGAGACTTAGCAGGCTTAGTTAACTCAATGCAAAAAATGTCCAACCAAAGCAAAGCATCAATCACAAAAGACAATAGAATTGAACCACATAAACATAATAGTAGAATACAAGTCCGAGGCGCTTGTGACCAAACTGGAGATTGCTCTGGTAAGAATTGCACCCCATTCTAGTTGCGGAGACTCAAGGGAGACATTGAAGTGCTAGAAAAATTTCAGACAAGAGCTCTTTCAACACCTCTTGTGAAGTACACATGTTTCTCCCATCCTCCCATGTACTGTACTTTATAATTGGGTATATAAAATTTCATCATGGTCCCTTCACATACATATTTTATCTAACTCATTCTGTACTTTTTGAGGTGCCCCTTCTCTCTGTCATCTGCAGATTTGACCAATTTGAACTGAAGTTCTGATCTAAACTGTTTATGTAGAGGTATGTCCAATAGTTATGGGAGTGGAAAAGGTAGATCAAGAATTTTACTTTTAAGTTAAACTGAGATTAGGACTAGGGGGACACATGGGTTTTGTCTAATAAAAGGGAATTTTTGGACTGATGTCAAGATCGATCAACACGTGAAATGAACTTGCAAGAAGAGTTGTGAAGGTGTAAAACCCGGAATTATTTAAGTAACAATTAGATGCTGAAATAGGGGAAATTTAGAATCTCTTTGGATGGATGAATTAGGGTAGGCTGAACGGCTTGCCTAATTCCATAATTATTTTGTGAATTGAAGGACTAGTCATACTCCCAAAATTCTCCTAATACTAATTTAAGCACTAATGGGGAATATCCTGGATTGTTTGGCTCTCAAATATTCCTCCTTTATCCTCTGATGGCAGGATGAAGATTAATAAATCACCAGGTGCAAGTATTTGCGTTTGCAAGCCTTACCACTTTGTGGCACAGCACATTGAAGCACCACAAGTTTGTTACTGTACTGCCAAGATAACTGCCTTAAGACAAATTAAAAGAACTGAAGGTGTGCCCATTTGTGTATATGTCTGAAACTGTTCATTCCTGCTTGAAATGCATTAAAACACTCTCAAACAGAGTGATTCTAAACTGCCTTAATTAGTTTTTTTTTCATTTTTGTCATTAGACTGTTGCAAGTGCATAGGCAATTTAAAATAAATGTTTGAGCTGAAAGGCAATTGATATTTGCAAAATAAACTCTAATTGTTACGTTTAAAAAAACTACTTTGTTTTTTCAGAGCAATTACTGGGTTATGAGAAATACATAAAGTTATTTTCTCAGGTATATAAAACTTTTGGCTAGATGTATCTTTGTATTTTAGAGCACCTTTAGGTAAACTATCATGCAGTGCACAGTGGTAAGAATAATTGTGTTTGAGGTAGACGCATCCAGTGTGAGGTGACCAGATTTATTTTTCTTTAAGGATTGTTTTCAATTTGCAGCAAGGTGTAATGTCTGGTGTTATATGCATGGATCTCCGGTGGTATTGCTTATGGTGAGTTTAAGGTTCACACACTTCTTCTCTCAGCCTTCCCCTTTCAGCTGCTGTCCTCCTTCAGTTCTCTTCCTGGTCTCTTTGTTATTTTCTTACTCCTTTACTATACGTTGTTCTCATTCACCTTTTGTCAGGCTGGGCAGCACTTGGGCTGGGTGGCAAGTGAACATGCAGGCTGCAGAGCACTTGACGAGAGGGTGAGCAAGCAGTTGGCCTGGTCAAGCTGGATGAGTGAGCAAGCAGGAGGTGGGAGGACCTCCTATATGAGGACAAGCCAGCAGACTGAGTAAAATAGGGTGCAGGTGACAGGGTCAGCTGGGAAGGAGTTGGAGTGAGCAGGTAATCTGTTACACTGCAAAAAGTGGTTTAGCAGGGAAGCTCAGAAAATTTGATTGATTTTGACTTCATTTTTTTACTAAAACATTTTATTTCAAGAAGTCAATTATTGCACATAAATTTAAAGTGAAACAGGAAAGTGTAAATATTGAACAATTAAAGGTATTAAAAAAATTTAATTAAATATTTTTCCATGAAAGTAAAATCGTACACTGATCTCACTGTGACATTTAAAGCAGGGTATATTGATAGCACATTTGTGCATACTTGTAAAGTTGTGCAAAATGTTTCGTGCCCAATTGAACTTTGAGTGAGGACAGTGTAGCCAGACAGGGTTGATGTGATGAGTACACACCATTTTTGGTCTTCAACTTCATAGTAAAAATAACGTAACCTTAAAACACCTGTCACTCCACACACTTCTGCTCCATGCATTTACCTCATCCACTTCACTCTTATTCCTTGCCAAACTCAAAACCATTTAAAAAAAAATTTGTTCATGGGATGTGGGTGTCACTAGCTAGGCCAGCATTGATTGCCCATCCCTAATTGCCCTTGTGAAGGTGGTGGTGAGCTGCCATCTAGAACCGCTGCAGTTCTTGGACTGTGGGTTAGGAATGCTGTTAGGAAGGGAGTTCCAGGATTTTGACCCAGCGACAGTGAAGGAAGGGCAATATAGTTCCAAGTCAGGATGGTGTGTGACTTAGAGGGGAACTTGCAGGTGGTGGTGTTCCCATGCATCTGCTGGACACAACTTTGCAGTGTCCTTCTAGGTGATAGAAGTCATGAGTTTGGAAGGTGCTGTCAAAGGAGCCTTGGTGAGTTGCTGCAGTACATCTTGTAGATGGTACACACTGCTGCCACTGTGCATCGGTGGTGAATGTTGAAGGTGATGGATGGGGTGCCAGCCAAGCAGGTTGCTTTGTCCTGGATGGTTTCGAGCTTCTTGAGTGTTGTTGGAGCTGCACTCTTCCAGGCAAGTGGAGAGTATTCCATCACAGTCCTGACTTGTGTCTTATAGATGGTGGATAGGCATTGAGGAGACAGGAGGTGAGCTACTCGCCACCGAATTCCTAGCCTGTGATCTGCTCTCGTAGCCACAATATTTATGTGGCTGGTCCAGTTCAGTTTCTGGTCAATGGTAATGCCGTTGAACATCAAGGGGAGATGGTTAGATTCACTCTTGTTTGAGATGGTTATTGCCTGGCACTTACGTGGCGCGAATATTACATGCGACTTATCAGCCCAAGCCTGGATGTTGTCCAGGTCTTGCTGGCTCTGGACATAGTCAGCTTTAATACCTGAGAAGTCATGAGTGGTGCTGAACATTGTGCAATCATCAGCAAACATCCCCACTTCTGACCTTATGATGGAAGGATGTCATTGATGAAGCAAATGATGATGGTTGGGCCTAGGACACTACCCTGAGGAACTCCTGCAGTGATGTTCTGCGACTGAGATGATTGACCTCCAACTACAACCATCTTCCTTTGTGCTAGGTATGATTCCAACCAGCAGAGAGATCCCGCACCCCCCCCCCCCCCCACCCCCCCGCCAATTCCCATTAACTCCAGTTTTGCTAGGGCTCCTTGGTGCCGTACTCTGTCAAATGCTGCCTTGATGTCAAGGGCAGTCACTCTCACCTCACCTCTGGGGTTCAGCTCTTTTGCCCATGTTTGGACCATGGCATTAATGAGGTCAGGAGCTGAGTGACCCTGGCAGAACCCAAACTAAGCATCGGAGAGCAGATTATTGCTGAGAAAGTGCCTCTTGATAGCGCTGTCGATGAACCCTTCCATCACTTCCGGTACAATTTTCCACATTGCCAGGTAGATGCCGGTGTTGTAGCTGCACTGGAATAGCTTGGCTAGGGGCACAGTTAGTCTTCAGTACTATTGCTGGAATGTTGTCAGGGCTCATAGCCTTTGCAGTGTCCAGTGCCTTCAGCCGTTTTTTGATATCACATGGAGTGAATCGGATTGGCTGGAGACTGGCATCTGTGATGCTGGGGCCCTCAAGAGAAGGCCAAGATGAATCATCCACTCTGCACTTCTGGCTGAAGATGAATGCAAATGCTTCAGCCTTGTCTTTTGCACTGATGTGCTGGGCTCCCCTCTTGTTGAGGATGGGGATATTTGTGGAGCCTCCTCCTCCTGTTAGTTGTTTAATTGTCCACCACTGTTCCTTACTGGGTGTGGCAGGACTACAGATCTTAGATCTGTTCTGTTGGTTGTGGGATCGCTTAGCCCTGTCTATTGCATGCTGTTTAAGCTGTTTGGCATGCAAGTAGTCCTGTGCTGTAGCTTCACCAGGCTGACACCTCATTTTGAGGTATGCCTGTTTTTTTTTTTGTTTTGTTTTTTTTTTGCTGCTTCTGGCATGCCCTCCTGCACTCTTCATTGAACCAGTAATTTGACTTTGAAAGCAGTATAACCTGTAATTCAATTAGCACATTAAAAAATAAACTGGCAGGGCAGGATGCAGGGCAGCCCCAGGTTGGAGAGTTGATTGAGCACCACCGAGCGACAGGCAGCCAACAAAATGCCTGCAGTCTGAATGAATAGAAGAGAGGCAACCATGGGGCAAGTATGCAGTGAAGGCCTTAAGTAAACTTAAACTTATTCACTGAGGCCTTGAGTAAACTGTAAATAAAGCTAACGTTAATTGAAGTTTTATCTGGCAGCAGCAGCACTTGCTTGGCCCAAGAACTAAGATTTAAATGAAATTTACCTGCAGTGTCAGCTGAATAATAGGCATGGCAGGGGAGTAGCAGCATCACCTGGCATTGGCATATGTCTCCTGGAATGGCTTCGATCATTATTTGCAAGTGAAAGGGCACTTCTGTGCATTCCTGAGGGAGTGCTGTCTTTCAGAGGAGACATCTGCCAGTACAAATGGACATAGGAAATCCTATAACACTTTGAAAAAGAGCTGGGAATTTTTTTAATCGCCTGGCCAACTTTCCTCCCTCAACAAACACCATCGAAGAGAAAGTAACTGGTCATTCATCTTACTTCTGTTTATGTGGCCATGCTATTTGTAGGTCACATTCAGGTAATAGCAACAGTGACTAATTCATTGTATGTTAACTTTGGGACATCCTAACATGTGATATACTAAATAAATGTGAGGTATTTACAAAATAAGAATATTTGTTTAGATGACTTCAATGTATGCACTGTGCCATCATGTACCTTTATGTTTTGGAGATTGTTACAGCCACGTGGGGCGACATGGGTGGTTCCCACAGTTAAACTCCCCACCTGACTGAAGCAAGTGTATTTTTATTCGAGTTTAGCCCCTTAGTGTTTTATTTTTCAAATAAACAGACAGCGACATGCTTACTTAAAGTTTTTAATAAACAGAAAATCAGTTGTTTTTCTTGATCCCGAAATTGTCACAACAGCATTCACTCATACATTCGCTCACACACAAGAAGAGACAGATAGAGAAGGGTGACTTTTAGTGGGGAGGAGGTCATGATAAATCTGTTGGATTCTCTTGAAGATCAAGTCCGAGATGGGTGCAGGTCCGAGATGGGTGCAGGTCCGAGATGATTGTAGATTTCTCTCTTGATTGAACGTACAGTTGAAGACAGTGGGTCACTTCTAGTTCTCTGTGCTATATAATATAGATGTAGGATTCTGCAGCAGGGCATGTGCCTTCTGACTTGGTTAGAACACAAGCTGTTAGAATGTTGCTTCTCTCGCTGTCTTGCTGTCTTTTAAGATAAAACTGTGTCATCTCTCAATTCCTGGTAGGAGACATTCTCTTCTCTTCCCCATGGTGATCACACAGGGCTTTTACACCACCTTTGTTTCAGAAGAAAACATTCAATTCTGGAATATTTTTAGGATGGGTGACATTGACACCTTTTAGTTTTGAAGATTCGTCCTTTGTCTTTGTCAAATAGTTTGAATACACAAAAGTGCAATCCCTTTTTCTTCAATGGCCATTTTAGACCATTGTTCACTTTTTAAAATAAAGGTTCATTTTTTAAAAGACAAAGTCAGTTTTTCTTAACTCTTCAGTTAGTCCATAATTTGTATCGTCGCACTTCCAGTGTGCGTGGCAAGATGATAATATCATGAAATGGTCATTATATACTATATAAGTATATAAATACAAGTGATGCACCAGTAAAACTGAATCTGGACCCAGCAGAGAATAATGATTTGACAGTGACAATACTTACTGAAGATATTACTGAGCCAAGAAGCATGTGAACAACCTGTCATCTCTTTGAGAGAATGAAAGATGAGAATCATTATTCTTTCTTTCTGTCAAGTGCAAAAGAAAGGAGAAGCTGTATTAAATATATCATTGTCTTTATATTTTAAAGTTATTATAGTTAACTTTTATGTCTGTGTTTTCCTGTTGAGAGAGATATAGCCATCCCCTGACAAGTTTATCTTTGGAGGAAAAATGGTTTGTTCTTGAAAGTTTGTGCAAGAAGGGCATCTGCTTCCTATTACCTGTCTCTGTTGATTTTGCACTTAAAACAGAAACTACTTTTCAATTGTACATGAGCATTTTGCATTTCATCATTCTTTTGTCCCTTCAAATAGAACTTGCAGTTCTGAAGCACCTTTTAATGATCTTGAAGTGTAGGAAGAATCTTAAGAAAGAAGTCACCCATACCACTTCTGTTTCATTTTTCATTTGATTAATCACTCCCTACTGTGTGATTCTTCTTTCATTTTTCCATTCCAAAATTAATATCACCAATCGCTATTGTCATGCAAGTGTAGTTTTTTCCCTCTGTTTAAAAACTAAGAGGGGCAGTGTCCCTTTAAGACTGGGAGTTGTTCTCTCTGGGAACAGTGTGAGCAAGCAGCAAGCCTGTTTTCTAGGCAACAGCAGGAGAGAGATGTCACCTGCTGTATTATGTTAGTTAACTGTGTGTAAAGACTGGCTAGAAACAGTTTGATCTGGAGACCAGCAAAGCGTGCTCACTGAAGGAGGGATCTCTCTCTCTCTTGCTTAGCAGAAAAATCTACATTGATCTACAGGCTGTGTATTGTCGAAGGAGGGAAAGAAAAACCCTGGAAAGGAAATATTTGTATCGTTGGAGGTAGCAAATTCCTTTTTACGTGCAGTCTCTAAGAAGTCTTTGCCTCAGGAGTGACTTTCCATTGCCTTTTTTGTGTTTCTGGGAGTTCTGGAATTCTCAGTAATGTTTCTACTGAAAGACTGCTAATTTAAAAATCCAATTAGAACTCTTGCTATACTCCTTGTTGAAAGGACTGTGTGACGCCTGCTGCAACTGAAGTGCTTTGAACGCCTATGCATTAAAGACTGTTCGTCGAATTTGCCTGGAGACTTCGAGTGGCTGTTTGATTGTTCGGCTCTAGGACACCTCACTGAACCGGGAACATAACCCATAAAAACTTACAACCCACTTATTTATTTATTCCTAAGAAACAGCTCAAATTTTATTGAAACCGGTTAACAGTTGGTTTTTGAATGTATGTGTGTGTGCATGAAGGTTAGGAGAAATGAGAAGTTATAAGGTCTTTAGACATAGATTTATCTCAATAGTGTTTAAAATTTAGTTTATTAAATAAATAGTTAATTTGTCGTTGTTTAAAGGTACCTGGTTTCGTCTGTTTTCTTCTGGGGGTTAATAAAGTGTTTAATTTGGCTGATTTTCGGGAGGTGGGAAAACTTTAATAATATGCTATGACCTGTGAAATAATGGGACTGAACTGACAGTGCATTATTCCCACCTCGGTAATAACGCTATGCACCTGTACCCTGGCTGTTTTTCCCAATGGATTAGGGTCACTGTGTTCTATCAGTAATTTGAGATTATTGGCGTAAAGTTGTAACAATGAGCATAAGTATTCATTACATATCATTATTAGTTGTTGGCTCTGTATCCTTGCAATAATACCTGAACTGCCTATGTGATTCAAATAAATGAGACTCAGATTTGTCTGCTGCAGAACATTGAACATTCCAACTGATCATCAAAACCTAGTTCACAGTGAATCATTAGAATCAATATAAACTGAATCCAAGTTCACAGCCGCTGCTTTTCATGATGTTTCTTTCCCCAAAATCTATTCTGTTTTTCTTCTGAAAACAGTGATGTGTATTAGGGTGAGCCTCTGAATGGTGTATAGATTCTGGTGTTTCTCAATATATGAACCTAGATGCTGAGTGTCAGCAAGCTGTACCGCTTAAAACTCCGTTCCCAAGCTACTGACTCCATCCCTCTCCCTCGCAATATTCTAAGATTAATCCAATCTATTCGCAATCTTGCTGTCACATTTGACCCCGAGATGCGCTTCTGACCTCATATTTGTGCCATCACTAAGACCGCCTATTTCAACCTCCATAACATCGCTCGGTTTTGCCTCTGTCCTTGCACATCTGCTGTTGAAACTCTCATTCATACCTTTGTTGCCTCTAGACCTGCCTATTCCAACGCATTCCTGGCTGATCTCCCACATTCTATCCTCCGTAAACTTGAGGTCATCCAAAACTCTGGTGCCCTTGTCTTAACTGGCACCAAGTCCCATTCCCCATCACCCCTGTGGTCGCTAACGTACGTTGGCTCTCGGTCAAGCAACATCTTGATTTTAACATTTTCATGCTTGTTTTCAAAACCCTCCATAGCCTCACCCCTCCCTATCTCAGAAATCTCCTCCAGCCAGCTTCAGAGATAAGCCTAATGCCCTTATCCATTATCTTTACATCAGCAGGAACAACAACTTACATTATCTATACATGAGCACTTTCCAGCTTTGGCTAATAAATGTTTGATGTCTTTGCAGCCCCGGAACAGATTGGCCAAGAGCCAATTGGAATATTTCTACAGTTTTGGCAAACATCAAAAGGATGAGAAATAAATAAATTGACCACAGTAAACTGGGCTGACCTGTTAATGGGTAAACTGCAAACAAGCAAAATTCATTCAGAAATTGTTACTGGAAAGTTGTTTCCTGAATTCTTCCTTAGTTCTTCTCTGATGTGGGTGACACTGGCAAAGCCATCCGAGTTGCACCAAGGAGGTGGTACTATTTAAATGCAAGTTCTTTCTTCTTCTTTAGCTGAATTACAATGAACAATGCCAAGGGTGAATAATTTTTGGCGATATGATTTCTAAACCAATTGGTGAATTTGAGATGTTCTACAGTTAATCACCTGAGACTGCAACAGATCATATAAACCTATCAAAATTATCCATTTGGATTTTTCTTATGTAAAGCTGAGTTTCAGTTTAAGATCTTTATGCATAATTATTTTCTTTGTTGTACAATATGTAATTTTGTGCCCATATGCTCTGCAGCTTAACTAATTGTTGAGATCCCAAAGGCATCGATTATAGTTGTAAAATATTAATCTTTTGAGTATCTTCACTTGCATGGTGCCACCTATATTGCAGGGAAATGGACATCTCGATTTTTTTTTTGATGAGACACCAAAGCAATTCATTACATTTTATATTTCGGAGCTGACTTGGGTCTTTGCACTAATACCATTGGCTTTGTTTAGTATGTGATTGAATATCTATGTAATGCAAGTAAAATAAATAATGGAATTTGGTCATGAAGGCAGAGCCTGTTGAACTATCCCAATAGTGTTGATGAACTTGAAGTGATCAAATATTTACATCTATATTTAATGACACTGAATTACAGTTTTAGTCATTCAGACACTGTTTGAGTATTTCTTTAATTATGATTACAGATGCCAAATTAATATTAATATCTATTTTTGAAAGTTGTGTTGTGAATTGCCAAAAAAAGTATGAATAATGGAATCAACATATATCCAAGCAGTCACAGTTAAATCCCTTCAGCATTAGCATCTGGAACAATTAGCATCATCATGTATCTCCTTCCTATTTCACATTGAGAGGTCTAGGTGACACATAGGGCTCAATTTTACTGGCCCCTCGATACCACAAACCGCGGTGCAGGGACCAGTAAAATGTTGCGGGGAGAGGCCTGCCTCGTCCCGCAACGTCGAGAGGGGCCCACTGCACATTACCGGCGGCGGGGGGACCTTGGTGCGGCGGGCCCTTCGTCTGCATATTCAAATGAACATAAGTGAGATGCTAATAAACTTATCTGCAGGCGGCGGACGTCCCACGCTGATTTTACAGCCTTCGTTCGGCCTTCGCACGCCTTCGGAGTTCCGAGGCGAGAACCTGGTGGGGAGGGGGGGAGGAATATAATTTTCAGGGTGGGAGGGGTGGAGGAGCGGGGAAAACTTTTATTATTGGCTGTGGGGATGTTGGGAAGGTGTTGAGGGTCAAAGGGAACAAATGTCGGTGGGGGGGGGGGGGGGTGGAAGTTCGTGATACTAATAAAATTTTATTTTGGCGGTAGAAGGCCAATGTGTGATTTACCCATTGCAGTTTGGGAGACGGGATTTAGAGCTGAAATCAAAAATTTATTTTGTATCCCTGAGACCGGGACCTTTAAATATTAAAATATTACTGAAAGTCTTGAAGCGCTTTAAAAATAGCGCCAGCGCCTGCGCGGTAGCACACATGTCATTGCCGGGGACGCAGTGGTCGCCCCTACATGCCATCGGGGGCGGCCGCTCCACCCCCACTATTTAAATGAGCCCCCACGCGTAATATTGCGGGGGCTCCTCAGCGGCCCTTCCGTGTCGGAAGGCCAGCAAGTTGAAAGCGGCACGCGATTAAACTTCAGCCCATCCAGTGGAAATGGATAGTTGCTTAGATCAATGCTATCCCTGTTGAAAAGGAATATCGAGGTCCCTGACCCTTGGTTCAACAGCTGGCAAGAAGATCTACATGTCTCAAGCATATTTAACTGTTAAATGATTCCAAGGATTCACAGTCCTTAGGCCATACAAATTAGAAAATAAAATGTTCTTTTCAGCAAGTGAGTCAGACAGTAATTTTGCATGGATACATAACCTAACCAGATTAGCTGGCTCATTCAAGCATATGAATCAGGCTTTTGTTAAACTTGTCAAACAAGCTTGCAACTATCATGGCCTGTATGTTAATCATAATTTTGATCAGTTGCAGCAAATAACAGGATTTTTATCTTTTTCTTCTATTCGCCTTTTATAATCAATTTTAAACCATAAAAACCGCAATTTCTATAGTCTGATTTTCTCATTCTGTATTATTGCACAATTTTTGAAACCATTATGGGAAGTTTAAAAGGAATCAACTTTAATTCAATTGCCAATGTAGGACAATGTATTTTGTTTTGTAAAGCAGACACACAACTTGTTTACCAGTATTATGCATTGAAATGAATCAAAGAAACCTTTTTTTAGTAATCATGTTGAACATTGAATGTTCATGACTATCAATGATAAATTGCTAATTGTAAAGCATTCAACCCTTTGCTCTATTTTATTTGATTCTGGCATGTATCATTCTTCAAAAATGCCTTCAGTTACATCTGCAACAGTTCTTTTCCCCAGAATAATTAATGAGCTGTTTAGAAAACAAAAACTTTATTTGTGTGACTTTCGAACTGAAAAATTTCAACAGCAAATTCTTCTGTGCCTCTTATTTCTGGGAAATGAGTTATCTAAATGCAAAGCAAAACTAGCCATTAGGCACTTGGCAAGGTTATCACTTTACAGCATTGACACTGTTGTTCTGTCGTAGAAAGGATTGTGAACCTCATACAAACCAACTATTCCAGAGGTATGTAGGAAAGGGTAATTAACTGTACAGAACACACTTTTAGAAATCTTTGTTGGAAATTATTCCCATTATCCTGGTTGAATAGTTTTTAAACAAATTATTAATCCAGCAACTGCTCAGAAGAATGCTGTAAAGTAGACCTTGAGCATTTTTTCTTTATTCGCTGCTCACATAAGCAAATTTAACAAGAATGAAGTAATAATTCTAAAAAGGTCGCTTTTATAAAAAGGTACATACTACAACACATTGAAATTAAATTGTTCACTGAAAATAGGGAAAAGCCTGGAAAGTCTCAGTGCATAGAGTTCCTTGTTTAATATTTCCTCGACATGTTGATGCACTCAACACCTTTGAAATATTTCCGTGGATTTTTGAATGCATTGAGGATGATGTTGCGAAGTTGCAGCGCAACCAAATGGGACAGACGCGATGGATCAGATGCTCTTTCTCTGGATTCTTGATAAGCAAGGGCGTGAAAGGTTATCTGGTAGAAGGGAATGTGGAGTCGAGGTTACAATCAGATCAGCCATGATCTTATTGAATGGCGGAGCAGGCTCGAGGGGCCAAGTAAGTTGTAAGTTCGTATGTCCATATTTTTCATATGTTTGTAATAATACAGTTTCAGTTCAAATGGTGAAGCTGAAATTAGTGTCATGCAGGCCCCCCACCTGCCAAGAATGAGGCACATTAATTTCGCCACATGAACGTTAAATTTCAAATTGTTGCTGGGAAGAAGAGAAGGCCTGTTACAAGGAATTGCCAGGCCCCTGGCCAGAAAGACATTTTTGCATATTAGCAGACAGTGTAGGAACAAAGAAGCTATCTCCTGCTCCCATACAATACACAGAATAGACCTGGTTTTTGAACAGCGGCAGCAGTGAGAGTGCGAGCCAGGGGGCAGCTGGGAAGGTAAGTTTCAGTATAAAGTACTTACCTAGCGATTCGGCAGCTTCTTTTTGAACAGCGGTAGCAGTGAGAGTGTGAGCCAGGGGGCAGCTGGGAAGGTACGTTTCAGTATAAAGTACTTACCTAGCGATTCGGCAGCTTCTTTTTGAACAGCGGTAGCAGTGAGAGTGTGAGCCAGGGGGCAGCTGGGAAGGTACGTTTCAGTATAAAGTACTTACCTAGCGATTCGGCGGACACGGGCACTGCTGGGTAAGTGAACTTATATATTCGGGCAGTGGCTAAACCCGAAACACTACACGTGTAGTGTCTCCCACCCATCCTCCTCCTCTAACCAAACAAAAAGGACTCTTGTGTGGAGGGTTTGGTAAGGTAAGGTTTTCCTTTATTTTTACTTAATCTCTGTGTCAATTTAGAGCAGAGGGGATGGAAGCTAGGGCAGTTGCATGCTCCTCTTGCAGGATGTGGGAGGTAAGGGTCACCACTTGTGTCCCTGCTGACTTCACCTGTGAGAAGTGCACCCAACTCCAGCTCCTCACAGACAGCGTTAGGGAGCTGGAGCTGTATGAACTTCGGATCATTCAGGCGGCTGAGGGGGTGATAGAGAGCAGTTATAGGGAAGTAGCGACACCTAAGTTACAGGATAAAGGTAGCTGGGTGATCGTCAGGGGAGGGAAAGGGAATAGGCGCACAGTGCAGGGATCCCCTGTATCCGTTCCCCTCGATAATAAGTATACCGTTTTGGATATGGTTGGGGAAAGCCACAGCGGCCAGGTCTCTGGCACTGAGCCTGGCTCTGCGGCTCAGAAGGGAAGGGGGGGGGGAGAATAGGAGAGCGATAGTGATAGGAGATTCAATGGTTAGAGGAACAGACAGGAGATTCTGTGGTCGCGAACGAGACTCCCGGATGGTATGTTGCCTCCCGGGTGCCAGGGTCAGGGATGTCTCGGATCGAGTCTACAGGATTCTTAAGGGGGAGGGGGAGCAGCCAGAAGTCATGGTACACATCAGTACCAATGACATAGCTAGGAAAAGGGATGATGACCTGAAAAGCGAATATAGGGAGTTAGGTTGGAAGCTAAAAGGCAGGACGAGCAGGATAGTAATCTCAGGATTGATACCGGTACCACGTGCTAGTGAGGTTAGAAACAGAGAGCGAGTGCAGATGAACACTTGGCTACAGAGCTGGTGTAGGAGGGAGGGCTTCAGATATGTGGATCATTGGGATACCTTTTGGGGAAGGTGGGACCTGTACAAGAAGGACGGGTTGCATCTGAACTGGAGGGGCACCACTATCCTGGGCGGGAGGTTTGCTAGCGCTCTTCGGGAGGGTTTAAACTAGTTTGGCAGGGGGGTGGGAACCGGAGCTACGGATCAGTGGATGGGGTAGCTGTTGAACAGGCAGATACAGAGTGCAGACAGTCTGTGAGGAAGATTATACAGTTGACAGGGCAAAGTTGCAGCCAGTATGATGGGTTGCAGTGTGTCTATTTTAACGCAAGAAGTGTCAGGAATAAGGGTGATGAACTTAGAGCATGGATCAGTACTTGGAGCTGCGATGTTGTGGCCATTACGGAGACGTGGATATCACAGGGGCAGGAATGGATGTTGGATGTTCCGGAGTTTAGATGTTTCAAAAGGAATAGGGAGGGAGGTAAAAGAGGTGGGGGAGTGGCATTGCTAATCAGGGATAGGATCACAGCTGCAGAAAGGGAGGTCATCGAGGAGGGTTTGTCTACTGAGTCATTATGGGTGGAAGTCAAAAACAGGAAAGGAGCAGTCACTTTATTGGGAGTTTTCTATAGACCCCCCAATAGCAACAGAGACACGGAGGAACAGATTGGGAGGCAGATTTTGGAAAGGTGCAGAAATAACAGGGTTGTTGTCATGGGTGACTTCAACTTCCCTAATATTGATTGGAACCTCCTTAGTGCAAATAGTTTGGATGGAGCAGTTTTTGTCAGGTGTGTCCAGGAAGGTTTCCTGACAATATGTAGATAGGCCGACTAGAGGGGAGGCTATGTTGGATTTGGTGCTTGGCAACGAACCAGGCCAGGTGGCAGATCTCTCGGTGGGAGAGCATTTCGGTGATAGTGATCTCAACTCCCTGACCTTTACCATAGTCATGGAGAGGGACAGGAGCAGACGGGATGGGAAAATATTTAATTGGGAGAGGGGAAATTACAATGCTATTAGGCAGCAACTGGGGAGCATAAATTGGGAACAGATGTTCTCAGGGAAATGCACGACAGAAAAGTGGAGGTTGTTTATGGAGCACTTGCTGCGAATGCTGGATAGGTTTGTCCCGATGAGGCAAGAAAGGGATGGTCGGGTGAAGGAACCTTGGATGACAGATGTGGAACAGTTGCCAAGAGGAAGAAGGAGGCTTACTTAAGGTTGAGGAAGCAAGGATCAGACAGGGCTCTAGAGGGTTACAAGGTAGCCAGGAAGGAACTGAAGAATGGACTTAGGAGAGCTAGAAGGGGACATGAAAAAGTCTTGGCGGGTAGGATTAAGGAAAATCCCAAGGCGTTCTACACTTATGTGAGGAACAAGAGGATGGCCAGAGTGAGGGTAGGGCCGATCAGGGATAGTGGAGGCAACTTGTGCCTGGAGTCGGAGGAGGTAGGGGAGGTCCTAAATGAATACTTTGCTTCAGTATTCACTAGTGAGAGGGGCCTGGTCGTTTGTGAGGACAGCGTGAAACAGGCTGATATGCTCGAACAGGTTAATGTTAAGAGGGAGGATGTGCTGGAAATCTTGAAAGACATGAGGACAGATAAGTCCCCGGGGCCAGACGGGATATACCCAAGGATATTAAGGGAAGCGAGGGAAGAGATTGCCGCGCCTTTGGCGATGATCTTTGCGTCCTCACTGTCCACTGGAGTAGTACCAGATGATTGGAGGGTGGCAAATGTTGTTCCCTTGTTCAAGAAAGGGAATAGGGATAACCCTGGGAATTATAGACCAGTCAGTCTTACGTCGGTAGTGGGCAAATTATTGGAGAGGATTGTGAGAGACAGGATTTATGATTATTTGGAAAAGGATAGTTTGATTAGAGACAGTCAGCACGGCTTTGTGAGGGGCAGGTCATGCCTCACAAGCCTTATTGAATTCTTTGAGGATGTGACAAAACACATTGATGAAGGAAGAGCAGTGGATGTGGTGTATATGGATTTTAGCAAGGCATTTGATCAGGTTCCCCATGGTAGGCTCATTCAGAATGTAAGGAGGCATGGGATACAGGGAAAGTTGGCTGTCTGGATACAGAATTGGCTGGCCCATAGAAGACAGAGGGTGGTAGTAGATGGAAAGTATTCAGCCTGGAGCTCGGTGACCAGTGGTGTTCCGCAGGGATCTGTTCTGGGACCTCTGCTCTTTGTGATTTTTATAAATGACTTGGATGAGGAAGTGGAAGGCTGGGTTAGCAAGTTTGCCGATGACACGAAGGTTGCTGGAGTTGTGGATAGTGTGGAAGGCTGTTGTAGGTTGCAACGGGAGATTGACAGGATGCAGAGCTGGGCTGAGAAGTGGCAGATGGATTTCAACCTGGAAAAGTGTGAAGTGATTCATTTTGGAAGGTCGAATTTGAATGCAGAATACAGGCTTAATGACAGGATTCTTGGTAGTGTGGAGGAACAGAGGGATCTTGGGGTCCATGTCCATAGATCGCTCAAAGTTGCCACCCAAGTTGATAGGGTTGTTAAGAAAGCTTATGGTGTGTTGGCTTTCATTAACAGGGCGATTGAGTTTAAGAGCCGCGAGGTTATGCTGCAGCTCCATAAAGCCCTGGTTAGACCACACTTGGAATATTGTGTTCAGTTCTGGTCGCCTCATTATAGGAAGGATGTGGAAGCTTTAGAGAGGGTGCAGAGGAGATTTACCAGGATGTTGCCTGGTCTGGAGGGCATGTTTTACAAAGAAAGGTTGAGGGAGCTAGGGCTTTTCTCATTGGAGCGAAGAAGGATGAGAGGTGACTTGATAGAGGGGTACAAAATGATGATGAGAGGCATAGATAGAGTGGATAGCCAGAGACTTTTTCCCAGGGCAGAAAGGGCTATCACCAGGGGGCATAATTTTAAGGTGATTGGAGGAAGGTTTCGGGGAGATGTCAGAGGTAGGTTCTTTACACAGAGAGTGGTGGGTGCGTGGAATGCACTGCCAGCGGTGGTAGTAGAAGCAGATACATTAGAGACATTTAAGCAACTCTTGGATAGGTACATGGATGATAGTAGTATGAAGGGTATGTAGGTAGTTTGATCCTAGAGTAGGTTAAAGGTTCGGCACAACAGCGTGGGCCGAAGGGCCTGTACTGTGCTGTACTGTTCTATGTTCAAACCAGTCGGTCACGTGACCACTCTGCTGGCCAACTTGGGGAGTTTTAAATTGTAGGGAGAGTGTTTGAACTGGTGGAAGGCAATTTTGCTCCTGGACTGAGAACTCTCCTGTCTGCTCCCATCTTTTTCTCACCAGCTTTGGAATCCATTTAAGCCATGAGATTTCCCTGGCAGATGAGATAAAGGAGAATCCTAAAAGATTCTATAAGTATGTTGAGAGTAAAAGGGTAGCTAGGGACAGAGTAGGTCCCCTTAAGGATCAATGTGGTAATCTGTGTGGAGCCACGGGAAATGGGCAAAGTCTTAAATGAATACTTCTCCTCTGTATTTACCGTGGAGAAGGTCATGGAAGCTAGTGAGTTCAAGGGAGGGAACAGCGATATCCTGGAGCATATCAACATTACAAAGGAGGAGGTGTTGGAGGTTTTGAAGTGTATTAAGGTGGATAAATTCCCAGGGCCTGACCAGGTGTATCCTAGGATGCTATGGCAAGCAAGGGAGGAGATTGCTGGGGCTCTGGCAGAGATTTTTGTATCATTGGTAGCCACGGGTGAGGTACCGGAAGACTGGAGGATAGCTAATGTGCCTTTATTTAAGAAGGGCAGCAGGGATAAGCCAGGGAACTACAGGCTGGTGAGCCTTACATCAGTGGTGGGAAGGTTATTGGAAGGGATTCTGAGAGACAGGATTTATATGCATCTGGAAAGGCATGGTCTGATTAGGGATAGTCAGCATGGCTTTGTGCGTAGGAAATCATGTCTCACAAATTTGATTGAGTTTTTTGAGGAGGTGACCAAGAGCATTGACGAGGGCAGGGCGGTGAATGTTGTTTACATGGACTTTCGCAAGGCCTTTGACAAGGTCCCGCATGGTAGGCTGGTCCGGAAGGTTCGATCACATGGGATCCAGGGTGAGCTTGCCAATTCGATACAAAATTGGCTTGGTGATAGGAGACAGAGGGTGGTAGTGGAGGATTGCTTTTCAGATTGGAGGCCGGTGACCAGTGGTGTGCCGCAGGGATCAGTGCTGGGCCCTTTGTTGTTTGTCATATATTTTAATGACTTGGATGTGAATGTAAGGGGCATGATTAGTAAGTTTGCAGATGACACCAAAATTGGTGGTAGAGCGGACAGTGAAGAAGGTTGTCTAAGGTTACGACAGGATATAGATCAACTGGGAAAGTGGACAAGGGATTGGCAAATGGAATTTAACGCAGACAAGTGCGAAATGATGCATTTTGGGAAGTTAAACCAGGGCAGGACATATACAGTGAATGGCAGGACCCTGGGAAGTTTTGTTGAGCAGAGAGACCTTGGGGTGCAAGTACATAGTTCCCTGAAAGTGGCAACACAGGTAGACAGGGTGGTGAAGAAGACATATGGCATGCTTGCCTTCATCAGCCAAGGCATTGAGTACAAGAGTTGGGACGTCATGTTCCAGTTGTACATAACGTTGGTTAGGCTGCATTTGGAGTACTGTGTGCAGTTCTGGTCGCCGCACTACAGGAAAGATGTGATTAAGCTAGAGAGGGTGCAGAAAAGATTCACAAGATGTCGCCTGGTTTGGAGGGCTTGAGTTATAAAGAGAAATTGGATAGGCTGGGTCTGTTTTCCCTGGAGCGAAGGAGGCTGAGAGGGGACATGATAGATAGAGGTATATAAAATTATGAGAGGCATAGATAGGGTAGATAACAAGAGTCTGTTTCCCATGGTAGGAGTGACTAAAACTAGAGGGCATAGATTTAAGGTGAGAGGGAGGAGGGGTAAATTTTTCACACAAAGAATATCTGAAATGAGCTGCCAGCGGAGGTGGTGGAGGCAGGAACAGTAGCAACATTTAAGAGGCATCTGGACAGGTACCTGAATGAGCAAGGCATAGAGGGATATGGAATTAATGTAGGCAGGTGGGATTAGTATAGATAGGCATTATGGTCGGCATGGACATGTTGGGCCGAAGGGCCTGTTTCTATGCTGTACGACTCTGACATGAACCCCAAGATAGAAAAGTCTCCTACAGTGAACAAGGTTTAAGAAGAATACTGGGCCCTAATGAAAAGCAAGATCTACCTGCAAGCTAAGGACTATACAGTGAGCTTGAAGACCCATAATCAAAAACTCTTCAGATATTGCCTCAAACTTTTCCACTTTATCTCTTCTCTTTTCTGTCTCTATATCGCATATGCATGCTAGCATAGGTGTGTCGTGTTTCTGTAGGCGTCAACCGAATTAAAGTTTTAAATAAATTTCAATCTTCTTTAAATTTAAGAGAGCCTGTTTATGCTAATTTCTTTGCCTTCTATTTGGAAAGCAGTGAACAAGGATTCACCAAGAGGGAGCTAAAAACAGTGTGTTTGAAAATGAAACCCTGTTCTGGTAAGACCAGGTGAAGGCTGAAAGGGACCCCTAGTCACTTTTCTCACCTGGTCGTTACAAGTGCAAGAGCAAAAGTAATGTTTGTGGACATTCACAGGGATGCTTGGAGAGGAAGGAGACTATGCTTTTGTAAAACAACAAATTATCTTCTTCTTCTGAATTCTGAAAGTTTTATTTTAACTTAGAGAGGAGTCAGTCTTGAGTTATACATGTGAAAAAGTCAAGGAAAAGGCCCTTTGCCTGAAGTCTGTCCCTCTCTCACTCAATTCAACCAATGTAGTATGTAGTTGAGTTTGACTCTTATTGGTGGATTATTCCTAAAATTTATCACCTTGACTGAAATGTTTTCTTCTGACTTTTTCTAATAGTGATGTTACAAATTGTCTGTACACCGTAGCTGTTCTCTTTGATACAGTAGCACTGGTTGTTCCACAGTGGTTCCTGCACCTCTTGCATTTAGGAGTTACCTGCATTACCCAATATCTAATTGTAATCCAGAGGTTTAAAAATTAGGTCTTCTAGTGCTCCAAATGGAACACTTTGTCTTTTGTAGGTGCCCTTACTTATACTGCTGCAATCCTTAAGTGCCAGACTAATAATTCCTCAGTTAAGCAAGGCCAGATATGAACTATTAAGCTACTTTATTTTATAGACCCCAAACAAACATACAGAGTAGCAGTTGTAATTGAATTTCACTATGCTTAACTTCATTTCCCTCCACATATATAATTAAAAATAATAAGTTGTGCCCCAGTCCCCATGTTACTGGACCAACTTAACTTTTTATGTGATCAAACTTCTACTTTGACTGGTCTGAGTTTAAGATTAGAAATCTTTCCTTCACAAGGTTGGGCAAACTCTCCTGTCGTAACTTGACTTACCCAGAACCTTTGTTCCTTCTGACCGCAGGAAGTGAGAAGACCGCCCCTTCACCTTTGCCCCTTCTGACCACAGGAAGTGAGAAGACCGCCCCTTAATCTTTGCCCTGTTCATTGGTTCTCGAGTTGGCAATAAATAAAACCAGCTATCTCACTTCACCCCTCTAAAAGAGTGAATTTTTGGCAGGCACTCAGTGCTGGACTCCAATGAATAGGTCAGCCCGATGGTACCCAGGTGTAAATGTTCACTGGAATCTCGAAACAAATTATCATTGTCTCAAACACTCAGGATTCAGCTGAAGCAAATGAACCAAATATACATTTCAAGGCTCTGCATGCGAAATTTCATCTGTTGTAAGCCAAATTTAACTTAATAGTGGTGTTTTAAAACATAAGTTACAGCAAGTTCCTCCTTTGACAGTTGGAAATTTATTTTCCATCTGCTTGTCTTTATTCCTCCTTGTTACACCACTAATCTTGTGGCCTTAGTTTAGGTTCATCTTCATGACAAAAAAAACTGTTTTAATTTTTCCCATAGATTTAAAAGCAAAAGAAACTCAGTCTTCCAAAATGAAAACTATGCCTTCTCAAGGTTCCAAGAGGCAGCCGGTGGTTTTCTCGAGTGCTCAAACTAGGCGGCATATTTATTTTATGTATCAGAAGATTAATTAATGTGTTTTGAACTAGGAATGAGTTCAATATATCTAACCTCTATTGTGGTTTGAATTGTGTTGAATAGTCCAAATCAAGTTAGGTGCAGTCCTTATCAACGCATCACCCACTACCACTTAGTTATCTTTGTGACTTTGTGTTAAAAGATTGTAAGCATCATTGATGATATTCAAATTTGTCTGTCAGACTGAATCTCAAAGCTTGTGCTCACTCTTAAAAGTAACATTAATATTTTTTGAAAAAGGCAGGTTAGTTTGCTTGTTTTGTAGCTCTGTCATATTGCTGTAGTCCATTGGACATACTACGTTTCTTAAGCTAGATTTTGTGTAACTCCTTAAAGATTGTATCCTGTTTATGTTGTAAAACAAGAATGCGCACTTAGTTCTACAAAGCAGTGTAAAAGACAAAGAAAGTATCACAAAGGGACTCCATACACTTTTGACCATTTGTAGACTGTCTCTGGATGCCTGTATCATCTTGTGTTGTTTAATATCTCGCCTGTAGTGTTTGCTTCTGTAAATAATTTTGTGTTGGAACAAATCTGTTCAGAGAACTATTTTAGGTGGTTGATATGTTGATGCAAGTAACTAAGATGTAGCAGAATTCTACATGCTATCCAGTGTCAAATTTACAATAATACTTTCCACCGAACTGCAATATCCTATATATTTAAATGTATTAAAGGTTAAGTTTCAGTTCATAGGTGTGGGTATACCTATGGAGGCTGCCTGTTAAAGTGACTGAGTAAGGAGTATTAGGAAAGACCGCCTAAATTGTAAATCTTATCCATACCTTATAATATTTTCTATTCCTGGATGAGTTCTCCTTTAACGTTCTCTATAGATCGTAAAGTTTAGCCTACTCTGATCTTCCCATTTTGTTTATTGAGACTGTCATTGTTCATTTCTTCTGTCTTTCACTACGTCAGTCACATCTGATAACTTTAGCAGGCTTGCATTCCCAACATCAGCTCAACAACAACAACTTATATTTATATCGCACCTTTAATGTAACAAAACATTCCAAGGCACCTCACAGAAGCATCGTAAAACAAAATTTGGCAAGGAGCCACTTAAGGCAATATTAGGCAGATGGCCAAAAACCTGGTTAAAGAGATATGTTTTAAGGAGCCTCTTAAGGAGGAAAGAGAGGGAGAGGTTGGGGAGAGAATTCTAGAGTTTAGGACCTAGGCAGCCATCAATGTGGAGTGATTAAAATCGGGGATTCTCAAGAGGCAAATATTAGATGAGTGTAGGTATCTTGGGCGGTTGTGAAGTTGAAGAAAATTACAGAGATAGGAAGGGGCGAGGCCATGGAGAGGTTTGAAAACAAGGATGAGAATTATAAAATCGAGGCATTGCTTGACTGGGAGTCAGTGTAGGTCAGCCTCAAACTATCCCAGTATATCCCTTTACTCCCACAAAGAATCTGTTGTGCCAAGATAGAATTTTGTTTTTGAAGATGCATATACAGGTATGTAGAATAGTTCTGCTAAGAACAGTGAAACCGCAGTAACATTCTTGGGGATGTTAAGTTAACTAGTTTCCTGCACTGTGTACTTTAACTACTTATTGTGGTATTGTTACTTAAGCAACAACTTGGCTGACAATGGCAAAGTCTGTAGATATTTGACTTGTAGCTTCTTCAGAGTGATTCTGCACCTTTACCTCAAGGTTTGTGCACCTTTTTATTTGCCATCTAATGGTTGATTGACTGATTGCCATGGCATGCAACCCATGTTACTATTCCATCAGGCACTGCAGCATAAAGTGTGCAGCACCAAACTCATTTGAACAACTGTTCTAAGATGTTGAGAAGCCTTCTGTTGAGCCTCAGTAGTTGTTTCTCTATTTTCAGAGGCAAGAGGGCTGCATTCAAACTACTGTTTGGTGTAGTTGAAACTGACAGCAAAATTTAGTGTTAGCGAGAAATAAAATGAAGATTACACCAGTTGTCAGTTTACATGGTAATCTTCACCATGTGTGTGATAGTATCACTGAATTATTCTCAAATAAATGAAGGGATAGGCCCACTTATCAAAGAGGCAGTAAAGAAATGATTAAATATTAGTCCGTGGATGATCACTCCTTGAATCATAAGATAAATCAGGTGACTGCCAGTATTGTAGACCAAAGATTTATTGCAAATTAGCTAACAGCAGTCCCTGAGCTAACCAGCAGCTGACTTTTAATAGTTACACATGGCCATGCCCTGACTAGATTGTGAGATCACTCTGTATCTCTCACTGCCTCAGCCTTCCACCCACAGAGAGATAATGTGAGAGAGAGGGAGAGACAAAAGCAAAAATTACTTTCCAACACTTCCCGCAACTCTGTTTGATCGTGATTGGATGCTGAGTTGCCACAGCTGTTCCCCTGGTGTAGAACTTCTTGGCATTTGTATTGGCTGTTCAGCTAAGCCCTTTTACTGGGTATATTGAATGAAAATTCTTTCTAAAGCCAGGGTGCAAACTGCTATGAAATGTGCTCAGATAATTTCCCAATGCCTTAAAGAACACAATTTGATTGTTCTCTCTGGTATTCCATCCGAATCTTATCTCTCAGAGTTAACACGGGGTCCTGACTCTGGTCTTGAATCAAGAACATTTACAAACATTAAAAGAAAATCATTTTCAGGCCATCTAGGTAAATGTCCCAAAGTATTTTGATTCAGAGCTGTTCTATGTGTTATGCCAGTGACAAGATTCATTAATCTCCACACACTACCTCGAGCAAGGAACTTGACCTAATACTGTTTGGTAGGTAAAGCAACTAACTGAATATGATGCAGAAAACATAAGCTGGGTTTTTTCAAATGAATTTTGAGGAATTTTGCACTCATCAAAATGCTGGATGTGAATATTTACGATTATGATATTTTTCCACAATTTAAACTCAATGGCAGACTACGTATAGCATGAGGTTGAATTGAGATTAAGCTTCTTCTCTACTACAACTGTGTGCTTTGACTCAAACTTTGAAAAAGCATTCCTGGTGCACCAATATGACATTTCTATTTCTTGAAGTGCGAGCTGATAGCAGGCATCTGGGACCTTGGTGAATGACAGGACCAACAGTATACCTCCTTAACCAATGAGATTTCTTTTCTTCTTTCTTTGGGCCTCCTTGTCTCGAGATTTAAGGATTGTAAAATAAACATGAAGAGCTGAGAAGAAGGCTAAATTAGAGCAGTTGTTCTCAAACTCCTTTTGGTTGAAGGATCCCTTTTCAAATGGATTAGTAATTACAGACCTCTCCCCATCTAAATTATACTCATAATATTGAATTCTGCATGTAAAGAGTGTTTTAATAACGCATTTAAGAAAACAGTTATTTACTTACAGATATCAGTGAGATGGGTCTGTCTGCTTCTCACTGCAAGTTCTGTTTATCCTTGGCACAAGCAAGGAGAGAGCAGAGCACAGAGAAAGCACTAGAAGAGCAGGAGGAGCAGAGCATGCTTCTGGCTGCCACTCACTCTCACTCTTGACCATGACGTCCTGGGCGGTTGACTATGTTGCCCACCTATAAGGCTGTCCTGCATCGTGGCCCCACAGGAAGGTCTCTGCGGATCCCAGTTTGAGAATCGTTGAATTAAGGTGAGTGAATTCTATGTCAAATCAGAAAGAGAAATAAAGAATAAAGACAGAGAAAGATGTATTGGATTAAGAGAGAGGGATAAGAGATGGAAAGTTTGGATAATTTTTTTTTAGAAACTTGTGATTTTTTAACATTTTCAATAATCCACTATTTGAAAGAATAAGACTCCACAGTTTAAGTTGTTCATTTTCTGGGCTAGAGAGGTTGATTGGCAGTCATTAACAGTTATTACGTTGTTAAAAGGGTTCTTAGACTATTAATTACTATACTAAACTTTCTGTGGCAAGCTTAATGGGTCATTCATGACAAATGCAGCAATTCCGTGAAACTCACTGGGAAGTTAAATGTGAGATGCCATTTTTGTGAAGCAATTCACGAGGTAGCTCTTCCGTGCCACAAGTTGCTGGACGATTTGAACATTGATAACAGCGTGTATTGTTATTATGCTGCTGTTTATTTCAGCAAATTCCAGTCCAATATAAATGCAAGTTTTTATTCTTTATAATTAATAAATCTTAGCATTCTCAAGGCAAAACAGAGGAGGGTAAAATCGTTCCCAGAGGCAATAGTGAAGGATCCGATATCAAGTTTTGCTTTCCTGTTCAGATGTTCCAGCCTGAGGAGCAACATTTCCCAGTTCTGTGCCTCCGAGCTCTTTCAGCATCAGCTCTTCTCCTGTAATTGCTCTCTTGGTTTAGTGGTTGTTCAGATCCTTCTCCTTGGAGCTCCTTATTATATAATTCCATTTGTTTGGGAGCTCTTGCCAGGTTGATTATTTTGTTCTTCGGCCTCCCATCTAGTAATCAGTTTGAAGAGAGGAAAAATATAAAAATATAAATAATTTAGTTGTATTTTACATACATTTTACACTGTGTCCTCAGTACCTTGCTCTACGGCAGCGAGGCCTGGACAACGTATGCCAGCCAAGAGCGACGTCTCAATTCATTCCATCTTCGCTGTCTTCGGAGAATACTTGGCATCAGGTGGCAGGACTATATCTCCAACACAGAAGTCCTTGAAGCGGCCAACACCCCCAGCTTATACACACTACTGAGTCAGCGGCGCTTGAGATGGCTTGGCCATGTGAGCCGCATGGAAGATGGCAGGATCCCCAAAGACACATTGTACAGTGAGCTCGCCACTGGTATCAGACCCACCGGCCGTCCATGTCTCCGCTATAAAGACGTCTGCAAACGCGACATGAAATCGTGTGACATTGATCACAAGTCGTGGGAGTCAGTTGCCAGCATTCGCCAGAGCTGGCGGGCAGCCATAAAGACAGGGCTAAATTGTGGCGAGTCGAAGAGACTTAGTAGTTGGCAGGAAAAAAGACAGAGGCGCAAGGGGAGAGCCAACTGTGCAACAGCCCCGACAAACAAATTTCTCTGCAGCACCTGTGGAAGAGCCTGTCACTCCAGAATTGGCCTTTATAGCCACTCCAGGCGCTGCTTCACAAACCACTGACCACCTCCAGGCGTGTATCCATATTGTCTCGAGATAAGGAGGCCCAAAAGAAAGAAAAAAAAGAAAGAATTTTACATAGAGTATTCTCAATTAATGCCACTTTTGAGCCGCTAGAGACATACTGTGTTGAAAGAATCCTTTATGCACGAATATATATTTAAAAAAAACTAAAAAATATTCCATTATTATTCAGGGTAATGTATTGACAATGTGAAGAAAAAGTATAAATTATAATAATACTTGTAAAACCTTTTTTTAAGCTCGTAATGATTCATTTATGCTCCACTCCCTTTTCCTACATTATCATTCTCCATCATCTTGTATAACTACTACAGCCTAGTGAATAAACTTGAAGGAGATGTCGTTTGTCTTACACAGTACATCTGCTGGGATAGATGACACTGAATCATACAGTTAATGTATTGAGACAACATTACTAATGGCTGTAAGTTTTAGGGTGCTCACCAATAAATCTAAATGTTGCTATTTGCACAAAACATGATCATCAGTCTTATATGTGACTGTTTCTGCCGATGAGTGTAGATTATGCATCACAAAACTAGTTTTATATATAAAGTTCTGTAAATATTTTGCTTATTTTCTAAATATACCCTTCTTGGAGTGCCTGTTCAAGGCAGTTTTGAAAATAGTGTAGTGCTTTTTGCAGATGGTACTGTGGTGCTAATGGTTTTTCTGGGAATCTACTACTGTTGCTTAGCAAGGGCTCAAAGCCATGTTTGTCTATTTTCTTAAAAAAGTAGTGACTATCCTCCTTGGGATTTCTTGAGATCAAGCTTGGAAGTTGGGAACCTAATCACCCCTCACTGTGCCAGATGGTAATCCAATATCTGAACCAGGCATATTCATAGTACTGAGGGCACGATCGCTGAACAGATCTGACACACCAATTGAACTGAGTATGCTGAATTTGGGGACTAGAATTTTTCATGCTCGACTCCAAGTAACTCTAATCAGTAGGTTGGTCCTTGCTCAAAAAGCAGTGAGACATCTACTTGTGATCTGCTTTATTAAACTATGTGGCTTTAGCAGGTTAAGTTCCGGCCATAGCCTTGCACACACTTGGGAGAGGGGGTGGGATCCCTAAACCTTGGCTCTGCTAACCTGCCCCGAAGCTGTCTAAACTAATATGGGATCTGTTCCTATAAGAGAAAGTGTGAGCAAGCGTTAATCGTACAGTGGGCATATAGTTCTCTGTCGCCTGTTAAACATGCTGAAGTTTTCCATGTGTCAGATATCCAGCTGACCCCCAAAAAAGTCCTTAAAGTATCTGTAAAGTATTCTGGCAATTAAATGTCTGCTTTCCAACTCTAGTTTCAGTATTGTAAAATACTGATACTTATGCAAGTTCAATAACATTCTCAGCACTTCCTATTTCTTTTGATTTGATTTTGGAGTGTCATTCAGAAAGGAAAAAGTTACGTGCTTGAATCCAATCTTTAGTTGACAACTTTAGATGTGGGTAGAATAAAAAAGAAGGAAAAGGTTACAGGCTCACTGCTAGAGCACTTAAATGTGCTTCCTGTAAGTCAGATAGAGAGTGGTATTGACAGTGTTTGTGGAGAATTCTCTTGCTCAGATCCTAACCACCCAGCTGAAAGTATCAATATTGTGTCAAAAGGCATGACAGGAGATGCACATTTTTTTCTTTTATAACTATATATAAACCTTTATCACCACTACATTTCTTCCCATTAAGTTTCAGTTTCAACCTATGCCTACAGCTTTATCAACAAATTTAAGTACAAGGTGGACAGGGACATAAAAGTAGAACTAACCATGAGAATAATGAAGTGCCAGATTTTGCTGTTAAAATAAGAGTGAGGCTAATGATGCTCACTGTTATTTATTTACAAATGGTACAGCAACTTCAGGCAAGGAGAAAATGTGTGCTTAAACTGAAAATTCCAAAAGTTGCTGTCCGAGTTGCGCCGCTCTGCCGTTAGCTTTGCAAAATCGTCATCTCGCTGTCTTTTTCACCATTAACCTGCATTAAATGGTGTGATGTTGATGTATTTGCGTGATCGATACTCACCACAGAAAGTTAAGTCAAGTTATTTCAAGTCTAAGTGCCTATTTTTAATAATGTAATTTTTATTTCTGCTGATCAACCTTTCTGACAATGAAAATTAACTATTACAATTGCAGTCTCATTCGTTCAGGTTTATATTTGTTGTTGGAGATTTAAAGAATGTTGAATTTTAAAACATTTTTACTTTTCCATTTTCTCTCTCTCAAAACAATCTTTCTTTCCATCTATTTCTCTTTCTGTTCCTGATATGACATTGAATTCGCGCACCCTGCTTTACACTTCCTTCACAATTGATGCACTGTTAGTTTCACAATTCTTCAATCTGATTGATTGATTAAGGAGAAATGCAGTTGCTTTCTCTGTTCACTCGGGTCCCAGATGCCCGGTTTCCAGTGATGTTGCCAGATCATATTTTCACAAACAAAAAGTAAAAATCTAAACATCTTCAGCAAATAGTGCATTTTATAAAAGGTATAGTAGCTCAAGTTAAGGGTGGAGCCACATCTTCTGGAAAAAAAGTGAGTATTGAATAGTTTAGCAATATTATGAGCTATTGCTGTAAAAGTCTCTTAGAATTTTAAGAGAGATGCAGTCTGGTGATGCATATGGAAGTGAACGACAGTCAGCACCTCAGGAACAGTATTAACAATTTATGAACAAACTTCAGTAGTGACTGACAGACATTCCACTTTCAAGGATAGTGTAATAAAACTCTATTATGTTTTGAAATCCAGTATTAATTTAAAAAATTCCCTTTCAGTACAATTCAATAAAAACATTTTTATGTTAGCATACTTTTTAAAATATAATCTTTCATTAACATCACCTATATAGATTTAGTCTTTATTATTTAACATGGCACTTCCTGATGAAAAGATTAAATCGGTAGAATTTGTTATCATATGACTTTAACAAAGCTGTCAAAGAAGCTTCAAACTGAGTGCAAGTAGTCTTTTGGGATAGTATTAAAAGCTGTATTTCATTAGAATTGCTATGTTGGATTTTTGATATGCCATAGGTCAAATAGGAGCTCAGTGGAAAAAATATACCTAAACATGTTGAGTTATAAAATAAGCAAGGTAATTAAGAACTTGCTATATTCAATTTATTACTGAACCCATTTAGTAATGTGCAGCCAGAAAATTATAATAAACTTCAAAATATTTAATTCAATGCATTAATCTCTTCCCTGTAGGAAGGACAGTTTGAGAAATTCTTCATATTAAAGTTTTATAATTAGTACAAGTGGCCGTTAATGTTCTCTTTGGTAATGCATTCTAAAGAATTTAAGTGTAAGCAACTAAATTTCCGTACTATATTTTAATTAGTGTCTATGTATTAGTAGTTGAAGTGCTGAACATCAAAGCTCGACAAGCATTGGATAATGTATACCATTACACTTAATTCGTCTTCCACATGATTAATGAGCTTTTTTTGTGTTACTAACTTAATGCAGAATCAAAAATTCTATCTGACACAATGCTCATCCTTTATGGAATATGATAAAGGAAAAAGCAGTTTAGAAATTAAATATTTTGGTTACGTGTCTGTTCCATTGACTAACAGGATTATGCATAGGCGCTTGAAAAGACCATTTTGGTTCATCTGGCTAGCCATAAAAGTTCTGCAAAAGATATTGCAAAATAATTCTGCGGAAACATAACATTTCTTCTCCTTTCCACCTCCGAGACAAAGACCTCCAGATCCACATCTGGAAACCTGGACGCCCTCTCTCAGGCCTGGTGTTCTATTGGTACTCTTATTCCTTCTTTGAAACGCTATTTGATATAGTTCCACCAGCTGTTCCCGCCTGAATGCACATCACCTTTACGAGGTGTCGGCTACCTTTAAGAAGTTCAAACTAGCTGTGACTCACACTAGCCATGCATGCGTCTGGGCCCCCTGCTGAACACGCAGCCAGTCAGCAGCACACTTAGCACTGTGCTACACACCACAATCATTGAGAATGAGCAAGCAGCATGCAGTTTACATGGGATAATCCCACATTGTAATCCCGTGCCTGAAAACTGGCGCTATCGACATTTTAGCCGGTAGTTTCTTTTGTAAAATTACACCATGCCACTTATACTTTGTATCATTTATTTTTGTGCTCTGCTTATAACCATAGGAAAAAGATGCTGAATGTTCCACATAAGATTTTGAATTGGTAAATGAAAATGGTTAGATCCTATTAGAAAGCATTTCCAAATCTCAAATGGTGTTGAAAAACAAATGACCAATTTGTTTTATGAATGCCAGTGTACAGCACAATATTGAAATGCCTAACAGTAACTGGCACCATAATTTAAAAAATATTGTTAGCTTTTCAATGAACTTTATAAACCACATTTTTATTCTATTTTCAAGGGTTTTGATTCACGCATGTTTTATGAAACATTGTAGAGTTTCATTGCAATTGCTTGCGAGTGGAGGACATAATCCATTAAGATTTCTTGACCTGGTAAAACGTGCACTGGAAGTAGTGCAGGTTTGAGCAAGTAGAGAATTTCCCCATTGCAGATTCATGTGTTAATGATTTTGCCACTGTTTATACCCATTATGTTTCACGATGCTTTTATCATTTTTCCACAGAAAAGTAAGGGATTAGTAAAACTAATTTCACTTAGGACTTTGTCATAAGATTCTTTTGGACCAGAAAACCATTAGCTTGTGCAAGACCTGCCTCTTTCTGGTCATTTAGCCCATCTAATTATCATCTCACCATATCCCTCAATCCTTTCTCTAGACGATCATTTAATCACCCCTATAACCTTTTAGATTGTCAATTCTGATGGCCTTTTCTGGTACAAAGTCAGGGGAAAAGATTTTGCTCAGCTTTCTTAACTCTAACGTTCCAATTTTTAAATGTGTGTCCTGTTCTATTTGAACTCTGTACAAAGGTAAAATCATTATCATCTTAAACACTTGAATTAGGCCTATTTTCTAAAGAAAAGTCACAAACTTTCTGAACCTTACTCAAATACATTAATATTGTTTTATGATCAGATGTCTAGAATTGCACATAGTGCTCGAGAAACTGATTTGACCAATGGGTTATACAGTAACATTACAGCTTCTTTTGATTTGTACTTAACCCCTCTGCTAATGAAACCTGCCATGAAAGCAAGCTTTCAGACTACTTGTCTGAAATTTTTTGATCCTTGGATGACAAGAATAATTCTTTCAAAAATTGAAAGAATGATGTTGGAACCCACAATTTGGCATACATTTTTAAAAATTATTAGCTAATAGTTATCTATCCATGAAATTTGGTGGACGGACTCAAGATAATGCGCAAGTCTATTCATTGAGAACAGAAGAGATGATTGGGTGATTGGGTAAAGGTGCCTATAATTATAAAGAAATGGGATGGAGCAGACTGTCTCCAGTAACTGTGGGGTCTAGAATGAGGAGGTATACATATAGCATTAATTGGATGAGATTAGGATGCACACCATTTTTTTTCATTACACAGCATTGTGAGGCTGTGGAATGTACAAATGTAGTTAGTATTTGAAGTAGAGACAATAATAATTCTTTAACAATAGGCAAGATAGCTGATTAAAGGAAGGGTGAAGAAAAGTATATGGGAACAGAGCAGGCATTATAAATACTGCTCCTGTGGAGGATGAACACCAACATGAATTGGTTGAGCTAAATGATAGAGATCAAACGAACAATAATTCTCACATTTAAAAAGTCGGAATGCTACATATCTGCACCATCACTAAGACCGCCTATTTCCATCTCCATAACATTGTTCAAATCTGCCCCTGCCTCAGCTCATCTGCTGAAACCCTCATCTATTGCTTTGTTACTTCTACACTTGATTAATACAATGCACTTCTGGCCAACCTCCCAATTCTTCCCTCTGTAAACTTGAGGTCATCCAAAATTGTGCTGTCCGTGTCCTAACTTGCACCGAGTTCTGTTCACTCATCACCCCATGCTCGCTGACCTAATTGGCTCCCAATTAAGCAGTGCCTGAATTTTAAAATTCTCATCCTTGTTTTCAAATCCCTCCAAGGTCTTGCCTCTCCCCATCTCTGTAACCTTCTCCAGCCTTGCAACCCTCCGGGA
This sequence comes from Heterodontus francisci, assembly GCF_036365525.1. NCBI lineage: Eukaryota > Metazoa > Chordata > Chondrichthyes > Heterodontiformes > Heterodontidae > Heterodontus > Heterodontus francisci. The sequence goes on from NC_090390.1 coordinate 66,076,343, forward strand.
TATCTGCGCTTCTACAGTCTGCCTCTTGAGCATCCCCGATTTCAGTCGCTCCATCATTGGCAGCTTTATGTTCAGCTGCCAAGGGCGTAGGCTCTGGAATTCCCTCCCTAAACCTCTCCACCTCTCTACCTTTCTTTCCAACTTTAAGACACTTCTTAAAACCTGCCTCTTTGACCAAGCTTTTAGTCATCTGCCCTAATATCACCTTATGTGGCTCAGTGTCATATTTTGTTTGATAACACTCCTGTGAAGTGCCTTTGGGCATTTTACTACATTAAAGGTGCGAGGCACTAATTGCATCTGATTAATGCAGCTGATTGACTATTAAATTCAATTGATTTGGCTTGGGAGTGGCAGTTTTCCAGAATTAGCAGATTACCTCTTACACCTGGTGCGACTAAAATAAATTAAATTATTAATTTGAATTCCTTATTACTAGTGTTGGCATGTGCAGGGTTAAGAATGTAGGTTCATGTGGAAAGGTGGCTACTCAGTTTGCTACATGTCCATTATGTAAATTGATAAGCATAGTTGCATATTTTTACATCAGGCAATTGTTATCAGATTGCCTGCTTAAGTATGTGACTAATTCCCAGCAAACAAAAGGTGGACCTGAATTTTATGTCGCAGCGGTGGCCCTGGCCACCAGCTAATAAGTCAGCAAAGAGCCTGCCTCTGCCGGGCCTGGAAGGCACGCAGCAATTTTGTGTGGCCTGGGCCCTTAATTGCCCTTGGGCGGAACTTCCATCCCTATGAGGCAGGAAGTCCTGCCTCCAAGGGTTACTGGCCAATCAGTGAGCGGGAGCGGTGGCCACAGCTGTGACTGCATCCAGAGTGAGGAGAAAAAGGGACACCAGCCCTGGAAAAGGTAAGTGGGGTTTTGGGCCTCGGCAGGGGCAATTGGCTGGGCCCCGACCAGGGTGGTGGGGGTTAATCAGGAGGGAGGGGAGGTGCTCCAGCAGGGGTGGCTTGTGCTGCTGGTAGGGGCCCTCTATGGGGCACAGGGTGTCCAAAATAGGGCGCTCCCACCCCATGACTGCAAAAAGGCTGCTAGGTTTTTCCAGGCGGCTTGCTCAGCTGATGAAGTGCCCCGCTGCCGCTGGTAATATACCAGCGACCCTGGGAGGAGACCCTTAAGTTGCAATTGATAGGCCACTTAAGGGCCTCAATTAACCTGGGACAGCGGGTCGTTTTCCACCTCCCCCGCTGCTGGTAAAATAGCGACAGGAACGGCACCCCCTGTCTCCCACTCGATTTACACTAGCCATCTAATTTAATTATGGCAATTGTGATGGGTTTCATCTCAGCACAACTTCAAAGGATCTATTAATGATACTTAAGCTGGAGAGTTTATATCAGAAGGCAGTCTACAGTCTGTAGCCATCAGAGGAAATAGAGTTTGACTGCATGGTTACATTGTGCCGTGTTATAACTGAGCAACCATTTTCAGGGAAAGCATTTTTATTGTTTTTGACATATGTATTCTCAAGGATATCGAAGTTTGTAATTAGACTGTTGCTTTTAACTGATTTAATGTTTATTTGCCTACTTTATTTAATTATATTGCCTGTTGGTTTATAGGCTGAATTTAACGTGATAGAATGTATATTTAATCTGTCTACCAATGAGAACATAATTGAAGTATCCAGCTTACAGTAGTAAGGAGTGTCTTTCCATCTCTGGGTCTTGCTGTGATTTACCCAGAGATTGGGCTGGTTAAGGTACATTCCAGCTCATAGGGGATGTGAGGTCTATTTATAGGCGAGGTCATAGAGGCCGAGCCTAAGTAGGATATCTAGTGTCAGATACAAGAAGTATGGCTCCCAGGGTATAAATTTTGACATTTCACAAAAAGGATTTTTATTAAATATACAGTAATATTTATATGTTTGTGCTGAGGATTGATGTCAGCTTGTAATTTGGATTTTTCCCCCTGAAATTTACAGTAGTTTAAACTTGAGTACGTTTTTTTTTAAATAAAGGCTAACAAACTCTAGGTGTATAATTTCCCCAGATAGTCAAGAGAAATGGATGTGGATACTTCAAATAAATAGTCCTACCTCCCAAAGGAAATCAATAGCTCGGCTTTGCAGCTGTTGGTACGCAGCAGAAATCAGGTAGATTGATGGACACAAATGCATGGTCCTAGATGAGGTGACGGTTATCTTCTGCAAACAACTGATTCATAGAGTCATAGAGTTATACAGCACAGAAACAGGCCCTTCGGCCCATCATACCGGCCATCAAGCTCCTATCTATTCTAATCCCATTTTCCAGCACTTGGCCTGTAGCCTTGTATGCTATGGCATTTCAAGTGCTCATCTAAATACTTCTTAAATGCAGAGACCCACAAAAATCTGTATGTACATAAATGCTTTCCCCTAATTATTTTAAATAAGGCACCATACAAGCGTAGAAAGACAATCAAAGGGAAAATGTTCAATATGTCCCAGCTCATAACAACTCTGCTCTGAATTACAGAATTTCCCCTTCCCACTCATGGCTCTGCTCCAACACTGATCAATAAAAATGCAATCCCAACACCTCCATTTTACATACCTGACAAAGTTTACAAGTTTAGTGTAGAAAAAAATTGCATTCTTACTGCACTACTCATATGCAGAGACAAATCTCAGTGCTTTGCCACACACTGGATCCCAAGCAAATGGAGGAAAAAACAAAGGGAGGTTAGGGCAATGAAAACATGGTTGAAGAGAAGGGATTTAAGAATGCTTTTGTGGGTAGATAAGGAGGCAGCAAGATGGAACTGTTGGAGTAGAGTTGCAAAGGGTATAAAAGAGTTGATAGCACACAAGGAGGCCATTCAGCCCATTGCGCCTATTTGAAAGGGGTGGCAGCATAAGTGGTAATATTACTGGACCAATAATCCAGAGGCCCGGACTAATGCTCTGGAGGAATTTAAATTCAAATGATTAATAAATCTGGAATAAAGTGCTAGTCTCAAACACTATTGAGGATATAAGTAACATCCCAGCATCAGCTGTAAGTCAGAAAATGGAAAGGAGGGAGGAACTCAAGAAAATTACAATCACCAGGCACGTGGTACTGAACAAATTGTTGGAGCTGCGGGCTGACAAGTCACCGGGTCCTGATGGACTTCATCCTAGGGTGTTAAAAGAAGTGGCTACTGAGAGAGTTGATGCATTAGTTTTAATTTTCCAAAATTCCCAAGAGTCGGGGAAGGTTCCATTAGATTCGAAAATAGCGAATCTAACTGTGGTATTCAAAAGGGACAGGAGATAGAAAGCAGGAAACTACAGGTCAGTTAGCTCAACATCTGTCTTAGGGAAAATGTTAGAAGCTAATTTTAAAGATGTTTAGAAAAATTCAAGGTAATCAGGCAAAGTCAACATGGTTTTGTGAAAGGAAAATCATGTTTAACCAATTTGTTGCAGTTCTTTGAGGGAGTTTATACAGTAAATGGCAGAACCCTTAGGAGTATTGACAGGCAGAGAGATCTGGGCGTACAGGTCCACAGGTCACTGAAAGTGGCAACGCAGGTGGATAAGGTAGTCAAGAAGGCTTACGGCATGCTTGCCTTCATCGGTCGGGGCATAGAGTATTAAAATTGGCAAGTCATGTTGCAGCTGTACAGAACCTTAGTTAGGCCACACTTAGAATTTTGCGTGCAATTCTGGTCGCCACACTACCAGAAGGACATGGAGGCTCTGGAGAGGGTACAGAGGAGGTTTACCAGGATGTTGCCTGGTCTGGAGGGCATTAGCTATGAGGAGAGGTTGGAAAAACTCTGATTGTTTTCACTGGAACGACGGAGGTGGAGGGGCGACATGATAGAGGTTTACAAAGTTATGAGCGGCATGGACAGAGTGGATAGTCCGAAGCTTTTTCCCAGGGTGGAAGAGTCAGTTACTACGGGACATAGGTTGAAGGGGCAAAGTTTAGAGGGGATGTGCGAGGCAAGTTTTTTACACAGAGGGTGGTGAGTGCCTGGAACTTGCTGCCAGGGCAGGTGGTGGAAGCAGATATGATAGCGACGTTTAAGAGACATCTTGACAAATATATGAATAGGATGGGAATAGAGGAATATGGGCCCCGGAAGTGCAGAAGGTGTTAGTTTAGGCAGGCATCGAGATCGGCGCAGGCTTGGAGGGCCGAATGGCCTGTTCCTGTGCTGTACTGTTCTTTGTTCTTTTGTTGTTTTGAGTTACATGTGCTGTGGATAAAGGGGAACCGGTGGATGTATTGAACGTAGATTTCCAGAAGGCATTTGATAAGGTGCCACATCAAAGGTTATTGAAAAAAATAAAAGCTCATGGTGTAGGGGGTAACATATTGTCATGGATAGAAGATTGGTTAGCTAACAGGAAACAGAGAGTAGGCATAAATGGGTCATTTTCTGGTTGGCAAGATGTAATGAGTGGTGTGCCACAGGGATCTGTGCTGGGGCCTCAACTTTTTACAATTTATATAAATGACTTCGACGAAGGGACCGAAGGTATGGTTGCTAAATTTGCTGATGACACAAAGATAGGTAGGAAAGTAACTTGTGAAGAGGACTTAAGGGGGCTACAAAGAAATATAGATAGGTTAAGTGAGTGGGCAAAGATCTGGCAAATGGAGTATAATGTGGGAAAATGTGAAATTGCCCACTTTGGCAGGAAGAAAAAAAAAGAAGCATATTATCTAAATGGTGAGAGTTTGCAGAGCTCTGAGATACAGAGGGATCTGGGTGTCCTAGTGCATGAATCGCAAAAGGTTAGTATGCAGGTACAGCATATAATTAGGAAAGCTAATAGAATGTTATCGTTTATCACAAGGGGAATTGAATACAAAAGTAGGGAGGTTATGCTTCAGCTATACAGAGCATTGGTGAGACCACATCTGGTGTACTGTGTACAGTACTGGTCTCCTTATTTAAGGAAGGATGTAAATGCATTGGAGGCAGTACAAAGAAGGTTTACTAGACCTGGATTGGGCGGGCTGTCTTATGAGGAAAGGTTGGACAGGCTAGGCTTGTATCCGCTGGAATTTAGAAGAGTAAGAGGCGACCTGATTGAAACATATAAAATCCTGAGGGGTCTTGACAGGGTGGATGTGGAAAGGATGTTTCTCTTTGTGGGAGAATCTAGAACTAGGGGTCGCTGTTCAAAAATAAGGAGTCACCCATTTAAGACAGAGATGAGGAGAAATCTTTTCTCTCAGATGGTCATGAGTCTTTGGAATTATCTTCCTTGAAAGGCAGTGGAAGCAGAGTCTTTGAATATTTTTAAGGCAGAGATAGGTAGATTCTTGATAAGCAAGGGGGTGGAAGGTTATCGGGGATAGGTGGAAATGTCGAGTAATCAGTTCAGCCATGAACCTATTGAATGGCGGAGCAGGTTCGTGGGGCCGAGTGGCCTACTCCTCCTCATTTGTATGTTCGTAATAATGATTATGAAACTACAGGGTTGTCGTTTAAACCCATTTGGTTCACTATAACCTTCAGGGGAGGAAATCTGCCATCCTTACCTGGTCTGGCCTACATGTGACTCCAGACCCACAGCAATGTGATTGACACTTAAATACCCTCTGAAAGGGCCTAGCAAGCCACGCAGTTCAAAGGCAATTTGGGATGGTTAATAAATGCTAGACTTGCCAGCGAAGCTAACATCCCAAGAGCAAAACATTTTTTACACCTACCTGTCGATCCCCAAAAGAACTGTCCATTTAATCCTATTTTAACATTTCAAATATCTATCTACACTTTCAAGTAGGCTGGTATTAGACGAGTAGAAGATATATTTAGGGACATTTGACTCCTGATTGCTGATAGGGTGAAGCAATGGAGAGGAAATTTGAAGTAATTTTTGGGGGGTGGTTTGTGGAGCTGAGTAGAACCTAGAATTCTCAATAGAGGTAGGCCTTGACATGAAGCAAGATGAAGAAGCAGAGAAGCTTGTACATAATATTTTATTCATAAAACAGGGAGAATTGCTTGATAGTAATGTGTTGTGATGTTATAAAGACTTGGAGAAATATTGTATTGACGATGTTGCCGTCCATAGCAACCAGAGCAATTCTCCTTCTAATATTTCTGATGGCTGTTATATGCCTGAGAATCATGCCATTGTTACGACGAGGTGAGAAAGAGGTTTAGGGGTTCCCTTTCAGCCTTCACCTGGTCTTACTGTAACAGGGTTTAATTTTGAAAATAGTGTTTTTAGCTCCCTCTTGGTAAATCCTTGTTCATCACTTTCCAAATATAAGGCAAAGAAACAGCAAAAACAGGCTTTCTTAGGTTTAAAGAAGAAAAGTTGAAATTTATTAAACTTAAACTCTAATTTGGTTGGCGTCTACGGATACACGACGCGCCCACCCTAGCATGCGTACATGGTACACACATGCAAATAGAGACAGAAAAGAGCACAAGAAAAATCAAGTGGAAAGGTTTGAGGCAATATCAGAAGAGTTGTGGGTAATGCTTTTTGAGCTCACTGTAGCGTCCTTGATTGTAGGTAGATCTTGCTTTTCTTGCTATTATTCTTAAACCTTGTTCGCTGTAGGCGACTTTTCTGTCATGGGATTCATGTGTCTTCAGTGGATTTGGAGTTCTGTGACAAAGAGATGGGAGTAGGCAGACAGGAGAGGCTGTGGCGAGCCAGCCAGGAGAGATCTTCTCAGTCCAAGAGCATTCTGCTTTCTGCACAAACTGTTCGTACAAATTCAAAAAACTCAGGTTGCCCAGCAGTCATGTGACTAGCTGGTTTGACCATGTCCGTTTGTGTATTCGGCCATTTTAGCTGTCAACCTGGAATGCGAGCTCCCCCACCTTCAACTTCTGGTGATCAAAAGTCCATTGTGGGTTGAATGTCAGGGAATGGCTGCTTTGTTCTTTCAAACACCGTCTGTTAATATGTAAATGTCTTTTCCAGCCACGGCTGATCTGTTCAACAAGTCCTCCCCTCAGTCCAGTAACCGTTTAAAATCAATGTTCCTCATTCTTGGCAGGTGGGGGCCTAGGATGACACCATGATCTGAGATTTTGCTCTGATTAAATGCACTCCTCTGATTCCTGACTTTTACAGGTATTGAACTTCCATCAAAATAGTTAGGGAACATTTAAGAGAGCTTGTTTTGATGCAACGCAGACCTGACAGATCCTAGAGAATCCCCTTAGCTGTTGAACATATGCCTTTTAACCAGCTTGCATAGAGTTTTCACTGTCCCACATTCATGCAAATTACTGTAAGTAGGTAAATTCCTCTACCCTAAGAATAATAATTTGAGATCTGGACACTGAGGAAGACTGTATATTCTTCAAATGTGTTTGGATTTCTATCAGGCCTATTAATTAAATTCATAAACAATTGGAGCACATCAGTGCTTGTTTAATTCAAGCATCTGCCTATATCAGGGACAGTGCCCAAACTGCTTAAAATGACATTATTGAGATTGCTAATTTCTTGTCGTCATTATTTTAAACTTTTGCAAGTGCCATTGATGTTCTGAATTCCCCCTCTCAATATCAGCCAAGCATGTTCAGTTTGCTGCAAGCTAACTTTGTAGAACTGGTTGAAGTATTCATTCTGCGATTTCAACTATTTAGGATATTTGAGGTAAGAATTGTTTTGCTTTTTGTTTATTTTAGTTAGATCTACATGAAAGGAATGATGAGAATCTGTGAGAATGCACAAGGCCTATGAAGGTAATTTGTAATACTGCATTAACTAATGCTTTATTTCCAGTTTGTTTTAGTTAATCTTGCCAGATGGTCTACTATCTTTGATTTTTATGATTTTCCAGATGAGCTTGTTGGTAAAAGAATATGTCATCGCACTATTTTTTTTGTTTTATTTAAGCTCTTTAGCCTTGTACCCTTTTTAGAAACAAATGGTTCAAGAATACTTCATTGTAAACATCATAATTGGCAGCTTATTTGAACCTTGCTGTTGTGTATCCAGAGCACACAAAGAGATGCCATTTAAGAAATACAAAAAATCTTTGCATTGAATCCGTTTTGACACAATGGGCCGAAAGACCACCTCCTGTGCTGTAACCATTCTATGATTCTATTCTGAGTTTTGTAGATCACTGAAGACAATTCCATTCTGGATCTTCTAATTACAGTAATATGAAATATGGGCATTCTTCCATGCTTTGTGCTCCATACATTCTCCAGTATACGCGACCATTGCTAAATGTAGATATATTTAAATTATACTAAAGTTGTCCAAAAATGTTCTTTGGGTACAAAAATGCTATAATTGTTTGACAAAAGCAGCTTTTTCCTAATTGGTTAAGTTTCTGTATTATAATACAGATTGGTACCTTTAACCAAGTATTTTTGGACGGAGAATCTTTGCACAGACTTGGTGCCTGATGAAAAATAGCAGTCTTGTGGCCCTTTTTTGAATATGGGTTTAGCTCAACAGTAAATATTTACTGACAGTGGAATGAATATATCATTTGAGTAAATTATCAGTGGTGAGTCCCATCAGGTTAACCAGTTCTGTTGTTTTTCAGTATCTCATAGCTCTTATTCCACCAGTGCTATAGAAAACGGTTCATCTGTGCCAAAATACTTAAGTCAGTTCATTTATTGTAATTTGTTCTGTGCCCTGTAAAAATGTATGAAATAGCATGAGCATTGAAACCATACTGATGCATTGCGCAAGATATCAAATCAGTTTGGAGAGCATTACTAGTTTGTGTGTTAACTCACATTTACATTGAAAGAAAACTGAAATGAGGATTGTATTTGCAATTAAATTCAATTTTCAAGTGGGAAAAATCTAAGCCACTTTCTTCATAAATACATTAATTATAGTGGGGTCCACAATATAGAACAGCTACACCCATGGAAGATTGTTGGGAACTGAGACCTGCACTCTGGAGGGTGACTATGCTGCAGGTTTTGAATCTGAATATAAATTGTGAATAGTAATTTGCATTGAGGAGGAGATGCTGGCAAAGGAATCAGTATTGCTAATTAAATTCACTCAGCAGGTCTGGCAGCATCTGTGGAAAGAGAAGCAGAGTTAACGTTTCGGGTCAGTGACCCTTCTTCGGAACTCTGTGAAGAGGAGGCGGTTGGGACCAGGAAACTGGAAATTGTCAAAATGACGTAGGGCGTCAGAAGAGTCACGGATGTAGGTGGGAAGAGACTGGACCAGCGGAGAAAAGATAGAGTCTAGATAGGAAGAAATAAGTTCAGTTGGGCAGGAGCAGGCTGACACAATGGGTCTGCCAGGACAGTCCCGTTTGTGGATTTTGGGAAGGAGGTAGAAGCGGGCTGTCCGGGGTTGCGGGACTATGAGGTTGGAAGCTGTAGAGGGAAGATCTCCAGAGGAGATGAGGTCAGTGACAGTCCTTTGGACGGTGGCTTGATGTTCGGTGGTGGGGTCATGGTCCAGAGGGAGGTAGGAAGAGGTGTCTGTGAGTTGGCGTTGAGCTTCTGCAAGGTAGAGGTCGGTACGCCATACAACAACAGCACCACCCTTGTCTGCAGGTTTGATGACCATGTCGGGGTTAGACCTGAGAGAACGGAGTGCCTCAAGTTCAGAGGGGGACAGGTTAGAGTGAGTGAGGGGGGCAGAGAAATTGAGACGACCAATGTCTCGCCGACAGTTTTCAATGAAGAGATCAAGAGCGGGTAAGAGGCCAGGGTGAGGGGTCCAGGTAGAGGGAGAATGCTGGAGGCGGGTGAATGGGTCTGCTGGTCGGGGGGAGGACTCCTGGTCGAAGAAGTGAGCCCGGAGGCGGAGGCGACGGAAGAAGAGCTCAACGTCATGCCGAGCGCGAAATTCATTGAGGTGGGGGCGTAAGGGGATAAAACTGAGACCTTTGCTGAGTACAGAACGCTCAGCATCAGAGAGGGGGAGGTCAGAGGGTATAGTTAATACACGGCAAGGGGTCAGATCAGAAGGGGTGGGGTCAGAGGGAAGTGAAGCGGAAGGAGGATCTGGAGGGGCGTTAGTCCCCATCAGCTGCTGGAGCTTGCGTTCCTTAACACCTGAAAGGAAGAAAAAAAGTTTTTTGTTAATGCATCGGATGAGACGTAAGATGAAATGAAACTGTGGAGTAGAACAGCTTTGAGATAAGGTGAGACGGTGCTGCTGGAGAGAGAGGTCGAGTGTGTGCATATGGCGGCGCATAGCACTGAGTGTAGATCTCAGGATGCGGCGAGAGTAGCAGTCCGAGGAACGTTGTTCCGAAGAAGGGTCACTGACCCGAAACGTTAACTCTGCTTCTCTTTCCACAGATGCTGCCAGACCTGCTGAGTGAATCCAGCATTTCTTGTTTTTGTTTCAGATTTCCAGCATCCGCAGTATTTTGCTTTTATTGCTAATTAAATTATTTATTTTCTAGTTTAAAGCATTTCTAAAGCAACTCAATAATAATTGATCAATAATTCAATCAAAAATTGGAATTGGTAAGCTGTTGGAAAAAAATATTTTTCCCAATATAGCAATTACATACGCTGTACAATGTAATTTCTCCCTAGCTGCACAGCAAGGTGCGCTGGGTGGGATTTGTATTCATTAGATGCTACAGGAGCATTTGCAAAAATTTGTGACATCTGTATTGATTGCACATGTGTAGTTGAGCGATAATTTAGACCATTGTTTAAATTAGGAGAGTACTGAATCAAGGTTATTTTGCCATTTACAGGAACTGTAGATATGGCAAACAGCCAATAGCGTTTACCCTGGATTTACATGAACTTTGTTGAGTTATGTATTAAAATGTGTGTGGGATCAGCACCAGGCATGCCTGAAAATGAGGTGCCAACAAGGTGAAACTGCAACACAGGATTAAATACTTGTAAAATAGGAAAAGACATAGCTAATTGAACTCACAGTCAACGTATCGGGCAAAGCTCTGCAACTTCCCCACATTCAATGGAGAATGATCGTGGACAATTAAGCAACTATTGGGACGAGAATCTTCGTAAATGTCTCCTTCCTCAATGATGGTGAAGCACAGCAACATGTGAGTGCAAAAAAAAGGCTGAAGGGTTTGCAACCATTTTCATAGCTATTCTAAATTCAAATGTTTGCAAACCTGATGTGTTGAATGGATGAACCTTCTCAAAGTCCTCTTGAGTTCCCACCATCACAGAGTCTTCAGCCAATTTGATTCACTCCATATAACATCAAGAAATGGCTGTGTGCACTGGAGACAGCAAAGGCTATCAGCCCCTGCAACATCCCAGTTGTAGTACTGAAGACCTGTGCTCCAGAACTAGAACTTTGGTTCAAACATGGACACATACCCTGAATTCTAAAGGTGAGAGTGATTACCTGTGACATCTAGGTAGTATTTAACTAAGTTTGGCCCAAAGAACCCTAGTAAAACTGAATTCAATTGGGATTAGGCAGAAAACACTCTAGTGGCTGGCCTTGTATCTGGCACAAAGGAAGATAGTTTTGATTGTTGGAGTCCAAATATCTGTCCAAGCCATTACTGCAGGAGTTTTTCAGGGCAGCATCCAAGGCCCAACTATCTTCAGCTGCTTCACTAATAACCTTCCGTCCATTCATGGTCAGATGTGAGGCTGTTTGCTGATGTTTGCACAGTGTTCAGAATCATTTGTGATTCCTCAGATAATGAAGCAATCCTTGGCTACATGCAGCAAGATCTGGACAATATCCAGGCATGCACTGGTAAGTGGCAGATAACGGTGCAAGGCAATAACTATCACCAATACGAGTGAACCTAAGTGCCTCCCTTTGACAGTCAGTGAGATTACCATTACCAATGCCCCTACCATCAACATCCTGGGGGTCACCATTGACTAGAAACTCAATTGGATCATTCACAAATGCCATGACAGCTCAGAGGCTGAGTATTCTGCAACGAGTGGCCACATGCATTTGGGGATGGCAAACTAGGCAGAGATCACACAATAATTGGTAGGATACTGAAGTGTAGAGGAACAGATTGATTTGGAGTGTGTCTCCACAGTTCCCTGAAGGTAGCAGGATAGGACAAGTTGGAAGGCATACAGGATCCTTTCCTTTTTTAGCCAAGGCATAGGATTAAGAGCAGGAAGGTTTTGCTAAAACTGTATAAAACACTAATTAGGCCGAGCTGGAGTATTGCTTACAGTCCTGGTCACTGAATTACAGGAAGAATTTGATTACGCTAGAGAGGGCACAAAGGAGATTTGTGAGGATGTTGCCGGGAATGGAAGATTTTAGCTATAAGGAAAGATGAGATAGGCTGGGTTGTTTTCTTTGGCACAGAGGAGGCTAAAGGGAGATTTAATTGAGTATATAATTATAAGGGGCTTAGATAGAGTGGATAAGAAAGACCTGTACCCCTTAGCAGAGAGGTCAATAACCAGGAGGCAAAGATTTAAACTAATAAGTAGAAAGAATAGAGGGGAGTTGAGAATTTCTTTTCACCCAGAGGGTGTTGGGGGTCTGAAACTCATTGCTTGAAAGGGTGGTAGAAGCAGAAACCCGCATTGCATTTAAAAAGCACTTAAATATGCACTTGAACTAGTGTAACCTGCAAAGCTACGGATCAAGAGCTTGAAAGTGTGATTAGCCTGGATATCTCTTTCTCGGCCAACGTGGGCATATTGGGCTGAATGGCCTCCTCTGTGCCATAAATTTCTATGATTCTACCTACTGACTCTCAAAGCCTTTGCATAAGACATTAGCCAGGATTGTGATGGAAAACTATCCATTTGCCTTGACGGGTGCAGCTGCAACAACACTTAGGAAAGTCGACAGCATTCAGAACAACGCAGTTTGCTTGATCGGCACCTCATTCGCTAGCATAAATACCCAAACCCTCCATCACATACAGACCCTGGCTGCCGTGTGAAGTATCTACATAATGATCTGCAACAACTCACCTCCTTTGGCACCACATCGTGAAAGGAGAAATGGAGCAGCTGCATGGGAACACCATCACCACCAAGTGCCCCACAACCCACCATCCACCGCCACCCCACCCCCCCGACCTCCCACTAAGTCATACACCATCCTAATATGCCAGCAACATCGACATCTCAAGATTGAATTAAAAATGTTGTTTCACTGAGTGCCAGTTGCTATGACTCTGTGGCTTGGCAAGTGAGGCAGTAAACGTTGGACTGTAACAAATGCTCTCATTTTTTGTTTCAGATTTCTAAAATTGGCATTTTCTTTTCTTTTTATTTATGCTCTGTTACTTGTTAATAGTGACCTTTTTAGGGCACATGTTATAAAATAGGAAGGCTTTTTATTTGGGACAGAAATCAAAAATGAGAGTGTCTTCAAAATGAGCTGCACCTGATGAAGTTGAATAAACCCTTATACAATTGCCATCCATGTAAATTTATAGATTTTTTTGGATGTTGGGTCTAATTTACTATGAAATATTAACTTGTTTACTGTTGCAAAGTTGGTTTGAACAGTGTATAACTTCTGTAATGTTAATGGCAAACTATTATTGCAGCCATCGTTGTATACCGCAGTTTGTTGTAGACTGAGTACCGTGACTGCATTGAATTGACTGTCGTGCTTTCCCAATTTTTTTCATATTATATTCATTTTTCTGTTGTGGGCCATATCTAATCTATAGTTTGCTGGTATTTACTCTCAACAGCCAGGGATAATTTCTTTACAGGATGTGAAATTTATTTACCTATTAAACTCTGTAGATTTCATTACTTGTGTAAAATGTTGCACAGAACCTAATAGAAATATACTTTTATTCACTATTTCATATTGTTTCATGTTTCAGGAAATTTGCCATTCTTCTACCATTCTTCTGCTTCTACCTTAATCATGTGTATGCCTCAATATTTAATTTTGCTTTCTGTACAAAGATTAAAAACTGAATGATAATCAGTGCTTTTTACTTCCTGCTTTGCTGCCTGTGAGAATTTTTCAATCTGATTGGCTGCTCAGCCTGCACTGTTCCTGGATGCCAAAGATCCCCTAGAGGTGGCATCAATGAAATTGACATCATAATATGTGAAATCAACGTCAAAAGAATAGAAAAGCAGGATATTTTTGAAAAGGCATGCAACTTGTAAGTGTCGATGTTCAAAGAGATTTGGGTGTGCTTGCACAGGAATGCAGAAAGTTTACATGTAGGTACAGCAAGCAATTAGGAAGGCAAATGGCATGTTGGCTTTTAATGCAAGAGGATTGGACTGCAGGAATAAGGAAGTAATGCTACAATTGTACAAGGTTTTAGTGAGACCACATCTGGAATAATGTGAGCAGTTTTGGGGCTGAATTTTACCAGCCCCTCGACACTGTGGATTGTGGCGGGGTGGCCCGTAAAATGCTAACAGGAGCGGCCCCCCACGATGCCAACAAGGCGCGGCTGGGTATTAGCGGTGGCGGAGAGGCCTTGGTGCAGCTCCCCCACTGCTTGGCTGCGAGGCCTTCATTACAATATTAAAATGAGGATAATTAAAATTCAAATTAACTTACCTGCTGGCGGCGGCCATCCCATGCCGATTTTATGACCACCGATCGCAACGTGCAGGCGTTGGTAACTCCATATAGAGTTCCGAGGCAAGACACTGTTGGGGAGGAGGGAGGAACAAAATTATCAGGGTGGGGGGGTGCGGGTGGTGATGTGTGGAAAAACTTTCTCATTAGGTGTGGGGATGGTGGGAAGAGGTTGAGGGTCAAAGGGAATAAAGTTCGATGGGGAGGGCAATTTATATGTAGATTACCCATTGGGGGCGGGAGACAGGATTTAAAGTTGTATTAAAATTTTATTTTTATTTCCCAGAGACTGGGACCTTTAAAAATTTAAAAACCACTGAAGGGCTTGAAGCCCTTTTAAAAAAAGGTGGTGACGCCAGATGCCGTTGCCGGGGATGCAGTGGCCGCCCCCTTCATGCCATCGGGGGCAGATGCTCTGCGCCCCTCCATTTAAATGAGCCCCCGTAATATCGCGGGGGCTTGGCAGTGGCACTTCCCTATCGGAGCGCAGAGCGCTGATAAAATTCAGCCCTTGGTCGCCACATTTAAGAAAGGATACGCTTGCATTGGAGGCAGTGCAGCAAAGGTTCACTAGATTGGTCCCTGGGGGTTGACCTATGATGATAGACTAAGTAAATTGGGACTGTTTTCTTTGGAGTTTAGAAAAAATAGAGGTGATCTCGTTGAAACATATACAATTCTATCAGGGCTGGATAGGGTAGACACTGAGAGACTATTTCCACTGGTCGGGAAATCTAAAACATGGGGGCAGAGTCTCAGGATAAAAGGCCGATCATTTAGGGCTGGGATTTGGAGAAATTACTTCACTCAAAGGGGTGTGAATCTTTGGAATTCTCTACCCCAGAGGGTTGTGGATGCTCCATCATTGAATACATTTAAGGCTGGGATAGACAGATTTTTGGTGTCTCAGAGAATCAAGGGATATGGCGAGCGGGCAGGAAAGTGGAGTTGAATCCTAACATCAGCTATGATCGTTTTGAATGGTGGAGCAGGCTCGATAGGCCACATGGTCTACTCCTGCTCCTATTTCTTATGTTCTTGTGTAAAGCACCAAAACTGTGTGGGCAGTTTTCTTTAAGGTCAGCGGCAAGCCACTGGCTGCAAATTCTGAGGCAGTGGACTTGGAGGAAGATGTTAAAGAGCAACAATGTACAGGAGCAATTTTATTGTAAATTCAACTAACCTTAATATGAAGATATAGGATGCTCTCTCTATAATCTTTGAAGGTTTATTATTGATAGATAGTTGCTAACTGGTTCAGTCACAAAGAGTGAAATGAATAATAGATGCAGATTCAATAGGCATGCAAAGGTTACATGTGGACAGTTAATGATTCTTTTATTAAATGTATCTATGTGGCAAAAGTCTTGCTGTCCTTGCTGTTGCTGGTTGTCACAGCTGAAATATATGTAAACATGGTGAAAGAGGGCTACATTATGAGTGGCCATGAGATCTCTGCTTCTGGGTGCCTAGAAAGACTGGTATAAATGTTGTGGGCTGTGATGATATTCACTACAGATGGATGGGTGATTGTCCATGTAAATATTTTTAAACCCTTTGGCACACCACAACCATAATACTGTAGTTGAGATTTTACCTTCGCCTGCTTGGTCCAAGTAGCTGGATCTATGCAGTCGGAAATCTACCTCGATTAGTTTATTCTGAATTATGCTGTGCCCCCATCTTGTCAGTGATTCTAGCTGTCTTTTTCCTCCTCATCTTCTGCATTATGTAATAACTGGCAAGGGTGATTTGTTAGCCATGCCTTCAGGCTCCAAACTCCACTGTACTCCTTTAAGTGTTCTTTCTTCTGCTGATAAATGTCAGGTCTGAGCGAAAGTCTCAATTTCCATTTGTGACCCTCCTCCCCACCAAAAGTTTAAACAATTCTGACTTTAATTTTTTTTCTTAACTGGCCTTTGACAAGGGCTTCATAATCTCAAGAAGTCCCCAATGAAGGCTTTTTTCTTGTTTCCTTTTTAGGCCTTTTATGATGGAAAAAGACAATATAGGGATAGAAAGGATCCTTTTGTTCCATTCTTTGCTCAATATATGCCTTTATATTTTGTAATTACAGTTTAGTATGCATTTTCAATAGTCTTTAAATCCTATTCAGTTTGCTCTTGATTGAATCTATAAGTCACCATCTTTAATGTGTGCACAAGATTTAGATTCAATAATGTTATTGATTTAACCCTTTGAGGATTGCAAGCCCTTTATGGATTTCCTATTACGGACTTGAGCCCCATCACATACATACGATATCATTAGCGCACATTTCATTGACTGATCATGATTTTGAAATTTGGAAAAGTAAGGTACAGGTCACTCAGAATGGAGGTTGTTTTGCATTATCTTTGTCTAATGTACAGTTCACATTGTAGTACAGGAATATGTTGCTGTAATGTTTAGGATGAATTGTCAACTCCTTTTGGCTTTTCAGCATTGCATTTAAACCACAATTGTAATGTTTTTATTTTAAATGTTTGACAGCTTGAAATTTTTAGATGCTGGTTGGAGATAATTTTTCGTGCAGCTAAATAACACTTTCACCTCCACCCTCAACCACCTTCCCCATTGTGTAAGGTGCTCTGCTTGTTGTATGGTATTGTTTCAGCTAAGGAGTCCCTCTGAGAATGCACAGATGGTGTCAGGTCATGTTTCTTGTTTCTCCTCAGACCAACTTTGCCTGGGACTGGGTCTCTGAGTGACGTTTTTACTCATTAGACATTAAGGAGGGTCATATCATTTATCATTGTCAATTGTAGGAGCTGCTATTCACCACAAACACAGAAAGGATTGCTAAAATTGTTGGATTTTGATGTTTTGTTTCCATCGGTATTGTGACATTTTCCTATTAATTTTTTCAGACAAGATACATAGCAGATCAAACCTTTATTGGACAGATGGATAGTTTGTATAGTCGTCTCAATCCACCAGAGTGTGCCCAATGCAATCATTGTCATATTATTTAATTCCTGAGTATTACATCTCGTAGAATATGAATTTGGTAGACTTGAAACAATGCTGCAATGCTGATGGAAGGTCATGTGACACCATAGCCAAACGATTAGCTTTCTGATCATCAGAAGGAGAAGCCAATTACTTTCAGACAATGTTGGTCTCTATAGGTCTGAACTGATGCCATTTGCGTGCTTTGCCTCCACAGCTGTGAATTGATTTGCCAGTATTAACTGCATAAAAGAAAAATATTGAATTAGCTTTGTGCATCAGCACAAAATGAGAACATCTGACTTCATCAAGACTGCCATTGTACTGCAAAGGTATTCAAAGAACTATAGAGATGTCACCAGCTAGACCTTGGGTAGTTTTTACATTGTTATACTAAATAGGCAATGATTTCCATCAAATTCAGTGTACGTGTGTTGTGTTGAAATGATTCCAGCAGAAAACAATGCATTCTGTGTGTTGAATGTACAACCACAAGATTTCTGAGCATTAATTTTTTCTGTCTGTTCTCCATTTAGATTTGTGATGAAAGACATTTCATGGTTCTACTTTATACTAATTCTAAGCACCATGGTTTATCTTAAAAATTATTATACATTAAACTGTGAACAATGAGTTTCTAGATTTGCTTGATAATTTGGAAAAAAATATCTTAAATGCACCTCCCATCTTTTCCCCTCAAGAAGTTCCTGTCTTATTTTCACCTTGACATCTTTGGTTCCATTGAGAACAGCAATCATATTGGGATATTATTGTACCATGATTTACCACAACTATTCAGTGTTACCTTTTTTTCAATGTTCAATTCTCTAACAAAAGTCTGTATAACAGTAAGCTAGCCCTGAAGGAAGAAGGCTGATGCGTGCCTCATTGATCATTGTCTCACAGATGCTGGATATGTTTAGTTAAGATGCTTGGTTGATGGGATTCATAAATTGTTCTTCACGCTGTACAGGAATTTTCAAACCTTTCATGTGATTATTTAGTGCTATATGTTACTGGCATCATATTAGATGTGTTTTACACACATTTACACAGTTGTACGAAACAAATTTGCTGTGGAAGATGCTTTCACAAATACAACACATCTCTAATAAGTGTTCTTATCAAGGAAACCAGCTGGGTGACACTTATCTGCTACAGGAAAAGCAATTACACTTTTTGATTGAATTGGTAAAATCTCTCATAGGTAATATGGTATATTATTCCTTGCATGAAACTTCCTCAGAGAGGCTTCAACCTTTGCAGAAAAAATTGACTGTTATAATAAATACAGTATAAATATTATAGCAATAATTTAAGAAGGTTCAAAATTCATCTGTCAGACGACTTCTGTTTTTTACAGATGTTGTACAATTCTAAATTATTTGTTTAAAGGGATTTTTTTGTATCCTGCTGTATCTTTGACTTGTCAGCAAGAAAATTAATAATTCTAAAACATTTGTAACAAGAAAAATTGCTTAATGATTTTATATATTAATAGATCAACTTTGCCATTTAAATTTGCAACTTTGAAGATTAAAATTTTATACTGGATTTAAAAACAATTGGAGATTAGAACTGTACTCTCTAATAGTATTATCTTCTGTAAAATAGGTAGTCTCTTTTCTATGCATTTTTGTTGGGAATACATTTTGACTAGATTTTGATATGACTCACTCCATCAATAGCTAGCCAATTAAATTGAAGTTTATCTGCAGATTGGACATATCATTAATCATTCTCACCTCTAAATCAATAACCAAAAAGCTGGAATAATATATGAATTGTACATTGTTATCTCTCACAAAGCAAAACAATGGGCAACATTGAAGTGCATTTGCTTGTTTCTAATATCCCATAATAATTAAAGTAGAGAATAACAGAACATCACTAACAACAACAACAGAGATTGATATAGTGGTTTTAATGTAATAAAACGTCCCAAGGACTTCACATGAGCATTTTAAAACAAAATATGACACCAAGCCACATAAGAATTATTAGGTCAGATGATCAAAAGCGTAGTCAAAGAGGTAGGTTTTAAGGAGCATCAAAGAACAGTACAGCACATGAACAGGCCATTCGGCCCTCCAAGCCTGCGCCGATCTTGATGCCTGCCTAAATTAAAACCTTCTGCGCTTCCGGGGACCGTATCCCTCTATTCCCATCCCATTCATTGGGTGGAAAGAGAGGTAGAGAGATGTAGAGAGGGGTATGTCAGAACTTTGGTCCTAGGCAACCGAAGGCACGGCCACCAATGATGGAGCAATTAAAATCGGGGATGCTAAAGAGACCAGAATTAGAAGAGTGCAGATATCTCAGAGGGTTATGGGCTCATAGAAATTACAGAGATAGTGAGGGGTGAGGCCATGGAGCGATTTGAAAACCAGATAAAAAATTTAAAATCAAGACATTTCTTGACTGGGAGCTAACATAGGTCAGCAAGCATGGGGTGATTGGTAAACTGGACTTGATGCAAGTTAAGACAGATGCAGCAGAGTTTTGGGTGACCTCAAGTTTATGGAGGGCAGAATGTAGGAGGCCAGGCAGGAGTGCGTGGAATAGTCAAGCCTAGAGGCAACGAAGGCATGAGAGGTTCTGCAGCAACTGAGCTGAGATGAGGCGTTCAGGCAATGTTACAGAGATGCAAATAGGCAGTTTTAGTGAAGGTGCAAATATGAGGTCGGAATCTCATCTCGGGGTCAAATGTGACACCAAAGTTGTGAACAGACTGGTTTAATCTCAGTCTATTGCTTGGGAGAGAGATGGAGTCAATAGCTAGGGAATGGAGTTTGGAGCGGGGACCAAAAACAATAGCTTCAGTCTTCCCAATATTTAATTGGAGGACATTTCTGCTCAGCCAGTACTGGATGTCAGCTAAGCGGTCTGATAATTTAGCAACAATGGAGGAATCAAGATTGGTGATGGTGAGGTAGAGTTGGGTGGCATCAGCGTGCATGTAAAAACTAACACTGCTTTCGGATGATGTCGCTGAGGGGCTGCATATAGATGAGAAATAGGAGACCAAATAGGAGAAATAACAGACCAAAACATTTGTTATAATGTGCATAGCTTATGGACCCCTCATTCTCTTTCCAGTGTTTAGGTGCTTTAGGGAGGAAAATAATATAGCATTCTAGTGCAGCTTGTGTGATGGGCTCATTTCTGTTTGCCTCTTGCAATGAAGAGGCCATCTATGGTTAAAAATCTGGGGGGAATGTCTTCTTTCTGTAGGAAAGGTTTGTTTATCTGAAGGCACTACGTTAAGCCTAACTGATCTCTAACACTTAATAGATTCAATTAAAACAAAATTGAATGCATTATGTTGATTAACTTACTGTACAGAACCATTTATCATTCATGTAATTAAAAGTCTTCCATACACTATATGGCACGTCAAATCCATCCGCAGCATAAAAAGGTCACATCGTGCTTTTCTCATTGTCTTAGCTTAAACATCATGGCTCAGTAGAATATAGATCAACAAGGATTTTGCAGGTAAGCAATCAACCAATTACACTAAAAGTTTTGTTATCCTGCACTTTACCAACTGGAAAGCTCTATTATCTGGAATTTCCGAAATCTTCTGAGGCTAGCCAAGTTTTCCAGAATGCAGCCGATCATTCTCGACCTTACTGTATTGCAGTTAATGACGCTGCCAATAGTCATCTTAGTGGCACGGTCGGCAGTCCATCTCGTCGTTTTGCTGCGTTTATGCAGTATCTCCCGAACATCATCTACAGCTAGTGCTTTAGTGTAATTTATACAACAAGTTTACTGTTCCTCAAGAATTCTGTGCATCTTTACTGCCTCAAGATTTCTGTTTTGTACATCATCTTGTTCTTTGCATGTAAACATTTTTGTTAAAATTAAAACTATTGCATTGTTTTGTCTTGGTATTATGACAATTGAATAATCGGAATTTTCAATTATCCGGCACCTCTCGATAACTGGATAACAAAGGTTTTATTGTATGCTGCTGCATCTATTTTTTTCAAACTCTGATGAAATGAACTGAATTTTTAGCCAAATAGGTCAGATAAAATAACAACCTCATAGCTCTTTTAATAAACTAGTCAATCTCCCATGCTATTACAAACAGTGGATTAAGACAAGAATAACCTTCAGGTGAAGTGGGGTTTAAAGGGCTGGGGAATATTTGGACGAGGCTATGCAGATCTAATTCAGTCCACATTTCAAAGTCATACATTCTGCCTTAAATTTATATTGTCATTCATTTTTCTATCAATAATGGAAGGCCTCTATGTAAATCTGACATTTTATAATCATACTCTTCTGCCAGTGGTGGTGCTGCTGTTTGTCTGTGTCTCCGTTTCTGCTTCTATCTCTCTCCTTTGCTTCCCTTCTGCTTCTCCTCATTCCCCTGTAACTTTTTTTTTGACTCTTTATCCTGTTCTACTACTTCTTTCTTTGAAAATCAAACTGACACCAACATGAAATCTCAGTCAGTGTCACCCTCTTTTTTACTCTCTTTCCTCTACCTAATTAACTGGCCCTGATTTTGTGGCGGTAATGACAGTTTTGTCATCATTAGTCCACTGTAACTGACAGCAGTGGACTCCCTACAGCTACTTCGGGAATGAGCATACGTGCAGAAGCCCAGAAGTTGCTGCCGATTCTACATTTCTCCAGCATGTGCGCTTTGTGGTCCCATCAGACTGAATCAAAGGGAAATATATGAATTGACAAGAACTTCCACTCTTACAGTTAGTCTCACTGTAAAAACCTTTGGAAAAAGTTACATCTTGTTGAATGAGGTGTAACTGGATTTTTAACTGTATACTAAATTCATAATTATTGCTAAATACTCTCATTAGCCCTGAAAGGTTAATTTTATATCGTGGGATGTCAAGTTTCACTATTATGATAAATTCTACACATTTAAAAAAAAAATTAAAAATTTATCTTTGTTTTAACTTCAATTTTAGCAAAATAAATTTTGATTTGTTATCTGAAAATGTAAATTAAAAGTGAAGGATAACCTTTTAACCTCCTGGTTTGCTGTCTGTGAGAATACTTCAACATGATTGACTGCTTACCCTGCTTGCTGACATCACTGCTGCTGCATGCCAGGCGATCCCCTTGACTTGGCAACAGATTTAAACTACCATCAGGAAAGGGGAAGTTCATGCTTCAGAATTGGATTGATCTTTATGGGCAGCTTTTGTCAAGGTGAGCACTGTTGCTTCCGTGCTGACCAATGAATTTTTTGAAGCGTACACAGCATAAAACAGAAGCAGCAAAGGTAAACAGAGCAATGTCATTCTCATCTAATTCTTCTATAGTTACAACATTCAAAAACTTTATAATGCTTACATCAATTATATTTTTCTTCTTACTTGAAGAAAAGCAAACTAAAGAAAAAATTCTCTCGATATAGTGATACCAGTGCACCCTGAGAAAGTAATATTACAATGATCAGACCAAATTCAATTACAGAATCACAGTGCTGAGCAAAGATATCACATCTAAGCGCAATTTTAGAATAGCCTGAGGTCTTCAATTTAATGAAGGCATTAAAATGCACAAATAAAAATTTAGTGGAGTAATTTAATAGTGTGATCGAGAATTACCTAATTTTTAAAAATTTCTTAATTACACCCTTCTTTTGGACATTAGAAATTTCAGTTAGAGAAAATAATGATTTACTGTCACTATTAAATAGCAGTGTTTGTGTACAGTACAGCATGATACCATTAATACTGAAGAAGCATATTATAGTACCACTTACAAGAGTGAAAGGTACTACAGATACTATTACGTTTTCAATGAAACATGTGCCCCGCATACCAGATGATGGCCCAGAGTTTGCAGTCGGTGGCAAAGCAAGGGCGTTCGCTGCTGGCTACAAGTAAGCCTCGCTGAGAGATCCAGTAATCTCTGGTGAGAAATTTATCTCTGTTGTCCTGATTGCAGCATTCTTTACTGGGATTCCCATCATAGAGCTGCAGTGATGACATCAAGCTGTCCAAGCAGCCAATCACATTAAAGGACTTTTACAAATACCCAACCAGGAAAGGAAAAGTTCTAAAAGAAAATCACTTTAAATTTGTTTTCACATAGAACAAATTAAAGATTGGGACATATACATGGGATGAAGGTGAAAGCTGAATTATTCTAAAAAAAACTTTTAAAAATTTGTGAAAATTTAGATTCAAAATTAACTAATTAATCAAAGGTAGACATTTAACAATACTCCACAAATATAAGCTTATTTTTCAGGGACGGTTCTGTTGTTCATCACTAGTTATAACTTATATTACTGTTAAAAGCCCAGTTACACCTAATTGAACAAGGTTTATCTTTTTCTCTGGAAGCAGGAAAGCTGAAGTTCTCACTGATTTCAATGATTGCCGGCTCTGTGGGGGGTCCACAGCATAGCCTGTGTCAGAACCCTAAGTGACAGACAGCAGCTTCAGGATTTCTGTGCTAATCCGCACAGCAATTCTGAAGTTGCAATTGTCATGGAAGTGTAGTTCTTTTGATGTTTAAAACAGTGTGCCTTTAAGACTCTGTTTAAAAACAGTGTGCCTTTAAAAACTAAAGGGGCACAGTATGCCAGCAGTTGCACCTGTTTCCTAGGCCACTAGGAGAGAGAGGTCACAGTGTACTGTAACTTTAACCTCTGTGTTAAAAATCCCCAGCTAAAACGAGTTTGAACAGGAGAAAAATGAAGCATGCTGTACACTGAAAAGAAGCTGTCTATTTATCAACAGAGAAAATTCTGCGGGGAGAGGCCCACCTCCACCCGTGACGTCGGGAAGGGCCTGTTGCATATTACTGGCAGTGGGGGGACCTCGGCGTGGCCCCCTGCTGTCTGGCGGTGGGCCCTTCATCTAAATATGTAAATGCACAATAATGATATGTTACTTGACTTACCTGCAGATGGCAGCCATCCCACACCGATTTTGTGGCTGCCGTTCGTCCTTCACGCACCTTCGAAACTCCATACGGAGATCTGAGGCGAGAACCTGGTGGGGAGGGAGGAGGAATGAAATTCTCAGGGAGGGAGTGGTGGGGGAGTGGGGAAATCACTTTTTATTGGATGTGAGGATGATGGGAAGGGGTTGAAGGGCAAAAGTTAGAAGGTTGGGGTGGGGGGGTGGGGAGTTCAGGTAGGGAAAAAGGCAAGTGTTGGTCATATCTGGCATTGAAATGACCATTGGTGGAGGGTTGGTTGAGGGCCTCTATATCTTTATTAATTGTTAAGTAACTTTACCGTTCAAAATTAAAATGACTTGTAAGGGCTTCAAGCCCTTTTAAAGATGACGCTGGCACCTGCACAGTGGCGCTGGACGCAGTTGCCGGGGACGCAGCAGCCGCCCCCTCAATGTCATCGTGGGTGGCTGCTCTGCCCCTTCAACTTAAAGTGAGCCCCCGTGCATAATATTGTGGGGGCTCAGGGATGGCGCATCCATGTGGGATGCACGACGCCATCAGAGTGCGCCACAGCGAACTGCGGTGCACTCATAAAATTCAGTCCTGTGTGTGTGTACATGGGGGGAGATTAGGATAAATAAGAATTTATAAGGTCTTTAGATATAAATGTATCTTAATAGTGTTAAGATTTAGTTTATTAATGAATAGTTAATTTGTTGTTGTGTATAGATACCTAGTTTGGTGTATTTTTATTCTGGGGGGTTAATAAAGTGTTTGATTTGGCTGATTTCCGGTTAGTTGGGTAAACTTTAATAATATGCTGCAACCTGTGGAGTATTGGGACTGAATTGACAGTGCATTGCTCCTGCCTCAGTTCTATGTTTCTACAACAGGACTTAACAGGGTAGATGCAGGAAGGATGTTCCCGATGGTGGGGGCGTCCAGAACAAGGGGTCATAGTCTAAGGATACGGGGTAAACTTTTCAGGACTGAGATGAGGAGAAATTTCTTCACCCAGAGAGTGGTGAGCCTGTGGAATCCGCTACCACAGAAAGCAGTTGAGGCCAAAACATTGTATGTTTTCAAGAAGGAGTTATATATTGCTCTTGGGTCTAAAGGGATCAAAGGGTATGGGGCGAAAGCGGGAACAGGTTACTGAGTTGGATGATCAGCCATGATCGTAATGAATGGCGGAGCAGGCTTGAAGGGCCGAATGGCCTACTCCTGCTCCTAATTTCCTATTTTCTATTTTCTATGTTTCTATGTAACACAATCAGTTTCAAAGGGGTACATAAGAACATAAGAAATAGGAGCAGTTGTAGGCCATTCAGCATTTCGAGCCTGCTCCACCTTTCAATAAGATCATGGCTGATCTGATCATGACCTCAACTTCACTTTCCTGTCTGCACCCCCCCAATAACCCTTGACTCTCTGTCGATCAAAAATCCTGTCTAACTCAGCTTTGAATATATTCAATAACCCAGCCTCCACTACTGTCTGTCGTAGAGAATTCCAAAGATTAACAATCCTTTGAGAGAAGACGTTTCTCCTCTTCTCCGTCTTAAATGAGAGACCC
The DNA here is from genome assembly GCF_036365525.1 of Heterodontus francisci. Lineage (NCBI taxonomy): Eukaryota > Metazoa > Chordata > Chondrichthyes > Heterodontiformes > Heterodontidae > Heterodontus > Heterodontus francisci. The sequence continues at coordinate 66,102,194 of NC_090390.1, forward strand.
CTTATTGTGAAACGATTCCCCCGCAAGGGGAAACACCCTCTCAGCATCCACCCTATCAAGCCTGACAAAATCTTATATGTTTCACTAAAATCACCTCTCATTCTTCTGAACTCCAATGAGTATAGGCCCAACCTGCTCAAACCTTCCTCATAAGACAACTCCTTCATCCCATGAATCAAGCTAGTGAACCTTCGCTGAATTGCATCTAATGCAAGTTTATCACTCCTTAAATAAGGAGTGGCCATGTGAGCCGCATGGAAGATGGCAGGATCCCCAAAGACACATTGTACAGCGAGCTCGCCACTGGTATCAGACCCACCGGCCGTCCATGTCTCCGTTATAAAGACGTCTGCAAACGCGACATGAAATCGTGTGACATTGATCACAAGTCGTGGGAGTCAGTTGCCAGCATTCGCCAGAGCTGGCGGGCAGCCATAAAGACAGGGCTAAATTGTGGCGAGTCGAAGAGACTTAGTAGTTGGCAGGAAAAAAGACAGAGGCGCAAGGGGAGAGCCAACTGTGCAACAGCCCCAACAAACAAATTTCTCTGCAGCACCTGTGGAAGAGCCTGTCACTCCAGAATTGGCCTTTATAGCCACTCCAGGCGCTGCTTCACAAACCACTGACCACCTCCAGGCGCGTATCCATTGTCTCTCGAGATAAGGAGGCCCAAAAGAAATAAGGAGACCAAACTGTACATAAAACTCCAGGTGTGATCTCACCAACACCCTACACAGTTATAACAAGACTTTCCTACTTTTATACTCTATCCCCCTTGCAGTAAAGGCCAACATTCCATTTGCCTTCTTAATCACTTGCTATACCCACATACTGACAGTTCGTTGTCAAACCCCTGCCCCAAACCTCACTCCACTGGAAAATCTGGGCAATTAATAAATGGATTTTACATGTTTGTCCTGTTCTCTGCTGCCTGCAGCTTGAATTCTGTCACAATCCCCAGTTTCCATTATCTTACTGGGGTGATGAGGTTCAATGTGTGTCAGACTCATAGATCACATCTGGAATGCACTTGTGTCAATGCACATGCCACTCTGGTCCACCAGAATGCTGGAAGATAGGGTAGAGCTTACTAGCAGGGAGTTGTGGCATAATATGTGAATGGCCAATCTCTCAGTCAAGCTTAATTAGAAGTTTGGTGTTTGAAAGATGCATTTGAATTTTCTGCTTTAATAAGCAAAGAATTGTTGCCTACAAATTGGAATTGTAGAAATTCAGCCATTTCCATTGTTGCATTTTGAGCAGGCAATCCAATTTTGGGGCACTCATTTGTACTGGGGCTACAAAATCAGTGTTTCTGAACTTGTTCCATGAAGCATTATAATTTGTCTCTTCTACACATGTATTGAAACATTGCCCAATGTGCAGAAGAGGGAGTCACAATGCTTTCCAGCCAATTATATAGTTTTGAAGCGTAGTCATTATAGGAAATTGTGCAGCCTGTTTTAGTGCACAGCAAATTCTGAGGAACAGCATTGTGATAAATGACACAAAACCTGTTTTTAGTGATGCTGGTTGAGACATAAATATTGGCCAGCACACCAGATGAAGGCATCTGCTCTTCGAATAGTCCTATTGGATCTTTTGGTCCAGCTGAGAAAGCAGACAGGACCTTAGTTTAACGTCTCAACTGAAAGGCAACACCTCCTATGCTGAAGCACTCACTCACCACTACACTAACCTAGATTATGTGCTCAAAGCAGAAAAAATATGTTTGAAACATATCTTTCTCCTTCTTCCATACATGCAAAACTTTCATATAAGTTAAAGTTGTTTACGCAACACTCAAATCTCAGCCATAAACAGCTAGGGGTCATCTTATTTTGGATATTTGCAACTGCCTGTTCTTTTTTAAAGCAAAACATTTTGCAACATCATTTGAAACTACTGGATAGCCAAAAATAATGCGAAATAAACTATATAGCAAAAATGCTTTATTTGTTTCAGATAGATGGAACTATTAAGACAAATAAATGAGAGACATAGGGCAAGATTTTCATTATAGAAGTAGGAAACAGGTCTGGTTTTGGGTCTGAAGCCTGCCTCCTCTGGGAAGCTGATTCAGATTGCAATTTTCAAGTGGGAAAGCCTTAATTGGTAAGGAGTTGGGTTTCCTGTCCTCAGAGCCAATGGGATTGAAAATGGCAGTTGGTCAGATCAAGTGTGGGGCTCCTGTAGATTTCCACGGCAGCCATCCCTGAAGCTGCTGGTTTTCCTGAGGGAGAGATCTGCCGTCCACAGCACCATAGGGAAGCGAGATGTCAAAGGGGAGCTTGAGGCCTGGCAGTAAGGGCAGCGAAGACCCAGTTCATTTCAATGCCCACCTGGATCTAATACTGCAAGCCGTGAGGGAGTGGAGGGAGGACCTCTTCGCGGAGGGTGACAGGAGGAGTCCATCTTGTGCAGCAGGGGCACCTCTCTGTTCAGTGTATTCCCTCTCTGACCCCTCTCCTTTTTCCTCTCTTACCTGCTGCTCCTCTCCCAATGAGCTGTCTCTTTCCGGGGCCTCACTGCCCTCAAGGTCCACACCTCTCTGGAGAACCATGTTATGGACAATACAGCAGATCACCACAATAACCGAGACCCTTGCTGCAGGGTATTGGAAGGTGCCACCTGACCGCTGCAGGCACCAGAATCGCATCCTCACAAACCCGATGGCCTGTTCAGTGGTTGGCCTGCTGAACAAGTGGCATTGGTTCTTTTGCCTCTGTGCACCTGTTTGAGTCTCCCATAGAGAGGTCAGTAGCCATCTCTTCAAGGGATTTCCCTTGTCCCCTTGGAGCCAGCCATGTACTTTGCGGGATGGAGTGAAGAACCGAGGCAGCCTGGACTGGTGGAGGATGGAGTCATGGCAGCTGCCAGGAAAGCAAGTGAAAGCATGGAGGAAGCTCTTCTTGTGGTTGTGGACCAGTTGGACGTTGAAGAAGTGGAAGCCCTTCCTATTGATGGCCGGTTTCTGTGTGCCTTGATGGCCACATGGGTGCAAGCAGTGATGCCCTGCACCTGGGGAATCCAGCAATGGAGGCTGAACCCAATGCCTTCTATGCCAGCACAGGCTTATCTATTTCAAAGTGGGTACTGTCGCCTGCCCTCCTGAAAAGGGCATCTGTGACCTGACTGATGGCCTAATGAGATGCCGACTGCGAGATGCCACCTGGGTCCACAGCTTATCTCTGGAATGACCCAGTTGCATAGAAATTCAGCGTGACAGAGACCTTGACAGCTGCAGGTGAGGGACTGCCATGGCGGCCATGAGGCCTGAGGTCAGAACACATAGAACCAAGACCATCTGCCTGGGTAGGCGCAGCCTCCTGCGGCGCTGGCGTTCTGTCACTTGCAGATAGCTGGCTCTTGGTCTGTGCACACAATGTCTTGGGTAGTGCCTTCCATCTCTTGCAGCCCCCCGCTTTGCTCCTGTGGCCTCCTGCTGGCCAAGAGGTTGCATCTGTCGCAGCTCATTCTGGCTGCTCTTATCAAATGTCAGAGTACCCTGTTCCCATTTGAACTCCCTGAGCTCGGCTCTGTACATTCACCAGGTCTTCCCTGCCAACCCGTGCTACCCCTATGATGTCAGTGGGCTCATGTCCTCCAGTTTCCTGCCACTTACCAATGAGAAATTCAACTCTTCCAGCTACAGCAATAGCTTCTGAAGCAGCTGAGCTTTATTTAGCTGCCTCTACTTAATTTCAATCAGCCCTTCACATAGTGCTCATGGCCCTTCGCACTGTTCACATCTTCATAACCCTGTCGTATTCCCCCATGGTGCCTTCCCCTGTTCCCAGCCTTCAAAAATTGCTCAGTGATACTGACAATCCTGTTAATGAGCTCTTTAGTGAGCTCAAACAGGCAATTAAATGGAAGCGTGCGCCCGACCCGTTCCCTCACTGCCTGTGTCCCTTTGAAAATGGCGTTGCGTCCCAGAGGTGGCGGGTCCCGTTGCTGACCTCCATGAAAGTGATCTTCAAATCAGTTTCAGTGTTCAGTGCTGTATCTCTAAAAAAAAAATCGTGCTCTCCTCCATACCCACACTTAGCAGGCTTTTAAAATCCCACCCAAAGTTAGCCAAGCTAAGGCCATTGTCTAAAGGAATTCACAGGCTGCTTCCCCAGCTGAGCTAATTGAGCACAGACCAAAAATTGAAACTGGAACTTTCTAGTGTTGTATCATTTAATCACTAAGCCAAGCATATTATCTTCAATATGGATCCTATGTAATTCTAAATAGTACATAGTATTTTATTTAAGGCAGTTACACTCGAGTGTAAACGTTATATGGGTCCATATAATATATATATACTTGTCCCCAGTACCAGTCTTCTCCAGTTTTCCAGTACAATTTCATGTCGTTTTGAAACCTTCATCGGATTGTCTGTTCCACCCTACCACCTGTCAGTTTGTTTCTGTAGTGTTGAGGCATTTTGTGGTGCTTTTGTCTTGTGGGCAGTGTGACCAGTAATATATTTATGAAAAGGATGTCACAGGCAAATTCGCACAATGCAAAATTACTGTGCTAGCCTAAATAAATTACCAGTCTGCAAGATATGCAAAACTGTTAACATACAGAAAGGTATTGCTCACTAATGAATCTTCCAGTACAAAAATAAAATCCTGAGGTCATGCAATTCGAGCCCAAGCCAGTTACTGAAGTATTCCTGTTTGCATAGGGGAGAGGGAGGCAAGACCTTCATAGTTTAAAACAGTTTTCCCTCTGCAGAAATACAGAATCAAGCACTGTTGTTGAAGTTGGAAAAAATATATGGTTCTTGACTTTGTGGAAATGGTCTGTTTTGCAGAGATCAAGGCCAATAGGACTGAAAAGAATGCCGTGAAATAATGATTCATAACAATTGTGTTGTTAAAGAATAAGATAGCTATTATAACCTCTGAACATTTAAGGAGACTCTTCATTTTGCTAACAAACAGATCAGTGCCTTGTAGAGATTGGTGTGTGCAAAAAGCTGGGCACAAATATTCTCTAACCACTGTATAAGGATAGTGTTTCAATAAAAATAGTAATTACCACTGCCTGTAGTGCTATTGATTGTATATCACGATATAGATTTAGCTAATGTGAGTTTTTCACAATGCTGCTACGATTGGCTTTGTTTATCTTTGCCTGTTTGGAGTATTTAACTAACCTGTAGAGCATGAAGTGAAGAGATTCCAACTTATTAAATTGGAAGTAAAGGCTATGATAAAGAAGGAGGCCTTGTTAAAGTAAATTAAGGGGCCAATAAGAACAGAAGGATCACATCTATCATTGCAATTTATTTAACATTGGAATACTATGTGCAGTTTTATGTATCTAGAGCAGGCAGTTAGCCTTATCTATGCCTCCAAGAAGTATTCAGCAAAGTGGGCACGTGGATGTCTGATGTTAAAAGGGCTGTGTACTGTACTAAAAGCATGGTCTTCATTCCTAAGGAAATAATGGGCTGGATATTATTTTCCCGCCACCGGGTGCAGCGGCAGGCGAAGAAAATGGCGGCCCACGTATGTGGGCTGCGCGCCACCATGCTGCTGCAATCTTGAGCGCGACAGCTCATTTAAATAGGGATGGCTGACCCTCACGTGGTGGGGCATCCTTGGCGATGCCGTGAATGGCATCAGCTGTCTCTGCGCAGGTGCTGGTGCCCTTTTTAAAGGTCTGCCAGCCCTGCTCAGAGAATGCAGATTTGCCCGCCCCCCACCACTACAATAAAAATAAATGTTTGGCCCGTATCCCCTATCAATGCACAGAAATTGCAGAGTTGACCCCTCTCTTCGACCACCCCCCCCCCCCGCTCCCAAACAACTGCATAGAGTGCAGAGGTCACCCCTTCCCCAACCCACACTAAAAATTCAGAGTTCACCCACCACCCACCCCCCACCCACTACACTCAAAATGCTCTCTTCCCTCCCTTCCCCACCTCAGAGGCGCCACCTTTCCCTGGACGGGAAAGTGAAGGCGCATGTGCCCCCCGTCACACTGAAGATCTGGATCCGACGGTAAGATTGTGGGGAATTGGATTTAAATGTATGCATAGAATTAATTTCAGTATTTAAAGTGGGGTCCCATCACTGAGTGGCGGCGGGTGGGGGCCACCACAGAGCCTTGCCGCCACCAGGAAGATCGGGCTGGCAATCCCAGTGTCAGGGTCCGTGGCGGGCCGCTGCGATCTGCTGCCCCCACCCCCTGCCGCGGAGCCCAACGTCAAGAGCACAACAAAACTCAGCCCAATGTTTTTAATAAATCCAATTGACATTTACATTGAACCACAATTTCAGTAATTAGCTTAGTTAATTTCCCCTTTGATGTGTAAGGTTTCGTTGTAAGTAATGAGTGATTCAGAACGAACAAAGTATGCAGATTCTGTGTTGAGATGGAACTTTTCTGATCGAGTATGATGTATAACTATTATTTATATTAAATGCACAATATTTAGGACAGCATTGCAAACCACCTTTATTGTATTTAATCGGATTTTATTGTACCACTAGACTACAGTTCCTGATATAATTGACTGTAATCCAGTTATATAACCTAAAGTGACATCTGCTATTTCTGATTCTCTGGAGAGTGTTGCTGTCTTCACAAAGTGACATTACAAAGCAATGGAGTAGAAGGCTTTGCTCTCTAAAGTGATGAAAAAATAAAATAACCCCTGCTTTGAAATATTGTAATGAAATATTCCTTTCTATCCGACATTACTATACAATCAAACTGACTCTGAAAATCGACAACATTTTATTATAGCCCTCAATCTTTTTTTATTATGACATTGACATGAAATGTACAAGATTCCTTTTTAATTAAAAGATTAAAATTGCACAAAGTACTTCAACAGAATTTTGGTATAGAGCTTGTCATGAAGTGGTATGTATGCAGTTGAGTCCATGATGTTGTATTCTAATCTTGCCCAGGCCATTGGATGATGATATATATTTTATTTTGTGTGAACAAAGGCAACAAAGCATACAACCAAAATTATTCCAGCTGAAGGAAAGTTAAGGAGGTTGGATTTGTTCTCTTTTTCCTTAATTTCATATGTTAATTTGGCTGCTACCTGGTTCACAAAGATGCAACAGTTTGACTGAGGAAAATAAATCCAAACTGCTGGATTAGAACATAAGGTCTTCTACCTCAGAACAAAATTTTTCTCTGAGAGCTAAGTGTAGAGTGGGTGAATTCAATGTCAAATCAGGTACCGAAAGAGAAATAAAGAGTAGAGATGAGGGATTGGATTAAGAGAGAGAGAAAAAAAAAGGGACGGAAAGGAAGTTAAAAAAAAACATTTTAAAGCTTACGTTTTTTTAAAGCTCCAAAAGCAATTAAAACCTGAAATAATGAGATTGACCATCGTATTCACCGTAATTTTCCATGCCAGGAAGTAATTAACACTTATCATGTTGTTAAAGGGGTACTTAGACTGAGCTGGACAAGATTTAACTTCATGTGGTAAGTTTAATTCATCTCTATGACACAAATACAGGAAAGTCACACCATTCAATGCATTTCAATGTTGAGGCAGTCAGATGCCTTCTTGAAGGATCTAACAGCGGAGTGGCACTTCTCTGACAGCAACTTTTGGTTTTCTGCACATCTGCCCCCACCTGAAGTTGCTGTAGTATTTGCACGTAAATAACACAAGCACCAATAGTCTCACCTTGATCTTGACAGCAAATTATGGGCTAATACTTCAAATATTTCAAGTTTAAAAAAAAACCAAACAGCTAGAAACACAGACGACAGAGGTTGAAACCCTGTCCAACATATGCATCAGCATCTTATAATGTGGTGCAAAGTTCCAATTTAATTGCAGCATTCTGCTTCCATGTAAAGCAATGATTAACATGTGACTAATAGCATGTTAATACAATGATCAAACAGCATCTGTGATGGTTGTTAGCTAGCTCCACTGAAGCATATTATATGTGTAGTGAGTCACAATATAAATTCTCAGCGATAGTGTTTGGTTCAAGTGCTGATGAATTCATCGAGAACTGGATGTTTTGATCAGATTATGTGCTAGCAATTTGTCTTGTAAAAATTAGCAGTCTTTTGCAAGGCTAGTCAAGAAGAAATGATGTAGTAATTCATTAAAATTAAGGCAGACGATAATGGCAGTAATAAACCCTCATGCACATTGCTCAAATACATCAGATTTTATGAAAAGACATTTTTCAACAAAATAAGGATGCTCTTACACAAGATCATACACATGTTTTCATTTTCTATTTATTTGGGATATGCAATGTACTTTTTTATAATATGTACTTCATATTCTTGCCAAGAAATAGAAATTCCCAGAATGGATAATCTAAGCTGCATTGTGTTTATTTTATGAAGATAAGACTTTCTCCACCCTTCTTGCCACCCACCCCCCAACTTTCCTATGTCACGAGGTATTTTTTTTAAATGGTGTGTATTAAAATAAAAATAACATTTTCTCTTAATGAAGAACAAAATGCCCAGGTTTTTCATGTATAAATATGTTCAGTCACACCAACAATGCAAGATTATTGTTAGACAAATCTCTGTGGCATGTGCATATGTTGTTTATTTGCTGCTAAAGATGATGTATGAGTCATGGACCAATGGGGTGGAACTCCTAAGATTTATTTTTCTGAAATGAGAAAGAGGAGTTGCAGATAAAACTATATCAAATGAATGGAGCAGAAATCCAGAGGAAATCCAGCAAATAGTTATAAATGTACTAATCGAGAAACTTGATTGGACCATGATGTGAATTCTGCACAGGAGTCTGAACCTAAGTAAAGCCTATTTAGAGCTGCTGCTCCAGGCAAGGAACTGTGTACCTGCTCGAGAGATGGAGTAACGTGGCATTTCCACTACCGTTACGTATAATAATTGTAATTTCCTATTGTAAAAATGTACACAAAGGTTTGATTTTTGTTGCATGATTTTATGATTCAAGACCTCTGCGCTGAGTAAATGCTCTCTTACAGCTTAGCATGAACTTGAACAATTTTCCTCCCTTCCCCACCACCCATATCCAGTGGAACCCGGGTGGTATACTTGCATCTTGTGCCCAATTTGACATTGCTGTTTTACTGGGTTCAGTTACATTATATTTTTTTTTGATGAGCATTGAGCAGGCTGACAGCCTCCCTCCAGATTGAAGGAGGCAAGTTGGACAGTTGTACGTTTTAAAATTCGAAGCAAAATTTAGGCCAACTTGCTGTTATCAAACAGCAGCCTAATATCCACCCCCACGGAGTTCCTGGAGAATGCTAAAATGTCCTTAGCGTTCAAAGGAAGTTGCTGTCTGCTGAGATGAACTAGAAGCTCCATAATCTCTCTCACCCAGTTTGAATGGATCACCTATTTTCCAGCTAACCACCCAACAGAATCCTTGGAAGTGTTGTGACATTGTTCCCATGTCATTTGAACCCACTAAATTACTCTCCCTTTGTTACATGTGGGAGTTTCTAATGCTCACCCACTAGGCCTCAGAAGATTTGTAAAGTGTAAATAGGGCAAAAATGCCGCAATACAGATCAAGAGTCCTATCCTTTCCTTACCTTACCCACACACACACACACACACAGCATACTAGCAGTTAAAAATTGACCCTATATATTTTATTAAATTATAAAAATCAAGCAAATACCTTAACTTGCATTGTAATAAATTGGTGGCTACAAGTGGCCTGACAGATTTCACTGATGTTGTACAGTATATGTGTGCTATGCATATTTATATATTGAATTTAAAATGTCGTGATTTTAATACTTGTATCATGGAGATTATGTTAGAGGAAAGTGGTACAATAGTACAGTTATTCACAATATATTCACGGCCCCACTGTGATTGCTGTGTTAGTACAGTAGTAGTTTTGGCTGACCTTTTCTGCTTTGAATTAGAATTGATGAATCCCATCAAGCCAAGCTAATGATGGAGGGTAATTTGATGCGATGTAATTGATGAACTTCAAATCATCCTATTTCCCTTGCACAGCTGCCTGACTGTGTTCTAAATACCAGTGTCCTTTGATTCTGTAACTTTGATGGCAACTATTCACCATTGAGATAGTCACTATTAACTATTTGCAATCACTAGTGCTCTGATGCAATAAAATGCTTAAATAAATGCAAAAAAAAGAAATAGGGTAAACTCATCTAGAGGGTTTCCCTCTATGTAAGGCATGTTCTTAAATTCTAAATTGGTTTATTGTAGGTCTGAGCATTCTGCTTTTGTTTGCATATTATACTTGTGAATTATCTGCTGTTCAAAACACAAAGTTTTGAAAACAATCACTGTCTGTTGCAGTGCTTGCTTACAGATTTATGATTTTTAAATGGCATGAATATTACATATATTCGGACAGACACTCTTGATTCATTGATGATTAAAAATTGATAGTGTTTTGCAATATTTTTCCTGTGTAATGAGATTATTGTATATCAGTATTTTTCTAGCATTCTAGATTTATTTCTGAAATGATCATTGATCTTGAATACCTTCCACCCCCAATATAAACTTGCCAGCGATTCCATCCCCCTCCCAGCCAGTGTCTGGGTTTGAGCAAGACTGTTTGCAGTATCAGCACACTATTGGACCCCGAGCTGAACTTCAAAGCCTATATTCTCTCCATCACAAAGATGCCTAATACCACTTCCGTAGCATCGCCTGCCTCCCACCCATCCCAGCCCATCTTCTCCTGAAATTCTCAATCATTCCTTTGTTGCCTCCACACTCAATCTGTTCCAGTGCTGTTCAGCCTCCCATGCTCCACATTCTGTTAACTACTTCCCATCCAAAACTCTGTTGCCTGTATCCTATTCTACATTGAGTCCCACTTATCCATCACTCCTACCTTGCTAACCTGGCTCCTGGTCTCTCTATGCCTCCAATATAAAGTTTACACACTCCAGTTTAAGTCCCTCCACAGCCTCTCCCTTTACTATCTCTGTAGCCTCTCCCTTTACTATCCCCCAGCTCTACAAGTACTCTCTACAGCACCCTCTGCTCCTGTGAACTAGCCTGTGCATCTCCCACTCCCCCACTTAGCACTCTGTTGACAGATGGACATTGAGACAGCTTAGCCCTACACTGAAATTACCTCCTTTAAAATCCCATTCTTCCCCAACTTTGAGCCTTCTTAAAGGGCTGCCTTAAAACCCACCTCTTCAATCCAACTTTTAGTCACCCTCCTAATTTATCCTTTGTTACTCTGTCCATTACATGAGCTGAATCTCGTAGAAGTTGTGTGACAATTCTTTGTGACTGAAGACAAGTGATTTTTGTTTTATTATTCGTTCATGGGATGTGCGCTTTGCTGGCTAGGACAGCATTTATTGCCCATCCCTAATTGCCCTGGAGAAGGTGGTGGTGAGCCATATTCTTGAACCGCTGCAGTCCATGTGGGGTAGGTACACCCACAATGCTGTTAGGAAGGGAGTTCCAGGATTTTGACCCAGCGAAAGTGAAGGAACGGCGATATAGTTCCAAGTCAGGAGGGGAACTTGCAGGCGGTGGGGTTCCCATGCATCTGCTGCCCTTGTCCTTCTAGTGGTAGAGGTCGCGGGTTTGGAAGGTGCTGTCTAAGGAGCCTTGGTGCATTGCTGCAGTGCATCTTGTAGATGGTACACACTGCTGCCACTGCGTCAGTGGTGGAGGGAGTGGAAGGAGTCAATCAAGTGGGCTGCTTTGTCCTGCTTCTTGAGTGTTGTTGGAGTTGCACCCATCCAGGCAAGTGGAGAGTATTCCATCACACTCCTGACTTGTGCCTTGTAGATGGTGGACAGGCTTTGGGGAGTCAGGAGGTGAGTTACTTGCCGCAGGATTCCTGGACTCTGACCTGTTCTTTAGCCATGGTATTTATTTGGCTACTCCAGTTCAGGTTCTAGTCAATGGTAACCCCCAGGATGTTGATAGCGGGGGATTCAGCGATGGTAATGCCATTGATTGTCAAGGGGAGATGGTTAGATTCTCTCTTGTTTGAGATAGTCATTGCCTGGCACTTGTGTGGCGCAAATGTTACTTGCCACTTCTCAGCCCAAGCCTGGATATTGTCCACGTCTTGCTGCATTTCTACACAGACTGCTTCAGTATCTGAGGAGTCGCAAACGGTGCTGAACATTGTGCAATCGTCAGCGAACATCCCCACTTCTAACCTTATGATTGAAGGAACGTCATTGATGAAGCAGCTGAAGATGGTTGGGCTACTCTGAGGAACTCATGCAGTGATGTCCTGGAGCTGAGATGATTGACCTCCAATAACCACAGTCATCTTCCTTTGCGCTAGGTATGACTCCGACCAGCAGAGAGTTTTCACAGAATCACGGAATCGTTACAGCACAGAAGGAAGCTATTCAGCCATCGTGTCTGCACCAGCTCTCCGAAAGAGCAACTCTCTCAGTTCCACTGACCTGCCTTCTCCCCATAACTCTGTACATTCTTCCTTTTCATATAACTGTCTAATTCCTTTTTGAATGCTTCAATTGAACCTGCCTCCACCACGTTGTCAGACAGTGCATTCCAGACCTGAACCACTTGCTGCGTGAAAATTTTTTTCCTCATGTCACTTTTGCTTCTCTTAGCAAATACTTTAAATTTGTGCCCTCCCGTTCTTGATCCTTTCATGAGTGGGAACAATTTCTCTCTATCTACTCTATCCAGACCCCTCATGATTTTGAATACCTCTATTAAATCACCTCTCAGCCTTCTCTTCTCCAAGGAAAATAGTCCTAACTTCCCCATTCTGTCTTCATAACTGAAATTCCTCATCCCTGGAACCATTCTGATGAATTTTTTCTGTACTTTCTCCAATGCCCTCACGTCTTTCCTCAAAAATCTTTGATAATGGACTCTAGAATTTTCCCCAGTAGCGACGTCAGGCTGACTGGTCTATAATTCCCTGCTTTCTCTCTACCTCCCTTTTTAAATAGTGGGGTTACATTAGCTACCCTCCAATCTGTAGGAACTGTTCCAGAGTCTATAGAATCTTGGAAGATGACTGCCAATGCATCCACTATTTCTAGGGCCACTTCCTTAAGTACTCTGGGATGCATACCATCAGGCCCTGGGGATATATCGGCCTTCAATCCCATCAATTTCCCCAACACCATTTCTCTACTAATACTGATTTCTTTCAGTTCCTCTCTCTCACTAAGCCCTGTGTTCCCCAACATTTCTGGTATGATATCTGTGTCCTCCTTTGTGAAGACAGAACTAAAGTATGCATTTAGTTGGTTAGCCATTTCTTTATTCCCCACAATAAATTCCCCTGTTTCTGACTGTAAGGGACCTACATTTGTCTTCACCAATCTTTTTCTCTTCACATACCTATAGAAACTTTTACCGTCAGTTTTTATGTTCCCCGCAAGTTTGCTCTCGCACTCTATTTTCCCCTTCTTAATCAATCCCTTGGTCCTCCTTTGCTGAATTCTAAACTGCTCCCAATCCTCAGGTCTGTTGTTTTTCTGGCAAATTTATATGCCTCTTCCTTGCATCTAATGCTATTTCTAATTTCCCTTGTAAGCCATGGTTTGGCTACCTTTCCCTTTTTACTTTTGCACCAGACAGGAATAAACAATTGTTGTAGTTCATCCATGCGCTCTTTAAATGTTTGCCATTGCCTATCCACCATCTTCCCTTTAAGTAACGTTTCCCAATCCGTCATAGCCAACTCGCGCCTCATATCTTCGTAGTTTCCTTTACCAAGATTCAGGACCCCCAAGTCTCAGAATCAACTACGTCACTCTCCATCTTGATGAAGAATTCTATCATATTATGGTCGCTCATCCCCAAGGGGTGTCGCACCACTAGATTGTCAATTATTCCTCTCTCATTACACAATACCCAGTCCAGGATGGCCTGTTCTCCAGTTGGTTCCTCAACATATTGGTCCAGAAAACCATCCCATATACACTCCAAGAATTCCTCCTCTGCGGAATTGTGACTAATTTGATTTGCCCAATCTATATGCAGATTAAAATCACCCATAATTACAGATGTTCCTTTATTGCATACGTCGCTAATTTCCTGTTTAATGCCATTCCCAACATCACCACTACTGTTTAGGGGTCTATATACAACCCCCTCTAATGTTTTTTGCCCCTTAGTGTTTCTCAGCTCTACCCATACAGATTCCACATCGTCAGAGCTAATACCTTTCCTCACTAATGTGTTAATTTCCTCTTTAACCAGCAATGCAACTCCACCGCCTTTTGCTTTTTGTCTGTCCTTCCTAAATACTGAATACCCCTGGATGTTCATTTCCCATCCCTGGTCACCTTGCAGCCATGTCTCCGTAATCCCGACTATATCATACCTGTTTACATCTATTTGCGCGATTAATTCATCAACTTTATTGCGAATGCTCCGTGCGCTAAGGCACAAAGTCTTAAGGCTTATCTTTTTAACATTTCTTGCCCCCTTCCCACTATTTTTCACTGTGGCCCTGTTTGATTCCGACCCTTGATTTCTCTGCCTATCACTTTTCTTATTTCCCTTACTGTCTTTGGTTCTTGTCTTTGATCCCCCCTCCTCTGACTCCTTGCAATGGTTCCCAATCCCCCTGCCATTTTAGTTTAAACCCTCCCCAACCACTCTAGCGAATACTGCCCCTGGGACATCAGTCCTGGTCCTGCCCAGTTGTATCCCATCCAGTTTGTACTGATCCCACCTCCCCCAGAACCGGTTCCAATGTTCCAGGAATCTAAAACCCTCCCCCTCACACCATCTCTTCAGCCATGTATTCATCCGATATATCCTGCTTTTTCTACTCTGACCAGCACGTGACACTGGTAGTAATCCTGAGATCACTACCCTTGAGGTCCTACTTTTCATCCTACTTCCTAGATCCCTTTCAAAAGTGCTACACAGCCAATACAAGCTTCATATTACATAGTCCTGAGAAGGTCCAGTAGTCCTTAAAGTGGAAAAGCTTCACATTTCTCATTAGCCACTTACTTGTGCTTGTAGCATTTTTGATTCAAGCAACTACTTTTGTCTTCAAGGTAGTCGTTATGGAAAATGTCTTTTGTTGCTAATAACAAAATAAACACTTCTGTTTTAAGGATTTCACTAAATCCTCTTGATTAAGTGAAAAGAGCAGCAATAGGATCAGCTTTGTCTTTTGGGAGAATCAAATACCTTTTAAGATAGTTTTAAAAGGTTTAATACCATTTTAAAGCAACGCTAAAGCATTTGGTCACAAGCTACTTAGATGTTTAACATTAAACCCTTCGCACGTTAAGTGAAAATATTACAAGGACTTTGTCCAGTTTAGATTCCCTACAGTATAAGTCTCTAAAGTAAAAGTCAACTCTTGCTTCATATTGATTCTGGACGAAAAGATCTTTCTTCTGTAAATTAATTCTTCAGGGAAAAAAATCCACTAAAAGATTGATTGGAGCCTTATTGTAACCAGACCTTTAAGTCATACATTATCAGCTTTCCAACAAGTCAATGTGATATTTCTTTTGTGTTAAGCTGCTTTATAATGATCTAGTTCAAGCACTATTAGATGAAATGTGAATAACTAAATGTATTTTATCTTAATATCACTTCAAATATAATTGTACACAATACCAAATCTCCCCAAGAAATATGAAATGTGGTCAGATGTTACATCATAGTTTTAAAAACCTTTGCCTATATTTTATTATTTTCTTAGAGCATTGCAATATAATATTTGAGTCATTATTGTTATTGGTAATTCCACAAAAGTCATTCAGTTGAAACTAGAACCCACTTGCCTGTGAATACCAGTTCTGATGAAGGGTCACTGACCTGAAATGTTAACTCTGCTTCTCTCTTCACAGATGCTGCCAGACCTGCTGAATATTTCCAGCATTTCCTGTTTTTACTACCAGTTTTCATAGTGGTTGTTAGAAACATTTGTATCCACACTCTAGTTTCTGAAATAAACTTTTCTGTAAACCTTATGCTGACTATTATAGAATATAGTGAAATGAAATCTAAAGCATATGTAGCGTGTTTCCAGAATACTTGGCAAAAAATTGATCTCATTTATTTTTGATATGGTTTGAGAATACTATTGCAGATCTGAAAGTTAACACAAAATTGAAAAAAGTGACACTATAATGTTTCAAAACTGTTAGATTTTTCCTCAAGACATTATTTTGTGCCTCAATTTTTCAACAACTTTTTTTTAAACAGCAACTCATGCGGGAAAGACAGCAGATGGCTAGTCGTCCTTTTGCATCTGTTGATGTTGCCCTGGAAGTTGGAAGTGAACAGTTTGATGTCATAAGAGGACCACTCGAGGTAAGAGCCACACTAACATCTACATATTTATCTCAACTTATTTTATGTGGAGTATCCATGTTGCATAGAAAACCTTGGTTACATATGTGATGCTACCTACAAGGCAAGTTTTCTTACTAATGTTGCAGTCCATTCACCAGAGGGATTATTACTTCAGAAGCAAAGGAAGAAATCTACTTGTGTTATGGGGATTAACATTCTGTACAGTAAAATGAATGCAACAATAGAGAAGAGCTTTGTGAAGAGAGTGGAAAATGTATGCATTTGATCTTAGATAACATTAACCTTTGCCTAATTAGATAATTTATTAACGTATATAGTGTAAGAATGAAATGAACAATGATTTTAAAGCACAGGAGTCAACTATATAAGATAAATTCAACAATCTCATGTTCCCAATAGGGATACATGTTCAAAGAAAGCTCAGGTCAGAGGTAGCATTATCGCACCAATTCTTTGACCTGTACTCTCTGAACATGGCTCCCAGCTCGAGGCTCCGAGGTGTTGAATTAATTCTTCTATTTTTGGCAAGGTTGTCATTGATTTGTTGCCATTACTAGTAATTCTATTATTGTGGTTACTCAGTAGTTTGCTGACTTGAAAAAAAAAAGTTTGCCTTCACAGCCGTATGCTTATAATCACAACTACCAAAAAACACATGCCTGTGTTTGAGCTTTTTGATTTTTCAATTTGAAATTTCACTACATTAATCTTAAACAGTAATATGTAGGAATTGTAGCATTGCTGATCGGCTTCCATCAGCAAAATGTCATCTAGAAAAGTGTATTCTTTAGTCATATCATATTAATCTCATAACATTGGGTTTAAATTGAGTGCATATGCATGAATTACAGTGATGATAATAGATTCATTTCAGCCTCCTCCTCAAGCCAACCATTAGCTGAGTAAGTAGCTATGATTTAAGTAATTTATTGTCCACTTGCATTTTGTAAATGATACTGATATAATTGTCAAATGTTTGCTGCATATAGCTGATACTTATCCTGAAACCTGTGTACGACAACATTGAGTGGCTAGATTTACCATTACAGCTTTTCTGCATTTAAGTAATAGTTTTAGCATGCAGCTCAAATGGTCAGTATAGAAGGTAGTGCGTTTCAATTGAATGCACTTTTCTCAGTTGGGTGAATTCTGTCAGCTCGGCTATCAGATGATTGTCACAGGGAATAACACAGCTCTGACATATAAGACGGGTTTAGAAATTCAATTCTTGTTTTTTGTGTATGTATCTTTATATATAAAAGCTTGTTGAAGGGGATTAACAATCAATCAATATTTGTTGCAATTTTTGTTTCTTTTACATGTTTAGTAACTGATGATATGTTTCTAAGTTTTTAAATTTCAATTTCAATTCTGGACTAATTAACCACAGGAAGCAGCTTTGAGTTAAAAGTGATGTTAGCACCTAAAATTATATTAGCTGCACTATCTGAATATCTGTTGAATCAAAACAAGTCATAACATTAGCAATATTTGGAGGAACAATTCTGAAATTCATAGCAAATTCAAATAGCACGTTCACTAAACTTTGCATAACTATATACATATTGAGGTATTTCTTGAAGGTTAGATAGGCAAACAATTGCTGTACTGCCATGTTCAGATCTTTCTTTTATAATATGTTTCCCGATATCTTCAATTTTCACACAGCCTGGGAGAAGCAGAACAGCTGAAGTAATAAAAGCAATAAATTTCTAGGATGTATAGACACTTTTCTAGAGCAATATGTTTTAGAACTGACAGGGAAACAGGCTATACTAGACTTAAGTATCACTTAAGGCAACATCTTGCAAATAGTCACCAAAATATGACCGAATTTGATATTAGCTTTGAGAGAGAACAGAATGGGTCACAAACAAAGCTTTTACATGTATAAGGCAAACATCAAAGAGATGAGAAATGGATTGGCCACAATAAACTGGAATGGATTGTTGATGAGTAAACCTAGAGACAGACAGTATTCAGCTAAGTATTGGGTACAGTACAAAACTAGCACATACCGCTAAAAGGCACAAGCTTCACTTGTGTAGCTAAGTAACAATGGTCGAGAAATAAGGTAAGAGACAGTGCCCAGGATTTTATGCTGGCAACTTGGGTCTTGACGTCCAGAAAAAGTCAAGCGCAAAACCCCACGCCACCTCTTCTGTAGAAGGGCTGCTGAATTTAGTGCCAATTAGGCACTTAAGTAGACAGCGACAGGCCTTCCATGGGATCAAGGACCCCAGTGACAGAAGTCCCACCCTTGGAGATGACAGCCAATCAATCAGAGGCCGGCAGCTCTTCCACTAAGCAGCACCACTGTGGAGGCGATGGCTGCACCCAGGCCACAAGTAGGTTAGGGCGGGAGGGGTCTCGTAGGATGGGGGTCACGGGGGAGGGTGTTGTAGGGGGGTCGTTAGCAAGGATAGAGGGTGGCTCTCAGTGGGCCCCCCTTTCCCGACGCTGGGTCCTTCCTTCAGGCCTTTTAACAAGGAATGTCCA
Source organism: Heterodontus francisci (assembly GCF_036365525.1). Lineage (NCBI taxonomy): Eukaryota > Metazoa > Chordata > Chondrichthyes > Heterodontiformes > Heterodontidae > Heterodontus > Heterodontus francisci. The sequence continues at coordinate 66,120,953 of NC_090390.1, forward strand.
CCGCACCCCATCCCGCCCCAGAGCCGGGAAGTAGCCCACATGGTTTTTCATGCCGTTTCCCATGCAGAGATAGGCTGTCCGCCGCACGGCTAATGGCCCAGTTAAGGGCCTCAGTTGGCAACGGGGCGGGAAGGCCATTCACGGGCCTTAATTTTGGCAGAGGTGGGAAGGTGGTGGAGTCTTTCCCCCGCCACTGTCCCACCCGATTTTATGCTCTCCCTGCCGCCAAATCCACCAAGGGGGAGAGCATAAAATTCCCCCCCAGTATCAAGCTAAAGGAAAAGGTTAATACAAATGTAAGAAAAAGTAGAAATTCAGCAAAGTGGGAGAGGGGTCTCCAGAAAGTAATAAGACGTGCAACACAAGAATAACAAGTTCCGAAGAAGGGTCACTGACCCGAAACGTTAACTCTGCTTCTCTTTCCACAGATGCTGCCAGACCTGCTGAGTGATTCCAGCATTTCTTGTTTTTATTACAAGAATAACAAATATTTTCATCAATATATTAAGAGAAAAAGAGTGCTGAAGGGGAATGTGAGCCCAATAAGAAATGGCAGACTTGTTGAATGAGTACTTTCTGTCTGTTTTAGGAACAGAGGAAGGTTTGAAAATGGAGTAGGCCATTTAACCCCTTGAACCCACTCTGTCATTCAGTTAAATCATGGCTTATCTGCATCTCAACTTCATTTAGCCACTTTTTTTCTGAATCATCTTGCCTTATAAAAATCTATCTCATTTTGGGGCAGAGAAGTCCAGATTTCAACTACCCTTCCTGTGAAAAAGTATTTCCCAATTTTGCTCTTGAAACTGCCCACCACCACCACCACTACTGCCACCAGAGAAAATAGTTTCTCCATATCGACCTATCAAATCCTTCTAACATTTTAAATAGCTCAATTAGATCACTCCTTAATCTTCTATACACAAGGGAATACAAGCCAAGTGTTCATGGTGGAGGAAGAGGACAAACCACCAACAGTACAAGGGCACTTAAAAATAAGCAAGGGGAGCAACATATTAGATTTATTGTAAGTTTTAAAAAATAATAGAGAAAATAATGGGATGTAAGGTAGACAAATCTACAGGTCAATCCATAACCTACAAGGCTATGGGCCAGGAGCTGGAAAGTGGGATTAGACTGGATAGCTCTTTTTCACCTGGCATGGATACAATGGGCCACATGAACTCCTTCTGTCCTTTAAATCTTTCCAGGTTTCCAAATTTGCAAGACTGAGATTGATAACTTTTTGTTAGATAATGGTATGAAGGGTTATGTGTCAAAGTGTTTAGGTACAGATCGTCCATGATCCATTTTAATGATGGAACAGACTTGAGGGACTGAATGGCCCATTCCCGCCCCTATGTTCCCAGCTTTTCTTTTAAATTTGCTCTGGATACAAATGAAAGATGACACAGGGAAAAATATGGAAACAATGAATCTTTTAAATGTTAAATTTCAACAGGCCCAGAGAATTCCAAGCATCCTGGATCAGTTTTTTTAAAAGATTCTACCTCACTGACTATGATACTGAGACAAATCCTGAATATTGGTGATAAAGCCACTTGCGAGCAGCTTTATTACTGTGTTTAACTCTAAATGACTAAACATTTTAAAAATGATTTAAAGTACAAAATTTGAGCACATCTCTCTCTCTTCTATTTCATATCACACTCTCCTTTTCCCCCATTTTCTCTTCTCTTGTTTTTCTTAACTTGTCTTTATTTCTAGCTTTAAAAAAACATATTTTTAAAGTTGTCTCGACTTGCGAGAAGGTGAAACTCTGTGTTTTGTGATCTCAAGAGACACGGGAATGTAGATTTTTTGGAGACAGAATGCATATCATGAAAATTAGCCACTGATTGGCTAAGGACTGTCACCACTTTTTTTTTTTAAGTTTTTCGAGGCTTAGAGGTCTGAAGACTAATGTAGTAATGCAACAGGCATGACCAGGTCAACATTTGATGGGATTTTCAAAGATGAAGCACTGTTGCTCATGACATTTCTTTTTGTAGCCCTGGCAACCTGATTTTGCATTGAAATAACTTTCTCAGTTTTCCCTGTTGTGTCTGTTTGCCTTTCCCATGTCTTTCCACTAACCCACCTGTCTCACCACCTGTTAAAGCAATGAGGACTTATTTAAAATGCACAGCCTTACTTCCTTAATGCATTGTAAGTCTGGGACATACATCTGTGATGTTTGTGTTAATATGGATGATGTGGATATACATAATTAGGAAATATTTTGAGGATGCTATATTTTTCCCTTGATGACCATCACTGAATCCCCCACCATCAACATCCTGAGGGATACCATTGACCAGAAACTTAACTGGACCAGCCATATAAATACTGTGACTACAAGAGCTGGTCAAAGGCTGGGAATTATGTGGTGAGTAACTCACCTCCTGACTCCCTGAAGCCTGTCCACCATCTACAAGGCACAAGTCAGGAGTGTGATGGAATACTCTCCACTTGCCTGGATGGGTGCAGCTCCAACAACAGTCAAGAACTCGATACTATCCAGAACAAAGCAGCCCACTTGATCGGTATCCCATCCACCACCTTAAACATTCATTCCCTCCATCACTGGCACACAGCAGTAGATGTGTGTATCATCTAAGATGCACTGCAGCAACACCACCACCTGGAAGTTCCCCTTCAAGTTACACAGCATCCTGACTTGGAACTATATTGCTGGATCCTAGAACTCCCTTCCTAACAGCCGCCTTCTTCTTTAGCCTCCTTGTCTCGGGAGACAATGGGTAAGCGTCTGGAGGTGGTCAGTGGTTTGTGGAGCAGCGCCTGGAGTGGCTATAAAGGCCAATATTAGAGTGACAGACTCTTCCACAGGTGCTGCAGAAAAAATTGGTTGTCGGGGCTGTTACACAGTTGGCTCTCCCCTTGCGCTTCTGTCTTTTTTCTGCCAACTGCTAAGTCTCTTCGACTCGACACACTTTAGCCCCGCCTTTATGGCTGCCCACCAGCTCTGGCGATCGCTGGCAACTGACTCCCACCCGACTTGTGATCAATGTCGCAGGACTTCATGTCGCGTTTGCAGACGTCTTTAAAGCGGAGACATGGATGGCCGGTGGGTCTGATTCCAGTGACGAGCTCGCTGACGGGTTACATCTAAGCTGGAAGGGCACTAATATCCTGGCTGCAAGGTTTGCTAGCGTCACTCGGGAGGGTTTAAACTAGTGTGGCGGGGGGTGGGAACCAGAGCAGTAGGACAGCTAGTGAAGTAAATGAGGAGGACATAGTAAATAAGGCCAGTCGGACTAAGAGGAAGAGCAGGCAGGGAGATGTTGCTGAGCACAGCGGGACTGGTGGTCTGAAGTGCATTTGTTTCAATGTGAGAAGTATAACAGGTAAGGCAAATGAACTTAGAGCTTGGATTAGTACTTGGAAATATGATGTTGTTGCTATGACAGAGACTTGGTTGAGGGAAGGGCAGGATTGGCAGCTAAATGTTCCAGGCTTTAGAAGCTTCAGGCGGGATAGAGGGGGATGTAAAAGGGGTGGAGGAGTTGCATTACTGGTTAAGGAGAATATCACAGCTGTACTGCGGGAGGACACCTCAGAGGGGTCATGCAGCGAGGCAATATGGGTGGAGCTCAGGAATAGGAAGGGTGCAGTCACGATGTTGGGGGTTTACTACAGGCCTCCTAACAGCCAGCAGGAGGTAGAGGAGCAGATATGCAGACAGATTTTGGAAAGATGTATAGGTAACAGGGTTGTAGTGGTGGGTGATTTTAACTTCCCCAATATTGACTGGGACTCACTTAGTGCTAGGGGCTTGGATGGGGCAGAATTTGTGAGGAGCATCCAGGAGGGTTTCTTGAAACAATATGTAGATCGTCCAACTAGGGATGGGGCCATTCTGGACCTGGTATTGGGAATGAGCCCGTCCAGGTGGTCGAAGTTTCAGTGGGGGAGCATTTCGGGAGCAGTGACCATAATTCCATAAGTTTTAAGGTACTTTTGGATAAGGATAAGAGTAGTCCTCGGGTGAAGGTGCTAAATTGGGGGAAGGCTAATTATAACATTATTAGGCAGGAACTGAAGAATTTAGATTGGGGGCGACTGTTTGAGGGTAAATCAACATCTGACATGTGGGAGTCTTTCAAACGTCAGCTGATTAGAATCCAGGACCAGCATGTTCCTTTGAGGAAGAAAGACAAGTTTGGCAAGTTTCGGGAAGCTTGGATAACACGGGATATTGTGAGCCTAGTCAAAAAGAAAAAGGAAGCATTCGTAAGGGCTGGAAGGCGAGGAACAGATGAAGCACTTGAGGAATATAAAGACAGTAGGAAGGAACTTAAGCAAGGAGTTAGGGCTAAAAGGGGTCATGAAAAGTCATTGTCAAACAGGATTAAGGAAAATCCCAAGGCTTTTTATACATATATAAAGAGCAAGAGAGTAACCAGGGAAAGGGTTGGCCCACTTAAGGACAGAGATGGGAATCTATGCGTGGAGCCAGAGGAAATGGGTGAGGTGCTAAATGAGTACTTTGCATCAGTATTCACCAAGGAGAAGGACTTGGTGGATGATGAGCCGAGGGAAGGGAGTGCAGATAGTCTCAGTCATCTCATTATCAAAAAGGAGGAGGTGTTGGGTGTCTTGCAAAGCATTAAGGTAGATAAGTCCCCAGGGCCCGATGGGATCTACCCTAGAATACAGATGGAGGCAAGGGAGGAAATTGCTGGGGCCTTGACAGAAATCTTTGCATCCTCATTGGCTACAGGTGAGGTCCCAGAGGACTGGAGAATAGCCAATGTTGTTCCTTTGTTTAAGAAGGGTGGCAAGGATAATCCAGGAAATTATAGGCCGGTGAGCCTTACGTCAGTGGTAGAGAAACTATTAGAGAGGATTCTTCGGGACAGGATTTACTCCCATTTGGAAACAAACGAACTTATTAGCGAGAGACAGCATGGTTTTGTGAAGGGGAGGTCGTGTCTTACTAATTTGATTGAGTGTTTTGAGGAAGTGACGAAGATGATTGATGAGGGAAGGGCAGTGGATGTTGTCTATATGGTCTTTAGTAAAGCCTTTGACAAGGTCCCGCATGGCGCAAAAGGTGAAGTCACACGGGATCAGAGGTGAGCTGGCAAGATGGATACAGAACTGGCTCGGTCATAGAAGACAGAGGGTAGCAGTGGATGGGTGTTTTTCTGAATGGAGGGATGTGACTAGTGGTGTTCCGCAGGGATCAGTGCTGGGACCGTTGCTGTTTGTAGTATATATAAATGATTTTGAGGAAAATGTAGCTGGTCTGATTAGTAAGTTTGTGGACGACACAAAGGTTGGTGGAGTTGCGGATAATGATGAGGATTGCCAGAGGATACAGCAGGATATAGATCGGTTGGAGACTTGGGCGGAGAAATGGCAGATGGAGTTTAATCCGGACAAATGTGAGGTAATGCATTTTGGAAGGTCTAATGCAGGTGGGAAGTATACAGTAAATGGCAGAACCCTTAGGAGTATTGACAGGCAGAGAGATCTGGGCGGACAGGTCCACAGGTCACTGAAAGTGGCAACACAGGTGGATAAGGTAGTCAAGAAGACATACGGCATGCTTGCCTTCATCGGTCGGGGCATAGAGTATAAAAATTGGCAAGTCATGTTGCAGCTGTACAGAACCTTAGTTAGGCCACACTTAGAATATTGCGTGCAATTCTGGTCACCACACTACCAGAAGGACGTGGAGGCTTTGGAGAGGGTACAGAGGAGGTTTACCAGGATGTTGCCTGGTCTGGAGGGCATTAGCTCTGAGGAGAGGTTGGAAAAACTCGGATTGTTTTCACTGGAACGACGGAGGTGGAGGGGCAACATGATAGAGGTTTACAAAGTTATGAGCGGCATGGACAGAGTGGATAGTCAGAAGCTTTTTCCCAGGGTGGAAGAGTCAGTTACTACGGGACATAGGCTTAAGGTGCGAGGGGCAAAGTTTAGAGGGGATGTGTGAGGCAAGTTTTTTACACAGAGGGTGGTGAGTGCCTGGAACTTAGTGCCAGGGAAGGTGGTGGAAGCAGATACGATAGCGACGTTTAAGAGACATCTTGACAAATATATGAATAGGAAGGGAATAGAGGGATATGCGACCCGGAAGTGCAGAAGGTGTTAGTTTCCGCAGGCATCAAGATTGGCGCAGGCTTGGAGGGCCAAATGGCCTGTTCCTGTGCTGTACTGTTCTTTGTTCTTTGCACAATGTGTCCTTGGGGATCCTGCCATCTTCCATGCGGCTCACATGGCCAAGCCATCTCAAGCGCCGCTGACTCAGTAGTGTGTATAAGCTGGGGATGTTGGCCGCCTCGAGGACTTCTGTGTTGGAGATGCGGTCCTGCCTCCTGATGCCAAGGATTCTCCGGAGGCAGCGAAGGTGGAATCAATTGAGACATCGCTCTTGGCTGACATACATTGTCCAGGCCTCGCTGCCGTAGAGCAAGATACTGAGGACACAGGCCTGATACACTCGGACTTTTGTGTTCCGTGTCAGTGCGCCAGTGCTGTAACAGTGGGTGTAACTGCACCACAAAGACTGCAGCGGTTCAAGATGGCAGCTCACCATCACCTTCTCAAGGGCAATTTTTTTAAAATTCATTCATGGGATGTCGGTGTCACTGGCCAGGCCAGCATTTATTGCCCATCCCTAATTGCCCTTGAGAAGGTGGTGGTGAGCTGCCTTCTTGAACTGCTGCAGTAATTTGGGGTAGGTATACCCACAGTGCTGTTTGGAAGGGAGTTCCAGGATTTTGACCCAGCAACATTGAAGGAACGGCGATATAGTTCCAAGTCAGGATGGTGTGTGACTTGGAGGGGAACTTGCAGGTGGTGGTGTTCCCATGTGTTTGCTGCCCTTGTCCTTCTAGTTGGTAGAGGTTGCGGGTTTGGAAGGTGCTGTGTAAGGAACCTTGGTGAATTGCTGCAGTGCATCTTGTAGATGGTACACACTGCTGCCACTGTGCATCGGTGGTGGAGGGAGTGAATGTTTGTAGATGGGGTGCCAGTCAAGCGGGCTGCTTTGTCCTGGATGGTGTCGAGCTTCTTGTGGTGTTGGAGCTGCACCCATCCAGGCAAGTGGAGAGTATTCCATCACACTCCTGGCTTGTGCCTTGTAGATGGTGAACAGGCTTTGGGGAGTCTGGAGGTGAGTTACTCGCCTCAGGATTCCTAGCCTCTGACCTGCTCTTGTAGCCACAGTATTTATATGGCTACTCCAGTTCAGTTTCTGGTCAATGGTAATACCTAGGATGTTGTAGTGGGGGATTCAGCGATGGCAATGCCATTGAATGTCAAGGGGAGATGGTTAGATTCTCTCTTGTTGGAGATGGTCATTGCCTGGCACTTGTGTGGCACGAAAGTTACTTGCCACTTATCAGCCCAAGCCTGGATATTGTCCAAGTCTTGCTGCATTTCTACACGGACTGCTTCAGTATCTGAGGAGTCCCGAATGGTGCTGAACATTGTGCAATCATCAGCGAACATCCCGCTTCTGACCTTATGATTGAAGGAAGGTCATTGATGAAGCAGCTGAAGATGGTTGGGCCGAGGACACTCCCCTGAGGAACTCCTGCAGTGATGTCCTGGGGCTCAGATGATTGACCTCCAACAACCACAACCATCTTCCTTTGTGCTGGGTATGACTCCAGCCAGTGGAGGGTTGTCCCCCTGATTCCCATTGACCTCAGTTTTGCTAGGGCTCCTTGATGCCATACTCAGTCAAATGTTGCCTTGATGTCAAGTCATGACCTCATCTCACCTCTTGAGTTCAGCTGTTTTGTCCATGTTTGAACCAAGGCTGTAATGAAGTCAGGAGCTGAGTGGCCCTGGCGGAACCCAAACTGAGCGTCACTGAGCAGGTTATTGCTAAGCAAGTGCCGCTTGATGGCACTGTTGATGACACCTTCCATCACTTTACTGATGATTGAGAGGAGGCTGATGGGGCGGTAATTGGCCGGGTTGGACTTGTCCTGCTTTTTGTGCACAGGACATACCTGGGCAATTTTCCACATTGCCGGGTAGATGCCCGTGTTGTAGCTGTACTGGGACAGCTTGGCTTGGGGCGCGGCTGAAGTTCTGGAGCACAGGTCTTCGGTACTGTTGCCAGGGCCCATAGCTTTTGCAGTATCCAGTGCCTTCAGTCGTTTCTTGGTATCACGCGGAGTGAAGCGAATTGGCTGAAGTCTGGCATCTGTGATGCTGGGGACTTCAGGAGGAGGCTGAAATGGATCATCAATTCGGCACTTCTGGCTGAAGATTGTTGCAAATGCTTCAGCCTTATCTTTCGCACTGATGTGCTGGGCTGCCCCATCATTGAGGATGGGGATATTTGTGGAACCACCTCCTCCAGTTAGTTGTTTAATTGTCCACCACCATTCACTGCTGGGTGTGGCAGGACTGCAGAGCTTAGATCTGATCCGTTGGTTATGGGATCGCTTAGCTATGTCTATCGCATGCTGCTTACGCAGTTTGGCATGCAAGTAGTCCTGGGTTGTAGCTTCACCAGGTTGACACCTCATTTTGAGGTATGCTTGGTGCTGCTCCTGGCATGCCCTCCTGCACTCTTCATTGAACCAGGGTTGGTCTCCTGTCTTGATGGTAATGGTAGACTGGGGGATATGCCGGGCCATGAGGTTACAGATTGTGGTTGAGTCCAATTCTGCTGCTGCTGATGGCCCACAGCGCCTCATGGTAGCCCAGTTTTGCATTGCTAGATCTGTTCGAAATCCATCCCATTTAGCACGGTGATAGTGCCACACAACACGATGGGCGGTATCCTCAATGTGAACGCGGGACCTCATTTCCACAAGGACTGTGCAGTGGTCACTCCTACCAATACTGTCATGGACAGTTGCATCTGTGGCAGGCAGATTGGTGAGGACGAGGTCAAGTATGTTTTTCCCTTGTGTTGGTTGCCCCACCACCTGCCGCAGACCCAGTCTAGCAGCTATGTCCTTTAGGACTCAGCCAGCTTAGTCAGTAGTGGTGCTACCGAGCCACTCTTGGTGTTGGACATTGAAGTCCCCTACCCAGAGTACATTTTGTGCCCTTGCCACCCTCAGTGCTTCCTCCAAGTGGTGTTCAACATGGAGGAGTACTGAGTCAACAGCTGAGGGAGGGCGGTAGGTGGTAATCAGCAGGAGGTTACCTTGCCCATGCTTGACCTGATGCCATGAGACTTCATGGGGTCCAGAGTCGATGTTGAGGCATCCCAGGGCAACTCCCTCCCTACTGTATACCACTGTGCCACCACCTCTGGTGGGTCTGTCCTGCCGGTGGGACAGGAAATACCCGGGGATGGTGATGGCAGTGTCTGGGACATTGTCTGTAAGGTATGATTCTGTGAGTATGACTATGTCAGGCTGTTGCTTGACTAGTCTATGGGACAGCTCTCCCAACTTTGGCACAAGCCCCCAGATGTTAGTAAGGAGGACTTTGCAGGGTCAACAGGGCTGGGTTTGCCGTTGTCGTTTCCGTTGCCTAGGTCGATGCCGGGTGGTCCGTCCAGTTTCATTCCTTTTTATTGACTTCGTAGTGGTTAGGTACAACTGAGTGGCTTGCTAGGCCATTTCAGAGGGCATGTAAGAGTTAACCACATTGCTGTGGGTCTGGAGTCACATGTAGGCCAGACCAGGTAAGGACAGCAGATTTACTTCCCTAAAGGACATTAGTGATTGTCAACAATTGCCGGCCTTGCCAGCGATGTTCACATCCCATGAACGAATAAAAACAATGCTCAATTAATGTGCAACATTTTAAGATGAAGCAAATGGGCTAATTGTTTGTGTTCAGGAAAAATAGCACAACATCAAGAATTTGCAGATTTCCTGCATGTAGAAGTGTGGGGAACTAGTATATATTCATGTTAGAGATATCTAGCAACACAACATCAGATTCCACATGTATGCTGATGACATCCAGCTCTACCGCACCACGACCTCTCTCAACCCCTCCACTGTCTCTGATTTGTCAGAGTGCTTGTCTGACATCCATCCCTGGATAAGCAGGAAGTTCCTGCAACTAAATATTGGGAAGACGGAAGCCATTGTCTTTGGTGTGCACCACGAGCTCTGTTCCATCGCCACTGAATTCATCCTAGAGGTGTGCAAAGGAAACCCGACCCAAGTCTGAATGCTGGAGCGGGAAGTCCGGCCCGATCCGAACCCGACACATGCCGTCGGATCACATTGGAGTCAGGTCGGGTAGCATGCCTTTACCCATGTACTGATGTTAAGGCCCGAACCCGACGGGTCCCGATGACTTGTCGGGTTCGGGTCGGGTTGGACTTCTGGGTCCAGAACTCAGGCTCACGTCGGGTTTCCTTTGCATACCTCTAATTCATCCCTCTCACTGGCAACTGTCTGAGCTTGAACCGGACCATTTGCAACCTTCCTGTCATATTTTAGTTGATCTTCTGACCACATATCCACTACATCACCAACACCACATACTTCTACCTCTGTGACATTGCGTGACTCCACCCCTGCCTCAGCTTATCTGCAGAAACCCTCATCTATGCCTTTCTTACCTCTAGACTTGACTATTCCAACACACTCCTGCAGCTTCCCATCTTCCACCCTATATAAACTTGAGCTCATCCAAAACTGCTGCCTGTATCTTAACTTATGCCTCGTTCCAGTCACCCATTATGTTCACATTGGCTCCCAATCTGGCAGTAGCTTGATTTTAAATTTCTCACGTACCTCATGGCTTTACCTCTCCTCATCTCTGTAGCCTCCTTCAGTCCTACAAACCTCCAGTTGTACTGTGAGCAAATATGATCAATCTTGGAGGGAACCAGACGATATTAAAAAAAAAACTACATTGAGAAGGCCCTGCAGATTATCCTAGGCCGCATCGGTGCATAACTCATCTCCTGACTGCCCAAAACTTGTCTACAAGGCACGAGACAGGAGTGTGATGGAATACTCTCCACTTGCCTGGATGAGTGCAGCTCCAACAACACTCAAGAAGCTCAACATCATTCAGGGCAAAGCAGCCAGCTTGATTGGCACTCCATGCATCACCTTAAACTTTTAATCCCTCCGCTACTAGCATACTGGCTGTCATGTATACCGTTTACAAGATGCATTGCAGCAACTCGCCAAGGCTTGTTTGACAGCCTTCCAAATCTGTGGCCTCTACCACCTTGAAGAACCATGGCAGCAGGCACATGGGAATGCCACTACCTGGAATTTCCCTTCCAAGCCACACACTATCCTGACTTGGAAATATATCACTGTTCCTTCATCGTTGCAGGGTCAAAATCCTAGAACTCCCGAACTAACGACACTGTGGTTCTCTCTCCCTGAACTGCAGTGGTTCAAGAAGGCAGCTTATCAACACCTTCTCAAGGACATTTAGGGCTGGGCAAAAGAATGCTGACCTTTCCAGCAACACCCATAACCCATGAATGAAAAAAAACAAAGGAGAATGGCAAAAAGTCCTCTATAGCATGGTTCAGGCAACCTACAAATAGAGGTTTCAGCAAGACTGGAGGCAATCACAGTGAATTCTGTTCTTCACATATAGTGGGATATATGTAAGACCAATTTGAAGAAAAGTGCTAAGGTAAGCATCAAGGTTGGCTGTCAATTAGCTGTATCTGGGTATGCCTGTCAATTCTATTACATTGCTAGAAATGGGTATCTGAGGAGCTGCAAATGTGATGTATTTCTCAAATACTTTCATAAGAAGTTCTGTTAACCTGAATATATCAAGTAAAATCCTAGAATAGGGACAAAAGTAAGATTGAGAGGCTATTTCAGAAGTAATAGAACAGATCAGAAAAGCATAAGGTGCATTTGAGCAAGGTTAATGACTCATTGTTCCACACAGAGTATTTATTCTCTCCCAAATTCATCTAGCAACTTAGTTGACATTTTATTTACTATACTGACAATATGCACATTGTGTTGCTGCTTTCTCTTCTCTCAACCAAAGTTACTCCAATGTAATGTATTTTTTTTTGTGGAAGACTACTTTCAAATGGTGAATGGATTTCAGTGTAGGCAAATGTGAAGTCATCCACTTTGGACCCAAAAAGGATAGAACAAAGTACTTCCTCAATGGTGAAAGGCTAGCAACAGGTCCAAAGAGACTTGGCAATCCAGGTACAAAGATCATTAAAATGTCTTCGGTTCCGAAGAAGGGTCACTGACCCGAAACGTTAACTCTGTTTCTCTTTTCACAGATGCTGCCAGACCTGCTGAGTGGTTCCAGCATTTCTTGTTTTTATTTCAGATTTCCAGCATCCGCAGTATTTTGCTTTTATTAAAATGTCATGAACAGGTACAGAAAATAATCAAGAAAGGTGAATGGAATGCTGGCCTTTATATCTAGAGGACTCGGATATAAGGGAAGTGGACATTATGCTTCAGCTATACAACACCCTGGTTAGACCACATTTGGAGTACTGTGAGCAGTTCTGGGCACCTCTTACTTTGTTAAACTCGAGAAAACGTGTCCAATTTGCTCTCTTTATAATCATGGCACATAAACAGTTAAACACTCATTGAATTGGCAAGTATATCCACTTAAAAAAGAAATAAACCAGTTGTGGTCAAACAAGGATTTTGAGGAGGATTAGTATAAATGGGTGGTTGTTAGTCGGCACAGACTCGGTGGGCCGAAGGGCCTGTTTCAGTGCTGTATCTCTTAAGAAAAAAAAAAAAATTTTTTTTAAAAAGAAGGAAAAGCGGAGAGCCCTTCAACCCCTCCTCACCTGATCGTAACACTTGCCAGGATAGCAGGCTTCCCTGGTGCAGGATGCCATTAACTGCAAACACATCGCTCTACAGGTGCCACATGAAAATTCAGAGATGTACCGCAACTGGAAGGGGTTCCACTCTCTCAATGTGCAACTGATGTGCGATCATACTTGGTGCATCAGGCAGGTCAATGCCTGGTATCCTGGCAGCAGTTATGATGTCTTTATTCTGCGCAGCATTTGAGCCACCATTTGAGAAAGCAGAGGATGTCTACTGTGCAACAAGGGCTACTCGCTGGCCTCCTGGTTCATGGCTTCGGTGCGCAACCCACACACAGATGGGCAGCATGCATATAATGAACACCATGCTGCCACATGAAATGTTATCGAGCAGACCATTGGGGTGCTTAAGCAACATTTTCGCTGCCTGGCTCACTCTGGGGATCTCTCCAAAGTCATCGCAATTCATCATGGTTTGCACAACCTTGCCACCATGTATATGACGGGCAACAACAATAGCTTATACAGTGCCTTTAATGTAATAAAATCTCCCAAGGTGCTTCACAGGAGCATTATAAAAACAAAAAATGACACTGAGCCACAAAAGGAGATATTAGATCAGTTGACCGAAAGCTTGGTCAAAGCTTTAGGAACGTAGAAAATGGGAGCAGGCGTAGGTCATTTGGTCCCTCGAGTCTGCTCTGCCATTCATGGTTGGTCTTCTACCTCAACGCCATTTTCCCACACTATCCCCATATCTCTTTATATCTTTAATATCTAGAAATCTATTGTAGTTTTTAAGGGGTGTCTTAAAGGAAGAAATCAATGTAGATAGGTGTATGGATGGTATTCCAGAGCATGGGGCCTAGGCAACTTAAGGCGCAACCACCAATGGTGGAGCAATTAAAATCAGGGATGCACAAGAGGCTAGAATTAGAAGAGCGCAGGTGGGTTGTGCGGCTGGAGCAGATTACAGAGTTAGGGAGCAGCTGAGGAGAAGGAAGGGAGGAGGCAACCAATAAGCTACTTTCCCACCAGGCTGTCGTGAATGGCTAATTTGACTGTGGTACTAGTAAACACAACCTCAATTCCCCATTCAACAACTATTCCACACCTTACTTTCCCTCTGTTACTGACCATCACAGCATCCTCTTGGCTACAATGCTGAAATAAAAACCACCAGATAACAGCAATTCCAAAAGAACTTTAAAAGTCAAACCTTCCAATATTCCATACAAAGTCAAGTAATGTCCCTTGTGTATTCCCTTGGTGCCTTTCTTCCATGTGCCTGTCTAGTGCTCATTTGCAGCGCTGCCCCACTGACTGCAGCACGGCTGGCAGAAGGCTACTGACGTTTAATGGGGGAAACTGTAGATGGCCTTGCAGAACAATCTCAAGCAACTTTGGCCCAAGAAGGCCCAACTTAGGACTGCACCACTTAGGCATAGGCAGCCCCATTTGGGCTGGCTGGTTGACGGGCAACAGCGAGCGCTCTGGCGGAGTGGCAGTGATGGGAGGACGAATGCTGCCATCCTGAGAGAGGGGAGCAGATTCCTGCTCCACTGAGCCTCTGCCACTCGCCCAGGGCAGTGCCTCTGCAATCCTAGCAATTGCTGGACTTCTGTAACACCCTGCATGCCCCTTTGCACATTGATAGCCACAGCCATGATGGCAGCATTCTGAGCTTATGTGGTAACAAGCTGAGCTTGTATGACTTCAGTCTGAGCATCCAATGTAGCACTCAGATGTTGTGTGGCTTCTGCTGGTGCTGCAGTGGAAGCTGAGGCATTGGCCATCAGATGTTGCATTATGGTTGGGTCCACAGGTGTAGTAACCAAGTCGGCCACCACTTCCACACTGGAAAGGATGGGCTCCAAGTTATGTGCAAAGCCATGTGAAAGGTTGGTGCCGGACTGCTCCATGCTCCTTGACAGTGACCAAAGGCTTTCTGGTAGGCCTGCCAATGCACCAAGCATTTGTGTGTGCATGCCGATCAGCCTTTTTCTATATTCTGTTGTGTTTTCTTCTTTCTATCTTTAAACACAAACTCACCAATCACTCAGGTTGGACTGGTAAACGAAACTGTAAGTTCTTTATTTGAAGATTGTAATAGTATATACACATTATTAGTATGTCTTACTTGGTCAACTAACACATTCCAACAACTGTGTCACATGATAGATGGCATCATATCCTGTCTGATGTAGACAGATTATGGGCATACCTACATAAAGACATACTACAACATCCCCCTTTTTTCTAAAATTGAGATTACACACTTATAAATAAACAGATAATAACAAGGATGTCATACACTACTTACATTACAGTAAAACTTTTGTGCAATGTGAGTTCACAACTGTACAAGTTTACAAGTCTCTGAAGCGTAAAGGTGATCTGTTTATATGACTTGATCGGGTAATAGTTAAACTTCATTGAGATGTCTGACTGTTATCACAGTGGTCTTGATTCTTAGATGTGTTGGTTTCTTGCACAACGACATTGTGTCGGTTGTCTTCACCATGATCTTCTACAGTGCTTTTTTCAGGTCTCACCTTTGAATGTGTTCTACTTGCGATAGGCTTGTTGGGTATTGCATAATTGCATATCTCCCTGAGTTGACATCGATTTCTGTGTAATGTCACTCCCTTTGGTGTTACCATTTCATACGATCAAGGCTCTCGACAAACCTTGGCTTTTTCAGCTGGAAACCAGGTTCCCTCTGTCAGATATAGAACCCAAACTTTTTGTCCTATAGTCAAACTTGGCAATTCTTTACCTGCATGCCGGTCATGCATGTCCTTCTTCCTTATTTTTCCAGTAACGTGTCTCGCACAGCTGTGAAGTCGGATAGGTGGTGGCTTGGAAGAGTCATTTGGACTCGCCTCCCAAAAATAAGCCCAGCAGGTTAGGGTAAACTTGCACTCAATGGTGTTGCCCTTAGATGGTGCATTGCAACCTGGAGATCCTGCTTTGTTTCCCAGCATTTTATAATCAAGGACTTAACAGTATGGGCCATGCGCTCTACTAGGCCATTTGATTGAGGATAATGTGGTGATGACGTAATGTGATCAGTGCCCCACTCCACGCACTTGTCTCGAGATGGCTTACCCGCGTACTGAGGCCCGTTGTCTGAGACAACTTCTTGTGGCGTCCCAAACAAACTGAAAATGGCACTCAGTGTACTGGCCACAGGTGCGCTCAATGTATCGTGTAGTTGTCTAATCAGGATATCTAGTAGAATATCATCATTACAAACACTAAATAGGTCTGTAGCAATTCTGATCCACAAGTGTGATGGAATCTTGTGAGATATCAATGGCTCTTTGTGCTGGCTTGGCTCATGTGCCTGATTTGCTGGGTCTTTGGATGTCTTTTCTTGTAATTGTGGAAATTTGCGTTGCCCAAAATTCATCAAGTCGACTAGTAATACATCTTCAACTTCTGTATCTGGTCTTGGAGGGTCTCTTGATGGAATTGCATCCTCTTGTCGGTGTAAGATTGTATCCCTTGTAAAACTATCAATTGTATCGAACCAGTCTGGGTATTTAGATTTCAAATCAAGGACTGACTCAATGGAGTTGTTCTTGATATCTGGTTTCCCCACTGATACCTTGTTGATCCCATGAATAGTAACGAGCTTGAGGTCTCTGCATGCTGGTAGGTCTGCTATAGCTGGACTTTGTGTATCAACGAGATAAAAGACCTGTGACGACCATGCCGATTGACTGTAGCTACACTTCAGTGTTATTGCATCAATGCAATGAATCAGTGATCTAATATATGCAGTTAACTTAGCTGTTGTTGGCTGAAAAATTGCCTTCCAATGTTGGAGGTACATATTCTTCAGTATCCTTAGGGAAAGGATATTGACGCTCCCCCCAGTGTCAAATTTGGCCCTCAATGTGTGATTTTCCATCTTCCTAGGACACACAATATTAATGGTTGAAAATGCTTCCAGTGGTGTGATTGCATCCTTTGTAAGAACTTGGCCATCGTAGTTTTCCATGCGGTCTTCTGTTTTTTTCGCAACTTCATATATGCACTCGCCTCTATGCCTGGTACTCTCTGTAGTATGCCAGTGTGTTGCATATGTTTTCTACTTGGTTGTGTCTTGCGGTGACTTCTTGCCACAGCTTCTGAACTGGATTCCTTATATTGGTGTGCCCCATGCCCTTTAATACCACATGTCCTATAGTGATCTGGGTATGCTGGACAGCTTCTTATTGGCTGAAGAAGTCCACATCTTCCACACGGCTTGTTTGGTTTCACCATCTTGGCTATTGTGCCAATAGTTGAAGCCTCATCTATGTCGGCCTGCAAGGATAGTTTTGTATTTACGCCCAATTGTTAATAAAGCTTCAATGTCACGACTTTTGGCTGCTCTAGGAGGCCCTTTTGAAAAGCTTCGATGGGTGTCGACGTTATTACCAGCTCTGCAATTCTTTCAGATAGCTCAGCTTCGGAAAAGTCACAGTCCCTGCCTTTGTCCCTATAGCGACTGACAAATTGGTTGATTGACTCTTTTGGTTGCAGCCAAAATAACAAATTCCAACCAATGTATCCTGAAATTGACTTTCACACGTAGTTGATCTTCTAGTGTGGATCCTGTTTTCTTAGGGTCTTTCTGATCGTCTTTCGATCATCCTGAGGTATTCAGCCTATGAAGCCCTTCATTTCTGATAATGATTTTAATTTTGACTGCTTGTTTATCTGGTTCTGATGCAGCCAAATCAAGAAACAACAGCAGTACTCTTGGTTTGAAAAATATGAATGCGGAAAGAATATCCACTGCTTTTCAGTTCATTTCGGGGAATTTTACCAACAGCTTGCTGATGTTCCCGGGATTTTCTGTGATTTCCTAGGTAGGAAGAAGCGCTCCTGCTTTCCTCCACAGGAAGGTTTCAAAGTGCTGCAGATCTGGCTGCCTGCGGTACTTGTACTTACTGCACACTGTTTCTGGATGCTGTGGCAGTGTGGGTCTGTGGCGCTGTTGCTCCCCTTCACGTGCTTTTTCAGTCCCCACCCATGAAATGGTATTTCGGTGCGAATGGCACGACGCCCCAAATAAGCAATGTCCACAATGACTTTTTTTCAGCCTTTCTTTGGTCTGCCATTAAATCAACCAGCACTGGCCAATGCAGTGGTTTCATTTTTTTATTTGTGTGTGTGTCCGGATCCTAATTGCTGATCGAACCCCTTTGTTACTGATCCGGTGGTCATAGCACAGTTCCAAATACTGTTCCAAATGAAGTACTGCCTGTTTACACTGCTTCACCTCTCGGCACCTGCTGCTTCCCTGGCAGATTACAGTGCTAAGCTGAATGCGATGGTCTCCTGATGTGCCTTAGAAGTTCAAAATCTTCGAATTCCCAAACGTTGCCACCATTTTGTACATGGTGTGCCTTACAAGTTCAAAATTTCCTAACTCCCATTCGCTGCCACCATATTGTGTTTTTTTCTTTCTATCTTTAAAATAAACTCACCAATCACTCAAGTAAACTAAATTGAGTTCTTTATTCGAAGATTACAATAGTATATACACATTGATGGAGAGCTGTTACTAGTACATCTTACTTGGTCAACTAACACATTCCAACTACTGTCACATGACATGACATGACATCATATCCTGTCTGATGATATATACAGATTATGGATATAACCGCTTAAAGAAATACTCCAACATATTCCACCCATCCAATTCCTCATCTGAGTTGTCTGCAGCAGAACCCCGTGCAACTCACCCTCCTCCCAGCTGGAACCTTTCACCCTGCACTGCTTACAGGCCACTCATGCCCTTATTACATGTAGATCCTACTTTTAAGCTACGCTGTAAAGTATGCATAATGTCAGTATCTGAGCTGGTGGTTGTGAGTGTGAGATCGGGTGACAGTGTTTCTTCAACATCGGTCTCTTCCTCTACCACTTCTTGCTCCTAAATGACTAGCTGGCTGGTTTGCAATTCTTAAGTGTCTAAAAGGAGAAAGGCACATGGTAGGGTTGCAGGGAGGGAAGGGGGGAGCGGGGGGGAAGCAAGGCATGCCTGTTTACACCTTCTGCAGCTTGTATATCCAAAGAGATTGTGGAATGAGAGGGAGGGGGGATTGGGATGCGAGAAGAAGGATTAGTTATGAGTATACTGTCATCTCCTCAGTCATGGCCACTCCAATGATGGCAAGCACCATCTCCATTGTAATGCGGGCATCCTGCCATGTCCATTGTTAATCTGTTAAGTGTGTATCATTTGTTTAGTTATAAGCAGGTGGAGGGTGTTAATTGGGGTCTTACTTGAGCACTTAACAGCAGACACATACTGAGACTGGTGGAGGTTGTTGAGTGAGGAGCTATATGTTTGTAATCCTTTTATTCTGTACAATAAATGTGAGAATGAGTAAATATAGGCTCCAGCATCATCCTTCTACAGCAAGCTTTCTGGAGTTTAACATGGAAGCAGAGGATGGTTGCCTGAAGCTGAAGGTTGGAAACTAGGATTTTTGTTTACATAGAAAACTAAAATCTCACTGGCTTTTGTGGAAAATAGGCAGAAAACAAGCGTAAATTGTCAGGCTTTGATTACCCTCCGATGTTCTCTGAGCCTGAACCACATGACCAGTGGAAGAATGAAATGGATATGTGAACATGGGTTACTTACCTACCAAAGAGGAAACAAGGTATGGCCTTGGAGTTGTCACTTCCTACCACAAGTAAAATCAGAAGTAAAGTGTTTTGTGAACAGGATGCTCGTCAGTTGGATACTGATGAAGGGTTGGATCTTCTGTTAGAATTCATGGATGAAATTTACAAGAAAGATGACCTATTGAATGCATATGAGGCATGGTCAGACTTTGATAGATTTTGGAAAACAGATGGTTATTTAATGGAGGAATATATCATGGATTTTAACAGACTGTATAGAAGATTGAGGAAATTCAATTTGGAGATCCCTGGTTCAGTGCTAGCATTTAACTTAGTAGATTGTGCTAGAGTGACGTATACGGACAAGCCCCTGGTTCTAACTGCAGTTTGGTTCTTGGACAAAGACTCCCTGTTAGATCAGATGTGTGCTGCCTTAAAGAAATTCCTGGGGAAACGGTCATTTCCTGCAGCCGTGGTAGAACAAACAGGGCATTCTGCAGTGTCGCAAAGAATGGAGGACTCAATGTTTACTGGATTTCGAAATGGTCCAGATACTGGCCACAGGCATAAGTACAATAGAATAGTCAAAGACAGGAGGAATGAGGATGAAAGCACCTTTAGCAGAAGACAGATTTGGAACAACAATCATAGGTAAATGAATCCCAAGAATGTCCAAGGAGCAGTTAACTAGGTGCTTCAAGGTGTGACTCAAAGTATCATTATGCAATGAACTGCCCAAAGTGGAGAGGAAGGGTCCTCAAAATAACACTTGAGACGGAGAATTCTGAGGCAGAAGAGGAAGATACTTCTGAATGAATTGCACTATTCACAATGAGTTTTACTCCTGTGATGAATGTGTTAGTTGCAGATTCATTCAACTGTGCTGTATTAGATACTGTTGACGTGCAAGCATTAATTATGTGGAACTGATTGGTTACAATGTTATCTAGATTCGCTCAGTAGTGAGGATCGACACAAACTTAAGGAGTATAAAATTACTACCAGTTTTAGGTTTGATGATGACAACACATTGGAATCACTGAAGAGAGTAATAATCCCGTGTAAAATAGCTGGGTTAAGTCACTTTATCAGTACTGATGTAGTCTCTAGTGAGATACGGTTCCTGTTGAGTAAATCGTCAATGAAAAAGGCACAAATGAAACTTGATATGGACCATGATAAGACAATTGTTTTTGGAAAGTCAGTGAATTTGCAATTTACCCAGTCAGGGCATTATTGAATCCCCTTAACAAAACTAGATGTTTCTAGTCAGAGTGTTAGAGAAATATTAATGCCATCAGGTGTTAAGAATCAGAGAGATAAAAAGCAAATTGTCTTAAAGTTATACAGACAATTTGCCCACCCTTCTTGTCAGAGATTAAAAACCCTGCTAAAGGATGCCGGTCTGATTGATGAAGAGTATACAAGGATAATAGAAGAGATTGGTGAAAAGTGTGAAATCTATAAACCGTATCAGAGGACACCATCACATCCTATTGCCAGCCTTCAATTGGCACGTGATTTTAATGCAATAGTTGCCATGGATTTAAAGGTATGGGACAAAGATAAGAATATTTTCATTCTACATTTTAGGGACCTAGCAACTAGATTTAGTCTTTCAACAATAATAAATAGCAAGGATAAAAGGATGATTATGGATAAAAATCATGGAGAAATGGATAGGGACTGGACTTGCAGCACCAGCTAAGTTTATGACTGATTATGGAGGGGAATTTGCCAATGACGATTTCAGAGATGTGTGAAAACATGAACATTATGGTTATGAATACTGCAGCTGAAAATCCTTTCAGCAATGGGCTATGTGAAAGGAATCACGCAGTGATTGATGAAATGCTGCATAAAATCTTAGCTGATGAGCCAAACTCAAGTTGACAACTGACCTGGCATGGGCGGTTCATGCAAAGAATTTGCTTCAGATGGTTGGAGGGTACAGTCCCTAACAATTGGTCTATTGGTGGAATCCCAAATTGCCTTCTGCACTGTGCGACAGTCCTCCTGCTCTAGAAGGTACTACAATTAGTTCAGTTTTTCCTGCACGTTTGAATACTTTACATGCAGGGAGATGGGCTTTCATCAAGACTGAGGTCTCTGACAAAATTCAAAGAGCTCTGAGGCATCGTATGTGGCCTTCTGAGGTGGAATTTAATTCAGGAGATTTGGTGTATTATAAAAGAGAGGGTCACAGGGAATGGAAGGGCTCTGGTAAGGTAATAGGTCGTGATGATAAGACGGTAGTTATCAAGCATGGAAATCAAACCATTCAGGTTCATTCCTCACAATTAGTCAGGGTGATTACAAAATCTCAGAATCTGAGTAGCTGGTGGAAGGAAATGAGGTAGCTTGTACCTCAAATGCTTGTGTGTTTTGTGATGAAGGTCCTGAGGAACAGAATGCGTTAGATCAAGGGTTGGATAGTAATGTAAGCGATCATGATGCTCAAGAAAGAGCTATTGCATCCAAAGGACAATTGCTCTGAGTAGGTACTCTGGTGACATGTATTCCAGAGGAGTCTAATAAATGGAGGGATGCAACAATTGTGGGACGTGCAGGAAAATTTATAGGCAAGTTTAAATATTGGTTGAATGCTCAAGATGATGGCCAAGAAGCAAGGCCCGTGGACTGGCAGACTGGGGTGAAAGAGTGGAGACTAAGAAGCATTGATGTTCTAGTAGTGGGTCTGGAAGTGATTCTTGCGTAAGGCAGTGATCATATACTGGAGAAAGAGCCTTTGATAGTGTGTGAGGGAGATCTTATAGCAGTAGCCCCAAAAGACATCAAAGTGCTAATAGAAGCCGTAATTTGAACAGATTCCACAATGAAACGAAGGCTAGAGAGTAGTTTTAGTTTAGTTTAGTTTAGAGATACAGCACTGAAACAGGCCCTTCGGCCCACCGAGTCTGTGCCGACCATCAACCACCCATTTATACTAATCCTACACGAATCCCATATTCCTACCACATCCCCACCTGTCCCTACATTTCCCTACCACCTACCTATACTAGTGGCAATTTATAATGGCCAATTTACCTACCAACCTGCAAGTCTTTTGGCTTGTGGGAGGAAACCGGAGCACCCGGAGAAAACCCATGCAGACACAGGGAGAACTTGCAAACTCCACACAGACAGTACCCAGAATTGAACCCGGGTCACTGGAGTTGTGAGGCTGCGGTGCTAACCACTGCGCCACTGTGCCGCCCTGTCTCAGAACAGGAGGAGAAGCAGAAGTCCTTGTGACCATGAAGTGTTATTGGTTGCCAATAACTTGAGGATAAACTAATAAAAGAAGCAAAACATGAGGAATTAGAGAATTGGACAGAGTTTGGAGTTTATTCAGAGGTACCAGATAGAGGACAGCCAGCCTTGTCACAAAGATGGATTTGAACTGAAAAAGTCCTTCCCGATGGGACTTATAAAGCGAGGCTAGTTGCGAGGGGTTTTGAAAAGCAACTGGATGATACCGATGTTGGAGTGGACTCTCCCACAGCTGGAAAAGTAATCTTGAAAATCTTTTTAGCTTTTTTGGACACATATTCATGGGAGTGTAGATCCGTTGACATAAAAGCTGCATTTCTGCAAGGTGATACTTTTCAGAGAGAAGTGTTTCTAGAACCACCTGAAGAGGCAGCAGATGCAGAAGGAAAATTGTGGAAACTGAACAAGTGTGTCTATAGCCTTAATGATGCTTCCAAAGTGTGATATTTCTCGGTGAGATCTGTTTTGTTGAAACTTGGTTGTGTTCAACTAAAACCAGATCCTACGATGTTTTATTGGTATCATAAAGGGAATCTTTCAGGCATCTTCATGATACGCGTTGATGATTTATTATGGGGTGTTACTGCAGATTTTAAGAAATATGTTATTAAGATTAGGGAAGAATTTAAGATTGGGAGTCAGGCTTGTGGGGCCTTTAAATATATTGATTTAGATATTAAGCAGACCAAGCCTAGAATAACTTAAAATCAACAATCCTATTTAGAGAGTGTTACTCTCATCCCGGTTTATTGTGCTAAGTCATCACAGAAAGATGATCTATCTAAAGCAGAGACTCAGCAATTGCGAAGCTTGGTTGGTCAATTAAACTGGCTGTGCACTCAGACTAGACCTGATGCTAGTTTTGATGTGCTGTATTTAAACATGATGATGAAACTCCTGAAAGTTGGGAATGTTTTAATGGCAAATAAAACATTTAAAAAAATTAAAGCTGGAGAAATGTGTACTGAAGTTCCTATCCTTAGGTGACCCAAAGAACATGAAGGTAGTAATTTTTAGTGAAGCTTCACATGCTAATCTTCCTGATGGGTATTCAAGAGCAGCTGTTTTCATAATATTTCTAATGGGTGAAAATGGGAAATGTTGTCCTTTAGCTTGGGAAGCTAAGTAAATAAAACGGGTTTTTAAAAGCAATTTAGCTGCGTAAACACGGAGTCTTATGGAGGCAGTGGATATGGGCTTCTATTTGTCAAATAGTTTTGGTGAAATTCTGAACAAGGGACATACTGAAGACAGGATACCCATTGAATTAGTCGATAATCGTTCTTTATGGGACAATGTACATTTCACAAAAAGTGTGAGTGAAAAAAGACTACGTATTGACCTTGCTGGATTGAAGCAAATGCTGGAGAGAAAGGAAATCTCCAAACTTAAATGGGTAGATGCAAATTATTAGCTATCCGATTGTTTCACCAAAAGAAATGCTAGTGTAAAGAAATTGTTAGGGGTGCTAGAAGAGGGGCATCTCACAATGTAATACTTTGTACCCAACATGGAATTTATTTTAAAATGTTGTTTGAGCATGTTAATCTAAGTTTTAATATAGAAGAAAGGGAATCTGTTAGTATGTTAATTGTGTATCAATTGTTTAATTTTATGCAGGTGGGGGGTGTTAATTGGGGTCTTGCTTGAGCACTTATAAGTGGACACTTACTGAGACTGGTGGAGTTTTTGAGTGAGTAGCCATATGTTTGTAATCCTTTTACTCTGTACAATAAATGTGAAACTGAGTAAGTATATAGGCTCCAGCATTATCTTTCCATAACAAGCTTTCTGGAATTTAACACCCATCCCCGTCAGTTAGGTGCTACTGTCTGCAGTTGTGCGCCACCTTGTACCTCATCATCACCAGACCTACCACCCTTAACAGTGTCCTCATTACACATAGCAATCACAGTGCTGACTGTGACACTGACCACTCCCTGGTGTGTAGCAAGGTCAGGCTTCAGCCAAGAAAGCTATACCACTCCAAGAATAAAGGTCATTCTTGGATCGACATTGACCACTGATCGTACCACTGACCCAGAAAGGACCCAGGAGTTCTTCAACATCCCTGATCAGGCTCTTTTGGACAACAGTGCCCAAGGCTAGAATGTGGTGTCAAATTAGTATCATCTGCACGTCAACATCTGTAACTCTGCACTCACCGTGAAAAGAGATTGGAGGAATGTTGATTGATTTGTGGTTTCTTGGACTGAAATGGAATCAGTTACTGCAGCCAAGAGGAGAGTCCTCTTGAACTACGAGCATATCCAAGCAAACAAAACTTAGATGCTCTCAGAGCTGTCAGTATCAAGTCTCAGTAGACTGCTTGGCACTGCGCCAATCAATATTTGTTGGAACTCTGCAACAGCATACAATCTGATGCTGAATCCTGGGATGCTAGAGGGATATATGGAAGGCATTAAGGAACCAAAAGGCCCAGCAGCAACCAGATCAGCTCCCTTGAAGACAAAGATAGGGGTGTTGATCACTGAACCTCGCAAGCAGATGGAAAAGTGGGTGGAGCATTACCTTGATCTCTATGCAATAGCGAACATTGTCACCGAAGAAGTTCTCAGCGCCATTCCAGACTTTCCTCTCATGGAGGAGCTGGGCAGTGAGCCCACCATAGTAAAGCTCAACAAGGCCATTGACCATCTCACCAGTGGTAAAGCCCCAGCATTCCACCTGAATTCATCCAAAATGGAAAACCGGCACTGCTGCAGCATCTGCACGAACCTTTGTGTCTCTGTTGGAAGGAAAGATTTGTGCCTCAAGGCATACATGGTGCAAACGTAGTCACCTTGTACAAAAACAAGGGGGATTGCAGTGACTGCAACAATTGCTGAGACATCTCCTTGCTAAGTATTGTGGGGATGGTCTTTGCTCGCGTTGCTCTGACCAGACTGCAGACCCTGGCATCATGCATCTATCCTGAGTCTCAGTGCCGCTTCAGAGCTGGCAGATTGACAGTCGACTTTGACAAGACTCACTTTGGCAATTACAGGAGAAGTGCTGCGGACAGCGCAGACCATTCTACATTGCCTTCGTAGACCTCACCAGGGCCTTTGATCTCATCAGCAGAGACAGACTCTTCAAACTGCTGTGGAAAATAGGCTGCCCTCTTGGACTCCTGGGCGTCACTTCTTCGCACGAGAACATGCACATTTCTGTCAGTTACAGTGGAGCAGCATCAGACACTTTCAAGACTAGCAGTGGGGTAAAGCAGGGCTGCATGCTGGTGCCAACTTTCTTTCATTCTTCTCCGTGCTGCTATTGTAGACTTTCAGCAACTCAAATGAGGATGTCTACCTGCATACCAGAGCTAACGGCAAGACTGCACACCAAGACCAAAGTGCATAAAGTGCGAGTCTGTGAGTTGCTGTTTGCTGATGACACTGCACTGGAATCCCGGACTGAAGTTGACTTGCAACAGCTAATGGATTGGTTCTCCCAGGCCTGCAAGGAGTTTGGACTGACAATCAATGTTAGGAAGACTAAAGTTATGGGCCAGGATGTAGAAAATCCACCTTCCATCAACATCGACAACCTCACTCTGGAGATTGTTGACAGCTTCACATACCTTGGATCAACAATCACCAGCAACCTGTCCCTTGATGTTGAAATCAGCACCAGGATTGCCAAGGCTGCAGCTCTCATGCCAAAGTTGAGAAGGCGAGTGTGGACCAACAGCAAACTAACCAAAAATTGCCGCGTGAACCAGGCTTGTGTTCTCAGCACCCTCCCTTACAATAGCAAAGTATGGACAACTTCTGAAAGCCAAGAAAAATGGTTGAAGAGCTTCCACCTCTGTTGCCTCTGTCGGATATTGGGCATCTTCTGGCAGGACAGTGTGTTGAATACGGAAGTACACCAGCAGGGATCGGCAGCACTTTTGCCCTCTTGAGTCAGCGGCAACTCCGTTGGCTGGGTCATTTGAGCCAAATGGATGATGGCTGCATCCCTAAAGACATGCTGTATTGCAAGCTTGCTATTGGCACAAGACCAACAGGTCGCCCATGTCTGTATACAAGGATATCTGCAATCGAGACCTCAGGTTGATCGGGATCGGAGTCAATACATGGGAATCTTTGCTGCTGACCAGAGTGCCTGGAGACGGGCAGTCAGGAAGGACGTGGAAAAAGCATAGGGCAAAAGAAATGACCCGAAGGCGGAAAAGAGAGGCCGGTGGAAGGGAAAAAACATCAGTTGACCTCGGGCCAACGCTATTCATCTGTGCCAGCTGCAGAAGAGATTGCCACTCACAAGTTGGCCTCTACAGCCACAACAAATCATGTTCCGTCCAGAAGTGGCATACACCCTGGATGGATGGATGCAATGATTGAAATTGTAAGTAGGTGAATGAAGTGGAGGTGGTGAATTGAGTAGTGTGTTAGTCTAGCGATGCAGTTGATGGGATATGGCATTTAAAGATGCATTCACTGACCTCAACCACTTGTGAGGTTACTGAACTCCTTGCAGCACTGAATCCAGGTCTTGCTGGCATTGACCGTGACAGCTGCCTGCTTTCACTGCCTTTGTGGTATCTGTCCGGAGGGTCTCCTGGCCTCCTGTGGATAGAGGACCTGTTTCCCCCTGTCCACCACCTTCACCAAAGATTCCAGTGCTGCGTTGGAACCTTGGAGTATGCTCTGTGTCAAATTGTGCCATTGTTGTCCTTTTCCCAGGTCAAACTCACGTTTAAAATGACTTCCAGCACCTGCTGCTATCAAAATGCACTTCCCCTTAAAGAGGTGAGAGGTGGCTTTAAGTAGTAAAAACAAGAAATGCTGAAAATACTCAGCAAGTCTGGCAGCATCTGTGGAGAGAGAAGCAGAGTTAATGTTTCAGGTCAGTGACCCTTCTTCAGAACTAGCAAATATTAGAAATGTAAAAGATTATAAGCAAGTAAAGCAGGGGTGGAGCAAGAGATAACAAAAGAGAAAGTGTAAATAGGACAAGGTCACAGAATAGCTGACCAGAAGGTCGTGGAGCAAAGGCAAACAATATGTTAATGGTAGAGGGAGAATGCTGGAGGCGAATGAATGGGTCTACTGATCGGGGGAAGGACTCCTGGTCAAAGAAGTGAGCCCGGAGGTGGAGGCGACGGAAGAAGAGCTCAACGTCCGCTTCCGATTGCTTGCCATTTCAACACTTCCCCCCTGCTCTGATGCTCACATCTCTGTCCTGGGATTGCTGCAGTGTTCCAGTGAACATCAACGCAAGCTCAAGGAACAGCATCTCATTTACCGATTAGACACACTACAGCCTGCCAGACTGAACATAGAGTTCAATAATTTCAGAGCATGACAGGCCCTCCATTTTACTTTTACTTTTCTTTTCAGTTATTTTTTTCTTTTTCCTTTTTTAAAATTTTTTTTGTGTTTATTTTATTTAATTTCATCTTAGTTTGTTCAGTTTGCTTACCCACTGTTTTTTTTCATGTTTGTACTTGCGGCTGTTCAATTTTCAGTCCATTAACACCCTATCTGTACTAATGTTTTGTCTTTCAACACACCATTAACATATTATAAAAGCAAAATACAGTGGATGCTGGAAATCTGAAATAAAAACAAGAAATGCTGGAACCACTCAGCAGGTCTGGCAGCATCTGTGGAAAGAGAAGCAGAGTTGTGTCCACACCTTCTCCTTTGTTATCTCTTGCCCCACCCCCACCTCACTTGCTATATACCTGTGACATTTTTAATATTTGTCAGTTCCAAAGAAGGGTCATTGACCCGAAACGTTAACTCTGCTTCTCTTTCCACAGATACTGCCAGACCTGCTGAGTGGTTCCAACATTTCTTGTTTTTACACCAGTAACATATTGTTTGCCTTTGCTCCACGACCTTCTGGTCAGCTATTCTGTGACCTTGTCCTATTTACACCTTCTCCTTTGTTATCTCTTGCCCCATCCCCGCTTTACTTGCTTATAACCTTTTACATTTCTAATATTTGCTAGTTCTGAAGAAGGGTCACTGACCTGCTAGACAGATACATGAATGGGCAGGAAGCAAAGAGATACAGACCCTTAGAAAATAGGCGACAGGTTTAGATAGAGGATTTGGATCGGCGCAGGCTTGGAGGGCCGAAGGACCTGTTCCTGTGCTGTAATTTTCTTTGTTCTTTCTTTGTTCTTTGAAATGTTAACTCTGCTCTCTCTCCACAGATGCTGCCAGACCTGCTGAGTATTTCCAGCATTTCTTGTTTTTATTTCAGATTTCCAGCATCCGCAGTGTATTGCTTTTATTTTAGTGGCTTTAAGTAGTGCAGGTTAGCTTGAAGTAGTGCTGGCCTCCCACGATTTTGAGCCCCCTGCTCCAGTGTGCCGCCACTCAACACGTTTAGCACTGGCTGCATGCAACAATCATGTAAATGAGCCAATAGCATGAAGTGAGTGGACATGGATTAATTGTACATCGCAATTCCCGCATCCATTTTCAGGGGCTATCCAATTTTGCCCTCTCTAGCTTTAAAACTGTGAAAATGTTTGAGCCTGATTTTCCAGTGGAACCACCTGTAGTGGGATGTGACTTCTCCCTGCCTCGTGATGCCAGCTTCGCCCTCTGCCCGACCTCGAGGGATATTTGCACTGAACTGGGCTTGAAAACCTACTGCGGCAGAGGGAGCAAGAGGTTTGGAAAATTGGTGATTTATGGGGGAAATTTCAGAATCTGTATAGCAATGCTTTGAGAGCAATTACACAGGCCCCTCGCCAGAAAAAAACACTGAGGCTCCCTCTACCTAATTTTATCAGATACCAGAGCTTGGTGTTGAGCATCCAAACAGCAAATGAGACACATCGAGCTGGATTTTATGGAGATGGTAGGAATCCGCTGTTGCGATTGAAAGTGCTTCGGAGGGTCAGCAGGACCCAGGGCACCATCTTATCGGCAGCAGCCAATTAATTGCTGCCACCGAGCTGCCATCCCTCTTAAGGATGGCTACTGGCCAATCAGAGGGCTAGCAGCCTTAGCAATGCCACTGCAAGCGGTGGCCGTTGTTGGTCCTGCACCTGCAGGATGAAGGCATGCACCCTCAAAGGCAGGTAAGTGGAGTCACGGGGGCACCACGGGCAGTCAGGCAGGCGCCGTTGCCGTGGGGGTGTCCATTGTTGCCGTGGGGGGGAGGGGGGCCTCTGTGTGGTCCAAAGAGTTGCTGAAAAGGAGGGCCCTCACCGTGCCCCCCCCCCCAACCACCGGAGGCCGCCAGTGTTTACCTGGCAGTCTTCCCACATTGCGAAGGCCCCCAAGTGCTGGTAAAATGCCAACAGAGGCAGGAACGGGCCCTTAATTGGCCACATAAGAGGTTCAATTGAACTCAGAGCCGGCAGTCCATCTACCACCTTTCCCGCCACTGACAACATGGCATGGCAGTGGGAAGACGACAGGCAAGCAACCCGCACCTTCCCTTGCCATTTTACCAGCCTTTCCATTTTCCAACCCATCCCCAAAAGGATGGTAAAATCCAGCTCATCATTTCTTTTGTTCACGCCGACTCTCACATGGGCAACTGTATTTTCTGTGACTGCGCCCACCTCCTCAAGAGGAAAGGAAGGCAGGAATGTGTTGAAGTGCATTGTTGGGCATGTTTGTGACCTTGGTACCCCAAAACTACTGGAAAATCAGTGAGCTGGGGCCAGATAGCCTGGCCCTTTGTGTATAAGAGATTGAATCTAAACACGAAAGTGATGTGAGTGTCAGAAAGTCGAAGTGGTGGTTATAAGATTGGTGTTGTAATATGGGAAGACCTTGTGAATATCTCTGCAATGCTGTTGTCAATGAAAGACTGATGAGGTCCAAAGCAGCTTATTGTCAGTCTGTAATCCCTCGTGACTGTGCCCCTAAAGCTTTTTAATTTGGCTTAAATGTCGAATCCAGCTGAAGCAAATAACTATAACTATTGTTTCAGAAGCGAAGCAGAGTGCAATTATTCAGGGCTGATGTAAGCACCACAAAATGACCTTGCTGTGTTCTGTGGTATCCTGGAAATACATACCAAGAAAACTAAACTAATGGAGTACTATTGACCCAGTCGATTTAATATTCTTCTTCAGTTCTGAAGATCTTTGTGTTGATCTGTGCTACGCAACAAGGTGGATGTATTAAGTAGGAGATCCACTGAGCTAGCTGTATTTATTCATTGATAGAATGATTACTTCAATAGACAATAAGGTTGTGGCAAAGTCAAAGATAATTCTTGCACATCTGTGCCAGATAACACTGCATATTTCTGCTTTTCTGTTGCGGGTCATATTTAATCTGCAAGGTCCCTGATCATGATTTAATTGGTTAAACATGTGACGATATGCAATTGATGAATGGTAAAAGACTAGCTGGTCTGTTAAGCCTGCCCCTGGCCAGACCATCGTGGTTAAATACTTTTCCCCCCACCTACCATGCCATGCCATGTAATTTCCTGACAGAGGCAAAAAAAAAAGAACCCCAGGGCCAATAAGGAAACATATCCTGTGGAAAATTCCACTCCAAGCTCCCTCAGGCAATCAGAACCAGTCCAGGAGATCACATGGAACAAGTGCCACCTAGAGAGACACTTACCTTCAATATATTGCAATCTTTGCCTCAGGTAGGAACTGATTCAGATATTCTTGATGGCATACAGAGTGCCAGCACCCACCACACCACCTTAGGTTATTAAGCCTGTGATAGCTGCAATAGTAATAGAGGCGACTTGATTGAAACATATAAGATCCTGAGGGGTCTTGACAGGGTGGATGTGGAAAGGATGTTTCCCCTTGTGGGAGAACCTAAAACTAGAGGTCGCTGTTTAAAAATAAGGGATCGCCCATTTAAGACCGAGATGAGGAGAAATTTTTTCTCTCAGAGGGTCATGAGTCTCTGGAATTCTCTTCCTCAAAAGGCAGTGGAAGCAGAGTCTTCGAATATTTTTAAGGCAGAGGTAGATAGATTCTTGAGCAAGCGGGTGGAAGGTTATTGGGGGTAGGTGGAAATGTGGAGCAATCAGTTCAGCCACGAACTATTGAATGGCGGAGCAGGCTCGAAGGGCTGAGTGGCCTACTCCTGCTCCTAATTTGTATATATGTATGTAATAATCTAAATTACGTTCAAAGCAGTGGTCATTCAATTCAGCTTTTTTACGTTTGAGAAGGTTTTCCCAGTTTCACCATTGTGATATGAATTGGTAGGAATATATATAAAAAAGGGGGGAAAGCTGTCAAACATCATCTTTTGTTCTAAATTGCTTGCAAAGAGCCACACCCACCCCCCACCCCTTCCAAAGAATTGTGCAGAACCAGCAGGCAAAACTTAACTACAATTTTGTTGTTACTGAAGGACTTTTCATTGGCAGTGACTTCTGTTAGTATCTTTCTTACTGACATAGTCAGACTTGCTTCAAGTGTGTTATCAGAAGCATTTCAGATAGACTCCATTCGCACCATCTGTGGTGTGGCCTCAAAGAAGAGATGATTATAGATGTGATGGACCCTGTGATTTTCAGTGCATTTAATACAATTGCCTTCATACTTCAGTGAAAAAAGTCAAAATTCAGTACCTTGATTATTTGTATAAAAGTCTTCCAACAGATACAGGATTGTGTACACTGTTTTTCCTTCCCATCTTTTTTTTGTGTGATTGTGATTTCTTTTCTAGTAACTTTGGCTTCTTTCAACTCTTCTTGTAGTAAAATAAGCACAAAGGAAGGACTTGGCTAGACAAGCTGTGATGAAAAAGAAAGATCACTTTTTACTTAAAAAGAAAAAGGTTACAAAAATGCTCAAACTATTTTGCTGGTTATTTGATGCTTTCTAAAAAATTGAAGGTCCTTGAACAATGTGGATATTGTTATACTTTGTGCAATTTATCCAAGTCTGAACTTATTCCTTTTTCTGGGTCAGAACTAGAATTTATTAGTGATAAACAATATTTGCCATGCTGGGTTGCCTCATTCTTCATATCCTCTTCTCATATTTAACTGTGCAATTTTAAACCGATTACAGTTTTTGTAGTGTCAGATAATGTTTTTGTAAATTACACATTGCATGCATAGCCTCAGATGACATGGATTTATGTGCTGAAATCTCAAGTATGCAAGTCAAACTTCATTTCTATATCGTAGTTACAAGATCATCATACATCTACATCAGCACTGCTTTTCCACTGAATTTTGTGGCAATTTGTGTTATCTGTTTCATGTTTGCTTAGCTTGTTCTGTTATCAAAGCAGTGAGGGTCGAGTTTTATTTTTGAGTAAGGCTCCCTATTATATGTAACAAAGTAGCATATAGTTTTCTTGTATGGAATGTATTCAGGCTTGATGATTTTGATGCAGAATATTAACAAAGGTAGTAGTGTATGGGTATTCTGGTATTGCTGTAGAGAGTAGACATGCAGTTGGTACATGATCAGAGGAGGGAAAATTTAGGCTATAGGATTGTGGTGGTTGGAATAGTAATGGATACTATAAAGAATAGATTTTATTTTGTTCTTAAACCCATTATCCCTCCATTAGATCTATAAGGCTTGAGCTGTAGGTACAGAAAATGTGGTAAATTTGTGCAGATTTCATTATGCCTGGACTATTGTTTTCTTTATGGTGCTATGAAATTGTACACAATAATTGATCCTCTTTATCCTGGTTTTACCCAGTTTTTAGTTACCTCTTTTGGTTTATGACTAAACGGGTATTCTTTATGAGGTTATTTAGTTAACCAAACAAAAAATTACTGGCAACCATATATATGGGTGCTTTTTAAATGTGTTTTTGAAGAATATCTGTTACTAGCCAGCTATTGATGTTTCCTTTCCTGATTAGAACAGGCAACAGTAAACTATAGACAAAGTAGTCCACTCTAAACATCTTGTACTGTACCGTGACAACTTACCTAGCATTCATAAAGTCTTTTGAAGATATTATCCTCTCCTTAAACTTATTGGAATTACCCTTCATAGTTATTATCATCTTAAGACTCAATGATACCAGAGGTTTTAATTGAAATTATCAGAGGTACTAATTTTTTTTTTTATCAGTAGCAGCTGTGGGGTATCCTGGATACAGGGCATAATAAGACAACTGGGAGGGAATTAAGTTCATCTTGTTGATTTTAGTTAAAAACAAATTACATACAAAACAGGATTACCACTGTGAACGCTTCCTGGTTTCTTTACTGGAATACTTTTCAGGACGAATTCCATTCTTCACACAGCACAACCACCAGCATCTGTAAAGAGCGAAAAAGGGTTTAGCATTTCTGGTGACCTGAAATAGTAAGCTATCTTTCCTCTTTACAGGCGCTGACAGAATTGCTGTCTATTTCCAGCATTTCTATTAGAAAATAAATGAACTTTCTACACAGCACACTGAAAGGTCTGTGTACATCACCCTATAATTATGTGTGGTAGGTCTGTTAATGATTGAAGCATTGATTTAGTAAATATACTGAACTTGCCAATGCCATGAATGACGCTTTAAGAATGTGGTCAACAAACTCTCTTCCTTTCTGATATTTATGTTAGGCATCGAGGCAAGAAATTATTTTGAAACATCACAGTGGCATACAGACTGCTCTTCACGTAATTCAGGCCTAAACCAGACTTTTATCTTTCCCAATCAGTCTAGACTAGGCATCATCACATCAACATCCAAGAAATCATTGAATGTTTGGAAATATACCATTAAACTCATATTTTGTCAGTGACAGAATTTTAATTTCCTAAAAAAACAAAGATCCTCCCTAAACAACAGGGGCCATCAGGCACAATTAACCATTACTATTTTGGACCTGAGTGATTATAAATTTGCACGTATGGAAACCACTGTCTAAATTACAATAGCTTTATTCAGTGAAAAATGTGCAATACATCCCCAGCCCCTCTTCGAGACTGTGGTTTCTGGGGGAATAAGCAATGCCCAAGACAGAGATGAAGAAAATTAGTCCCTTTCTGACTTTGAGAAGGAGAAGCCCTGAATATCTCTATGATTGGAACAAGATTCAGAAAAGTTGGACTTTGGAGCTATGAATCTATTTTGGGCCACTTACCTTGTTGGCAACAGCCCTCAAGTAAACCCCTGGGGCCCTCAGATTAATCCCTGCTCCATATCAATTTAAAAGAAAATTAAACTTACCGTCCTGGTGACTATTGGTTAGGTCACATCCAATTTTGGAAAACCTAATGAGTGGAGCAGACCCAACTCAGCTCAGGGCAGCTCAATTTCCTGAAGTATTTCTAGAACGTGCCCCTCTTTCGCATATGCCTGTGAAACAAGAGATCCAATTTCAGCGACCATATATGCTTTCAAGACTGGGGCATATTTCATTTTGCAAAAACAGTTTTCTTTCATGCAGGAAAGATTTATTCGTTGCAAATCAAAACCAAAGTGAAATATATTGGATTTGTTCATTCTCATAAAAGTTCCTAATTTGTCCCAGTAAAGCATTGCTGCATTTGTATATAAAATAATAAGCAATTATCTCCTTTCTTCTGTGAACTTATTGGTGACAATGCTTTTCTTTTTATTTGATATCCATATCTAGTGCCCTGCACTCCTGTTTGTAGTTTTCAGATCCTTCCATAATTGCGGTTGCTACAGCTCAGAGTAGAAAGTATTGATTTTATTTCAAATGTGACCATGGTATTGGGTAAATAAATAGAAGATTTGCACAAAACGGCACGATAATGTCAGTAGGTATAGTGTTATTTGCTGTTAAAATACAACCCAGCTTTAATGGGCTAAAAAGATTTTTGGTGTTTACTGATGGTTATTCTGTAGTAGAAAAGTGCATGAACAGCAGTCTGTAAATTGAAGATATACATTTTGTATGCATTTATTTGTTATATCTTTTAGCATATTTAGCTCATTTTAGTATAAATCATTGTTTAAATTGTGATATTAACAATATCAACTGACAACAGCACCATTTTCAGAGATGTTAGTTTAGCAAAACCAGAAATATGGCCGCCTTGTCCATTTGATGCGTTTAATACGATTTCTACAGATGTGAAGTGATTTTCTTTGTAAAACATAAAATTCACAAAATGAGATATGTAAAAATGTGCTCAGCTCATAGGCTGCACTCCGTAAGGGCAGCTTGCTTGGTATTTTCATAGTAAGACTGTTGTATTGGGAGCATTTACCCATGCTTCTACATCCTTAGGGAGGGCCCAGGAAATGTGAGATAAGCAGAATACACAGGGTGGCATAGTGCCACCTGTTTCTGCAGCTATTCTTGAATGAAAGATGTGTTTAAAGACTTGTGCTCTAATTTGGAATGAAAATGTTCAGCAATGCTCAAGACAGACAGTAAGATAGCTATGGTGTTATTTTTGATAATACCTTGTACAGTTTTGTCTCACAATAGCACTTATTTTGTTTTTTTTAAATGTTATTTGCACAATAACATATGTGTCTGTCTCTATAGGGGGAATTGTAACTTCACTCGACATCTCTGCCTTGTCACCTTTTCCTGCTTTCAAAAACCTGGTTAAGAGCTCCTCTTGCCAGTTCACTGGATAGGACATTTGTCTCTGAGTTAGAAGGTTGCGGGTTCAAGTCCCATTCCAGAGACTTGAGCACATAATCCAGGCTGGCACTCCAGTGAAGTACTGAGAGAGTGCTGCACTGTCAGAGGTGCTGTCTTTTGAGTGAGACATTGGGCCTCTGTTTAATCAGCCCACTCAGGTGGGAGTAAAAGATGCCCCAGCATCCCCCCTCCTCGTTCTTCTCAACCTGTCTGCAGCCTTTGACATGGTTGACTACACTATCCTTCTCCAGAACCTCTCCACCGCATCCAACTGGATGGGACACTGCACTTGCTGGTACTATTCTTATTTATCTAATTGTAGCCAGGGAATTGGCATCAGTGGCTTCTCTTTCCATTCCCGCAGAGTTACCTTCTGTGTTTCCCAAGAACATATCCTTGGCATCCTCCTATTTCTCATCTACATTCAGACCCTCAGTAACATCATCCGAAAACACAGCGTCAGTTTCCACATGTATGCTGATGACACCCAGCTCTACCTCGTCAAGACCCCTCTCAACCCCTTCCACTGTCTCTAAATTGTCAGACTGCTTGTTTGACATCTACTACTGAATGAACAGAAATTTCCCGCAAGTAAATATTGGGAAGACTGCAGCCATTGCTTTCGGTCCCTGCCACAAACTCCATTTCCTAGCTACCGACTCCATCCTGGCAACTGTGTGAGGCTGAACCAGACTGCTTGCAACTTGGGTGTTATATTTGGTCCTGAGGTAAGCTTCCAACCACATATTCGCGCCATCACTATGACCATCTATTTCCACTTCCGTAATGTTGTCTGACTCCATCCCTGCCCCTGCTAATCTACTGCTGAAATCCATGCCTTTGTTACCTCTAGACTTGACTATTCCAATGCACTCCTGGCTGGCCTCCCATGCTTTACCCTTCGTAAACTTGAGGTGATCCAAAGCTCTGTTGCACAACTCACACCTGTCCCGTTCACCCATCACCCCTGTGCTGCCGATTAAGCACACCTCAGTTTTAAACTTGTCATCCTTGTTTTTAAATCCCTCCAAGGCCTCACCTCACCCTAACTCTGTGTAATCTCCTCCAAGATATCTGTCTCTCTAAAACTGGCCTGATGGGCATTCCTGATTTTAATCGCTGCACCATTGGTAGCCATGTCTTCAGCAGCCAAGACCCTAAGCTATGAAATTCCCTCTCTAAACCTCTGTCTCTCTACCTCTTTTTCCTCCTTAAAGGCGCTCTTTAAAATCTACCTGTTTGACAAAGCTTTTGGTCATTTGCCCTCATATCATCTTATGTAACTCGGTGTTAAATTTTGTTTGATAATGTTCCTGTTAAGCACGTAGGAACAATTTATTATGTTAAAGGCACTAAATAAATACAAGTTGTTGTGTTTTTGCCCCTTGTTGATCATCATCCTCCTACTACTCAATGTCTACTTGCTATCTACTGCTCCATAAAGCATACCAAAATATTTCCATTATTGAGCACAACAGAAATGTAAGTCATTGCCACCATAAGTCTCAGGAACGTATCAAAGTACTTTGCTTCCAATAAATTACTTTGAAGTGCAGTGACTGCTGTTACTTAAATAACCACGACAGCCATTTTGTGTGCAGCAACAGCCTATAAACTGCATTGATATAAGTTAATTTACTTCTGGTTTTGCTAATCATACTTGTATCAAATGCTGCTTGTGAGCAGGATATTATAATTTGTTATAACGGTAAAGAGGTATTTTAGTTTCAGGACATTTTCTTTGAACTGGTAAGATATGATGCACTGCATGTGGGTGTATATACACCCACATGAATGAAACTGCAGTCAAAAGTGAAGCATAAATCAAGTATAATCACAACTCTAATAAGCAACTGAAAAAATGTAGACCACGATAATAGGGAAGGCACTTACTATATGTTTGTAGGACTGACTGCCCACATTTGGTGCTTAATTATACCACACTGATTTATCAGTCTGATAAGTGAAGTTATGTATGCTGCCTTAAAAATGTTTGATTACCATTTTCCATTCCTAGTATTTTATTCAGTGTAGAATATTTTAAAGTACTGGGATCAATACATTCATCTTATGTACTTTTTACTGAGGTCTGCATGAAGTGTTTCTATACTTGACTGTGGTTCTGATTTATTTCAATTATGTTCATCATGATTTGCCGATACAGAATCAACTTGCTGAAAAGTTCAGTTAAATTAATATTCCAGATATGTGGTTTCAGATAGATAAACATACATTTGGCACAATTCTTCACATTTTGAATGGGGATTCAATCTCTCCTCACACAAAACTAGATGTATCTTATTGAAGTGATAAGCCAAATGGTGATGAATTCCATGTTCTCAACTGACGTCTTTAACTTGCAACACATTTATCATTAAAGAGGCTATTCCATGTTTAAGTGTAGTGAACACAGTAAAGCTGTGCTCCTAAAATCACTACAGTGCTTGGTATTGCATCCATTGTCAGACATGAGGCTGGACTTTACGGGAACTGGCAGATGGGAATTTGCCACCGACATAAAAGTTGGTGGCGTACCCGCTTCCGCCTAGCCCGGGGATCCGAC
Organism: Heterodontus francisci; assembly: GCF_036365525.1. NCBI lineage: Eukaryota > Metazoa > Chordata > Chondrichthyes > Heterodontiformes > Heterodontidae > Heterodontus > Heterodontus francisci. The sequence goes on from NC_090390.1 coordinate 66,159,637, forward strand.
CTGCATTTTATGGGTCCCCGGGTTTTAATTGGCCTGAGACGGGACTTCCACCCAATTGAGGCAGGAGGTTCCGCCTCATTGAGCTGCCGGCCAGTCAGTGGGCCGGCAGCTCTTAGTCCCAGCAGTGCCACCGGGAGCGGTGGCCACTGCTGGGACTGCAGCCCAGCTGACCACATGTAGTCATGGGTGGAGGTAAGTTGGGCTTGCCTCACCGGGGGAATCAGTCATGCCCTGGTGAGGCGAGGGTGTTCGTTTGGGGAGGGGAGGCGTCTTGGGACCCCGGGGCTGGGTTGGGAGGCGGGGGCAGCCCTCAATCCGGCACCTTGTGCCCGACTGCCATGGCAGCCCCTGGCTTACAGAAAGGCTGGCAGCTGTCGCTGGGTGGCCTTTCACGTCCCCAACACCCCTACTTGCCACAAGTAAAATACCCGTGGAGGTGGGCGAGGGCCCTTAAGTGGCCACCTAAGGGCCTTGATTGGCGGCAGGTGGGCCGTTTTCTCCACCACCACCACCAACCCCCCCCCACCACTCGACTGCCATAAAGTTGACCGGAGGCTGGAATGGGGTGGGAAGGCCTCCCACTCAGTTTTACTCCACCCTATCCACCCCACGCCACCATCCAACCCGCTGGGGTGGCGTAACATTCAGCCCATGGAAGATAACTGCAGCTGTTAAAAAAACAAAAAGCCCTTTACTCAGACAATTATTTAGGGGAAAAATTGAGAATGTGAATACAATATTGAGAAAGGTAGCATCTTTAATTCCTGAAAATAATGGCCTTCTAACTGTGAAAGCTGTCATTCTTTGTGTACCATTGTTTGAATTGTTAAGACCGAGGCGGGAGGAACGCACTGTTAATTCAATCCCACTTCTTCACAGGTCACAACATATTTTAAATTTTCCCACTCACTGAAACAATCCATCAGATACAGTATTTTCCACAGAATAGAACACACTAACCAGGTTTCTTTACTGAACAAAAAAATTAACAGTTTATTATAAAACAAGTCGTAACGAGTATTGAAGTAAAACAATATCACACAGATCAAATTTTTGAAAATCCAACATTAAATTTTAAAAGTTCCCTTTCTACCTTAACCAAATTTTAAAGTCCCCTTTACCTTAGTCCCTTCACACTCACACACACATATACACTGGTTAACCGAAAAAATAAAAAGGGATTTTTTAGATCAGAGCTCTGTTGCAGACAAAAAGCATTTGGGTTAACTACTTGTTCGTTTTTTTGAAGGAAACAGCAGATGAGATATGTTGTTCCAAACTGGCATACAGGCTAACCTCTGAGCACACACAGACAGGTCAGTGGAATCTTCAGAACCGTTCTCTTCAGGTGGCATTGAGAATTATTTTTAGCGGGCTTTCTTCAAATACAGGAAGCAAGACGAATTGACACAGTGGACTTCACAGGATCTTTTCTGGAATTTCTGGGAAGCAAGCTGGGGTGTGGTCTTCTGTCCTTTTTTGACACTTCAGCAGCACTTGACTTTATCTCCTTCCAGAAGGTAAAACACACTCACTCTGACACATAACCAGCCAGGCTGTCAGTTTTTCTGCCCATCCCAGGTGTTCCCTGTTACTACTGGGCTTGTCCAATCAAAGGAGCGCTTGCCACTTTTCTACTCCTGTTAGCAGGGTTTCCGCTCCATCGCCAAGCTGAGCCATGTGACCACCAGCAACACTGTTGCCAATCCGGCTCCCTCAGTGCACTCTTAATTAAAAAAACATTCATTCAGCTTAACCATAAATTCCTTTAAAATATTTTTTTTGAACAAAAAGCAAGAATCACTTTCACAACAGAATAAAGAAACTAGCTGTTGACCCATTGGTAATAGCCAATGCAGATATCAATTGTACTGTTACTTAAGTACTGCAACACCATCATCTGTCACATACCAATGAACTGACATCGCAGATCCACTATTTTAGTTATAATACTAGTACAAATCACCCTATTACATAGAGAAAGTGGAGTTTCCCACACATTATTTGGAAGTTGGGCTGGGAGCTTGAAATACTGGGCCGAATTTTATGTGTCCTCCCTAGGTAGGAGATCGGAGGCGAGGGGGCCATAAAATTTTGTGGGTAGGCGGGGGACAGAGGGCCCATCGCCTTCCCCACACCTTCCAAGTTAGACCCGGGTCGGGAAGGCCGAGGACAGACTTCCCACCCCAGGCCAGTTGAGGCCCTTAAGTGCCAATTAATGACCACTTAAGGGTCTCTTCCCATCTCCACTTCAATTTAATTTAAGGCAGAGAGGCCTGCTACCATGAGGAGACACCGCCAGTAAAGCCTGGCAGCCTCCTAGAGGCGTCTTGGGGTTTCCCTCCATTGGGTACAATCCAGGACCCCTGGAGGGGTCTCCCGGCAGCAATGGCCACCCTCCAGAATGACCACCTCCTACCCTCATGAGCACCTGTCATGAGTCTCTTTGTGTTATCTTAAGCAACACAATGAGGTACGTAGATTCCAGTTCCTTGAAGATCTCAAGAAGATTTATTAACAGCTAAATTAGTATATACAATACAGAGCAAATTATAATTTTTTTTATTCGTTCATGGGATATGGGCGTCACTGACAAGGCCAGCATTTATTGCCCATCCCTAATTGCCCTTTAGAAGGTGGTGGTGAGCTGCCTTCTAGCACTGCTGCAGTTCATGTAGGGTAGGTACACCCAAAGTGCTGTTAGGAAAGGAGTTCCAGGATTCAGTCCCAGCGACAGTGAAGGAACGGCAATATAGTTCCAAGTCAGGATGGTGTGTGGCTTGGAGGGGAACGTGCAGGTGGAGGTGTTCCCATGCACCTGCTTCCCTTGTCCTCCTCGGTGGTAGAGGTCACAGGTTTGGAAGTTGCTGTTGGAGGAGCCTTGGTGTGTTGCTGCAGTGCATCTTGTAGATGGTACACACTGCTGTCACTGTGTTTTGGTGGTTAAGGGAATGAATGTTTGTGGATGGGGTGCCAATCAAGCAGGCTGCTTTGTCCTGCATGTTGTCGAGCTTCTTGAGTTTTGTTCGAGCTGCACCCATCCAGGCAAGTGGAGAATATTCCATCACACTCCTGACTTGTGCCTTGTTGATGGCGGATAGGCTTTGGGGAGCCAGGAGGTGAGTTACTTGCTGCAAGACTCAGCCTCTGACCTGCTCGTAGCCACTACTCCAGTTCAGTTTCTGGTCAATGGTAACCCCCAGGATGTTGTTAGTGGAGGATTCAGCGATCGTAATGCCTTTGAATGTCACGGGGAGATGGTTAGATTCTCTCTTGTTGGAGATGGTCATTGCCTGGCACTTGTGTGGCGCAGATGTTACTTGCCACTTATCAGCCCAAGCCTGGATATTGTCCAAGTCTTGCTGCATTTCGACATGAACTGCTTCAGTATCTGAGGAGTCACGAATGGTGCTGAACATTGTGCAATCATCAGCGAACATCCCCACTTCTGACCTTATGATTGAAGGAAGACCATTGATGAAGCAGCTGAAGATGGTTGGGCCTCGGACACTTGCCTGAGGAACTCCTGTACTGATGTCGTGGAGCTCAGATGATTGACCTCCAACAACCACAACCATCTTCCTTTGCTCTAGATACGACTCCAACCAGCGGAGAGTTTCCCCCCGATTCCCATTGACTCCAGTTTTGCTAGGGCTCCTTGATGCCATACTCGGTCAAATGCCGCCTTGATGTCAAGGGCAGTCACTGTCACCTCACCTCTTGAGTTCAGCTCCTGTGTCCATGTTTGAACCAAGGCTGTAATGAGATCAGGAGCTGAGTGGCCCTGGCGGAACCCAAACTGAGCGTCACTGAGCAGGTTATTGCTAAGTAAGTGCCACTTGATAGCACTGTTGACGACACCTTCCATTACTTTACTGATGATTGAAAGTAGACTGATGGGGCGGTAATTGGCTGGGTTGGACTTGTCCTGCATTTTGTGTACAGGACATGCCTGAGCAACTTTCCACATTGCCAGGTAGATGCCAGTGCTGTAGCTGCCCTGGAACACCTTGGCTAGGTACGCAGCAAGTTCTGGAGCACAGGTCTTCAGTACTATTGCCGGAATGTTGTCAGGGCCCATAGCCTTTGCAGTATCCAGTGCCTTCAGTCTTTTCTTGATATCACGCGGAGTGAATCGAATTGGCTGAAGACTGGCATCTGTGATGCTCGGGACTTCAGGAGGAAACCGAGATGGATCATCAACTCACACTTCTGGCTGAAGATTATTGCAAATGCTTCTGCCTTATCTTTTGCACTGATGTGCTGGGTTCCCCCATCATTGAGGATGGGGATATTTGTGGAGACATTTCCCCCAGTTAGTTGTTTAATTATCCACCACTATTCATGACTGGATGTGACAGGACTGCAGAGCTTAGGTCTGATCCATTGGTTATGGGATCGTTTGGCACGCAAGTAGTCCTGGGTTGTAGCTTCACCAGGTTGACACCTCATTTTGAGGTATGCCTGGTGCTGTGCCTGGCAGGCCCTCCTGCACTCTTCATTGAACCAGGGTTGATCCCCTGCCTTGATGGTAATGGTAGAGTGAGGGATATGCCATGAGGTTACAGTTTCTGGTTGAGTTCAATTCTGCTGCTGCTGATGGCCCATAGTGCCTCATGGATGGCCAATTTTGAGTTGCTAGATCTGTTCAAAATCTATCCCATTTAGCATGGTGGTGGTGCCACACAACACGATGGAGGGTATCCTCAATGTGAAGACGGGACTTGGTCTCCAGAAGGGCTGAGCGGTGGTCACTCCTACCAATACTGTCATGGACAGATACATCTGCGGCAGGCAGATTGGTGAGGACGAGGTCAAGTATGTTTTTCCCTCTTGGTTCCGTCACCGCCTGCTGCAGACCCAGTCTCGCAGCTATGTCCTTTAGGACCTGGCCAACTCAGTCAGTAGTGGTGTTACCAAGCCACTCTTGGTGATGGACATTGAAGTCCCCCACCCAGAGTACATTCTGTGCTCCTGCCACCGTCAGTGCTTCCTCCAAGTGGTGTTCAACATGGAGGAGTACTGTTTCATCAGCTGAGGGAGGGCGGTAGGTGGTAATCAGCAGGCGGTTCCCTTGCCCATGTTTGACCTGATACCATGAGACTGTTCCATTAGATGTTGTAACCCCATAAGACCTAGGCTCACTGCATACTTTGGATACCTCAGCGGGTAACCATATTTATTTATTTATTTCGAGATACAGCACTGAAACAGGCCCTTCGGCCCACCAAGTCTGTGCTGACCACCAACCACCCATTTATACTAATCCTACACTAATCCCATATTCCTACCACATCCCCACCTTCCCTATATTCCCCTACCACCTACCTATACTAGGGGCAATTTATAATGGCCAATTTACCTATCAACCTGCAAGTCTTTGGCTGTGGGAGGAAACCGGAGCACCCGGCGAAAACCCACACGGTCACAGGGAGAACTTGCAAACTCCACACAGGCAGTACCCAGAATTGAACCCAGATCGCTGGAGCTGTGAGGCTGCGGTGCTAACCACTGCGCCGCCCCAATTCTCATTGTGGGGTGCATGACCCTGACCTTTTGCCCTACGTGTGGTTGGGGTAGTTCTGCCTCTGCATGTCGGTCATGCAGGATCTTGATTTTCGCTTGTTTTTCGAGCAATGTCTCCTGCATCTCGGAGAATTTGGACAGACGATGGCTTGGCAGAATCGTTCTCACTTGTCTGCGAAACATGATCTCTGCTGGTGATGGTAAGTCAAATCCATAGGTGTAGCACTGAGGTGTAACATGGCAACACAAAAATCTTGTTTTGTTGTCCTACACTTCAGGATAAGCGATTTAATTGTGCGAACCATTTGCTCGACGGGACCGTTAGATTGAGGGTCGTGTGGTGAGGACATCACATGGTTTATGCACTATTTGGCACACATATCCCTAAAAGATCTGCCCGTCTACTGTGGCCCATTGTCAGAAATAATTTTTTCAGGTGCACTTCTTCTTTGGCCTCCTTGTCTCGGGAGACAATGGGTAAGCGCCTGGAGGTGATCAGTAGTTTGTGAAGCAGCGCCTGGAGTGGCTATAAAGGCCAATACGAGAGTGACAGACTCTTCCACAGGTGCTGCAGATAAAATTGGCTGTCGGGGCTGTTACACAGTTGGCTCTCCCCTTGCGCTTCTGTCTTTTTTCCTGCCAACTGCTAAGTCTCCTCGACTCGCCACACTTTAGCCCCACCTTTTTGGCTGCCCGCCAGCTCTGGCGATCGCTGGCAACTGATTCCCACGACTTGTGATCAATGTCACAGGACTTCATGTCGCGTTTGCAGACGTCTTTAAGGCGGAGACATGGACGGCCGGTGGGTCTGATTCTAGTGGCGAGCTCGCTGTACAATGTGTCCTTGGGGCGCTAACAGACTGAATATGGCACTCTGTGTTTGCAATGACCGCGCTTCAAGTGTCTTTTACTTGTCTGACAATTGGAAATTTGGAGAAGTAATCAGTGACTAAGATAAAGTCTTCTCCACTAATGGAAAATAGGTCAGTGGTGATTTTGGACCAAGGGACTGACAGAATCTCGTTGTTGTGGCTGGTGGCTCTGGCATGCCTTGCACATCCTTACTAACCTTTCAATGTGACCGTTGGTCCCTAGACAATAAACAGGGTCTCGTTCACTGTAATCCCATATGACCTTGGTGAAGTTGTGACAAGATGTCCTATCTGAGAGCTTTGGGCACAGTCACTTGTTTTCCTTTGAAGGTTATGCCTCTTGAGATACCAAGTTCATCTCTGTAAAGCCAAATGTATCTGAGGGTTTCTAGCACCACTTTAATCATATTAAGCCATCCTTCTATGTTGACTCTCCACAATGCCTTCAGTTTTGGGTTATTGGCTTTTTCTGATTGCAGTTGTTCACACTTGTGCTGACCAAAATGCAATAAATCAATTTTGAGCACATCTTCCACCTCAGTGTCCATGCTGTCTACTTGCAGATCCAGTGGAATTTGGAATGTATGGTGCCAAGAAGTTGAAAAATCCAAGGCATCTATGTAGATCTTCTTTGTCTTGTGGAATAGGCAGATGACTTACATCATCGACTTTGCCTGTGTCAGGATAGATTCCGCAACCTGAATAGATGGAGCCAAAGAAATTGATCTGACTTACATTCACCTGGCACTTCTTGCTGTTCAAAACGAGCCCTTCACGCCAAGCTACTGCCATCACTGAGTGAAGATTTTGATCATGCTCTTCTTTGGTTTTGCCCATTACCGCAATATCATCGGCAATGCATTTACATCCAGGCACGTTTTGTATAATTCTGTCCGTCTGCTTCTGAAACAGATCGTGACTGACAGATAAGGTCGTCTCTGGAAACAGTATCTTCCAAATGGAGTCCTGAAGTTGGCGACTTCCTGAGATTCGTTAGCTAGGTGTACCGACCAATATCCATGTTTATTATCCAACTTGGAGAAGAATTTGGCCCCTGTGAACTTGGGATTCAATTCCTCTAGTGTTGGAGTCTTGGGACATCTATTTAGTGAGAGGTTTAGATGCCTCAGAACTAGACATACCCTGATTGCTCCATCTTCTTTAGTACACGTGATTGAGCTGCACCAGTCTGTGTGATGATGCATGTGACGAATGACGCCATTATGTTCCATGTCATCCAATTGGCGTTTAAGCTTTTCTTGTATGTGCACGCTGCACTTTCTGGGAGGGTGGATTAACAGAATTGCATCGTCTCCGAGGTGCAGTATGGCATCGAACCTGTCCAGGTACATTTCTTAGTCCTGGACTGACTGAATGCAGGTACCCTTGATCTCTTCTGCTGTCATTGCTACCATGGTGATCTCGTAGATAGTCACAATGTTGAGGTTCTTACACGCTGGTAGTTCTGCCACTATTGGTCCGTTCGTGTCCACCAGATAAAATGTTTGTGGTTTCCATGCCAACTTGTCATAGCTGTATTGCATTGTTAGGGTGCCACTGCAAGGGACGGGTAACCCATTGTATGCGGTTAACTTTGCAGTTGTCGGTTGTATTATTAATTTCCAACGACCCCAGTACATATCCTTCAGGATTCAGACTGGTAGGATATTTGCACTAGCTCCCATGTCAGTCTTAGTCCTGAGTGTGTTTGCCAACTTTCTTTCGGCATGTGATGTTAAAAGTAACAAACACTTCCAATTGTTTGACTTCATCAACACAATGTGTCGGGTTCACAATGTGAAACGCTTGCTTGTCTTCTGGCTGAGAATCACTCCATTCTGAGTCTTGTCTCAGGTGTATTTCGCTGTGGACTTCATGTACCGGCTTGCGTTTACGCAGGTCTCTAGCGCTGTCTTTGCTGCTATTGGCATGCTGCTGTGCCTGTCTTCTGTTTGTTTGTGTCCTATTGTGACTTCTGGCTGCATCTTTGGAGATAGATTTCTTGCATCGGTGGGCCCAGTGTCCTTTTGCACTGAACGCCTTGCACAGTTCTTGAAATGCAGAACAACTTCACATGAGTGGGACAAACCACACTTACCACACTGACCTGGTTACCATGCTGATACTGTCAGCTGCACCTAGTGCTTGCTGTTGTCCAGCTACAATGGCTTCGGATTTCCTGCCAACTTCTAGCAGCGCATCAATGCTGTGACCTCTGTTTTTCCCCACGAAGTCTTTTTGAATCGCTTCAATAGGTGTTGAGACAATGACCAGCTCCATTATTCGATCCAACAGCTCCGTTTTTGAAAAATTGCAGTCGTTGCCCTTTCTGTGCCATCTACTGATGAATTGATCTGGTGATTCCTGTGGCTGTTTCCTGTAGAATATCAATTCCAGGCGTCGAATTCTAAAATTCATTCTTACCCAAAGCTGATCTTGTAGCACTTTCCATAATTTTGTGGGATCTTTCTGTTCCTCTTCAGATAAGCCAGAGGTATTGATTCTGTATCGCCCCTCATTTCCAATTTCTATCAGTATTTTCACAGCCTGCTTCTCTTGTTCTGCAACTGCCTGATCTATGAAGCATAACTGTGTTCTTTATTTAAAAAGTTTGAACTCGAATAGGATATCAATGGCCTTCTAGTTCATGCTGGGAAATTTGACATCCATCCTCTGCTGTTCTTCTGCGTTCTGCTCTATTTAACTTTGTTCAGCTCTGTTTGCGCCTTTAGCTTTTTATGACTTCTATTTCTGGCTTAAATCTTGTTCTTTTAACTCTATGCCGTTTCCCCCTGTAAGAAGTTCTTTTTTAAGCTAGCTGCTTTGATGGAGTGTAATAGGTGCTTGACAGTTCTCTTTTTTTTCTTTCAGCCTTTGCTTGTATGTTTACACAGTTGTTTGATAGGCAGTTCAAGGGTTTTCCCCTTTGCTTTTTTTTGCTAGAGTTTATTTATCATCTTCATGCTTGACTGGTTTAATGATTTTTTTCAGCTTGACTGCTGTAATGGATACTCTGCAGTGTTCGGGGTTTTCTGCGTTTTTATTTTTACTATGGGACTGTTTTTTAGTGTGTGCACTTTTCAGGATTTTCCCCTTTTTTTCTCGCTCACATGGAGCCTTTTGAAAATGATTTTTAAAAAACTATTCAAAGGCTTCTTTTTCTGGAATTTTTCGGTCATCAGCACAACGACTCACCTGATTGTCTGCCACTCATCCATGCTTCTGTTCTATGGAGCTTTTCTCAGCCTTCTAAGGTATGTAGGTTTCTTTCACTCTTTTCAGGTACTTGTTCTAAAGTTTCCTCTCTTGTTGCTTCAACTGTTCTCTTCTGTTTTCTGTACTGCTTTTAAATCTTAATTGCTATTTTACCCATGGTCTTCAAACTTATATCTTGTCTTTTCACCACCACTGCCACCTTATCATGAGTTTTTTATGTTATCTTTAGCAACACAGTAAGGTATGTGGATTCCAGTTCCTTGAAGATCTCGAGAAGGTTAATGAACAGCTAAACTAGTACATACAATACAGAGCAAAGTATATACAGAACCTTTGTCCAGGGTGTTACAGTGCAGAGTGACGATGGCTTCTAGTCACATGACTACATCCTTGTAATTAGCTCATTAGCATACTGAGTTCTTAAAGGGACATCACTCTTAAAGCGATCATACAACAACACTCACCCTGGCGCCGGGGCCTGCCTGACTGGCCCCGGTGACCCCAACTCCGCTCACCTGTCCCAGGGTCGTCTTCACTGGAGCATGACTACCCGAACCGAACCCGACCGATCCGACAACATGTGTTGGGTTTGGGTCCGGTCACTCTTCCGGGTCCAGCATTCGGGCTAGGGTCGGGTCGGGCCGGGCCGGGTTGGACACAGTGACAGCCAGGATGTCAAGGCGGGAAATGTGCATTCGGACTCCGCACTAGTCTGCAGTGAGCAATTCCATCCAAGGTAGAGCACAACCTCTTTAATATAATCAACTTTATTCCGGTGGTCGGGTCGGGCGTGGGAAAATATCAAAGGGCTCGGGTCGGGCTTGGGTCAGTTTTCATTTGCAGACCCGAGCAGGCCTTTAGTCTTCATTCTTCTCTTTGTACTACAGTGCTTCCTGCAGTACCGACAGTTGTCACCATTCCCGGTGGCGCTGTCAGTCTTTCAATTGGCTGGCAGCTCTTGGAGGCGGGAGCTTGCCCATTAAAGGGATGGCTCCCTGACGGTGGGCAGTTAATTGCTTGCCTGCTGTGGAATTGCAATGGGGGTCCGATGGAGGGCCGAGACAGGGTGTCCCCCTTCCTTCTGGCTTGCTGCTGGGACCTCCCACCCCGCCCCCCACCACCCCCACCTCGCCAGAATAAAATTCAGCCCACTGTGTCTTGATGTGCTGAGCTGCTGGTTAACGCAAGGCATTTTCTTCTTCACATCATCTGCATCTCATAGTATGTCCATGTTTCAAAATGCTGCTGTTGTAACTACAATCAAATTGTAGCTCCTACCAATAGATTATAACTTTCTGTCGTGACTACCTGAGTTTGACAGAGCACTAAGGTTCCGTGTTCAATGCCTGATTTCTGCTGAGGTATGGTGGCACTCAGCACTCTGAATTAGGAAAGGATAAAATGATCAATGTGCCCATTCCATATTGGTATCCGCCAATGCCTCCAAAAATATGCATGTGCGGATGTTAGGAGAGGATCATGATCGGCAATGATGGCCTTCATGCTACAATAGCCAGCTGGCGCTGTCAAGATTCATGCATGGATAATAGCCATTTGGGCAAGCTGGTGGAAGGTGACTGCTGCTTCTGGTGCTACAGTTCAACATAGAATTGGGATGCTGAAAGGAGGGGAAGGTTGGGAAGAAATTGGTGAAGCTGGGGCTGTTCTCCTTAGAGAAGGGAAGGTTGAGAGGAGATTTGATAGAGGTGTTCAAAATCATGAGGGGTCTGGACAGAGTAGATAGGGAGAAACTGTTCCCATGGTGGAAGGGCCGAGAATCAGAGGACACTGGTTTAAGATGAATGGAAAAAGAACCAAAGGCGACATGAGGAAAAATGTTTTTGTGCAGCAAGTGGTTAGGTTCTGGAATGCACTGCCTAGGGCAGTGGGACTAGCTGAGTTGCTGTTTCAGTGAGCCAGCATGGATATGATGGCCGAATGGGTTCCTTCTGTGCTGCAACTATAATATTGATCTAAAATATTAAATTCAGTTATGAAGAAGCTCTGGGGATCTAAGAAAGTTCTTTTTTTCTGTATTTTTTTGAATTGTGCTTTTGAATTTCTCCAATGAAGAAAGAAAATAATCAGGAAGTTTGTGTGACTTTGTGTGAAAGAAGTTTGTATTTGCCACCAGTGTTCTTGTGTCTGAAAACATCATGGAATGGTTTCATCAGTTGAAGCTTACACATCTGATACAGTTTGTATAATGAGATCTTACCCACTGTTTTATCCATTTTATTAGACTTGTTAATTCTCAGCATTTGGCATGATACTCATTTTGGTTTAAATAAGTAATATTCTTAACACATCTCATTTTGAGAAATAATCGGAACTCTGCATTTGAATGAATTTGTGATGTGCCTCATTCTTTTTAATCATCTAAATCTTGCTCTGAACACTTCCTGAATGTTGATGAGTGTGGTTTTATGTTAGTCCTAGAGCTGACACTTGGTAGATTTATAACAGTATAAACCTGCAAATAACTGCAATTTCAACTTATTGGCAACACATACAGGAAATACATGTTAAAACTGAACTCTTCTGTCCTCCATACAAATTCAGTTTATAGCATAAAAAATAACCCCAAAAAATGGAATCCATATAAGTACTGACCTAAAAATTGAAGAGCAGAAATGAATCAAAATGACAGATAATGATCAAATATTGCAAATATTTCTTACTCAGAAATTTTAATTTTTTTCCACTCACTATGGTTAGTGAACCTCAGAGCTTTTCAGAATTGCTGCCTTTAAAAGTATATCATAGCATGTGACATGTAGTTCCAGGACTCTGTTGTATACCCTGCTACTGTCTAATATTAATTGCTACATATGAAAGAGCCCATGCTCATGATTTCTGGAGGACTGTTATAAGTAAATCTTCCATTTATTTGTTTTATGTTAACTTCTGAATTGAAATGTACGTAAAACGTGCAAAGGTATGTTCTGTCGCTTATGCCCACAAATGGTTACTTGCATGTGATCTCAACTTCATATTACAGATGTTGTCAACATTTCATCCTTGAAAAGGCACAAGGAAGTCATTGACTAACGTCAAGGTGAGGCAGACACAAGAGCATCTCACTCATCCTTATCAGAGTGAGGTGAATCTTTGTTTGCACTGGCTAAAATCTTCATTTATATGAACTATACGTAACTAGAACCACAAATCTAAAATCTTTAAGGATAGTTCTCTACCTGTTTCGGATTGACTCTTTTATCAGTCAGTTTTGAAACAGAACCCAAGTTCCATCCCTAAAACTAGGGCTTTACTTGCTAATTTCTTCACACTTCACTCATGGTCATCGCCCATATCAGTCTTGTTTTGTCAGTGCTTGGAAGAATATTGACCAAATATTGCCCTTACTGATGTACAACAGGGTCCTGAAAGTCACTAGCTTCTAATCTGTGGCCCAAGGATTTGTACACTGCAAGACTTTCCAAAGCATGAGACAAGAACTCTGAAACAACTTTTCCTCCAGGATGGAGTACATGAGGGGTATTTGTGCAAAGGTAGTTTGAGGAGTTTGGCTACACCAACACCAGCTTACTTTATCTGATGTTGAAAACAGTTCCTTATCTGTTGTAACAGGGAATTCTATCCACTTGGAACAGTAGAAATGATTTTACTGCTCATTATATAAATGAGTCTCAACATATTACTTCTCAGGCTACTTCAGAGTATTCATCAGCAATTAAACTTGATTCAAGAGTCAATAGATAATTGCCCAGATTTTGCGGTCCCAACAGTGGTGAATGCTGAGACATTTGCTGCTATTGAGTGCCTCAACGGCACCATAACTTGCAACGAGTGCCGATGCGCTGGAAACTGGAAGCTGCAGTGCACACCTCATTGGGCCCCGGAGAAGAGTAGGATGCTGGTCCCGCCAGGCAGCAGGGGCCAGTACTGTGTGAATTTGGGCTAATTGTTCACAACTTGCACAGATTTTTATGTGCCTTATGTTAGAGCTGATATTAGCAGGCATAAAGCCTGTTGGGCAACGGATCGGCCAATTAACTTCACAATGAGCAGAAGGATCTCGGGAATGTAACTGACAAAGCGCAGAAGTGAAAACATTTAGTTTTAAAGTTACCAAAAATCTAACTAGAACTTAATTTGCAGTGTTCATGCATTCTCTTCCCCACCCCCCCCCCCCCACCTCCCCAACCCCCAACCTCACTGCCTCCCCTACACCCCCCTCCCCATCCCAACAACGTTTCTGGAAATAGAGGGTCAGATGTCAATAAAGTGCCCATGCCAAAGCTGAGGCCACAGTTTAGTGGTTTGCTTCCATCAGCTTGAGTACCCGATGCTTCAGATTTTACACAGAATTAAAACTACTTCAACACTTTAAATTATTTTTAAAAATCTGAAATCATTTTGTCTCTGACAACTTAAACGTCTTGTAAGGCAAGTGTGACGTTTTCAGTAACCATCCATTTTAAGAGGCATTCAGTGACATGGCTTCACCGGCAATGCGCCTCACTGCTAGGCCTCACAACGTTTCATTGGTGGACTATGCTGCAGCAAGAAGTGGAAGTTCTTGCTGCAGCCAATGCACCAGGTAAATTCATATTTCTCTGTGCAGTCAGCAGTCAACGTCGCCGCGGACTGCAAAATCCAGGCCAATAGTTTGGCTCCATCATAACCATCATACAAAAAAGGGAAGATTTCCCTTTAGAATCTGATAAGCTTTGCAGTCATTGGACCCAAGACTGATAACCTTTCATGGTTTTAATACAAGAGTAGTAGTGTCATTTGAGGTCGATCTGGAGGACAACATTTCATGCTGGCTATTTTAGAAAGATCATCATGTCACAGTTTGCCAAGCTTCCTGTGCAACCTCTTCTGAACACTATCTCACTCATTTATTTTTAAGACTAGGCTTGATGAGTTTTATAAGACGACAATCAATTTGGAGGGCACATTACTAGTTTAACATAAGAGTCGTTGGTATAGACAGAGCAATTAACGCTCTATAGCAAGGCTCACAAAATTCTGTTATCTTGAAAGAGATCAATGGTTGATCCCACCTCACCACCACCACCACCACCCCCCCCCCCCCCCCCCCCCCCACAGCTCAAAAGTGATTAGTGTGTGTTTCTTGAACCTCTGTGTTCGTAGAGACTGCACACAAAGACTGACCACTCCAGATGGGATCATTAATGAAATATTGTGGGTTCTTTATAGCGTAATAGTAGAGCAGCTAGTACATGGAGATGTTCACTGTACAGGTGTTTCTCCAAGACTGCTAAACACTCAGAATCAAGTGGTGTGTTGCATCGTAGCTCTTACATGACTAGCATGATCTTGTAGCCACACCTCTTAAAGGTATACACACACTGAGTGGCCCTGGTGGTCCATATGCTGTTGGAACACCTCATGGCTCATGGATAAACCAAAAGGGAGGCGCTGAAAGCAGTACCTTCCGAAAGGATTGTGGAAGATGGTGATCTCCTGTGAGCACTTGGCGAAGTGCACAGACCAGTAGCCATTCATGGCGCCAAGTTTGGAGAAGGGCACCTGCAAACTGGGGGTTCAGCTCCTCGAGGGTTGGAATTTTGCGTTGGCATATTTTCGGGGCGCGATTCAGCTTGCAGGGGTCCAGACACTCATCTGTCCTTTTTCACCAGGCAGGTGAGGGAGCTGCACCAATCACTGTGATCTTGGACATGATGAATGATGCCTTCTGCCTTTACCTTGTCCAGCTCAGTCCGGAGCTTGGCCTGTATATGGATGCTACACCTCCGCAGCTGGTCAATGGTGGGTGATAGCGTCCACCCGGAGTTGCAGTGTAGCATCCCCTTGAAGCTGCCTATTTTGGCTAAGCTGTCAGGGTACATTGATGTGAGACCCACAGCGGAGTAAATTGGTGTATCTTCCAGAGTCGGTTCGTTCTCGGGGCAGTGGCCAATACCATGGATAGTCACCAGGGTCAGATCCCTGCATGCCTGTAGTCCAGCAATAGCAGGTCCAGTCGTTTGGAACAATGTAGAAAATTTGGGGTTTCCAATCCGACTCATTATATCAACACTTAATCGTAATGGATCAGAGACATGGGATCGGGGACCTATTGTATGCAGTTAGATGATGGTTGATCGGAGTTATCTTGTCATGCTATTTACCTGGATACGTGCATTTTAAGATGCACGGGTAAAATGTTTGCACTGGCACCCGTGTCCGCTTTTGACCAGAGCAAATGTGTGCCCTGTTTTCCTGGACATGAAATATGAATGGATGCAAATGCCTCTAGCAGAGTAATCAAATCAGTGTGCTTGGTAACATTGATGACATGGAATGACTGTTCTGCTCGCTCACTTGTGCTTGTAATCTGATCTTCGGGATCAGTAGTGTTAGTCTCACTTGCAATTTCGTGGATGAATCAGTTGTATCGTGACGGAAGGGGGCGAAGCTGTCCTGCAGTTCGACTGTTTATATTCAGGATTCTTGCCTGCACTGTCTGTCTTGGTTTTGCAACATTGTCATTTCCTGTGGCCCCTGACACCGCATGCTTTGCATATGGAGTCAAGTGCTGGACAAGCTTTAGGCGAGAAAAAAAAAGCCCTCAGATTGTACATGGTGGCTTGTAATTGGAATCCCATTCAATGCATTTATGGTATTTGTAACACATAGTGAATGAAAGCTTTGTTAACCCACTATAATGGACTCAAATTTGTGGCCATCCTTCAGTATTGCGTTAACCGTGTACTCTTTGGGTTTGTCCAAAAGATCCTTTTGGTAGAGTTCCATCGGTGTGACTGCAAGCATAAGTTCAATGATGCTACCTGCCAGTTCGGTGTCAGTAAACTCACATTTTTGACCTTTGGCACAACAACAACTGACAAACTGGTCTATGAATTTGCTAGGCTGCTGTCGGAAAGCCATGAGTTGGAGTCGATGTACTCGAAAATTGAGCTTGAGGCACAATTGGTCTTCTAGAGTGGGCCAAATCTTTGCAGGATCCTTCTGTTCTTCGTCAGTAAGACCAGAGCTGTTGAGATGATGTAGTCCTTCATTACCAATAGCTCTGCGTATCTTTACTGCTTGCTTCTGTGGATCCTCTATGACTAAGTCGTTGAAAGAAAGCTTGACTCTCTGCTTGAAAAGAAGAAATTCTGAAAGCAGGTCAGATCCTTTCCAATTAATAGTCGAGAAAACTGTTGCCATGATTGCAATGACTCTGTGTTATTGCACCTAGAGAAGAAACAATAAGCTATGAAGGCAAATAATAGAAAGACTTGCAGTGTCATTTCTGAACAGACTTGGATGCTGTGATGCTGTCTTCTGCAATGAAAGAAAGAGTTGCAGTTCCATTGGTGTACTGGTTTGGAGGTTGTGGTGCTGTCTCTTGCTGTGAAGACTTGGAATACCACTAATGGACAGGCTTGGAGTTGTGGCGCTGTTGCTGAATTTGCGCACTTCTGGCTTAGGCCCCCCCCCCACAACGAAGGAAAGATTTGGCATGAAGAAAAATCAAAGGCCCAAAACTGTAATGGCGATTTTCCCTTGAAAAATAGCAACAGCGATTAATCCTGAAACAACAATGAAAGCTCTCCTCCGCTCTGTCTCTTGACTATTGCCTGTTCTGCTGTTCACCGTATCGCAGCACTCCCTGTATTGAAACTATGCAGATTTTGTGCTTGACCTGGTAGCCCACTGTCATGATGGCGCTAAACCATCCAACGCGCCTCGCAAATGTCACAGGGTCCGTTACCTCTGTACAGCGGTCAACTCGCCCAGACTTCCTCAAGTTGTTCCCGATGTGAGAAACTGACCTCAGAATCCTTGTGTCAGTCGAGTTAACAGGTGTCTGTAGCCATCCGGCTTCACAGCCCAAAGTGAAAAGAAGCTTACCCAGTTACTGCAGATTGCACTGCTTCAAAGGTAAGAAGGCTGGAAGTGTTGGGGTGTTGGACATCCAGATCGTTGCTGAGTAGACTTGAGAGAAAAAAACGGTTTGCAGTGTGGTCTGATCTTCCAAGAGGAAAAGAAGTGTGCTCTCTTCAGAATCCTAACACCGTTATCAGCTTGTAACATGTCTAGTTCTTCTAAAAACCCAGCGGTGCTAATGTGTTGCATCTTTGGGTCTTCAGAAATTTCACCGCTGCCAGCATGTTGCATGTTCCTTGAACCTCTGTGTTAGTAGAGACTGCACACAGAGACTGACCACTCCAGATGGGATCATTAATGCAATATTGTGGGTTCTTTATTGAGTAATGGTAGAGCAGCTAGTACATCAAGATGTTCACTCTACAGCTGTTTTTTTCAAGAATGCTAAACACTCAGAATCACGAGTTGTGTTACATCATGTTGTCTTACATGACTAACATGAGCATTTAGCCACACCTCTTAAAGGTGCACACACACAACAGTGATAGTTACAGTATATCAGGTGTTCTGGGTATATAGATTGAAAGCATTACACAGACTCTCCTGCCAGAGAGATGCAATGTATGCAATATATAATGTAGGCAACCATGGTACAGTTCCAAAAGAGCTTGAAATAAACTACAAATTAGCTTTTCCCATTGTCGACCTATTTAGTTTCCTCTGGTCAAAAGAATAAAAAATTACAGTCTATGAATCACTCTTGTAAAGTTTTGAAAATGGAGATTACATGGATACAAACAAAACAGGCCTTCTTAAATGACCAGACTATAGAGAGTTACAGCATTCAAATAATGAAGGTTAATACAACATCTAAATAGTGCAATTAATCATTGATGTGAAAGCCTTGTAAATTTTAGAATGATATTAGACAAAAGCGCATAAAGAATTTTAAATCTTTAAATGATTTTAATTGTTCGAGTTTTGCCAGTTAACCAATAGGATAAAAATAAATCCCAATCTCAAATATGATAAAATATCCTAGTGATGAAATATTGCAGCTTAACAGTTGTAACTATCTGAACACAGTCTGTTCTTTTTTATTAACAGTAACAGTTACATGATATTCAAGAAATATACTTATGGATAGTGCATCTATCAGGCAAGATTGAGCAGGCTGGAGCTCTATTAGGACTTATAAAGGTATTTAAAATTATGAAGGATTTCAGTTGTGTGGATGTGGAGAAACTGTTTGCATTTGTGGGTGAACCCACACCAAAAGGTCAAAAATGTAAGATAGCCACAAAGATCAAATAAAGAATTTAAGAGGAACTCCTTTACAGAGAGTGATGGGAATATGAAACTCGCTACCACATGAAATGGTTGAAGCAGATAGCATTGGCACATTTAAAGGGAGATTTGATGCACACATGAGAGAGAATAGCATATGAGGTTGGGGGGGTGGGGGGGGGGTGAGGTATCTAGAGTGGTAGAAGACTCTTGTGGATTATAAAGATACACTAGTTAAGTCAAATGGCTTGTTTCTGTGCTGTAGATTCTTTGAACTCATTAGTCCTAGTTTTTGAATTTTCTGCACTTTCATATTACAAAGGCACATCTATAGTAATGGATAAAAAAACCATGCTGAAATAAGAACAGTAAAATCTGTAAATACATAATCTATTATCTGACAGGCCTGCTGTGGGTTTCCAACATTTAATGTTTTTATTTCTATAATAGTGAATGCTCATTATTTGAACCATTAAGTATACTGGACATGGATCTGTTGTCTGGTACACAAAAGGCAAGGTAGAAGGTATTATATATAACTGATGACCTGCACTGAATGATGTGCTTTGTTGTCAGTCCTAACTGTTATGATATGAGCAGTGAAAGACATGGTTCAGTGAAGAAATGTGTATTAAAAAGGCATATCTTCAGTTCTCTCTCTCTCTCTCTCTATACAAATACATATATATATATACATACACATTTATAATCTTATCAACGGATAGGAACACTGCAGACTCTGAATAGGTTTGGAAATTTTGCTGTCTAGGGATGCCATTTTTCTCCATTCAGCTTGGCTATGAAAGTATATTTTTGAAGGAGCTATTGATCATAAAAAAACACACTAATGAAAAAAAATCTTGAATCAGAAAGCAATCTTCAGATTGTTTCTGGTGCTAACGGAGAGCTCCGAGATATTACATGACATTTAAATTCTATCCACTGAGAATCAGAGTTAGTAGAATGAAATTAATGATAGCTCTCGTGACACTGATACTGCTTCTTCAGAATCCTGCAGTGGTCATGGAGATAACTTCCATTAGATGCAATATTGCCTTAGGCATTAGAACAGCAAGCGCTCTATTGATTTTGGATTTCTAAAAGGTTTTTGTGTTGGGTCCGTCTCCCAGAGAAAAGTTAATGTCAAAATGCATGCCTAAAAGTTGAGCAACATTTGCTGATTTAAAAAAAATGTTAGACCATGGTAAGACACTGGAATGAAAATATATCAGAAATAATTTTGACAGGTGAAATATGATGCTTATGGAAGTGTTGACAGAAAATCAAGTGTTGATTTGACACAAATTTTATTTTCCCATAATTTGTTAGGTTTACTGAAATACTCAAAGTAAGTTTCAAAATGAATGTTCACATATTGGGAAGAAAGATTTTGATCACAAAAATAGTGTTCATTTCCAAAATGCCTTCAGGGATGAAGTCCAGAAGGTAAAGAAGTGGTAAATATTATTGCAGACATCAGTGTCTCACTCTGAGCATTTGGGCTATGGTGGCCATTACAGCTCAATCGGGATCTATACTCTGATCCCATGATAATTACTGTCTTACTATCCATTGAACAGTGACATGTTAATGGGGCATTCTATCTAACAATTGATTTTTTTTGTTTTGAAAACCATTTGATCAGACACAAATGTTAACTACTTTTCTTCCATTTATTAGTACCTCTAATAGTAGTCATTCTACAACATGCACCTTACCTTATAATCAGAGATGTAATAGCTGCCTTCATTGCAGTTTTCAAGGAAGATCGATCTTCACCTCCAAGCAATGTTGCAAGAAGTTGTACACATGCCTATCTCTGAATTTTGAAAACCAGTTGTCTGGCAGGCTGTCTATCTGTCACGTAAAATAGCTCTTCAGCTTCATTATGGCAAACATTTAATGTTCAAATTGTAAGATGAGTCTCTTATCCTTTGTTTTCATCCTTTCTGTTTGACTGACCCAATACTTTGTTCTTCTGTGACCTTAGCCACAATTGTGAGAGTCATCCTAATGTACAGCAGCCTGCTTTGTGTTATCATTTTTCTATTTCATTCACCCAGCATTCAGTCAGTCCCATGAATAATCACATTCTGCCTTTTGTTCTAAAATAGATGGTCTGTCATGCTACTTCTCAGGAAACTAAAATTTGAGACTATGTACAGTGTCTTTTATTGAACTAAGTTAATAAACGTCACTGAATATAATCTTCTGGGACCACAAAAACACTTTTCAAGATGATTAAAGCAGTCAAATTTTTTGAACAATCACGTGCACAGCAAAGCCTGTTGACTTCCCTTTGGCGCATGTATCTACAAAATGTTTTAACACTTGAAGGAGGAGCCTTCATGATCTGGAAAGCTACTGCTACCTATCATAGTCAAATAAAAGTACCTTAAGTACTATTTGGTGCCTTGTTTCATAAACTCTTCAATTTTTGCTGACAACACTTTTATTGCTTGATCTAGCTTTGGATTTAGAATCCTACCCCCCACTGTCATTCACACCTGTTTCTCCTTGGTCAGAACATGAAAATAACTCTATAAAGTATTGCCTCGTTAGGTCACGAGGGGATCAGACCGTCCCGCACCAAAAAAAAGGAAATATTACAAAGAGAAAGAACATGATGCCAGAACATAACAAAAGGCTAACAGTGGAAAGTTCTCTCACCTTTCAAAGTAGGATGGGGAAACTTACTCCAAAGTTCCTTATTTGGTCAAACTTTGGGTTGAGCATTTCTAATGGAATGTAAATTGGCTCAACCTTAGACCCTTGAATGTGTTTGTTGTCTGTTCCTATCCAAATATATTGACATACTATGAAATTAAGCAAATCCAACTTAATTATTCAGCTTGTATCAAAGGAGTAGTGATACAACTGAGCACAGTGGGGGCAAAATATGTATGTAACAACAATTTTACATTATACAATTAACTAAGACTACCATTCCATATCTATAAATAAACTTTGACACAACTAGGATATTTGTTTTTTTTCTAAACATCTGGCGTTGCTCCCAATTTACAAGCATGCAATCACTTGTGCCACAGTATTGGCAGCTACAACTGGGACATGCACAGATTGATGGTTTGGCAAAATCAGATTATAAATTCTTGACTAGAAATTTTGACAGTTAATATATTTAAAGCCAGCTTAATGAACTAAACCTGGAAAGAAATAAGGCGATCATGAATAATGGGCTGAATTTTATGGGCTCCCTAGGAACAGAGGCGGGGGCCCATAAAATTGTGTGGGAAAGGGGCGATTGGAGTGCCCGCCACCAAACCAACGCCTTCCAATTTAGCCTGTGGTGGGGAAGGCTGAGGACAGCCTACCCACCCCAGGGCAGTAGAGACCCTTAAGTGCCAATTAATGGCCACTTAAGGGCCTCTTCCCACTTTCACCAATTTAATTGAAAGTAGGGGGGCCCACCACCGCGGGGAGACCCCTCCAGGTAAAACCTGGTGGCCTCCTTGCGTAGTTGGGTGGGGGTCCCTACTTTGGAGGCAATCCAGGGTCCCCAGATGGCCACGCCGACAGTGCTGGCCGAACCCCCAGGAAAACCTCCCCCACTCTCACTAACACCATACCCCGCACCCCAGTCGCTGTGGCCTGCCTGAATGGTCTGACCCCACTTCCCTTTCCCAGGGTCTCAGGACTGTTTTCTGTTGGGCGTCCTGCTGTACCAGCAGTGGCCACTGCTCCCAGTGGCACTGCCAGACTGCAGATTGGCCAGCAGCTCTCGTAGGAGGGGGCTCAACCCTTATAGGGACGGTGGGCAGCCAATTGCGAGCTCACTGTGGAATTGCAACAGGGGTCCGATGGAGGAATCTCTCCCTGCCGCCGGCATTCCCATCGCCAGAATAAAATTCAGCCCAATTTTTTTAATTTGCTTTGCAAATTTACATGTTTTTAAAGGGCATTGGTTATTAAAATTAAGAACGAGCAAAACTGAAAATGATTTGCTAGCTTTATTCAGCTTTTCACATCATGTGAAGCTTAGAAATAGGAACATAAGGAATCATAGAATAAAGCCCTATCATTTTTGCAGCAAATGTTGTGTCCCCGAAATTAGTTCACTTTATATCTATCTCAAACATTTCCAATGTTATTCTCGAGTAATTTAGTACACAACATGAGCCTTTACTTAGCATGTTCCTGATTCAGATGTTTATGTATCAATTCTGTTCTAGTCTAATGGTTTTTTACCTAATTCACTCATGGTCCAATGATGATATATGTTCATTACTTTCCATCGGCCCACTTGTTTAGAGGATGCGTGCAGATCTCTCTCATCACAATGGGAGATGCCACTCATTTAGTTTGTCAAGTGGTCTATGAATGTTTTCCGTTTTTATGTTCTGGGATGTGTTTTCCAAACCTCAAATTTGACTAATCTAAATAGCTGGGCTCTAAATCGATAAGTACTCTAAATCGCCATCCTCATTGGTTTGGTGTTCCTTCAAAAAACGTGGACAGGCTGCCTGTTCTCTGCATCACTAGGTGTATACAAATGAGGAAGGCTTACAATTGCTCATTGTTCCAGAGAAAGTGGGAATCACAGTCATCACAGCTTTCAACTGCTTCCACTTAGTTTCATCTGTACAGTTTCAGAATGAAGCCTTCTGTACTCTATTGATTTAGCAATACAATCCATCATTCTGTTTGTTTGGTTGATTGCAGAATGACCAGACATGTTAAGTGCTGTGTCTATTAACCCTTTACATCTAGTTCACTTTCAACTGTAGTTATTTTGATGGACGTCATCTATTTTTTGTTCCAATAAGGACATTTTACCTATCTACGTTAATTTAATCTGCCATAATTATGCTCACTTCATGGGCTGGATTTTACCAGTCCCCCGACGTCAGCATGGGGGGGGGGGGGGTGGCAGGGCCAGAAAATGCCTCCGGAAGAGGCCCGCTATGGGCCTCAACGCAGGGAAGGCCCCACCCTATATTACCACTGGTGGTGAGGCTTCGTGGCGGCCCTCACAGAATTGTTACAGTGCAGAAGGAGGCCATTCGATGCATCGTGTCTGCACTTGCTCTCTGAAAGAGCAATTCCCTCAGTTCCATTCCCCTGCCTTCTCCCCATTACCCTGAACATTTCATATAACCCTCTAATTCCCTTTTGAATGCTTCAATTGAGCCTGCCTCCACCATGTTGTCATTCCAGACCTTAGCCACTCGCTGCGTGAAAAAGTTTTTCCTCATGTCACTTTTGTTTCTCTTACCAAATACTTCAAATCTGTGCCCTCTCATTCTCGATCCTTTCATGAATGGGAACAGTTTCTCTCTATCTACTCTATCCAGACCCCTCATGATTTTGAATATCTCTATCAAATCACCTCTGAGCCTTCTCTTCTCGAAGGAAAATAGTCCTAACTTCTCCAATCTATCTTCATAACTGAAATTCCTCATCCCTGAAACCTTTCTCATGAATCTTTTCTGTACTGTCTCCAATGCCCTGACATCTTTCCTCAGGTGCAGTGCCCAGAACTGGATGCAATACTCCAGCTGAGGCCGAACTGGTGTCTTATACAAGTTCAACATAACGTCCTTGCTCTTGTACGCTGTGCCCCTATTAATACAGCCCAGTATGCTTTATTAACTGAACTCTCAACCTGTCCTGCCACCTTCAATGACTTATACACATACACCTAGGTCCCTCTGCTCCTGTACCCCCTTTAGAATTGTACCCTTTATTTTATATTGTCTCTCCGTGTTCCTCCTACCACAATGAATCACCTCACATTTCTCTGCATTGAACATCATCTGCCACCTGTCTGCCCATTCTACCAACTTGTCTGTGTCCTTTTGAAGTTCTACATTATCCTCTTCACAGTTCACTTTGTACACCAAAGTCTAGCTCAGTAATATATTATCAGGAAAAGCAAGGGTCCCAACACTGATCCCTGGGGAACTCCACTACAAACCTTCCTCCAGCCTGAAAAACATCCATTAACCACTACGCTTGGTTTCCTGTCACTCAGCCAATTTCATATCCATGTCTCTACTATCCCTTTATTCCATGAGCTGTAAGTTTGCTCACAAGTCTGTCGTGCAGCACTGTATCAAATGTCTTTTGAAAGTATACGTACACCACATCAACAGCATTGCCCTCATCAACCCTCTCTGTTACCTCCTCAAAAAACTCCAGCAATTTAGTTAAACATGATTTTCCCTTAAGAAATCCATGCTGGCTTTCTTAATTAAGTCACATTTGTCCATGTGACTATTGATTTTGTCCCAAATTATTTTTTTCTAGAGGTTTTCCCACCACCGTAGTTGAACTGACTGGTCTGTAGTTGCTGGGCTTATCTTTATACCCAGCTGCCCCTGCCACTCGACGACGGGACCATTACAATATGTTAAAAGGAATAATTACTTACTTCGTTGCGCCAGCCTCAAAGCTCCAGCGACCCGGGTTCAATTCTGGGTACTGCCTGAGTGGAGTTTGCAAGTTCTCCCTGTGTCTGCGTGGGTTTTCTCCAGGTGCTCCGGTTTCCTCCCACAAGCCAAAAGACTTGCAGGTTGGTAGGTAAATTGGCCATTATAAATTGCCCCTAGTAGGTGGTAGGGAAATATAGGGACAGGTGGGGATGTGAAAGGAATATGGGATTAGTGTAGGATTAGTATAAAATGGGTGGTTGATGGTCGGCACAGACTCGGTGGGCCGAAGGGCCTGTTTCAGTGCTGTATCTCTAAACTAAACTAAACAGACATCCGATGCGAGACACTGATGGGAAGGGGGGAGGAGGTAAGTATTTCAATGTGGGGGGTTGGGGAGAGGTGCAGGTAAGATTTGTCTAATTATCTTTAACACTTTAATAACCATTCCTTTAAAAATTTAAACTGTCAGTAAGGGCTGTAAGCCCTTTAAAAATAGCGCAGCGCCTGCGCAGTGGTGCTGGACGCCGTTGCTGGGGATGGAGTGCCTGCCGCCTCCATGTCATCGGGTGGGGGTGGGGTGAGGCACAGTCCATCCTGGCCGTGTAAGTGAGCCGCCGAGCTGAATATCGCAGCAGTTCCACGGAGTAAATCCCGCGGATGCGCCCTACCATTTTTGAAGCTTGTTGCCGGGATCAGTGCAAGCTGGTAAAATGCGGCCCCATGAATTTTATCAAACTTGGATTTTTAGCTGTCTCATCAGATTAGCTGACCTCTTCCACAGTTTAACGTTGTCTGCAAACTTGGCTACTTGCATTTGCAGTTATCTGATGTCTCGTTGGAATTCTTGATGGAAGATGTCAAGGCAAGACAGAGGTACTGTTCCCCAGCACCCATGGGAGCAACCCCAGGGTGACTTTCTAGCAGGCCTGGACAGAGTTGGCTGAGAGGGCCAATACAAGCAGCATTATCCCTATGATCTGGTTGATGTAGTTTCTGGGCTTCACCTTGGCATTCAAGAAGAACTCAACTTTTACAGTCTGCCTGTTCACAAACCAATGAAAGTGATGCATGCCTGCCTCAAAGGACTTGATGTGAGATGGGAGCAATGTGTGCTCCCTGCTCCCTCAGATGTCAACTTGTCTGTTTCTTTGCAGTCCCCTCAACTAATACCCACCAAGGTGCCAGCAGGTCAGTTGGGCCAGAGCTGAGGTACAGCAGTAAATGGCCATGAGCACCTCAAGGGCCCTAACATCCCAATATGCATCCTTGTTGGAGAAGTAGACTTAGGAAGCCTTCTTGTAAGAAAGTTGTCATGGATTGACACTTGAGTGAGAAATTAATCAAAGGCAATAACTGTTGGAAATTAAATCCATCTCCTTTATCAGATTTGGCACTTTGACCTTCAGGATGGTTTTGTGGCTGCTTCTGAATCTGCATTTTCAGAATGTCATAGATATAGAAGTTGGCTAAATAGTTTGTGTTCTGTAATGCAGGATTAAGGGTGATGGTGAAGGACATAACGAGGACTGTTAATGCAAATGTGAACTGTTTTAAGTTTTTAGGACAGGAAAATGAGCAGGTCACCGAATCACTGAGCAATTAAGTCATCCTTGACATCCCGTGCCACATGGTGTTGAGGTGGCCCTCCTACTTCTACTTCCTCATCTTCACCTTGTTGTTCTTCTGCCAATGAGGAGTGCTGCAGTTGCTCTACATCCTCCCAGTGCAAGTCTCGCTTTATGACAAAGTTGTGCAGAAGATGCAGCACACCACTATAATGCAGGAATGTCTTTATGGGGCATATTGTAGGGAACCCCCAGATCTGTCCAGACATCTGAACTTCTGCTTCAGAAGCCCTAAACTGTGCTCAATAATCATCCTGGTCATTCTATATATTTAATTATACCTGTCTTGCTCAGGCATTATGGGGTTGCCAAGGGGTGTCATAATCCATGTATGTAGAGGGTATCCCTTGTCCTCCAGCCAACACCTGTAAAATTAATGAAAGGACGAATATTGAGGGGATGATAAGTGTAACAGAATAAAAGCATTGTGACAGCTGACACTTGAACAAACCTGCATGATCCTTTTTTCTATGATTGGAGAGTAGCTGGGCATCACCTTGCAATGTTTACTATGTTATGCACTATATAAATGCAAATTTATCACAAATCAACGATTCTCGGAAGACCGCCATCATTAACAACGAGCTCAGTAGACTCAATGTGGACATTGCAGCACTTCAGGAGACTCGCCTCCCCGCGAGTGGCTCTCTAGCAGAGCAAGACTACACCTTCTTCTGGCAGGGCAGGGATCCTGAAGAACCAAGACAGCATGGAGTGGGCTTCGCCATCAGAAACTCCTTGCTCAGCATGATAGAGCCTCCCTCAAATGGCTCGGAACGCATACTGTCCATCCGACTGCTCACCACCTCTGGTCCAGTACACCTACTCAGCATCTATGCTCCAACACTCTGTTCCGCACCTGAAGCTAAAGACCAGTTCTATGAACAACTCCATAACATCATTAGCAGCATCCCCAACACCAAACACCTATTCCTGCTGGGGGACTTTAATGCCAGGGTTGGGGCCGACCATGACTCATGGCCCTCCTGCCTTGGGCGCTATGGCGTTGGAAGGATGAATGAGAACGGGCAGAGACTGCTTGAGTTGTGTACCTATCATAACCTCTGCATCACCAACTCGTTCTTTCACACTAAACCCTGTCACCAGGTTTCATGGAGGCACCCAAGATCACGTCGTTGGCACCAGCTAGACCTCATTGTCACAAGGCGAGCCGCCTTAAACAGTGTTCAAATCACACACAGCTTCCACAGTGCGGACTGCGACACCGACCACTCCCTGGTGTGCAGCAAGGTTAGACTCAGACCAAAGAAGTTGCATCATTCCAAGCAGAAGGGCCACCCGCGCATCAACACGAGCAGAATTTCTCACCCACAGCTGTTACAAAAATTTCTAAATTCACTTGTAACAGCCCTTCAAAACACTCCCACAGGGGATGCTGAGACCAAGTGGGCCCACATCAGAGACGCCATCTATGAGTCAGCTTTGACCACCTACGGCAAAAGTGCGAAGAGAAATGCAGACTGGTTTCAATCTCATAATGAAGAGCTGGAACCTGTCATAGCCGCTAAGCGCATTGCACTTTTGAACTACAAGAAAGCCCCCAGCGATTTAACATCCGCAGCACTTAAAGCAGCCAGAAGTACTGCACAAAGAACAGCTAGGCGTTGCGCAAACGACTACTGGCAACACCTATGCAGCCATATTCAGCTGGCCTCAGACACCGGAAACATCAGAGGAATGTATGATGGCATGAAGAGAGCTCTTGGGCCAACCATCAAGAAGATCACCCCCCTCAAATCTAAATCGGGGGACATAATCACTGACCAACGCAAACAGATGGACCGCTGGGTTGAGCACTACCTAGAACTGTACTCCAGGGAGAATGCTGTCACTGAGACTGCCCTCAATGCAGCCCAGCCTCTACCAGTCATGGATGAGCTGGACATACAGCCAACCAAATCGGAACTCAGTGATGCCATTGATTCCCTAGCCAGCGGAAAAGCCCCTGGGAAGGACAGCATTACCTCTGAAATAATCAAGAGTGCCAAGCCTGCTATACTCTCAGCACTACATGAACTGCTATGCCTGTGCTGGGACGAGGGAGCAGTACCCCAGGACATGCGCGATGCCAACATCATCACCCTCTATAAAAACAAAGGTGACCGCGGTGACTGCAACAACTACCGTGGAATCTCCCTGCTCAGCATAGTGGGGAAAGTCTTTGCTCGAGTCGCTCTGAACAGGCTCCAGAAGCTGGCCGAGCACGTCTACCCTGAGGCACAGTGTGGCTTTCGTGCAGAGAGATCGACTATTGACATGCTGTTCTCCCTTCGTCAGATACAGGAGAAATGCCGTGAACAACAGATGCCCCTCTACATTGCTTTCATTGATCTCACCAAAGCCTTTGACCTCGTCAGCAGACGTGGTCTCTTCAGACTACTAGAAAAGATCGGATGTCCACCAAAGCTACTAAGTATCATCACCTCATTCCATGACAATATGAAAGGCACAATTCAACATGGTGGCTCCTCATCAGAGCCCTTTCCTATCCTGAGTGGTGTGAAACAGGGCTGTGTTCTCGCACCCACACTTTTTGGGATTTTCTTCTCCCTGCTGCTTTCACATGCGTTCAAATCCTCTGAAGAAGGAATTTTCCTCCACACAAGATCAGGGGGCAGGTTGTTCAACCTTGCCCGTCTAAGAGCGAAGTCCAAAGTACGGAAAGTCCTCATCAGAGAACTCCTCTTTGCTGACGATGCTGCTTTAACATCTCACACTGAAGAATGCCTGCAGAGTCTCATCGACAGGTTTGCGTCTGCCTGCAATGAATTTGGCCTAACCATCAGCCTCAAGAAAACGAACATCATGGGGCAGGATGTCAGAAATGCTCCATCCATCAATATTGGCGACCACGCTCTGGAAGTGGTTCAAGAGTTCACCTACCTAGGCTCAACTATCACCAGTAACCTGTCTCTAGATGCAGAAATCAACAAGCGCATGGGTAAGGCTTCCACTGCTATGTTCAGACTGGCCAAGAGAGTGTGGGAAAATGGCGCACTGACACGGAACACAAAAGTCCGAGTGTATCAGGCCTGTGTCCTCAGTACCTTGCTCTACGGCAGCGAGGCCTGGACAACGTATGCCAGCCAAGAGCGACGTCTCAATTCATTCCATCTTCGCTGCCTTCGGAGAATACTTGGCATCAGGTGGCAGGACTATATCTCCAACACAGAAGTCCTTGAAGCGGCCAACATCCCCAGCTTATACACACTACTGAGTCAGCGGCGCTTGAGATGGCTTGGCCATGTGAGCCGCATGGAAGATGGCAGGATCCCCAAAGACACATTGTACAGCGAGCTCGCCACTGGTATCAGACCCACCGGCCGTCCATGTCTCCGTTATAAAGCCGTCTGCAAACGCGACATGAAATCGTGTGACATTGATCACAAGTCGTGGGAGTCAGTTGCCAGCATTCGCCAGAGCTGGTGGGCAGCCATAAAGACAGGGCTAAATTGTGGCGAGTCGAAGAGACTTAGTAGTTGGCAGGAAAAAAGACAGAGGCGCAAGGGGAGAGCCAACTGTGCAACAGCCCCAACAAACAAATTTCTCTGCAGCACCTGTGGAAGAGCCTGTCACTCCAGAATTGGCCTTTATAGCCACTCCAGGCGCTGCTTCACAAACCACTGACCACCTCCAGGCGCGTATCCATTGTCTCTCGAGATAAGGAGGCCCAAAAGAAAATGCAAATTGTTGATAGTCCTTCCTAGTCGCCAGTGCTGCTAACTGGTCTTCTGGTACCCTGATCACAACATATGTGCAATTAATAATGGCCTGAACATGAGGGATCTAGTTACTGCTGCAAATTCCAAAGATCGCTCCGATTAATTGTTGAGGTCAATGGGAAAGGTCATGTACTGGTTACTTCTGGCAATCAGGGCATTTGTGACTTGTTTAGTGTAGCTGTATAATGTAAGCTGAGAGATGTGGGAAATATCCTGTATAGTAGGTTGGATGGAGCCAGTGATGAAGAAGGTAAGGGCTGTGGAGATTTTAATAGCCTCTGACGAAAAATGGCCCCATATCTATCAGTAGCGGCTCCTGTTGTCAGAAGTTGCAGGGCTCTGTGACGGCCTCTCTGGAGAAGCTCAGCCTCTTGAAGCACTGCTCTTCGCATAGATCCAAGAAACTGGCACTTTGCTTGTACACCCTGTGTGTTGGGTAGGGCCTCCTACGAGCAACCCCCTCACCAGCTGTCTTCTAATAGGCCCAGCTGCTGCTCGTGCTGGTTGCTGAGGCGACAGCTACTCCTCTTCCTCCAACTGGCAATAATAGCATCCATGATGAGCAGATGGAGCTTGCTGAGGGTAAGTAAGGCTGAAAATATCAGAAAGAAGTGAATTGAAAGCTGAAAACTCTCCTGACAATCTAAGTACAATGGAATTCAGATCCTGTGATGCAGTTACATTCAGGTGAATGCCCCTTTGAGTACTGTTTCAGTTGTGCTGAGAGACCAATCCCACTGGTGTTACAGTAGGTGTGGTGCTGAACAGGGTTTTCATGATTTCCTAATTGCGCCATAGAACTCATATACTCATATTTGCATGTATTCACGAGGACAACTAGATCGATTTTCTTAAAAACTGTACTGTTAAAATGGTGCCCAGTGGGAACACAGCATTAAGTTCTTCACAGAGTTTGTTAACCCCCTAATCTGTTCCCACCATGCAGATAAATTTAAAACAATTACTTATTGTACAGGTATTCCTCAAATTTGTTCCTAATAATTGGTTCCATTGTTTTAACCAGTATTGACTTGGGACTAATGAATCTGTAGTTGTCTGTGTCTATTTTGCCATCTTTTATGACAATGGATGTTACATTAGCTTATTTATAATCGGGGGAGACCCCTTAACAAACTGATATCACTCGATCATCAAAAAGAAAGTGCAAGAGGAAACTCATTTTTCTCCTGTATTTATTGACCTGTCATTGTTAACAATTGGAAGAAAAATTGTTGTGGAATCCCTATAGAGTCTATTTGATATATTTTTACTGAAAACAAAGTAAATAATGCTAAACTTAAATGCTTGACCCATGAACCCTGAACAAAGTACATGAGGGTGAGAAACCTACAGTTACTCTGTATTTTATTGACCTGTCGAAACTTCTGTTGTTATCAATTAGCAAAAAGAACTTGTAGTGGAATCTTTGTGCAATCAATTTCTCAAAGAAATTCATAGTCACTTATAGCACAGAAGGAGGCTATTCGGCCCATCAAGTCTATGCCGGCTCTCCACGGAGCAAACCAGTCCGTCCCACTCCCCCGCTTGATCCCCGTAGTCCTCCAACTTTATTTCCTTCAAGTGCCCGCCCAGTTTTCTTTTGAAATCATTCATTGTCTCCTTCATAGGCAGTGAGTTCCAGGTCATTACCACTTGCTGCATAACCAAGTTTTTCCTTGCATCTCTTGCCCAAAACCTTTAATCTGTGTCTCCTAGACCTTGTTCCATCAATTGATGGGAACAGTTTTTCCTAGTCTGACTTATCTAAGCCTGTCATAATCTTGTACACCTCGATCAAACCTCTCCTCAATCTCCTTTGCTCCAAGGAGAACAACCCCAGCTTTTGTAAGTAAAATCCCCTATCCCTAGAACCATTCTGGTAAATCTCCTCTGTACCCTCTGAAGGACCCTCACATCTTTCCTAAAACGTCGTGACCAGAACTGGATGCAGTACTCTAGTTGGAGCCTAACCAAAGCTTTATGAAGGTTCAGCATAACTTCCCTGCTTTTGTACACAATGCCTCTATTTATGAAGCCCGAGATCGCATATGGTTTGCTAACCAATCTCTCAATATGTCCTGCCACCTTCAAAGATCGATGCACATGCACTCCCAGTCCCTCTGTTCTGCACACTCTTTCGAATAGCATAGCACCATTAAGTCTATATTGCCTCACCCTTCTGCCAAAATGCATCACCTCACACTTGTCAGTATTAAATTCCATCTGTCACTTGTTTGCCTATCCTGCAAGCCTATCTTTGTCCTGTTACAGACGGTTCATATCATACTGTTTGCCACTTCTCCAAGTTTGGTATCATTGGCAAATTTTGAAATTCTACTCTGTAGCCCAAGATCCAAGTCATTTGTATATAGTAAAAATTGAGTGATCCTAGCGCTAACCCTTGGGGCACACCACTGTATGCCATCCTCCAGACTGAAAAACAATCATTTACCGCATCTCACTGTTTTCTATCCTTAAGCCAGTTTTTTATCCAATTGGACACAGCCTCCTATTCCACAAGCCTTTATTTTGTTAACCAGCCTTTTATATGGTACCTTATCAAACGCTTCCTCTGGACAACATCCACTGCATTCCATTCATCAACCTCCTCTGTTACTTCATCAATAAATTAAATTAGATTAGTCAAGGATGAACTCCCTTTAACAAATCTGTGTTGGCTATCCTTAATTACCTCAAACCTCTCCAAGTGCCTGTTGATTTTTTTCCTTGATTATTGTTTCTAAAACCTTACCCACCACAGATGTTAAACTAACTGGCCTGTAGTTGCTGGGACTGCCTTTACACCCTTCCTTGAATATGGGTTTCACATTTGTCAATCTCCAATCCTCCGGCACCTCACCCATATCTAGGGAAGATTATGGCAAGCCCTTCTGCTATCTCCACCCCCAGATGGATGCAAGACATCCAGACAAGATGACTTATCTACCAGAAGCATAGCCAGCCTCTCCAGTACCTCCTCCCTCTCAATTCTTTCCCTTTCCATTGCCTCTACTCTCTCCACTTCAACCGATATTTTGTCAGATTCCTTTCCCTTCATAAACATCAACACAAACTACTCATTAAGTATTCTAGCCTTGCTCTGCCCCTTTAAACATATATTACCCTCTTTGTCCCTAATAGGCCCCACTCCACCTCTTATTACCTGCTTACTATTTACATGCCGACAGAAGATTTTTGGTTTCCCTTTTATGTTGACTGCCATTCTATTCTCATATTCTCTCTTTGCCAGTCTTATTTTCCTCTTTACCTCCCCTCTCAACTTATTGTATTTGGCCTGGTTCTCACTTGAAGAATTCGCCTTGCATGCATGATATACCCTCTTTTTTGTTTCATCATAATCTCTCTCTCCCTTGCCATCCAACATTATTAAACTTCATTAAGAAAGATTTGGAACTGGGCTGTTCCCATCCACACTTGGGCACAGTGATTATTGGAAAATGGAGCCCACATCAGAACCCACATCTATAAAGGAATCCAAATTGTTTTCCTCCATTAATTTAAATGAAAGGAAAATCGGGCAGGTTCCTTTACAGGCTTGCACTCAGACCTACCTTAATGCTCAATATTTATGCAATTCAGTGCTCCTGCGTGCAGATCCAAGATAATCTCCCTTTGTAGAACTTAAAATGTTTGGAGTTTGGGAGCAAAATACTTCAGCATTTGAAATATATTGCTGTAGTTCAGTCGCATGTTGACTTCGAAACTCAAAGACAAACATGTGAGGGTAGAAATTCCTGTTGCTTTGTGTTCACCCCTAGGCTCAGTGAAGATGGCTCCCGGTCTGGCAACTCCTTGATTTTAAAATTCTCATCCTTGTGTTCATATTCCTCCATGGCTTGCCCTTCCCTATCTCTGTAACCTCTCCAACCCTTACAACCCTGCAAGATCTCTGAGCTCTTCCAATTCTGGCATCTTGTGCATTGTTGAGTTTCATCACTCCAGTGGCAGTCATTCCTTCGGCTGCCTATGCCTTAATCTCTGGGATTCTCTCTCCATTTCTCTACCTCTCGTCTCCTTTAAGTCACTCCATAAAGCCTTTCACTTTGACCAAGTAGTTCATCACCTGTACTAATATCTCTTGAAGTGGCGCCGTGTCGATTTTTATCTAATTATTGTCCTATGAAGCAGCCTGGGAAGCTTTTATTATATTCAAGGTGTTATATAAATGCAAGTATAATGCAATATGGGAGTTCCTGACTACATTAATGATTTTTTTAATATTCATTCAAGGGATATTCTCTTTGTTGGCAAGACCAGTATTTATTGCCCATTCCTAATTGCCCTTGAGAAAATGGCAGTGAGCAAACTTCTTGAACTGCTACAGTCCCTGTGGCAAAGGTAATTCACCATGTTGTTAAGTAAGGAGTTCGAGGATTTTGATCCAAGCACGATGAAGGAATGATTTGCATATATTTTGTGTGCATAGTGAGGTTCTACTTTCACAGCGGGTTGTCTGTGTCACCACACAAGAAGTGCGATGATACAACAATTATGAACAAAATTGGAAGAGTTATAAAACCTGACTTTGTCTTTTAAAGATTAACCTTTCTTTTAAGAAGTGAACAATACTCCAAAATGTCCACTGAAGATAAAGGCTTGGCCTTTGTGTATTCAAACAATCTGACAAGGACAAAGGAAAATCTTCAAAGCTAAGAGGTGTCAATTGAGCCCATCCTATACCCATCCTAAAACATTCCAGAATTGAATGTTGTCTTCTGAAATAAAGATGATGTGAAGTAGCTCCGCCCTAGGCCACTGTGCCATCACTACGGGGACGAAACCAGAGCATCTCCTACCAGGAGGTGAGAAGTAACGCATCTAGAGAGAGAGGTTCCAGTGGAAGAAAGAGAAGAAAGTCAATGTCCAGCAACTTGTTTTCCAGCAAACCAGAAAGCATGTGTCAAATCCTATATATACACTGGACAGCAGTTAATTAGCAGTGATCCACCTTCTTCAACTGAACTTTCAATCAAGAGAGAAATCGACATACACCTCAGGCCTGCAACTCACAAGAACTTGATTTCCAAAAAATTCAACAGGTTTATGTGGCCTCCCCAGAAACCTACCCCCACTTATAATCACTTACCCCTTTTTCCTCTCGATCTGTTTCTTCTTGTGTGTGTGTGTGTGCATACACACGTGAGCAAACGCGTGAGTGGATGCAGTTGCGATGCGGGATAAGGCGTATTGATAAATAATTGGTTTTCTGTTTTTAAACCTGAAAGTAAATCTGTCGCTGTTTGTTTATTTGACCAAATAAAACACCTAATAACAAAACACACTTTCTGCGGTCAGGTGGAGAGTTGAACAGTGGGAACCACCCACATCGCACCACATGACCGCAACCTGGGTGAGCACTTGCGGAGCTGCCAGTAATTCTGCAGCAATGCAGCAGCTATTAAGAGGACCTCGTTTTGGACTGAACAGGCAGCTTAGGTGACTGAAGACAAAGAGTGCAGTTAAATCATGATTCCAAACAGCACACTCCTGTACTAACTAATAAAGCCATAAAATGAAGGCACTTGAAGGTAAAGAAAGGTTGCCCTGTTTGACACTCCAGCATACTCTCCCAATGAAGGAGTAATTCACAATGCCTGGAAATATAATGGATAGGGTGAATACTCTGTGCCGCACTCAGAACTCAAAGGTTGCTAATGAGAGAGAAGACGGCAGACCTTGGGAAAACTGCCAAGTTATCTAGTTGTTTCTTACAATAATTTGCTGCCCCAGGTACGCTTGCAACTGTGTGTTTCTTCATAATTTGCTATTTGCTACTTCCCCATGCAAAGCTGTCGACAGTCTTATAGCTCTTTGCACAGACTACAGTGGGACAAAATTCAAGTAACAACGCATAACTGAAACTCTTGTCTCACATAAAGTGGCTTCAGACAGCAAATCTAACACACAGTGCTGTGTGATTTCATTCACACAGTGGTTCACACTGCTTTCACACAATAGCGTGGTACTTAGAAGTCTTTTGAAACTTGCTGCATCTCAATACTCCTCTTTGCTTGCAGACCAAATACTCATACAAGAGGTAGCAGACTTGTATGGAAGAAGATTACTGCCATGTCAGACCCTTAATAGATTTTCAGAAGCTATGCTGAACATTATTGGCTTTGAGAGCATAGGTGAAGTGGGGGAGGTTGAAGCCAGAAGTCGTCCCCAACCTCAGAGCAATGACCACCTTTCTTGTGCTATTTCTTCTCCCCCTACTTTATTCACTCTTTAGACATGCACTCATGCAGTAATTCATCATCATATTGGGCGGATTGTTGTGCCAATATTGTTTAGGGAGTCTCTCGCGGCCAAAATGGAATGTAAATCACTCTTCTGTTTTTGTAGGCTAGAAGGAGTAATAACCAGCCAGGACTGCCAGTGACCCAGAAAAAGCCAACACTTCACAGTTCCCTGCGTTATCAAGACCTTCACAAGCACCTGTACCGCTATATCCACCCCAAAGGATTTAGGTAGTACACACGTGAGGAGGAGGCAGTGGAGGAGAGGAAATCTGCTGATGGGAGGAGCTGGCTTCCTTTCTCAGCTGTTGAGCCTAGGAATTCAAACTTTTCAGCTACTGTTTATAAAAGAAAACTAGTACCTTAGCAGCATCGTGCACACCAGTAGTGCCTTACAGCCAATTAATTACTTTTTAAAAAATACGGTCACTGTCTTTAAGTATTAAAATGTAGCTCTTACTTTGCACACAATGTTCAATATACAGCAAATGAAGGAATAATCTGTTGATGTCAACTGAGGTAGGAATGTTGGCCAGGACATTCCTTCAAATAGTTCCGTAGGTTTTTTTTACATGAGCAGCAGACGGTTTTCAGTTTAGAGACTCAACTGAAAGCTGACAACTCCAAAAATGCAGTGCACCATCAGTGCTGCACTGAAATGTCAGTCTAGATTGTTCCATGTGGACCTTCTGACTTGAGCCAAGCTGACACTTAAAGCCTTAGGCTCCAATCTGGCTCAAAGTTGCTGGGGGATTAAACAAAGAGAGCTTTAAAGGGAGGGATTCACAGACATTTGAAGTAGGCAAGCTTATTACTGAGTAGAAATGGAACAGGAAAATTGCAGACTGCCTCATTATTCCTTATTTTAATAAAATTTCCCAGTTAAGTGAAACTATCACAGATGCTGTGGAACAGAGAGCACTGCAGGTGGATAGCTAGGTCTGGAATCTTGCATGCGGGAAGCCAGTGAGTTTATGCCCTTGTATTTTTTTAAGCCTCTTTACAGTGTTACGACCAGGTGAGAAAGGTGTCCAGGGGTCTGTTACTATCTTCACCTGGTCTTATTGTAACAGGGTTTAAGTTTGAACACATTGTGTTTTGAGCTCCCCCTTTGTGAATTCTTGTTCACAGCTTTCCAATTATAAGGCAAGGAAATGAGCATAAACAGGCTTTCTTTGGTTTGAAGAAGAGAAGGTGAAATTTATTAAACCTTAAACTTAAACTCTAATATGGTTAACACCTACAGATATATGACGTGCCCATGCTAGCATGCACACATGATACACACATGCAAATAGGGACAGAAAAGAGCAGAAGAAAATGTCAGTAGAACAGTTTGAAGCAATCTCTTGTTACTGTGCTTCGAGCTTGCTGTAGTCCTTGATTGAAGATATGGTCTTGTGTTTCGTTGGGGCCCAGTGTTCCTTTTAAATCTTGTTCTCGTAGGAGACTTCTTCTCTCTTTGAGCTTACGTGTTTTCAATGGTTTCCAAAGCTGGTGAGAGCGAGATGAGGGCAGCCAGGTGAGGAAATGTTCTCACTCCATGAGCACACGGCTTTCTGAGTTCAAAATCTGTTTTTCCAGTTTAAAACTCCCCTAGTTGACCAGTAGGTGGTCATGTGACCAACTGGTTTGACCAGGTCTCTTCTGTGTATTGGGGGTGAGGACTGGTTCCCTTTGTTTTCACATTGTCTGGTACTATGTAAATGTCTTTCCAGTCAGGGGCTTGCAGTTTTTAAGTTTTAATGTTCATGTGTCTACCTCAGTCTTGGCAGGTGGTGGGGGGCGGTGGGAAGAGAGGTGAGGGTTGCCTGACAACAAGAATTTCTGCATTCTAGTGTGGGAGATAGTTAAGGAATTGAAATATAGCTCCATCATCAGTTTCTGTTTCATAGCATTTGAAACTGTAATTGTAATTCCTAGTGTGTTCATAGATCATACTCAGGAGCTTTTATTCCTACTGAGGTTTTGCTATGTTTTAGTAAATGCTCAGCAAAAATAGAAAGAATAGCTTAAGTACAGACTGTAAGCATTGCAATCCAATTGATTTTAATGCTGTGGAGTAGATCAGCAAGGGAATCCTCCTGCTGTTTAACATGCCAATACATCTGCACAATTAAAATAGATGGATACAAGGATTCTCAAAGAATCATTATGAATATTAATATTAATGGGGGAGGGAGAAGGTAGAGCATTGACATAGGGATAAGTGTCATGTGCTGAACCCTAAATAAACTAAAATATTACCTGTAAACTATTATTTTCAAATATTGCCAGATCCCATGATCTAAAACGGCCGCAAATTTTTTTTTTAATGACTGCCTTGACCTGCAAGTTGGTAGTTTGGACAGATCATTGAACGGCTTTGATGTGTGCAGTCCTAAACACAAGATCAGCTCTTGTGTTAGAGGGTGTGACCTATTATCAGATTTTCCCCAACCATAAATGTTTCATGCATTACTTAAACAAATTCTTCTATTTGTCTGCATGCATCTATTCATATGTCATCAGTGTTCTTTATATATTTTGGGCCAAAATTCCTGAGCGCACAATCCCAGTGATGCCTTGCAGTGCTGATCCTGCTGGAGTTTGAGGTCAGTGGAAGATCATCTAATTTGCATAGGACAGGCAGGCAAGAGTGTCACGATGGATAGATCTCTGGTGCCATCTGCCCCATGCAGCCAGAAATCCGGGCACCTGCCCTCTGCCCAGTTCTGTCACTTTTGGGATTGATGAGAATTTTTACTTAAAAAAGCGCTCTCTGTGGGTTCAGGCCACTCCCCAGTTACAACCCCTAACGACATTTACTGTTTGCTTTGAAAGGGGTGGGTTGGTTCTACACTTTAGCAAACCCATCGGAAGTCCCAGAAACAGCAGCGATCTTAACATGCGGATTTTTGGTTCCTTTGTTCCTGTACACTTTGCACAATAATGTGAAACATGTTGAAATGAATTTTAGAATTGATAAGCATTGGGTTTCTACCTTTATTGACATTTGTAGATCTATCTGCTCAGATGTATTTTACTTCATTCCCCTTTTTTAATTTAAATGATTTGCTTTTCGCTGCAGCAAAGTGGTAGTTGTGAGAATCATTCACTTTTAAAATGTATAGTTTCTTTTATGTTAGCAAGATAGGTCACACATCTTTTTTATGGTTATGCAATATGTAACATTATAGTGGGCATTAATATGACTAGAAACACATTGTGAGCAGTATGCTTTTGTTAAAAGAATTCTCTCTAGAGATGTGAATTCATCACCGAAATGACTTGGGTCCTTTATGGAATTACAAAAGATATTCATTGGTATTTTGTCTTCCCTGATTTGTACTCTATTGTTTTTAATGGAAATACACCAGGAGGCTTGTAAAATTATTTCATGGACTTATGAATCTTCATTCAAAGAGCATTTTTAAAAAATGTAATACCACTTTCAACTCAAAACAGTTTTGGTAGGCAACAATTGTACTCCCTTACTGGTTGATACTAGTAAATATTTGGGAGAAAAAGATCGCATTTTAATCACTCGGGGGGGTTACCAGTGACTAGAAACTGAACTGGAGTAGCCATATAAATACCGTGGTTACCAGAACAGGTCAGAGGCTAGGAATCCTGCTAGGAATCTAACTCACTTCCTGACTCCCCAAAGCCAGTCCACCATCTACAAGGCACAAGTCAGGAGTGTGATGGAATACTCTGCACTTGCCTGGATGGGTGCAGCTCCAACAACACTCATGAGGCTCGACACCATCTAAGGCAAAGCATCCCGCTTGATTTGCACCCCATCCACAAACATTCACTCTTTCCACCACCAACACACAGTGGCAGCAGTGTGTACCATCTACAAGATGCACTGCAGCAAGGCTCCTTAGATAGTACCTTCCAAACCTGTGACCACTACCACCTAGAAGGACAAGAGCAGCAAATGGTTGGGAACACCACCACCTGTAAGTTCCCTTCCAAGCCACACACCATCCTGACTTGGAACTATATTGCCATTCCTTCACTGTCGTTGGGTCAAAATCCTGGAACTCCCTTCATAACAGCACAGTGGGTGTTCCTACCCCACATGGACTGCAGTGGTTCAAGAAGGTAGCTCACCACCACCTTCTCAAGGGCAATTAGGGATGGGCAATAAATGCTGGCCTTGCCAGTGACACCCACATCCCATGAATGAATAAAAAACAATTGTTACTGTAACTAATTTTAACTCTGACTTATTGTCATGCAGAAAATAATAGTCTGGGCCTAAAGATTATATAGTAGGTTTACAAATTTGAACATGGTTATAGCATAGTGGTTTTTTTTTTACATAGGAGGACTAAAGATACCAATTTATTCCATTAACTGCAAATTACAAATCATTTTATTGGATACTGCACAGCTATAACAAATGGCAATCCGAGCTATCTATGCTAGCAGAATGTAACTTTCAACAGCGAATCATTCCATCATTCTGGTGCATTTTGAAGACATCGATCTAATGAAATATATGTAGGAGAGTTTTTTCTAGCTATAGTGTTCTGATACACTGCTTAAGCTTTTGGAGAGTAATATCAATAGTATTTAAGCAGCCTTTATAGAGCTGAGTGAGCCCAATGTATGATCTTGATGAGAAGTGAATCTTCCAAAAGCTCAGCCAATGTATCCAACTAAGGCAGGAGAAAACTAGTGCCTCTTTAAGAATTGTTCTGTTTTTTGCTGATGTTGATGGTTTGCATATACATTCTAATATGTGTAACAAGCTCTTGTATTAAATTACATTGCATTATTCTTAAAGTATATATTGTACAGGAATGTCAGTGCAACATTTGCATGAGGAAAATTACTTAAATACTCCATTGCAAATGCTTAGTTCAAGCCAGACACTACATGAATGTATTAATATTAAGATGCAAGATATAGAAGTCCAGCATATAAGCAAGGTAAGTGCAGCATATAATATGAAGCTTGCAGCCTTAAATATGACTAAAAATGAGAATGAAATGTGGCAAAGAACTGGCTCGGTCATAGAAGACAGAGGGTAGCAGTGGAAGGATGCTTTTCTGAATGGAGGGCTGTGACTAGTGGTGTTCCGCAGGGATCAGTGCTGGGACCTTTGCTCTTTGTAGTATATATAAATGATTTGGAGGAAAATGTAGCTGGTCTGATTAGTAAGTTTGCGGAAGACAGAAAGGTTGGTGGAGTTGCGGATAGTGATGAGGATTGTCAGAGGATACAGCAGGATATAGATCGGTTGGAGACTTGGGTGGAGAAATGGCAGATGGAGTTTAATCCGGACAAATGTGAGGTAATGCATTTTGGAAGGTCAAATGCAGGTGGGAAGTATACAGTAAATGGCAGAACCCTTAGGAGTATTGACAGGCAGAGAGATCTGGGCATGCAGGTCCACAGGTCACAAAGTGGCAATGCAGGTGGATAAGGTAGTCAAGAAGGCATACGGCATGCTTGCCTTCATCGGTCGGGGCATAGAGTATAAAAATTGGCAAGTCATGCTGCAGCTG
Organism: Heterodontus francisci; assembly: GCF_036365525.1. Taxonomy (NCBI): domain Eukaryota; kingdom Metazoa; phylum Chordata; class Chondrichthyes; order Heterodontiformes; family Heterodontidae; genus Heterodontus; species Heterodontus francisci. The sequence goes on from NC_090390.1 coordinate 66,201,895, forward strand.
TACAGAACTTTAGTTAGGCCACACTTAGAATATTGCATGCAATTCTGGTCACCACACTACCAGAAGGATGTGGACGCTTTGGAGAGGGTACAGAAGAGGTTTACCAGGATGTTGCCTGGTCTGGAGGTCATTAGCTATGAGGAGAGGCTGGATAAACTCGGATTGTTTTCACTGGAACGACGGAGGTGGAACGGCGACATGATAGAGGTTTACAAAGTTATGTGCGGCATGGACAGAGTGGATAGTCAGAAGCTTTTTCCCAGGGTGGAAGAGTCAATTACTAGGGGACATAGGTTTAAGGTGAGAGGGGCAAAGTTTAGAGGGGATGTGTGAGGCAAGTTCTTTACACAGAGGGTGGTGAGTGCCTGAAACTTGCTGTCGGGGGAGGTTGTGGAAGCAGATACGATAGCGACGTTTAAGAGGCATCTTGACAAATACATAAATAAGATGGGAATAGAGGGATACGTTCCCCGGAAGTGCAGAAGATTTTAGTTTAGGCAGGCATCAAGATCGGCGCAGCCTTGGAGGGCCAAATGGCCTGTTCCTGTGCTATACTGTTCTTTGTTCTCTTTGTATCTCCAGAAGATCCCTGAAATGATCCGGAGGTGTAGAAATTCAGCACCACGTGACCTTCACCGTCACAGACAATGGGTGCCCACCACCTCCCATTGGACTCAGCTGCTCCTCCATCATGGCGCACATCCGGTGACCGTCTTCCTGGAGCGATACAGTCCGGCTACTCTGCTGCTCTGACATCTGCAGGAAGCAGAGCCTCTGACTATATACCTTCTCTAGTGGGTCATCTGCACGCAAGAGGCTGGTTGCGTGCCCCTTTGCGGCCTCTTTGCTCGTGCCCCCTTCCAGCCTTCATGATCCTGATGCCTTTCTGTGTGTAGCAGCCCCGCTCCCAGTGGCTGCAGCTCTCTCTCTCTCTCTCCAATGGTCCTCCTCACTGGAGGTGTCAAAGCCTGAATGCAGGAGCCCCATTGCGAATTGCTGCACTCAATTCTCAAGGCTTTCCACCCACTCTTTACTCTGTATACACAAGTGGATAGTCAGAGAGGACACTTAACCAGAATGTCTCCACTGTACTCGCCAGGTTTGGCAATCCTTCAGATTGCTACTGTCACTATTTATTGACCATCATCTTCCCTACAACACCATGCTACCTCTTTCAATGACTGATGACCTACTGAACTTCGACCTCCTTCAAGCTGGCAAGACTCTGAGCTCCATTATTCTTGTGCACCCCTCGCAAAATTCTAAAATGCTGGTGAAATCACCGTTAATTGTCTGTTTAACTGACTTATTTGCCTCCACACTGTCTTCAAAAGCATCATCCACCCGCCAGCCTGGTCGCCTCCAGGAATATCTACTATTGGCATAAACGCATCCAATGTCATCCACCACCATTTTGCCAGCTCTCCTGCCTCCCAGCCTGTCTCCACTGTGCTGTCAAAATTCCGGCCAGACCATGGGATAGGATGTGGCTGGTGGAATTTTGGATGAGTGGCAGTTTGTGTAGAGAAGAAACCTGTTATGAGAAGAAATAGAGAAACCAAGCCTGAAGGTGTCAAAAGCACGAATGAGGATTTTGGCAATGGTAATGAAGGAGATGGGTAATATTGTAATTGGGTAGAGCAGTGCCAGATAAAATTCATTATTGCTATGTGTAAGATACTGCAGATTTTAAGGAAACTAAAGGTGACATATGCTCTCTATGAAATGTGACAACCAGCTCTTAGCAAAGTTGGGAAAGATGTGTGAGTGTTAGTAGAGTCTGTATTTAACTTGTCTGGTCATTATGAAATAGAAAATGAAGCAAGTAGAATGCAATGCTGGACTATGTTAAATCGATAAAACATAAGCCAGAGGAAGTTTTACAGTGCTTTAATCAGACCTTGAGTGGTATTTCCAATTTTTATCATTTGAGAAAGGAAATATTCCTCCCAGGGAACAGAGAGCAGCCTTGAAACTGATCCCGAGTGTAACTGCAACTTTTAGAGGAGGCAACTGAGAAGGAATATTATGGAGATATAAAAGGTAATAAGCACTATAGAAAGGATAATTAGATTGAACCAAACTGGTGAAGGCCATGTTTATGAATTGAATATCCCAATTCACTCTTGGGTAGTCTCCTGCGTTCTCGTCTCCATAAACTTGAGGTCATTAAAGCTCTGCTGTGCAAATCCTAATTCGCAACAAGCCACATTCACCCACCACCCCTGTACTCGCTGACCTACCTTAGCTCCCAGTTAAACAATGCCTCGATTTTTAAACTTCTTATCCTTTGGTCTCACCCCTCCTTATGTCTGTAATCTTCTCCAGCCTACAACCCTCTGAGATATCTATGCTCCTTCAATACTGGCCTCTTGTGCATCCCTGATTTTAATTACTTCACCATTAGCAACTATGTCTTCAGCCCTAAACTCTGAATTCCCTTGCAAAATCTCTCCGCCTCTCTTCGCATTTGATTTGCCTGACTTTCTTATGGTACAGGGAGGGGAAACACAACTTGAAAAATGAGGAATAGTATTTTTTTTTAATACTTTACAATGGACCTAGCAACAATTGGACAGGAAAGAAATATTGTTACCAAAGAGTTGGTTGCAATCATTCTATCCATTGGGTTAAAGTGATATAAATTACTCTGATATTTCTAAAAAGATAAATAAAAGTAAATGACATCAAAAAAACTTACAGGTTGCTTTTTGTTTCAATTTTTTGGACTTGCAGTATATAAGTTGCAAATGTCATTGTTAAAAGAAGAATACATTGGTGTAGCTTCACTTAGTTTTAAATGGTTTAACTCAAAGTCTTGTGGAAAATAGATAGCACTGCCCGATAATCCATTATTGCTGAAGGCCTATGCTATTAAATCATAGAAATTGGAACATAAAACATAAGCTATTCAGCTCATTGTGCCTGTTTCCATATACCATTGATTTTTCTACTATGAGAACTTACACCATCCTGACTTATACATATATCACCATTCCTTTGTCATCACTGGATCAGTATCCTGGAATTCCTTACCTAGCACCATTGTGGGAGAGCCATCAGCATAAGGACTGCAGCAATTCATAGAGAAGGCCCATTGCCAGCTTTTCAGGGCAGCTAGGGATACGCAATAAAGGCAGCATTTTCAGCATTGCACGCATCCTGAGAAGAAATAAAATATTAATAACATATACACTAATTTCCTAACATAAAAGCAAGATTGGTTTTGTATATTTTCTTACATGTGCAGTGTGTCCATTCCATTTCGAATACATGGCTGGACTGTGTAATAATGTTAAAGCACGGTAAAGGATGGGAATGGGATCAAAGGAACCAGGACGTCAGTCTCATGTAAGATATGAGCTGGTGAAGGCTGGGGCAGAGATTGGGAGAAACTACAGTGAGATATGAAATTAGGATTTGAATGAAGGGAGAGCTGGTCTGCACTGGGAGGAGATGAAGGCAGTTGAGGCAGCCACACGGATCGTCTCAATATTTGAGATGAAAAGATCGACAGGCATCTTGCACCACACTGGAGGTGAAAATAATGGAAATGGGGAAAGTGATAAGAGAAGGTGATTAGTAATAGAGAAGAGGTGTTTGGAATTGTCTTAATAATTGGAGTATTGCGTGCAGTTCTGGTCACCGCATTATAGGAAGGATGTGGAAGCTTTGGAAAGGGTGCAGAGGAGATTTACTAGGATGTTGCCTGGTATGGAGGGAAGGTCTTACGAGGAAAGGCTGAGGGACTTGAGGTTGTTTTCGTTGGAGAGAAGGAGGAGGAGAGATGACTTAATAGAGACATATAAGATAATCAGAGGGTTAGATAGGGTGGATAGTGAGAGTCTTTTTCCTCGGATGGTGATGGCAAACACGAGGGACATAGCTTTAAGTTGAGGGGTGATAGATATAGGACAGATGTTAGAGGTAGTTTCTTTACTCAGAGAGTAGTAGGGACGTGGAACGCCCTGCCTGCAACAGTAGTAGACTCGCCAACTTTAAGGGCATTTAAGTGGTCATTGGATAGACATATGGATGAAAATGGAATAGTGTAAGTCAGATGGTTTCACAGGTCGGCACAACATCGAGGGCCGAAGGGCCTGTACTGCGCTGTAATGTTCTAATTCTAATTAACCTTCCAGGAAGTTTTGGCCATGGTGCTAGGGAGAGATTGCATTGCTTGAGATGATTCAAGTAGATTCAACACAGAGAAACAAATTTGTTACGTGTATTTAAAAAAAAACTTTTTGCTTGACTGCCATGTAGTTATTTCATGCAGTAAAATAAACAAATAGTAGAAGCTGCCCTTTTCATTTTATTTTCTCTGTTTTCTTGGCTTGATTTCTGTTAATTTCTTCCTTTCACAAATCAGTTGTCTTAATTACACATTTCTGACTATTCATCAGAGAAAGCAGCAGGAACTGAAATCATTATAATTATCACATACTACGCGTGAGATTAGCTTCTACCATGCCTGCTAATTGCAATGCACACAGCTGCATTTTTCATTGGTTAACTGGCAGAAACATATCTAGAATAAGATAAATGTACATGGGTTTCTTGGCTTTGAACAAAAAGCATAGATGAAAGAATGAATGAGTGTACCTTGTTTCATAAATTGAGAAATATTAGATCCAAACCACATAAAATAGAAGCTCAGAACTATACAGTGAAGTGGAATAAATCTGAATTTGACAAATTTTATTTTGGATGTGTGTTCTTCAATAGCTGTTTCCTGTTGCCTAATAAAAGAACCATAACATTTGCCAGCTTGATTAAGTTGTCAGCAGGCTTGCCTTTGGATTGAAAGGTTGTGGATTTGAACCTTGTGACAGTCCAGCACAGTATTGTTATCGATGCCATGTTTCAGAACAGAATTTAAGCCAATGTCCTGCCTACCTGCCTCGATTTGCATCAAAGTTGTCGTGATTCGATTCAAAGAAGAGCAAGGTGTTTTGTCAGGTTCCATTCCTTCCTTAATCTGTAGCACCTAAAACAGATGGATTGGTCATTCATTTCATAACTGTTTATGCAATGTTGCTGGCACACACAGCTGACACACTTGCCTGCACAACAGTCACTGCAGAATTGCAATTCGGTGTGCGATGGACTTTGAGACATTTCAAGTTTTATCTGTTGCATTTTAGAAATGACTAGTATTTTGACTTTTTTTCTGCAAGATTATTTTGTTAGGACAAATTTTGCTTTGAGACCTCACACACTGAGTCTGTATTGGAAAGGCAGGCCCTTAAATTGCAGTTGTGTTGGTGGATGTAGACTGGGCAGATCATGGTGGTGGGGGCTCAATGTGGAGCAGTACCTGGACCTCCAGGCTTCTGACCCATTAAAAGGAAAGAACTTGGGGAGTAAATTCGATTAGGTTAGCTCTATTATTTAGTTCATTCTTTTCCATTGATTCAGTTTTTCAATATCTATTCTTGAAGACATCAGACTGCATCTTGGATGCACAGGGATTTTGTTTACTGCTACCAACTCTTTGGGCTGAATTTTTGCCCGAGAGGCAAGAAACAGGAGCCAGGTCTGTTTTTGGGTCAGAAACCCGCCTCCAGTGAGAAACTGATTAAAGTTCGGACTTTCATGGGGGGTGAGCCCTTTAGTACGGAGACAGGTTTCCTGTCCATTTAGAGCCAGAGCGGGCGGGAATAGAGGTAAGCCAGATGAAAACTGGGCATCCATGAGGCGCTGTGGGCCATCAGCAGCAGCAGAATAGTACTCAGCCACAATCTGTAACCTCATGGCCCTGCATATTCCCCACTCTACCATTACCATCAAGCCAGGAGACCAACCCTGGTTCAATGAAGCGTGCAGGAGTGCATGCCAGGAGCAGCACCAGGCATTCCTCAAAATGAGGTGTGAACCTGGTGAAGCTACAACACAGGACTATCTGCATGATAAACTGCGTAAGCAGCATGTGATAGACAGAGCTAAGCGATCCCATAACCAACGGATCAGATCTAAGCTCTGCAGTCCTGCCGCATCTAGCTGTGAATGGTGGTGGACAATTAAACAATGAACTGGAGGAGGTGGCTCCACAAATATCCCAATCCTCAATGATGGGGGAGCCCAGCACATCAGTGCGAAAGATAAGGCTGAAGCATTTGCAACAGTCTTCAGCCAGAAGTGCCGAGTTGATGATCCATCTCGGCCTCCTCCTGAAGTCCCCAGCATCGCAGATGCCAGACTTCAACCAATTCGATTCACTCCGCGTGATATCAAGAAACGACTAAAGGCACTGGATACTGCAAAGGCTATGAACCTTGACAATATTCCGGCAATAGTACTGAAGACCTGTGCTCCAGAACTTGCCGCACTCCTAGCCAAGCTGTTCCAGTACAGCTACAACACTGGTATCTACCCTGCAATGTGGAAAATTGCCCAGGTATGTCCTGTACACAAAAAGCAGGACAAGTCCAACGCAGCCAATTACCGTCCCATCAGCCTACTCTGAATCATCAATAAAGTGATGGAAGGTGTCATCAACAGTGCCATCAAGCAGCACTTGCTTAGCAATAACCTGCTCAGTGATGCTCAGTTTGGGTTCTGCCAGAGCCACTCAGCCCCTGACCTCATTACAGCCTTGGTTCAAACATGGACAAAACAGCTGAACTCAAGAGGTGAGGTGAGAGTGACTGCCCTTGACATCAAGGCAGCATTTGACCAAGTATGGCATCAAGGAGCCCTAGCAAAACTAAGATCAATGAGAATCAGGGGGAAAGCCCTCCGCTGGCTGGAGTCATACCTAGTGCAAAGGAGATGGTTGTACTTGTTGGAGGTCAATCATCTGAGCTCCAGGACATCACTGCAGGAGTTCCTCAGGGTAGTGTCCTAGGCCCAACCATCTTCAGCTGCTTCATCAATGACCTTCCTTCAATAATAAGGTCAGAAGTGTGGATGTTCGCTGATGATTGCACGATGTTCAGCACCATTCGTGACTCCTCAGATACTGAAGCAGTCTGTGTTGAAATGCAGCAAGACCTGGACAATATCCAGGCTTGGGCTGAAAAGTAGCAAGTAACATTCGCGCCACACAAGTGCCAGGCAATGACCATCTCCAACAAGAGAGAATCTAACCATCTCCCCTTGACATTCAATGGCATTTCCATCGCTGAATCCCCCACTATCAACATCCTAGAGGCTACCATTGACCAGAAACTGAACTGGAGTAGCCATATAAATACCGTGGCTACAAGAGCAGGTCAGAGGCCAGGAATCCTGTGGCGAGTAACTCACCACCTGACTCCCCAAAGCCTGTCCACCATCTACAAGGCACAAGTCAGGAGTGTGATGGAATACTCTCCACTTGCCTGGATGGGTGCAGCTCCAACAACACTCAAGAAGCTCGACACCATCCAAGACAAAGCAGCCCGCTTGATTGGCACCCCATCGACAAACATTCACTCCCTCCACCACCGACGCACAGTGGCAGCAGTGTGTACCATCTACAAGATGCACTGCAGCACTGCAACAAGGCTCTTTAGACAGCACCTTACAAACCTGCGACCTCTACCAACTAGAAGGACAAGGGCAGCAAATCCATGGGAACACCACCACCTGCAAGTTCCCCTCCAAGTCACACACCATCCTGACTTGGAACTATATCGTTGTTACTTCACTGTCGCTGGGTCAAAATCGTGGAACTCCCTTCCGAACAGCACTATGGGTGTACCTACCCCACATGGACTGCAGCGGTTCAAGAAGGCAGCTCATCACCACCTTCTCAAGGGCAATTAGGGATGGGCAATAAATGCTGGCCTGGCCAGCGACGCCCACATCCCATGAATGAATAAAAAAAATGTGTGGGCCTCATTTAAACACCCCACGGCAACCATCACTGAGGCTGCTGGTTGTTCTGAAGGAAAGATCTGCAGTTTGTGCCAAAGCCTTCTACTTCAGAGGGAAGCGAGATGTCACAGGGGAGCCAGAGACCTGGTACCCAGGGCAGGGCAGCCCCTCGTTTCATCGATGTCGACCTAGATCTAAAGCTATAAGCAGTGAGGGAGAGGATGGAGGTCCTTTTGTTAGAGGGTGGCAGGAGAAGGTCACCTCACCATGCAACAGAGGCACCTCTCTGTTCAGCATCATCTCCCTCTGCCTCCTTTTCCTGTCTTACCTCCTGTTCCTCTCCCAGTGTGCTATCTCCTTCCAGGGCCTCACCGTCCTCAAGATCCTCACCTATCTGTTGGTCCATATTATGGTGAGCACAGCAAATGACCACGATGAACGAGACTCTTGTAGGAGGGTATTGGAGGGCACCACCTGACCAAAATCACATCTCCAGAAGCCCGATGACCTGCTCAATGTTTGTCCTGCTGAGCAGGTGTCATTGGTTGGAACACCTCAATGCTTCTGCCTGGGGTTCCCGTACAGGACTTAGTAGCCATCTCTTCAAGGGATTTCCGATGTTCTCTCGGATCCATCCATAGACTTTGGGGTTGGAGTGAAAATCTGAGGCAGCCTGGATTGGCAGAGGATGAAGGTGTCATGGCAGCTGCCAGGAAAGCCAGCTGACACATGGAGGAATCTCTTGTGGTCAAAGACCAGTTGGACGTGAAGAAGTGGAAGCCCTTCCTGTTGTTGGATCTCACTGGCCAGTCACTGGGTGCCTTGATGGCCACGTGTGCAATCGATGACGCTGTGCTGCTTGAGGAATCCAGCGATGGAGGCAAATCCCATTACCCTCTGTCCCTGTGAGGTCATGTCTGTCTTTAAATTAATGTGCTGTCCAGCTCTGGTAGAGGGAGCATGAGTGACCAGCAAGATGCAGTGATGTGCAGCCATTTTGGAGATCCCAGTAAGGATCCGCAGCTGATCCTTGGAAGGACCCAGAAGTGAAGAATTTTAAGGCCACATTGACTTTGACAGGCGCCGGCAGTGTTTGGTGACCAATGCTGCGAAGTGCAAGGTTTTTGGCAACGAGGGCACAGATGTCTATAACCCTCTGCCTGGAGAGTCGCAGTCTCCTACGGCACTCGTTCTCGGTCATCTCCAGGTAGCTTCATCTTCGGTGGTTGTTCCTATATTGAGAGTTTGGCCTCAGTTGCCGTCCTGCCCCTCTATCCCGTGCCCTCCAGATGCCTGGGGTTCGGACCTTCCTATGAAGTGTTTTGCCCCTCATCGCCACTGGGCCCAAAATCTGACAGTCATGTCCCCATTGCCAGCTGGAGCCTTCCTTCTGGGGAGGTGGCCACCCAGTTGTCCTTGACAGCCTTGCCCCCTGCTCTTCTGCCCCCACAATGCCAAAGGGGTGCCAACCCCATTCAAAGCCCAAGCGCTGAGTGCCCACTCTCCCTGTCACCTTTGCAGCACCAAGGGCACCCTCTTACCAAGTGCCATTCCCCCTTTGTCCTGCTGACCCTGGGGCATCCATGACTGGCTCCCCACTCTGTACCCACCTACCTTCAGCTGGTTAGTTTCTGAAGGCACAGGTAACCTATCCAGCACTTTAAAAATCAAAACTGCAACTCCTTAATAGATCTTAATTGGTCTGGATTGAAGAAGCAGCAGGATTCTTGTCCCATCCTTTCCTTCACCACATTACTGATTATTGCCGGTGCTGGGATTGGCACCTTTAAATTGGCACACCTCCTGGTGGCCTATTTTCGTGGCCCCTCCCCACCTCCGTTCCTGTCTTTGTGGGAGCCCCCGAAAAATCAGCCCTTTATCTCTGGAGGTGGACTTAGCACCAAAAGATTATGCTTTATTTTATAGACAATGACGTAAACCCTTAACGCCATAAGAAATTCATTAGTGTGGCTTGATATAAGAGGTACATGCCATGATTGGTTTCATTGTTTAATTAAAGGTTTCTTTTGCTGCATCTGCTTTCTGGATTTTATCATGTGCAACTTGGCAGGACGGCCTATATTTGAATTTCTCTGCTGCTAATTTGATTCATGAATATTATAGCAGATGTACTGTGACACAGTTCGCTGTCCTCTTACCAATTATGGCTTCTGTCAGTCCACTTATGTCAATTTTTTATGACTATGAGATTTTATAAGTGACAGTAAATCAAGTTTTAAATTAAAAACAGTGTGCAAACAAATAAAGCCTCAGAGATTTTGATTTATTCAGTCACTAAGATAAATATAATAGGAATACTAATAGCATAAAAGAAATGCCTTCCCAGCTTCTGTTGCTCAGAAGGGAAGGGGGAAGAGGAGCAGAGCATTAGTCATTGGGGACTCCATAGTTAGGGGAACAGATAGGAGGTTCTGTGGGAACGAGAGAGACTCACGGTGTGTTGCCTCCCAGGTGCCAGGGTTCGTGATGTCTCGGATCGTGTTTTTGGGATCCTTAAGGGGGAGGGGGAGCAGCCCCAAGTCGTGGTCCACATAGGCACCAACGACATAAGTAGGAAGAGAGATGGGGATTTAAGGCAGAAATTCAGGGAGCTAGGGTGGAAGCTTAGAGCGAGAACAAACAGAGTTGTTATCTCTGGGTTGTTGCCCGTGCCACGTGATAGCGAAGCGAGGAATAGGGAGAGAGAGGAGTTGAACACGTGGCTGCAGGGATGGTGTAGGAGGGAGGGTTTTGGTTTCCTGGATAATTGGGGCTCTTTCTGGGGTAGGTGGGACCTCTACAAACAGGATGGTCTTCACCTGAACCAGAGGGGTACCAATATCCTGGGGGGGGAGATTTGCTAGTGCTCTTCGGGGGGGGGTTTAAACTAATTCAGCAGGGGAATGGGAACCTAAATTGTAGTTCCAGTGTACAGGATGTTGAGAGTAGTGAGGTCAGGGATAAGGTTACAAGGATGCAAGAGGGCACTGGCAAGCAAGAACTTGGTTTAAAGTGTGTCTACTTCAACGCCAGGAGCATCCGGAATAAGGTGGGTGAGCTTGCAGCATGGGTTGGTACCTGGGATCTCGATGTAGTGGCCATTTCGGAGACATGGGTAGAGCAGGGGCAGGAATGGATGTTGCAGGTTCCGGGATTTAGATGTTTCAGTAAGAACAGAGAAGATGGTAAAAGAGGGGGGGGGGGGGGGTGTGGCATTGTTAATCAAGGAGAGTATTACAGCGGCAGAAAGGACGTTTGAGGACTCGTCTACTGAGGTAGTATGGGCCGAGGTTAGAAACAGGAGAGGAGAGGTCACCCTGTTGGGAGTTTTCTATAGACCTCCGAATAGTTCCAGAGATGTAGAGGAAAGGATAGCGAAGATGATTCTCGACAGGGGCGAGAGTAACAGGGTAGTTGTTATGGGGGACTTTAACTTTCCAAATATTGACTGGAAATACTATAGTTCGAGTACTTTAGATGGGTCAGTTTTTGTCCAGTGTGTGCAGGAGGGTTTTCTGACACAGTATGTAGACAGGCCAACCAGGGGCGATGCCACATTGGATTTGGTACTGGGTAATGAACCCGGCCAGGTGTTCGATTTAGATGTAGGTGAGCACTTTGGTGATAGTGATCACAATTCGGTTAGTTTACCTTAGCGATGGGCAGGGACAGGTATATACCGCAGGGCAAGAATTATAGCTGGGGGAAAGGAAATTATGATGCGATTAGGCAAGATTTAGGATGCGTAGGATGGGGAAGGAAACTGCAGGGGATGGGCACAATCGAAATGTGGAGCTTATTCAAGGAGCAGCTACTGCGTGTCCTTGATAAGTATGTACCTGTCAGGCAGGGAGGAAGTTGTCGAGCGAGGGAGCCGTGGTTTACTAAAGAAGTTGAAGCGCTTGTCAAGAGGAAGAAGAAGGCTTATGTTAGGATGAGACGTGAAGGCTCAGTTAGGGCGCTTGAGAGTTACAAGCTAGCCAGGAAGGATCTAAAGGGAGAGCTAAGAAGAGCAAGGAGAGGACACGCGAAGTCATTGGCGGATAGGATCAGGGAAAACCCTAAGGCTTTCTATAGGTATATCAGGAATAAAAGAATGACTAGAGTTAGATTAGGGCCAATCAAGGATAGTAGTGGGAAGTTGTGTGTGGAATCAGAGGAGATGGGGAAGCGTTAAATGAATATTATTCGTCAGTATTTACAGTAGAGAAAGAAAATGTTGTCGAGGAGAATACTGAGATTCAGACTACTAGGCTAGATGGGATTGAGGTTCACATGGAGGAGGTGTTAGCAATTTTGGAAAGTGTGAAAATAGATAAGTCCCCTGGGCCAGATGGGATTTATCCTAGGATTCTCTGGGAAGCCAGGGAGGAGATTGCAGAGCCTTTGATCTTTATGTCGTCATTGTCGACAGGAATAGTGCCGGAAGACTGGAGGATAGCAAATGTTGTCCCCTTGTTCAAGAAGGGGAGTAGAGACAGCCCTGGTAATTATAGACCTGTGAGCCTTACTTCGGTTGTGGGTAAAATGTTGGAAAAGGTTATAAGAGACAGGATTTATAATCATCTTGAAAAGAATAAATTCATTAGCGATAGTCAGCACAGTTTTGTGAAGGGTAGGTCGTGCCTCACAAACCTTATTGAGTTTTTCGAGAAGGTGACCAAACAGGTGGATGAGGGTAAAGCAGTGGATGTGGTGTATATGGATTTCAGTAAGGCGTTTGATAAGGTTCCCCACAGTAGGCTATTGCAGAAAATACGGAAGTATGGGGTTGAAGGTGATTTAGAGCTTTGGATCAGAAATTGGCTCGCTGAAAGAAGACAGAGGGTGGTGGTTGATGGCAAATGTTCATCCTGGAGTTTAGTTACTAGTGGTGTACCGCAAGGATCTGTTTTGGGGCCACTGCTGTTTGTCATTTTTATAAATGACCTGGAAGAGGGTGTAGAAGGGTGGGTTAGTAAATTTGCGGATGACACGAAGGTCGGTGGAGTTGTGGATAGTGCCGAAGGATGTTGTAGGGTACAGAGGGACATAGATAGGCTGCAGAGCTGGGCTGAGAGATGGCAAATGGAATTTAATGCGGAAAAGTGTGAGGTGATTCATTTTGGAAGGAGTAACAGGAATGCAGAGTACTGGGCTAATGGGAAGATTCTTGGTAGTGCAGATGAGCAGAGAGATCTTGGTGTCCAGGTACATAAATCCCTGAAAGTTGCTACCCAGGTTAATAGGGCTGTTAAGAAGGCATATGGTGTGTTAGCTTTTAGTAGTAGGGGAATCGAGTTTCGGAGCCACGAGGTCATGCTGCAGCTGTACAAAACTCTGGTGAGACCGCACCTGGAGTATTGCGTGCAGTTCTGGTCACCGCATTATAGGAAGGATGTGGAAGCTTTGGAAAGGGTGCAGAGGAGATTTACTAAGATGTTGCCTGGTATGGAGGGAAGGTCTTACGAGGAAAGGCTGAGGGACTTGAGGTTGTTTTCGTTGGAGAGAAGGAGGAGGAGAGGTGACTTAATAGAGACATATAAGGTAATCAGAGGGTTAGATAGGGTGGATAGTGAGAGTCTTTTTCCTCGGATGGTGATGGCAAACACGAGGGGACATAGCTTTAAGTTGAGGGGTGATAGATATAGGACAGATATCAGAGGTAGTTTCTTTACTCAGAGAGTAGTAGGGGCGTGGAACGCCCTGCCTGCAACAGTAGTAGACTCGCCAACTTTAAGGGCATTTAAGTGGTCATTGGATAGACATATGGATGAAAATGGAATAGTGTAAGTCAGATGGTTTCACAGGTCGGCGCAACATCGAGGGCCGAAGGGCCTGTACTGCGCTGTAATGTTCTAATTCTAATTGGCATTAACCTATAGTTTGATTTTCACATTAATCACCTAGTTTTGGCAGAAGATGTCAAGAAATGTATCAGTGTGGTAATTTGGTCGCAAAAATGACTAGCTGGTGATTAACTTGTTTTGTCATGGTAGTACCTCCTCCTATTTCTTTCAATTTATTCCTTTGCCGCCCCCTCCCCATTCCAGGGACCTCTGAATCAAATGCCAGTGTGTGTCAGAGGCCTCCACCTTTGGCACTTCTAAGCTGGACAAGTGAAGGCAGCCAGTGACAACTTGTAAATGTTAAACTTTTACATAATAAATTTGATTTGAAAGTAAATGTTGTGTAGCTACGGATTGGGACTTGAACTTTGTTTTTGTTGCCTATGTCCTGGGTTCCTGACATGTTCTCAGCACCCCTCCCCCACCCTGCCAGCCCTTCATAACTTACCTGAAATTAGACTTGGGAAAGCTACCTATCCCAGAGGAATAGAGACCTAATTTTAATGATGAAGTTCCAGTATACAGTGTTGACACCAGGTGAGATTACAGCACATAGGCTAAAAGAAAACTCCTCCATAGTTTCAATGACTGTGTTCAAACTGCTTGGTAAGCCTTCCAATAGCTGGTGTAACTACTTATGTGGTGAAAGCAATTTTTTTCTCATAGCTGGGCCATGGAAATTCACATGTCTGTACTACTCAGTGGAACTGAGCTGTCTCCTGGTCTGTCCCTGCCACCAGCTCACTAGTGCTGGTGCTTCACCACATGCAGATCCCCCTAATTAATTCTCTAACACATTCAGGATGCTAATCTCTATGTTGGTGCTATCGAGGGAAATAGCATGTGACGGTGCCTCCTCACAAGGTTTCTTTTCTGCTGAGGAGCCACCGCCTTCGTGCTGTAGCTGCTGAGAAGGACCTAGATGAAAGAGAACATTGAGAAGCTGTGCAGCAGCAGATGACTGGCATCACAATGCAGCTTGATTCTTTTGTGTTTTTCTGCAATTTCTGAAGGGGTTGCAAGCAACAGTCAGCCATCCTTTCAGATTAGCCCTTGACCTCAAAGTGTCTTATTCTGACAATTCTGGAAGAGGCACTAATTTCCAGCATTAGCTGCTCTAGCTGCAACAGCACAATGCCTTCCCTGGTCTAACTTCTCACCCTTATGTTATATGCAGTTTTGTCCTGTGTAAATCTTCTGCTTGTTGTCCACATGCTGACAATGAGAAAAAGCAGAATGCAACCATGATGGGGAGGTATGAATGGAAAGCATGTGACTGGAGTGTGAAGTAAGAAATGGGGCTATAAAGAGAAGTTGCTGATTCTGCAAAAGCTACAAAGTGAGAAGAGAATTCTATAATGGCAGATGTGAAGGGAATTGTGAAGAGGGGGACAGGGGAAATGATTATTGCAATGTATTGTTGAGAAGGATGGAGAAATTAAGTACTGTACTCACTGTTGCTTCTCTTGTTACGTCATTGAAGTGCTTCCTGCACTGCATCCATGTTTTAGGAACGATAATTCCAGAGTTAACAGTCTCCACAATATCTTTCCATTCTTGGTGCATATCATGTTTTGGGATCCCCCTGCCAGTGACTGGAAAGAGAACTTCCATCCTTCTTGTGATCTCTTCTGTGATGACCTTCAGGGAGGCGTGAGAGAACTTTGGGACTTGCCCACGACTCACTTTTCAATGGTTTCTTCCTCCACCACTCGAAGAGCAAAATCAGCCAAAGGAGAATGCAATCTTGCATTTGGGGATGCATTTCTGTTATAGAACATAGAACAGTACAGGCCCTTCGGCCCTCGATGTTGTGCCAAACCTTTAACCTACTCTAAGATCAAACTAACTACCTACCCTTCATTCTACTATCATCCATGTACCTATCCAAGTGTCACTTAAATGTCCCTAATGTATCTGCTTCTATTACCACCGCTGGCAGCGCATTCCACGCACCCACCACTCTCTGTGTAAAGAACCTACCTCTGACATCTCCCCGAAACCTTCCTCCAATCACCTTAAAATTATGCCCCCTGGTGATAGCCCTTTCCACCCTGGGAAAAAGTCTCTGGCTATCCACTCTATCTATGCCTCTCATCATCTTGTACCCCTCTATCAAGTCACCTCTCATCCTTCTTCGCTCCAATGAGAAAAGCCCTAGCTCCCTCAATCTTTCTTCGTAAGACATGCCCTCCAGTCCAGGCAGCATCCTGGTAAATCTCCTCTGCACTCTCTCTAAATCTTCCACATCCTTCCTATAATGAGGCGACCAGAACTGAACACAATATTCCAAGTGTGGTCGAACCAGGGCCTTATAGAGCTGCAGCATAACCTTGCGGCTCTTAAACTCAATCCCCCTGTTAATGAAAGCCAACACCCCATACGCCTTCTTAACAACCCTATCAACTTGAGTGGCAACTTTGAGCGATCTATGGACATGGACCCCAAGATCCCTCTGTTCCTCCACACTACCAAGAACCCTTTAATCTTTAAGCCTGTATTCTGCATTCAAATTCGACCTTCCAAAATGAATCACTTCACACTTTTCCAGGTTAAAATCCATCTGCCACTTCTCAGCCCAGCTCTGCATCCTGTCAATGTCCCATTGCAACCCACAACAGCCTTCCACACTATCCACAACTCCAACAACCTTCGTGTCATCGGCAAACTTGCTAACCCAGCCTTCCACTTCCTCATCCAAGTCATTTATAAAAATCACAAAAAGCAGAGGTCCCAGAACAGATCCCTGCGGAACACCGCTGGTCACCGAGCTCCATGCTGAATACTTTCCATCTACTACCATCCTCTGTCTTCAATGGGCCAGCCAATTTTGTATCCAGACAACCAACTTTTTCCCTGTATCCCATGCCTCCTCACTTTCTGAATGAGCCTACCATGGGGAACCTTATCAAACGCCTTGCTAAAATCCATATACCCCACATCCACTGCTCTTCCTTCATCAATGTGTTTTGTCACATCTTCAAAGAATTCAATAAGGCTTGTGACGCATGACCTGCCCCTCACAAAGCCATGCTGACTGTCTCTAATCAAACCATGCTTTTCCAAATAATCATAAATCCTGTCTCTTAGAATCCTCTCCAATAATTTGCCCACTACCGACGTAAGACTGACTGGTCTATAATTCCCAGGGTTATCCCTATTCCCTTTCTTGAACAAGGGAACAACATTTGCCACCCTCCAATCATCCGGAACTACTCCAGTGGACAGTGAGGAGCAAAGATCATCGCCAAAGGCGCAGCAATCTCTTCCCTCGCTTCCTGTAATATCCTTGGGTATATCCCGTCTGGTCCCGGGGACTTATCTGTCCTCATATCATTCAAAATTTCCAGCACATCCTCCCTCTTAACCTCAACCTGTTCGAGCATATCAGCCTGTTCCACACTGTCCTCACAAACGACCAGGTCCCTCTCACTAGTGAATACTGAAGCAAAGTATTAATTTAGGACCTCCCCTACCTCCTCCGACTCCAGGCACAAGTTCACTCCACTATCCCTGATCGGCCCTACCCTCACTCTGGCCATCCACTTGTTCCTCACATAAGTGTAGAACGCCTTGGGATTTTCCTTAATCCTACCCGCCAAGACTTTTTCATGTCCCCTTCTAGCTCTCCTAAGTCCATTCTTCAGTTCCTTCCTGGCTACCTTGTAACCCTCTAGAGCCCTGTCTGATCCTTGCTTCCTCAACCTTAAGTAAGCTTCCTTCTTCCTCTTGACTAGCTGTTCCACATCTCTTGTCATCCAAGGTTCCTTCACCCTACCATCCCTTCCTTGCCTCATCGGGACAAACCTATCCTGCAGTCGCAGCAAGTGCTCCCTAAACAACCTCCACATTTCTGTCGTGCATTTCCCTGAGAACATCTGTTCCCAGTTTATGCTCCCCAGTTCCTGCCTAATAGCATTGTAATTCCCCCTCCCCCAATTAAAAATTTTCCCATCCCGTCTGCTCCTGTCCCTCTCCATGATTATAGTAAAGGTCAGGGAGTTGTGATCACTATCACCGAAATGCTCTCCCACCGAGAGATCTGCCACCTGGCCTGGTTCGTTGCCAAGCACCAAGTCCAACATAGCCTCCCCTCTAGTCGGCCTATCTATATATTGAGTCAGGAAACCTTCCTGGACACACCTGACAAAAACTGCTCCATCCAAACTATTTGCACTAAGGAGGTTCCAATCAATATTAGGGAAGTTGAAGTCACCCATGACAACAACCCTGTTACTTCTGCACCTTTCCAAAATCTGCCTCCCAATCTGTTCCTCCGTGTCTCTGTTGCTATTGGGGAGTCTATAGAAAACTCCCAACAAAGTGACTGCTCCTTTCCTGTTTTTGACTTCCACCCATAATGACTCAGTAGACAAACCCTCCTCGATGACCTCCCTTTCTGCAGCTGTGATACTATCCCTGATTAGCAATGCCACTCCCCCACCTCTTTTACCTCCCTCCCTGTTCCTTTTGAAACATCTAAACCCTGGAACATCCAACATCCATTCCTGCCCCTGTGATATCCACGTCTCCGTAATGGCCACAACATCGTAGCTCCAAGTACTGATCCATGCTCTAAGTTCATCACCCTTATTTCTGACACTTCTTGCGTTAAAATAGACACACTTCAACCCATCATACTGGCTGCAACTTTGTCGTGTCAATTGTCTAACCTTCCTCACAGACTCTCTGCACTCGGTATCTGCCTGTTCAACAGCTACCCCATCCACTGATCCGTTATAAATAAGCCTCTGCAGGTCCTCTGGAAATTGGGCTCTGAAAGCATTTCCATCGTGTTAGCATATCAGGAGGGAAACTGGCCAGTCAAATTAAAATGTGGCCTGAGAGTTAGGATAGGCCAGGTCTAAAACTTTCCGTAGTGGGTGATTCCCACTCTCCTCAATATCCATCTGTCCAAAATGTGCCCAGAGTTAAAATCAGAGCCAATATCTAGAAACAGCTGTAATCTTAAACATTCAGATGAAACCTCATCTAAGCTAATTATTTTAATTTAAAAATTCATGTTGCAAAATTAATTTTAGTCTAATTTGAAGGAACTTGGCAGTCAAAACACATGGAAAGAATTGTAACAGATGTATCTGCATGCAAATCTAATTTTTCAGGCTTTCAGGAGGTCCATCAGGACCTTGGTCAAGAACTTCAATCTCGAGCCGCCTTTTTCTTAATTTGAGGAATATGAATTTCTTTATGTTTGGTTGGCAGCTCTCGTTCTTTGAACATTTGTCCTCTCTCTCGGCCTTTCTACTTGTTTTGGCAGGGGCTTCGACAAAAATAAGTGTTGCACTTTGAAAAATCTTATACTCGGTTAGTTTATAGTTTTCTGGGAGGCAAGAAAATAATTAAAATATGCCATTTCTTCCAGAAGCAACAGTCTTCTTCTTTGGCCTCCTTGTCTCGAGAGACAATGGGAAGCGCCTGGAGGTGGTCAGTGGCTTGTGCAACAGTATTCTAAAGAAAAATGTTGTATGGTTTAATTTCATATCTGTAGCCTTCATGTTGTGAGACCATGTCAAGGTAATACTTCAAAATTGTGTTGTAACTAGCAATTAGCTGAATATATTTTGTTTCGTCACGAGATGACATGACATGATGAATTTTGGATAGTTTAAAGAAACGGAGTGATTACACTTCGATTGAATGAGACAGCTTGTCATTATACTCTGTGATGTTGACATAGGATGCAATTCTTTCAAGAGCTTTTTGCTTTGAAATGGCAATACCAAGCCTGTAATTTTCCCACGAGATGAGAGTTTGGGACATTAATAGGTAAAAAGTGTGTGACTGGAAATGCTCGATGTCTTAGTGCCATCTTTCAGGTGAGACATTAAATCATGGCTCCATCTCCCTCTCATGTATGTGAAAAAAAATTCCATGGCCCAATTCAAAAAGAACCAAGTAGTTCTCCCAGTGTCCTGAGCAGCATTTATCCTTCAGCCAACATTGTTAAAAGATCATCTTGTCATTTATCTCATTGTTTTTTCTATGGGATCTTGCCATACACAAAATGGCTGTCATATATTTCCATACACTGCAACAGTGAGTCCACTTCAAAAAGTTAATTCATTACCTGTGAAGTGCTCTTGGAATTTCTGAAGTTGTGAAAGGTGTTACAAAAATAGAAGGTCTTACTTATTTCCTTTATTTATCATTCTTTGTTTCCCCAACTGCATTGTTACAATGGACTGATATAGTATTTCATACTGCTTGAAACAAGAAGGGATTTGTAAGAAAACAAAAAACATAGTGGTCATTTCTGGTGAGACCTCAATGTTGCACAGATCTGTTCCATTAGTGACATCTTGGGTACTATGCAAGAGTGCATGTGCAAACAAAAAGAACTTTCTTTCTCGAGGAATATTGAACAGGTCACCAGAAACTTGTTGGTATGTTTCCTGTTTTTATATACAAGCCAGGCTCCATATTCGTGTCTTTTATAAACGAATTTAGTTGAAAAAAAACTGCCAATACATATTAAAAAGACCACTGTAAATTCCGAACAATCCAGATAATATATCAATCTTTACCAGCAGTATACACAATTGGCACATATATAATGGTGTTATGCACTCAGCTTCCACTACACAGACCTTTCTGTCTCTTGAGTTCACAGGTCATATTTATTCTTGAAGTGAAGCTAGTGATACACTTCATCATTTTCCTTCAAAGAATAAAGCAAAAGGAAAGATTATACTTGAGTCCCTATTGACTTGCTCAGTACTTTTCTTCACGACATGACATGAAGCAGAAGTCCTCCAGACTCATTGTCTTCACAAGGTCAGAAAATGCCAAAAGGTCATAGTTGGTCACTCAGCATCTATTTAAAAAAAAGCATGAAGGGTTACACCTCAAATGTTAACCCATCCTTTCTTTTTACAGTTTCTGATCAACCTGGTGTGCATTACCAGCATTTTCTGTTTCAGATTTATAGCATTTGGCACTGTTTTTCTTTATGTATTCTACATAAAAATATATATTGGCCTTTGAGTCAGAAGGTTGTGAGTTTATATCCAACCTCAGACACTCGAGCACACAATCTAGGCTGGCACTTCAGTGCAGTACTGAGGTGGTGCTGCAGTAACGGAGGTGCCATCTTTCAGTTGAGATGTTAAACTGAGGTCCCGTTTGTGCTTTCAGGAGACGTAAAGATACCACAGCACTATTCAAAGAATTGCAGGGGAGTTCTCCTGGTATCATGGGTAACATGTATCTCTCCACTAACACCACTGAAACAGGTCATTTATTTCAGTGCTCTTTGTGGGAGTTTGCTGTGTACAAATTGCCATCTTTTCTACATTACAACAGTGACTATACTTCATTGGCTGCAAAACACTGTGGGACATCCTGGAATAATAAAATGTGTAACATAAATGCAAGTCTTTTACAAGATGTCATTCCTTTTACACTGCTGGTACCTAATAATAATGAAAAACAATGTCTTTCATTTTCTTTTACAAGCTAGTTTGAATAAATCATTCAACTTCAGTGAGATGTGACAACTTCTCCATGCTAATTCATATGCTTCTGAATCTGTTCTTGATTAAGAAAATTTTTCAGTGCTTTTATAAAAATATTGAAGCTGTCAGGAACAATGAACAAATGCACCATTGAAGGCATTTGGCCGGATTTTCCTTTTACTGCCTGTTTTCAGTGCATTGAATAAAATGGGGCAGTGTGACCTGCCACCACAATATTGTCCCCGAAAGCATTGTTTCAAAATTATTCTTGGTGAAAGCTACCATTCTGCTGTAACCTCCACCTGAAGTATGCCCCAACATGTATAAATAAGACAGTGTAAGTGTGGCCAAAGCTTTTACATTGTTTCTCCCAAATGTTGTCTGCAGCCTGTCATTGCCTAGATGGGAGAGTGAGCAGTGTGGTGGTATCCTTGAGGAAGATACTGCTTGCTCATTGAGATATCTGAAACTTGATGAAACTTTTCCTAGACATTGATTATTTGCTGTTTTCTGCTTTGGAGCATCTCTGCAGACTTTTCCTGCCATTGGAGAATGGGTTTCCCAATAGGAATCTCTCTCTTGACCTGTATTATGAAGAGGAATAGTATGATCAAATTGAATAAGTTGGACTTGAAGAACATGGATTGACACATCACAGAAGACAATATTGGATTTCTCTGCCCATCAGTGCCTCAGAAGGAAGCATTTTCCTCCTCTTTCCCCTAGGTGACTGGGGAATTATGTCATTGACTGAAGATCTGCAGCCCACTTCAACAAGAAGAGGAATCAAAGTAATCACTGAATTCTTTTTTTTCCCCACTGCATCTTCCCAGGAAGCTACAGGTGATCATTGTCACATTAGGCAAGCCTTTTGCAGTTTTATGGCTAGTTGGATGCCCTATGATCGGGGTATCGGAAATACATGGTGTTGTGGCCTTTCCTAAATCTTGCCATCTTTAGACTCCACAAGGGTCCCAGGAAAAGCTGAAGATGGAAAGATCTGGCAACATTTTTATCATATCCAAAGCTGCCCAAGAACCTTTATCCTGAATTGAGACCTTCAGCTGCTTATGGTTGTTGGCAGCCAGTCACCTAGGCCAGATTGCAGCTGCAAATGTGAGAGATCTACAGCTGCCCCATTGTTCGGGCTAGGTCATGTTAATGACCCAGAGCAGGAGATCCCAATGACCCTGAAGCTGGGCAGGAGCTGGTGCACTGCTTTTTGAGTAGGGTGATGGGAGGAAAATGAGCCATCATCTCCTTTTTGATCAAGAGCCATAAAAAAATCAGTCAGTTCAGAGTTCTCAAATTAACACTCTGATCTTTTGGTAGCACTTTTTCCTCTAGGGCTGAAGATTGCCAGTTCAAGCCTCACTATGGACATAATCTGGACTAAATTTGCTGCCGTACAGACAGAGTGCTGAGTTGTTAGAGATGATGCTTTTCGGCTGCAACTTTAAAATAAGCGCCTATTTCTCTGCTCAGTTCAATGTAGGAGATCCCATTGCATTATTGGAAGAAGTACAAGAAGTTCTTCTGTCATTTTGGTCAATATTTCTCCCCTAGCCATTGGAAAAAAGGTAATCTAGTCATTCATTCATTTGGTTTCTCTGTGGCCTTGCAAATTAGCTGCCCCACTTGCCTATATAACAACAGTCACTGCACTTCAAAAATAACCCATTGGTTCACTAACATCCTTTATGGAAGGAAACTGGCTGATCTTACTCAGTCTGGCCTATAGGCAACTCCAATTAAGCATGGTTAACTTTTTAACTGCCCCTCCAAAATGATCTAGCAAGCCATTCAGATGCATCAAACCGCTAATTCCCTACCTAACAGCATTGTCGGGGCACCTTCAAACATAGACTGCTGCAGTTCAAGAAGAATGCCTATGAACACATCACAAGGCAACAAGGGATTGGCAATAAAAGCACAATCCTAATGAAACCAACAGCCCAAGAAATAATAATGAAGCATTTTGGGAGATGCATAAGATGTGATAAGGTACTATATAAATGCAAGTTCATTTGTTGTGTTATGAACAGTGGACCTTGTAACATGATTATGTCTTAGAAATAGTGATTTTTTTACAAGTTCAAAATGGAGTCCAGAAGATTAGGTGACCTCATCTCCACTCGACAAAAGGTTACTAGGGTAACAGAGAACACAGATCAAAGACTGTCTTCTGAAAACAGAGACTACAGCACTAACACCTGAAGATCAATGGGTTTTGCCCCCCCAGACCTTTGGGTCCTAAAACAAGGTGTCAGTAATTGAGAAAATGCAAATGAATCAGGCAAGTGTTAACACCTGGGCACAATGGAAAAGCCCAAGTGGCTCTGTGAACCTAGACTTCTGGTCTCTGTATTTTGGAGCAGAACAATAAGCTATTGACTTCCTACCCCAGATAAATTTAACAGACTTTCTGAAGGCAAACAGGCTATAAGAGAAGCAATCAACGGTTGTGGCCTCAAGACAGATTGTAAGAAGGGAACCCAGCCGGGTGCAGCTTCAAGGCAAGCTGTAAGAGAAGACACCCCGTGGTGGCAGTTGAAGAGAGAAAGAACGCCTGTCCTCTGACAATATATATCAAAAAAGCTGTGAAGAATTGAACCTGTTTTGAGAGTCAAAGCTTCAGGATGAGTAAAGGACCCATGGGATCATCAGAAATCACAATATTCACAAATGTCCAAATCTGAAGAAGAGAGCAAAGAGAATATTGTTTTCTGAAAATTCTGGGAGATCCAAGCCATTGCAACTGGGAGGAAATTGGGACTTTTACAGAATCGCAATCATAACCGCAAAGGATTTCATCATCAAAAAGGACTGTGTAACATATAAGTGTAGTGTGAGGTTTTCGAGTGTTTACAAATAAACGTATCTTCTTTGTTTATTCAGTTTGGGGTAACAGCTACTTACAAAGTACTAGTTAGTTAATTGGGGCTTTCTTTCAGTTTAGTTGTTATAATAAAAGTCTTAAAATGTGAAATCACCTCGTGTATTTTGTTAAATTGGTCTGGGAGTTCAAATCTCATATTTTTCACATTAACAATCTGTCTGAGGTCCTAACAGTTCGAATGTAAGTTTAATTCCATCAAAATATAATGAAAGCTTTGCTAAGTCCTGTTACATTGCAATTAGTTCTTTTAGATGGAACTCATATAATTTGTCAATTTCTAGGTACCATTATCCATCATCCCTGCAGGGAGAAGCACTCGGGGATACTGCGCTTTTAGACTTATTTTAGCCCATGTTCATCAGAGACCCCTCAAATGCTCACTGTGGGATTTGTTCTGACCACATCCTCAGTTCTTTTTCTCTCTGTTGTCAGCAGTCTCAGTTTACCACAAAAGTCCGATTTTTGCTGTTATTACTTCCCTTTATCGTTAGATCAAGGTCTAAACTTTTCATTAAAAGACTTTTCACGTTACACATTGATCTGTGTGATAATCTGCCTGACGTGATTGCAGAACAGAACAAACTTTATCTGACTGGACATGGTTCCTTTGTCCTCGATTAAGTTAGCCTGGGGTCAGTAGATATGTATAATATCTATGGTATGGAAAGTTAAAGTTGTGACCATTGCAGCTTCCAGCAGTATTCTCCAGTTACTCTTTGATCAGAGGAAGTGTATAATTAAATGGATCATTCGATACATTGTAAATACCATAATAAGTTGAATGAATATGAACTTTTATAAAGGAAAGCTACACTCATTGGACATGTTCCCAGTAATAATTATATCAGGAATGTGATGCATACATTTTCTCCTGTGTACAGATATAACCAAACTTTTAGAACTTAGTGTTTAATATCTCCTTTCCAAGTATGTTAACCTTCATAAATTTATGAAAGTATAACTTTCAAAAATTATAAGTATTATTAGCTTTGATATGCCACTAACGTGGATATATTAATCTATTTTGAAACATGAGTTTCCACACATGAAATTCTCTTCATAAAATGCTTTGATATAAGATCTTTATACTTGAAAATAACTTCTTGCTAAGTTGAGGTACTGATAAAACAGTGTTCGGTTCAATATTACATAAAAGCACTCTTTATCTGAGCAATTGTCAGCACCGCAGATGAGATAAAAAGACTTGCATTTATGTAGCATCTTTCACAACCTCTGGACATCCCAAAGTGCTTTACAGCCAATGAAGTACTTTTGAAGTGTAGTCACTGTTGTATTTCCATAAATACCTATCATATCCATTAATCCTTTTGCACCTCACTAGACCAAAATATTTTGCAATTGAGTATTAGGTCCACATCAGTTTGGGCATGAAAAAAGCACCAAATGATATTTGATAACAGGATGTTCTCATTATTCCAAACTGTTTCACTTGCCAAAAAACATAAATCAGAAATATATCTTCATGTTCTGTCAACTCTTAATATAGAACCTGGAGCGGATACAACACTTATAAAGTGCAGTCGTTACCTTTTGCCCCCAGGCCTGCGACCCATGTCATGTACTGCATATATTTAAAGAAGGAACTTTTATTTCTATAGAGCCTTGCACGTCCTCCAGCTATTCCAAACTTATTCACAGCCAATTAATTTTTTTGGAGTGTGCTTGCTATTGTTCTTTAGGCAGATGCAGCAACCAATTTCTGCAAAGCAAGGTTCCACAAACAGCAAATAAAATAAATGGCCAGTTAATCTGTTTTGGTGGTGTTTGCAGGATGAATGGTATCTAGCATACTGAGAGAATGCCCACTGCTTTTGGAAGAAGTGCCATTGGAGCTCTTACATTCAACTGAACAGATGGACCTCAGTTTATCTTTTCATATGAAAGACAGCATCTCTGGCAATGGATCACTCCCTCAGTATTCAGCTCTTATGTCAGCCTAGAGCAAGTGCTCAACTCTTGGAATAGGTCCTAATACCCACAACTTTCTTAGTCAGAGACAAGACTTCTATCACTGAGCCAAGCCAACAATGGTGCAATTTTCTTCAGAACACCGAATGTACCAGCTATAAACATGCCAGGTGTGTGAGTGAAGTGATGCTGCTTAAATGTTTCTGTACAACTCTTGCACTGGTTTACTGCAACAACTATTTTTCATCTGTGCCATGAAGAGTGAGACACATCAATCAGCAATGATCTCCTACCAGTAAGTCCCTTCCAGGTGGCTATTTCCAATGCAGTATTCAGGGCCCCATAGCATGATTAAATAATACTCTATAAGGAGCAGCAGCTAGGGACAAGAGAGCGTGGTGAATGATTTTCACCTCATGTCTACTGCACACATTGGGCTGAATTTAATAGCAGGCTCCTGATGCGGGGTCAAAAAGGCAGTGGGAACCCTGCGCCTTGGCCATTCTGAGTGCCCCCTGCCCCTGGCTCTATTTAAAGACGGGGATCCCACCTCCAACGGCTGCTGGCCAATCAGAGGGCCAGCAGGTCAGTAGTATCAGCAGCGCCACCGGGAGCAGTGGCCATTGCTAGTACTACAGGAGGCCTTGGAAACAGGCCCAGCGCTGGAGACCCGGACTAAAGGTAAGTAAGGAGGGGCTGCCAGGGCCAGTCCGGCAGGCCGCAGTGATGGTTGGGAGGGGAAGAGTTGGACAATGAGTGCACGGGGAGGATGTTAAGGGAGGTAGATTGTTTTCTGCCAGGGTTACTCCGTGGGTCACAGATTGCCCATGGAGGAGGCGCCCCCCCCCCCCCCCCCACCCCAAGTCCGCAGGGAGGTCACCTCGTTTTACTGGATGACATCCCTTTGTAGCGGAAGGCCACCCCCAACCCCTCGGTCGCTGGCTTAATTGCAGCGGTGGCGGCGAGACCCTTACTTGGCTAATAATAAGCCTCTTAAGGGCTTCATTTGACCTCTGGATGGGAAGGCTGCTGTTGGCCTTTCCTGCCGCCGACTTAATTGCAGTGCAACAAGCGCTTTGCCCGCTCCCACCTGCTAGCCCATCTCCAGGGGGCCCGTGAAATCCAGCGCATGGATGATAAGGTAATATATTATTAACCTAAAAATAATGATCTATTCTGAATATATTACAATATAAAACACTTCTTAATTAGAGATTAATTTAAGTTTAAGAAATAAAATTGATTACTTTTATTTAGAAACTGGGAACACTCAATATGTAAATGAAAGATTTACAATTTAAAGTTGAAGTGAAACAAGCAAATTTTTTATGCTGCAATAATCCAATGTTTTTCTTCTGGACAAAAGAAAATAATGTTATACAGCAAATTTATTGAGCTGCAAAAAGAGTGCAGAATTGGAGATAGGCTACAACACTAGTACTGATTCTCTAACTCATGTTCTCTTTGAGAGTGGTAGGAATCCTTGTGTGAAACCTATACCCAAAATATCCCCTATTTCAATAATATGTCCTGAATCAACTGCAGCTGCAGGGATCTAAAACATTCAGCTGTATGGCAGTAAGCTTCATAAAAGTGTAATCAATTAGAAAATGTGCAGAGCTCATTTGGGAGTTAACAAGTTGGTGCAGTACATTCACTGGCAAGGAACGATTTCCTATGGTGTTGAATGTTAATTCAGAAACATTTTAGCCACAGATTAAACTTGTTAAACTGTTAAGTAGAGTTATTTTTTCACTCTCTGCAAGGGGGTCCAACAGAATGAGTGACATTTCTGTCTCTTAACAAGCAAGAGTAACACCATATTGGGATGGGCTGACAAACATGTTTTCAGTTGCTGTTTGTAGCACAGAAATGTTTAATGCAGAAATTCTAAACATATTTCTTGTAGTCCAACTGTTTTCATAAGTTTTATAAAGGGGTATTTTACTCCATCTGATCATTGAAGTGGTCATTTCTAAATTTTTGGGAATGTACAAGGCAAAATTTGCAACTGAGATCTCTGATAACAGTGTGGCCAGTTTAAGTGGGATATTTGAGATAAGTGGGAATTAGTGATCTGGCATACTATGGTGAGAAAATTGGTAAGGTTAATTTAAACATCTCTACTATTTTTATTCTGACAACTTTATTATGCTAGCTTTTATTTTAGTGTCAGAAAACAGGACAATTTGAAGAGTTTTCTTTTGCATTCAAAAGACCCCATACCAAAAGAAAACATAAAGGCCGGAATTTTATGAAGCCTCGGGCGTCGTAGTGGGGGGGCTTGAAAAATTCTTCTGGGAGAGGCCCACCATGACCCCTGATGTATTTTACCTCTGGCGGCGAGGCTGCGGTGCAGCACCCCTGCCACCAAGTGATGGGGCCTTCATTTCAGTATGGTAATGAAGGTTAATGCATGCAAATTAACTTACTTTGTCCCGGCAGCCGTCCCACGCTGATATCCCGGCTGCCAGCTGTGACTCCCGCGCCTTTGGAATTCCGTTCGGGGTTCCGAGGCATGACACTGGTGGAGGGGGGAGGTGTGAAATTATCAGGACGGGAGGGGTGGGGAGCAGGGAAACCACTTTTTTATTGGCAGTGGGGATGGCAGGAAGGGGTTGAAGGGCAAATGTAACGAGATTGGGGGGGAGGTTTGGGTTGGGAATAAAGTTCATTTTTGTGATATAAGCATATGAGTAAACGTTGCGGGGGAGGGGCACGGTGGTGGGAAAAGGTCTCCAGCTTTTATTAAATTTTTTGAGTACAATATACTGTAATATAACTTTAAAAATTAAAATTGCTTCTAAGTGCTTGAAGTCCTTTGAAAATGGTACCAGTGCCTTCATGGTGTCACCAGACGCCGTTTCCGGGGACGCAGCGGCCACCCGCTCAACGTCATGGGGGGGTGGCTGCTCCACCCCCTCCATTTAAATGAGCCCCTGGCAAAATATTGAGGGGCTCAGTGACGGTGCATCTGTGCCTGAAGACCGCTGAGAACAGAGCGCACCGCCGCGAAGATCGGCGCACTCATAAATTTCAGCCCAAAAGCTCCTCGTATTACTTTTCATAGCCAAACTAATTAAAGCAGCAAACTAAAAATAAAACTGCTCAATCATTAAATGATGATACGAGAATGGGTTTGATTTTGGAAGAATTCAGTTTCTGCTTCATGGGGAATGATTGCTGTTAAAACAAATCAATTAAAAAGTTAGATGTTTCAGCGCTCCTGGTAGAAAATCACCACAAGACTTTGCCATACATCGAAGAAGAATACAAAAAAGCTATGACCCTGACATGAGAAATATGCATTTATATAATGCCTCATTATGTCTTGAAGTGCTTCACGTAGAATTAATTACTTCGAAATGTAGTTACTGTTATTTTAGCAAGAGCAGCAGCAATTGTTTGGGTAGTGAGACTCTGCCAATAGCAATTTGGAGGATGACTAGTTAATATGTTTTTGGTAGCATTAGTCAAGTGAAGAATTTTGGCCTGGATACCAGGAGAGCCATCTGCTCTTCTGACAACCTCACAGGATTTTTAACATCCATGAGATCAGGCACACAATAACTCTGTTTAACATATCTTCAAAGGATAACACCTCCAACAATGCTGTGCTCTCTGTGTTGGATTGGAATGTCAAGATGATCACAAGAGCGCACAGCATTCTTCCTAAGAATTAGGAGGACAACTAAATGAGCTATGAGTTGTAGAGTCATACAGTTATACAGCACAGAAACAGGTCCTTCGGCCCATCGTGTCTGTGGCGGCCATGAAGCCCCTATCTATTCTAATCCCTATGCTGACCATGGGCAATACGACATTCTCATGGTCTATTTAGATGTCATTCTTAATTGTCTGTATCTTTGCAAATTATTGACAATATTATTTCTTATTGCTAACTTCCCTTTCCCCCAAAACATCGTTAAAAGTTGTACTGCAAGAACTACATAAAAGCTTACAGCACAGAAGGAGGCCATTCAGCCCGTTGTGCCTATGCTGGCTCTTTGAAACTTACTACAGAATTATTTAAAAGGGCAATATGAAAGAAAATGGTGAAAATCTAAAAGAGGTGATTGAATTGGAAATGGGTAGGCAATTGAAATCAGGTAAGAGATTTACAGTTACAAAAATCTGAAATCATTCCCTGGTAATACCAAGTGCAAGCAGCCAGATTTTTTTTTTATTCGTTCATGGGATGTGGGCGTCGCTGGTCAGGCCAACATTTATTGCCCGTCCCTAATTGCCCTTGAGAAGGTGGTGGTGAGCTGCCTTCTTGAACCGCTGCAGTCCATTTGGTGCAGGTACACCCAGGGTGCTGTTAGGAAGGGAGTTCCAGGATTTTGACCCAGCGACAGTGAAGGAACAGCGATATAGTTCCAAGTCCGGATGGTGTGTGACTTGGAGGGGAACTAGCAGGTGGTGGTGTTCCCATGCATTTGCTGCCCTTGTCCTTCTAGTTAGTAGAGGTCGTGGGTTTGGAAGGTGCTGTCTAAGGAGCCTTGGTGCATTGCTGCAGTGCATCTTGTAGATGGTACACACTGCTGCCACTGTGCGTCGGTGGTGGAGGGAGTGAATGTTTGTAGATGGGGTGCCAGTCAAGTGGGCTGCTTTGTCCTGGATGGTTTCGAGCTTCTTGAGTGTTGGAACTGCACCCATCCAGGCAAGTGGAGAATATTCCATCACACTCCTGACTTGTGCCTTGTAGATGGTGGACAGGCTTTGGGGAGTCAGGAGGTGAATTCTCGCTTCAGGATTCCTAGCCTCTGACCTGCTCTCGTAGCCACAACATTTATATGGCTACTCCAGTTCAGTTTCTGGTCAATGGTAGCCGCTAGGATGTTGATAGTGGGGGATTCAGCGATGGTAATGCCGTTGAATGTCAAGGGGAGATGGTTAGATTCTCTCTTGTTGGAGATGGTCATTGCCTGGCACTTGTGTGGCGCAAATGTTACTTGCTACTTTTCAGCCCAAGCCTGGATATTGTCCAAGTCTTGCTGCATTTCTACACGGACTGCTTCAGTATCTGAGGAGTCATGAATGGTGCTGAACATTGTGCAATCATCAGCGAACATCCCCACTTCTGACCTTATGATTGAAGGAAGGTCATTGATGAAGCAGCTGAAGATGGTTGGGCCTAGGACACAACCCTGAGGAACTCCTGCAGTGATGTGCTGGAGCTCAGATGATTGACCTCCAACAACCACAACCATCTTCCTTTGCGCTAGGTATGACTCCAGCCAGTGGAGGGTTTTCGCCCTGATTCCCATTGACCTCGGTTTTGCTAGAGCTCCTTGATGCCATACTCGGTCAAATGCTGCCTTGATGTCAAGGGCAGTCACTCTCACCTCACCTCTTGAGTTCAGCTGTTTTGTCCATGTTTGAACCAAGACTGTAATGAGGTCAGGAGCTGAGTGGCCCTGGCGTAACCCAAACTGAGTGTCACTGAGCAGGTTATTGCTAAGCATGTGCTGCTTGATGGCACTGTTGATGACACCTTCCATCACTTTACTGATGATTGAGAGTGGACTGATGGGGCGGTAATTGGCAGGGTTGGACTTGTCCTGCTTTTTGTGTACAGGACATACCTAGGCAATTTTCCACATTGCAGGGTAGATGCCAGTGTTGTAGCTATACTGGAACAGCTTGGCTAGGGGCGCGGCAAGTTCTGGAACACAGGTCTTCAGTACTACTGCCGGAATATTGTCAGGGCCCATAGCCTTTGCAGTATCCAGTGCCTTCAGTCGTTTCTTGATATCACGCGGAGTGAATTAAATTGGCTGAAGTCTGACATCTGTGATGCTGGGGACTTCAGGATGAGGCTGAGATGGATCATCAACTCAGCACTTCTGTCTGAAGATTGTTGCAAATGCTTCTGCCTTATCTTTCACACTGATGTGCTGGGCTCCCCCATCATTGAGGATGGGGATATTTGTGGAGCCACCTCCTCCAGTTTGTTGTTTAATTGTCCACCACCATTCACGGCTAGATGTGGCAGGACTGCAGAGCTTAGATCTGATCCGTTGGTTATGGGATTGCTTAGCTCTGTCCATCGCATGCTGCTTACGCAGTTTGGCACACAGATAGTCCTGTGTCGTAGCTTCACCAGGTTCACACCTCATTTTGAGGTGTGCCTGGTGCTGCTCCTGGCATGCCCTCCTGCACTCTTCATTGAATCAGGGTTGGTCTCCTGGCTTGATGGTAATGGTAGAGTGGAGGATATGCCGGGCCATGAGGTTACAAATTGTGGTTGACTACAATTCTGCTGCTGCTGATTGCCCACAGCGCCTCATGGATGTCCAGTTTTGCATTGCTATATCTGTTTGAAATCTCCCCCATTTAGCACAGTGGCAGTGTCACACAACACGATGGAGGGTATCCTCAATGTGAAGGCGGGACTTTGTCTCCACAAGGACTGTGCGGTGGTCACTCCTACCAATACTATCATGGACAGATTTGTCTGCGGCAGGCAGATTGGTGAGGACAAGGTCAAGTATGTTTTCCCCTCTTGTTGGTTACCTCACCACCTGCAGCATACCCAGTCTAGCAGATATGTCCTTTAGGACTCGGCCAGCTCGGTCAGTCGTGGTGCTACTGAGCCACTTTTGGTGATGGACATTGAAGTCCCCCACCCAGAGTACGTTTTGTGCCCTCGCCACCCTCAGTGCTTCCTCCAAGTGGTGTTCAACATGGAGGAGTACTGACTCATCAGCTGAGGGAGGGCGGTAGGTGGTAATCAGCAGGAGGTTTCTTTGTCCATGTTTGATCTGATGCCATGAGAGTTCATGGGGTCCAGAGTCGATGTTGAGGACTCCCAGGGCAACTCCCTCCCTACTGTATACCACTGTGCCACCACTTCTGGTGGGTCTGTCCTGCCGGTGGGACAGGACATACCCAGGGATGGTGATGGCAGTGTCTGGGACATTGTCTGTAAGGTATGATTCCGTGAGTATGACTATGTCAGGCTGTTGCTTGACTAGTCTGTGGGACAGCTCTTCCAACTTTGGCACAAGCCCCCAGATGTTGGTAAGGAGGACTTTACAGGGTCGACAGGGCTGGGTTTGCCGTTATCGTTTCCGGTGCCTAGGTCGATGCCGGGTGGTCCGTCCGGTTTCATTCCTTTTTATTGACTTTGTAGCGGTTAGATACAACTGAGTGGCTTGCTGGGACATTTCAGAGGGCATGTAAGAGTCAACCACATTGCTGTGCGTCTGGAGTCACATGTAGGCCAGACCAGGTAAGGACAGCAGATTTCCTTCCCTACAGGACATTAGTGAACCAGATGGGCTTTTCCAACAATCGACAATGGTTTCATGGCCATCATTAGACTAGCTTTTTAATTCCAGATTTATTAATTGAATTCAAATTCCACCTTCTGCTGTGGTGGGATTTGAACCCATGTTCCCAGAGCAATACCCTGGGTCTCTGGGTTACTAGTCCAGTGACAATACCACTACGCCACCACCTCCCCAAATAAAGTACAAGGACCTCAGTAGTTTCCACCCCACCCCCACCCCCCATTTAGGAAGATACCAGCTACAGGGCAGCGCAGTGGTTAGCACCGCAGCCTCACAGCTCCAGCGACCCGGGTTCGGTTCTGGGTACTGCCTGTGCGGTGTTTGCAAGTTCTCCCTGTGACTGCGTGGGTTTCCTCCGGGTGCTGCGGTTTCCCCCCACGTGCCAAAGACTTGTGGGTTGATAGGTAAATTGGCCATTGTAAAAATTGCACCTAGTGTAGGTAGGTGGTAGGAGAATTGAGGGAAGGTGGGGATGTGAGATGGAAAAAATGGGATTAATGTAGGATTAGTATAAATGGGTGGTTGATGGTCGGCGCGGACACGTTGGGCCGAAGGGCCTGTTTCGGTGCTGTATCTCTCTATGACTCTAAAAGCAGTAAAGTGTTTAATTTTACTTTTTGTCTTGTTTGCATTTTGCCTTTTATTCCCTCTTTTCAAATAATTCAATAACATGGTGCATTACTTAATTTTGATACTTCTCTTGAACAATAACTTCTCCTAAGAAGCCTGTAGGAAGGATGATTAACACAGGCAGTAAGCTCTGGTGATGTTTCAAGTGTGATTGGAGTTTCTGCTGTACCTCCAGCAAAGTTGTGGCGGTGAAGCAGGAGCAGCTGTAAGGAAGTTTCCAGCTTGTGTCCCTGACCACCTTTAAGCAATGTACTAAACCCTTGATCACTACATTTCCCTGGCAACATTAGAAAGTATATCTGTAATATCCTCCAAAGCTCCGAGTTCTGACTTTCAGAAATTAAAATTAGCAACTAGAACATTTCCAAGTTCAAAGTATTTTAATGATTACAATTTTGAATTTAGAAGTTTTTTTAAGCAGAAATACCACCATGGTCATTATAAGATTAACATGCTTCTCAAATAGTGAGTTAATGGGGAATATTGTCACACCTTTTTTACTACTTTCTTTTTGCTGATAAATATTAACTTCCAGGTTTCTGGAAGCCACTAACACCCACAGTACATTTAAGAAAGCTATGTTATTTGTTGGTCTTGTCATAAAATAATTTTTGAAAGCAAACTGCATGATGCCAAGAGAAGAAACTTAGCATTACACTGCATATTTTGCTGAAAAAAAGAGACATGCTGTCGAAGCTTTTCGTCTTGCACTCATCAGGACAGATGCAAGAATGCCATATTTCAAAGGGACCAGCAATTTAAACTGCTTAAGAAAAGGGTGCTGGTTGGTTGGCAAGTTGACTCTGGTTGAGGCATTGCC
The DNA here is from genome assembly GCF_036365525.1 of Heterodontus francisci. NCBI lineage: Eukaryota > Metazoa > Chordata > Chondrichthyes > Heterodontiformes > Heterodontidae > Heterodontus > Heterodontus francisci. Next base: position 66,236,577 of record NC_090390.1, read on the forward strand.
ATGGAGAATGCGCCAGGGAACTCCTGTCTTTCTTGCTTTTGTTTACTTTAAAAAAAGCAAAAAGTCAACTTGCAAACCAATCAGCACCCTTTTCTCATGCAGCATAAATTGTTCTCTTTGAAATTTGGCACTCTTGCGTCTATTCTGATGAGTGCAAGATGAAAAGCTTCGACAACTTGTCTCTTTTTTTCAGCTGTACTCAAGTTCTGTATTACCAGTCGACTACTTCATAGTTTGTTCATGGCCAGTGAATTGTCAACACTCCATTTCTCAAAATTATTGAAATTAATCGGATGATTTTTCAGTTTTCGAGGTTCATGACACAAATTAGTTTTTCTGCTTTTCCCTTTATATGGAAGAAGCATAAATGTGACAGATGTTTAATCATCTACGCACAAGTTTTTTGCCTGATTATATTCAGTAGCTGGTTCATTCAGCCTTGTTGCTAAGTTATCTGGCTCCGATTTCGCTGGGTGTGTTTTCTCTAATCCTTTCATCAGCTACCTTCATTTTGACACTGGTCTTCATTTCCCAAGTGTTTTAGCATAAATTGTAATATAAATCTTCCAAGTTTATTTGTTTTAATATTTCTCAAGTGTTCAAAGTGCAGATTTTTTTTTTATTCATTCATGGGATGTGGGCGACGCCGGCCAGGCCAGCATTTATTGCCCATCCCTAATTGCCCTTGAGAAAGTGGTGGTGAGCTGCCTTCTTGAACCGCTGCAGTCCATTTGGGGTAGGTATACCCACAGTGCTGATGATTTCTGAACATTCGCAGTTACTGTTTTTGAGGTGAGTTAAAGATTTAAAGAAACTTTGTCAATTACACATTCAAGATATTCATGATAAAATAGAGGAAGATTCATCTGGGCACTTTGTTTATCAAAATAGTAAATGTAATATCAAAACAGATACACAAATCACTAAAACCTGTTACACAAAGCACCATAAATAGTGGGATAGGTTAAAAGGCCATAAAAAAGACAAAATGGAGTTTATTTCTAGAGGGATAAAATTGAAAAGTGGAGAAATTATGTTAATCTTGTATAGAACCTTGGTCAGACCATACTTGGAGTATTGTGCAGAGTTCTGGTCTCCATATGGCACTGGAGAAGGTGAAAAAACAAATTCTCTAGAAAAGAGGAAGCTGAGGGATGAGCTGATCGAGGTTTTTAAGATAATAAAAGTGTTTGATAGGGTAAACATAGAGAAGCTGCTTCCATTTGTGGGAGAGAGCAAGACTCTTCTTCTTCTTCTTTGGCCTCCTTATCTCGAGAGACAATGGGTAAGCGCCTGGAGGTGGTCAGTGGTGTGTGGAGCAGCGCCTGGAGTGACTATAAAGGCCAATTCTGGAGTGACAGGCTCTTCCACAGGTGCTGCAGAAAAATTTGTTTGTCGGGTCTGTTACACAGTTGGCTCTCCCCTTGCGCTTCTGTCTTTTTTCCTGCCAACTGCTAAGTCTCTTCAACTCGCCACACTTTAGCCCCGCCTTTATGGCTGCCCGCCAGCTCTGCGGAACGCTGGCAACTGACTCCCACGACTTGTGATCAATGTCACAGGACTTCATGTCGCGTTTGTAGACGTCTTTAAAGCGGAGACATGGACGGCCGGTGGGTCTGATACCAGTGGCGAGCTCGCTGTATAATGTGTCTTTGGAGATCCTGCCATCTTCCATGCGGCTCACATGGCCAAGCCATCTCAAGCGCCACTGACTCAGTAGTGTGTTTAAGCTGGGGGTGTTGGCCGCCTCGAGGACTTCTGTGTTGGAGATATGGTCCTGCCACCTGATGCCAAGTATTCTCCGGAGGCAGCGAAGATGGAATGAATTGAGACGTCACTCTTGGCTGACATACGTTGTCCTGGCCTCGCTGCCATAGAGCAAGGTACTGAGGACACAGGCTTGATACACTCGGACTTTTGTGTTCCGTGTCAGTGCGCCATTTTCCCACACTCTCTTGGCCAGTCTGGACATAGCAGTGGAAGCTTTCCTACGAGCTTGTTGATTTCTGCATCTAGAGACAGGTTACTGGTGATAGTTGAGCCTAGGTAGGTGAACTCTTGAACCACTTCCAGAGCGTGGTCACTAATATTGATGGATGGAGCATTTCTGACGTCTTGTCCCATGATGTTCGTTTTCTTGAGGCTGATGGTTAAGCCAAATTCGTTGCAGGCAGCCGCAAACCTGTCGGTGAGACTCTGCAGACACTCTTCAGCGTGAGATGTTAAAGCAGCATCGTCAGTAAAGAGGACTTACCTGATGAGGACTTTCCGTACTTTGGACATCGCTCTTAGATGGGCAAGGTTGAACAACCTGCCCCCTGATCTTGTGTGGAGGAAAATTCCTTCTTCTGAAGACTTGAACGCATGTGAGACCAGCAGGGAGAAGAAAATCCCAAAAAGTGTGGGTGCGAGAACACAGCCCTGTTTCACGCCACTCAGGATAAGAAAGGGGTCTGATGAGGTGCCGCTGTGTTGAATTGTGCCTTTCATATTGTCATATTGTTTGATCGGGTAGACATAGAGAAGCTGCATCCATTTATGGGAGAGAGCAAGACTATGGGCCATTAATCCAATAGGGAATTCAGGAGAAACTTTTTTACCCAGAGAGTGAATAGAATGTGGAACTCTCTACCACAAGGAATAGGTGAGCAACATAGATGCATTTAGGGGGAAGTTAGATAAACAAATGTTGGAGAAAGGACTAAAAGATTATGCCAATAGGATTAGATGAAGAGGGGTGGGAGGAGGCTCAGGTGGAGCATATACACTGGCATGGAGCAGTGGGCCTAATGGTCTGTTTCTGTGGTGTACGTTTGATGTAAATATGCTATGGTTTCAGTAAATCTTCAATTACCATTTTTCTCACCAATCAAAAGACCGAAACATGATATATATCACGGATATACACCTGAAACTATTAATAAAACAAAAAAGGCATAGATTATATTGTGTTACATCGTCATAATGTCAATTTCACCTCAGTTCAGAAAATGGTGAATCACAGAAGCTGTAAAACATCATCAATTAGTAAATAAATTTCAGGAGAATTTTTCAAAAATAATGTTCTAAACTTCTGACAATTTACTTTAAGCTGTTTTGCAGCAGGGTAATTAACCTATATGGACTTCAAATTCCTGGGTCTCTACTCTGCTAACGAAATACAGTGTTGTCAGACTTCCGGCTTCCATTGATCCCCATCCTAGACTCTATCCCAAATCACAAGGACTGGTCATTTACAGTGAGGAAGCGCAATCTACGCCTGTTGAGACACCACATAGCCGCCTACCCCACTGTATCTAAAGTTCTCCACATGTATCAGATCTTCTCATTATTCTCTTTACAAAAAGCAATTTAAAATCTTATGTACATACTAATTCATTCTTTTCCTCAGATTCCTCCAATGTAAACCAATCATTGCTGTTTAAAATCTAGCCACTGTTCTTAAACATAACTGATAACACTTATTGTTTCAGCTGATCTCTGTGTGGACTTTGAGTGATACAGGCATGATCTGAGACTAACTGGGCAAATTATGCTTTCACATACTAAATTTAGTTTAAGACCAGAACATGGTTTGAAAAAACAATTAAAATTGGGGTTATGGCCTGAAACTGTTGAACTCAATGTTGAGTCCAGAAGGCTGTAAAGCGCTTAATCGGAAGAGCTTCACTGCAACAGTGCAGCAGGCCGAGGACCGAAATGTGGGCATAAGAACATGGTGGTGAATTAAAATGGCAAGCAACCAGAGGCTCGGGGTCATGCTTGTGGTCACCTAATCTGTCTTTGATCTCCATAATGGAGAGGAGACTTCATTGTATCCTCTCTCAGACCTTCCGTTTTGTTCTCCCTCTCCCTTCCTGCTTTCAACAGCCTAAAACCCATCACATTTCTACCTTCCTTCGGTTCTGAAGAAGTCATATCTGACTCAAAACATTAACTCTGTTTCTGTCTCCACTGTTGCTGCCACACCTGCTGAAAATTTTCCAGCATTTTCTGTTTTTATTTCAGATTTCCAGCATCCAAAGTATTTTGCTTTTAGCAACTTCAGGGAGTCTCTTTAACCTGGTGTTATAGCATGCAGCTAAAGTCATCCTGCTATTGTGATGTTGGGATGTAAATAGAGCTTATACAACAGGTACAGAGGAGTCACAAAGCTAGGAAAATTATACTTCAGAACATAAATAGTAGATAAATGGACCAGTATACAGTGTTGGTATTTACCATTGTAAATCTGAACTATCAGGGATTCAGATAACCATGGTTCTGTATTTAGAGGAGAAATGGATAACCCACCATGACCTTTCAATTCATTCAATTATATAATCTTTCAGCGCATCATGGCTGTTCCAGCTCTTTGAAAGAGCAAACCAATTTGTCCCATTCCCCTGCTCTTTCCCCATAGCCCTGCAATTTTCTCCCTTCAACAACAATAACTTGTATTTATATAACATCTTTAATGTAATAAAACATCCTAAGACGCTTCACAGGAGCATTTTAGAACAACATTTGGCATGGCGGCAGTGGGGGGGGGGGGGGGGGGCGGCTTCAAAAATGGTGCAGCGCACGCGCGAGATGTGTGCAGCAGAGCTGCCGCGATATTTCGCACGATAGCTCATTTAAATGGATGGGATGGACTGTCCGCCCGCATTGTCCCCGGCATTGGACGCTGCGCAGGCGCTGGCGCCATTTTTAAAGGGCATAAAAATTTGTATTTTTAAGGAAACACGCAATAAAAATGTAATGTGAAAAATTTAATAAATTATTCAAGCCCCTATCCCACCCCTGCAATGAATGAAGACTTTATTGATTGCCCTTTCCCCACCAAAAAAACTAATTTTCTGATCCTGAACTTTCTCCCCGATCTTTATTCACTTTGATCTACAATCCCTTCCCACCATCCCCTCCACCAATCGCAAGAGTTTTCCCTGCTCACTCCACTCCCGCCCTGAAAACTTAACTCCTCTCCCCTCCCCACCAGTATTCCACCTCGGATGCGGGTGTTCCGGCAACTGGCTGGAATATCGGAGTGAGATGGCCATCGCGACAAGATAGTATTTATTCATTAATAAACATTAATTTAAATATTTACATGAAGTTTCCGTCGCCGTGTAGCAGGGTGCTGCCCTGGTAAAAGCAAGCCCCAAGCCATATAAAGGACATATTAGCACATATGACCATAATCTTGGTCAAAGAGGTAGGTTTTAAGGAGCATCTTAAAGGAGGAAAAAGAGGTGGAGAGGTTTAAGGAGGCAATTCCAGAGCTTAGGGGCCTTGGCAGCTGAAGGCACAGCCGCCAACATTAGAGCAATTAAAATCGGCAATGGCCAAGAGGCCAGAAATAGAGGAGCACAGATATCTCAGGGGGTTGTAGGGCTGGAGGAGATTTCAAAGATAGGGTAGGCGAAGCCATGGAGGGATTTGAAAACAAGGATGAAAATTATAAATTCGAACCGTTGCTTATCTGGGAGCCAATATCTGAGCGGGTGATGGGTCAATAGGACTTGGTGCATGTCAGGACATGGGCAGCAGAGTTTCGGATGACTTTAAGCTTACAGAGGGTAGAACATGGGAGGCCGGCTAGAAGTGCATTGGAATGGTCAAGTCTAGAGGTAACAAAGGTATGGATGAGGTTTTCAGTGGCAGATCTATGGCAGGGGTGGAGTGGGGTGATGTTACAAAGGTGGAAATAGGCAGTCTTAGTGATGGCACGAATATGTAGGTGAAAACTCATCTCATGGTAAAACATGACACCAAGTTTGCGAACAGTCTGATTCAGCCTCAGACAGGTGCCAGGGAGAGGCATAGATAGCTGAGTTTGTGGCGGGGACCAAAGACAATGGCTTCAGTCTTCCCAATATTTAGTTGAAGAACATTTCTGCTCATCCAGTACTGGGTGTCAGACAAGCAGTCTGACAGTTTACAGACAGTGGAGGGATTGAGAGAGGTGGTGGTATATCCATGGGGGCCACCAGAGGTAACAGTGCGGATGTGGGAGGAAAAGCCTTTACAGGTGATTCTGTGGCTATGATTAAATAAATAAGAATGTAACCGAGCAATTGCAGTCCTACCCAGCTGGACAACGGTGGAGAGGCATTGGAGGAGGATGGTGTGTCAACTGTACCAAAGGCTACAGACAGTTCAAGTAGGATGAGGAGAGCTATTTTATCCAATTTCCTTATGAAAGTTACTGTTGAATCTGCTTTCACTATTTCCGCAGTGCATTCAGATCATCATAACTTGCTACAAGGAAAAAATTTCTCCTCATTTCAACTCTGGCTGGCTCTTTTGCCAGTTACCTTAAATCTGTGTCCTCTGGTTATCAATGCTTCTGCCAATAGAAAAAAATTCTCCCTATAGTTTCTTCCTATTTACTCTATTTTGAACACTCCTATTAAATCTCCTCTTAACCTTCCCTGCTGTATGAAAAACAATGCCAGCATCTCTAATCTCTCCACAAAACTGGAGTCCTTCCTTCTGGTACAATTCGAGAAAAATCTCCTTTGTACCACCTTCAAGGCCTTGACATCCTCTTACCAGCATGGAGGAAATTGGTAGGGTATGTCTGAAAATGTTCTTTCCATGATGCCAAGGAACAAGAGCAAATGGCTCTTATTACACTACCTCACAGTCTGAGGCATTAATTTTTGGAATAGATCAGCACATTGAATGCTGACTCAGTTGAAGCACTGCAAAAGAAAACAGATTCCTTATCCAACAGAGAGCAGAGAGGGATATGGGCTCTGCCAAGATAGGAGAAAGATGAATAATCATAGTGTGGGGATTTGAAGGCTGACAAACATAAGTTGGATGGACAAAATTTCCTCTTCATGTTCACACTGCCTTATCTTTTTACAGAAATCTATCTACTAATTTTCTAAATTATATATGCTTTGTTGTAAGGAAATCTAGCACAAGCAGTAAAATCTTCTTGCTGTCAGTGGGTTATCATTACCTCTTTCTGAAGCACATATTGAATAAAGTAATATCACCATAGCTGCACTGCAGAAATGTGTTCCTAAAGCAATAAATGTTTTATTAATGAACCCACAATCTGTGAAATTTATATAATCAACTACAATCAAATCAAAATCAGACATCATTTCCCCCCCCCCCCCCGCCCGCCCGCCGCAAGCTTAATGAAAATTGACAAGTGATGCTTATCTTTCTACTCATTTCAAGATCTCTTCAAGTTGCCACTTAGACATATGGAAATACACTTCAGATATTTTAAGGACACCATCAAAAATTTTAAATTTAATTACACATTTCTAATTTGTCTTTGTGACGTACATAAATGTCTTGGAGGTGTCTATAAATGAAAATTCAGTTTATTGCAGAAGTAATCTGAAGTTTCACCTGGTAAAGCCAGACATGTAGATAATTATGCAAATGTAATAGCAATAATGTGACATGCAGCAGACAGCAATGAGACATGTTCTGTTTCCTGTCAACCTCCTAGTTAATTTTATACAAACTGTGAGAAAAAGAAATGGGTGTGTTTCTAAAAAGACCTGAAAAGATATAACAACCAAAGGAAGCATTCAGATTACAATTAAGGAAATAGAAAAAGCAGAGCAGTGCACACACTGATAAACAATATCAAGTAAGCAGATTATTGATTTTGTTACAGATGATTTACAGGGTGTTAAAATGATAGCCACGAGAATTTAAAAAATTTGAAAGAACATCTTCAAAGTTAGCAGCAAAGGAGAATGGAAGTCATAGGGATTAAAGTTCAAAAATATAGTTAACAATGGTTTAGGATTGACTGAAATGAGAATGTTGCAGATAGAAAGGCAAACATTTCAATTGCATACATCTAGCATGGAGCATTTCCTGCTGGGGATGTATATTGAGACATTGCATGTGTCCAGCCCTTGATTTTTATAATCATTAAAATAAACAGACAAAAAACCATGGATGCAATTTCCTGTGGAGGCATAATCAGGAAGTTATACCCAACATAATGCCCATTCATGATCCCATTTTGCCGATGTCTCTGTACACCCAAAGTTCCTTCCAATCTCATATGCCGGAATGTAAATAACGACTATGAAAGTAAACAATCAGGGTCCAAAGATGCTACCAAACTCGCACCATTATCTTCCTCCTTCTTTATGGAAGAAAATTATGGTTTCTAGTCAGTTAACTACCACTCATGCACATTAAGCACAACGTTTTTAAAATATGCAGTCATGGAAGCTTTACAATATTTAATATGACATACTGAAGCCATAAAAATGCATTCAACAAATCAGAAATACAATGCAGTTCTCAATGAGGATAAATGTTAAAGATAGCTCAAAAATACAATAAAACAACAGAAAATGACTTTTCTACAGCACATAACATTCTCAGCATAATTTTATACATGTTTTGAAGCAGCGTAATTACAGGAAATTTGCCTGTATGTCTCTTTAGCCCTGGGCTTTCTGGCACAAATACACAGGAAATCCTACTCCATGTGCATCATCTTCCGATGTACTCTCCAAGGAGTTGAGCTCTGGACTGGCCATGCACAATGAGAAAATTTCTCATTTAGAGTTTAATATAGGAGTCCAAGTTCCCCCTTCCCAAATTTGAGTTTGCCATTCTCCACTTTATCATCTGCCGATGAAAGGAATATTGGCTAGGATGGGAAGCCTTAATGGAACTCTCAAGCATACTTCCTAGTAGCTCAATTATGGAATGCTATCAGAATTATAGAAATCTACAGGTTGGGCTCTCCTGATGGATATTAGAAGAGAGTACATTACAAAATAATTTGCCTTGCTGCTTGAAAGAAAAATACTTCTTTGCACTTCAGAAGATACTATTTTATGAGAAGGAAAATAAAGACCTTTATATTAATAAAGTACTGACTGGTAACGCATCAAGCAATGTTCTACAAATAATGTTAGAATAATATAGTGGTAATCCCAAATAGTACGTTAGCCAAATTCTCACAACTGGAGTATAAAAAGTAATTCATTGGTCTCACTATTTTATGTTAATATTTTGTGCCCCAGTGTTTGCAACTGTGTTAACTTTGTGGCTGTATCCTAATCCTACATGATCTTTTTCAAGTTACAGTATAATCCCATATTAGAATGGTGCTCTATCAAGATTTATCTGGCTTGTGTTCTTTTCCTGCAAGCTAGGTGAAATAATTGGCTGCTTTTTGAGTTTATTTATGGATGAATAAAGTTCATTGCAGCGTTTAGCTGTGGAATTCTCACCTGTTATTGTAAAGGGCAATATTGGTGACAGCTATTAGACGATTATAATTGGCTTTAAAATTGGTGATTTTTATGAGGGCATAGATCATATATAATGGTATTTAATTACCAGTTCATTATCGTCTTAATATTAAAAATGATTGTTTTTGTCATAAATAGTGATTTTTTTTTCAAAATGTATTAATTGTCGGGATGTGGTCATTGCTAGCAATACCAGCATCTATTGCCAACCTTTGTTACTCTTGAGAAGGTGATAGATGGAGGAAGTATTTCTTCAACATTTATGATGATGCTGTTACTAACACATAGACCTCGATTAGATTATTACGTGCCTGCCGCAATTTTTACAGCAGGTAGTGTAACATACGAGTGACCCATCTGAGACATGCGGGATACTTCATTAGCATACATAAATCAGGCTGCAACCATGCAATTAGGCGGCTGATTTAAATTTTACCACTGCTTTGTGAATTTCCCAAGGCTTGGGCGATCCAGCAGCAAAATGGAGGTGAGAGGCAGGTTCCAGTACAACTACAACACTGACATCTACCTGACAAAGGGGAAAATTGCCCCAGTATATCCTGTCCACAAAAGCAGGACAAATCCAATCTGACCAATTACAACCCCATCGGCCTATTCTCAACCATCAGTGAAGTGATAGAAGCTATTGTTGATAGTGCTATCAAGCAGTACTTACTCACCAATACTCTGTTTACTGATGCTTACTGTTGGTTCTGCCAGGACTGCTCAGCTCCAGACCTCATTACAGCCTTGGTGCAAACAAGAACAAAAGAGCTGAATTCCAGAGGTGAGGGCAGAGTGACTGCCTTTGACATCAAGGCAGCATTTGACTGCTGCCCTAGCAAAATTGAAGTCAGTGGGAATTATGGGGAAAACTCTACTGTCTGGAGTCACATCTAGCAGAAAGGAAGATGGTTGTGTTGTTGAAAGTTAATCATCTCAGCTCCAGGATATCACTGCAGGAGTTCTTCAGGGCAGTGTCCTAGGCCCCAACCATCTTCAGCTGTTTCATCATTGACCTTCCTTCCATCAGTGTCCAGTTCTGTTCGCAATTCCTCAGCTAATGAAGCAGTCCAGATCTTGCTGCAGGAGGAAATGGACAACTATCGTGCTTGAGCTGATAAGTAACATTTTTGCTACACAAGTGTCAGGCAATGACCATCTCTAACAAGAGAGTCTAACGATCTCCCCTAGATATTCAATAGCATTACTATCATCTAACCCCCCACCATCAACATCCTGGGGGTCACCATTGACCAGAAACTTAACTAGACCAGCCACTTAGATATTTATGGCTACAAAATTAATATCCTTTCCAGACCTATAGAACCATATAAATTTACAGCACAGAAGGAGGCCATTTGGTCCATGTTCACGCCGGCTGAAAAGTAGCCTTCCAGTCTAAAATAGGCAAATGGTATGTTGGCCTTCATAGTGAGAGGATTCGAGTACAGGAGCAGGGATGTCTTGCTGCAATTATACAGGGCCTTGGTGAGGCCACACCTGGAATATTGTGTGCAGTTTTGGTCTCCTTATCTGAGGAAGGATGTTCTTGCTATAGAGGGAGTGCAGTGAAGGTTTACCAGACTGATTCCTGGGATGGTGGGACTGACGTATGAGGAGACTGAGTCGGTTAGGATTATATTCGCTGGAGTTCAGAAGAGTGAGGGGGGATCTCATAGAAACCTATAAAATTCTAACAGGACTTGACAGGGTAGATGCAGGAAGGATGGTCCCGATGGTGGGGGAGTCCAGAACCAGGGGTCATTGTCTAAGGATACGGGGTAAACCTTTCAGGACTGAGATGAGGAGAAAGTTTTTCACCCAGAGAGTAGTGAGCCTATGGGATTCACTACCACAGAAAGCAGTTGAGGCCAAAACATTGCATGTTTTCAAGAAGGAGTTAGATATAGCTCTTGGGGCGAAAGGGATCAAAGGATATGGGGGGAAAGCGGGAGCAAGTTACTGAGTTGGATGGTCATCTTGAAGGGCCGAATGGCTTAGTCCTGCTCCTATTTTCCATATTTCTATGTAATCGCACCTTTCAGCTTTTGTTCTGTAGCTTTGTGGGTTATGGCACTCCAAGTACTTTTTAAATGTTATGATAGTTTCTGCCCTCTACCTCCCTTTCAGGCTGTGAGTTCCAGATCCTCACCACCCTCTGGGTGAAAATATTTCCCCTCGAATCCCCTCTAAACCTCCTACCTCGTACCCTAAATCTATGCCTCCGGGTTATGGAGCCCTCTACCAAGTGGAATAGGGTCTTCCTATAGACTCTATCTAGACCCCTCATAATTTTATACACTTAATTAGGTCTTCCCTCAGCCCCCTCTGTTCCAAAGAAAACAACCCTAGCCAAACTTTCCACACAACTAAAAATCTCCAGTCCAGACAATATCTTCATAGTTCTCCTCTGTACCCTCTCTAGTGCAGTGACCAGAAGTGCACGCAGCACTCCAGCTGTGGCGTAACTAGTGTTTTGAACAGTTCCAGCATAACCTCCATGCTCTTATATTCTGTGCCTCTGCTAATAAAGCCAAGTATCCCGTATGCCTTGACCACCTTATCTACCTGTCCGGCCACCTTCAGGGATCTGTGGACATGTAATCCAAGGTCCCTTTGTTCCTCTACACTTCTCAGTATCCTAGCATTTATTGTGCATTCCCTTGCCTTGTTAGCCTTCCCCAAATGCCTTACCTCACACTTCTCCGGATTGAATTCAGTTTGTCAATGTTTGGCCCACTTGACCTTCAATTTCTTCCTGCAATCTACAACTTTCTTCTTCATTATCAACCGCATGGCCAATTTTTGTATTGTCTGCAAACTTCTTAATTACACCCCCTACATTCAAGTCCAAATCATTGATATATAGCTCAAAAAGCAAGGGACCTAGTACTGCAGAACCCCACTGGAAACAGCCTTCCAGTCGTAAAATCACCTGACCATTATGCTTTGCTTCTTGCCTCTGAGCCAATTTTGGATCCGACTTGCCACTTTGCCTTGGATCCCATGGGCTTTTACTTTCATGACTAGTCAGCCAAGCAGAACCTTATCAAAAGCCTTGCCAAAATCCATGTAGACTACATAAAATGCACGACCCTCATCAACTCTCCTTGTTAGCTCCTCAAAAAATTCAATCAAATTAGTCACACACGAGCTTCGTTTAACAAATCCATGCTGACTGTCTTTGATTAATCAGTGTCTTTCTAAATGAAGATTTATCCTGTTCCCTCAGAATATTTTCCAATAATATTCCACCATCAAGATTTGGTTGACTAGCCTGTAATGACTCGTTCTATTCCTTTCTCCCTTTTTAAACAATGGCACAACGTTAGCTGTCCTCCAGTCCACTAGCACCACACATGTGCCAGAGAGGTTTGGAAAATGATAGTCAGAACCTCCACTATTTCCTCCCTTGCTTCCCTTAACATCCTAGGATACATGTCATCTGGGCCAGGGTACTTATCCACTTTCAAAGATGTCAAAGCCCTTAATACTTCCTCTCTCATTATGTTAATTTTATCTAGTACTTCACACTGCTCCTCCCTGATTGCAATGTCTGTATCATCCCCCTCTTTTGTGAAAACAGATGCAAAGTATTCATTAAGAACTATTCCAGCGTCCTCTGCCTCCACACACAGGTTATTCTTATGGTCCCTAATAGGCCCTACCCTTTCTTTAGTTATCCTCTTGCTCTTTATGTATTTATAAAAACATCTTTTGGTTTTCCTTGATTTTACTTGCCAATATTTTTTCATGCCCTCTGTTTGCTTTCCTAATTTCCTTTTTATACTCCTCTAGGTTTTCTGCAGTATTGAGCCGTTGGTATCTGTCATTAGCTTCCTTTTTCTTCTTTATCCTCTCCAATAAGCCCCTTGACATCCAGGGGGCTCTGGATTTGTTAGTTCCTCCCTATTTCTTTAAGGGAATATACTTGTTCTGAACCCGAGCTATCTCTTCCTTGAAAGCCTTCCACTGATCTGGCACCGATTTACCTTCAAGCAGCTGTTTCCAGTCAACTTTATATAAATCACATCTCCGCTTAGTAAAATTAGCTTTTCCCCAGTTGAGACCTTTTACTTCTGGTCTTTCTTTATCCTTTTCCATAACTACCTAAATTTAACTGAATTATTATCAACTCCATCAAAGTGCTCCCCAACTGATACCCCTTTCACCTGCCCAGCTTCACTCCCTAAAACTAAGTCCAGAACTCCCCCTCTCTTGTTGAACTTGCTCCGTACTTGCTAAAAAAAAGTTCTTCCGAATGCATTTTAAGAATTCTGCTCCCTCTGTGCCTTTTACACTAAATCTATCCCAGTTAATATTAGTTGAAATTCCATGCTATTACTACCCGATTGTTTTTGCACTTCTCAGAGATTTGCCTACATATTTGCTCTTCTATCTCTCTCTGACTGGGGGTCTATAGTACACTCCCAGTATGTACAAACATACGAAAATACAAATTACGAGTAGGAGTAGGCCACTCAGCCCCTCGAGCCTGCTCCGCCATTTTCTAAGTTCATGGCTGAACTGATTTCTCCATATTACCACCTACCCCGATAACCTTTCACTCTCTTGCTTATCAAGAATCTATCTACCTCTACCTCAAACATATTCAAAGACTCTGCTTCCACCGCCTTTTGAGGAAGAGAGTTCCAAAGACTCTCAAACCTCTGAGAGAAAAAAATTTCTCCTCATCTCTGTTTTAAATGGGCGACCCTTTATTTTTAAATAGTGACCCTGATTCTAGATTCTCCCTTTCCATCCTTTCCACATCCACCCTGTCAAGACCCCTCAGGATCTTGTATGTTTCGATCAAGTCGCCTCTTACTCTTCTAAATTCCAGTGTATACAAGCCTAGCCTGTCCAATCTTTCCTCATAAAATAGTCTGCCCATTCCAGGTATCAGTCTAGCAAACCTCTTTGAACTGCTTCCAACGCATTTACATCCTTCCTTAAATATGGAAACCAATACTGTACACAGTACTCCAGATGTGGTCTCACCAATGCTCTGTAAAGCTGAAGCATAACCTCCCTACTTTTGTATTCAGTTCCCCTCGCGATAAACGATAACATTCTATTAGCTTTCTTAATTACGTGCTGTACCTGCATACTAACCTTTTGCAATTCATGCACTATGACACCCAGATCCCTCTGCATCTCAGCTCCGCAATCTCTCACCATTTAGATAATATGCTTCTTTGTTATTCTTCCTGCTAAAATGGACAACTTCACATTTTCCCACATGAGACTCCATCCAGTAGTGTGATTGCCCCTTTTTTGTTCTTCAATTCAACCCATATGGCCTCGTTTGATGATCCTTCTACCATATCATCCCTCCTCAGAGTGATAATTATCTCTTGAATCAATATTGCACCCACTCCTCCTTTTTCCCTCTCTCTATCATGTGAAAACCCTGTAACCAGGAAGGTTGAGTGCCATTCCTGCCCTTCTTTCAGCCATGTCTTTCATTTAGATACAACTATCTAGAAACACTTACCAGCTACTCACCAGGTCTCTCTGTTTCCCTCACTCGGACTGTTCCTTGTTTTGTAAAAGACCGGAGCAGCACCACCGTCATCTCTGTGCTGAATTCCCTCACTCACCAAATTCCCCAAGTTAACTACTCTGTCAAAGCAATATTCTGTCAAGCTGAGATTTGTGCTACTTATTTTCTCCGAAGTGGTGATTTTAGTTCTGCAGAATAGTAGTAAATTCACATTGATATTTTGTAGATCTGCAGGAAACTCACAGAACATGACAATATTTGGTATAGATTTGTGCCTAATTTGGTCATAGTATTTTCCCTCTGAATTTTTTTTGGGCTATCCCAGGAGATTGAACGGTCAAGGAATGGTGTATGTGTCGGCATGGGCAGGCCTCATTTGCCTGATGGTCTTTATTTGCCTTTCTTTTCACACATTCATACTTTTCAACAGATGAGGGAATAAACATATAACTTTTGATGCTCCCCTTTCAATAGTATTACATTTACATGGTGATAAAATGAAAAGCTCCAGAAATCCTTTTGCCAGTCTACAAGATGACCACTTTAACTTAATAAAAAGTTAGGATTATGACTGCACAAACTAACCTCAGGTGATCCAACCCCTATAAATTGTTCCAATCAAAACTATTTACAACCCTAGCCAAAAAATGTTGGTGTTTTATTGTAGATTCATGGAAAAGAAAGTATGCTATAAATCACCAACCTCCAGAAAGTTTTATTGATGCTGCAGAATAACTTTTGGTGTAATGAAAGATACTTTCAGAGATTGTATTAAGCAGTAACCCAAGGGAACCTGATAACTTTCAGTATTTGTCTTTGTGCAACACAAAATCATTCAAGAAATTAATAACAATGATTTTCAGTTATATCCTTGACCTTAGTATTTGAAATATTGAGTCCAGATGAGCCTTTTTAATGTCAGCAGATTTTCAGAACACCCATTGGTGAGTCTTGGAAGATGTCATAAATATTTGCATTTTGACAATTGTCATTACGTCCAAATTACATGCTTGTGGCAGCTCTATGTTACACCTTGGGCAAACGTAGACCTGATTCAGTTTCTGCAATGTACATCATGGCTTAAAATGGCTGGAATGTGCTTTGACTTTATGTAACTGCTGATGATCAACAATAAAAACTATACAGTAAAAGAATACTCCAAGTTAATGAGTTATATTATCACCAATTTTTCCTATCCTAGGTGAGAAGAAGGAGCTTCCAGAGATAAATTTTGAGGAGAGGTTGCATAAATCTAGCTTGCATTCCTTTGAGCATGGAAGATTGAGGGGTGATGTAACCGAGGTGTTTAAAATTCTAAAAGGATTTGATGGGAGAGAAGCTATTTTCTCTGGTGGGGAATCGAGAACAAGGAGGCATAATCTTGAAATTAGAGCTTAGGCTATTTGGGCTCAAATTCAGGAAGCACATTTTGACACAAAGGATAGTAGAAATTTGGAATTCTCTCTCCCCAGAAAAGGTTGAGATTGCTATAACAATTGGAGCTTTCAAGACTGAGCTAGATAGATTTTTGTTGGGTAAGGGTATCAAGGGATGTGGAGCAAAGGCACGATGGAATGCAGTTCAGCCATGATTTAGCTGCATGTTGTAGTAGTCTCGAGGGGTTGAATTGCCTCCTCCTGTTCCTAATATTCCAAAGAAATCTCGTAAAAATGTCAGTAAAGATAGGTACAATAGGATTGTACTTTACCACTCTTTCTGGAGAGTTAGCGTACCCAGATGTGATAGTTTCAGACGACAGGAGAATAATGAGGCCTGTGCACCAATCATTAGAAACCTTGATGTAATTATTAGGTTATTACACTTCAAAAGAAATGTAATAAACTATGAGAAGTTAATTTGAGTTGCTAATGTTAATCCAGTAAAAATTAGAAGTGTTCAACTCTGGCACATACTGTAGTGGCTATTATGCTTTTAGAACTTGATAATACTTGACAACTTCACCTATTAATATGAGCTGACAGTAAGGCAATTCACATCTGACCATAAACAGTACTTTAACTTCAAAATCACTAGGAAATACTTTAAAATGCAAACATAGTTACAGTAATAAATGGAGTCGTAATACTGTTATAATATCTTTACATACAACTGAATTTGTTGAGGTATCCTGTAGAAAGCAGAACTGACAATTGCCTTCAATGGCTTGTCTTGATAAATGAACCTTCTCAGGTAAAATACTCCCAAGAGCTATTAAACTATGTTCTTGTCTCAGGCAAAACTAGTAATGAGGAGTGCAGGAGAGCATGCCAGCAGCAGCACCAGGCATACATAAAAATGAGGTGTCAACCTGGTGAAGCTGCAACGCAAGGATACATACATGCTAAACAGTGGAAGCAAATAAGAGAAAAGCAGTCCCACAGCCAACAGATCAGATCAAAGCTCTGAAATCCTGTCACATCCAGTCGTGAATGGTAGTGGACAATTAAACAACGAACTGGAGGCAGAGGCTCCACAAACAGTCCCCTCCTCAATGAGTGCAGCCAGAGTCAAAGCCATCGCACCATGGGTGGCTCAGCTGTATAGGAGGACACAAGGAAGACTGGAAGAGCAATAGTAATAGGAAATTCAATAGTCAGGGGAACAGACAGGCTTTTCTGTGGCAGCAGAAGTGAATCCAGGATGGTGTGTTTCTTCCCTGGTGCCAGGGTCAAGGATGTCACTGAGTGTGGAGGGTGAACAGCCAGCAGTCGTGGTCCACACTGGTACCAACAACATAGGTAGAAAGAGAGATGTGGTCCTGCAGAAAAAGATTACTGAGCTAGGTAAGAAATTAACAAGCAGGACCTCAAAAATAGTAATCTCCAGATTACTCCCAATGCCATGTGCAAGTGGGTATAAGAATAGAAGGATAAAACAGATGAGTGTGTGGCTGGAAAGATGGTGCAGAGGGAGGACTTTAGATTCTTGGGACATTGGGACAAGCTCTGGGGGAGATGGGACCGATACAGGCCGGACGGGTTGCACCTGAACAGAGCCGGGACTGAGTTCCTTGTGGGATGTTTTGCTAGTTCTGTAAGGGAGAGTTTAAACTAATTTGGCAGGGGGATGGAGACTTGAGGGTAGACTCAGTTGGAGCAAAATCAGAAATGAAAATGGAAGGCAGAAAATTATGAATGAGTCTGAAAGGCAGTGGAAACAAAGGTTAGAAATTTTTTTTAAATGTGTTTGGCAGTGCTCAAGGTATCTATTTCAATGCAAGGAGTATAGCAAATAAAGCAGATGAGTTGAGGGAACAGATAGACTTGTGGTGTATGATATCTTGGCTAGAACAGAAACATGGCTTAAGGAGGGACAGGAATGGCAGCTCAACATTCCTGGTTACAAGGTTTTCAGACACAATAGTGAGGGGGATAAGAAAGGAGGGGGAGTGTCAATTTTGGTCAAAGTAACAATTACAGCTGTGAGGAGGGATGATATGTTGGAAGGTTCATCAAATGAGGCCATATGGATCGAGCTAAGGAACAAAAAAAGGGGCAATCACATTGCTGGGAGTGTACTACAGAACCCCAAACAGTCAGAGGAAGAGAGAAGAGCAGATATGTAGGCAAATCTCTGAGAAGTGCAAAAACAATAGGACAGTAATAGTAGGGGATTTTAACTACCCCAATATTCACTGGGATAGTTTTAGTGTTAAAGGAATTGAGGGAGCAGAATTCTTGAGGTGCATTCAGGAGAACATTTTTGGCCGGTATGTAGAAAGTCCAACAAGGGAGGGTACAGTTTTAGACTTAGGCTGGAATTCTTTGTTGGGCGGGAGACCCTGTCCACAGGCCAAAACGTCGATGGCGAGCATGCCTCCACTGAGCCTGGGGAGCCAAAACGTGATTTTTTTGCTCCTCAGGCCTTTAATTGGTCTTGAGCAGGACTTCCACCTCCTTGACCGGCGGGACTTGCTGCCTCAATCAGCGGGCTGGCATCTCTTAGTCCCAGCAGTGCCACTGGGAGCAGTACCCACTGCTGGGACTACACTCAGCCATCGCAAGAAGATGAAGGACGGCCCCGGAATAAAGGTGAGCTGTTAGGGCCTCGCCGAGGACAATTGGTCGAGCCCCAGTGAGGCAAGGGGGTCGATTGGGGGGAAACAGGAGTGTTGTGCATTGAGGGTGGTTGGGGCTTCAGGGGCTGCCCTCCATGGGACACAAGGTGCCCGATCAAGAGGGCCCCCCACCAGCCCGCAAGAAGGCTGCTTGGTGGCTTTTTGAGACCTCAGCCGCCCACCAGCCAAGTGTAAAATACCCGCGGCAGCCCGCCAGTTAATTGGCCACTTAAGGGCCTTGATTGGCCTGGGGTGGGTGGGCCCTTTCTTGCCGCCGCCGCCCCTCATAAATTTGCAACGGGGGCAGGAACGGCCACCCCTGTCTCCCACTCAATTTTATGCAGCCCCTGCCACAAGCCCACTCGTTTGGGGGTTGTAAAATTCCGGCCTTAGTTTTAAGAAATGAAGATGCGCGGGTGGAAGGAGTGGCAGTGGGAGAACATTTTGCTGGTAGTGATCATAATTCAGTTAGTTTTAACATAATTATGGAAAATGGCAAGGATAGAAGTTCTTAATTGGGGCAAGGCTAATTTTACTAAGTGAGGAATGATTTAGCAAAAGTGGACTAGAAACAGCTATTTGAAGGTAAATCATTGTCAAAGGAGCGGGAAGCATTGAAGGGGTTCAGAGTAAACATATTCCTACAAAGAAAAAGGGTGGGACAGCCAAATCTAGAGCCCATGGATGTCAAGGAGCTTACAGGGTAAAATAAGGCAGAAAAGGAAAGCTTTTCTCTGACACCAAGAACACAATACCACAGAAAGCTGAGAGGAGTATAGAAAGTGAAATCAAAAAGGAAATTAGGAAAGCTAAGAGAGGGCATGAAAGAATATTGGCAATCAAAATCAAGGTGAACCCAAAGATGTTTTATTAAGAGTAAGAGGATATCTAAGGAGAGTGTAGGGCCCATAGAAGACCAAAAAGGTAACCTATGTGTAGGGGCGGAAGGTTGTTCTTAATGAATACTTTGCATCTGTCTTCACAAAAGAGGGGGACGATGCAAATACTGTAGTTAAGGGAGAGGGATGCGAAGTATTGGATGTGATAAACATAGGGAGAGAGGAATTATTAATGGAAGTAGCATCCTTGAAAGTTGATAAATCACCAGGGCCAGATGAAATGTAGCCCAGGGTGTTTAAAGAAGCAAGAGAGGAAATAGTGGAAGGTCTAACCATGATTTTCCAGTCCTCACTCGATACGGGTGCGGTGCCGGAGGATTGGAGAACTGCTAATGTTGTACCTTTATTTAAAAAGGGAGCAGGGTATAGACCGAATAATTTACAGGCCAGTCCATCTAACCTTAGTAGTGGGTAAATTATTGGAATCAATTCTGAGAGACAGGATAAACTGTCACTTAGAAGGGCACAGATTAATCAAGGATAGTCAGCATGGATTTGTTAAGGGAAGACCTTGTCTGACCAGCTTGATTGAATTTTTTGAAGAAGTAACAAGGGAGACTGATGAGGGTAGTGCAGTTGATGTGGTCTACATGGATTTTAGCAAGGCTTTTGACAAGGTCCCACATGGCAAACTGGTTTAAAAAAAAGCCCTTGGGATCCAGGGGAATGTAGCAAGGTGGATACAAAATTGGCTCAGTGGCAGGAAACAAAGGGTAATTGTTGACGGGTGTTTTTGCAACTGGAGGGATGTTTCCAGTGGCGTTCTGCAGGGCTCATTACTGGGTCCCCTGCTTCTTATGATATGTATTAATGATATGGACATAAATGTGGGGGGCATGATCAAGAAGTTTGCAGACGACACAAAGATTGGCCGTGTGGTAGATAGCGAGGAGGATATCTGTAGGCTGCAGGAAGATATTGATGGTCTGCTCAGGTGGGCAGAAAAGTGACAAATGAAATTCAACTTGGAGAAGTGTGAGGTGATGCATTTGGGGAGGTCAAACAAGGCAAAGGAATGCACGATTAATGGGAGAACACTGAGCGGTGTAGAGGAGGTGAGGGACCTTAGAGTGAATGTGCACAGATCCCTGAAGGTAGCAGGACAGGTTGATAAGGTGGTTAAGAAGGCATATGGAATCCTTTCCTTTATTAGCCAAGGTATAGCATATAAGAGCAGGGAGGTTATGCTGGAACTGTATAAATCATTGGTTCGGCCACAACTTGTGTACTGTGTGCAGTTCTGGTTGCCTCATTACAAAAAGGATGTTCGTGCACTAGAGAGGATACAGAGCAGATATACAAGGATGCTACCGGGACTGGAAAAATGCAGCTATGAGGAAAGATTGGATAAGCTGGGTGTGTTGTTCTTCGAACAGAGAAGGCTGAGGGGAGATCTGATTGAAATGTACAAAATTGTGAGGGGCCTGGATAGAGTGGATGTGAAGTGTCTAATTACCTTCACAGAGAGGTCAATGACTAGGGGGCATAGATTTAAAGTGATTGGTAGAAAGATTAGAGAGGAGATGAGGACACATTTTTTCACCCAGGGGGTCTGGAACTCACTACCTGAAAGGGTAGTAGAGGCAGAAACCCTCACCTCATTCAAAAGGAGTCTGGATAAGCACCTCAAGTGCCATAATCTGCAGAGCTACGGACCATATGCTGGAAGGTGGGAACAGAACAGGTGGCTTGTTTTTTGGCTGGCGGAGACACGATGGGCCAAGTGGCCTCTTTCTGTGCTATAAACCTTCTATGATTCTAGGATTAGGGGCCCAGCATGAAAGTGCAAAAAACAAGGCTGAAGCATTTGCAACCATCTTCAGCCAGAAGTGTCAAGTGGATGATCCATCTTGGCTTCCTTCCCCATCATAAATATCAGTCTTCAGCCAATTTGATTCACTCCACATGGTACTAAGAAACAGCTGAAGGCACTGGATACAGCAAAGACTATGGGACCTAACAACATCCCAGCAATAGTACTGAAGACTTGTGTTCCAAAACTAGCAGCACCCTTAACCAATCTGTTCCAGTACAGCTACAACACTGGCATCTACCCGATATTGTGGTAAATTGCCAGGTATGTCCTGTCCACAAAAAGCAGGACAAATCCAATCTGACCAATTACTGAAATAAAAACAAGAAATGCTGGAACCACACAGCAGGTCTGGCAGCATCTGTGGAAAGAGAAGCAGAGTTAACTCTGCCCTTTCCACAAATGCTGCCAGACCTGCTGAGTGGTTCCAGCATTTCTTGTTTTTATTTCAGATTTCCAGCATCTGCAGTATTTTGCTTTTACTGACCAATTACTGCCCCATTACGCTCAATCATCAGCAAAGTAATGGAAGTTGTCATTGGCACTGCTATCAAGTGGCACTTACTCACCTATAACCTGCTCACCAATGCTCAGTTTGGGTTCCAGCAGGGCCACTCTGCTCCTGACCTCATTACAGCCTTGGTCCAAAGATG
This sequence comes from Heterodontus francisci, assembly GCF_036365525.1. NCBI lineage: Eukaryota > Metazoa > Chordata > Chondrichthyes > Heterodontiformes > Heterodontidae > Heterodontus > Heterodontus francisci. The sequence goes on from NC_090390.1 coordinate 66,258,747, forward strand.
GACAAAAGTGTTGAATTCCAGAGGTGAGGTGAAAATGACTGCCCTTGACATCAAAGCAGCATTTGACCGATTGCGGTATCAAAGAGCCCTGGCAAAATTGAAGTCAGTGGGAATCGGGGAATACTCTCCACTGGTTGGAGTCATACTGAGTATAAAGAAAGATGGTTGTGTTTGTTGGAGGCCAATCATCTCAGCCCCAGGACATCGCTGCAATAGTTCCTCAGGCTAGTGTTCTCGGCCCAACCATCTTCAGCTGCTTCATTAATGATCTCCCTCCATCATAAGGTCAGAAGTGGGGATGTTCGCTGATGACTGCACAATGTTCAGCACCATTCGCAACTCCTCAGGTACTGAAGCAGTCCATGCTCACTGCAGCAAGACCTGGACAACATGCAGGCTTGGGCTGATAAGTGGCAAGTAACATTTGCGCCACACAAGTGCCAGGTAATGACCATCTCCAACAAGAGAGAATCTAACCTTCTTCCCTTGACATTCAATGGCATTACGATCACTGAATCCCACCCTATCAACATCCTGGGGGTCATCATTGATCAGAAACTGAACTGGACCAGCTATATAAAAACTGTGACTACAAGAGCAGGTCAGAGGCCAGTAACTCACCACCTGACTCCCCAAAGCCTGTCCACTATCTACAAGGCACAAGTCAGGAGTGTGATGGAATACTCTCCACTTGCCTGGATGAGTGCAGCTCCATGAACACTCAAGAAGCTCTACATTATCCAGGACAAAGCAGCCCACTTGATTGGCACCCCATTCACTATCTTAAACATTCACTCCTTCAACCACCGGCACACAGTGGCAGCAGCGTGTACCATCTACAAGATGCAGTGCAGCAACTTGCCAAGCCTCCTTCGCCAGCACCTTCCAAACCTGTAACTTCTACCACCTAAAAGGACAAGGACAGTAGACGCATGGGAACAACATGACTTGCAAGTTCCCCTCCAAGCCGCACACCATCCTGATCTAGAACTAAATCACCACATGGTCCAAGAAAGCAGCTCACTGCCACCTTCTCAAGGGCAAATAGAGATGCACAACAAATGCTGGCTTTGCCAGCAACACTCACATTCCATGAACAAATATTTTTAAAAAAAAGGTCTTTTCCTCAGCATGAAGCCAGGAAGGCTGGTCAAGGGCAGCATCTGAACTAGCGCATTGAAAGTCACCTGCTTCAAAGCGTTGAAGTGTGGAATGCAGCTGAAGAGTTAGAAAGGACTCATATTCCTAATTTTTTATGGGGTTACTTGGTGTTCCGTTTTTGAAATAATACTTCAACCATTCGTGCACATCTCAGATATCTTGTACATTCTGAGTGCTACAGTGCTTTGAGATGAACTCTGTGCCCAGGGCTTTCTTTTCTGAAGTCCAGTTCACCTCCAGTTCCTCTGGCATTACTGCTTTCTTTTAAGAACATATCAGGTCTGGACTGACCATATGTTACATAGGAAGAATTGACCAGTGTTCTCTTGAATGTTTCCACCGCACTGTACGATCAGAAGTTCCCTTTATGTGATGATCCCAAAGAATCCTGCACCTTTTCGGGTGAACCAGTCCACCCCTGCACATTGTCTGAGTTGCAGATATCTTTTTTGAGCTCTTAGTTTCAGTCACTTTTAAGAAGGTACTTTATTCTAACTCTGATTCTGTCAGAAAGATACAGAGCTGCTGGAGACCCTTAACAATAGTTTCCACTTAACAGGCAGAAACCTGCTCAGCAGGCTGTGTAATTTTCTCAGCATCTTCAGACATTATGGTGGATTGCCGTCTCCCCTGCTTGCTGCAGCATTCTGCTTTTAAACATAACAAGAAGTTTTCCACTGTGAAAATGTTCTGCTATAGACATTCCTCTAATTAAGGAGAACATGGTGTCCACCAGGTCTACTTTTAAAGATAGCTATAAATGGAACTCAGCTGGAGGTGCAGAACATACACTACACTGAACTCCTGTTAGGAGCTGACATTGTTCAGCTATGCAGTATTTCAGAAATGTATCACAACTGCAGTATTATTGTTTCTTAACATGAGCGTTGAGCTACACACATCTACACCACAGACACACACACACCCCCACAAACATACACAGAAACACACACCCACTCACCCACAAGATAAACTCCCACACCCACATGCACACAGACAGACTCACTCACTCTCTTTCTCTCCCCTGTGTCTCACTCACACACACTCACTCACAGCCAATCCACATCCACATGCACACTCTCAGAAGACTAACCAGACCCCCAGACACGTGTACATACACACACACACATAACATCCACATCCATACTCCCAACCAATCCCCACACCCATATGCATGCATACATCCACATCTTCACACACACACACACACACACACACACACACACACACACACACACACACACACACACACACGTACGTACGTACAGCCGCATTCACATGCATACACCCACATCCATGCGCACACATGACCATCCACATCCTGAGACTGACAGCCACAGTTTCTTTAGTAGCAATATCTTCTCAACTTTGGAATTTCTTAACAAAATACGAATCGTTAAAAGGGAGCTTAATGCTTCTTAAAATTTACTCCTAGTGAGGGAGAGAGGAGGAGGAGCATAGATTTCTTAGATATATAAAAGCAGTAAATTTCAAGGTCTTCTGTATGAGTCATATTTTAATCCAGTTAGGTGACCTATTATACTGATTAAAATCTCAGTATCTTCATTACTTTTGAGATGTCTGTTTTTTCTGAGACCTGAAAACTATGGACTCCATATCACCCTTGGTCTGTCCTTCCTTCTACATCCCACAAGTTTTTTCCCCCCAACTATCAATAGCTGATCTTTCTAATCTTTTTAAACCTTGATGGTTTCTTACACTATTGGTCTTGATTTCTCAACATTGTCATTCTGCTTTATATTATAATCAATGTAGTGTTGTCATAGTTTCCAAATACCAAAACATTTTCTACAGCATTACTTTCTAACTGGGTTTGGTGCCATGGTACAACTACAGTGAAACCTGTAAATTACAGATATCTTGGGGACTGGCATTAGCTGAACCTTTTTTCAGGTGTCTTTATTTCCAAAATGATAGTTATATATATGGTTTTTAAAAAGTCAGTAAATGGAGAATTCTTTACCCAGCATCCATAGTGGCAGAGAAATTGCACTATCCCAAGATAGATCCATTCAGTCCCAGTGATAGAGTGGTTTCTATGCTACTGTGGAGGCTGGGTAAAGAACTCCCTACTCTACAAAAGCTGGTTATCAAAACCAGCTGCCCATTCACACTGACCTGCATGTCCCATGTTTTAAGTTGTAAAAAGGCTTGGTGCATTGAAGGTCCTTGGTAGTTTGTAATTTGTGAGAGTCTGTGGTTTCAGAGTGTCTCTTGCAATGTTCCCTGTCAGCTGCATGGCCATGCAGCAACCCAAGTCTTCCCGCGCAGGCCGTGCACAAGTCGACTCCTTTAAGTTACCACACATGCGTGACCCGCAAAAAAAAATATGAAGGGCTTGTGCACTTCAACAAATCAGCGTTGCAGTACAAAAGAATTAGAGGGTATGTTGGCCTCTTGTGTATTTTACTATGTATGTTATTTGGGTCTTAAAATAAGTGTCCATTTTTTAGGAGAGTTCATTTGTACAGGTTTCACAGTAATTTACTGCTTTTTTTTTTAAAGTCAAAGAATTAATATAAGAGCAAGGAACCCAAACACAAAATGGGTTATTTGTATTGTTACTCTATAAGGATCAGTCAAACCCCATCTAGAACATGGAGAGGACAGATAAATTGACGTTTCAGTTGCGATCCACTCGGGTCAACAAAACAGTTTTAACAAAGGATCCACAATCAAATTGTCAACTTATCTGTGTAGTGTTTTATTGATCTGGGTTTGATTGTATTAGTCTGTCCATTTATCTGCGTCCACTGTGCTTGATTGCTTAAGCCTATGGGTGCCAAAGAAAAGTGTGATGATAGAGCAATACACATTCCGCCAGAGATCTCAGGGACCTGGTGAGCCCATCAAACAATACGTGATAGCATTGCAGCAATTGGCCGCTACATGTGTATTTGGCACACTAACCAACAAACTAATTCTTGACCAGTTAATTGAAAAGGCTTAAATTCCACAATTTAGGGAACATCTCCTCATGGAGGATGATGATTTAACCTTGGAAAAAGCCATAACCTTGGCAGTCCAAATCGAATCTGACGTGTTAGATTCAAAGAGGTTACACCCTTAGACTCAGGGTTTCAGACACAGCTTGCCCAACCAACTTCAGTGCAAGGGTTACGGACAAGAAGACCTCAGTAACTTCATCAAAACATGCCCCATCATGGTCAGTTACCTTCAAAACTGTGCTCAAATTGTGGAAATGCTCTTTGAGTCACAATGCCATGTTCAGCTCGAGTGAAAAAGTGTAACTCATGTTTAAAGTGGAACCATTTTGCAAAGATGTGCAGGTTGTCAAAGAAAAAGACTTCATTGGTCCAACATATGGGGGAGTCTCTTTCTGAGAGTGAGGTACAACATGTATTTACTATTACAAAAAGTAAAGCACCAGGTAATTTTAAGGAGCGCTCAGTCGAGATCTCAGTGTCACTTCTTCTTATCGATGTTGGTACGGAAGTATCTATTTTTGAGTGACAAATTCTACCATCGGTATTTTTCACAATTCTCTCTCTCTCCTGCAACAGACAGTCTTCAAGCTTATGATGACACTATCATTCCAGTTTCAAGGACGATCACAGTTCCAGTCTGCTACAAACAAATCACCCTAGACAGGTTCACTTTCTATGTAGCTTTATGGGGGTAAACCTTTTCGATAGGCTTAGATTCAAACTCACTGACCACACCGGAGCACTCATTAATGGGATTGATAATGCAGATTATACATGCCAGTATCTTTCGTTATTTACTGGATTTGGGGAGATCAAGGTGTCCTGTTATCCTCCTCAAGCTGACACATCTGTTTGACCTGTTTCACAAAATTTGAGATGGTTGCCGTTTGCAATCCGTGCTGAAGTGTCACAGAAGCTGAAATGACTGAAAGCAGATGGTATCGTTGAGCAAATCAACTCATTGCACGATGGAAACATGATGAGCTTAGACTATGCATTGACCTAAAGGCAATCAACAAAGCTATCCTACCAGACAAGTAACTACTTCCTACAATTCAAGAACTGTCTGCATGATTTCATGACTCAACAGTCTTCACAAAGCTTGATATGTGACATAGTTATCTTCAGATACCTCTAGAAGAACAAAGCCAATATCTTACAGCTTTTGTTACTCATGAAGGTGTATTTCAGTACCACAGAATGCCATATTGACTAAGTTCAGCACCAAGCGCATTCCAGAAGGTGGTTTCTTCAGTCTTGTTGGATGTTGAGGGGATGCTCAACCTGCTTGATGCTGAACATGATCAACAATTATCAGCAGTGCTCACTCGACTTGCAAAACATAATTTGACACTCAACGAGGACAAGTGCACATTTCTGGCACCCGAAATTATCTTTCTAGGTTACAGAGTGACAGCAGCTGGAGGAAAGCCTACACACGACAACATCAAAGACCTTCATGCACTTGCAACACTGTCTAACTTGAAAGAGTTGGCGTCATTTCTAGGTACTACCAACTTTTATCATAAATTCATTCCTAAGTATGCAGAGATCGCGAAGCCTTTTCGGAAGCTACTGCGTAAGGATGCTCAATGGGAATGGACTGTCGCACAGCAATCAGCATTTGAAACATTAAAGGTGAAGATAGCATCTCCACCAGTTCTCGCGCATTTCAGCTCACATGCGGAAACCTATGTCACAACAGATGTGTCAGGAACTACACTTGGAGCTGTACTCTCTCAGTCTATTGACATGCAAACAACCAATAGCTTATGCGTCACGCCCATTGTCAGAAACTGAACACAAATATTCTACTGGAGAGCAGGAAGCACTAGCCTGCATCTATGCATGTGAACAATGGCACATGTATCTTTTTGGTAGAAAGTTTACTCTTCGCACCGTTCACCAAGCGTTGACTACATCGTTAGCTATGTCAGGATCAGGTCATCGACCTCTACGCATCTACAGATGGTCAGATCGTCTATATCAGTATAACTTCGAGGTCGAGTATCTTGCAGGTTCATGCAGCCGAGTAGCTGATATGCTTAGCAGTAATACCATTGCAGATAGTGTTAGCGATAGCAAAGCAACTTGTGACGTTGAAGACAACGTGATTGCTGTGCTTTCGCACATGACCGCAAATCTTGTTATGCGAGAGGAGTTGGAGGCTGAGACAGCAGCAGGCAATGTACAGCAGCAAGTAAATCAGTACCTCAAAACTGAGTGGCCTCATGATATAGGGGAAGAACTGATCCCGTTTTACAGAGTATGCATTGAACTCGCATTGTTGCTGATAATTGTATTGCACATTGAACTCAAGCAATTATCCCAAAGATGCCATCACTACCAGTTAACAAGAATGTCAGAGCGAAAGCAGATGAAATCGCAAAGCGACAAAGTAAAGCAAAAGCATACTTTCACAAACGTACAGGCACAAGGGAACGACAAAGTTGGCGATTGGGTTCAAATCAAATGACCAAATCGCGACCACAAACTTGCTTCATCAGCATCAGGTCCAAATCAGATTAAACGGTTGCTCGGTACCAATGCTTATCTGTTGGATGACAACACCAAGTGGAATGCGAGATGTTTGATAGGGAGTAGACCAGGATATTTTGAGGATAGTGGTTATGAGGATACATTTCCTTTTCCTTTGAGTGATATTGATCAGCCGCCTCATCAAGCTGATCAAACAGATCCACAGCCTCAAATTCATGAATCTATTCACAGACTTAAGAGATCTTGCTATCTCAAAGACTAATTCTGTACTTAGAGAAAACAGACAAGTTGTACACTAAGAAATAACTTGGTGTCTATACTTGATATTTAGAATACTTTAATTCAAAAATAATGTCTTTAGTCAAAAGGGGGAAAAATGTGTTTGAATGATCTGGGTTTGATTGTATTAGTCACTCCACTTATCTGTGTCCATTGTGTTTGATTGCTTAAGCCTATGGGGGGAGCTGAGGAATTTGAAACTGAAACCAAAAAAGACAAAGACTGTTCTGAGAAATGCATTGTACTGAAATCGTGGAAGTGCTGATATATTGTAAAGTACTGTTAATAAACCAGTTTGTGATTTAATACAAGTGTGGTAGCTGCATTGCTCTGAGATAAATCAGATATATAATATCCAGCAACCTGGCATAAACATAACAATCTGTTCTCTGCACAGATGCTGCCTGATTTACTGAGTGTTTCCACAGTTCTCTGTTTCAGATTTTCAACATCGGCATTATTTTGCTTTGTTGCTATCTGAGATATTATCTATACTTTGCACACCTGTTCATAAAAAGGATATTAATATCCTTAGGAGAGTGGAAAGGTCTGAAGGAACTACATTATGAGAAATGGTTAAGTTCACCTTGTACTCTTTGGATTAGGAGAGACATTGAGGTGATCTATTTGAAGTTATTAACAAGGGGATTGACAAAGATCAACTTGACAGATTGTTCTACATGACAACGGAATAAAGTAACAGGAGGCACAAGTTAATAATTGGGAAGCTATAAGTAAGAAGGAAATCAGACACATTTTTTTAATGCAATGGTTGAAGAACTTGTTGGACATGCCACGAGGGAAGGCCATTGTTCAAGAGATAACTGAAAATGTATTTCTGGAGAGATTCAGTGAGAAGGTTGGCGCTTAAAGTTGAGATCAGTCCAAAGAAATGGTCAATTAGGTGTAATGATCCTTTCCTGTTCCTAAAATTCTAAACATTTTAAGTAAATCATATGGGGGCTCAATTCCTCATTTTCCGTGGAGTGCTCTTGTCATAACACTGATGAGAGTGCAGGTGAAAGGATAGAAAATAGGCCAGGACCTGGATACACCAACGTAAACCACATGCTTGAAAAGTTATTGTTTATCAATAAAGATGAATGAAACTTAAAGCTAAGCACTCTCCAATTTGTTCAAACATAGAAACAGACAATAGTGGCAATGCACAACAGACAGGTTAATATCTTGGATATGAACCCATCTTACTTGTTTGTGTCTTTAGAATTCTAAAGAATGATCAGTTGAAATGTCAATATAATAGAGTAACAATGTATCAATCAGAATAATTTGACTGCCGTCACTGTAATTAATTTCATTTGGATGCCGCTTTGCATCAATTAATGGTTCTAGATTATTTTGTGATTTTTTTAAAATTCCAGGTTATGCTAGTGATAAATAAATGAGGCATTCCGTCTAAACTTGAAAAGATACCTAACTGTGATGATTATCCCTGGCCCAAGTCTTCTGTTTCACTTGCATCTGAGCAAGACATTATTGCAGGGCATTTAGAAAAATTCAAGGTAATCAGGCAAAGTCAACATGGTTTTGTGAAAGGGAAATCATGTATAACGAATTTATTGGAGTTCTTTGAGGGAGTTACATGTGCTGTGGATAAAGGGGAACCGGTAGATGTATTTTACTTAGATTTTCAGAAGGCATTTGATAAGGTGCCACATCAAAGGTTATTGCAGAAAATAAAAGCTCATGGTGTAGGGGGTAACATATTGGCATGGATAGAAGATTGGCTAGCTAACAGGAACCAGAGAGTAGGCATAAATGGGTCATTTTCTGGTTGGAAAGATATAACGAGTGGTTTGTCACAGGGATCTGTGCTGGGGCCTCAACCTTTTACAATTTATATAAATGACTTAGATGAAGGGACCGAAGGTATGGTTGCTAAATTTGCTGATGACATAAAGATAGTTAGGAAAGTAACTTGTGAAGAGGACGTAAGGGGGTTACAAAGGAATACAGATAGGTTAAGTGAGTGGGAAAAGACCTGGCAAATGGAATATAATGTGGGAAAGTGTGAAATTATCCACTTTGGCAGGAAGAATAAAAAAGAAGCATATTATGTAAACGGTGGTAGATTGCAGAGCTCTGAGATGCAGAGGGATCTGGGTGTCCTAGTGCATGAATCGCAAAAGGTTAGTATGCAGGTACAGCATGTAATTAGGAAAGCTAATAGAATGTTATCGTTTATCGTGAGGGGAATTGAATACAAAAGTAGGGAGGTTATGCTTCAGCTATACAGGGCATTGGTGTGACCACATCTGGTGTACTGTGTACAGTACTGGTCTCCTTATTTAAGGAAGGATGTAAATGCATTGGAGGCAGTACAGAGAAGGTTTACTAGACTCATACCTGGAATGGGTGGGCTGTCTTATGAGGAAAGATTGGACAGGCTAGGCTTGTATCTGCTGGAATTTAGAAGAGTAAGAAGCGACTTGATTGAAACATATAAGATCCTGACATGTCTTGACAGGGTGGATGTGGAAAGGATGCTTCCCCTTGTGGGAAAATCTAGAACTGTTTAAAAATAAGGGGTCACTCATTTAAGACAGATGAGGAGACATTTTTTCTCTGAATCGTGAGTCTTTGGAATTTTCTTCCTCAAAAGGCAGTGGAAGCAGAGTCTTTGAATATTTTTAAGGCAGAGCTAGATAGATTCTTGATAAGCAAGGGGGTGAAAGGTTATCGGGGGTAGGTGGAAATGTGGAGTAATCAGTTCAGCCATGAACTTATTGAGTGCCGGAGCAGGCTTTAGGGGCCGAGTGGCCTACTCCTGCTCCTAACTCGTATGTTCGTATTTCATAAACAAGCGACCTTATCAGTTCAAAGTTATCACTGAAAATATCACTGCTATCTGAATAAAATATTTTGAACTGTGCATTAATGTTTTCTTCAGGTTACTAAATTTATTTTAAATAGTTTTCATATGTTTGCAGCTTTAAAAATTTCCATGACTTGTGTGAAATCTTGAGTTGCACTGAAGCTTTTTTTGTACATGTTTTTTGTCTGCATCGGCATAGAACTGTAATTAAATAAACTAAGTTTAGTTCTTGTGTAGTCCCACTTACACTGCAAGCTTGATTAATGCTGTATCCAGCATAGTATTATAAATTTGCATGCTGTGATAACGAGGAAGATATATTATACTGTACCACAGTAGTTACTAGGCAATCTTCATTTGACAGCTTTGGTTTTAAATATAGTGTTTCATGTTTTACAGGGAGCCCCCAGACCTATTGCTGTGGAGCCTTGCTCAGGAAACAAAGCTGCAGTTTTGACTGTTTTTATATGTCTACCACGAGGATCAACTGGTACCCCTCCGCCTGGCCAAACAGGTGAGGCAACACTTGGTGTTCTTAATCTGTAGAAAGGATTGAGGATTGTTTTCTCAAGGTTTATTTGTCAAAAGAATTTATATAGGATTACATAGGATATATGGCATAGAAACAGGTCATTCGGCCCAACCAGTCCATGCTGTGTTTATGCTCCACTCGAGCTTCCTCCCATCTTTTGTCATCTAAATCTATCATTGTAATCCTCTATTCCCTTCTCCCTCATATACTTGTCTAGCTTCCCCTGAAATACATCTAAACTATTCACTTCAGCCACTCCTGTGGTAGCAAGTTCCATATTCTCACCACTCTTTGGGTCAAGAAGTTTCTTCTGAATTCCCTATTGGATTTCTTGGTGACTACCTTATATTGATGGCCTCTAGTTATGCTCTTCCCCACAAGTGTATATGTTCTCTCTGTATCCATTCCATCAAAACCTTTTATAATTTTAAATTCTATTAGGGCACCCCTCAACTGCCTTTTTTCAAAAGAAAAGAGACCAAGCCTGTTCATCCTTTCCTGATCTGTATACTGCACATTTCTGGTTTTGTCCTTGTAATCCTGCACCCTCTCCAGTGCCTCTATATCCTTTCAATAATGTGGCAAGCAGAACTGGAAGCTGTACTCTTATGTGTAGTCTAACCAAGGTTTGGTACAGGTTTAGCATAACTTCCCTACTTTTAAGTTCTATCACTCCAGAAATAAAACCTACTGCTTTTTTTTTGCTGTTTTTATGACCTTGCTAACCTGTCGTGCAACTTTTAATGATTGGTGTACTTGTACTCCAAGATCCCTTTGTTCCTCCACCCCATCTAGACTTGCACCTTCCAAAGTAATAATTGATCTCCCTATTCTTTGAACCAAAATGTACTGCCTCACATTTATCTATGTTGAACTTCATTTGCCAATTATTTGCCCACTCTGCAAGCTTATCAATGTCCTCCTGTAATTTGCTGTAGTCCTCCTCAGTATTGACTAACCCCCCAATTTGGTGTAATCCACAAACTTAGAATTTGTTTTCAATTCCTAAGTCCAAATTGTTAATGGAAATTGTGAATGTGATACTACTTTTAGTATCTAAAATTAAGATCTACAAACAGCTGATCTTCCATGTATTGTCAGCCGTGGCTCAGTTGGTAGCACTCTCGTCTGTGAGTCTGAAGGTTGTGGTCTGGGAGTTTTACAACCACCCCCTGGGGAGTGGGCTGGAAGCAGGAGTGGGAGGTGCCGTTGCCATCACTTACCCGCCCCCGCTGACATTTTACCAGCAGTGTGGGAGGTTGAAAATGGCTCGCCTGCCCCAGGCCAATTGAGGCCCTTAAGTGGCCAATTACCTGCTACTTAAGGGCCTCCTCCTGCCATTGCTGGTATTTTACCAGCAGCAGCTGGGAACTTCAGCAACTGAGGAGGCTGCCCAGTAATACACAGGTGGCCTCCTTGCGGGGCCAGGGGGGTCCTCCTGATTGGGCATCCTGTGCCCCACAGAGGGTCCCCCCAGCAGCATAAGCTACCCTCAATGGAGCACCCTCCTGAATGACCCCCACCCCCCTCGGTAGGGTCCAGCCAATTGTTCCTGGGAAAGCCCAAAACCGCACTCACTTTTATGGAGGCTGATGTCCAAGCCCTCTTCTGACTGGGTGCAGTCCCTGCTCCCATTAGCACTGCTGAGACTGAAGAGCTGCCGACCCGCTGATTGGCCGGCAGCTCTTGGAGACAGGACCTCCTGCCTCAGAGGGGCGGAAGTCCTGCCCGAGGCCAATTAAGGGCCTGGGCCACGTAAAATCGCCACGTGGCTTCCAGGCCAGCGGAAGCAGGCTCGAGCACTACTTTTAAGCCGATGGGCGGGGCCTCCGCCACATATAATTCCCACCTGTGAGTTCAAGTCCCACTCCAGGACTTGAGCACTAAAATCAAGGCTGATTCTCCAATGCGGTGCTGAGGGAGTGCTGCCCTGCCGGAGGTGCCGTCTTTTGGATGAGATATTCAGTGGAAGTAGAAGTTCCATGGCACAAATTTCAAAGAAGAGTTAGGGGAGTTATCCTTGATGATCTGGCCAATATTTATCCCTCAATTAGCATCACAAAAACAGATTATCTGTTCATTATCACATTTCTGTTTGTAGGAGCTCGCTATATGCAATTTGGCTGCCACGTTTCCTATATTACAACACTTCAATAGTACTTCATTGGCTGTAAAGTGCCTTGAGATGGCCGATGATCATGAAGGGGCTATATAAATGCACGTTTTTTTGTTTTAGTGCAAGGTTAAGAACACAATGTAAAAAAAAAAGATTATTTCTGTTCTAGATGGCAGACTCAAAGATCGGTTATATTTACCAGCTCTGGAACATGGGAAAAAATGTTGTTTTTCACTGTACCACCGTTAAAGTCTCTTTAATGCACCAGGAAAATATACATCATGCCTGTTGGAGCTGTTCTAGCTACATTTCTGATATATCAAGAATATTCATTAGTTAACATGGGCCTTTCATCTGTTTTAATTCCAGGATCATTAAAATAATTATTCATTTTAATCTAATGAGTACTTTGCATCAGTATTCACCAAAGAGAAGGACTTGGTGGATGATGAGCCGAGGGAAGGGAGTGTAGATAGTTTTGGTCATGTCGTTATCAAAAAGGAGGAGGTGTTGGGCATCTTGCAAAGCATTAAGGTAGATAAGTCCCCAGGGCCTGATGGGATCTACCCCAGAATACTGAGGGAGGCAAGGGAAGAAATTGCTGCGGCCTTGACAGAAATCTTTGCATCCTCATTGGATACAGGTGAGGTCCCGGAGGACTGGAGAATAGCCAATGTTGTTCCTTTGTTTAAGAAGGGTAGCAAGGATAATCCAGGAAATTTTAGGCCGGTGAGCCTTACGTCAGTGGTAGGGAAATTATTAGAGAGGATTCTTCGGGACAGGATTTACTCCCATTTGGAAACAAACGAACTTATTAGCAAGAGGCAGCATGGTTTTGTGAAGGGGAGGTCGTGTCTCACTAACTTGATTGAGTTTTTTGAGGAAGTGACGAAGATGATTGATGAAGGAAGGGCAGTGGATGTTATCTATATCGACTTCAGTAAAGCCTTTGACAAGGTCCCTCATGGCAGACTGGTACAAAAGGTGAAGTCACACGGGATCAGAGGTGAGCTGGCAAGATGGATACAGAACTGGCTCGGTCATAGAAGACAGAGGGTAGCAGTGGAAAGGTGCTTTTCTGAATGGAGGGATGTGACTAGTGGTGTTCTACAGGGATCAGTGCTGGGACCTTTGCTGTTTGTAGTATATATAAATGATTTTGAGGAAAATGTAGCTGGTCTGATTAGTAAGTTTGCGGATGACACAAAGGTCGGTGGAGTTGCGGATAGTGATGAGGATTGTCAGAAGATACAGCAGGATATAGATCGGTTGGAGACTTGGGCGGAGAAATGGCAGATGGAGTTTAATCCGGACAAATGTGAGGTAATGCATTTTGGAAGGTCTAATGCAGGTGGGAAGTATACAGTAAATGGCAGAACCCTTAGGAGTATTGACAGGCAGAGAGATCTGGGCGTACAGGTCCACAGGTCACTAAAAGTGGCAACGCAGGTGGATAAGGTAGTCAAGAAGGTATACGGCATGCTTGCCTTCATCGGTCGGGGCACAGAGTATAAAAATTGGCAAGTCATGCTGCAGCTGTACAGAACTTTAGTTAGGCCACACTTAGAATATTGCGTGCAATTCTTGTCGCCACACTACCAGAAAGACGTGGAGGCTTTGGAGAGGGTACAGAAGAGGTTTACCAGGATGTTGCCTGGTCTGGAGGGCATTAGCTATGAGGAGAGGTTGGATAAATTCAGATTGTTTTCACCGTAACGACGGAGGTGGAAGGGCGGCATGATAGAGGTTTACAAAGTTATGAGCGGCATGGACAGAGTGGATAGTCAGAAGCTTTTTCCCAGGGTGGAAGAGTAAGTTACTAGGGGACATACGTTTAAGGTGAGAGGGGCAAAGTTTAGAGGGGATGTGCGAGGTAGGTTCTTTACACAGAGGGTGGTGAGTGCCTGGAACTTGCTGCCGGGGGAGATGGTGGAAGCAGGTACGATAGCGACATGTAAGAGGCAACTTGACAAATACATGAATAGGATGGGAATAGAGGGATACGGTCCCCGGAAGTGCAGAAGGTTTTTGTTTAGGCAGGCATCAAGATCGGCGCAGGCTTGGAGGGCCGAATGGCCTGTTCCTGTGCTGTACTGTTCTTTGTAAGTGAAACATTATGAAAGTAGCCTCGATGCAAGCTGCTTTCATGCAAAAATAGCTTTCATTTTATTGGGTTTTCTTTTGTTTTTATTTTGACAAGTTGCTGGCCAGGTGTTAATGTTACTATTCTCTGTTGGTAGCGTTTCATGCAAGAGGGTTAAAAACTTTAGTGAAGTGGTATACTTGTAAGAGCTTGCTGATATCTGGCATTCTGTTCAAGTGATCAGCAAATAAAAGTTGCAACAACTATCTGATTTGATCAACTTTGCATCGGGTTGTTCCACAGTCTGTTACTCAAAATTTGACTCTCTGTTGTCACTTTCTCCAGCTAGAGAGAGGGTTGAGATGCTAATTTCCTTCCTGTAGTGATTTGCCAATAGGTCTGTCGATGAAACAAGGCACGCCCCTGCCCACTACCCCTTTGGTGGCTGAGACGAAAGAGGCCATTTCCAGCTGTGCACAAGATGAATGGTGCCATCCTGGCTCATGGACCTGCTTTGAGAAAATTGTCTGTCATTTTATCAATCGTGAGTTCTGCAGACCAACCTGTCTGGCTTCAGTGCACATACTTTGTGCCTTCATTGCTGCTTAAACCTGTACAAAATCATTTTGTCTTGTAACAAACTTTTAAGCATCACTCAATCTCAAAATACTTTCAATGATGAAAAAATGATTAACAATTCAAAGAAGTAGCAGTAGCCTTGTATAATTGCCATATTTCAGTGAATCCAGTAGCCACCAGTATCTATTTTGTAAGACATCTTCCCTCACTAATTATTTCAGGCTGCACTCTACTAGTCACCTAATATCACATTGTCATAGCTGGAGCAAAAGAGCTACGTGCTTAACGTTGTGTTTTCAATTCTTCATTAACTTTCCTGCGAACCATAATTAATGTTTGAAAGTGTCTCGTTCCTATCATTGGAATTAAGAGGGAAAGGCACCTTTTACATGATGTCTTGCAGATCAAATTCCACATGTTTCGAATGTTGTGTTTTGTTACTGTAACTTGAAGATTATGAAAGTTCATCAATCTGGCCATTTTATAACTTGAGTTTCCACACAATCTCTAACAATGTAGAGTTATATTAAAGAAGAGAACCCTAGGGTATGGTTTTAAACCAGCCAGTGTGTCAGACCTAAAATAAACCAAATCCCTCATTCTTTGTAATGATATGTTTTTATCCTTCAGCAGTACAGAAGCATAACATTAGAAACATGCCTTAATCTTGTGAGAATTCTGCCACTGCATTCAGAGGAGTGAATTACTGGCATTGTGACTAGACAAACTATGATACTTATCACAGAATTAATAATACATTAACTGTCAAAAAGATAAATTAAAATTAAACCACTGAAAGGCCTGTAGTCTTACTCCAGCATGTTTTTCTTAAGAAGAAGTGACTCACATGATATTTGGAAGTGTTTATTTGGACTTAAAGAATGACAGTTGCCCAGTACATGTTTCTAAGTCGGCCTGCTGCATCATAATAGTGGAATAAGAATGAGTTACGACCATTCTGAAATATTTCTTACAAATCGTTGTAGAAACAGCTTTATTTAACAAAGATGCACATCATTTGGTGTAGCGAACGGCAATTTGGTATTCTGACATCTTAACATCAGACAGTAATTCATACTCTTTGTTAATACGCTCTTGAGTATACAATCAATAGAAGGATCAAAATAAGGCAATAGAACATCATTTGCATATAATTTACTGAATTCATTGCAGTATTTAATAAAACCATATCATTAGAATTGACTGTCTTGATAAAGTATCTGTGGAGAGAGAAACAGAGGGCTGAATTTTATTCTGGCACTGCGCTCCACGGTGGCGTCCTTTAAACTCAGGGAGGTGCCCGCATTCAGCGGCCGCCGAGGAGCCCCTGCGATATTTCATGCAGGGTCTCATTTAAATAGAGTGGACGGAGTGTCCACCCCCGATGACATAAGGGGGTGGCCGCCGCGTCCCCAGCAACAGCTTCCAGCGCCACTTTTAAAGGGATTCAAGCTTAAACCTTAAGAAAGGTTGTAGAGATAAGCCAGGGAACTACAGACCAGTGAGTCTCACGTCAGTGGTAGATAAACTATTGGAGAAAATTCTGAAGGAGAGAATCTATCACCATTTGGAGAGGCAAAATTTGATTAGGAATAGTCAGCATGGCTTTGTCAGAGGGAGGTCATGCCGAACAAATCTGATTGAAGTTTTTGAGCATGTGACCAGGTGTGTCGATGAGGGTAGTGCAGTTAATGTAGTTTACATGGATTTCAGCAAAGCCTTTCACAAGGTCCCACATGGGAGACTTATCAAGAAAGCAAATGCACATGGGATACAAAGTAACTTGATAAGGTGGATTCAAAATTGGCTTAGCTGTAGGAGACAGAGTGATGACAGATGGCTGTTTTAGTGACTGGAAGCCAGTGTCCAGTGGTGTACCACAGGGATCTGTGCTGGGTCCCCTATTGTTTGTCATTTATCTAAACGACATAGATGACCATGTGGGGGGTAGGATAAGTAAGTTCGCGGATGACACAAAGATTGGCTGAGTGGTTAACAGTGAAGTGGAGTGTCTTGGGTTACAGGAAGATATAGACGGGATGGTCAAATGGGCTGAAAAGTGGCAGATGGAATTTAACGCTGAAAAGTGTGAGGTGATACACTTTGGAAGGAGTAATGTGACACGGAAGTATTCAATGAATGGCCTGACACTGGGAAGTTCCGAGGAACAAAGGGACCTTGGCGTGTTTGTCCATAGATCTCTGAAGGCAGAAGGGCAGGTTAATAGGGTAGTGAAAAAGGCATATGGGACACTAGCCTTTATCAATCGAGGCATAGATTACAAAAGCAGGGAGGTCATGTTGGAGTTGTACAGAACTTTGGTAAGGTCACAGCTGGAGTACTGTGTGCAATTCTGGTCGCCATATTATAGGAAGGATGTGATTGCATTGGAGGGGGTGCAGAGGTGGTTCACCAGGATGTTGCCTGGGATGGAACATTTAATCTATGAAGAGAGGTTGGATAGGCTTGGGTTGTTTTCACTGGAGTAGAGAAGACTGAGGGGTGACCTGATCGAGGTGTACAAGTTTATGAGGGGCATGGACATGGTGGATAGGGGGAAGCTGTTCCCCTTAGTTGAAGGGTCAGTTACGAGGGGTCACAAGTTTAAGGTGAGGGGCAGGAGGTTTAAGGGGGGTTTGAGGAAAAACTTCTTTACCCAGAGGGTGGTGACGGTCTGGAATGCCCTGCCTGGGAGGGTGGTAGAGGCAGGTTGCCTCACATCCTTTAAAAAGTACCTGGATGAGCACTTGGCACGTCATAACATTCAAGGCTATGGGCCAAGTGCTGGCAAATGGGATTCGGTAGACAGGTCAGGTGTTTTAATGCATCGGTGCAGACTCGATGGGCCGAAGGGCCTCTTCTGCACTGTATTATTCTGTGATTCTGTGATTCAGTCACATTTTAAAATTTAAAGGTCCCGATCTCCGGGAAATGAAAATAAATATAAATTTCAACTCTAACTCCATCTCCCACCCCCCTCAATGGGTAACTTATATATTAATTGCCCTGTCCCTCCATAATAAACTTTTATTAGTATCCAGAACTTCTCCCCCTGAAATTAGTTCCCTTTGACCCTCAACCCCTTCCCACTATCGCCATATCCAATTACAATTGATTGCCCCGCTTCTTCACCCCTCCCACCCTGAAAATTCTATTGCTCCCCCCTCCCCACCAGGTTCTCACCCGGCACTCTATGCGGAGTTCCGAAGGCGCACGGAGCACGAATATCGGAGTGGGACGGTTGCTGCCTCCAGGTAGGTTAATTTGAATTTCAGTAGGTCTCATTTTAATACAGAGATGAAGGGCCCGCTGCCTGGTGGCAGGGGAACCGCACCGAGGTCCTGCTGCCGCCGGTAATATGTAGCGGGCTGTTCTCGATGTCGCGGGTCGAGGCGGGCCTCTCCCTGCAGCATTTTACCAGCCCCCGTGCTGCAACTCACAGTGTCGAAGGGCCGGTAAAATTCAGCCCAGAGTTAATGGGTTGAATTTTCATTCTGGGATCCCAATCCCACCGTTGGATTAAAATGCAGGTCAGGAACCCACAAAAGCCAGCAGTGGGACCCAGAGGGCAATTTTGAAGGAGGCAGCCAATTAAATAAAGCTGTTACTATGAAGTGGCTGCCTGTGGGAGCCCCACCCAATTCAGGACGGCGGGTGGGCTCCTGAATCCGGAGGCGTTCCAGCAGTCAAAGATTGGCTTCCCCATTGTCAGAGGTGGGAGCTATTGAAGTATGTAGGGACGCGTGAGGGCGCCTCCATTCCCAGTTGCCAACTACAAATCAGGTAAGTAAGAAGGCCAGAAGGGTTATGGGCTTTGGAGATCGGGGAAAGCCTCCCCACAGTAATGGGCAGTACTGCAGTTGCAGCCAGTTTTTGCAGCTAAGGCTTCCGAATAGATTGGAGTCTACGTCTCCGATGTTTGCCCGCCCTCCTGCTGGACGGCAGCCATGGTTTCATAGACGTCTTCCTGGCGCAACAGGTACCCCATGCGCTTGATCGAAAATCCAATCGGCATTGGGAGAGTGCTGTAATTAAGCCTTTAAGAGACTAACGGGCAGGTAAATATTCCCGCCCTCAATCCGACTGCTCCATTATCCTGTGGAGGCAGGAACGTGTCGTGGAGCCGGCCAAACGGATTTCCCTCCCGCTTTCGGAACCCCCCCACCTCCAGTCCCACCACCATGGCCTATTGAAAATGCAGCCCAATGTTTCAGGCTTATGACTTTTCATGAGAACTGGAAAACTTAGAGGTGTTAAGCAAGCACAGAGGCAGAGAAAGTGGGGAGGGGAGGAAACGACAAAAGGGAAGCTCTGTGCTAGGGTGGAAAGCAGGAGAGATTAAATGACAAAATGATAAAAGGGATGATGGTGCAAAAACTGTTGGTAATGGGCTTTTGCCTTGTCCCGTCATCCTTTTTGTTGTGTAATCTTTCCTGCCTTCCACTCTCACAGACCTTCCTTTTTTTCTTGACTCCCACCCCCCCCCCCCCCACCCCCCCAACCCCTTTCCCTGCCTCTGTACTTGCTTAAGGCCTGTTACATTTTTTAACATTTGCTGATTGTGATGAGAAGTCATCGAGCTGAAAGGTCAACTCCATTTTCTCTCTCCACAGATGCTGCTTGACCAGCAGAGTATTTCCAGCATTGTCTGTTTTTATTTCAGATTTCGAGCTTTCACTCTATTTTTCTCTTGTATATATAAATGTTATTTTATTTAAAAATAATTTGATAATTTTTCAACCTCCCCATTCTTGTCGTCATTCCATCCCAAATGGGACAGTTTTTAGAGAATCTGTATCCTGTATAGTCAGATGTTCTGGCAACACTTGGGGAGGTTTTTAACATTGGAACACCTATTTTACCTCCTAAAATGTTAACGCTAATGCACTGAAAATCAGGTTTCAATCTCATACACCCATTCCATGCACAGAATTCACCTGGTGGCATTTAGAATCAGGTTTCTTTTAGCTGTCAACCCATCTGAAATTTTTGGCATCAGCATGTTAATTAGGGTCCTCTGCTTTTTATGAACATGTGCCCTTTTCAAAACCTCTGGTGTCCTATTCAACATGTTAAATCAGTCACGGAAATGATACCAGGAACAGTCTAGTTCTCGTGATATTTAGGTGGATCATCAGCTGCTGTCGGGTAAATCATTGGTTAGTTTCTTCGGACTGCTAGTGTGTTTCTTTTGATATTTTTTGAGCAGTTTTGACTGTGAGATCTGACAGTAATGTCTTGTGAGTGTAAATTAGTGAGTCTGCAGAGGATCTTTGACCAGAGGCTTCAGCAAACTGCTGTTTGGTTTCAGGGTTCTGGTGCTTGGACTGCCATGGTGGCTGGAAGAGAAGGTTAGAGCAGGTTGGAGCCCTGGGAGCTGCAGAGAGAGAAGGCAGAAGGAGGGAAGCTCACAGGAGATATGAGTGTATGGGCTCAAAACTTTGTATTTGCAGGTCACTGTCTGCTGCATACTTCACAACTTTGCTTTGCGGTGGGGTCAACCCATCAAGTCAGCTGCAAACAAAGATGTGGAGGTAGAGCAGTATGCGTGTCAATAAGATACTGAGGATGAAGCAGTGCAAAGCCCACCTATCCTGCCAATTGTAAGAGATCTTTGACAGCATCTAATCTTCCACTACCTGAGGTCTGTTCTCAACCCAATCACAAGCATAAAGCTGCCAGACAGAACACTTTGCCTGGTCACCAACTTTTGTGGAACAAACTCTACATAAAAATACTGATCGGGCTGTTGCGACCCTAAAGTCTGTAGCTTAAGTCCTCTTCAACCCACTTCAGTTCTTCTATGAGGTGCTCCTCGAGTGACTTCAGCTTGGGAGGTAAAAGGCTGCTGGGCCTGCACTGATGACACATGAGATGGCTCGAGCAAGCAACCTGGGAGTCCTAGCTGCAAACTGTGGCAATCAGCTATTCTTGGGGCAGTCTGGCCCAGCTGGCTCAGGACTGGCGCCACAATTATTTTCTTGAGACCACTTCACAAACGTAGCAGTTCGGTTCATTCTTAGATTGATCAACGCTGGCTTCCACACTTTGTGGTGTTCACTGGCAGCAGATGAGAGGGCGACAGGCCTCTCTGGTTTCACTGCCACTCACATGGGGTGTTGCCTTAATACTTCCACTGCTCTGAGGAGAAACAGACTGTAAGAGTGCTGCCATATTTTGGAAGTCACCATCCATGCTTTCCTTCAAACTTAGTAAGCTGGAGGAATAGGTGGAGTCCAGAGCCTGGCTTTAGTATGTGCATCCTGGAGAGATGGTGTCACTGGTGCTAGAGATTTTTGGATGTGCAGTCCAGGTGCTCAATAGTAGACTGCAGCAACTTGATGCCATGCATGAGTACCACACACAAATTGGAATGAGATATTTTCACACTGTCCGATGTGTTGCAGGGAGCCTTGCCGGATACTCCAGTGGACGTGACAGTTCTTGGTGCACAGCTACTATTCACATTTTTGTAGTCTTGCATGTGCAGAGATGCACATTGTCGGCTTGTAGGCAAAGATTTTTATTGGTGCAGTCACAGGAAAGTGGTACAGAAATTTAAAACTAATCTAACTTGTTTTGACAAGTGCCAGCAATAGGAACAAAGTGTTGCGGTGCTGTTTTTACAAATCTCATTTGATTCTACTTCAAATAGCCCAGTGATCCTGAGATAATAGAATCCTGTCTAATGCCAATAATGCTCCGTGCAAACACTTAAAATGTGTCAGAGGCAAAACAAGAAAGTTAATGCTGTGACTACCAGGGACTCCAGAATCATACTTATCATTATAGGGTTCAATATAGCCTATTATTTAGGCCAGTAGCATCTGGTCATAGGAGATTTGTGAACAGAACCACCCTCTTGTGCAAGTTTTTGTGACATTCGCAATCTTGGTTCCTGCACATCAAATGTGATTATAAAATGGGAGAATGTCATTGTTGAGTGTGCATTCTTTTTGTATTGTTTGTGGATAATTAAATAAAGTTGGAGGTTTCTGTGTAGTTGTGGCAAATTACAGATTGGCAGATTCACAGAGCCTTATAAATAGCTTCTGATTGATAATGTCTTTTAGCACCATCACCTCAAGTCAGTGTCAACTTAATTGTTCCTTCTTACAAATTAAAACATTACGAAGAATTTACTCTGTTGACTTTAATAATGATCACAGCAATGACTACTGACTATGAAATGTCAGGAATGTCTTTGGAGGAATTACTTTTGAAGTCGGATCAAACTGGGATAATGACCATCTCCAATGATATTAATTCAGTTCTTCACACTGTCACACCTAATACTTCCAAACTAGTATCCTGATGATATCAGTAGGCACTATTCAAGCAGCATGTTGCACTCCAGATGCCACACTTCGTTACAGATGTAAATTAATTTTAAAATGCAGGAAGCGTAAAATTGACAGACACATTCCAATCTTCATCTTTCATCAAGCTATGAAATGATGATTGTCCTGAACTTGATTTTAACAATTAGACATTGTGACCTAGAAATTCAATGATACTGCACCTGTTTTACAAATGTGAGATTTTCACAAAAGCGTCCAATCTGTTGGACGATGTGATTCTGAGCTGAAAGTGCACCACCCACCATAATGATATAGGCATCAAAATAGGTGTAAATGACCCGTGCCTGAAACTGACTTTAGGAACTTTGCATATGAAAATAAGGGACTGGACACTTGATTGATGCTCTCTTTATTAAGTTGGTTTGATCTGAATGCCCTGAACTCAGGTTGGATGCATTCAGTAAAATGTGGCCTAAATGAGCCTAGTCAGTAGTCCTTGAAGGGACTGCTGGAAGCTGTTATCAAAAAGATTTGGTTTGTAAAATATATTTATCTAAATGTGGAGTCAGGATTAGCAGAATTTCTCCTCTGAGCTTCACTGCAGCTCTGAAGATGGTTGCTGGCTTCTGCCTGGCCCCCTTTTGATTGGCCCCCTTGCCTCTCCATCTTGGCCCCGTTCCCTTTCTTGATTGCTGCCCCGCTCCCTCTTCTGATTCCTGCCTCTCTCTATATCTCCTGATCACTGCCTCCCTCCCTTTCCCATCACCCTCTCCATCCCAATTGCTTTCCTGTTTCCCAGGACCTATCTGAGGGCCTTTGCTGATGACTCAGTGGCCCAAATTTGAAAACCCCTTACACCAGTGAGCTGCTTGGGGATGCCCTGTTGGTGTCTGCAACTCATCGATCTTGTGTCAGTGAGGTCTGAGGTTCAATATAAGGTGGGCCTTGGGTATGCAGTTCCAGTGCAGAGTTCATTCCCTGTGCCCAGTATGTGCCAGTGTGACAGTCCAAAACAATATTTGGGTTTATGGCTTTAAAGAGATATACAACCACCTTAGCAAACTAAGATGTTATGCATTACATGGTGTAATATTGCTGTTTTATAAACAGCCTGTCATTTGACTTGCCATGACCAATTCTACAAAAGATTTGCGAGCGTGCATAAAAGTTTCCAACATGCCTTGCACAGACCAGGTGCCACAAATGCTGATTTCTGTGTTGCACTTTTCTTAAATAATCTAAGTCACTTTCTGCTGTTTTGAGAGAAACTAGCCCAGAAACAGGAATTAGCCTCTAGTTGTCCATGGGCTCTGCCTAAGTAATTATCTTGCAGTTGGCCTCAAGATTTGCACATTTACACTAATGTGACCTGTGGCCTTCAATGAACTGGTATCGTCACACACAGATCTCATTAGCAATATATACTGAGCAATAGATGGAATAGTTCTCCTGTCCTGAACAAACAGCATATCCTCTGACTTCCTTTCAGCAATGGTGCAGGAGATTAATAGCCTCTGTGTATGTATTTTCATACAATGCACGTGTATATATATCAAAGATAGAAAACATAATTTTAACAGTCATGGCAACACTCTTTAATAGCAAAAACAAAGATTTCTACAAAATATTAATTTAGGACTAGCGCCAAAATTTAGACAAAGCAAAAAGTGCAGCTATTTGTGTTTTTTCTAACAAGAAATGCTTAGCAAATTTGGTGACTGCTTGGTTGATAGATCTCAGCCAGCTCTGCAGCAGCAGTGATATTTGGCGATGATGTTAATGTCACCCTATTTGACTCCTTGACCTATACAAGTTAATTCTGCAGCTGTGTGACTGTATCTGGTGTCAGTACATAAAATGCTATGAACATATAAACTACATAATAAATCACCACCTGCTGTTAATCTTTTCCAAAAAGACTCCTGTTACTCTCTAATATAGATTAGTTTTCACAATGACAAATTTTACAACATAAAAACATATCAAGTAATTTCCAGGAATCCACTTATCTACGATTCACAAACATACACTTTATGAATAGCAAGGTGGCTAATACAACAGGACTCTTAATTTCAAAAAAAAAGTCAAACCTGTTTTCAACATGCTGTGTGCAGTTTGCCAGTGAGGGTTGCTCTTGAAATTCAGCTCTTGATTTTAAAAGCGTATTGAAATGTGTATAAATGTCAGTGTGACTTTAAGCAGTCCGAATGTTTTCATGGATAAGGCTGATGTATGCTTCTAAAATTGATCAATACAAAATGCTCAATGTTTAAACATTCAGTATTGATTACTACATTTTGACAATTAGTGCAATTTAAAATTTTAAGGAATAATTTTGGAACAATTAGGCTTTAAAATGCTGCTTCGGTTATTATTTTAAGATACGGAGATAAATATATCACATCGATGATGGATATTCACATTTGAATTTAGAACTGTTTTTATACTTTCAAGGTTCTTTTGGCTGAGGGGACTAATGGGCAATTGTGGTTAACTGTGAAACAGAGCAAAAGCTGATCATCCCATATGGAATTCAAGATGTTTCTCTTTCCTCCCCATCCGCACCGGCGACTGTTACATTGGGAATTATGAACCTTGCAGTCAGGGTCATTTTGAATATTTATGACTGAAGGTAGTGAAGAAACTTTTGAATGAGAGCTGCTTATAACTTGGTTATTTTTCTCTTACTCTTAGCCCTCTCCTTGGAATCTTTGCATTTACTGGAAGAGAACAGGTTTCTCAGTTGAAGAATACAAGTTAAAACTTTATACCCGTGGATCAGTGGCAAAATCTATGACAGTCTTTTACACAAGAGCAGTAAACAAACCACAGTCTGAACTTCAAAGCCTTTTTTTTAAGATTGTTGGCAAAAATTGTTAACTAAATTATGGTACAAAATACCGAAGAGAATAAAAACTGAATGTTGAACTAAAAATATTTAATGTCACCCTTTCATAATTGTTTGTTCTCTCACCCATATTATGCAATGCAAATGAATTCTGGGGTTTGGGGGAAATGGTATAAATTGTAAAAGGAGGTAAACTTGACTTTCATAAGGAAAATTGCTCCCTACATTTGAAAAAGAAACCAATAATAAGTCTGAGTAAGAGAGAACAAAGTGACTATTCTCCCAGTCTATTTAACAGAGCGAGTAATAGAAAAGTTGGAAAGCCTTGACTAACGGATTACAGATCAATATAACTATTTTTAAAAAATTATTTACTGAAATGAAAATGGGGAGCCATTCATCAAATAATTGAGAACATTTTATTGTTGAGAATTGAAACCGAAGGCAACTTAACTCTGATTTTGGGAATAGTATCATTTTCTAGCTGCTGCTCTATCAAAATTTGTTTCAAAGTTTTATGAATTTCTCTACCTAGTTGAAGAAATCATTAACTCACGAGAATGTGCAAAGACTTAGTCAGTAGATTTTTTTTTTCATTTGTTCTACTCTACATACCATGGGTACATTTTGATCTTTAGTGTTCCTGATGCAGAGCTTCCCGTGCCTGAATTCTCGGCATGTGCACCCAGATCTGTAAAAACAAAAATTTTACCCACATGTAATGAAGAAAAGCAAGCATAACTCTCAGGAAGAGTTTCTAGATCCTTGATCTTTTAAGAATATCTTTCATTTTATGACTCCTCACCCACTGCTTTAAGAGATGGAGCTTTTTGTTAGGTATTATGGTTTTGTTAGTTGCTGTGGTTATTGTAGTATAATGTACATAAGCTGTTGCTGGATAGATTATGCATATATACCTTAAGAATCATCACAGGATGTGATATCAAGGGTCTGACCTTCATGTTGTTCAGTATTCATGTAGATACCTAAGAGATAAGACCCCTGTAAATAAACCCCTGTTACTTTGACCCAAAGTCCACTATCCTCATTTAATACTAACAGCACACTGACAATATAGTACAGTTTTGAGAGGTGACTTGGTGCCTGTTACTCAACTATCGCTTTTAACATGTGAACTTAACAAAGATTCAGGAGCTAGGGAGGAAGTTAAAGAGTAGGACCTCAAAGGTAGTAATCTCTTGATTACTCCCATTGCCTGGCACTATCAAGAGTAGAAATGGGAAGATAGGGAGGAAACAGGGAATGACCTTGAGGGTGCAAGGGCAGAATCCATTTGGTTAGAGTTGAGAAGCAAAAATGGTATGATCACACTACTGAGGTATTCTATAGGCCTGCAAATAGAGAGAGATGGAGGAGCAAATCTGCTGGGAAATTACAGTGATGCACAAGAAATATAGAGTGGTGATATTGAGGAACTTTAATTCCCAAATACCAATGGGATAATTTTAGAGTAAAGGGAAAGAAATTTCTGAAATGAGTTCTGGCAAACTTCCTTGATCAGTATGTTCTCGGCCCAACTGGAAAGGAGGCATTGCTGGATCTGGTGCTGGGAAATGAGGTGGACCAAGTGTTTGTGGGGAAGCACTTTGGTAAGAGTGATCATCGTATCATAAGGTTTTGGACTAGTAATGCAGGAAAGCAAGTGTTACAGTCAGTTGAGCAGGGGTCGAAGGGCTTCCCTCTTTTCCTTCTCCTTGTTTGACCACAACGGGTTTCTTTCTTTTTTTGAAGTGGATATACTTGCCAGTTCAGTGAGCATTTAACTGTTTGCACACTGTGATCATGAAAAGAACCAATTGGACAAGTTTTCTTGAGTTTAACAAAGAAAGAGGTTAGCTTTATTCTACTTAAACCGATCTAAGTAGAATAAAATATGCTTCAACTTGCACATGCACACACACACACGCTCGAAGTTCACACACGTAGGGGAGAACAGTCTGTGGAGGTTGGTGACACAGCTGGCTTCAGGCTGAATTTGGTGGTCATGTGACTTTCCTTTGGTGGTCCTGAGGTTTCCGATTTGAAGCTGTGAACAGCTGATTCGATGGTTTTTCTGGAGACAGTAATGCGGCTGATTTCCTATAAGGGGTCTCTGTCTGCAGCAGGGATAGACCTAGGTGGACACGGTCAGGAGGCAAGGTTCAAAGCTTGCATGGTGGATTGGAGAGAGAGAAAAGAAAAGGGACCCATCTCTTGTCAGTGTCTAGCTGCTTGTCTGACTGCTGCAGAGAAATCACCAGCTAAGAACACAGATGGTGGGCCTGTCATAAAACAGTCACCCAGTGATTCAAGCATGGTGGTTACCTATGCGTATTCCCTCTTGCAACTTAATCAGTCCATGTCTAGGAATTCCCTTCTTTCAATCAGGGCCCATTGTTCAAGAGATTAGGTTTGAGCGCTTCATCTCCACCAGTTTAATATTCAGATGATGGTCTTGATGCCTTGCTAATGGGAACACGATAGGTAGTTCACTTACATTCCCCAGGTCATTGTTCTTGATGGGTCTGTGCAGACAATCCGTCTCTATCTTAATGCATTGGAATGTGGAGGACAGTGATGCAAATTGAGGTGGCCATCTTTAGCTGCTAGCTTTTATCTGTTTTTTAAAAAAGGTTTCCAGCCAATCGATTAAAAATCATCATTCAACAGAGCACGTTTTCATGACACAAGGAATGATGTAAGGTAGAATGGTTAGATTGGAAGAAGGTTAATTTCAATGTAATGAGAAGGGGTCCAGCCGGGGTAAAATGGAAGCAAAGACTAACAGGAAAAACTATAATGGAACAATGGGTTATATTTAAGGAAGAGATGCTTCAGGTACCAGCTAGGTACATTCTAATAAGGGTGAAAGGTAGGGGAACCAAAAACAGAGCTCCTTGGATGACGAGGGAGTTAGAGATTATGATGAAACAAAAAAAGAGGGTGTATGATGCATGTCAGGTGAATTCTTCAAGTAAGAACCAGGCCAAATACAATAAGTTGAGTGGGGAGGTAAAGAGGAAAATAAGACTGGCAAAGAGAGAATATGTGAATAGAATGGCGGTCAACATAAAAGGGAAGCCAAAAATAATCATCTGGCATGTAAATAGTAACTGGGCAGTAAGAGGTGGAGTGGGGCCTATTAGAGACAAAGAAGTTAATATATGCATAGAGGCGCAGGGCAAGACTAGAATACATAATGAGTATTTTGTATCGGTGTTTACTAAGGAAGAGGAATCTGACAAAATATCAGTTCAAATGGAGATAGTAGAGGCAATGGATAGGGTAAATATTGAGAGGGAGATGGTACTGGAAAGGCTGGCTATGCTTAGAATAGATAAGTCATCTGGTCTGGATGGCTTGCATCCCAAGTTGCTAAAGGAAGTGGGGGTGGAGATAGCGGAAGGGCTTGCCGTAATCTTCCAATCCCCCCTCGATATGGGGGATGTGCCAGAGGATTGGAGAGTGGCAAATGTTCAAGAAAGGGTGTAAGGACAGTCCTGGCAACTACAAGCCAGTTAGTTTAACATTAGTGATGGGTAAGGTTTTAGAAACAATAATCAGGGAAAAAATTAACAGGCACCTGGAGAGGTTCGAGTTAATTAAGGAGGGCCAGCACGGATTTGTAAAAGGCAGATCATGCTTGACTAATCTAATTGAATTTTTTGATGAAGTAACAGAGAAAGCTGATGAAGGGAATGTGGTGGATGTTGTCTATATGGATTTTAAGAAAGCGTTTGATAAAGTACCATATAAAAGGCTGGTTAACAAAATTGAGGCTCATGGAATAGGAGGGTCAGTGTCCAACTGGATAAAAATTGGCTCAAGGACAGAAAACAGCGAGATGTGGTAAATGGTTATTTTTCAGACTGGAGGATTGTACACAGTGGTGTTTCCCATGGGTCAGTGCTAGGACAGCGACTTTTTTTGCTATATATAAATGACTTGGATATTGGAATACAGAGTAGAATTTCAAAATTTGCCGATGATACCAAAGCCGGTAGAGTGGCAAACAATGAAAATGATGTGAATCGCCTGCAACAGGACACAGATAGGCTAAGCAGAATGGGCAGACAGGTGGCATTTGGAATTTAATCCAGAGAAGTGTGAGGTGATACATTTCGGCAGAAGGGATAGGGTGAGGCAATATAACTTAATGGCACAGTTTTAAAGAGTATGTGGGGATGCATGTGCATCGATCTTTGAAGGTGGCAAGACATATTGAAAGAATGGTTGGCAAAGCGTATGGGTTCCTGGGCTTCATAAGTCGAGGCATTGAGTACAAAAGCAGAGAAGCTACGCTGAATCTTTATAAAGCTCTGGTTAGGCCCCAACTAGTGTATTGTTTCCAGTTCTGGTCACCACACTTCAGGAAGGATGTGAGGGTCCTTGAGAGGGTGCAGAGGAGATTTGCCAGAATGGTTCCAGGGATGGAGGATTTTAGTTACAAGATTAAGTTGGAAAAGCTCGGGTTGTTCACTTTGGATTAAAGGAGATTCAGGGGAGATTTGATAGAGGTGTACAAGATTATGATAGGCTTAGATAAAAGAGACGAGGAAAAGCTGTTCCCTTCTGCCAAACTGATGGTACAAGGACTAGGGGACACAGACTGAAGGTTTTGGGCTAGAGATGCAGGAGGAATGTGAGGAAGAGACAGAGGCAGAGACAATCAATGACTTCAAAAGGGAATTGGATGGGCACTAGAAGGAAATAAACTTTCAGGGCTATGGGGATCATGCAGGGGAGTGGGAACTCTGGTAGCAATGTCCTGGGGCTGACGTAATTGGCCTCCAACAACTCTGTGCTAGGTATGATTCCAACCAGAGGAGAGTTTTCCCCCGATTCTCATTGACTTCAATTTTCCTAGGTATACTTGATGCCATTCTTGATCAAATGCTGTCTTGATGTCAAGGGCAGTCACTCTCACTGCACCTGTTGGACCAAGGCTGTAATGAGGTCTGGAACTGAGTGGCAGTGGTGGAACCAAAACTGAGCATTGACGAGCAGGTTGCTGCTGACTAAGTGCCGCTTGATAGCACTGTTGATGACACCTTCCATCCTTTTAAAATCATTGATCGTCTCCACTTCCACCACCCTCATTGGCAGCAAGTTCCAGGTCATTACCACTCGCTGCATAAGAAA
Organism: Heterodontus francisci; assembly: GCF_036365525.1. Lineage (NCBI taxonomy): Eukaryota > Metazoa > Chordata > Chondrichthyes > Heterodontiformes > Heterodontidae > Heterodontus > Heterodontus francisci. The sequence continues at coordinate 66,289,092 of NC_090390.1, forward strand.
GTTTTTCCTCACATCCCCCGCATCTCTTTTTTTTTATTATTCTTTCATGGGATGTGTGCATCGTTAGCAAGGCCAACATTTGTTGCCCATCCCTAATTGTCCTTGATAACTGAGTGGCTTGCTCGGCCATTTCAGAGGGCAGTTTAGAGTTAACCACATTGTTGAGGGTCTGGAGTCACATGTAGGCCAGGCCAGTTAAGGGCAGCAGATTTCCTTCCTTAAAGCACATTAGTGAACCAGATGGGTGTGTACAACAATCAGTGATAGTTTCATGGCACCATTAGTGAGACGTGATTTTTATTAATTAATTGAATTTAAATTTCACCAGCTGCCATGGTGGGATTTGAACCGGTGTTATCAAGACATTAGCCTGGGCCTCCAGATTACTAGTTCAGTGACATTACCACTATGCCCAGATAACACAGAAGAAATAGGAGTCGACCATATGGCTCATCAAGCCTACTCCGCCATTCAATACAATCATGCGAACAGCTTTTCTTTGTCTACCTTATCTGAACCTATCAAATCTCCCCTCAATCTCCTTTGCTCCAAGGAGAACAACCCCAGCTTCTCCAACCTAACCTTGTATCTAAAATCCTTATCCCTGGAACATTTCAAATCACCTCTGCAGCCTCTCAGGAACCTTCACGTTCTTCCTAAACTTGAATAGCATTCATGCTTGGGCTGACAAATGGCAGCTAATAGTCATACCACATGAGTACCAGATCATGAACATCTCTAACAAGAATTAACCTAATTCATATAACCTTATCCCTTCCTCTGGTCTTCAAAAGCATCAATATCACCCTGTCTCCCACCATCAACATCGACACAAGTTTTACAATTGCACATTTGTATCTCAGCTAGCAAAACACACAGTAGAATGAGTCCACACTTTGCATCTACTGAGCATGAGTACTTTTATATGGAAGCATATGTGTTTGGTCTTTTAAAAAAGATGACTTTAATGGGATCATCCAATCATAGAAATATATATCACAGTAGAGAACTGGAACCCAGACAAGTTATATTTCAAAAATTGAAGTGATGCAACATAGAAATTAGTTCTGCTTTCTTTGCATGTTTTTAGACTCTTAATATTAATGAAGAGAGCATTAGACAAATGCTGCAAATTGTGCCCCAAATGGTGCAAACAACTAATAGGCAATTCTCAAAGTACTTTCGTATGGTGACCATCAATCTTTGTATTGACAGCAAGATATATATTCATTGTGAGGGAGTGGGGATGCGGCTACAAGAAATTTGTATCCTCTAGTATTGGAACATATGGTGGCCCTAAGGGTTTTCTAGGCTCACTTCACAGATAATCAACCTCTACTTGAAGACCCTTTAAGGAAGCCCCAAGAAAATTTGGTGGCACAGTCAGTGCTGTTTAATAACTATAGGGCAGAAAGCATAATGTTTTGTAATGCATTGAAAGTTTTATGTAGATAGTAGTTGTGCCAGGGAATTGACACACTCAAACAGGATAATGGTCCTGCATCATCCACATAGATACTGCATGCACAAATGAGGAATGAATCCTGCAGGTTACAAAGTAGAAAACAATGGTTGTACCAATTTGATTAAACTGGAACCTGTTTCTAACGCAGGTGTCTTATTACATTGAGGGAAGTATTACCGTTATTAATTGTGTTCTGTTGATGGAAAAAGGAAAGATGTGATCAGCTGCTATTGATAGCTATCCATATACCTAATATGGATATTGGATAAAATAAAAGCAAAATACTGCAGATGTGGGAAATCTGAAATAAAAACAAAGTGCTGGAAATACTAAGAAGGTCTGGCAGCATCTGCGGAGAGAGAAGCAGAGTTAATGTTTCAGGTCTGTGACCTTTCATCAGAATATATATATTCAGGATAGATATATATGCAATGCAACCGTGTGTAGGTACTACAGAATATAATTTGGAAATATCCAGCCAATAAACATACAGGGAGAGGCAGAGTGGGAATGGTAATTGGGAAACAGTTAAGGAACAGTGTTTGAAAAGAGCAGTAGCAGCGAGAAAGAAGGAGACTGAGTGAGACCAGCGGTGTTTAAAAAGTGCAGCGGCTGCGCACCTGAGTTTTGAAAGGGGAAGCCAACAGTGACATCACAGGAGAGCTGCAAGGTGATTGGTCGGTGAGTAGCAGTTGTTAGAATATCTTAAAAAATAAGGGGTAAGTTTTTTTTTACTGAAAATAAAACCTCTGGCGATAAGGTGAGTACTACTAAAGTGTTTTTTTTTAAGAATTTTAGATTGAAGTGGGTAGTACAAGGCCCCGAGTGTAATTAGTATTTTTTAATTCAGGGATTAACTAATTAACCTAAGAGTAAGTCATGGCAGGAGAGCTCAGCCCCGTGATATGCTCCTCCTGCGCTATGTGGGAAATCAGGGATGCTTCCAGTGTCCCTGACGACCATGTGTGCAGGAAGTGTATCCATCTGCAGCTACTGACTACCCGCATTCCGGAGCTGGAGCTGCGGGTGGATTCACTGTGGAGCATCTGCGATGCTGAGGACGTCGTGGATAGCACGTTTAGTGAGGTGGTCACACTGCAGGTAATGGCTGAACAGGCAGAAAAGGGATGGGTGACCACCAGACGGAGAAGTAGGCGCAGACAGGTAGTGCAGGAGTCCCCTGTGGCCATCCCCCCTCTCAAACAGATATACCGCTTTGGATACTGTTGGGGGGGATGACCTCCTAGGGGAAAGCAGCAACAGCCAAGTTCGTGGCACCACGGAGGGCTCTGTTGCACAGCAGGGGAGGAAAAGGGTTGGAAGAGCTAAAGTGATAGGGGATTCTATCGTAAGGGGTGCAGATAGGCATTTCTGTGGCCGCAAACGAGACTCCAGGATGGTATGTTGCCTCCCTGATGCTAGGGTCAAGGATGTCTTGGAGCAGCTGCAGGACATTCTGAAAGGGGAGGGTGAGCAGCCAGAGGTTGTGGTCCATATTGGTACTAACGACATAGGCAGGAAAAGAGATGAGATCCTGCAAAGTGAATATAGGGAGTTAGGCAGAAGGTTAAAAAGCAGGACCTCCAGGGTTGTAATCTCAGGATTACTCCCGGTGCCACATGCTAGTGAGGGTAGGAATAGGAGGATTAGGCAAATGAATGCGTGGCTGAAGAGCTAGTGTAGGCGGGAGGACTTCAGCTACTTGGATCATTGGGATCTCTTCTGGTGCAGAGGTGACCTGTACAAGAAGAACGGGTTGCATCTAAACTGGAGGGGGACCAATATCCATGCGGGGAGGTTTGCTAGCACTACTCGGGAGGGTTTAAACTAGTCTTGCAGGGGGGTGGGACCCAAAGTAGTAGTCTCTCAGATGAGATAGTTGAGGCAAATGTAGAGGTTAAAGCAAGCAGGTCCAGTAGGCAGGCCAGGCAGGGGCAGGACAGAGAGCGTGGAAGGTCTAGTAGGCTAAACTGCATTTACTTTAATGCAAGAAGCCTTACAGGTAAGGGAGATGAACTCAGAGCATGGATCGATACATGGGATTGTGATATTATTGCTATTACGGAAACGTGGTTGAGGGATGGGCAGGACTGGCAGCTCAATGTTCCGGGGTACCGATCCTTCCAGCGTGACAGAGATGGAGGTAAAAGAGGAGGGGGTGTTGCACTATTGATTAGGGAAGACATCACAGCAGTACTTGGAGAGGATATCCTGGGGGGAATGTCCAGGGAGGCCATATGGATAGAACTTTGAAATAAGAAAGGGGTGATCACTTTGATGGGATTATACTATAGGCCCCCCAATAGTCAGAGGGAAGTGGAGGAGCATATATGTAGGGAAATCACAGATAGGTGTAGGAATTATAGGGTTGTAATAGTCGGTGATTTTAACTTCCCTAATATTGACTGAGACTGCCTTAGTGTGAAGGGATCAGATGGGGAAGAATTTGTTAAGTGTGTCCAGGATAGTTTTCTGAAGCAGTGTGTGGATGGCCTTACTAGAGAAGGGGCTACACTTGACCTCCTCTTAGGAAATGAGGATGGGCAGGTGGTTGATGTGTCAGTGGGGGAGCACTTTGGGACCAGTGACCATAACTCTATTAGCTTCAAGATAGTTATGGAAAAAGATCGGACTGGTCCTCAGGTTAAAGTCCTAAATTGGGGGAAGGCTAATTTCGATGGCATCAGACAGGAACTCTCAAAAGTTGAATGGGAGAAGCTGTTTACAGGTAAAGGGACACCTGGCAAGTGGGAGGCTTTTAAAAGTGAGATAGGAAGAGTTCAGGGCCGGCATGTTCCTGTTAGATGGAAGGGCAAGGCTGGCAAGTTGAGGGAACCTTGGTTGACGAGGGATATTGAGGGACTGGTCAGGACAAAGAAGGAGGCATATGTCAGGTATAGGCAGCTGGGATCGAGCGAGTCCCTCGAGGAGTATAGGGGATGTAGGACTACACTTAAGAAGGAAATTAGGACGGCAAAAAGGGGCCATGAGATTTCCCTGGCAGATAAGATAAAGGAGAATCCTAAAAGATTCTATAAGTATATTAAGAGTAAAAGGGTAGCTAGGGAGAGAGTAGGTCCCCTTAAGGATCAGTGTGGCAATCTATGTGTGGAGCCACAGGAAATGGGAGAGGTCTTAAATGAATATTTCTCGTCCATATTTACCGTGGAGAAGGTCATGGAAGCTAGTGAGTTCAAGGGAGGGAACACCGATATCCTGGAGCATATCAACATTAAAAAGGAGGAGGTGTTGGAGGTTTTGAAGTGCATTAAGGTGGATAAATCCCCAGGGCCTGACCAGGTGTATACTAGGATGCTATGAGAAGCAAGGGAGGAGATTGCTGGAGCCCTGGCAGAGATTTTTGTATCATCGTTAGCCACAGGTGAGGTGCCAGAAGACTGGAGGATAGCTAATGTTGTGCCTTTATTTAAGAAGGGCAGCAGGGATAAGCCAGGGAACTACAGGCCAGTGAGCCTTACATCAGTGGTGGGAAAGTTATTGGAAGGGATTCTGAGAGACAGGATTTATATGCATCTGGAAAGGCATGGTCTGATTAGGGATAATCAGCATGGCTTTGTGCGTAGGAAATCATGTCTCACGAATTTGATTGAGTTTTTTGAGGAGGTGACCAAGAGGATTGACGAGGGCAGGGCGATGGACGTTGTCTCCATGGACTTGAACAAGGCCTTTGACAAGGTCCCGCATGGTAGGCTGGTCCAGAAGGTTCGAACACATGGGATCCAGGGTGAGCTAGCAAATTGGATACAAAATTGGCTTGGTGGTGGTGGAGGGTTGTTTTTCAGATTGGAGGCCGGTGACCAGTGGTGTGCCGCAGGGATCAGTGCTGGGCCCTCTGTTGTTTGCCATATATATTAATGACTTGGATGTGAATGTAAGGGGCATGATTTGTAAGTTTGCAGATGACACCAAAATTGTTGGTATAGTGGACAGTGAAGAAGGTTGTCTAAGGTTACAACAGGATATAGGTCAACTGGGAAAGTGGGCAAGGGATTGGCAAATGAAATTTTAACGCAGACAAGTGTGAAGCAATGCATTTTGGGAAGTTAAAATGGGTGGTTGAGTCGTACAGCATAGAAACAGTGAATGGCAGGGCCCTAGAGAGTGTTGTTGAGCAGAGAAACCTTGGGGTGTAAGTACATAGTTCCCTGAAAGTGGCAACACAGGTAGACAGGGTGGTGAAGAAGAAGTATAGCATGCTTGCCTTCATTGGCCGAGGCATTGAGTACAAGAGTTGGGACGTCATGTTACAGTTGTACATGACGTTGGTTAGGCCGCATTTGGAGTACTGTGTGCAGTTCTGGTCGCCGCACTACAGGAAAGATGTGATTAGGCTAGAGAGGGTGCAGAAAAGATTCAAAAAGATGTTGCCTGGTTTGGACGGCTTGAGTTAGAAAGAGAGATTGGATAGGCTGGGTCTGTTTTCCCTGGAGCGAAGGAGGCTGAGAGGGGACATGATAGAGGTATATAAAATTATGAGAGGCATAATTTAGATAGCCAGAGTCTGTTTCCCATGGTAGGGGTGACTAAAACTAGAGGGCTTGGATTTAAGGTGAGAGGGAGGAGGTTTAAAGCGGATCAATGGGGTAAATTTTTCACACAAAGAATAGTGGGTATCCGGAATGAGCTGCCTGAGGAGGTGGTGGAGGCAGGAACAGTAGCGACATTTAAGAGGCATCTGGACAGGTACTAGAATGAGCAAGGCATAGAGGGATATGGAATTAATGCAGGCAGATGGGATTAGTATAGATAGGCATTATGGTCGGCATGGACGCGGTGGGCCGAAGGGCCTGTTTCTATGCTGTACGACTCAACCACCCATTTTATACTAGCCACAGGAATGGAGATTGTTTGAGCACAGAAATTGTTGAAATCAGGTAGGAAGGGTATTTGATGAGCAGGGGCAGCCTCACAGCTCCAGCGACCCGTGTTCAGTTCTGGGTACTGCCTGTGTGGAGTTTGCAAGTTCTCCCTGTGACCGCGTGGGTTTCCACCGAGTGCTCCGTTTTCCTCCCACAGCCAAAGACTTGCAGGTTGATGGGTAAATTGGCCATTATAAATTGCCCCTAGTATAGGTAGGTGGTAGGGAAATATAGAGACAGGTGGGGATGTGGTAGGAATATGGAATTAGTGTAGGATTAGTATAAATGGGTGGTTGATGGTCGGCACAGACTTGGTGGGCTGAAGGGCCTGTTTCAGTGCTGTATCTCTAAACTAAACTAAACTAAACTCTTCTTCTTTGTCTTCTGCCATACATTGACAATGCAGATAGTACCCAAGTATGTTGTTGACATCTAGGGGCTTAGCCATGCAACTCGCAACTACTTCTAACCATTATGGTTCAGAGCTGTCACTTGCTGTTAAAGAGCACTTTCATGTTAACCCATTGGATCTGCATTGTGACCTCTTCCATATTGCTAGTAATAATGTTGGTGTAACATTGGCCTAGAAAAAATGTGGAGTCTTTATGAAGTGAACTAAGTGTCAGAAAAATTGTTTTTGATCTGGATCCTAGCTCAAAACTATTTCATCCTTTGTCACAATAATCTTGAATAAAACAAGTGCACTATGATACTTATTCTATATTTTATACACACTTTGAGAGGATTCCCTACATGTGTTTTGAAAGCTCACATAGTGCTCAGGAATGGGGAGGTGCTGATCTTCACAATCTTATATCTTGTCCAGCTGGCAGATCTGCACACAAATAGGGTTGAATTTTGTCAACCTGTCATAGGTCCCGGAAGCGGATGCCTTCGCTGCATGTGATGCGCGTGGCTGGCCGACCGCAATCACATGGTGGTCGGCCAATCAACATATTGGAGGAGCGGGGCCCGTCCAATTGCACGATGGAGTCGGGCTCCAAGGCAATGATGGTGGTATTATCTGAGTGTAATGCAGGTGCTGGTGCCTTTTTAAAGTGCTGCCAACCTTGCTTGTACTGCTGCCTTTCAGTAAGGCAGTGAACTTGGAGTGCTGTTGAACCCCTCTGATACTCTTTTGAACTTCTGGACCCCCTGCACCACTGCTGTTGCTGTAGCTGTAGCTGGAATTTCTGGACCACCTCCCACCCGCACCACTGCTGTTGCCTGAGCTCCTGGACCCCCTTACACCATGACTGCTAACCATCGGGATGGAGCAGGAGTGAACTAGGACCATGTTCAAGGCAAGACAGTATTTGGCTCCACGGTTTAGCGATGTCTCCCTGGAGATTCTCCTCTGGGCTGCAAGGGAAAGACAGGAGGTCCTCTTTCCAAGGGATGGCAAGAAGAGATCCTCCCACCTGAGGAGGTCAGCAGCTGTGGGATCACCCCTGGAATTGGGTCCAGTGTTGCAAGAGGGTCAATGATCTCCTTCACTCTGCCAAGGTGAGTCCTGCATACCTCTCCTTTTTGGGGCTTGCATCTGCAGGAGGGAGCACAACATGAGGAGGGAGTGACCACAAGGCATCACCTCATCTTGGCAGATACACGATTGCTTCTTGGCAACAGCCCACCTTCTTTCACAGCTCAGCCCCATTAACTCCCCTGAGAGCAGACGTGGGGAGCAGCCATGTAGGAAACCCAATCAGGACAAGGGGCTGTCACTAGCATAACTTCTCTTGCTCTTTCTGCAAAGTCTTCCTATGTCCCTTTGCAGGAGAAACAGGCCTATAACACCAGGGAGAACTCGGACTGGCGTAGGGATCCCCGATCTGCATCCTCTGACATTGGCTAAGGAGGAGGCACTGGAGCTATTGGGGGCCCAGGGCAGCCGTGCAATTGCAGATGATCAGACTGGAGAGCCTGCACAAGAGATTGACGATTGTGCTCACGTGACCTCCACTTCACTTCTGGAGATCCACATCATGCATGGTTGGAATGAGGAGATCTGCGCAATCTAACCCACAAACGTTTGTGTTCACTCATGGAGGTCGTTGAACCTGGAGTCGAGCACAGCCACTGCGACAGGGAGCCTTGCCGTCACCCTCTGAGGAGGAGGGAGAGCAGTCAAACAATGCACTGTCATATCATTCTCCTGCACCTTCCACCAGTATAGATACCTTCACCTCGGTGGGTATGCATTCGGGCTTAGATTCAGGGTCACAACTCCACACACGCACCCAAGCAGCTGACGGAAGCTGTGACAGCCGAGGCCACCTACATCAGAGGATTGTGGTGCCCACGTCCATGCTGAGCCCCAGGTTGATGAGCCTCTGGTGTCGACAGTACAGGGGATGCTGGAGTTGCACAGAGTGGTAAGCCAACATCTGGCGGAGCTGCCAGAGGCAAGGCGGGGCCATGAGTGGACAATGGCATGAGTGCTGCCATGTCTCAGGCATGTGAGCACATGGCTTCCTCCATCAAGAGGTTGGTGACCCTCATAGGGAGCCAGATCCCAGAGATGCATGCAGACCTGCCTTGGCCATGAGCTCAACTCAACAGTGGCAAGACAAGAGAAGAATGAGGAGCCTGGAGTCTTCTCTTGGTCCTCGTCCTTTTCTGATCAGCAGGGAGATTCAAGTGAGCCTTGAAAGGAAGGTGGAGAGGCTGACCTTCACAGTTGGGTCTCCCCTAAGGGCGCTCTGAGTGTGGACAGCAGCTCCTCAGCCCCTCCACCAGTGAGCCCAACTCCAGTAGCTACAATGACTGAGGAGGCTCCTGCACCTGTGCTGCAATCCCTCAGCCAGCTGGTGCCCTCCAAGCATCAGGAACCCAGATGACATCTGCCAAATTCATCCTAGGCCAAGGGGCAGCCAGATCAGCGGCCTGACTCCGGCTCAGCTGACAGTGCAGGGGTCGCACCTCGTAGATGTACACGAAAATGTATAAAGAAGAGCACCTAGATGCATTCGGGCGTATTAGATTTGGCTTTTGTTTTGTTTTCTGTAATTGGTGTCATAAATAAAGTTCACATTCATTGTTGTAAAATGCTCATTCTTTCATGCCTGAATTGTTATATTCTGCCTTCACCCTTGCTCCCTCAATGGGCTGCCAGTGTAGGCACAGGCCACCTTTGATAAGCATCTCAGATGTTCCAGAACCCATGGTGAAGCTGGGTGCTAGACACTGAATCGAGACAGGTGGAATATAGTGAGGTGAGTCTTTATTGAGTTCACTTTGAGAGGCCACCATGGTGGCAGGAAGTGGGTATGTATAAGATTGTCTCTTACCTCCCTTGTGGGTCTCTGAATGGCCCTGACCTCTGGTGCAAGGGAATCAATATCCAGTATAGGCGAAGCAGAGTTAACGTTTCGGGTCAGTGACCCTTCTTCGGAACTGACAAATATTAGAAAAGTCACAGGTTATAAGCAAGTGAGGTGGGGGTGGGGCAAGAGATAACAAAGGAGGTCTAGATTGGACCAGGCCACATAGCTGACCAAAAGGTCACGGAGAAAAGGCAAACAATATGTTAATGGTGTGTTGAAAGACAAAGCATTAGTACAGATTAGGTGTTAATACACTGAATATTGAACAGCAACAAGTGCAAACCTGAAAAAAAACAGTGGGTAAGCAAACTGAACAAACTAAGATGAAATGAAATAAATGCAAAAAAAGAATATAAAAACAAGGAAGAAAAAATAACTAAAAATGAAAATAAAATGGGGGGCTGTCATGATCTGAAATTATTGAACTCAATGTTCAGTCCGGCAGGCTGTAGTGTGCCTAATCGGTAGATGAGATGCTGTTCCTCGAGCTTGCGTTGATGTTCACTGGAACACTGCAGCAATCCCAGGACAGAGATGTGAGCATGAGAGCAGGGGGGAGTGTTGAAATGGCAAGCAACCGGAAGCTCAGGGTCCTGCTTTGCGGAACATCTCCGCTCAGTCCGCAAGCTTACCCACTTTTTTTTCTCAGGTTTGCACTTGCTGCTGTTCAATATTCAGTGTATTAACACCTAATCTGTACTAATGCTTTGTCTTTCAACACACCATTAACATATTGTTTGCCTTTTCTCCGTGACCTTTTGGTCAGCTATGTGGCCTGGTCCAATCTAGACCTCCTTTGTTATCTCTTGCCCCACCCCCACCTCACTTGCTTATAACCTGTGACTTTTCTAATATTTGTCAGTTCCGAAGAAGGGTCACTGACCCGAAACGTTAACTCTGCTTCTCTTTCCACAGATGAGGCGAGACCTGCTGAGTGGTTCCAGCATTTCTTGTTTTTATTTCAGATTTCCAGCATCCGCAGTATTTTGCTTTTAATCAATATCCAGTGCTGCCTGCTCAATAGCCTCCTCCACATCCTCCTTGTCGGATGAGGACTGGAGATCAATCATGTTCTCTTCATGCAAGGCCTCCTCCCTCTGCTGTGCCATGTTGTACAGAGCACAGCTGACCACCACGATATGCGAGACCCTGGCTGGGGCGTGCTGCAGGGCTGAATCGATTGAGGCGAGGCAATGGAATCTCATCTTCAGCAGCCCAATGGCCCGCTCGATGATGTCTCGGGTGGAGCGATGGCAAGTCTGTACCTCACCTCCACTGCAGTTCGAGGGTTCCTCACAGACGTCAGTAGCCATGTCTTCAATGGGTAGCCCTGGTCACTGAGAATCCATCCCTGAGGGCGAGCGGGGGGCCTGTAAAGCTGTGGCACATGGGACTGTCGAAGTATGTAGGCGTTGTGGCTGCTTCCCAGGAAGTGGCACACACCTGCAGGAAACACTTTCAGTGGTCACAGACCAGTTGAACTTTGAATGGAAGCCCCATCCTGTTGATGAAGGCGGCGGCTGCTCCATAGGAGCCTTGATGACCACATGCATGCAGTCAATAACCCCTTGTAGCTGGGAGAATGATGCCCCTCTCGGCCTGACTGTCAGGGTCGGTCCAGTAGTGCACATAGTCACCAGCCCTCTTGAACAGGGCATTGATCACCTCCTTGATGCAGCGGTGGGCTGCTGCCTGGGAGACCCCATGCATGTCCCTGGTGAATCCCTGGAAAGAGCCAAACATGTAAAACATCAGTGCCCCGGTGATCTTCAGGGCCATGGGAATAGGGTGTCCACCAAAGCCCATGGGTTGCAACTCACCCTGCAGCATGGCACATAAATCAGTGACGGCCTCCCGGGAGAGCCTCAGTCTTTGCTGATACTGCCACTTGGACATTTAGAGGTGGCTGAGTCGAGTCTGGTACACGCTCTGATGTGGGTAGGCCCTTCTTGGCATGGGAGGCTGCTGCCGCTCTCGTCTTGGAGTTTCATGAGCAGGCGCAGCTACATCCTGGCTCTCCCTTCCTCTGAGTCGCTGCTGCGTGGCACAGTGGTCCACAAAGACGGGGCATATGAGACCCCTGCTACCTGATCAGTAGTCTTCACAGCACTTCCTTTGCAGAGACGAACTTGCCTTGGCACCTTTCCCTTTGCTACTCCCCTCAGAATACACGCTAATGCCCTTCAGTGGCCAGCCTTGCAGAGAGCCCAGCACCTGAGATAGAGACCACTGAACCCTTGCACCCGATACTATGCCCGCCGGACACCTGCACCCTACAATGAGCCCAGTACTGTAGGCCGACAATGACATCCGCTCCCCCTCTTCCTTTATCTACTGCTCCCCATGGCCGCCTTCCTGCGATGTCACAGAGGCCTTGCTTCGGCACTGTCACCTTTAAACAACCAGGGATTAGAAGGCACGTGATCCCACCTGCCGTTGATTACTTTTAAAACCCCCTACAAAATTGCGATCACTTCAATGCAAATATATTACAACTAGCTCGTCTGCAATTTAAGTTACAGTGCCAGCGTGGCAACGCCGTCTTGGAGCTTTCCCGCCACTGCCAAAATCCAGAACCACATCACGGGCTTCCGGGCAAGCAGGTCTGTCACTATTTTTCAGCCCCCTACGTCTTCACTCCAACTCCTGCTGGCCAGACAAAATCCAGTGCATCTCCTTTTTCTGGGGAGGTAGGCTATAGTGCAAGATGGGGCTGTGACTTAACCATCCATTTGGAAGCTAGTGGCCTGGGGATTGTGGAGGTAATTGATCCCTTTGTCTGCCACATCTTAAGAATGTGGTGAGCAGCACAACCTAAATGTAATATTCCCATGCAGATTTTATGTCTCACTCATCAATTTAACTCAGAGCTAATGGGGTTGAATATATATCTTGCACTAGCAAACTTGGAATGATGTGAACTGTATCATTTATAAAAACCTTTCTCGCAGTAGAGTTATGATATTTGTTCCACTTACAGAAGTTCATATTTCCATGTTCGGATGTTTTGCAGTATTTTAGCAATATTAATTATGAAACAAACCCACAATAAAAACAGTAGATCACTGAGCTCTCAAAACAACGTCTTTGGATTTTCAAGTAAACTCAGTGAGTCATTGCATCTGTAGAGCAAAATTTGGTGGAACTATTACTGGATTTTTGCATGTCAATGAATCAACATGAAAAAAGGATGACTTTGGGAAGCTCGTTTAAAGAGGTAAATTGTCTCATGGTCATAAACATTGACTTAATATGCGTAAACCCTGGCTCATAAATTAATAGTCCACAGTGTGCATAGGAAGATCAAAGTTTCTTAACTAAACATACCATATCTCAGCAGGATTATTTTCCCAGAAGTATGCCCTTTGCCCTGTAGGATTGTGGGTTGAAGAGCATGTGAGTCTTTTTGATGTGCAATTGGCTTCCCTTCTGGAAAATAATGTGAAAAGAAGTAAGATCAATTATTCATCACCCTGCTGGGTGTATTACTGGACAATTTATTTGCTGCTGTTCAGCTATGTATTTCTATTGGAGAAAACTTGAATACATTCTATATCAGAAGCTTTTGAATAGAAGGGGAATGCATAGACTAAGAGAGCAAATTGCCTAAATCTGTTAATTATAAATGTCCCAAATTGTTTCATATTCCACTAATTACTTTATATGCAAATGCACCAGCTATTTTGCACACAGCAAGGTCCCACATCCAGCAGTTACATGAATCACCAGATAATCTGGGCCAAATAGCCTCCTTCTGTGTCATAAATCTTTCTATGTTTCTATGTAGTCTATCGTTGGTGGAGTTAATGAGAGAAGAATGTTCTCAGGACATGTTCCTTTACTGTCGCTGGGTCAAAATCCTGGAACTCCCTTCCTAACAGGACTGTGGGTGTATCTACACCCCAAGGACTGCAGCGGTTCAAGAAGGAAGCTCACCACCTCCTTCTCAAGGGCAATGAGGGTTGGGCAATAAATGCTGGCATTGCCAGCGATGCCCACATCCTGTGAGCGAATAAAAACAAAACAGGAAAACACCTTGCTGCTCTTTGAATAGTGAAATTTTCAACAGCCACCTGAACAGAGCTTAATGTTTAATTTGAAAAATGGCAACTCTGGCAATGCAGCAGTCCCACAGAACTACACCGATTATGTCCTGGAGTGGACTTGAACCCATGAATTCCTGAATCAGAGATGGCAGCACTACCAACTGAGCCAAGCTGACTCTTATGTAATTATAGGTCCCTATTGTTTAACACTGTAGATTTATACACTGGAAGTTTGTTCTGTATGGCATATTGTATGTATAGGCTGCAAAAGAAACATAAGTAAAGCTTTAGTTCAAAAGCCACAATGAGCTTACATTTGCACGAAACAGAAACAGTAAGAGATGAATACACACAGATAGACAGATAGCATCCCGAGACAAAACAGGTGATAACTGGTCCAGGCTTGTACCCTTTTTCTGAACACTGTGGGCTGAATTTTATCAATCCTCCAGGAACAGGTAGGGTGGTGTGGTGCGGGGATGGAGAGGGAGTTGTGGGGGAAGGGGCCCATAAAAATAGCAAGGGAAGGCAGGGGGTGGAGTGCCCTTCCCTTTCCCAATGCCATTTAATTTTGTCAGGGGCTGGGAAGGCCGAGGATGGCTATCCCATCCAGAGGCCAAATGAGGCCCTTAAGTGGCTGCTTTAAGGGCCTCTTCCCACCACTGCTGGTATTATAGCAACGGTTGGTGGAAGCCCCGCCAGGTGGGGAAACCGCCCAGTAGAATCAGGCGGCCTCCCTGCGGGCTCGTGGTGGCCCTCCTGCTTGGGCAACCTGTGGCCCTCACAGGGCTCCCAGTAGCAAAGGCCACCTTTTCGCCAACACCACAGCCCCTCCCTGCCCCCCGGAAGCTCAACAGCCCACTCTCCCATGCACCCCTTGAGAGCCTGCCTGACTGGCCCCGGCAAGCTTGAGCTTGTCCCACTTATCTGCGCTCCAGTGCTTCTCCTGGTCCCAGGCCTCCTGTAGTGCCAGAAGTGGCTACCGCTCCTAGTGGCACTGATTGGCTGACAGCTCTTGGTGGCAAGACCCCATCCTTAAAAGGACAGGGACCCCGGCACGAGGCAGTTAACCTGAGCACTGCAAAATGCAAGCGCAGGTCCCCAAAATGCTCCCCTCGCCTTTCTGGCCTGGTGTCGGGACCCCCGCCACCTGCATAAAATTCAGCTCTGTGTTTATTTGATAGAAGAGCACGCTGCTGTTTTGTATCTTAGGATTTATTCTAAATGTTTGCAGAACTTGAATCTTCCATTACTCATTCCATGTTTCATAACTCCTGATTTCAAAAAACATATTTGTAGCTGTGGGAAATGCTTGTGGTCAGGTTCAACCTAATGCAAGTCTTGTAATATTTATTTATATTTTCTTTGATATTTTTGTATTGCTCCTGTGTCTTCCCAGAGGCCTCATATTTACTGTATTTTTAAAAAATTGTGCTACAGTCACCATTGCACGCTTTTGGGACCTCTCAAGGAGTTTTTCATAGGACGCTGTAGGCACTTTGAATTTTATTAAACAGCCTGCTGTTTACCAATGATTCAAAATGAGTTTTTAAACAACCATGTAGACAGCACTTGTCATTGTGGTCAGTTTTCAGTGCAGCAGAGTAAAAATATTAATACTGGAAACTGCATGCAACCCACCTGAGTCTTAAATAGCCACTATTTCACCATTATGACTCATATTTTAAAGATCATTATGTGACAAAGGAAGTTCTCATTGCATCTAACACAGTTAATAACTATAATTAGTAATTGAGCTGTTTATTAAAAAAAAAACCCTTAGCACCTGTGTGTGACTACGTAATGTATATTTAATTAAGCAAATACCAGTTTTTGTTGTAATGGAAGGGATAGTTATTTATGGGTTAGGTTTTTTAATTGTTGTATTTAAGGATTATCAACGGTTTGTTTACCAGGACCCAAACATACAGGCCCAAAATTGCTGTGGCAGGGCATGAATAATGTCCACTGTTTGTTAGACATGCCCTTGCCTGTTTAATGTCAGCAATATTTTGCCCTGCAAGTTGCTGGTTATGCGAGATGGAGATAGCATGATGTCCTCTACAGGGCATCTGGGATCTGAGTGAACAGGGCAAGCAATTGTCTATCTCCTTAACCAATCAGACTGAAGGTTTGGGAAATGAACAGCACAAGGACTGAACCAAGACATGTAAGTGATAGTGGGTGAATCCAATGTCAAATCAGGCACAGAAAGAGAGGGAAAGAAAGGTTGGATTAAGAGAAGGAAAAAGAGACAGAAAGGAAAAGCTTAAAAAATATTTTAAATTTGTTTTAATCTCCAGCAACAATTAAAATCTGAAGGAATTAGACACTTGAAATCGTTAATTTTCCGTGCCAGAGAGGTCGTTTGGCAGAACACATAACGCATTGTAAAAAGGGTACTTAGACTGAAATGGGCAAGACGTAACTTTCCGTGGCAAGTTTAAATCATATCTACGGTGCAAGTACAGCAGTCTCATGCCATTCATTGCATTTCACTGGTGAGCCATGAAGTATGGCTACTTAGGTGGGGTTCTGGTGAGAAAACATTGACAGAGAAACCTGTATTACTAAAAATTCTGTGCACAAACCTAATTTCCTGTTATCACAATTTTTAATCATGTTTTTCTATCACCATTTACCATTATAAATTGCTGTGTCAACTGTGTTGATTTTCAGAACACAAGTTTTAAATGTCTCCCCCAACTTCATCACCATCTTGAATATAAAGAAGTTATATTAACCAATTCAGAATTTAACTAGTGAGGAAGAGAAAAAAGGTACCTAGTAATTCACCCTAGATCCTTTTTTTAAAAAAACAGCACTTTCTCCTTTCTGTTGCTCACCTATTTTCTGTGTTTTCATATGCTAATTATACCATACGAACACATTATTCTGCTAAGAATAGAGCTCAAGAGGATTTAATACAAATTATAGCTAAATGCTGCAATTTTTATGAAGCATTGAAACCTCTTGTCAGTGACTCTAGTTGTGGCATATAATTAAAACAATTACTTCATCAAAAAGCTTTCTGCTGTCCTGTCTTGTATCTGACAGTGATTTCTGCTCTGTTACTTTCTGTTTGAAAGTGAAACGATTACATTTAGTTAAATACAAGTGCAACCTAACAGTTATATGTGAACATGATAGATAAACGTAGCATGGCTGACACTTAGTCATGTTCTAATTCCTGCACATACCATTAGAAAGTTTTGATGTACTGTGAAGTTCCTAATGCATTTCTTTGTTTTTAATTTTATTCTTTAATATATACAAGTGCCAACATTTATTTGTGGATGCTTATGGATTCGACTTTTATTCTACTTCTGGTAGAAAAAACAGCTTGTGATGTATCAGGACTAACTGGTGATTGGAAAATGGAGCCATGGGTTGGAAGAGAGGGATGCAGTGGGGGTAATTGGGGTCATGGGAGTGGTAATTGAGAGCCAAGTCAACCCTCTGTAGTGAACACACTAGTCTAGGTCAGGCAGGTTCACTGTAAACTTCAGAGCTTTAACTGACCAACTAATCCAGCTCACTAATGGAAACTGGAGGGGGGATATTTGTCCTGGGTTTGCAATTTTCCCACTCAGCTCCAGTAAACCCTGCCAGCCAATGCCCCAATAGCAAGGGTGATCCTAGCTGGCTAACCAATAGGAAGGGCCAGCGTCCTGTGCTGATTGGCTGCACGGTTTTGCCTTGTTATATTCTGGCTCTGCACACTTTGGGATCCCTAAGTCTTGGCTCTGCCAACTTGCACTTAAGCTGTCTTTAGATAAGTAGGGTATGTCCCTACAGGAGAGTGTGCACTCCATATCAGGTAAACAGAAATTCTATCTGTGTGGACTTCTCAGTAGCTGTTTTGAAGACTTAAAACACGCTGTTGAGTTTCCATATGTGTCTGATACCGAGCAGACAAAACAATATACAGCACTGCATAATGCACAAGCTTAGCATATTCTTCCCAATAAATTTTTATGAGCATCAGGAATAAAATAGATTAGCACCCCATTAAAAAAATTACTTTCTAAGAATGGGACATCGAGGAGCAGGTCATAGTTTACAGCCAAAAATGGAGCAGGTTTTACTGCAAAAAGACTTGGAAGGCTTGAAATTGCTGCTGTGGTTTAAAGGTTTTTGGGAACTTTACAATATTGAGATGTGAAAAATGGCTCAAAACTGAATAACAAATCAGTAATGCCTCTGGCGTTCAGTATAATGTCAAAGGGACATCATCTTCCTGAAATTATTCTGGCAAGCCTTTATTTTGTTTACAGATGCAATGTAGTGGCATAAATTGTATCACATCGATTCATATCATTATGGTGAAATTGTTGCGTGTTTTTCCAGACCTCCTCATAAAAACTGGTTTGCCAAACAATGGCCCATTAAATAAACAGAAGCAAAATCTACTTGGTCAAGGCCTTTTCTCTGTTTTCTATCACACATCTAAAATTACTCATGACTTATTCATGAGACCCAATGCATCTCCAGTCTGCATCCTAGATCTAACTTTATAGTTATCAACAATGCTATCTTGTCTGAAATGCCAGCATTTTCTGGCCAGGAAATGGCGGCTCAAGAAAGCTACTTCAGTGGATGTCAGCATATATTTATCCCACCTGCTAATATAACCTGCAAGTTAGCTATGACAAGGAATCAGAATTGTCAGCCTGTTCAAAATCATTAACATAAATAGTGATTTATGTATTTTTATAAATGAAATTCTGAGATACAGCAATCAGCAACAGGCCATGCCAAAATATCATGTCAAACAGAGTTGCATAAAAGCTGATTTAATAGAAAAGCAAAATACTGCGGATGCTGAAAATCTGAAATAAAAACAGAAAATGCTGGAAATACTCAGCAGGTCAGGCAGCATCAGTGGAGAGAAAAACAGAGTTAACGTTTTGGGTCAAAAGATACTGCCTGACCTGCTGAGTATTTCCAGATTTAATGGCCATGAGAAATCCCATTTTCTTTTTTTTTTTTATTTCCAAAATATACTTTATTCATAAAAATCTGTAAAAATTACATTGCCAAACAGTTTCCAAACAGCACCAAAAAATACAAACATTGCAAGGGAGATCAGTTTCCTTCAATACTGTCATGAGTTTCTTCCCAACCCTTCCGTTTCACAATTGTCATGTCAATTACAGTTTTACATTTACAGCAATTCAGAATATTAACGATACAGTTCGAGGGGTTTCCCATGGATCCAGCCCCTCAGTCCAGCTTGGTGGGGGAACCTTACACTGTGGTCTTTCCCCATTGAGCCTTTGCTGCGGCTGCCCCAAGCTTTAGTGCGTCCCTCAGCACGTAGTCCTGGACCTTGGAATGTGCCAGTCTGCAACATTCGGCGGTGGACAACTCTTTGCGCTGGAAGACCAGCAAGTTTCGGGCAGACCAAAGGGCGTCTTTCACCGAATTGATAGCCCTCCAGCAGCAGTTGATGTTTGTCTCGGTGTGCGTCCCTGGGAACAGCCCGTAGAGCACAGACTCCTGTGTTACAGAGCTGCTTGGGATGAACCTTGACAAAAACCACTGCATCTCTTTCCACACCTGCTTTGCAAAGGCACATTCCAGGAGGAGGTGGGCGACCGTCTCTTCCCCACCACAGCCAACGCGGGGGCACTGTGCGGAGGGGGCGAGACTTCGGGTGTGCATGAAGGATCTGACGGGGAGGGCCCTTCTCACCACCAGCCAAGCTACGTCTTGGTGCTTGTTTGAAAGTTCTGGTGATGAGGCATTCCGCCAAATGACTTTGACGGTCTGCTCGGGGAACCATCCGACAGGATCCACCGTTTCCTTTTCCCGTAGGGCCTTGAGGACATTCCGTGCAGACCACTGCCTGTTGGACCGGTGGTCAAAGGTGTTTTTCCGCAGAAACTGCTCCACGAAGGATAGGTGGTACGGCGCCGCCCAACTGCATGGTGCGTTCCGCGGCAATGTGACCAGGCCCATCCTTCGCAACACCGGGGACAGATAGAACCTCAGCACGTAGTGACACTTGGAGTTTGCGTACTGGGGATCTACACATAGCTTGATGCAGCCGCACACGAAGGTGGTCATCAGGATGAGGGCCGCGTTGGGTACATTTTTCCCGCCCATGTCCAGAGATTTGAACATCGTGTCCCTCCGGACCCGGTCCATTTTAGATCCCCAGACGAAGCGGAAAATGGCTCGGGTGACTGCCACGGCGCAGGAGTGGGGTATGGGCCAGACCTGCGCCACGTAGAGCAACAACGTGAGCGCCTCGCACCTGATGACCAGGTTCTTACCCACAATGGAGAGAGATCGCTGCCCCCACATGCCCAACTTTTGTCGTACCTTGGCTACTCGCTCCTCCCATGTCTTGGTGCACGCCCCGGCCCTTCCGAACCATATCCCCAGCACCTTCAGGTAATCTGACCTGACGGTGAAGGGGACAAAGGATCGGTCAGCCCAGTTCCCAAAGAACATGGCCTCGCTCTTGCCGTGGTTAACTTTGGCTCCCGAGGCCAGTTCGAACTGGTCGCAGATGCTCATCAGTCTGCGCACGGACAGCGGATCCGAGCAGAAGACGGCGACGTCATCCATGTACAGGGAGGTTTTGACCTGAGTGCCTCCGCTGCCTGGGATTGTCACCCCTCTTATGCTCGCATCCTTCCTAATAGACTCAGCAAAGGGTTCAATACAGCAAACAAACAAGACCGGGGACAGAGGACAGCCCTGTCTGACTCCAGATTTGATCGGGAAACTTTCAGATTCCCACCCGTTGATTGAGACTGCGCTACTGATGTTTGTGTAGAGCAGTTGGATCCAATTGCAGATTCCCTCCCCAAACCCCATTTTGGAAAGCACGTCCATCATGTAGGTGTGCGATATCCTGTCAAAAGCCTTCTCCTGGTCCAGGCTGATGAGGCAGGTGTCCACCCTCCTGTCCCGTACGTAGGCGATCGTATCCCTGAGTAGCACGAGACTATCAGAGATCTTTTTCATGTCAGTCCAACAGTTTAAATAGGGGACAATAGAAGAGTACCCAAGTTGTATGAATTTACTTTCCAGCAGTAAGAGGGCCACAATAAGGTCAGCTCCTGAGAAAAAAGCATGGGCTCATTATCCACTGACATGCCTATTGTGCTTGCTGGAAGAAAAATAAACTTCAGATAAACTGTTAGTCAGCAGTGATACCATAAATGTGGAAATGAAGCCACATAAGTTCACATTTAAGGCACTAGTTGAGTTTTACTGGTGTATGCAATAAATTTAGGGATCTCAGATGCACTTACCAATCATTGGTTCCTGTGTGCTGACAACCAATTTGACCACCAAGCTTCATTGTTTAGTTGCCACCTGAGTTATCAGGAGTAAGATTCATATTGAGAAAATAACAGATTGTAATCCTGTTTAAATGTGTGATGCTCTGTTTATTTTTTTATATAGTGGAAACATATCGGAATAAGCTGCAGGTTTAAATTCTAATCAGTGACACTTTTCTCATAATATCATCTAAGGATGACAGGCTACTAAATGCTTTTGTAATTTGCCTGCAGGCCTAGAAATAAATTATATCATGATTTTAATTTCATAGATTGTTCCTTAAAATAATGCAGTTAGTGGGTTTGATGTCCTGTATTTTAATGATATGAGTATTTACAATGTGGTATGACTTGAATCAAAAGTGCTTGACCCGTGCCCAGTATGTTTCTAATTATATTTCTCCAATTTCCTCAATGATTTCATATGCTAATTCATCTCCTAGCTCAGTTTCAATTCCTTGGAGTTCCCTACCATTGTAGTTATCTTTATATTTTTATTTTCACCTGCTATTGACAATGTCCTGCTCCCGAAGAATAATTAAAATTTTGTGAGTAAACATCAATCTAAAGTGTATGCATGAGAATTATGTGGTACAATGAGTAGGCACAGTCCTTTCATCCCTGGAGTTGTGTTTATATAAAATAGGAGGAACAGTTGGTTCTGAGGAGGCAGCTTGAGAATTACAAAATGAGCAATTGGATACAATGAATGGTGATGGGCTGCATAATCAATCATTCTCGATGGTTGAGTTAAGATGCGTCAAATGCCAACACCTTACCTGTATTTATTTTGTGAGCATTTTTCACCTAATTCTTGTTTTCATATATTCACACACTTTCCTTGGAGAACAGTGTGAAGTAGTGGAAGGATTCGCAGGTTGGTTTACAGTCAGACAGATCGTACCATGAACGCTCCTTCAATGGCCGTAATTATTTTCATACCAAATGATAGAGTGGTTAGTCCTATACTATAAGGCAGGAAGGTTTTATGGCTTCCACAATCCATATGATGAGGGGGTGAGGGAGGTCACCAACACCCACCCCCACCAGACCTAAGTATCTTGATGGATGTTAACCCAGAAATCAGAGCTGGAGTTTAGTCTCCAATTATTAGGACTGTCTAGAGCAGGATTTGAGCCCTTCATCTTCTGACTACATTCTGAATGGGCATAACATAAAACTATCTGTAATTTGCCACAAAGTGAAAGAATCACTGAGAAATCAGGACATAGCAGATGGAAAACAATATTGTGGCAGTAGAAGCACTCTTCCAAAGTTGATGGTTAGAGTTTAATAATATTACAACACTATTGTAAAACTGTAATAATGCATCTCATTTGTATTGTACCTGGCCTTCAAATTCGGTACCAGTAGTGAATATATGTAGAAAAGTTATCCGTCCCCAGGACTGACATCTATCACTTTAATAAGAATTTTAAAGATTGATCATGAAAAAATGTACAAAGTAAAGAACTGGTGATTTTTCTCAAAAGGTTTTTTTTTTACAATTAAATAAAACGTCAATGGTTAATAAAAAATATTTATCAAGTCACAATCACATTGCAGTTCATCCCCATCCTAAAAAAAAATGAGCATCAGTTCTATTTTCTGTTAAAATGTAACCATGATCTGAACCAAACATTCTGATTTAAGTCCACTGGTCTTCCCAGTTACACTATCTGCAATGCCACTGATCTAACATGCACAACTTATAGCTTTCTCTCTAGTCAGGAAAACATATACAACTCTCCAGCGCATTTTGTATTGCTCTCAAAAGCAACCTGTTGTAGATGGTCTAATGGTTTTCACAAAAGCTAAATTGTGCCAAAAATTATGAGGGATTACCAGCACCTCATTAACTTTAAATCATAGGAGAATTTTTTTTATATATAAAATGAGTACAGGCTCCACTGTCTGCGTAATACAGACTTGTGCCAAAACTGGCCTAGCAAATATTTTTTGTAAAGTAAATTCATCATAATTGAAAACATTGAATTTTCCTGTGACTAAATTGTCAAAAGCAAAAATTTTAAAGGATTAAAAATCAAAGCTGTGCTGTACAATGTTTCCCATGAGAAGGTAACACCTTTGTGAAAATAACAGATAAAAGAAAGGAATTTAACTCAAACATTAACATGTTTGTATGGTAATATCATTTAACTCAAACATTAACATGTTTGTATGGTAATATCACACAGTGGGGGTAATTATCAGATTGAGATCGCCCACCCACTTGTAGAACCTGCCTGATTTTCAGCCCAATGAAAGGTATCATTAGCTATTGCTGAAAGGGTTGCCTTGTGTCTGAAGAGTTATTCTGACAGTCTGAACTCTCCTAGAACAGATAATTATCTTATTAAAATGTTGTGGCTGGGGCCTGGTAGACAAGTGATCTGCATATTATGGTGTTGGTGGTCACTAATTAGTTGTACATTCAACAGAAGCTTTTCTATTCGTTTAAGGAAAGAATTAAAAAAAACTTGCATTTTGTATAGAACTTATAATGTTCAGAATATTCCAAGAATATCACAATTATTGCATTATTTTTATGTAGACAAATACCGCAAAAAATCTGTATACAACAAACAATGAATAGCCAGTTAACTTGTTTTACACTGGTAGTGATTTATAAATTGTTGCCCAGAACACAAAGAAATCTTCTGGACATTGAATGGTGCCATTTTATATATCCTAAGTTAAGAGTTGGGGGGTGGGAGTTCAGTTTAAGATCTTACTCAAAAGACTACGCCCAACAATGCAACATTCACTCAGTAAAACCCCCACTGTGGGGAAATTGGGAAGCCTTGTCATTAGCATATAGTTTCCGATGCCAGTTGAGCTAAGTGTAGTGATAAATTCAAACTCATATCTAATGAATGTGTGTCACAGTAAATAACAAATTTTTGAAAATTCTTTAAAGATACATTCCTAACACTAATGGGGTTTTGAATTCAGTTCCCTTTACAAAAAAAGATAGCTATAAGTTCAGGTAGAAATATCATTATTTTGCAGAGTAAGGATGGAATTTTCCTCCAATTCTCCTTATATAAAAAAAAACAAATATAAAAATTGATGGTAACAAAAAAGGAAAACTCATTGAAATAAATTACACTGTTCAAGAAATGTGTTCCAAAATAATGTCCCAGCAGTTAAAGCTTGGTTCACAGCTGCATTTTTCATTGAATACTCTTTGAAGAAATGAATGAAATTTATTGCATCAAAATGTTCTTTCTGTTTTTCATTGTCCTGTAGTGTATAGTTTTCACATTATTTGGAAAAATTCAATGTTACCATCTCTCGAGACGACCTCTCTCAGGCTGGAGGATGGAGTAAAAACAGATTATCCTTAACATCACCGATGCAAAGATTTATTAGTTAAAAACCTTCAGGCGAAAGCTGTCATATACATTTATATGCATTTTCAGAAAACTGTCGGCTAACAGATGCACAGTAGCACATGCATTAGATTGACTGCTTCTTGATAGAATTCCTTTCCTGAACTTTTGCAAAGAGCATTTTCTATTGTTTGTAATCTTAACTGTTTCCAGTCCATGACCTTGGTTTAGAAAATGGATTGAATAGTTTAGAGTGTGACTCCTTCCATGCATCATGATCACTAAACAAACTTTGATGTCCAGATGTATGTTCTAATCAGACTGACCAAACTTGACTAAGTGATTAATCAATTGTTGATTAAAATCTAACATCCTAAACATTCATTTAAACTCTGACACTCTTTTAATCTTACTTCAGAATTGGAGCATTGTCAATGATTGATACATTCCAGTTTTTGTAGCTTCTAGTATAAATTGGTCATTCGTGTAAATGATTGAGAAGGTGCACAACCTGAGACTTAAAATGAAAAATGTTGGCAGTAGAATCAACTGTGATGTATTTTTTCTTTGTCTCTTAAAGGACAAGAGAAGGTTAGTTCAGACTGAATAATTATGAATATAGTTATTGAGTGTTTAGGATTTGTTTGTGCTGAAAACCCCAGTAATTTTATTAAGAATTGTGTTTGCACAAATGCAAGTAAAATTTACAACAGAATTTTCTAACTAAAATAAAAATACATTTCTTATTAGAATGTACTGTTGCCACAAAGATTAGGAGACAATTCTGGCAGAAGTGGACTGTATTGTTAAAGTGGCTTCAGAAAAACCCTTTTGCTGACTTCTAAAGTAACAGGACCTTTCAGAATCAAAAAAGACATGGATTGCAGTAGAGTGAAACTGTCTGGGCTTGACCTGAGGTCATTTTTCATAAAAATTGGCTGCTGAAGTTGGTGCAAGTTATATTTTTTGACATTACCTTGACATACAAGTATAAAACACTATTTACACTACTTAGCTTATTGCGATACATTATTTGTAAGAAACTTTAGCATGCCATATTGCAGTATTTCTCTGTATGCAAAAACTGCAGACTAGCAGCCCTAAGTAATGAACCATTTCGCTTTCAGAGTTTCACAGTTACTATTGATTGTACTTAACAGTGATGTATAGATCATCATGTCACCTGACAATCGCAAACATCATTAAAAGCTTTTAACTGTAAGACATTTTAACACTTTTAAAAGGATAATATTGACCTGTAAACAACATTTCTACAGTAAATAAGGGTTTGATGTAGCAATAATAAATGGTCACCTGACAGTCTATAATTTTCCTCCATGGAGATGTTTCTTTGCTGGGGAGAGGGGGAGGTTAGGGATATAAAAAAAATCACACTGCTAGCAAATAATCATTTTACAGTGAATCACTTCGGAAACTCAAATTCCTGAACAAGCTTTCACTAAACACTAAGAGATTTCTCTCAAACAACAACAACTTGTATTATATACCGTCTCTAGTGTAGTATCCCAGGACGCTTCACAGAAGGTTAAAACAAAATATGAAACCGAGCCACATGAGGAGATATTAGGGCAGATGATCAAAAGCTTGGTCAAAGATGTAGGTTTTAAGGAGCATCTTAAGTAGGAAAGAGAGAGAGCCAGAGAGGTTTAGGGAGGGAATTCGAGAGCTTAAAGCCTTGGCAGCTAAAGGCACAGCCGTTAATAGTAGAGAGATTAAAATTGCGGATGCTCAAGAAACCAGAATTAGAGGAGCACAGATATCTCGGAAGGCTGGAGGAGGTTATTGAGATAGGAAGGGGAAAACCATGGAGAGATTTGGAAACAGGGATGAGAATTTTAAAATAGAGACATTGCTTAACCGGGAGCCAATGTAGGTCAGTAAGCACAGGGGTGATGATGAACATGACGGTGCAAGTTAGGACATAGGCAGTAGAGTTTTTGATGGTGTCATATAGTCATGTTTATGGAGGGTAGAACATGGGAGACTGGTCAGGACTTCATTGAAAAGTCATGATGAGAGGTAACAAAACATGGATGTGAATTTCAGCAGCAGATGAGCTGACGCAGAAGCAGAGTCAGACAACGTTATGGAGGTAGAAATAGGTGGTCTTAGTAATGGCCTGTTATGTGGTTGGCTGCTCATCTCAGGGTCAAATGTGACACCAAGGTTGTGAACAGTCTGGTTCAGCCTCAGACCTTTGCCAGGGAAGGTGATGGCATTGGTGTCTAGGGAGTAGAGTTTGTGGTAGGGACTGAACACAATGGCTTCAGTCTCCCTAATATTTAGTTGGAGGAAATTTCTACTTATCCACTACTGAATTTCAGACAACGAGTCTGACAACTTACAGACTGTGGCAAGGTCCAGAGAGGTGGTGGTGAGTTAAAGCTGGGCGTCATCAGTGTACACATGGAAACTGACATTGTATTTTCAGATGATGTCACTGAGGGGGAGAATGTAAATGACAAGTAGAAGGAGTCCAAGGATAAGATAAGAGGAAAGGGAGTTTGGAGATGGGCGGTAGTTTGTAAGGACGGAGTGGTCAAGGGTTACATTTTTGAGGAAGGGGTGATGATGGCAGAGTTGAAAGATGGAGACAGAACCGTTAACAATATCAGCTAAATTGGGAGCCAGGAAGGAAAGTTGGGTGGTCAGCAGTTTAGTGGGAATAGGGACAAAAGAACAGGAAGTGAGTCTCATGGACAAGATGAGCTCGGAGAGGGCATAAGGGAGATAGGAAGGAAATGGAGAGAGATACTTTAGGGCTAGGATGGTGACGGGTGGGGGGGGGGGGCTTTAGAGGAAGTTGAGCCTGTTGGACCAGGTGAAGGGAGGAAAGCAGCAGAGGCAGCTGATCAAATGGTATCCATCTTCAATCAGTAGACTTAAACACTGTGTGGGATCTTTTCATGCAAATTAACAGACTGAGAAATGCACCCACTCATTTACCATGTGAACTATGTGACATCAGTTAATAAATTTTAAGTTGTTTGTTGTGTTCTCATGGAGGTAGAGAAGAGTAAAATCAATGCTAACTATACCATGCACTGTCACTAACCATGAATCTTCAACAATCTATACAGAAACAACAAGGTTATTACCTCAGTGACTAAAAGCTTTGATCAAATTTTAGACAGTGTTCAAATGAATACACTGAAATTGCATGTGCTTCAGCACCTCCCCTCTTTTAGGTCTGTAAATGCTCAAAATATTGAAATCTCTTTCATTCTTCACTTAAAGAAGTTTTATGTTTATCTGAATCACAGTTCAATTGTTTGATAGTCGAGCTACTAACTTGATCCAGATTGATCAATTAATCCAGACTTAAATCATTCTTAGCTAGTCTCACTCTATTCATCTATCCAAAAAGAAACATTATTTTGTCACCTTTCAAAATGTTTACTTCCCTGGTATGAACATTTTCCTATTTTGTTTACTTTCTAATCAATTCTTTCATAATCCTGGACTTTCCTAGAAAAAGACAGCATCACAATGGGTAA
This sequence comes from Heterodontus francisci, assembly GCF_036365525.1. Taxonomy (NCBI): domain Eukaryota; kingdom Metazoa; phylum Chordata; class Chondrichthyes; order Heterodontiformes; family Heterodontidae; genus Heterodontus; species Heterodontus francisci. The sequence goes on from NC_090390.1 coordinate 66,316,963, forward strand.
GAGCAGCAGTGCCCTGGATTTCTCCCAGGGAAATTTTCATGTACTGTTTTACATCAGTTTTTTCAAACATTTCTACATGCAAATTTCCTTGATCATTTTTGTTGCTTCCAAGGTATGCCTTTCAAAATCCTTTGCCTTTCGTTTACATACTTGTTATTCATGCAAAAGGCCAGTTTACTCAAATTTACTGGATTTATGCGAGTAATGCATTGGTTTAGCTTTACTCCCGAATACACCTGATGTTGGCATATCTAGAATCTGATGGTAATTTACATCGTGATTAATGTTTTTTACATAGACCTGCACTATACTTAACTAAAGTTCTATCAGTCTTAGTGGATCCAAAATGTTTCAGTCCCCCTTCGCCACGCATTAAAAAGGATTAAACAGCTGAAGTGGCCTCCCAGTAGGCAGTCCCCTGTTCTGTATAATTATGGAAAAGGAAGAGGCTCTGCAGAGGCAAAAGATGCCAACAGTGAGATACCATGGCAGAATGTATTGACAGAGTGAAATCACTAGCACAGCAACACAACATCACTCAAAATTGGGACTTGGATAATGATTTTAACCTGAATAATTCAGACTGTAATAATGTTAACAATTGATTTTTTTGCCAATGATGTTAGATATTGTCTAAATTAATGCCATGGCGAAGGTGTGCAAATTAATGTTTGTTGCTGGACATAGCAATGGAGTTGCTATCTTGTTAGTTCGCATATAGAAATGAGTGGTTACATCAGTTCCTCTCCAGTGGGCCTGGCGATAAAATGTCGAGCATCTCAACTGGGCAACTATGAGTTCAAACCCAGGTTTAATTGAGATTCACACTTCCTTCTTGCTGTCAGTGCAAATTTTGGTGGTTCTTGCTAGACCTTTAAATGATGCAGCACAACATGCTCTACACATGTACATTTCCTAATTTTACAAAATTAAGTTCACTCAATAGGATTGCAGGACCGTATAATATTTTCTGAGGGGGAATACAACATTTTAAAAATAGTTTACAAAGTACTTTGTATCTACAGTTGCAACACAAATGGGAAACAGTTGGCTGTGCTTGCATGTGCACTTGTTTTATGCCAGTTTTTACCTTCCACTGTAGGCAAATGAGCCCCATAGGAAATTTCAGCACAAGATCCCTCAACCAGATCGTCACAGAAAATGGGATAAATTTTTGTGTAAGTGATCTGGGAAATTTGGACCATAATTACTTTTACCTCATAGACTCAGCAGCTATGGAGAATTCCAGTTTCTCAATAACAACCATGTTTTAAACATTTTCAACTTATGCACAAATGCTGTGCAACTAAAATAAGCCCTGAAAGCTGTAGAAAATAAAAAATGTTTTAAACACTTGCTTGCTCTATTTTCCCATTCATCACCTTCTCTTCTGCCCCAATCTCCTCTTTCTTCTCATGTTTTATATTTACTTTTAAGTTTATCTATCTAATCAGCCCAATTCCATCTGTCATATTACTTCCCCCCCCCCCCCCCCCACCTATGGAAAACTCTAACTGCTTTTGGGGGCCTAGGAGGAAATATTCACAGAAACTGAAGTTATCAATGTAGGAAAAAAAGATTGTTCAGGAATTATCTTTAAAATGAAGATATACACAGGCTATTTAACTTGCACTGTGAGCACAGGTTTCTACTTAAAAGACTCCAATGAGACAAGAAATTGGAAGAGTTATTTTCTAGCACAATGTTGTATATTTATGGAGCTGCTCAGTTCATGTGATTTTGCAGTTTAGATATGTTGTCTCATTATTGATCCTTTATTAACAGATTAAGGAGCATGACCAACAGCAAGAGTAAAGGCAGCTAAGGACAGAAATGAACCTGTTTGTTATTGGCACATGTGAATAATGTTATTATGTTACTAAATGTTAAATGAATAATGTTACTAAATCTGTTTTTGATCAGATCATCTCTAAGTGTATAGCAAGGGGCGATGGATAGATTCTCTCTTGTTGAAGATGGTCATTGACCGGCACTTGTGTGGCACAAATGTTACTCGCCACTTATCAGTCCAAGCCTGGATATTGTCCAGGTCTTGCTGCATTTCTACACAGACCTCTTCAGTATCTGAGGAGTCACAAATGGTGCTGAACATTGTGCAATCATCAGCGAACGTCCCCACTTCTGACCTTATGATTGAAGAAGGTCATTGATGAAGCAGCTGAAGATGGTTGGGGTGAAGACACTGCCCTGAGGAACTCCTGCAGTGATGTCCTGGAGCTGAGATGATTGACCTCCAACAACCACAACCATCTTCTTTTGCGCTAGGTACGACTCCAACCAGTGGAGAGTTTTCCCCCTGACTTCCATTGACTGCAGTTTTGCTCGGGCTCCTTGATGCCATACTCAGTCAAATGCTGCCTTGATGTCAAGGGCAGTCACTCTCACCTCACCTCTTGAGTTTAGCTCTTCTGTGCACATTTGAACCAAGACTGTAATGCAGTCAGGAGTTAAGTGGCCCTGGCGGAACCCAAACTGAGCGTCAGTGAGCAGGTTATTGCTAAGCAAGTGCATTTTGATAGCACTGTTGACAACACCTTCCATCTCTTTACTGATGATTGAGAGTAGACTGATGGGGTGGTAATTGGCCGGTTGGATTTGTCCTGCTTTTTGTGTACAGGATATAGCTGAGTAGTTTTCCACATTGCCAGCTTGATTCCAGATGCTAGATGTAGTCTTCAGGCCCTCCTTTACACCCTTTCCAAAGCCACGATATCATCCACCATGTGAGGAGACCAAAACTGGACAGAGTATTCCAACTGACTTGTACAAAGACAAAATAGTATACTATGCCTGAAGGTCAATTGTTCTATAAATGCACCCCAATACCCCTATTTGCTCTATCATTTCATGGTACTGCTCATGATTCTTTAGAGATCTATGCATTAGAATGTTCTCTCTATCCAAATAATCGCATATTGCATCCCAGATGATTCCCTCAAACACCATTCCTATTACTGGTGTCAATTTGTCAGGCCTACAGTTACATAGTTCCGTCTTGTCTCCTTTTTTAAAGATAGGGACAACATTAGCCCCCTTCCAGTCTACAGGAATGATCCCAGAGTGTAGCGAGCTATTACAAATACTGGCACAGCACATGTCACACCTTCCTGAGGACCCAAAGATGGATATCTTCTGGCACTGTTGCTCTATTTTTAGATCCTAAGATTGACACTAAGATTGGTGGAGTAGCAGATAGTGAAGGGGACTGTCAGAGAATACAGCAGAATATAGATAGATTGAAGAGTTGGGCAGAGAAATGGCAGATGGAGTTCAATCAGGGTAAATGCGAGGTGATGCGTTTTGGAAGATCCAATTCAAGAGTGAACTATACAGTAAATGGAAAAGTCCTGGGGAAAATTGATGTGCAGAGAGATTTGGGTGTTCAGGTCCATTGTTCCCTGAAGGTGGCAACGCAGGTAAATAGAGTGGTCAAGAAGGCATACGGCATGCTTTCCTTCATCGGACGGGGTATTGAGTACAAGAGTTGGCAGGTCATGTTACAGTTGTATAGGACTTTGGTTCGGCCACATTTGGAATACTGCGTGCAGTTCTGGTCGCCACATTACCAAAAGGATGTGGATGCTTTGGAGAGGGTGCAGAGGAGGTTTACCAGGATGTTGCCTGGTATGGAGGGCGCTAGCTATGAAGAGAGGTTGAGTAGATTAGGATTATTTTCATTAGAAAGGCGGAGGTTGAGGGGGGACCTGATTGAGGTGTACAAAATCATGAGAGGTATAGACAGGGTGGATAGCAAGAAGCTTTTTCCCAGAGTGGGGGATTCAAATACTAGGGGTCACGAGTTCAAAGTGAGAGGGGAAAAGTTTAGGGGGGATATGCGTGGAAAGTTCTTTACGCAGAGGGTGGTGGGTGCCTGGAACGCGTTGCCAGCGGAGGTGGTAGATGCGAACACGATAGCGTCTTTTAAGATGTATCTAGACAGATACATGAATGGGCAGGAAGCAAAGAGATACAGACCCTTAGAAAATAGGCGACATGTTTAGGTAGAGGATCTGGATCGGCGCAGGCTTGGAGGGCCGAAGGGCCTGTTCCTGTGCTGTAATTTTCTTTGTTCTTTATCCTTAATTCTATCTAAAACAATATGTTAATATTACTTGTTTTATTATTGACATCAACAGTCAATTCTAGTGAGTCTTTTGTAACCTCTCCTTGAGCATCCTTCAGTGGCCCAGTACAGTCTTTGATAATTCTGAGTCTTCACATTACTGAAAAAGCTTTACAAATTACTTACACAATTGTCTACAATTCTGTTTTCTATTACCCTTTTGGCTGATGTAATCATGCCATCATTTTCTTTAGCTGTTCCTTGTATTTAGCTCTGATTAGTTGAGTATCAGATATCTTTACTTTGTAGAAACATGGGACTATGCTATCGTGACAACAACTAACTGAAAGAAGGGAAGGATTAGGAACTTAATGTTCCTGGCTACAAGGTATTCAGAAAAAAAAGGGGAGTGGTGGGGATAGCAATGTTGATCAAAGAAGCTGTTACAGCACTGGAGAGAGATGATGTACTTGAAGGGTCAAAGGTCTTTAGAATCAAGGAATAATAAAAGAGCTGTATACATTTTCTTTTCTTTCATGGGATGCGAGCATCACTGGCAAGGCCAGCATTTTATTGCCTTTCTCTAATTGCCCTTGAGAAGGTGGTGGTGAGCCGCCGCCTTGAACTGCTGCAGGACATAGATAAGCTAGCAGAATGGGCAGACAAGTGGCAGATGAAACTTAATACAGAGAGGTATGAGGTGATGCATTTTGGCCAAAGGGATAGAGAGAGGCAGTATAAACTAAATTAAACAGTTCTAAAGAGTATACAGGGACGTAGGGGTTTTTGTGCAGGACATATTGAGAGAGTAGTTAACAAAGCATATGGTATCTTGGGCTTCATAAGTAGGGGTATTAAGTACAAAAGCAGGGAGGTTGTGCTGAAGCTGTATAAACCTCTGGTTAGGCCACAACTAGAGTTGTGGTCCATTTCTGGTCACCACACTTTAGGAAGGATGTGAGGGTTTTTGAGAGGGTGCAGAGTAAATTTACTAGAATGGTTCCAGGGATGAGGGAGTTTAACTAGAAGATTAGGTTGGAGAAGCTAGGGTTGTTCTCCTTGGAGCAAAGGAGATTGAGGGGAGATCTGATAAAGGTGTACAAGAGTATGACAGATTTATATAAGGTAGACAAAGAAAAGTTGTTCCATTAAATGAAGGTTTCCTCCAAGCCGACACTATATCCTGACGAGGAAATATATCACCTTCACAGTCGCTGAGTCAAAAACCTGGAACTCCCTCCCTAACAGCACTGTGGGTATACCTACGCCACATGAACTGCAACAGTTCAAGAAAGTGTCTCACCACCACCTTCCCAAGGGCAATTAGGGATGGGCAATAAATGCTGGCCTTGCTAACGTTGCTCCCATCCCATGAATGCATAAAAAAAGGCTAACATCACTGAGTTGAAAGGGATCTGGTGCAGGTGGATTAGCATCAAAAATGGATAGGCAAAACAGTGAGAGATGGTTCGGGTAGAGAATAGACACATAGAATCATAAAATAGTACAGCGCAGAAGAAGACTATTGTGCCCATTGTACCTGCATCACTCTTTTGAAGAGTATTCCGGTTCGTCCCACTTGCCTTCTCATTCCCCCTATCCCTACAATTTTTTTCTGCTAATGTACAGTTTGTGGGGCCTTGCCTCTTTATTTCAAGGTCTCCTGGAAGAACGCCAAAGGCAAACCTATAGAACAGAATTGCCCAATGATTTCACCATCAGTGGTGGCAAAATACTCCTCGAATAGCCAGCAATTTTGCACCAGTGACCCGTTTTGGGGCTGACCTGGGTAGACCAGCAAATAGACATGAACAATTTCCTATTGTTGCTAAATCTGTCCCATAGATGCAAGCAGGGCAAATTCAGCACAATGGAGACTACCACATATAATTGTCCAATGGAAGCAATTCAGTAGTGTAAAAATCTTGGACATATTTGTGTTCCTATTGGTTTCAATAAAAGATAATAATTAAAACCATCTCCATCGAACCAGAAAATGATGCCTACCCAGAATGAAATATATTTTTAAAAAATGCTTCTTCGAATGGCCTGTCAGTAACTCTTCCAGGAAATGTGAGTCACACTGACCAGGATGTCTTAGTTCCTGCTCTGTAATGAATTAAGGAGTTGGTTGGGGCATTTCAATTTACCTCAGTCTCTGGGCTGAGGAGCTTGTGGGTGGTGTTCTGGGATGGAAATCAGCCAGACTTCTTACTCCAAGTTGTTTCTCAGTAATCCCTGATGGAGTACATGCTTGAATTGTTAAAGGGTATTCTAATTGAGGTTTTTAAAATAATAAAAGAATTCTCTAGAGTAGAGAACCTATTGTCCCGGGTGGGAGAATCCAGAATGGGCAGGGGAGCACATCCTTAAAATTAGAGCCAGGCCATTCATGAAGCACTCATTCCCTATTCAGTAAGTGTATTAAGGAACATCGATTAAAGGCAGTAAGTGAAGTTGAAGTACAGATCAGCCATGATTGAATTCAAAGTCAGAATAAGCTCAGGAACTCAATGGCCTACTCTTGTTCCTGTCCTAAAGTATGTTCCATCAAGGTCAACAATCTTTCCTACATTACAACAATGTCTGCACTTCAAAAGTACTTCATGGGCTGTAAAACTCTTTGGGTAAAGAGGTCATGAAATGTACTATATAAATGCAAGTCTTTTTCTTTCCAAGTGGATATTTTTCATGTCTTAAACTGTTGGATCATGGAGGAGGAGACTGCCATCACAGCTATGACTGGAAAGTTTATACGTTAACCAGTGACATCGACTGCAATGTTTCTGTTAACAGTCATCGAATTATAGAATGATTACAGCACAGAAGGAGGCCATTCAGTCCGTTGAGTCCATGCCAGCTCTCTAAGAGCAATCCAGTTAGTCCCACTCCCCAGTCCTTTCCCCATAGCCCTGCAAATTCTTTTTGCTTCAGTTGCTTATCTAATTCCCTTTTGAAAGCCACGATTGAATCTGCCTCCACCACACTGTCAGGCAGTGCATTCCAGATCCTAACCACTCACTGCGTAAAAAGGTTGTTCTTGTCACCTTTGGTTCTTTAGCCAATCATGTTAAATTGATGTCCTCTGGTTCTCGACCCTTCCGCCAATGGGAACAATTTCTCTACCTGCTCTGTCTACACCTGTCATGATTTTGAACACCTCTATCAAGTTTCCTCTCAACCTTCACTTCTCCAAGGAGAACAACGCCAGCTTCTTCACTCTGTCCATGTAACTGAAGTCCCTCATCCCTGGAACCATTCTCAGGAATCTTATCTGCAACATAGGAACATAGAAAATACGAGTAGGAGTAGGCCATTTGGCCCCTTGAGCCAGCTCCGCCATTCAACTAGATCATGGCTGATCTACCTCAATGGCATTTTCCTACACAATCCCCATATCCTTTGATACCTTTAACATCTAGAAATCTATCGATCTTTGTCTTGAACATACTCAATGACTGACCCTCACCACCCTCTGGGGTAGAGAATTCCAAAGATTCACCACCCTCTGAGTGAAGAAATTCCTCCTCTTTTCATTCCTAAATAGCCTACCCCTTATTCTGAGACTGTCTCCCCTGGTTCTAGATACCCCAGCCAGGGGAAACATCCTTTCTCCATCTACCCTGTCGAGCCCTGTAGGAATTTATGTTTCAATGAGATCACCTCTCATTCTTTCTAAACTCTAGAGAATATAGGCCCAGCTTCCTCAATCTCTCCTCATCGGACAATTCTGCCATCCCGGTAATTAGTCTGGTGAACTTCATTGCACTCCGTCCATGGCAAGCCAATTGTCCCTAGCGAGACCCAAAACCCCACTTACCTTTTTCGGGACCGGCATCCATGCTGCTCCTCACGCTGGGTGCAGTGCCAGCAGTGGCCACCACTCCCGGTGGCACTGCTGGGAAGAGCTTCTGGCCTGCTGATTGGTGGCAGCTCTAGGAAGTCCTGCCCGAGGCCAATTAAGGGCCTGGGCCACGCAAAACCACTGCGTGGCTTCCAGGCCCAGCGGAGGCGGGCTCTCCCCCGACTTTTAAGCCAGTGGGCGGGGCCTCTGCCTCCATGTAAAAGTCTGGCCTAAGCCTCTATTTATAAAGCTCAGGGTCCCCTACCCCTTTTTAACCACTTTATCAATCTGCCCTGCCACCTTCAGCAATTTTTGCACATTTAACCCCAGGTATCTCTGTTCCTGAACCCCCTTTACAATTGTATCCATTAGTTTAAATTGCCTCTCCTCATTCTTCCTACCAAAATGTACTACTTCACACTTCTCTGCATTACATTTCATTCCCACGCTGGGGGTGGGGGGGAAGGCATCCAAACTAAAGCTCCCTGGATGGCAAAAGAAACAGATTAAAATGAGACAGAAAAAGGAGGCTTGTGACAAATGTAAGGTTCATAATGCAGCAGAAAACCCAACTGAATATAGAAAGTACGGAGGAGATCTACAAAAAGGGGAAAAGAGACAGTATGAGAAGAGATTAGTGGCTAACATATAAAAGGGAACCCAAAAGTTTTTTTTTACATACGCATAAATACTAAAAGGGCAGTCAAAAGAAAGCTAGCTCAATTGGAAACTAAAAGGAAATATTCTGGTGGAGGCAGAGAGCATGGCTGAGGTGCTAAGCTTAGCATCCGTCTTCACTGGAGAAGAGGACGCTGCCAATGTAGTAGTAAAGGAGGAGGTAGTAGCGATATCGTATAGGATAAAAATAGATAAGGAGACGATACTTAAAAGTTGGATGTACTCAAAGTAGAAAATTCATCTAGTCTGGATGCAATACATCCAAGGTTGCTGAGGAAAGCAAGGGTGTAAATTACAGAGACCCTTGCTACAGTCTCCCGAACCTTCTTAGATATGTGTGAGGTGTCAGAGGACTGGAAGATTGCAAATGTTACATCCCTTTTTTAAAAAAAAGCCCCAGGGATAAATCCAGCAGCCAGCCTAATATCGGTGGTGGGGCAGCTTTTCGGGATAATAATCCGGGACAAACTTAATTGACATTTGGAAAACTATGGGCTAATAAATGTAAATTAGAATGGATTTTTTAAAGGCAAATCATGTTTACATAATGTGATTGAGTTCGGTGATGAAGTACTGGAGAGGGATGATGTTATGTACAGGAGGATACAGAATGGGCTGACACATGGCAGATGAACTTAAATGCAAAGTGTGAAGCAATTCATTTTGATAGGAAGAATAAGGAGAGGCAATAAGAATACAATTTTTAAATGGGTGGAGGAACAGAGAGACTTGGGGATGTGCGTACACACATCTTGATTGTGACAGGACAAGTTGAGAAGGCTGCTTAAAAAATAACCATATGGGATATTTGGCTTTATTAATAGAGGAATAGAGTACAAAAGCAAGGAACTTATGCTAAACCTGTTTAAAGCACCGGTTAAACTTCAGCTGGAGTATTGTGTTCAATTCTGGGCACCACACTTTAGGAAGGATGTCAAGGCCTTGAAGGGGATGCAGAAGAGATTTACGAGAATGGTACTAGGGATGAGGGACTTCAGTTATGTGGAGGGGCAGGAGAAGCTGGGGTTGGATAAGAGGAGATTTGATAGAGAAGTTCCAAATCTTGATCAGTTCTCATACAGTAAATAAGGTGAAACTGTGCCCGGTGGCAGAAAGGTTGGTAATTAGAGGAAACGGTTAAGGTGATTGGCAAAAGAACCAGAGATGACATAAGGAACTTTTTTTTTGTACAGCAAGTTGTGTGATCTGGAATGCGCTGCCTGAAAGGGCGGTGGAAGCAGATTCAATAATAACATTCAAAAGAGAATTGGATAAATACTTGGAAGACAAACAACTTATAGGATTATGGGGAAAGAACAGGAGAGTGGAAATACTTGGATAACTCTACCAAAGAGCCAGCACAGGCACAATGGACCAAATGGCCGCCTTCTGTGCGCGATCATTCAGCGATTCTAAACATTTTATTTGTCTTTGTACATGACCTTGGCTTTTTCTTAACACACTCCTTTCTATCAGCTACATCTGTGCAGCATGTTACAAGGGATTGTGATTTGGAGGGATTTTCTTTGGGACATGTACAGTATGATTCATGACATGAAGAGGGAAGCTGGGGGCAGTTGTCCTTTGTATGTCTTGCTGTGCTTCAGGAAATATTGTGCTGGATTTAACATTAAGAATAACAGTTAAATTAATATTGCTTGCCGTTATGATGGAGTAAATTGGACAGCAACTTCCAGAGTTCACACATGAGAAGTTGAATATGGAAATTTGGAAGTTGCCGTCTGATTTTTGTCGTTCTCCTCTACAAGCCTCATTCCACTGGTACCTTGCCAATAGACTCAGCATTGAAATCCATATAAGGAGGTGAAATTGCTGCATTTACCTAAAAGATACCCAATAAATACACCAGGATAAGTTAGAATTGGTAGCTTCAGGTGTAAGGGCTTTTATTTTTAACAGCATTTTAATTACTGCCAAACATCCTCTCTAGCACTGAAAATTTAATTTTAACAAATTGGAGTCTCATTCCTTCATAATTTAATTATTAGAAGTTTGTTTTTTACTTTGTTTTATCTCTCTCTCTCTTAACCCCAACTTTCTTTCCTTCAACTTTATTTCAGTTTCTGTACATGAATTAAATATTTTATACTTCTTGGTTTAGACTTTGCAAGCTGGATTTTAAAGTCCCTCCGCCGTCAGCAACATTGGCAGGGGGGCAATGAAGATCAGTATGGCGGAGGCCTGCCACCAACCCCGATGGCGACAGGTTCCGTGCCAATCGCGGCGGCAAGGCCTCATGGCCACTCCGCCACTCGGCAGCGGGACCCCCATTTCAATATGTAAACTAATTTACATACCTGATTTAATGAGGATCCTGTCGCTGCCTTAATCGCCGCACCGATCTTCATTCGGGCAGCCGACAATGCCACGCCTTCGAATCCCCATTCGGGGAAATGTGGCTTAACACCTGTGGGGAGGGGGGAGAAGAATTGTTTCTCTGTGCGGGAGGGGGGTAGTGGGGTGACATCACTGCGGATTGGTCGGGGGATGATGGGTAGGGGTAAAAGGCAAAGGTGCCAAACTTTGGGGGGAGGTGGGGAGGTGCGACAGGGAAGGTCAAATTCTTAATAAACAAATTCGGGGGGGCGGGGGGGAGGGCAGGAATGTTTTTCAATGCAATTGGGGGGGTGGGAAAATGTGTTTAACTGTAATTTAATTCTGTTTTTTGGTATTTGAACTGACTTGGCTCTTTAATTTTTAAATCTCCATTGAGGGGCGATAAGCCCTTTAAAAATGGCACCAGGCGGCAGACGCAATTGCCGGCGACAGCTCACCCGCCCCCTCCATGTCATCACGGGGGGGCGGGCGCTGTGGCCATGCAAATGGGCCGCCACGTTTGAAATCGCAGCGGCTCCATGACCTACTTTGGTGGCGGACTCTTAAAATGCAGCCCTGCAAGTCTCAGTAAGGGTTCTTCAATATCATTGGTTGAAGAGCCACTCTGTTGTTTTCCCTGGTCTCACACACCACAGATCCCTGTAGAGGGTGCTGCACTGTATCTCTTACCTGCTCGCACAATATATGTGGACAGCTGTAAACATGGTGAATGGCATGCATCGTTCCTTCCCTGCTGCCCACATTATGATTTTGAGTTTTGCATCTGTAATGACTCCAATGCATAATGGGAATTGTAGTTTTCTTACAATGACATGCCTATCTATTTTTCTGTACAGTTCTTCAGCCATCAGACATCCTCTGGTATTGCACCAAAAGACCTGCACAGTAGATGTTGGCAGCTTATAACACAGTGATATGGCAGCCAGGCCTGCACTTCTGGGAGGGGTTTGTTGAATAATGACCACCAAGAAACATGATTTTTTTTTCCCTTATTCTAACCCAGGAATACTGGGGCTAATTGTAATACACTTACTGTTACTGATCAGAGACTGATGACTAACCTGCGACCTGACTGGGTAAACGCATTAAACCATTGTGGGGAGTAAGCTCACATTCATTTCTGTCTCTGGATGTATTTCTGAGGTGGGATCACTTTAGTCTATATTGTGCTGCCGCAGTTACTTAAGAATAAAATCACAATAGGAATATGTAAAAGGAAAAACGTCGGGAGAATTGAGGGCGAACTAACATTGATCCTTACTGCTCTCTTGTACTTGAAGATTAATATGATTCTTCATATCGGGTTTCTCCCATCATATTTTATTTTGCAATTTTGAAACAATGGGCTGGATTTTAACAAGCTCTCGACATCATGATCCATAGCGGGGGGGACCTGAAGATGGCTCCGGATGAGGCCCGCCATGGACTTTGATGCCGACAGGGCCCAGCCCGATCCTCCCGGCAGCGGCGAAGCTCCGTGTCGGCCCCCCCCCCCCCCCCCCCCCACTGTCCACCGCTGGGAGACGAGACCACAATTTAAATATGCAAATCAATTAAATTAATCTGAGATCTTAAGGGCCTGCAGCAATCTTCAGCGCGGTGGCCGGCACTCCCGCGCCTTCAGATCCCCGTTGGGGAAACCAGGTGCCACACTGGTGGGCAGGGGGAAGGAGGTATGTTTATCAGTGCAAGAGTTTTGGTGGGGGGATGGGGGAAACAGGGTCAAATACACGTAATGAGTGTAGGGGATGGTGGGAAAGGTTGAACCTTAAACTTTGTGCAGTTTGTGGGGGGGGTGCAGATCAGATGTAAAAGCTAAGTGTTTTGAGGGGAGAAAGGGCAAATAGTTATTGTAATTGTTTTGGGGGGGTGGAAAAGGGATGTTCGAAATTTATTTATTTAAAAATTTTAATATGCTGGCAGGGCTAGCTGCCCTTTAAAAAGGGCGCCAGCACCTGTGCACAGGTAACTGATGCCATTTCTGGCGACAGACAGCTCGTCCCCTCCACGTGATTGGTGGGAGGGGGGGGGGGGGCCGCCCTGGCTATTTAAATGAGCTGCCGCACTTAAGATCATGGTAGTTCTTCGATTATCTGCTTGGGCACCCTTCTGCTACATATGGTGTAAAGAACCTATCTTCAGGCCCTCCACTGCTGCATCACTGAACCCAGGAGATCCTGCAGGAATCATGTATCACAGGAAGTCGAACCAGTTTTTTTTTCAGAATTTATGCATGTTTTGCTTTAAATAGACATCAAGTCTGCCAGAAAACCTACCCTTCACAGTGACGAGCTGCCAATCAATGTTACTAACAAAGGGCAGCTTGCTGACGAGACTTGAATGATGATCAAAAGGATTTGGGCCTCTGAGCACTGACATCGGGTGACACAACCACGGTCCACCCAATTTTCACCACACATGAAAATTGACCCCAATATCTTTAAATGGAATATGATTCTGTAACTTGAATCAAATATGCTTAAAGCAGCATCACCAAAAGAACATTTAATTGCGCGCATATGGCATTTACTGTTTGCAGGACTTTGAGCACAAATTGAATGCCATGTTTACCCACATACCATCAAAAGTACTTTATATTGGCTGTAAAATGCTTTTATGACATGATGAGAATGCAAAAGCCACCATATAGATACAAAAGGCAAAATACTGCAGATGCTGGAAATCTGAAATAGAAACAAAAAATGCTAGAAATACTCAGGTCAGGCAGTGCCAAATGCAACTCTTTTTCTGCTACCATTATAATGCCTTATCTTGATTTATTACCTCAACAAAATGAGTTTTTGAATTTATAACTCTGTGGGCAGCAATATTCTCTTTCAATTGATTCAGTAGCCACAGAGAGTGCATTGCAGGAACAAGAAACCTTGGCACCCATTGTGAGCCAGTCTGAAAGAAATGTATTATATTGATCTGTTTCTAGAGCCTTGTCCTCATGCCCTCTCATGTTTAAATGCCATTGAAGTGAGGGGGAGAAGTTTAAAAAGAAAATCTATATTTTGCTCAGCCTGTATTTAGCCACTACACTAATACTTTTGACCTTGACTTTTATCAGTTTGTCTACATTTCTATTGTAAGTAATAGGAAAATATCAACTGATACTTGCTATGGTAAGGTTTTTTTTTTATTTGCCACTGCAACGAGCATTAAAGCCCAGCCAAAGAAAAATTCAATTTTGAATACTTACCCTAAACATTGCATTCATAGAAGCAATCATTATCTAAGGTTTGATTCATTAGATAGTTATTTGAAATATGGATTACTGGAAGCCTAATTTGGAACTTGAGGTGCAGAGTTAGCGAAAAGCAGATGCCACAGGTTAGACTTGGTTTCCACTTTGACTTAAGCATGTCTTGAAATGATTGTAATTGGTGGTAAACTAGTTAGAATAAAGATGATCTCAAAATTGTGGTTCATTGTGGTATGTATTGAATGCATTGGCATATATGTGGTAGTATAAATAGATTGTTTTTAAATGATCAAGAAAGCCTTGAAGTTCTCTGGAAAAATGAAGGCTGAGGGGTAACCTAATTAGAGGTCTTTTAAGTTATGAAGAGGTTTGATAGGGTAGATGTAGAGAAGATGGTTTCACTTGTGGAGGAATTCAAAACTAGGGGTTGTAAATATAAGATGGTTACTAATAAATCTAATAATGAATTCAGGTGAAACTTCATTACTGAGAGAGCAGTTCGAATATGGAACTTGGCGTAGTTGAGGAAAATAGCATAGATGCATTTAAGGGGAAACTAGATAAGTACATGAGTGAGAAAGGTATAGAAGAACATGCTCAAAGGGTGAGATGAAGTAGGTGGGAGGAAGCTTGTGTGGGGTATAGACACTGACATAGACCTGTTGGGCCGAATGGCTTTAATTGTAGTTTGGAGAAAATAGCATGACAGGTTTGTATGGCTGTATTTACAGAAAGTTTTATGAACCTATTGAGCATTACAAAGCATTTGTATTGAACACATTGATTTGCATATTTGTATCAGGTAAGAAATAAGTTAATCTGAACCACTTTATATAATTAGACAAGAGTCCTGTGGGATTGATTGGAATATTTGACAGATGTACAAGTACAGCATTATAGTGTACTATTTCTTCATGTTTACACATGAGAGCCGGGATGATTTATTTTGCTAGTACAGCATTCATTCTACATAAAAGGAAAAGAAATATACTGAAAATATGCTGTTGTTTTCATCCATGAAGTCCATTTAAATGTCTAACTTGCTTTTTTTAAAAAGTTTCCAGACATATGTTAAGCAGTATTACACACGGAATGGTATTCCTGATACTAATTTGGTGCAAGTATTTTGTTACCCATGTGACATTTCTTCAAATAACCAATCTCTGCAGCCTTGAATTCACTTCTGTATTTAAAAAAAAAATCTCTTTGGCCTGTCTCAAAAGTAGATACTAAAATACTTCAAAGCATTCCAAGTGAGTTTATAAAATGAGGTGCTTTCAGGTCCACATGAAATTCAAAACCTGAAAGAATATATATGCTGAGACGAACATCTGAAGTACTGTATTTATACAGAAGGTTTAAACTTGATCTTCATTTAAATTTTATTTGACCAGTGCTTCTGTGAATCATCCTGACACAGTTAATGAAATTCCTTTAGATCTCAAGTCTTGAGTAATGAATTGTTCCTCACTTAATTGTATTGCTTTGATAACTAGGAACAGTACTGGACTGGAGAGCACAATAAATGAATTTCATAAAATGATTTGTGTGACATTTTGAAAAACGATCTTCTATAGTGGCCTGATTTAATGGAAATCAAGCAGCATTGCCAGACTGAATACACTATGTCGAAGTTGGAGTGGATGGTCTTTTCACTGTGGTGTTTTGCAGAGAGGTGGCCAACATCTAGTAAAGCCTAATAGAGCTCCAAGTAAATCATTTTTCATTTTTGTATCTGCAGGTCTTGCCATAGCCAGTGCACTTATAGATATTTCTCAACAAAAGCCAAGTGAGTGCAAAGAGAAGACCTCAGCAGTTCGGAACAGAAAGCAGCTCCCTCCAACACATCAAGGAACTTGCGTATAAAGGATATAAAAACTGCACTTGTTTATTCTTTTAATCTTTTTCCTTTTGATATGGCTTTAGTTTAAAGCCAGACAACAGCCTCAGTTTTTGTAGAGGCAACAGCATAAGAATATTAAAACATGTGCCCTGCCATCTCTGCCTATGAAGTCAGTGATGGGTCCTGTACCAGTGGAGGGGGATTACACTTGTCTTCCATGCTGTCAATTTGATTTATTACGTTTTCACATCATTAGCCACATTTGTGAATACCATTATGGAAATAAAATTAAAAATGCTAAATGACCACAGAAATATTATTTCCATTTTAGGCACATGCTGATGGCAATTGACTGTGGGTTGAATAACTATCAATTTTTAAGATTGTCAAAGTATTAATGCAAATGTGTTAACAGAGAAATGAATGTTTTTTTGATATATGTGGTACTGCAACTTTGGTAACTGTGAAGAGGGAGGACAGAAATGTGTAAATGTTGATGCATTTGTAACCATCCCTGAAGTCTCCAGTTATTTTTATTCTGCAGAGGTCATATGGAATAAAACCACTGTGGGAGTTTGATTCATTGTTACTTGCACGTTACAGTGGTGCTGGAGCAATAATTAGAAATCCATTGTATGCTAATAATTTGAAGAAAATATACAAGAGTTGCAATTTATGATATTCCTGGATTCTGTGTTTACATTTCAGTCTTAGTAGGGAATGCATAAAATACTTCACTGCTGTGCTGGGCTGTTGAATTGCAGTACAGGAAAGCATTTGTAAAAATGTTATTTATTGCAGACATCTAAGGGAAAACTGCACATAACTACATTTTTTAAAACAATTTCTATTAAGCAAATCCATTTTGGTGTAAGTTTACTGGGACAACTGTGTATTACAGAGAAAAGAAAATATGTCTAAGCATGGAAAGCAGTTTGTGCAGTTACTGTTGGTGTTCATTATGTAAGTAACTTTGATAAACACTTGATTGAAATGATAGTTAAGTAATGGTGAAGGACACAGGGTAGAAGAATAAAGTGAATGTGTTTTTTTTCTCCATTTTCTGGGCAGGTTTAGGTGGCTGAGTTTGTCACATTACAGTTTAGCCAGACAAATTCTGCAGAGATATTCCTTTTTTTTTAATTGAGACATGCTGTAATTTTAAAAAAAAGTGCATCTGGCTTACATGGGACACTTAGTTCAGTTAAGTATCTGATTCCAATTTTCATAGTTGGAGGAAATCCTCTAAAGGAATTATAGTAGACAATGATCTTGGACTTTTCCCCACTATGTTAACAGAAGCTGTTCTTTCTATGTAACATTTGTGTTGAATTGCACTGATCCATGTTAGTTCTAACCTGTATTGGAAACACATTTAAATAATTATGTATTAAGGAATGATGGAAGCCCCATTTATCTCTTGTCTCATATTTTGGACAGGGGTTCTGTGATTACCTTTTTTTTTACTCATTTGTTCCATTTGTGTCTTGCCACATAATTCATAAAACTGTAAAGTTGTCACATCTGTAAATACACATCTGGCAGGGTCAGTCAGGTGATTGCACAAATAAGTATTTTACACTGAAATGTTTAGATTTGTATCATTAAAGAACAGCTCACATAAATTCTGTGTTTACCTGGGCCTATGTAAAACAATTTTGAAGCTTCAACATAATAAAAAAAAAGAAAATATTTTTTCTTCAATTTTCTTTCCTGTATAGTGGACAAATTCTTCACCTTGTAATGTTACATAGGTTTTCTGATATTGCATTAGTGATGGCCCCAGGGGTGTTAAAAGAAATAAAACTAAATGTGTGCATGAAATGACAAAGTAGAAATTGTTGGAAAATGTGTATCAATGCTTTGTTACTCTTTGAGGTTTGATTTAACCTTAATCCTGTGTCTTGTGATGTTACTAAACTCATCTTCGCTCTACTAAAGGGAAAGTACACTACAGAAAATTGTACATTCCACCATATTGCAATGAAAATGGATTCCAAATAATATACAGCATCTAGTTTGTTTCCAAGATACAGTGCTAGGAGAGAAGCAAGTCAACAGAAATACAGCATGACAATGGCCATAACTGAAATCTGTTGCACATATAATAAACCTTTTAACATGATATGCTAGGTGAGGGTGGGGGAGAGAGGGGGTTTTAATTTTCTTAAAGGTTTGTATGTTATCACTAGTTGAGGGCCACGCATCACTGAGTAGAAGTCTCAACAGATAAGGATTAGCTGAATCCTCCACTCCCAAAGTCACTAATGCAGTGGAAAGTGTGGATCATTCTCTGGATCCAATATTCACGTTTGCACCAGGTAACCATCCACTTCTCTTATTGTTTACAAATAATTTGTAATGTATTTTAACTAATCCCCCCAAATATACAGTTTCAAAATATTTAGTTTTTGCAAGGAATATTCACATCTACACATCAATAAAAACTCTTGTTCGCACGATTCCTGTTGTCTGGATTTTTGGTAAAAGTTTTTATGTCAATATCTACAATTTAAAATGTTTGTGCTAATATTTATAATGGGACTATCTAATGTAAACACTGAGCTATTCTACTTTTGTTGTAGGCCTCCCATCTCTGGTGGTGCTTTGGTACCTCCCCATTCCTGTCTCTCAGCTCCCCAGCTCTTTGGCATTCTCAGGTCTGTTCCTTGGTATTCCCTGAATGTTCTTCCAGCTTTAGCCCTATTTCTTTGACTCCCCATTCCTACTGCACCATTTATCATTTGCTCCACCATGATTAGCAGCAGAGCTGAGGGTTTATTGCTTGCTATTTGACAGCAGTAGTCTGCCCATTATCTTTCCAACCTGTCGGGCATGGGAGCGTGGTGGTTATGTTACTGGACTGATAATTCAATGATATGAGTTCAAATCCCACAATGGTAGCCGGGGAATTTAAATTCAATTAATTGAATAAATCTGGAATAAAAAGCTGGTATCAGTAAAAATGATTATGAAGTTACTGGATTGTCATAAAAACCAATCTTTGCTAATGTCCTTACCTGGTCTGGCCTTGAAATAACTCCAGACCCTAAACAATGTGATTGACCTGTAATAGTCCTCTGAAATGGCCTAGAAAGCCACTCAGTTGTTAAGAATGCTGCTCACCACCACCTTCTCAAGGTCAATTAAGGATGGCATTGCCAGTGATGCCCACATCCCTTGAATAATATGTTTTTAAAAAGTCTCATATTTCGCCTAGACTAATCTTGCATTTTCATCAGTAAATCAGCCCGTTAGTAGGCCTGGGGGAACATTGCCCATAACACAGCAATGGCAACAATGAGGAGTAGATCATGGCCCAGCATTTTCAGGACGCCACCATATTTTTGAGGTGTAATTGTAATCTCTTGTTTGACAAAGGCTCTTTGGGGGATCTAGTGTAGAAAATATTGAATGAAGGTTTGAAAACACCAGTTATTTTTGCTTTTAAGGATATATTTTAACATAAAATAACCTTACAGTAAATATTAACCTTTGGATGCAGTTTGTTTCGGCCACATTAATTCTTGCCAAAAGGCATGAGCTCTGAATTTCTAAATTTTATTCACTATAATCATTACTGTAGTGACTAAGTTGTTATATTCAATAGTGTCAATTTCAAGGTTACATTTATTCCACTGGGAGAAAAAATGAGAATCCATAAATTTCAAGTTGATCAGAATATTTTCTTAGCAGATTAGAAAATTCATGATGTCATTTTAAGTGAATATTTACTGTGTGAGCTGATAAGGAAAATGGCCAGATTTCTGTCTCTGTCGTGTGTAAATATCAATGATTTGAAACACTTCTGATGCATTACAGAAAAAAGATCATGCTTCACCTGGTGGAGAGAAAGGCATGCTGGCCGGAAAAGACTGTGTAGTAACAGCTATGAGATAGTTTGGATGGAATTGTTACTCACTTATACAGTCCAAACAACAATGGGCAAAGATCCTTCCAACTTGCTCCACATTTTCTACCATTAAACTAATTGTATTTCCTATTGGTTTGCTCTTTTTTTTCATCTACACAGAGGACTAAAGAACGGATTACTTGAAATCACTGGAAATGCGCTTTATTTTCATATTCTCAACAGAATAATTCTTCTCTCCTTCTTCAAATACTATTTCAGTCTCAATATATTATGCCGGGTGCACCTGATGTACATTTCCAAACAATGATATGCTCTCTTGGGCATGTACTAAGTAACATTTCACCTCATATTTCTGTCCTGCTGCAATTGGAAAATCTGAAACCAGAGTCAAGACTTTTCTTGGGTTCCTTTTCAAATGTATCTAGTAATTGTACCTGATGGCATATCATATTAGGAATGCACTTATCTGAATCCCAGCCTTGGGTGATATTTTCACCCAGATGACCTCGACAATAGTATTGAGAAGGGGAACATCATTAGACGTTGTCCAGAACATTTTTGCTGCTGATTGCCTGCAGAGCAGCAATCCCAGTTAGCATGGAAGGCAATCATATGTAGACAGTTTAAGGTAGCCAGCCAAGGAGAGAATACAAAGAAAACTGCTTCAAATAAATTTGAGGCTATCTGGTCGACATAGAAGAATATTGCCACAATCCTTGATGCAACTATGCTGACAAATCTGAAGCTCATGCCACTGGTCAGCTTCTTATCCAACAACATACATGGTTGCAATAAATATATTGGGTCTCCAAAGATCCCATAGTACTCCATGCATGCAGTAAATTGCTTCTGTGACTAGAAAATCCAAGTATAACTGCACAACACAACCAGCTAATGCAATGAAAAATATTTCTTCCTCTTTTCTTAATTCTTCAGTTGATTAGATGTAATTGTATAATGAGAGCATTTACAAAGATATTATGATCCTTTTAAGATTTTTTAAGTGGTGCAGCACATTGATATACCAACATCTAAGCGTAGAATTTCTAATTGGATCACATCTCTGGCAAGTTAGATCTTTCACCTAACAGACCTTGAACTCGGCCAAATTTCTGGCCCCTTGGCTATCTATGTGCAGGAAGTAAGAGCTCCAGCCTCTGCTGAAATTGTAGCGGTAAGCCTTGGAAATGCCAACAACTTTCGAGCTTCTGGTAAAAGCAGAAGATGAAATGCATCAATGTGACTGATAACTATGCCAATACTTAATGTCATACTTCAATCAGTCAGGATGCCAAGCATCAGGAATACTATGAGAATGGAATACTGTGAGAATGCATTACAAGTTCCACGTATAGACAAATTGTTGGTAGGTAAACATAAAAAGTTAACTAATCTTTATCCAATTGGACCCTCCTGTGCCAAACCTTGGTGGAATGGGGTATCTCATGTATATGCCTCAGTTGGAGGACTTCTAGCACCTTTCAACTTGACAGTATTTTGCACCGTAATTTGCTGGAAGTGCAAACTTATAATGGTGTGGCATCTGGGACCTTAGTGAATGGTGAGATTTAATATTGAGAAAGCTTCAGTGAAAGGACTGAGAAGGAGAGAGAATCAAATCAGATATAGAAATGAAATAGAGAGGGAAAGAAAGATTGGATAAACAGCAAGAGAAAAGAGACATCTGAAAAATAAAAAATTTAAATTTCTCACAACAATTGACTACATACAGAAATGAGATGGAATAATTGAATTTTTTCCCTTTATTGGTCAGAAAAGTTGATTGGCATTGCATTAACAATTATCACATTAAAAAGCTACTAAGGCTGTTAAATTCGATCCCTAATTTTCTACCATGAGTTTAATGATCAATTAATGTGGAAATCCAGCAAGTTCTTAAAAATAGCAAGCAGGTAAGCACGAGATGCCCTTTGTGTAAACAATGGAGTGGCATAAATAAACCAGGAAGTTGTGCAGATTCACAGCTCTTGGCGTATCTCTTAATCCCCTGACTTTGCTGGTCAATTTGTGCATTAATAACTGTGTCTGTCGTTATTTTTCCAAAAAGATCAAGAGCTGCCTAAAATCTTACGAGTGAACAAGTATCTTCAGTCCTATGAGGTGCATTATTGTTTTAATATGCCAGCTGCTGGATAAAAATGTGAAGCCTTAATCTGAAAAATGAATTTATGATGTAGTGTTGGAATGCTCAAGGACTCCCTCATACCAGATGAGTTAAGGTGCAAATTCCATGATGGCATGGAACGTCCTTCATCTATCAGCAAATATCAGACACGATGAAGAGTTCTTAGGTCACTGTGCAGTTAAATGCAAAAAAAAGGTATCTGCTAACATTTCACTACAAATAGTGGTCAGAGTAATTCTCTAAAGTGTCCTTTGTAAAGGAATTTTAAATCACAAGCAGCATCATACTCGAGTTATAGGGATTAATGGCCCAGCTATGCTGTATTTCCAAGATCAGTTGTTAGTTTTTCCATCGCATCCACAGCACCATAACTGGTTTGAATTCTCTGATTTGAGGATGATTAAAAATCAAGCAGAATGAGACCATTTCAAGGAAGCAATCTCATACTTCTTGAGCTTCACACCAATATACTGTGGTTGGTGTGAAACCATCTTTCGTGTCAGCCTTGGTTCACTCTTATCTTTGAGTCAGGATGTTCAAACCCCACTCCAGAGACTTGAGCACTTTAACCTCGGATGGTACTTCAGTGCAGTACAGAGGGAGTGCTGTACTGTCAAAGGTGCTGTATTTTGGAGAAGACATTAAACTAAATATGCCCTCTCAAATGGATATAAAAGAGTCCATGGTGTTATTTGAAAAACAGCATGGGAATTCTCCTAGTGTCCTAGTCAACATTTAAATGCTTGTTTAGTTGCTGTTTGTGGGACCTTTCTGTGCGGAAATGAGCTGCTGTTTTTGCCTATGTTACAACAATGACTATACTTCAAGAGTACTTCATTAACTGTGAAGAACTTTGGGATATCTGTGTTTGTGAAAGGCACTACATAATGCAAGCTTGCTTCCTCTTTTTAGATTTTCAAAATGAAATTTAGAGAGATTACAGTTAATCTGCTTACTGGCCTTTATGTTTAAATGTCAGTGAGCAGTTGACAGGATAGCCAGTTCTTTACTGACATTAAAAATTTCATCTACATTTTAATGCGAGTGAGAGGTGCTCTGTGCATGTATTTAAGTTTGTTTATGTGGAGCTCCATCTTGCCTGAGGACACAATGGTGCTAGTGTCAAATTCATACTCACAGCATAAAGAGACTGATAAATCCATAGCAGGCCCCAAGGCACATTAGAAACGACTAATCATCCAATGAGATAATCCATGAGATCGGGAATGTTATATAAAGTTATCAATCATAGATATAAAATAAGCTGAAATGGCTCCGACTTGAACACTCTTCTAAGGTAGTCCCTTGGGATTGAGGATGACTTGCTTCTACTCCGGTACGATGGGTTCTGAGATGGCTGATAAGTCCAATGCGTGATCTGTAAGCTCTGCCACATGATGGGCAGATGGTGCTTGAAGGGTCAGGTAGGTGAGTAGTTTGTGCGCTCCCTCTGATGCCTCAACTTTGCCTCGGCATGTTCCCAACGAAATCCCTCAAGGTGTACAATGCCTTCCAGAATGAGTTTTCTCCATCTAGGACAGTCTCGAGCCATGGGCTCCCACAAGTCGATGAGTGTGTTTGATCTCTTCAGGGATGCTTTGAGGATATCTCTAAAGCGTTTCTGCTGTCCTCCTGGGAGTCTCCTGCCGTGGCCAAGTTCTGAGTAGAACAGCTGCTTTGGGAATCTGGAGTCAGGCAGGCAAATGATATGTCTGCCCAGTGGAGCTGGTTTGGGTGATTAGCGCCCCGATGCTGGGCAAGTCAGGAGAGGACGCTGCTGTTGGACTGCCTTTCTTGCCACCGGATTTGGAGGATCTTGCAGAGGCACCTCTGGTGGTACTTCTCCAGTGCTTTGAGGTACCTGCTGTAGGTTATCCAAGTCTTTGAAGCATATAGGAGCACAGGGATCACTGCTGATCACTGGTAAATCATGATCTTAGTCTTGGGTTTGATATCCTGATCCTCAAATACTCTCTTCCTCAGTTGGCTGAAGGCAGAGCCGACACATGGGAGGCAATGGTGAACCTCGTCATCTGTCTGCCTCTGCTAAGGGAAGGCTCCCAAGACATGGAAAATGGTCCATTTTTATATAAGGTTATCACTCACAGACATAAAATATGCCTAAATGGCTGCAAATTGAACACAGTTAATGTTTTGCAACAGGATTTGTTTTTGGAGACATTTTCTGAATGGAAAGTAGCACGTCAACATTTATTTTGAACCATTCTGAATCCTTATTTATTTTGTGCTTGCTTTATACCAAGTAGAGAAACAGGTGCAAGTTAAACACCTGCAAATGCTCAACATGTTGTAAATGGATTGTTTTCAAGAATATATATAGGAAATATCTTCAGAACTGTGTTTGCATAACATACCAGCTGCAGAGAAATTTTCTACCCAACAAGTCCTATTAGTTATTTTGAGTGAGTGGTTGCACAAAGCTTTATTCAAGTTGGAAGGATTTATTTACAGTGCAGGAAAGAGTTTTTCTGCAACTTTTTGTAACTCAGGTTCACAAACCAATTTCTGGCAGTAAGGCACCATTCATCAATTATATAACAGCAATAAGCAAATACAGTAACACGGGACCATAAAGACCTGAGACAGCAAAATATCACTCAACACAGACCTACACTGATATTTGCAAATTCTTTAGAACCTGCCAAATCTTTTTCATACTAGCAATTATTCAAGTTGTTACTTCCCATGGGCTGTGGAATATTCATTACAACACTATTAATAATTATAGACTGTGGCTATATCTCCGAGACTGTAACACTGCATTTTTGCTCTGGAAGAAAATGGTATTCTAAAAGAAAAATCACAGCAAAATACCTCTATAATGACTTTGATTCACCAAGTTATTGTGTTCTGAGAAGGTGGAATTTAATCATATTACAGAGAATTATTATGGTGTAAATACTTGGATTGTAAACTGGATTTTATACTTACTGAAAATCTACACTGCAGTGAAATATTTTTAAAATATTTTAATCATAAGTGGATGATAATGATATCAAAGTGGATTCTGGTTTTCAGTTCAAGATCCCAGAATCTTAAAATAGAAGACAGTTGTGTGGGTAAGTAATACCACTCTTCTTCTTCTTTGGCCTCCTTGTCTTCTCCCCTAATAAAAATGCTGTCATTTGGCTTGTGTTCTTACCCCGCACAGACAGATATGATGAATGGCCCAACTCTTGCTTGGCTGTAAGGTATATATGTAAAATGAGTTTCAGGCAGATTTTTGCCAGTTTCTTATGGGCCTTAAAAAAACAGGCCTCATAATTCAGTATTTATGATGTCACTTGAGATCGCAAGGGTGGCTGGTATATAAATCGGAGATACCAGACTGGTGTAATAGAGGGTTTCCCTCAAAGCCTTGGATTCAAACATGTTAAGCTTCTTTTAGCCTCCACCTTCCAATTGTGCACCAATACAGGCGCATGAACATTTTGTCAAACTGTTGTTTTGCTGTAAGATATTATATCATCAGAGTCCAGCACCTCAACAAGCCAGAAATGAAACCTTTGCCCATTTAATCAACTATAGAGTAATAAAAGCAGATGAAATAGTGGCATTCTTTAAAAAAAAACACATTCAAAGCACTTTTTACAGGTCATAAAGTTAAGGTCTTAATTGTCAAGTTTATGTCCAGAACATGTTTAGCAGTTTGGTTAATGCTCCTAGCCCTGCTTCAGGGGTGATGATTTCCTGCTACAAATCATTTCGTCTGACCTTTTCACCTTCCATCCTCACTAAATGTAAGAAGGTCACGGAATTTGTTTTCAAAATTAGGACCATCCAGTCAGCTGCCTTTGCCTTTCGTTCTTCTGATTCTTTCAAGGTCTTCTTCCACTATATCTATACTCTACAACTTTGCGCCCGTCATCTCCATACTTCAAAATTACCTCCTCCAGGAAGCATAACACCTGGTCTGTCATCCCTTCCAGACTACTGTACTCCCATTTCTTGGCAATGCTTGTCCAAATCATGAATCTTTCCCTACCCTTTAACAGTATTGCTACCTCTTTCAAAATCATCACCATTACCCACCTCTTCAAAAATCTCTCAACCCTTTTTTTTTCTAAAAATTGTCCATTTCCAAACTACCCTTTCTAAAATTCTTGAACATTTCATTACCTCCCAAATAAATATCATTTTCGCCCTTTCTTGTTTGAGTCTCTCTCATCTAAATCCCAACCTACCCATAATACCGTGACCTCGCTTTAGTCAAAGTCACCACCCAGTGCGATTGTGAATGTAGCTCACTGTGCCTTTATGTACTCAACCTCACTGCTGCTTTTGACATTGTTGACCACTGCATTTTCTTCCACCACTTCTCTTCCATGATCCATCTGTGATACTGTTCCTTATAGTTTTGTTCCTATCTATCCCGATAAAGTCATTACATCTCCTTGAGCAGTTTTTCCTCCTGTTATCTCTGACGTGCCCTTTGTGTATTTACATGCTATCCCTTGATGATACCATCTGTAAATATTGGGTTCCATGTACACCAATGATGCCCATCTGTAGCTGTCTGCCACCACCATCTACTTCAAGGCTGTTGCTGTAGTTTGTGACTGCATGTCCCACATCAACTCTGAAATGTGTTCAGGAGAACCTCCTTGGTCAGTTCTCAGCCCAACTGGAAAGGAGGCATTGCTGGATCTGGTGCTGGGAAATGAGGCAGTCCAGTTGTCTGTGGGTGAGCACTTGGGTAAGAGTGATCATCATATCATACGGTTTAGACGCGTAATGCAAAAAAGCAAAGAGCAATATAAGTAGAATGGCTAGATTGGAAGAAGTCTAATTTCACTGCAATGAGAAGGGGTGCAGCTCGGATAAAATGGAACAAAAGACTGACAGGAAAACTGTAATGGAACAATGGATTATCTTGAAGGAAGAGATGCTTCAGGTACAGGCTAGGTACATTCCAGCAAGGGCGAAAGGTAGGGGAACCAAAAACAGGGCTCCTTGCATGTTTTTTTTTATTCGTTCATGGGATGTGGGCGTTGTTGGCCAGGCCAGCATTTATTGCCCATCCCTAATTGCCCTTGAGAAGGTGGGGGTACAACTGAGTGGTTTGCTAGGCCATTTCAGAGGGCATGTAAGAGTCAACCACATTGCTGTGGGTCTGGAGTCACATGTAGGCCAGACCAGGTAAGGACAGCAGATTTCCTTCCCTAAAGGACATTAGTGAACCAGATGGGTTTTTACAACAATCGACAATGGTTTCATGGCCATCATTAGACTAGCTTTTAATTTCAGATTTATTAATTGAATTCAAATTCCACCTTCTGCAGTGGTGGGATTTGAACCAATGTCCCCAGAGCAATACCCTGGGTCTCCGGGTTACTAGTCCAGTGATAATACCACTACGCCACCGCCTCCCCCATTGTAAAATTAAAGCACATGGAATTGGGGGTAGTGTATTGCGATGGATAGAAAATTAGTTGGCGGAAAGGAAACAAAGTGTAGGGATAAATGGGTCTTTTTCCGAATGGCAGGCAGTGACTAGTGGGGTACCGCAGGATCAGTGCTAGGACCCCAGCTATGCACAATATTCATTAATGATTTAGATGAGGGAACTAAATGTAATATCTCCAAATTTGCAGATGACACAAAACTGGGTGGGAGGGTGGGAGGGTGAGGTGTGAGGAGGATGCAGAGAGGCTTCAGGGTGATTTGGACAAGTTGAGTGAGTGGGCTAATACATGGCAGATGCAGTATAATGTGGATAAATGTGAATGGTGGTGGACAATTAAACAACTAACTGGAGGAGGTGGCTCCACAAATATCCCCATCCTCAATGATGGGGGAGCCCAGCACATCAGTGCGAAAGATAAGGCTGAAGCATTTGCAACAATCTTCAGCCAGAAGTGCCGAGTTGATGATCCATCTCGGCCTCCTCCTGAAGTCCCCAGCATCACAGATGCCAAACTTCAGCCAATTCGATTCACTCCACGTGATATCAAGAAAAACTGAAGGCACTGGATACTGCCAAAGCTATGGGCCCTGACAATATTCCGGCAATAGTACTGAAGACCTGTGCTCCAGAACTTGCCGCACCCCTAGCCAAGCATTTCCAGTAGAGCTACAACACTGGCATCTACCCTGCAATGTGGAAAATTGCCCAGGTATGTCCTGTACACAAAAAGCAGGACAAATCCAACCCGGCCAACTACCGCCCCATTAGCCTACTCTCAATCATCAGTAAAGTGATGGAAGGTGTCATCAACAGTGCCATCAAGCCGCACTTGCTTAGCAACAACCTGCTCAGTGATGCTCAGTTTGGGTTCCGCCAGGGCCACTCAGCTCCTGACCTCATGACAGCCTTGGTTCAAACATGGACAAAAGAGCTGAACTCAAGAGGTGAGGTGAGAGTGACTGCCCTTGACATCAAGGCAGCATTTGACCGAGTATGACATCAAGGAGCCCTAGCAAAACTGAGGTCAATGGGAATCAGGGGGAAAACCCTCCGCTGGCTGGAATCATACCTAGTGCAAAGGAAGATGGTTGTGGTTGTTGGAGGTCAATCATCTGAGCTCCAGGACATCACTGCAGGAGTTCCTCAGGGTAGTGTCCTAGGCCCAACCATCTTCAGCTGCTTCATCAATCACCTTCCTTCAATCATAAGGTCAGAAGTGGGGATGTTCGCTGATGATTGCACAATGTTCAGCACCATTCGCAACTCCTCAGATACTGAAGCAGTCTGTGCAGAAATGCAGCAAGACCTGGACAATATCCAGGCTTGGGCTGATAAGTGGCAAGTAACATTTGCGCCGCACAAGTGCCATCTCCAACAAGAGAGAATCTAACCATCTCCCCTTGACATTCAATGGCATTGCCATCGCTGAATCCCCCACTACAACATCCTAGGGATTACCATTGACCAGAAACTGAACTGGAGTAGCCATATAAATACCGTGGCTACAAGAGCAGGTCAGAGGCTAGGAATCCTGAGGCGAGTAACTCACCTCCTGACTCCCCAAAGCCTGTCCACAATCTACAAGGCACAAGTCTGGAGTGTGATGGAATACTCTCCACGTGCCTGGATGGGTGCAGCTCCAACAACACTCAAGAAGCTCGACACCATCCAGGACAAAGCGGCCCGCTTGATTGGCACCCCATCTACAAACATTCACTCCCTCCACCACGGACGCACAGTAGCAGCAGTGTGTACCATCTACAAGATGCACTGCAGCAATGCACCAAGGCTCCTTCGACAGCACCTTCCAAACCCGCGACCTCTACCAACTAGAAGGACAAGGGCAGCAAATACATGGGAAAACCACCACCTGCAAGTTCCCCTCCAAGTCACACACCACCCTGACTTGGAACTATATCGCCGTTCCTTCATTGTCGCTGGGTCAAAATCCTGGAACTCCCTTCCTAACAGCACTGTGGGTGTACCTACCCCACATGGACTGCAGCGGTTCAAGAAGGCAGCTCACCACCACCTTCTCAAGGGCAATTAGGGATGGGCAATAAATGCTGGCCTGGCCAGCGACGCCCACATCCCGTGAATGAATTTTTAAAAAATGTGACGTTATCCACTTTGGTAGCAAAAACAGGAAGGGAGATTATTTTCTGAACGGCTATAAACTGAGAGAGGGGAATATGCAGCGAGACATGGGTGTTCTCGTACACCAGTCGCTGAGGGTAAGCATGCAGGTAAAAAAGGCAAATGGTATGTTGGCCTTCATAGTGAGAGGATTCGAGTACAGAAACAGGGATGTCTTGCTGCAATTAGACAGGGCCTTGGTGAGGCTTTGGAATATTGTGTGCAGTTTTGGTCTCCTTATCTGAGGAAGGATGTTCTTGCTATAGAGGGAGTGCAGTGAAGGTATACCAGACTGATTCCTGGGATGGCGGGACTGACATATGAGGAGAGATTGAGTCGGTTAGGATTATATTCGCTGGAGTTCAGAAGAGTGTGGGGGGGATCTCATAGAAACCTATAAAATTCTAACAGGACTTGACAGGGTAGATGCAGGAAGGATGTTCCCGATGGTGGGGGAGTCCAGAACCAGGGGTCATGGTCTAAGGATACGGGGTAAACCTTTCAGGACTGAGATGAGGAGAAATTTCTTCACCCAGAGAGTAGTGAGCCTGTGGAATTCGCTACCACAGAAAGCAGTTGAGGCCAAAACATTGAATGTTTTCAAAAAGGAGTTAGATATAGCTCTTGGGTCTAAAGGGATCAAAAGGTGTGGGGCGAAAGCTGGAACAGGTTACTGAGTTGGATGATCAGCCATGATCATAATGAATGGCGGAGCAGGCTTGAAGGGCCAAATGGCCTACTCCTGCTCCTATTTTCTATGTTGCTATGTAGGAGATAGAGATAATGATGAAACAAAAAAGAGAGTGTATGATGCATGTCAGGTGAATTCTTCAAGTGAGAACCAGGCCAAATACATTAATTTGAGAGGGGAGCTTAAGAGGAAAGTGAGACTGACAAAGAGAGAGAATATGGGAATAGATTGGCAGCCAACATAAAAGGGAACCCAAAAATCTTCTAACGGCATGTAAATAGCAAGCTGATAGTAAGAGATGGAGTGGGGCCGATTAGGGACAAAGAGGTTAATATATGCTTAGAGGCACAGGGCAAGGCTAGAATACTTAATGAGTACTTTGTATCGGTATTTACAAAGGAAGAGGAATCTGACAAAATATCGGTAGAAGCAGAGAGAGTAGAGGCAATGGACAGGGTTAAAATTCAGAGGGAGGAGGTACTGGAAAGGTTTAGGGTAGGTAAGTCAGCTGGTCCAGATGGCTTGCATCCCAGGTTGCTAAAAGAAGTGGGGATGGAGATAACGGAAGGGGTTGCCATATCTTCCAATCTTCCCTAGATATGGGGGAGGTACCAGAGGATTGGAGCGTGGCAGATGTGACTCCCTTATTCAAAAAGGGTGTAAAGACAGAAGTACCTACTACAAGCCAGTCAGTTTAACATCAGTGCTGGGTAAAGTTTTAGAAACAATAATCAGGGAAGAAAATCAACAGACACTTGGAGAGGTTTGAGTTAATTAAGGATAGCCATTTGGTAAAGTACCACATAAAAGGCTGGTTAACAAAACTGAGCCTCATGGAATAGGAGGGCCAGTGTCCAATTGGATAAAAAATTGGCTTAAGGACAGAAAACAGTGAGTTGTGGTAATGGTTGTTTGTCAGTCTGGAGGATGGTAAATAGTGGTGTTCTCAAAGGGTCAGTGTAAGAACCATTGCTTTTTTTGCTATAAATAAATGACTGGAATCTTGGAGTACAGAGTAGAATTTCAAAATTTGCCAATGATACTAAACTTGGAAGAGTGGCAAATAGGATGATACGAACATCTTGCAACAGGACACCGATAGGCTAGCAGAATGGGCGGACAAGTGGCAGATGGAATTTAATACAGACAAATGTGAGGTGATGCATTTTGGCAGAAGGAAATATTGACTTAATGGTGCAGTTCTAAAGAGTGTACAACAACAGAGGGATCTGGGGGTGAATGCTTCGAACTTTGAAGATGACAGGAAATATTGAGAGCAAAGTATATACAATCTTGGGCTTCATAAATAGAGGTATTGAGTACAAAATCAGGGAAGTTATGCTGAACCTTTATAAAGCTCTGGTTAGGCCCCATCTAGAGCATTGCGTCCAGTTCTGGTCACAACACTTTAGGAAGGATGAGAGAGTTCAGAGAAGATTTACCAGAATAGTTCCAAGGATGAGGGATTTTAGTTACAAGGTTAGGTTGGAGAAGCTGAGGTAGTTTTCCTGGAATAAAGGAGATTGAGGAGAGATTTGATAGAAGTGTACAAAATTATGATGGGCTTAAATAATTTAGACAAGGAAAAATTGTTCCTGTTAACTGATAGTACAAGGACTAGAGGACACAGATTGAAGGTTTTGGGCAAGAGATGCAGGGGGAATGTGAGGAAGAACTTTTTTATGCAGCGGGTGGTAATGAGCTGGAACTCACTGCTTACGAGGGTGCTGGAAACAGAGATGATCAATGATTTCAAAAGGAAATTGGATGGGCACTTGAGGGAAATAAACTTGCAGGGCTACGGGGATCGAACGGGGAATTGGGCCTGACTGGATTACTCTGCAGAGAGCCAGCATTGACGCAATGGGCTGAACGGTCTCCTCCTATCCTGTAAATGACTCTATGACTCTACCGCATGAGTCAAAATTTCCTCCCATTTAAATTTAGTGAAAACAAAGCCAGTCTTTTCAGCTGCCAGCAGTACCTATGTGGCTCTATCACTGACTCCTCCCTGACTTCATTATCAGACTGAATGTGCTGGTGTGAAACCTTAGTGTACTGCTTGAACTTGAACTAATCCCATGGTCAGTCTTTTACTAAAACTACATTTTGTCACTGCTAGAACATTGCCTACTTATTCCCCCAGCAATCTCCCATGATTGCTGAAATACTTCATCACCTCAAGGTGCTCTCTTTGTCAGCTCTCGCCTCTGAGTGAGAAGGTTGTTGATTCAAGTCCCACACCAGGGAGTTCAAGTCCCACACCTGATGCTGCCAGACCTGCTGAGTGAATCCAGCATTTCTTGTTTTTGTCCCACACCAGGGAGTTGAGCACATAATCTAGGCTGACACTCCAGTGCAGTACTGAGGAAGTGCTCCGCTGTCAAAGGTGTCGTCTTTCGGATGTTACACTGAGGCCCTGTCTGCTCTATCAGGTGGACACAGAAGATCCCATGGCACTATTTCAAAGAAGAGAAGGGGAGTTATCCCTGGTGTCCTGGCCAATACTTGTCCCACAATCAGCATCACAAAAACAGATTATCTGGTCATTATATATTGCTGTTTCTGGGAGCTTGCCGTGTGCAAACTGTCTGCCGCATTTGCAATATTGCAATAATGACTACACTTCCAAAAAGAATTGTACTTCATTGCTGTAATGCGCTTTGGGACATCCTAAGATCATGAAAAGTGCGATATAAATGCAACTCTCTTTTTTTTAAACCACTTCCAACCTTCACAGATCCTTTCAGCTAATCCTGAATTCTGCATGCCATATTTGCTCCTCACAAAGAGCTATATAACCATCAGTCTGGTTCTTTCCAACTCTGGTGGCTTCTTGTGCCCCATAGACTCTACCTCAAGATGCTTATCTTTCTGCTTAATCCCTGCATATCCTTATTCCACCTATCTGATCTTTCCAGCCATATCCCCAATGCTCTGTTTCCAGGTTACGGCATGTTCCATTTACCCTCTACCTTTGCAGGAGAAGTGTAATATAGTTGCAATTTGAGGCTGAGGAAGTCATGTTGAGGTTTCATGTGGTTTTAAGGCAGGAATTCTGCACAGCATTTGATGATGTGATAAAGCCAGTGGGAAAAAAAAGACAGAATTCAATGGTAGACTGGTAACGTGCCAGGAGGAGGGCCCGAGCTGTATGATAACAAAGGTATCTGAATTTATCAGCCTTAAAAGCCGAAAGGCTGTTGCAAATGCTGGCAAAATTATTTAGTCTGCTCACAAAACTCTGTATATTTAGTATTGTTGGCAGCTAATTATCTAAATGTTAGTGTAACATTTATGCATTAAGTGATCAAACTAATCTCCCAACAATAGGTTTTACTGACTTGTTTATTTCTCCCCCACCCAGCTCAACATGGTGAGGAGAAAATGAATTATTCACAGAGCTATCTCCAAAATCTGTCCTACTGAGCACCTCCAAGAAGAATTCATATTCCAGCTTATTGAAAAAGTTTTCTATCACTGAGTGAGCCAAGTCCAGAGCTTAAGAATTTGCGTATTGGTGAATAATATTTATGAGGCAGCACATATTGTCCACAGAGTGCCTCCCACAGACAGACAGTCTGATTGCTCTGAATTAATTTTTAAAAGTATCCCTTGATTCAGAGAGCAAAGACTGTGGATATAATTGTGCAGTTGCAATTTAGTGGAGAAATTGTTCTGTCGGAGGCACATTGCAGTGCATCCCTTTCCACCTTATAAATGTATAAGAGATAAGGAAGCAATGGAATTGATCATGAAAGTTTGTACGTTAATGACCAGTGGAGGGGGTGGGGGGCTGGAGGTGCATTCCAGGAAATCACTATATATATAGCATCTGGTCTGCTTTTCTTTATAACCAGATTTTAATCAGAAAAAGTATCTACAGATCTGGAAATCTGAAATGATAACAGCAAATGCTAGGAATGCACAGCAGGCTCAATAATAAGATAGGTATGCATGTGGGTGTGCTTTGTAGGAAATTATGGGGTGCTGAAAGGTGAAAGCCAGGGTGGGGGGTGGTGGTGTGACAGAATTTGGAGCCTTGCTGAACCATTCTATACATGCTGTCTTTGTTGTAGAGGATAAGGGTAAGGTTTTTCTTTTAACTCTTTACTCTTTAAAGTAATCCGAGATAAGAATCAGCCAAGCTTTTTAATTTTTCTAGCTATTGGTTTTATTAACATTAAAATACCAACAGATGTTGCAGATTAAAGATCCATAATCTAGGATTTTACTGGCCTCCTGGAGGCGGGCTGGAAGAAGGTGGTGCCGGTAAAAGCAGGACCGGATGTGGAGAGGCTGCCCGTTCCAAGGAGGTAGGCAGCCAATTTACCTAATTAAAGGCCCAATAAAGGGGCTATTTTACAGTGCTGTCAGAATTTTGCCAGTGGCGGGGTGACTCCCCCCTGCTGCAGCATGGGAAGGCCGCCAGCTAAATGGAGGCAGCCTCCCGGCTGCAGCCTGGGATGGGCGGGGAATGTTCTACGGATCAAAGAGGGGGATCCAACGATTTCCGCAGAAGGGCACCACCTCCATGTTTTTTTGTTAATTTTTTCTTTTCCTAACCTGTTGTAGGCCCCAGGTCTCCTGCATTCCTCAGCAGCAACCCCTCTCCTGGTGGTGCTGCTAAAGCTTCAGAGCTGCCGGCTCTCTGATTGGGCCAGCAGCATCAGGAGCCTGCCCACTTTCCTTAACTGGACAGTGCGCCCACAGGCAGCCAATTTGGAGGCCACCTATGTTAAGAGTTGCCTGAACAGGTCCCGCTGCTGGCAAGCGCAGGCTCGGGACCCGCTTTTTACCTTGACGTCAGAGTCAGGACGCCCCTCATAAAACTCAGTCCATACTTCCTTAATTCGAAGTACAACTCAAAACTTAGAGTGACCAAATCTTCTGCTTTGGGACACTGAGAGGCTAATTCTCTATCACATCTTCTGTGTTCAGTTTCCTCGTGGACTATCTTCTGGTCTCTCATGGACTATCTCCTAAGCCAGTCGTTCTTAAACTGGGGTCCGTAGACCCCTGGGGATCCATAGAGACTTTCCAGGGAGTGCTCAAAATAATCTGAAGAGTAAGATTTGGAGACTTGGGGAGGAGAGAACTTTTCAAAATAACAGGGTTGTATCAAGAAAATCAGCTTACTTGCTTTTATCTGTAGACCTTTAATGAATGTCCACAGGAGATGGTCCACAGTAAGCGAATGAGTGGTAGCCAGGCGTGGGCACAGTGCAGGACAGAAGCAGAGTACAACCACCACATATGAGGAGGGGAACTCACATGGAGGAGTGCTGAGAATGGCATGAAGACTTACCATGTAAATAACCATCTAATTGTCTCCTAAATTCAGCTGACTTTGTGTTGAGCACTGGAACAGAATTCACTGAACTGGTTTAAAGTGCCAGTGAGCATAGTCTGGCAGCTTTTCGTCTCCTGAGATAACGGTTTGCATCTTGGTGGTCAACTCTGCATTAAACATTGCCTGTTGTGGCCCAGAGGCCCCACTCTGGCATGGCAATCTCTGCCGCACTTGCTGCAGATGAAGGCAGTGGGCTGCAAAGGTGCAGGATTCG
Organism: Heterodontus francisci; assembly: GCF_036365525.1. Taxonomy (NCBI): domain Eukaryota; kingdom Metazoa; phylum Chordata; class Chondrichthyes; order Heterodontiformes; family Heterodontidae; genus Heterodontus; species Heterodontus francisci. The sequence continues at coordinate 66,352,820 of NC_090390.1, forward strand.
CTGGCCTGTTTTCTCTGAGCCCTCTTCTCAGCCAGCTGAGCTTTCCATTTCTCCTCACCTCTTCCAATGCCCCTCCGAGCAGTCAGCTTCCAGAGGTCCCAGCCATTGGCAGCTGTCTCCCAGTTGTCTGTGTCCTTATAGCGGAGGTATGGACGTCCAGCAGGTCAAGACCCAGTGGCTAGTTCAGAGTACAGAACGTTTTTGGATATACGGCTATCATCCATTCGATGAACATAGCCGAGCTATCGCACATGTTGCTGGCTTAGTAATGAGTATATGCTGATGAAATTAGCATGCTCTAGGACCTCTGAGTTGGTGATCTTGTCTCACTAACAGATGCTGAGGATATGTCTAAGACAGCGAAGGTAGAAACTTTATTCCTACCTAGCATATGTTGTCCAGGTCTCACTACTGTAGAGGAGTACATTGAGGACACAGGCTTGGTGGACTTGCAGTTTGGTGTTCTCTGTCAGATGGGTGTCAGGATGGCCAAATGGTCTAAGGCACTACATGCTGCTACAAGCCAAGTGTTCTAGTCTCCAAAAAGAGGCGTGGGAGCATAGTATAGGTTATTAAATTTACCAGTTACTGTGTCTATCAAATATTTTCATTGATATTATAATTTAGATGGATGGTCCATGATTACTAATCCACCTGAAAAGGGGTCATTCAAAAAAGTTTGAGAGTCACTGTCTCCCTGATCCTACTAAAAAGTCCAAAATCCTTCATTACCTTGATTTTATACTGCTGCAGGAGTTCAGGCCATAGACTTACAAAGCTGGAAACTCAGTGGCTCTGTAATCATAGTTGGCACTTGGACCAAGGGCTTGATGAGTTCTTTGTCTGCAAGTTAAAGACTAATGTGTGGTTGTGGGCATCAAAACTGGTGTTCTATGGACAAATTTCACATTTAGCAAAAAATCACATTTAGCATTCGGGTTTGAGCAAGACCCAAGGGCCTTCTGAATGAATATAAATAATCAATCCCTTTCCAGGCCTTTGGGAATATGGAAGATCCAGAGGTTATGGCAATTCTCCATGCTATCTATTTTTGTGGCTATTTCCGAGTTCTTTTCCAGTATGACTTGTATTGAAGCTTGAAAGGATGTTTGGTCTCCAGTTCCTTTAACTGTGTTCAGTTTAGGATTTTGGATTGTGGACTCTCAGAATTCCACGTATGTGGGCTGGACAACCATAATGTTTGCATTGCCTGACATCCTCTGATGGGTTTGTGCAATGTTTAGGGTCTACTGATGACTTGGCCCTTCATTGCTCCCTCAGATTCCATCCTACCTTGTATGTATGATTCCCTATGCCAGATGTGCTATGTTGTTGGTGTTTGTAGGTCTATGGTTTCTTGGATCCCCAACTGGGTGTCCTCAGCTAATGTTGTTGTGGTGTCTGACAATTGATCTTGTTTTGTCACTGGGCAGGTTTCACGTTATCCTGCTATATGGGATGAAGGATGAGAAAGGAGCCTATAGAAGGGAGAGATGTGTTTCTGGAGCTGCTGGTCATCTTTGTGAATGTGACATTTGATTGTTGGGGGCTGCATTGCTAATGCTGTTCTCCCTGGTATGAGAACAAAAGAGGAAATATAATTTTCAGCAAATTAAATGCCTTAGGTTGATTCCTCATGACCCTTAGATCCAGGGATCAGGAGTATTGGTTGGTGAGAAAGGAGGGTAGAGGGTATTATAGTCTTTTGGGTCATGGGTTCAGAGGTTCTAGAAGCTTTTTCCTACTTTTTGTCTGCTTTCTTAGGATGCATGCTGCTGGATGGCCATGCCATCTGTTTCAAGCAGATTTCCTAAGTCCTGTAGGGGCAATTAAAGGCAGAAATCAATGTCCAGGTCCAGAGATTTAGATATACAGCACTGAAACAGGCCCTTCGGCCCACCAAGTCTGTGCCAACCATTAACCACCCATTTATACTAATCCTACACTAATCCCATATTCCTTCCACATCCTCACCTGTCCCTATATTCCCCTACCACCTACCTATACTAGTGGCAATTTATAGTGGCCAATTCACCTATCAACCTGCAAGTCTTTTGGCTGTGGGAGGAAACCGGAACACCTGGAGGAAACCCACGCAGACACAGGGAGAACTTGCAAACTCCACACAGGCAGTACCCAGAATTGAACCCGGGTCGCTGGAGCTGTGAGGCTGCAGTGCTAACCACAGTGCCACTGTGCCGCCCATGTCACCCGATGCAGCAGCGTTCAACTTTGCAAAATTAAAATTTTCAGGGAAAATCTAGAGTGAAGATTTGAAAGAGAACTTGAAAGATTACAGCTGCAAGACGGAGGTACTTGAAATGCTATCACATAATGGGAAAGATCTGCTTGGCGGAGATGTGTCTACACTAGCTTTATTTCTTCCCCTTTGTTCCTTCCTGAATGCAGTTTTGTTTGTGTTATATTGGGAATCTAGATGAACAACTTAATGACATCTATAAGCCACTGTCCTCATTTCTGATCCTGTTTTATACTTGCGTATTGAACGTGGTGATTACATGCATTCCACAGATAGGAGAACAATGAAGACACAAAAATTCAAAAGTGGCAATGGGACATGCAAAGAGTTGCTAGTCGAGCCAGAGCACAAAAAAAGGAAGTTCTAAAAATGCATGATGTTCATCTCTGACAGTGGGAAGGAATTATCCTGGGTATGTACCCAGGCATTGCCTGCGTGCAGATAATATCGGGTAATCAGCACAGTGGCGCAGTGGTTAGCACTGCAGCCTCACAGCTCCAGCGACCTGGGTTCGATTCTGGGTACTGCCTGTGCTGAGTTTGCAAGTTCTCCCTGTGTCTGCGTGGGTTTCCGCTGGGTGCTCTGGGTTTCTCCCACCTCCAAAAGACTTACAGGTTGATAGGTAAATTGGCCATTGTAAATTGCCCCTAGTGTAGGTAGGTGGTAGGAGAATGGTGGGGATGTGGTAGAAAATATGGGGGTAGTGTAGGGTTAGTATAAATGGGTGGTTGTTGGTCGGCACAGACTCGGTGGGCCGAAGGGCCTGTTTCAGTGCTGTATCTCTAAATAAAAAATAAATAAAATCAGAGCGTAAACCTATAAAAGACTGCCCAATTTTTTATACTCTTTGATAGTGTGGTCATTTGAAGAGCTGAATCTAAGTTCACTCTGGCTGTTGGAACACACAGACAAATCACCCACTGCACCATCAGGAGAATAGATACATAAGGGTATATTTTGCTAGGTCACACAATGCCAACAGGACCTCTCATGCAGTGGATGTGGCTTGGAAAATTGGGTGCCTAACCTTGGGCAGCCAATCCGTAAAAACGAGGCATCAGCTGAAAGAGAAATACACCTTTTGTGGAGTGACATGGTTCTTGCAAGTGGAAAGTACCCCACAATGACATCAGGACTCTTCAGGTCAATTCCATGGTCTTTATGAAGAGAAAGAATTTGCCCTTAATAAAAGTTCAAGTTGAGCTTGTGAGGGAGAAAGAAATTGATGGATATGTTGGTGGGGTTAAACGAGGAAAGGTGGAGGAGGCTTGTGTGGAGCATAAAGAATGGCATGGATCTGTTGGGCAGAATGGTCTACTTCTGTGCTGCAAGTACTATGTCAGTGATATATGACTGCAGAAACCCATCATGCACCTCAGTGGCTGTTATCAAGGAAGCAGCCATGATGCCTTTATTATGCAGCACATTTTATTTGAGGAAGAAACATTGGAGGAGTGGCAAAGTCCTTATTTGCATCCTTGACTGCTGACCCTTGAGCACCTCAGCCTGGATGCCTAAGCACCTGTTGGTTGCCAACTCCACCTTCAGGAAAATAGGCCATGCTCTTAAGCACAAAGAAAGAATATGTGAAAGAGGATGATGCTTGTGCATAAATGTTTCAAATATAAGAGCATAGGAAATAGGAGACCATATGGCCCCCTTGAGCCATCTCTACTATTCAATAAGATCATGGCTTATCTTCCTCCGCAATTCCACTTTCCCATTCTATCCCACATCCCTTCAGTGTCCAAAAGTCTATCAGTCTTCTTCTTGAATATAGTCAACATGTGAGTGCTAGGTCTGATACCCCTACAGTGAGGACAGAGATACACTCTTCCCTTGTCTATGTGCAACCCCAACTTTGCTGGGAATAGTAAAGACCAGGCAAAAGTCTACCATTGCTCTGCCAGGGATTGCAGGCCCAATTTTAACTGAACCTGGTGAACAGGAACAGGGCAGGTACGTGGCTAAAATGCAGTCGGGCACTTTGCACTGCATTCTAGACATGCTCATACTTGCCATCATTTTGGTCTCAGGAAAGGCATCAGCCACAAGCGTCACTGATATGTATAAGTCATGGTCTTATAACACAATTAGGACCCCAATGTAATTTTAACTGGAGCAAATGACGACAACTTATATTTCTATAAACCTTTAGTAATGAAGTGTCCCAAGGTGCTTCACAGGAGCATTTTAAAACAAAACATGACACCAAGCAATAGAAGGAGATTGTAGATCAGACGACCAAATGCTTTGTCAAAGAGGTAGCTTTTAAGGAGAATCTTAAAGGTGGAAAGTGAGGTAAAAAGGAGTAGGAAGGGTAGTCCAGAGATTAGGGCCCAGGCAACAGAAGGGACGACCACCTCTGGTGGCACAATTAAAATCAAGGATGCAAGTGGGTTGTGGGGCTGGAGGAGATTACAGAGATAGGGAGGGAGTGGGGCCATGGAGGGATTTGAAAACAGGGATGAAAATTTTAAAATCAAGACGTTACTTGACTGGAAGCCAATGTAGGTCAGTGAGCAGAGGGGTGATAGAGGAACGGGACTTGGTGGAGTTAAGACATGGGCAGCAGAGTTTTGGATGACCTTAAGTTTACTGAGTGTAGAATGTGGGAGACCAGCCAGGAGTGCATTGGAATAGTCAAGTCTAGAGGTAACAAAGGCATGAATGAGGGTTTCAGCGGCAGATGAGCTGAGACGGGAACAAAGTCAGTTAACGTTACGAAGATGGAAATAGGCGATTTTAGTGATGGCGCAAAAATGTGGTCAGAAGCTTACCTCCGGGTCAAATATGATACAAATTTTACTAACAGACTGGTTTAATCTCAGACTGTTGCCAGGGAGAGGAATGGAGTTGTTAGCTAGGGAACAGAGTTTAGAGCGGGAACCGAAAACAATGTCTTCAGTTTTCCCAATGTTTAATTGGAGGAAATTTCTGCTCATCCAGTACGGGATAAGCAGTCTGATAATTTAGCAACAGTGGAGGAGTGGTGGTGAGTTCGCACTGGGTGTCGACAGCATACACGTGAAAACTAAAGCTGTGCTTTCAGATGATGTCACCGAGAGGCAGCATGTAGATGAGAAGGATAGATCATTCCTAGGAACTGTACTGATCATTGGGGGACACCAGAGGTAATGGTGTGGGAGCAGGAAGAGAAACCATTGCAGGTGAAACTCTAGCTACAATTAGATAGATTAGAATGGAACCGGGTGAGAGCAGTTCAACCCAGCTGGACGACAGTGGCATTGGAGGAGGATGGTGTGGTCAACCATGTCAAGGGTCAAGAAGGATGAGGAGGGATAGCTTAACTTTGTCACAGTCACAATTTGTCATTTGTGACAAACAGGAATGGGGCCAGAAAATGTAGGTTAATAATTTAACTTTTTATAGTTTCCTTGTGGGCGAGAAGCAGGAGAAGTTCTCCTCCAGACCCCACAAGGAAATCTTCGGTCTTGCTTGCCCCATATATCCCCTCACCTTCCCCAACTGAAACTCTCCAGTCCTTCTTTTATCTTTCACTGGAACCCGGTCCCTCAAGTCACCAACAACAACCTCGTGCTACTCGATATCCCGCTCAGGCCCGCTGGCCAGCTAGTGATTTCCACTGGGTTCAGGTAGGAGTTCATATGGAAGGGAGGTCGAGGATTTAACATCTCTCCAGACCATATGTGGTGCCATCACATGAGCTTCCTCGCTCGCCCGACTCCTGCCACCATACTCGCATCCTGAGTTTAAATAAGGGCTTGAACATCTGCAATCCATTGCAGCACCAGAGAGACCCGTTTATAAAGGTAAAACACATTAGGAATGAGTCTCACCTACATTTGGCATTCTCTTTATAGAAGGCTGTTAAATTGTAAGCATCCATTCTGGTACAATGCACATGAGTACACTCTGTAATGATGCTGGGACATATTCTGAAAGATTACTATTGCCTCAGATAGGATTTTATACTGATGGAACAAGCAATGTTGCAATTCTACAGCTAGCAGTCTGCCACACTAACATATTTTGAATTGCAATCCCATTAATTTGGGTGACGTTTAGAAAAAAATAAATCAGATACAGCTCTGCCAGCACTACCATTTTAGTTTAGCTGAGGGACTGCATGTGGGTATTCGTATACACCCACAGTTATACTCATTTTCAAAGCAGTATGTTATATAAATACATATACAATAGATTTAGGATAATTTCTGACAATGATACCAGACCATGACAGTGCACAAAGGAAGTGAAACTGCCAGTATTGAAGATGTGCTTCTCTGTTTCTCTTAAAGTAAAATCAAATTAAAACAAAACCCTTCAGTCAGGATGATTTATTTTACCACTATAGATTTTCACTCTTCTTCTCAAGCTGCTGATCTGTGCTGAGTTCTGGTCCCATGTGTGTTGACCACTCGCCTCTACACCAGCCAAATGAATATTCTACATGTGTGAGGTTGGACAATATTGTAGGCTATTTACTATTGGAGAAAGGCACTGGCGGGAGCAGGGGGTGGGGGTGGGGGGTGCGGTGGAAGTTGAGGGGCTGTCTCGTCCTTACTAGCAGAGTTCCACTCCAGAAGATTTGAGCACATCACTTCAGTGCAGTACTGAGGGACTGCTGCACTGTCGAAGGTGTCATCTTTCAGATGAGACGTAAAACCATCTGCCCTCCCAGATGAAGATAAAAGGTTCCACGGCACTTTTGAAGAAGAGCAGGGGAGCTCTCCCCAGTTTCCTGGACCAATATCTATCCTTCAACCAGCACATCATTAAAACAGATGAACTGGTCATTTAATCACATTATTCTTTGTGGGAGCTTGCTTTGCTCAAATTGGCTGCCATGTGTCCTGCGTTACAACAGTAACTAAATTTCAAAAGTACTTCATTGGCTGTAAAGCGCTTTGTGACGTCCTGAGATTATGAAAGAAGCTGGATAAATACAAGTTCTTTCCTTAACTGATGTCCAAACTTTCTAGCAGGGATATCAATCAAAAATAGGAACCCATGACTGATTTTTTTTTCCCGTCCCTATCTCGGGGGCAACTGACATTAACTAGCGCCCAACCCCTGCCTCCGTGACTGTGCTGGAACTTTTTTTAAAAAGCTATTTTAATGAGTTATTGCAGCTTTTCATTCTATACTGATAGACTACCACACTGGAGACTAGTACAGAGAGAGGCATTGTACCATTTGCATCAAAAAGTATCTTCAGAGATATCACTTGGAAGTGAAGTACAAGCAAGGGAAGCGGATGTACATCGCCAACATGCTGTCGTGGGGCTGCACCCCCTTTGAAGGAGGTTCATGATGCTAGTACAGAGTGTGAAATCTTCCAGATTCAACAAGAAGCAACAGCACGACATGCTCTGGAAGTCATCAACCCAGCAGAGACATTAGGCTGGATTTCATACAGGCCTCAACATGGGGATCTGTGGCAGGTGGGCATGAAGATTGCCCCAAATGAGGCTCCCCATGGACCTCTACACTGGCAGGGCCCGTCCCGATATTGCTGGGACCGTAATTTAAATATTTAAGTAAATTAACTCACCTGCATTAATGACTTTCCCGTCGCCTCCTGAAGTCCCACCACCATCTCCACCCCGCCGGTTGGCATTGCCACACCTTTGGATCCCCGTCTGGGGAAACGAGGTACAACACTGCTGGGGGGGGGGGAGGAGGTACGTTTCTGAGTGCTGGGAGGGGAACAGGGTCAAATTAATGTCATGGGTGTAGGGGATGGTGGGAAAGGTTATAGTTTAAAGTTCGGAGTGGTGGGGAGGTCAGATTGTGAAGGTAAGTGTTTTGGGGAGGGATGGCAAATAATTGAATTAATTGATATTGTGGGGTGGGAGTAAGATTGTAGAATGCATGAAAGCATACTTCAGTTGTCATGGCATTCCCGACATTGTAATGAGTGACAATGGCACTCAATTCACGAGTGAAGAATTCAGACGCTTCATGAACGAGTGGGAAATTCAGCACTACACTTCATCTCCACACTATCCCCAGTCAAATGGAAAGGCTGAGGCAGTCATGAAAATTGTCAAAAGGATCATAAAGAAATCTACTAGATCCGGCACAGATGTGTACAAGGCAATCTTATAGTGGAGAAACACACTTACTGAAGGCATGGGAAGTTGTCCAATCTAGCAAGTAATGTCACACCGCACCCAGACGACTCTTCCAACAGCTAAGAAACTACTGGAGTCAGAAGTAGTAATGTGTGAGGGACAAGATCATAGTGAAACGACCGGAACTCAAATGTCACTTTGATAAAACTGCCAAATTGTTGCCAGAGCTGAGAGTGGGAGAACCAATCAGAGTTCAACTTACTCAAGAAAAATGAGCAATGAGCCCACTTGGCAACTTAGGACTTGTATGTTATCACTTTGATCATACCAGGTGAATGCGAATGACCAGATCTATCATTGCAACCGCAGACATCTGCGCTCAACCAGAGAAGCTGCACCTTCACAGCAAACAACTGATGAGATAGATCTGAGTTCTCCAACTGAATAAGGAACTGAACGGCCATCAGTCCCAGAGGTCAACTGTACTCCAACTAGCGCAACAGATAAGCAGCAACAATCATCACAGCAACAACAGTCACCACAGAAACAACATTTCCCAGAGAAGGAGCATCAGTAACATCACCCAAGGAAGCAGCAGACACCAGCTGAACAGCCAACAACAACTCACATGTTTGCCGTAAAATGACCTGAACGCTTTAAAGATTATAGCTGGAATTTTATGTGGCAGCGGAGGCCCCGCCCACCAGCTTAAAAGTCGGGGGCAGGCTCACCTCTGCCGGGCCTGGAAGCCACACTTCGATTTTGCGTGGCCCAGACTCTTATTTCTTTTATTTTATTTATTTTTTATTTTAATAAATAAATAAATAAAATTAAAAAATAAGAGGGGACTTCCACCCCTCTGAGGCAGGATGTCCCATCTCCGGGAGCTGCCAGCTAATCAGAGGGCTGGCACCTCCTCCGTCCCAGTAGTGCCACCGGGAGCAGTGGCCACTGCTGGGAATGCACCCAACATGAGAAGCAAGAGGGACTCCCGCACCGATAGTTAAGTGGGGTTTTGGGCCTCGCTGCGGGAAAATTGGCGAGGGGGGGTGGGGGTTGATTATGAGGGCAAGGGGAGGTGTTTCAGTAGGGGTGGCTTGTGCCACAGGGGGCCCTTATTGGGCACAGTGCACCCAATCAGGAGGGATGCCCCCAGCCCCAGGTGGCAAAGTGCCTGGCCGCTACTGGTAAGATACCAGCGGCAGTGGGAGGAGGCCCTTAAGCAGCAATTATTTGGCCACTTACGGGCTTCAATTGGCCTGGAGCAGGCAGGCCATTTTCAACCTCTCACGCTGCCGGTAAAATGGCAGCGGGGGTGGGGGTGGGGTAGGGGATGGGAATGGCACCCCCCCTCTCCCACTCGATTTTATGCCTCCCCCCTCACTTCGGGGCAGTGGTTGGAGGGGGGTTGGGGTGGGGGGGAGCAGAAAGTTCCGGCCTATGTGTGAAACACATGTGTTGGGACAGACAAATTTGAAAAGACATGAAATAAAAGGTTTTTTTAAATGAAAAAGGGGATATTTGGATAAATAATTTTGTGCACTTTGGCTAGCTGTACACAGGTGACCTCTGATGTCACGACATGGAAGGAAAGGCTGTTGGCAGTAGCCATTTTATGCACCACTTGCTATGCCATCAATTTGTATTAGAATAATCAGATATTATTCTAAATCCACTTTTGTATTTTACATTATTGAGTGCCTTCCATGCAGATCAACCTAGAATTCAATAATTGACAAGAAACTTGATTTTAGGAAATAGTTTGGAAAAGTAATTTTAGACAAAGCAAGATCTACAAGCAAAACAATATGTCAAAGCATTGTTTTTTTTTAACTGGTATTAATATGCGCCCAATAACAGCCAGCAATATTGCATGAAGCTACAACTGCAGTCTTACACTAAGATCATTATTAGCAATAGCTTATGTGAGGGACACAGCAACAAAGCATTTCCAAGCAGAATCCAATTTTAACAAACAAAACAAGCTTGCTAACAACCAGAACTGGCAATGAAAATTGTGGAATCCGGTCCCAGCAAAATTTGATAATTACTGCATAATTAGTTGTTAATTAGTGGAAACTTTGGGCAAGATTTTCTGGTGTCGGCACTTGTGCATAGGCTTATTAGCAATTTGTAGTACAATGCCACTAAAAAATTTGTTTTACTTGCTGGTGGAAATTGTAGTTTAGTGCTGATAAATGAAAATATAGATGTTTCAAGCCTGGCTTGCAACTGTGATTTTGCATCAAAGCTGTTATGAAAAATAATAATGCCTTTGAGAGGAATGTTAGGTTGTTAGAGAGAAATTGGTAAATTTCAACAAGTGTAAAATAATTTGAAAGTCAGCATAGCATCACTGTTCAGGTGGGGAGGAGCACACAATGTTAACAAGTCCCTCAATTAATAACAGGACAGTAAATTAGACATCTTCATCAAATGTGTGCTCCTCCCAGTCCCATTTTCCTGTATTTGCTGCTCCCAGGTGAACTAATAGCCCTAGGCGCAAGGCCAGGAAAATCTATCCAAAAGTGCCTCTTGTCTTCATGCGAGTGTGTCTGTACATATCCTACTTTCTGTTATTTTGCTTGTTCTTCACTCATTGTGTGTCTGTTAGACATTTTCTTTTGTTGTCAGGTCCGTCTTTGTTTGCTTCTGATTCATATAATTTTTAAATTATTTTTATTTGACATCTTACATGTACTTTACTTAGCCCCCAGTTTCTTTTGCAAATCTCCAATTCTCTGGGAATGCTCAACGCATGTTCCTTTACTGATTGAACTCAGGATATACCTTTACCTTTTTTAAAAACCCAGGGTCATGTAGCAAAATGGAATCCAGCACATATTGTGGTTGAAGGTAAATGCCAAGCCCAAGTGCGTAGGAGGTTCTGGATTGTGCCTGGATGAGTAAGAAACTGGTGATTGAGCTTAAATGTGGCCTAGTCCTAGCATTGAAATGTAGCCTGGGTCACTTTCTGAGATAACTTACTATATATTTTATTTATCATAATAGTGAATATTATGAATTTTATATAACAGTATATAGGTTATATATTGTATATCATTTATATATTCAATAGCATTTGGTTTATGCAATTATACACTTCATGAAGCAAAGAGTGTATTTGTGGAGCCAATATGTAAAATCAAAACTATATATGCAATTAAAATATATTGTGCAATGAAATGTCCTCCAATAGGTACAAGGCAGTGATATAGCTACAAAACTTCAACCAGTTCTAGGAACTGTGCTCCCTTCAAGTACATCTCCCTATTGGGAGTACAGGATCAGTGAATTCACCCATTAAGGTTGGGTCGAGTATTTAGAATTTTTACATTCACCACACTGCTGATGTCATCCATCAGACGTCATTCTCCTAAGTATCAAACAGGTGAAAAAAGAGAGAAAGTTAACCAGTCATCTCCTGCTTCTTTTTCTCACCTTGCTGACCTGGCCTCTCCCTAAAGCCACAGACAGTGATTTACAATCCGTTCCCAATCTACAGAAACTTCTCTCAGCAGTTATCCTCTAATTGACTTCGAGGTGAGCCAATTTGAAATACTACATGCTACACTCAGATCATCATGAGCAATGGCTGATGTGAAGGAGATAACAACAAAATATTAGCTGGTATTTTAACCCCTTTCCACAGAGAATTTCCACAGGCAAAACAGGGAATGAACAATGAGAGGCCTTCAAATGGAAATAGTTTAAGTACAGAGTAGACATAACAATAACAACAACTTGCATTTTTCTAGCAAATTTAATGTAGTAAAATGTCCCAAGGCACTCCACAGGAGTGTTATCAAACAAAATTAGACAATGAGCCACATAAGGAGATCAGTTGCTAAAAAGCTTGGTCAAAGAGGCAGGTTTGAAGCAGCGTCTGAAAGGAGGAATGAGAGGTAGACAGGCAGAGAGGTTTAGGAAGGGAATTCTAGGAACAGTGATATAGTTCCAACTCAGGATGGTGTGTGGCTTGGAGGGGAACTTGCAGGTTGTGGTGTGCCCATGCATTTGCTTCCCTTGTCCTTGTAGATTTGGAAGGTGCTTTCAAACGAACCTCGATGAGTTGCTGCAGTGCATCTTGTGGATGGTACACACTGCTGTCTCTGTGCGACAGTGGTGGAGAGAATAAATGTTTAAGGCTGTGGATGGGGTAACGATCAAGTGAGCTACTTTTTCCTGGATGGTATTGAGCTCCAGGCAAGTGGAGAGTATTCCATCGTACTCCTGACTTGTAGATGGAACGTGTGGTGTGAATATTGCTTGCCACTTATCAGCCCAAGCCTGAATGTTGTCCAGGTCTTGCTACATATGGACATGGACTGCTTCAGTATCTGAGAAGTTGCAAATGGTACTGAACATCTTACAATCATCAGCAAACATCGCCACTTCTGGCCTTATAATAGAGGGAAGGTCATTGATGAAGCAACAGTTTGGGGCTAGGGCACTAGCCTAAGGAACTTCTGCAGTGATGTCCTGGGGTTGAGATTATTGGCCTCCAACAACCACAACCATCTTCCTTTGTGCTAGGTATGACTCCAACCAGTGGTGAGTTTTCCTCCTGATTCCCATTGACATCAATTTTGCTAGGGTTCCTTGATGCGATACTTGGTCAAATGCTGCCTTGTGGTCAAGGGCAGTCATTCTCACCTTCCCTGTGGAATTCAGCTCTTTTGTCTATGTTTGGACCAAGGCTGTAATGAGGTGAGGAGCTGAGTAGCCCTGGCAGAACCCAAAATGAGTGTCAGTGAGCTGTCAGTATTGCTGTGTAACTACTGCTTGGCAGCAGTGTCAATGACATCTTCCATCACATTGCTGATAATTGAGAGTAGACTGATGGAGCGGTAATTGGTCAGATTGGATTTGTCCTGCTTTTTTGCGGACAGGTCTTAGCTGGGCATTTTCCACATTGTTGGGTAGATGCCAGTGTTGTAGCTGTACTGGAACAATTTGGTTAGCGGTACAGCTAGTTCTGGAGCATAAGTCTTCAGTATTACAGCCAGGATGTTGTCAGGGCCCATAGCCTTTGCTGTGTCTAGTGCATTCAGCCGTTTCTTGATTTCACATGGAGTGAATTGAATTGGCTGAAGATTGGTATCTGTGATGCTGGGGACCTCAGGAGGCTGAGACAAATCTTTCACTGGGCATTTCTGGCTGAAGATGCTTCAGCCTTGTCTTTTCCACTGATGTTCTGGGCTCCCCCATCATTTAGGATGGGGATGTTTGTGGAGACTTTCCACCCATTAGTTGTTTAATTATCCACAGCCATTCATGACTGGATGTGGGAGGACTGCTAAGCTTTGATCTGATCCGTTGGTTGTGGGATTGCTGAGCTCTGTATATCGCATATTGCTTCCACTGTTTAGCATGCATGTAGTACTGTGTTTCACCAGGTTTGCACTTCATTGTTAGGTATGCTTGGTGCTGCTCCTGGCATGCTCTCCTACACTCCTCATTGAATCAGATTTGGTCCCCGGACTTGATGGTAATTGTAGAGTGAGGCGTATGTCAAGCCATTAGGTTACAGATTCTGGTTGAATACAGTTCTGCTGCTGCTGATGGTCCACAATGTCTCAAGGATGTCCAGTTTTGAGGCATTAGATTTCTTTGGAATCTATATGATTTAACACAGTGGTAGTGCCACACAACACGATGGAGGGTGCCCTCAATGTGAAGATGGGATTTTGTCTCCTTAAGGACTGTGTGGACTCCTATCAATGCCATCATGGACAGATGCATCTGCGACAGGTAAATTGATGAGGATGAAGTCAAGTAGATTTTTCCCTCATGTTAATTTCCTCACCACCTGTCACTGGGAGAGATGTCCTTCAGGATTGGCCAGCTTAGTCAATAATGATGCTACCAAGCCACTCTTGGTGATGGAGATTGAAGTCTCCCACCCAGAGCATATTCTGTGCCCTTCTTATCCTCAGTGTTTCTTCCAAGTGGTGTTCAACATGATGAGTACTGATTCATTAGTTGAGGGAGGGCAGTTGGTGGTAATCAGCAGATTTCCTTGCCCAGTTAGAGGCACGGCCACCAATGGTGAAGCAGTTAAAATAGGGGAGGCACAATAGGCCAGAATTGGAGGATTGCAGATCTCAGCGGATCTAGGTCTGGATGTGGTTACAGTGATAGGGAGGAGCAAGGCTTTGGAGGGACTTGAAAAAAGGTATGAGAATTTTAAAATTGAGACACTACCAGACTGGGAACCAATGTAAGTCAGTGGACAAAAGAATGATGAGTGCAAGGAACATGATGTGAGTTAGGAGACGGGCAGCAGAGTTTTGAATGAGCTCAAGTTTATGGAGGCCAGCCAGGAGAGCAGTGGAATAGTAAAGACTAGAGATAACACAGGCATGGATGAGGCAGCAGATGTGCTTAGATAGGGGCAGAGTTGGCGATGATACAGAGATGGAAATAGATGGTCTCAGATATGTGGTCGGAGCTCATTTTGGAGTCAAAAATGGGTTGCAAACCATTTGTTCAGCTTCAGACAGTTGCTGGGAGAGGGATGGAGTCGGTGGCAAGCGAACAGTGCTTGTGGCAGAGACCAAGACAATGGCTTCTGATTTCCCAATATTTCATTGGAGGAAATTTCTGCTCCTCTGGTACTGGATGCTGAACAAGCAGTCTGACAACTTCGAGGCAGTGGAGGGGTTAAGAGAGGTGGTGGTGAGCTGGAGCTGGATATTGTCACTGTACATATGGAAACTGATGATGTCACCAAGGGGGAGCATATAAATGAAAAATAGGAGGGGGCCATGGATAGATCCTTGGGGGCACCAGAGGTAATGGTGTAGAAGTGGGAAGAGAAGTCATTGCAACTGTTACTCTGGCTACAATTAGATAAGAATGGAACCAGGTTAGAGCAGCCCCACACAGCTGAACAACAGTGGAGAGGTGTTGGAGGAGGATTGTGTGGTCAACCATGTCAAAGGCTGCAGTCAGGTCAAGCAGGAAGAGGAGGGATAGTTTACTTTTGTCACAGTCACATAGGATGTCATTTATTTTGATACTATGTCAGGGGCAGAAACCTGATTGGAGAGATTCAAACATGGAGGCCTGGTAAAGATGAGCATGGATTTGGGAGGGAACAACACGCTCAAGGACTTTGGAGAGGAAAGGGAGGTTGGAGATGGGAGTTTGCAATGACAGTGGGGTCATTGGTTTTTTGAGGAGTGATGATGGCAAAATTTAAGGAGAGAGGGACAACACCTGAGGAGAGTGAACCTTTAACAATGTCAACTAGGATGGGAGACAGGAAGGGAAGGGAAGTTGGGTGGTCAGCAGTTTCGTGGAAATAGTCGAGAGTGTAGGAATTGGGTCTTCTGCACAAGATAAGCTTTCATAAGGCACAAGGAGAGAAACTAGAGAAGTATACAAGTTCAGGCCTAGGGAAGTAGGGGATATTTAGAGGAAGTTTGGCCCAGTGGACTAGAAGAAGGAAAGGAAGCAGCAGCTGATTGGATGGTCTCAATCTAAGTGGCAAAGAAATCCATGAGCTCCTCGCACTTGTTGAAGGTGAGGTTGGAGGTGACAGGGTTTAACAAGATGGTCTGTAGTAGCAAAAAGAAATCAAGTGTTATCTTTGCATTCCAGGATGATCCTGGAATAGTAAGTAGTTTTGGCAGACAAGAGTCTGATCGTGCTTTAGATGGTCTAGCCAGATCTGCTGATGAATAGCTAAACCAGTTTCTGTCGTATCCATTTAAGTCTGTGCCCCTCACAATTAAGGAAGAAGAGATGAGGGCCGTACAGAGGGAATGGTCATAGTGAAAAAATGATTTCATCATATGACCTATGGGCTCCAATATTCTTGCCCAGTCAAACAGCTTTTTTCCCCCTGTCTCCAATATCTTTGAACACTTTTGTTTATTAGTTATAAAGAAAATGAAAAAAAAAATGCATTTTTCAATGGCCCTATTTTTTTCCCAGTGTGTTGCTCACAGCAATGTCTGGGAGATTAATCTTTCATTACTGGAGACATCTGGACAGTCCTAGAGGATTGGCAACCCCTAAGGCCAGGAAAGAAGCCTGAACGTAGGGTTGCACTGAAACTGGGAAAGTGACTGTGCCAGACTGGGAAAAGGGGCTGAGACTGGAGCAGCAATGGACTGGGGGAAAGGGCTGAGGCTGGGGTCTGGAGGAATAGAGTCAGTATTTGGATTCAAGGAGCGAAGGCAGGAGGTTAATAAGTTTTAAGTCTCTTTAGACTATCCATTCAATTGTTCAAAGCTGACTCCATATTGGTAACAGTTATGATTTTATTTGAGCATAAGTGAGAATTAATACATTACAGTATTTAAGCAGCAGTTCACAAGGCACAATAGAGAAATACATTACTCTATTGATCATTGGGTAGAAGACAGGGCTCATTCCTCATATCACCTTCTCATATATGTTTGTGCAGCTGACTGGTGTCCTCCTTCGGCCTTCTGCACTGAAAATTACCTAAGCTCCCTAATATAAGGGGAGACAGTGGCGTAGTGGAAATGCCACTGGACAAGTAATCCAGAGGCTCAGGCTACTGCCCTGGGGCCTGGGGTGCAAATCCCACCACGGCAGCAGGTGGAATTGAAAGCTAGTCTCAGTAATGGTGCCATGAAACTATCATCGATTGTCGTAAAAAAAATCTGGTTTACTAATATCCTTGAGGGAAGGAAATCTGCCATCCTTACCATCAATATGGTTGACTCTTAATTGCCCTCTGAAATGCCCTAGCAAGCCACTCAGTTGTACCAAACCACTACAGAAAAGTCAAAAAGGAATAAAACCGGGCAGACCATCTGGCATTGACTTAGGCACCAGAAATGACAATGGCACACCCAACCCTGCAAAATCATCCTTACTAACATCCGGGGGCTTGTGCCGAAATTGGGAGACTGTCCGACAGACTAGTCAAGCAACAGCCTGACACAGTCATACTCACAGAATTATACCTTATATCCAATGTCCTGGACACCACCATCACCATCCCTGGGTATGTTCTGTCCCACCAGCAAGACAGACCCATCAGAGGCGGCAGCATAGGGTATACAGTGGGAGGGAGTTCCTCTGTGAGACTTCAACATTGACTCTGGACCCCATGGAATATCATGGCATCAGGTCAAACATAGGCAAGGAAACCTCCTACTGATTACCAACTACTGCCCTCCCTCAGATGATGAATCAGCACTCCTCCATGTTGAACACAACTTGGAGGAAGCACTGAGGGTGGCAAGGGTACAGAATGTATTCTGGGTGGGGGACTTCAATGTCCATCACAAAGAGTGGCTAGGTAGCATCACTGCTGGTCAAGGCCTGCAGGACATATCTGCGGTTGGATCTGTGGCGGGTGGTGAGGGAACCAACAAGAGGGAAAAACCTACTAGACCTTGTCCTCATCAATCTACCTGATGCAGATGCATCTGTCCATGACAGTATTGGTAGGAGTGACCACAGCACAGTCTTTGTGAAAATGAAGTCTGTCTGCACATTGAGGATACTTTGTGTTGTGTGACACTACCACTGTGCTAAATGGGATAGATTCAAAACAGATCTAGCAGCTCAAAACTGGGCGTCCATGAGGCTCTGTGGGCCATCAGCAACAGCAGAATTGTATTCAACCACAATCTGTCACCTCATGGCTCGGTATATCCCTCTCTCTACTTTTACCATCAAGCCAAGGGATCAACCCTGGTTCAATGAAGAGTGCAGGAAGTCATGCCACGATGAGTACCAGGCATACCTAAAAATTAGGTGTCAGCCTGATGAAGCTACAACACAGGACTACTTGCATGCCAAATAGCAGAAGCAGCATGCAATAGACAGGGCTAAGCAATCCCACAACCAACAGATCAGATCAAAGCTCTTCAGTCCTGCCACATCCAGTCGTGAATGGTGGCGGACAATTAAACGACTAACAGGAGGAGAAGGCCCACAAATATCCCCATCCTCAATAATGGGGAAGCCCAGCACATCAAGGCCATTTTGCTTCTGACCTCATTACAGCCTTGGTTCAAACATGGACAAAAGAGCTGAACTCAAGAGGTGAGGTGAGAGTGACTGCCCTTGACATCAAGGCAGCATTTGACCGAGTATGGCATCAAGGAGTCCTGGAAAAATTGAGGTCAATGGGGATCAGGAGAAAACTCTCCACTAGTTGGAGTCGTACCTAGGACAAAGGATAATGGCTGTAGTTGTTGGAGGTCAATCATCTCAGTCCCAGGACATTGCTGCATAAGTTCCTCAGGGTAATGTCCTAGGCCCAATCATCTTCAGCTGCTTCATCAATGACCTTTCCTCTATCATAAGATCAGAAGTGGAGCTGTTTGCTGATGATTGCACAATGTTCAGCACCATTCACAACTCCTCAGATACTGAAGCAGCTCATGTCCACATGCAGTGAAACCTGGACAGCATTCGGACTTGGTCTGATAAGTGGCAAGTAACATTCGCGCCACACAAGTGCCAGGCAATGACCATCTCCAACAACAGAGATTCTAACCCCGTCCCTTGACATTCAATGGCATTACCATCGCTGAATTCCCCACTATCAACATCCTGGGGGTTACCATTGACCAGAAATTGAACTGGACCAGCCATATAAATACTGTGGGTACAAGAGCATGTCAGAGACTGGGAATTCTGCAGCGAGTATCTGACCACCTGTCTCCCCAATGCCTGTCCACCATTTACAAGGCAAAAGTCAGGAGTGTGATGGAATACTCTCCACTTGCCTGGATGAGCGCATCTCCAACAACACTCAAGAAGATTGACACCATCCAGGACAAAGCAATTCACTTGATCAACATCCCATCCACCAACTACAACATTCACTCCTTCTACCACCAACACACAGTGGCAGCAATGTGTAGCATGTACAAGATGCACTGCAGCAACTCACCAAGGCTCCTTAGACAGTACCTTCCAAACCCGCAACCTCTACCACTGTGAAGGACAAGGGCAGCAGATGCATGGGGACACCACCACCTGCAAGTTCCCCTCCAAGCCGTACACCATCCTGACCTGGAACTATATCGCCGTTCCTTCACTGTTGCTGGATCTATATCCTGGAACTTACTGTGGCTGTATCTACACCTCAAGGGCTGCAGCAATTCAAGAAGGTGGCTCACCACCACCTTCTCAAGGACAATTAGGGCTGGCTAACAAATGCTAGCCTTGCCAGTGACGCCCACATCCATGAAAGAATAATTTAAAAACACCCCAAAAACCTGAACTGTGTAATAATTCATCCAATCATGTATTTTCTGAACCTCTATTCTAGCCAATCATGGACCCAGCAAGTTCTGTGTTGAAGCAGAGGCCTTCATTTCCTTTTCTTCTTTTATCCTTAGCACAAGCTTTTTCTGTTTTCATGTTGATGACACAGCCCATGAACCTTGAAGGCAGCAAGAGTTCTAAGTATAATTTAAACCCAGGATTTATACATTTTCTTTTTGCTAATTCTAAGAGGAGAAATAAAACTGAAGTAATAAAACCATAGACAAGCAATCTTAATATTAAACTGCAATGTGGCAAAGCTTAAGAAAGAATAATAATAAAAGGGAATTATAATTGATTATATTTCAACAAATATCACAAGTTCTCAACACATTCCCACAGACATCTCAAGAGATATGTATCTCTATAGACAGCTTTCGGTCTCACTTGGTTCTTTCCTCTCTCTTCTAGAAATAACAACTAGTTTTTGCAATAACAAGGACACTCGTGATACTGCACTTGCCTGGAGTCAACAGACAGTCCAAAAGCAGTATATTTTTTGCAGAACAGTAGCTCTAGTAAAAAACTTAGGGCCATTGAACTCTTGCAATGCCTGATCCCTCTAAATATGCCCATAAGCCTATATTCTTACAGGAACCAGGAATATCTGGAAGGATGATAGGACATTGAGCCTGCAGAGTGACAATCTCAAACCTCAGCCCTGGCCCACGGCATTGGGAAGGTCAAAGAACATACACTGATTGGTTCATGTTAATCACATGATTGAAAACATAGGGAGCAATTACAGGTAAGAATTATTGGACATGTGGTATGAATAAACCAATTAGATGTCTGGATTTTTAAAATAACTAGCAATAAGATTTCACACATAATAAAGTTTCTCTATACATCTCACCAAAAATGTCTCTGATCTGTCTCAGAATGGGGCCTGAATTATTAGATTTATATTGACATTTGTCTGTAATGTAACAAGTAAAGATTCTATATATTCTCTGCACTGTCATAAAATGTATTCAGTTGTGTTTATTATTAAAAAAACCTGTTTGATTAAATTGTATATTACGCGTCTTGCCATTGACAAAAATATGTTAAAGGTTGCTGTTGTTCCAAAAATCTAACAAACTGGAGGACCAGTTCCACCATAGCTTCTCATGAACAATTGATGTGCTGAATATCAATTTTCTGAACTCAATTCAACTAGTTGGTGAAGGAGAGGAATGTGAACTACCCGTGCCATCACAACAACTGCTTTAGAGCAAAAGAAATGACAAGGGCTGAATGGCGAACTACTGTTTCTCTGTTCCTAATCAGCAACTGCATTGATTTGTGTGTGAAGATAGATTGGATCATTCAGACTTGTTGGTTACAATTGTCTGATCTGCAAGGCACAACTTGGATAGGAAATAATATGAGGAAAATAAAAAAGTAATTTTTTTTGAAAGGCATACTAAACAACAACACTGGGACATGGAATCAATAGAAGGTTCCTTGTGGCCACCACTGAACCTGACTGTATGGTGCGTCAGTAAGAAAGGCATGAATGAATTATGATGCAACTTAGAAGTGGGAGTTGTTTTTTATTGTGGTTCTGCTCACCAGATATAAAAATCCTGTTCCAACCATTCTTTGGCACTCATTATAGATGTCCTGATCAATGACTTATACTTACATAGAGATAACATATAAATCATGTACTGTGTTTCAATTAAAAAGTGAATATATTTTATAATCTCCAAACACCAGTGGAAACTGCTTTGTGACCTTATCTTATAGTTCACCTTATAGTTATACTTGTGGAAATCTGTTTTCTACTATTAGGTTTTTCCATGTGTGCTCCAATTTCTAATAAAGCTCTATCTGTTTAATTAACAAATATATACTTTCAGAAGTAACTCTAAGTTCTGATGACAAATTTGAGTACAAGTCTCCTTCAAAATGTAAGGATCAACTATTGACACTTACAAGCCTAATTGGGTAGTATGCATTGAGATTTTTGTGTTACAAATTCATGTTGTTAGAAGCCTGAAAAATAAGAAACATATCAGGAAAAATATTTATGCAGATATACCAGGAAACACATCAGGAAACTAACAGAGAAATTACTATTTTAGCAAAGAGTGGGGAGAGGAGGGTTCTGATGCCATGGTGCCATTTTTGAGTTAGTTCAGCTTCCTAACATAAGTCAGATGATGTACAGTTTGCATGTGTTGGATGTGGAATTTCCTGAACCCAGCTGTATTTTCCATTCACCTTCTTTGCATGATGTGGACACATTCAAGCATGATTCACACCTCCAATGGCCACTTGCCCACTAGAGGTTGGGTTTTTGTGAGTTCCAAAGCCTGCAGCACTTTAAAGAAGCAATAGTATTTTTGTATTCTTTTCTGCTGATGAACCTGAAAATAACACAGGAATATGTCTGCACACAGCTTTGGCAGCAACAGGACACCATATTCAAGGTGAATACTATAGAAATGTTGCTATTGTGAGAAAATATGTCCTGATTCCCTCTGATGGCTGTTGGGTTAGCTGAAATGTGGGCCGGGGACTATCAATCCCAATGGCACTGAATATTACCCTGGATTCAATCCCAAAAACAGTTCAATTATCTCACCAGGATTAGCAAGGTAAGGGACCTCATGGTATGACTTCATAGTAATGCTGTGTAGAAATTATTACAGGTACTCTCAGAGACTTACAATATTTGTCTAACTTCTCATCATTGCCCATTACACAACACCACTTAACTCAGTTGGATCCTTAACGATATAGCAACTTGCCAATTGTTTTTTCCAATACAGCTCTGCATGATGCATGTTTTTGTCTTTCCAATGTCTATGGATACTACCCTGATACTAGCACGCTACTGATATTTGACGATTCAATGCATTCCCACTTGTTTTATGGAACAGAGTGCATAACAAGAGTGAGATGATGGGAACAGGAAGCAGAATGGCAGGCCTGCATTCTGTCTCCATTTTTAAGGAGCATGGCCTTCAAATACAGGAGAGCTCTTTGAAAAGTGAGTAGGAGATTGGGAAATAGGCAGACTGGTGCTAGCTGAGGGTTCCAGGTACATTGTTCATTCCATTAATCTTCATCCTATTCAATCATGCATTCACTTACACCAAAACATGAACATAAGAACATAAGAACGATGGAGCATGAGTCGACCATACAGCCCCTCGAGCCTGCTCCACTATTCAATACAATCACGGCTGATCCTCAGCCTGAACTCCACTTTCCCGCCCATTCCCCATATCCTTTGATTCCCTGACAGACCAAAAATCTGTTTATAGCAGCTTTAAATATCTTCAACGATGGGGCATCCACAACCCTCTGGGGTAGAGAATTCTAAAGACTCACAACTCTTTCAGTGAAAAAATGTCTCCTCATCTCAGTCTTAAACGATTGCCTGCTTATCCTGGGACTATACCCCCATGTTTCACATACCCCAGCCAGGGGTAACAACCTCTGTGTGTACTCTGTCAAGCCCCTTCAGAATCTTGTATGTTTCAATGAGATCACCTCTCATTCTTCTAAACTCCAGAGAGTATAGGCCCAATTTACTCAGCCTCTCATCATCGGACAACCTTTTCATCCCAGGAACTAATCTAGTGAACCTTTACTGTACCACCTCCAATGCAAGTATATCCTTCCTTGAATATGAAGAACAAAACTGGGCGCAGTACCTCGGTGTGGTCTCACCAAAGCCCTGTACAATTGTAGCAAGGCTTTCTTAGTCTTGTACTCCAATCCCCTTGCAATAAACGCCAACATACCATTTGCCTTCCTAATTGCTTGCTTCCTAATTGCATGCTAACTTTATATGTTCCTTGTCTGAGCAGACCCAAGTCCCTCTGAACATCAACATTTACAAGTTTCACACCTTTTAAAAAATATTCTGCTTTTCTAGTCTTACCACCAAACTGATTAACCTCACCCATCCCCACATTACACTCAATCTGCCACCTTGTTGCCCACTTACTCAACCTGTCTATATCTCTTTGCAGCCTCTTTGTGTCCTCCTCACAGCTTACATTCCCACCTAGCTTTGTATCATCAGCAAACTTAGATACATTACTATCGGTCTCTTTGTCTAAGCCATTTATGTGGATTGTAAATAGCTGACGACCCAGCACTGATTCTTGCGGCACTGCACTAGTCACAGCCTGCCAACTTGAAAATGCCCTGTTTATCCCTACTCTCTGTTTCCTGTCCATTAACCAATCCTCCTTCCATGCTAATATATTACCCCCAACTCCATGAGCCCTTTTCTTGTGTATTAACCTTTTGTGCAACACTTTTTTTTATTCATTCATGGGATGTGGGCTTTGCTGGCCAGGCCAGCATTTGTTGCCCATCCTTAATTGCCCTTGAGAAGGTCGTGGTGAGCTGCCTTCTTGAACCGCTGCAGTCCATGTGGGGTAGGTACACCCACAGTGCTGTTAGGGAGGGAGTTCCAGGATTTTGACCCAGCGGCAGTGAAGGAACGTCAATATAGTTCCAAGTCAGGATGGTGTGTGACTTGGAGGGGAACTTGCAGGTGGTGGTGTTCCCATGCACTTGCTGCCCTTGTCCTTCTAGTTGGTAGAGGTCACGGGTTTGGAAGGTGCTGTCTAAGGAGCCTTGGTGCGTTGCTGCAGTGCATCTTGTAGATGGTACACACTCTGCCACTGTACGTTGGTGGTGGAGGGAGTGAATGTTTGTAGATGGGGTGCCAATCAAGAGGGCCGCTTTGTCCTGGATGGTGTCGAGCTTCTTGAGTGTTGTTGGAGCTGCACCCATCCAGGCAAGTGGAGAGCATTCCATCACACTCCTGACTTGTGCCTTGTAGATGGTGGATAGGCTTTGGGGAGTCAGGAGGTGAGTTACTCGCCGCAGGATTCCTAACCTTTGACCTGCTCTTGTAGCCATGGTATTTATATGGCTACTCCAGTTCAGTTTCTGGTCAATGTTAGCCCCTTGGATGTTGATAGTTGGGGATTCAGCAATGGTAATGCCATTGAATGTCAAGGGGAGATGATTAGATTCTCTCTTGTTGGAGTTGGTCATTGCCTGGCAATTGTGTGGCGTGAATGTTACTTGCTACTTATCAGCCCAAGCCTAGATATTGTCCAAGTCTTGCTGCATTTCTACACGGACTGCTTCAGTATCTGAAGAGTCGTGAATGGTGCTGAACATTGTGCAATCATCAGCGAACATCCACACTTCTGACCTTATGATTGAAGGAAGGTCATTGATGAAGCAGCTGAAGATGATTGGGCCTAGGACACTACCCTGAGGAACTCCTGCAGTGATGTCCTGGAGCTCAGATGATTGACCTCCATCAACCACAACCATCTTCCTTTGCGCCAGGTATGACTCCAGCCAGCGGAGGGTTTTCCCCCTGATTCCCATTGACTCCAGTTTTGCTAGGGCTCCTTGATGCCATACTCGGTCAAATGCTGCCTTGATGTCAAGGGCAGGCAGTCACTCTCACCTCACCTCTTGAGTTCATCTATTTTGTCCATGTTTCAACCAAGGCTGTAATTAGGTCATGAGCTGAGTTACCCTGGCGGAACCCAAACTGAGTGTCACTGAGCAGGTTATTGCTAAGCAAGTGCCACTTGATGGCACTGTTGACGACACCTTTCATCACTTTACTGATGATTGAGAGTAGACTGATGGGGTGGTAATTGGCCGGGTTGGACTTGTCCTGCTTTTTGTGTACAGGACATACTTGGGCATATTTCCACATTGCAGGGTAGATGCCAATGTTGTTGCTGTACTGGAACAGCTTGGCTAGGAGTGCGGCAAGTTCTGGAGCACAGGTCTTCAGTACTATTGCCGGAATATTGTCAGGGCCCATAGCCTTTGCAGTATCCAGTGCCTTCAGTCGTTTCTTGATATCACGTGGAGTGAATCGAATTGGCTGAAGTCTGGCATCTGTGATGCAGGGGACTTCAGGAGGAGACCGAGATGGATCATCAACTCGGCACATCTGGCTGAAGATTGTTGCAAATGCTTCAGCCTTATCTTTCGCACTGATGTGCTGGGCTCCCCCATCTTTCAGGGTGGGGATATTTGTGGAGCCACCTCCTCCAGTTAATTGTTTAATTGTCCACCACCATTCATGGCTGGATGTGACAGGACTGAAGAGCTTAGATCTGATCCGTTGGTTATGGGATCGCTTAGCTCTGTCTATCGCATGCTGCTTACACAGTTTGGCACACAGATAGTCCTGTGTTGTAGCTTCACCAGGTTGACACCTCATTGTGAGGTATGCCTGGTGCTGCTCCTGGCAGGCCCTCCTGCACTCTTCATTGAACCAGGGTTGGTCTCCTGGCTTGATGGTAATGGTAGCGTGGAGGATATGCCGGGCCATGAGGTTACAGATTGTGGCTGAGTACAATTCTGTTGCTGCTGATGGCCCACAGCGCCTCATGGATGCCCAATTCTGCATTGCTAGATCTGTTCGAAATCTATCCCATTTAGCACAGTGGTAGTGCCACACAACACAAAGGAGGTACTCCTCAATGTGAAGGCGGGACTTTGTCTCCACAACGACTGTGCGGTGGTTACTCCTACCAATACTGTCATGGACAGATGCATCTGCGGCAGGCAGATTGGTGAGGACGAGGTCAAGTATGTTTTCCCCTCTTGTTGGTTCCCTCCCCACCTGCCGCATACCCAGTCTAGCAGATATGTCTTTTAGCACTCAGCCTGCTCGGTCAGTACTGGTGCTACCGAGCCACTCTTGGCGATGGACATTGAAGTCCCCCACCCAGAGTACATTCTGTACCCTTGCCACCCTCAGTGCTTCTTCCAAGTGCTGTTCAACATGGAGGAGTACTGACTCATCAGCTGAGGGAGGGCAGTAAGTGGTCATCAGCAGGAGGTTTCCTTGCCTATGTTTGACCTGATGCCATGAGAGTTCATGGGGTCCAGAGTCGATGTTGAGGACTCCCAGGGCAACTGCCTCCCTACTGCAGGCCACTGTGCCGCCACCTCTGCTGCGTCCGTCCTGCCGGTGGGACTGGACATACTCGGGGATGGTGATGGCAGAGCCTGGGACATTGTCTGTAAGGTATGATTCCGTGAGTATGACTATGACAGGCTGTTGCTTGACTAGTCTGTGGGATAGCTCTCCCAACTTTGGCACCAGCCCCCAGATGTTAGTAAGGAGGACTTTGCAGGGTCGACAGGGCTGGGTTTGCCGTTGTCGTTTCCGGTGCCTATTTGATGCCGGGTGGTCCGTCCGGTTTTGTTCCTTTTTATTGACTTCGTAGCCGTTAGATACAACTGAGTGGCTTGCTGGGCCATTTCTGAGGGCATGTAAGAGTCAACCACATTGCTGTGGGTCTGGAGTCACATGTAGGCCAGACCAGGTAAGGACAGCAGATTTCCTTCCCTACAGGACATTAGTGAACCAGATGGGTTTTTACAACAATCGACAATGGTTTCATGGCCATCATTAGACTAACTTTTTAATTCCAGATTTATTAATTGAATTCAAATTCCACCTTCTGCTGTGGTGGGATTTGAACCCATGTCCCCAGAGCAATACCCTGGGTCTCTGGGTTACTAGTCCAGTAACAGTACCACTACGCCACCGCCTCCCCTTTTGGAAATCCAAATGTACTGTGAATTGAACTGTAAATCCATGACAGCGCGGTGAGAGAATCTTACCTATCACTAAATGGTAACAGATATTTCTCTGGAACCTTTCTCTTTCTGTTTCTTGTAGATATGGCAAGAAAAACTGAGGTATGATCTGGTGAACTGGAACAACTATAAGCTCACAGCACACTGGCAATCAAACCCACTCTGACAAGTAGCAACATACACATACCCATTCTAGGTGATGTAGAAAGTGAATTTAAAGAGTTTGCACCAAATGCAATGAAGAGTACAAGTGAACAACCACAGGCTGAGATGACACAGGAAGAGCAAGAAATAGAAACCCCACAGCTAATGAGGTCAGTGATTCTGATCTCCAGGACTCAGTTTTTAAAAGAAGGATGCTTCATGATCATAAAAGATTTCTGGGCTCATTAGCAAGTGCATCTACCAGTTGGTGTGGATAATGGCTGATGTGGAGAATTCTACAACTACATCTCTGGGCTAGAAACTCAGCACTTCGTCCTGGTGCACGTAGCAACCCTATGAACATATGCACTGGAACCCTCTATAACAATGGCTCTAATGGCAGTCTATGTACCTCTCATAAATGCTAAGACTGCTGCCATACAAACCTTGTACTGTCTACTCCTCCTTGAACATGTTAACTGGGCAAGTGAGGAGAGACATTAACAGAGTCTTTAAAAATATAATTGTTGCTTTGGGACTTTGCTATGGGCATAGTGACACAAAGTCCAGGAGCAGGGCATGCAAGAGATGACAATAAAATGACACTGCTGTCTCAATCAATGATAACATACCTACACCACATAGACACCGCTACACCATGCACCACTACTCCCCTTCCCCACACTCCTACAACCTTTCAAAATGACTTCATTTGCATCAGAAATTGGCAAAGGCCAGGCTGCACCCATGGTAGCAATGATATAACTGACCAGATTATCTGTTTTTGGTAATCAACATCATCAAGGAATAAATCTTAGCCAGGCCACCAGGAGAACTCCCCTGCTGTTCTTCACATAATGAGATCTTTTACATAGATTGCAAAAAGATATCAATGGAGTGATCAGCTGAGTAGAAAAATGGCAAATGGAATTCAATCTGGAAAAGAGTGTGGTAATGCATTTTGGCAGGGCAAACAAGGCAAGGGAATGTACAATAAATGGTAGGGTACTGAGACATTTAGAGGAACAGAGGGAACTTGGAACGCATGTCCACACATCCTTGAAGGTAGCAGGACAAGTTGGTAAAGTGGTTAAGAAGGCATACAGGATACGGGAGAGAACTATTGAACAATAGTTTGATAACACTCACTAACACAGGCTCACACACAGTGATGACTTAGGATTGGGACAACAGGATAACTGATGCCTGTGGGTCAATGCTTCCAGAAGAGGAAAGGAAAACCAAGAAGTCCAGAGTAGAGGAAAAAAAGGTTTTAAGAATTTCTTTTTTAAGTATGTGTCCTACATAACCATCTTCTGATGGTCTCCAGATGATCTCACTCATTTGGTAATCATTGGCATCCTCATATTGTTTAGTTTTGCCATATACTAGTTCTTTTCTTTCTTTCTTTGGGCCTCCTTGTCTCGAGAGACAATGGGTAAGCGCCTGGACTGTTCCTGCATAGCAGCTGACAGTTTTGCTGAGCCATATTGTCATATACTAATTCTGCAAAATTAAAATGCATGGTTCCTCTCTGTCAGCAACTGAGAAGCCTGTGCTGATTAATTTAAGAGTGCTTGGCACTCGTCCCAGAAGTCTCATAACAAACTAATCTGCTATTACTGAAAGACCAAGAAGCCGAGGTCAAATTCTGAGACTAGTTGCACTTGAGATGCAAAAGCTGATTGAGGAGTGAAGTGATCATTGGCTTGAGATATCACAAGGATCTTTCAGTAGAAGCCATGCTCGAGCAAAGGGCTTAATTGTATGCTTTATTTGTCAATAAATGAAATGAAGAATAGGATGGGAAGGAAGAATTTCATAAGTTTATAATAAGTACTGAGCTGGTACCAAACATTTTAGATTCCTCTCACATACACCTTTTAGGATAGCCCCTTTCTAGGATTTTGAGAGCCATCCATACCTGGTAAATTGCATTAATCAAAGACTGTGATGGACTCTCCTACCTCGACTGACCTGATGAGGTAATTAAACTATTTTCTGCATGGCTTCCAGGCATGTGGTGTGCTAGAAGTGGTATTTGCACTGGTGGCCATCTCCTTCCATTCCACCAGGCTGCTCTTCTTTGGGCCCTAGGGCACTCATTTGTGAGTAGGGACCCTTCTCCAGAAGAATCTCTGTGGTTCCATTGGAGAAACAATCTCTGGCTTTGTCCATTCCTTATTGACATTTTTGTTTAACACAAGCTTGCTTCTTTTCAAATTGGAGTAATCAACAACCCTGCCCCTTAAGGCTGCTCCAGGATTTCAGATCCAGCAGCAGCACATGATTTCCTGCCCACCAGTGGATGAGCTCTAAATCCCAAGCATTTTTCATACCTGGAGCTCATGAGCAGATTTCAAAATATTATTTCCCTAGGGAGTTATAATAAAGGTACATTTATCTTACAACACTCATGCTTGGCTTCCTCAAGAAAGTTGGCTCAGTGTTACTGTTGTTTTTCTTTATTAAATTCTCGAGATAGTGTGGCCATACTGTTATTGTGAACAAATTCAATATTATGTGACATTTATATCTCTTAATAATTGCATATTGTAGCCTGTTTGGCAAGTTAACCCTATTTCTTGCTCTTAGTTTCAGCAGAGTCCAAATCATGCAGACGTGAGAAAAATATCTTACTTCATACCAGAACCCATTGTCTCCACTATCAGAGAAATACAGCCAAGCTGTCATACTCTGCAAAATTGTAAGCAGAACATCTTGAAAGTTACTAGCTAGACTTCCATCTTTACGTCAAAAATACAGGAGTTGCTGCATAGTTGCATCTCAACAATCTGCATCGACAATATCTACTACGACACCGACAACAGAAAAGTACTGTTGAAAAGTACTACTTCTCCTGCTGGTGGATTTCTCTCTCAATAGGCAATATAGTCATTTGAAACTGTTCCTTGTATGTAAAGTTCAAGCATAAAGTTAACGTTACTGCAGCATCGAGAAGACAATGTGAAATATGTGATATTACTATTGGCACCAAAATACAATTTCTCCCAGCCATAATATAATCTGTGAGACATCCGTTGCTGTAAGTCATTAATTGTCTCCAATTACAACCTATTGTTGTGCTCCCTAATATACCTACTTCATGCTAGAGCCCACCCTGTATGACACTGCAGAATTATGGCCACCCAGAAAATGGTCACTGCGTTGGTAGCATAGTATTCAAATTCAGTAAACAAACTCCACTTCAAAATTCTGTATGCGATTCCAATAGCAAAGTTGTATTTATTTGTTTTTCATGATTCTGGAGCTACCAGAAAATCCAATCACTTGCCTTTAATCTCTTGAATGCAGAGGTTTCAATGCTAAGTCAATAATTTTTGGGGCACCATGGCTGGTGAAGTCTATTACTAAAGCAAAGTAGTGTAGATGCTGGAAATCTGAATTAAAAACAAAAAAATGCTGGAAGTATTCAGCAGGTTAGGCAGCATCTGGGGAGTGAGAAATGGAATTAACTCGATAAACTGGAAAATGTTAGAGATGTAACAGGTTTTAAGTACAGAGGCAGAAAAGGGTGGGGGGAACAACAAAAGGGCCCTTAACCCTGTCCTTCATGCACTTCTGCTCTCACCTCTTCCCCTCCCTTCCAGAACCTGATCGGGTTCCCCTTGTCCACACCTTCGACCTCACCAGTCTCTGTATTCAAAAGATCATCTTGCGCCATTTCCACCACCTCCAGAGTGATGCCACCACCAAACACATCTTCCCCTCTCCTCCCCTTTCAGCATTCCAAAGGGCCTGTTCCCTTCGTGACATCCGGGTCCACTCCTCAGCTATCCCCAACACCTCCTCCCTTTCCGACAGCATCTTTCCATGCAAGTGCTGGAGATGCAACACCTGCCCTTTTACCTCCCGCTTTCCACTTTCCAGGGCCCCAAACACTCCTTCCAGGTGAAACAGCAATTTACTTGTACTTCTTTCAATTTGCTGCTCACAATGTGGTCTCCTCTACATTGGGGAAACTAAACGCACTGTGGGTGACCGCTTTGCGGAACCGCTCCATTCAGTCCGCAAGCGTGACCCCGAGCTTCCTATTGCTTATCATTGCAATACTCCACCTTGCTCCCATTCTGACATTTCTGTTCTTAGCCTGCAGAGTGTTCCAATGAAGCTCAACGTAAGCTCGAGGAACAGCACCTGATCTTTCGACTGGATACTTTACAGCCTTCCGGATTCAACATTGAGTTCAATAATTGTGGATCATAACTGCTGCCCCATCTTTTTCTTATTTCATGTTTTTTTTGCTGCTTTGCTCCCCTGCACCTCCAACAGCCTTGTTTCTTTCTTTGTGTTGGCTGCTATTCAGCCATTTACACCTCATCCAGACACATGTTCTGTTTGTTTACTTGACTTTGTACCATGAAATCTTTTGTCATTTAATCGCTCCTGCCCGCCAACCTATTAAACAGTTCCTAAGAAGGGTCACTGACCCGAAACGTTAACTCTGCTTCTCTTTCCACAGATGCTGCCAGACCTGCTGAGTGGTTCCAGCATTTCTTGTTTTTATAACCTATTAAACACCTTCCGTTTTGTTTTTCTTCCCCCCTCTTCCCTTTCACTTGCTTAAAACCTATTACATTTCTAACTTTTGCCAGTTCTGATGAAATGTTAACTCTGATTCTTTCTCCACAGATGCTGCCTGACCTGCTGACTATTTCCAGCATTTTCTGTTTTTGGAACAAAAGGGAAGATCTGTGGTAGTGTGGAGGGCAAGAGAGATTAAATGACAAAAGGGATGACACTACAAAGCAAAAGAAGGTGGTAATAGTACAAATAAAGAAACAAACGATGGGACTACAGGATGTGTAAATGGGAATAGCAGAATCATTACCAACAGCTGCTGTCCGTCAAAAATGGATGCAGAGGTTATGATCTGAAAATGTTGAACTTAATGTTGAGTCCAGAAGGCTGTAAAGTGCCTAATCAAAAGATGAGAGGTACTGTTTTTTGAGCTTACGTTGAACTTCATTGCAACAATGTAGGAGGCTGAGGTCAGAAAGAGAGTGGAGCAGAGAAATAAGATGGTAGGTGACCGGAAACTCAGGATCACATTTGTGGACTGAACAGAGGTGTTCCACAAGGCAGTCATCCAATCTACATTTCATCTCAGCAACGTGAGCAGTCAATATAGTATACTAAATTGAAAGAAGTATCAGTAAGTCATTGTTTCACCTGGAATGAGTGTTTGGGGCACGATAAAGGAAGAAGGTAAAAGGGCAGGTGTTGAGTCTCCTGCACTTCCATGGGAAGGTGCAATGGAAAGGAGGGGTTGGTGTTAGGGGTGATTGAGAGTGGACGAGGTTGTCACGGACAGAAAGTGCCTTCGAAATGCTGAAAGGGGAGGGGCAGATGTGTTCGGTGGTGACAGAAAAGGCGGAGGATGATTCATTGAATACGGAGGCTGGTGGGGTGGAGGTTGAGGACAAGGGGAACCCTGGCTTAGTTCTGGGAGGGAGGGAAAGGTTGAGAGCAGAAATGTGGGAGATGGAATGGACATGGTTGAGGGCCTTGTCATCTCGGGTGGCAGAGCAGGATCCTTGGTTAAAGAAAGAGGAAGACATAGCGGAAGGTGGCATAATCGGATGTGACAGAGACAGAGAAACTGGAATAGAGTCCTTACAGGAAGTGGGGCTGGAGGAAGTGTAGTCAGAGTAGCTGTGGGAGTCAGTGGGCTTAAAGTGAACATTGGTCAATAGCTTAACCTCAGAAATGGAGACAGAGAAGTTGTGGAAGGGAAGAGTCAGAGATGGACCATTTGAAGGTGAGGGAAAGGTGGAAATCTGAAACAAAACTGATGGTATTTTTCAGTTCAGGGCGAGAGAAGGAAACTTCACCGATACAGTCACCAATGTTCCAGTAAAAGAGGTGAAGGAGAGGGCCTGAATTGGCCTGGAACAAAGAATGTTTCACATATCCCATGAAAGGGAAGGCATTGCTAGAATCCAGATGCATTCCCATAAAATAACTTTTTATTTGAAGGAAGATACAGGTACAGAACTGGCTCGGTCATAGAAGACAGAGGGTAGCAGTGGAAGGGTGCTTTCCTGAATGGAGGGACGTGACTAGTGGTGTTCCACAGGGATCAGTGCTGGGACCTTTGCTGTTTGTAGTATATATAAATGATTCGGAGGAAAATGTAGCTGCTCTGATTAGTAAGTTTGTGGATGACACAAAGGTTGGTGGAGTTGCGGACAGTGATGAGGATTGTCAGAGGATACAGCAGGATATAGATCAGTTGGAGACCTGGGCGGAAAAATGGCAGATGGGGTTTAATCCGGACAAATGTGAGGTAATGCATTTTGGAAGGTCTAATACAGGTGGGAAGTATACAGTAAATGGCAGAACATTTAGGAGTATTGACAGGCAGAGAGATCTGTGCGTACAGGTCCACAGGTCACTGAAAGTGGCAACGCAGGTGGATAAGGTAGTCAAGGCATATGGCATGCTTGCCTTCATCGGTCGGGGTATAGAGTATAAAAATTGGCAAGTCATGCTGCAGCTGTACAGAACCTCAGTTAGGCCACACTTGGAATATTGCGTACAATTCTGGTCGCCACACTACCAGAAGGATGTGGATGCTTTGGAGAGGGTACAGAAGAGGTTTACCAGGATGTTGCCTGGTCTGGAGGGTATAAGCTATGAGGAGAGGTTGGATAAACTCGGATTGTTTTCACTGGAATGACGGAGGTGGAGAGGTTGGATAAGTTCAGATTGTTTTCACTGGAACGATGGAGGTGGAGGGGCAACGTGATAGAGGTTTACAAAGTTATGAGTGGCATGGACAGAGTGGATAGTCAGAAGCTTTTTCCCAGGGTGGAAGAGTCAGTTACTAGGGGACATAGGTTTAAGGTGCAAGGGGCAAAGTTTAGATGGGATGTGCGAGGCAAGTTTTTTACACAGAGGGTGGTGAGTGCCTGGAACTTGCTGCCCGGGGAGGTGGTGGAAGCAGGTACGATAGTGACATTTAAGAGGCGTCTTGACAAATACATGAATAGGATGGAAATAGAGGGATACGTACCCCGGAAGTGCAGAAGGTTTTAGTTTAGACAGGCATCAAGATCGGCGCAGGCTTGGAGGGCTGAATGGCCTGTTCCTGTGCTGTACTGCTCTTTGTTCTTTGTTCTTTGAAGTGAGTGAAGTAAAGCAGAAGTTGTTCAAAGTTCAGCCAGGTGGAGGAGAGTGGTAGTAGATTGGGATCGATTGGGCCTCCATTCAAGGAAGAAGCAAAGGGCTCTTAGACCGACCGTCCTGCTGGGGGTTGGAGATGTCAAAGGATTTAACATCCATGGTGAAAAAAGTTGGTTAGGAACAGGAAGTTTGAAACTGTTAAAGTGGCGGAGTGTGCCAGAAGATGTAGATTTTCTTTTTTATTCATTCATGGGATGTGGGCATCGCTGACATGACCAGCATTTATTGCCCATCCCTAATTGCCCTTGAGAAGATGGGAAGAGACTGGACAAGGGGAGAAAAAGTAAAATCTAGATTGGAAGAAATCAGTTTTGTGAGGCAGGAACAGGCTGAAACGATGGGTCTACCAGGCAGCCCTGTTTGTGGATTTTGGGAAGGAAGTAGAAGCGATTGTATGGGATTGGAGAACTATGAGGTTGGACGCCATGTAAGGAAGATCTCCAGAGGAGATGAGCTCACTGACAGTCTTGGAAATGATGGCTTGATGTTCAATGGTGGAATCATGACCTAGTGGGAGGCAGGAGGAGATGTCAGAAAGTTGACATTCAGCCTCCACAAGGTAAAAGTCAGTTCGCCAAACAACAACATCATTCTTGTCAGCAGGTTTCATGACAATGCTAGGGTTGGACCTGAGAGAGTGGAATTCTACTGGCTCAGAGGGAGACGGGTTAGAGTGAGCAAGGAGAACAGGGAAATTGAGATGGCTGATGTCACACCAGCAGTTCCCAGTGAAAGGATCTAGTGAGGGTAGGAGGCCAGACGGAGCAGGTCCAGGTGAAACGGGAATTCTGAAGATGGGAGAAAGGGCTCACTGTGCGGGGAGAAGAGTCCTGGCCAAAGAAATGGCCATGGAGTCGTCATGCTGAGCTCAAAATTCAATGATGTGGGACATAAGGAGATGGAGTTGAGGCTTTTGCTGAGGACTGATCATGCGGGTCAGAGAGGGGAATGTCCAGGGGGATTAGTGAAAAAATGGCAAATGATGATATTGGAAGAAGGGATGGGGTCAGAGGAAAGTAAAGGTGAAGAAGGACCCAGAGTGGCATTGGTATCCAAGAGTTGCTGAAGCTTGCGATCCTTGTCACCTGAAAGTAAGAAAAATATTTTTTATTAAAGTGCCGGATGAAGTGAAGGATGAAATAGAATTGTGTAGCAGGACAGCTTTGAGATAGTGAGTTGGTGCTGTTGAAGAGAAAGTTTGCAAAGGTAACACATGGTATTAAGCATGGATCTCAGGATGCTGGGAGATCAATGGTTTGAGGAGCACTGAATATTTGGATATATCAGTAATCATGGGTGGATCCAAAATGTGAAAGGGTGGAATTTCAGTTGGAATCCACATGGAATAAGTCAGAGCCAGAAATATTGAAGGCCAGGCAGCTTCCAAGGAGAGAGAAACAGAGTTAACGTTTCAGGTTGATGACCTTTCGTCGGAACTGGAAAAAGTTAGAGATGTAATAAGTTTTACAAAAGTACAGAGGCAGGGAAAGGGGGGAGGGGAAGAAAGAACAAAGGGGAAGGTCTGTGATAGGGTGGAAGGCAGGAGGGATTAAATGGCAAAAGGGATGATGGTGCAAGGCAAAAGGAGATGGTAATTGGATAAAAAAGAAACAAAAGATGGGCCTAGCAAAAGTGTAAATGGGAATAGCAGGATCATTACCAACAGCTGCTGTCTGAAAAAGGGGGGCAAAGAGAGGATCTGAAATCATTGAAGACTACATTAGGTTACAGAAATTGTTTGCCTTCAAGCATGTTTGTATTTTCAGCACCCGTTCAGTGAATTTGTATGTGTATATTACATTTGCTTGCAGGTGTAGCCAATTATTATGCCAGCTCATAAACAAATGAGCTGATCTTTTGACCTGAGGTAGAGAATATTGCTTCAAATAGTTGCAGAATAAGCATTATTTTGCAAGTGATGTTAGTTAAAAGATTCACAGATGTATCAGCAAAACTTCAGTACACAGTCATTTTCTGGTATGCAGCAAAATTTGACACAATATAAACCACCGTTCAAAATTCATGAATAGACCCAAAAGCCATCAAAACATGTTGACCCATGTCTCACATTGTTCAATTTGAAGACTCAAATTTGTTGGTGGTTTATTGGCATTGTAATTTGATGACTTGATAAAGATCTTGGTCCACAAAATAATTAAGGATCTGAATCTAAATGCTCTTCTTTTGTAAACAACTTTTATATGCTCAGAAATAAAAACAGAAAGTTCTGGAAAAATGTATATGCTCAGTGTTTCTTTTCGTATATTTGTTACTACTGTGGGAGCTGTGCTAAACTGAACTATATCTGTTGGAAACGCTTAACTGTCTCTGATTAGAACAGAAATAGCTCAGTTACTGGGACTGTCTGGATCTGAATAACTATTGACAATATTCAGGCTTGGGCTGATAAGTGGCAAGTAACATTCACGCCACACAAGTGCCAGGCAATGACCATCACCAGCAAGAGAATCTAACCATCTCCCCTTAACATTCAACGGCATTACCATCATTGAATCCCCCCACCATCAACAAGCGGGTTGGGGGGGAGTTACCATTAACCAGAAACTTAACTGGACCAGCCATATAAATACTGTGCCTACAAGAGCAGGTCAGAAGCTCTGACTCCCCAAAGCCTGTCCACCATCTACAAGACACATGTCAGGAGTGTGATGAAATACTCTCCACTTGTCTGGATAAGTGCAGCTCCAACAACACTCAAGAAGCCTGCTTGATTGGCACTCCATCCACCACCTGCAACATTCCCTCTACCACTGGTGCACAGTGTGTACCATCTACAAGATGCACGGCAGCAACTCGCCAAGGCTCCTTTGACAGATTCTTCCAAACCTGCAACCTCTACTGTCTAGAAGAACAAGGGTAGCAGACGCATGGGAACACCACCATCTGCGTTTCCTTCCAAATCACACACCATCCTGACTTGGAACTATATTGATGTTCCTTCACTGTCGCTGGGTCAAAATCCTGGAACTCCCTTCCTAACAGCCCTGTGGGTGTACCTACACCACATGGACTGCAGCGGTTCAAGAAGGTGGCTGCCAACACCTTCTCAAGGGCAAGTGAGAATGGGCAATAAATGCTGGCCTTGCCAGCGATGCTCACATCCCAAGAACGAATAAAAAAACAAAGGAAAATGTTTGAAAATAACTGAAAAAGGGGAATGGAAGGATCCTGGCTCTGCTGTGTATCTGCCACATCTTAAGTGAATTTAGAAATTCTGGTCAGAAGAGTCACGGGCAGATCTTCTGCCCAATACCCCACCCCCAACATCAGCAAGGCATCTTGAGGGAATTCCCAGGCTTCCTGGGTATTTTACTTCCCTTACACCCTTGGAAGGCCTCAGTGTAACTTACACCGATGGAAACAGGACAGGTCCCTCAAACCTTTATGAGATTGAGACAATCTATCTCGGACTCTCATCAGTGTGGGAGCTGAAGAATTAAAGTAAAAAGTTCTTTGGATTATTTGGCCCTCCTGAATACTCTATTCCATGTTTGAAGGATGGTTTGGTTTGGTAAGATCTGCTGCTGCTGATATGTCTCTACAGGCACCAGTGGCCTGTGCCAACTAAGCAAATGATCTCATCTCTGGAATTTGGGACATAGTATCTGTCCTTTAGCCAGAATGGGCAGAGGTTATGCTCTACTGTGCTTATTGTCAGCAGAGTGGAGCCCCAGCAATTTTCAGGTCACAGTATTTTTTTGATCAGATGGTTGGCTGACATGCAGAAACCCATCACATCACCATTGTTAAAATTCTTCAGCTAAATTGTAAGTTTCCTGTCAACCCAATACGTAGCGCACACCTTCTGCTTGTTCAAGCCCAGAGAGCTGAGGTGGAAGTTGGCAGAGTCAAGACTTAAAAACCCCAAAGTCTGCGCAAGATAAAACTAGCACAGAACACAGGTTCCCTCACCTGTGACCCCAGTTTTGGCCATGTGCCCACTCAGGAGAAGCTGAGCACTCTACTCACACAAGCCTTTTACCAAGAGCACATCCCATCTGGAAGAGTTTTTGAAGTGAAGCGCAGCTGCTCCACAGAAATAGAGGTTATCTGGTGGAAAATCTCATTGGGATATTGGGAGCCTTGTCAGGCTCTGGTGTTGGGGGATAGAGCATGAAGCTGCCATAATATTTGTTTCCTGAGTGAGGGCTGTCTATGCACTAGCAGGCACCTACATAGTGCAGGAATCCTGTTCAGATGTAGCCCTGTCTGGAAATTAGAACAGCCATTTCAAATAAAAACAGTCTCTTGGAATGTAAACAAGGTCCTTAGAACCAGCACAGTGAACATAAACAATTTAGCCTTCACGTATCCCTTGGTAACAGAGTAGTGCCGTGAGCTACATCCCTCACATAAGGGAGTTTCATGTGAGATAAACAAGCCTAATACTCATGCATTTTATCTGAGCATCCTTCAGAATCTGACAAGAACTGAAGAATCTGTGGATAGACTGCTTTTATCTATTTAATTTCTTTGAAGATGGAAAGCAGTGCAAATTGAAAGATCACCAAACAAAAATAAAATTTAACAATATTTCAAAGATATAGGTTAATTCATGGTCACTTTTTCACATTCCAGTTAGTCCGTTTTCACATGCAGTGAAATCAGATTTGCTATGCAGTGGTGAAATCCTAGTGAACAATTTTGAATCTGATTTGAATGACTGGGACCAATTTACAATGTGCTTCCATTAGGTAGGAAACACAGAACCCATTATTTACAATTAGCATCTTAGACTTCATTTTTAACACTTCTGTGGCAAAATATTGATGGCATAATTTCTAAAAAGTACTAATTTTACAAGTTGTGACATGAATAAATCATCTCATGTTAATTTTCACTTCAACAATGTTATATGTCCTTAAAGAAAAAAATAACAAAGTATATGGTACAGATTTACTGCCATTTCAATAATTTGGTGTCTCAGCATTAAAGCGCTCACACTCTCAAAATTCATCCAGGAAGCAGAATGTTTTAACTTGCACTGATGAGTGCAATTTGTTTTGAATTTGTTAAACTGTTTTTAAGTACCAATCAATGAAAAATGTGTGAATTTGCATATGTGCGTCTTCCAGCCTACATCATCTTGGTAATAAACTTGAACAACACAATTAGATTGTTTAAAGTGAAAAAAAAACACATAAGCTCATAAATTCATGCTACAAATTCTGCTCATTTTCAGAAACAAAATACCATCACTATTTTGCCAAACAAGTTTTATGAAGGTGACTGCGTCTTCTTTCATTTCAAAGGAGTTATATTTGACTTTGTTATTGTATGACAGTAACAAAGAGTTGGCTGAGGCCAGAGCATAGCAGCATTGTAAACAGCAACCATTCACAAAGCAGCATGGGAATATCAGTAAGCCTTAGATGTCGAGGTGCAGGCTCATTGCACAATGGTCCTCATTGAAGTGCAGGCAGGTGACACATCAGCATTACTCATGTTGTATCAGTTGTTCTCAAGTCCTGAAAGTACTGGCTGTGACCTAAACCTGACCTGGGTTGTGGTCTTGTGCTGTTGTCACTCCTCCCCCAAATTATTTAGCATTGACAGACTTAATGTGACACCCATTAAAAAAAAGGATACAAATTTATTTAGATAGTGCCTTTCACATACCCAAGACATCCTGAAGTGCTTCACATCCAATTAATTACTTTTTAAGTGTTTATAAACACAAATGGCAGCCAATTCACACACAGTTGATTGACAAGTTAATCTGTTTTTAATGGTTTTGGTTGAGGGTTGAAAGTTGGGCAGGACATTGGGTAGAACTCTTTGCTCTTAATTGAAGAAGTGCCATAGGATTTTTTACATCTACCTGGATAAGCAGATAGACATTGATTTAATGTGCTATCTGAACGAAAGCACCTCCAGAATTGCATGTTTCTCTCTGTTCAGTTTCCACTCTGTCAGGTTTCTGTCCCTGCCACGATACTGAAATAGCCTTTATCAAAATTAAAAATGACATCCTATGTGATTGCAAACTGTCTGCAGCTTTTTACGAGGTTGGCCACACAGTCCTTCTCCAAAGCCTCTCCTCCTATGTCCAGCTGGAGTGGGGTGCCCTTGCCTGGATCCATTCATATCTATCCAGTCATTGCCAGAGAATCCTCTTTCCTCTCCAGCACCGTTACATTTAGAGTACCTCAAGAACCTATCCTTGGCTTTTTCCTATTTCTCATCTACTTGCTGCCACTCATTGACATTATCCAAAAACACATGGGGTTCCACATGTACACTGATGACACCTAGATTTACCTTACCACCACCTCGACCCCTCCACTACCTTGGATTTGTCACATTGCTTGTCCTACATCCAGTACTTAGTCTGATTTTCTCCAATTAAACATTGGTAAGACTGAATCTATTGTCTTCAGATCCTACCAACTCTATTCCCTATCCACAGACTCCATCCCTCTCTCTGGCCCCTGTCTGAGGTTGAACCAGACCATTTTCAATCTTGGCATCCTATCTGATTCTGAGCTCAGCTTCCAAATCCATATCCTCTCCATCATAAAGGCCACCTACTTCCACCTTTGTAACACTGCCCATCTCTGCTCCTGCCTCACCTCATCTGTTGCTGAAATCCTCAACCATGTCTTTGTCATCTCTAAACTTGAATATTCCAGTGTTCTCCTGGCCAGCTTCCCACCTGCATCATCCAAACTCTGCAATCTGTATCCTAACTCAGACCAAGTCCTGTTCATCCATCACCCAGCTATATTGGCTCCCAGTCTGGTAACACCTCAACTTTAAAATTCTCATCCTTGTTTTCAAACCTCTCCATGACTTCATTCATCCCTATCTCTTTAACCTTCTCCAGCTCTACAACTCTCTCAGATCTCTATGCTCCTCCAATTCTGGCCTCTTGCACATCTCTGATTTTCATTGCTCCGCTATTGGCAGCTATGCATTCAGCTGCTTAGGCCCTAAGATCTGGATTTCCCTCCCTAAACCTCTCCCCCTCTCTTTCTTGAATATGCACCTTAAAACCTACCTCTTTAACCAAGCTTTTGGTCACCTGTCCTAATACCTCCTTTTGTGGCTTGGTGTCAAATTTTGTTTAATCATGCTCCTGTGAAGCCACCTTGGGACACTTGACCAAATTAAAGTTGGTATATAAATGCACGTTGATGTTATATGGTAGTGCCAGCTTAGATTATGTGCTCAAGTCCTGGAGCAGAACTGGAACCCACAACCCTCTAAACAGTTCTACCATTGAGCCATGCTACAGAGTTCAATGAGTCCTGCAGAGTCCTCTGTTAGGCAAAATCCCTGGTGTTTTATTAACAGCTTTAAATAGGAGGAATTAACTAAATGTGGGGATGAAATACATTCTGAGTACATTTTCACATTTACTTCAAATTTGAAGTACAGCAATTAATCAAAACAGTAAAGAACCTAATTCTGACAGACACTTGTAGATTTAAATTCATTATCTGAGAAATGTTTCGATGGCTTAAAGGGTAAACACATTCACACTACAACATGCAGTCCAGCACATCCCAGCTTTATCCTTTGGCTCTACTAGTAGCTGCTCTCAGGAGGATGGGGACATCAGTTCCGAATACAACTGGCTTGCTATTCAGTGTTATTTGCTGGAAATTATTTGGATAGTGAGTGAGAAGAAGTTTGGACTTGTCTACGACTCTTTCCATATTGAATAGCCAACAGACTGCCTCGGTTTATACATGAGGTTTGCTAAGCAAGACTAAATGATTTATGGAGGAGAAAATATTAACAGGAATTTATGATTGAACTTATCAGTATCAAATTACATTGTAGTGAATAGTAATGTTTGATACATGGAAAAATATAATTGAAATTTGATGTTATAGGTTCAACCTGTCAGATCATAAATTCAAAGTGACCAAGTTTTCATAGATTGTTTTTTGTGAATTACACAGTGGGTGGGCAAAGCAGTATTAGTTGGCATGCCCAGCGAAAATTACTTTATGTTCCATAATAAAAACAAAAAATGTTGTACCTGTGTCGAATTCAAAACAAGTATTTTTTAAAATTGCCATTTGTAAGTATGGATTTAAATATTAGAAGTCTGCTTTGCAAACAAGTTGTTGCATAGAAATATGGATGTGAGAGGTACATTTTTGATGAGCATCCTCTGGCGAGGAGCCTTAACCGAAATTTGGCAAGGGCTGTGTATTATGTCATAACCATTTTGGTCTCCTGCCACAATCTTTTTCATGTAACATATTTTGGAAAACTGCATTTTTCTCATCTACACTTGACTTTAAAAACTGCAAGGGATTAACCCATCAATCAATCCATTCCATTGATTTTGATGGCTCCTTACATTCCATCTTGTGGCCCATCTATCACTGCATTATAAAAGAGTCAGTTCTGTTTAGTATAATTCTTAGTATCAAAAGTCACTTGTGTTCATTGGTAACATTCCTGTCTCTGAGTCAGAATGTTGCAGATTCAAGCCCCACTCCAGAACAAGGTGACATAATACAGGCACACAATTCAGTACAGCATTGAGGGAGTGAAGCATTGTTGGAGGTGCCGTCTTTCAAATTGAGAAGCATTTTTAAAATTCATTCATGGGATGTGGGAATCGCGAGCTATGCCAGCATTTATTGCCCATTCCTAATTGCCCTTGAAAGGCTACACTGAGGACCTGATTATGTGCTGAGGTGAACAGTGTTAAAATAACCCATGGTACTATTTGAAGAGTTTCAGGTGAACTGTTCGGGCCAACATTTATCTCTCAACCAATATCACCAACCACAGATTAACTTGTCATTTATCTTATCGTTGTTGTGGGACCTGTGGTGTGCTAATTGGCTTCTCTGTTTGTCTACATAACAGTGACAGCACTTCAAAAGTAATTCATTAGTTAGGGTAACATATTGGCATGGAAAAGAAGATTGGCTGGATGATAGGAAACAGAGAGTAGGCTTAAATGGGTCATTTTCTGGTTAGTAAGATGTAACGAGTGGTGTGCCTCATGGATCTGTGCTGGGGCCTCAACGTTTTACAATTTATATAAATGACTTAGATGAAGGGACCGAAGGTATGATTGCTAAATTTGCTGATGACAAAGATAGGTAGGAAAGTAACTTGTGAAGAGGACTTAAGGGGGCTACAAAGGGATATAGATAGGTTAAGTGTGTGGGAAAAGACCTGGCAAATGGAATATAATGTGGGAAAGTGTGAAATTGTCCACTTTGACAGGAAGAATATAAAAGCATATTATCTAAATGGATAGATTGCAGAGCTCTGAGATGCAGAGGGATCTGGGTGTTCTAGTGCATGAATCGCAAAAGGTTAGTATGCAGGTACAGCATGTAATTAGGAAAGCTAATAGAATGTTATTGTTTATCACGAG
Organism: Heterodontus francisci; assembly: GCF_036365525.1. Classification (NCBI taxonomy): domain Eukaryota; kingdom Metazoa; phylum Chordata; class Chondrichthyes; order Heterodontiformes; family Heterodontidae; genus Heterodontus; species Heterodontus francisci. Next base: position 66,396,750 of record NC_090390.1, read on the forward strand.
GGGAATTGAATACAAAAGTAGGGAGGTTATGCTTCAGCTATACAGGACATTGGTGAGACCACATCTGGAGTGCTGTGTACAGTACTGGTCTCCTTATTTAAGGAAGGATTTAAATGCATTGGAGGCAGTACAGAGAAGGTTTACTAGACTAATACCTGGGATGGGCAGGCTATCTTATGTGGAAAGACTGGACAGGCTAGGCTTGTATCCACTGGAATTTAGAAGAGTAAGAGACAACTTGATTGAAACATATAAGATCCTGAGGGGTCTTGACAGGGTGGATGTGGAAAAGATGTTTCCCTTTGTGGGAGAATCTAGAACTAGGGGTCACTGTTTAAAAATAAGGGGCCGCCCATTTAAGACAGAGATGAGGAGAAATCTTTTCTCTCAGAGAGTCGTGAGTCTTTGGAATTCTCTTCCTCAAAAGGCGGCGGAAGCAGAGTCTGAATATTTTTAAGGCAGAGGTAGATAAATTCTTGATAAGCAAGGGGATGAAAGGTTATCGGGGGTAGGTGGAAGTGTGGAGTAATGAGTTCAGCCATGAACTTATTGAATGGTGCAGCAGGCTCTAAGGGCCGAGTGGCCTACTCCTGTTCCTAATTCGTATGTTTGAATCAGTCGGACAGCCTGAGGACATGAAATATAACTGCAAGCTCCTTCTTTCTAAGCGTGACTTGCATATTTGCTAGAAGTCTTGGCCTGTGCACCATTCCCACATAGTGAAGCTTACATATTTGCAAACACAATTGCTATAGGCCCAATTATAACTCCAGGACAGTTTTCGATGAGTGAGATGTGGTCTGAGCTAGAATCTCACGAGCTGCTCCAGAATTAAAGTTCAGGCTACCTTGACTGCTGGACTTCATTTCAATTTGTTCTGGTTGGGAAGCCAGCAGGATGAGCAGGAGAATCAGACCTGCCAGAGGTGACCAGTCGAAACCAGCTAGGTAATGGCTGCTGGGGCTGTTCTGAGGGATCTCGGGAAGGTGGGGAAAGGGGGGGGGGGGAACTCCCAGATTTTTGGAGATTTTAGCACACGTGGCATGAGCTCTATCTCCTATATCCTATCTGCTTCTTCTATACACCTAGAACTTCATTCTCTTCCATTTCGGAATTGTTTTCTTCCCCTTTAGTCACTCTAATGGGTGGCACAGTGGCGCAGTGGTTAGCACCGCAGCCTCACAGCTCCAGCGACCCGGGTTCAAGTCTGGGTACTGCCTGTGTGGAGTTTGCAAGTTCTCCCTGTGTCTGCATGGGTTTTCTCCGGGTGCTCCGGTTTCCTCCCACAAGCCAAAAGACTTGCAGGTTGATAGGTAAATTGGCCATTATAAATTGCCCCTAGTATAGGTAGGTGGTAGGGAAATATAGGGACAGGTGGGGATGTGGTAGGAATATGGGATTAGTGTAGGATTAGTATAAATGGGTGGTTGATGGTCGGCACAGACTTGGTGGGCCGAAGGGCCTGTTTCAGTGCTGTATCTCTAAAAAAAAATAAAATAATGTACTTTCACTACATGGCCAAGCTGTTTTGGTCTTTCAAATTCTTTTTGTCAGCCTTATTCAGATCATCTTTGCATATCATCTTTCCAATTTTTGAAATTTGTTCACAATCTATTCAACCTATCAACAACTCCTTTGTAACAACAGTTAATATGAATGACTTTTATCTGTTGTTTATCTCCTTCCTTCATTTTTCAGCCTATAAAACCTTTACTTCTCTTTTAATTTTCCACTCCTACAAAAGGAGTGGTTAAACTATTTTAAACCTTTTCTCATGTTGACCAAGCAGTTGTGTATTTTTAGCATTTTCTGTTTTCCTTTCAGATTTCTAACATTTGGAGTTCTCTTCCCAATTAACTGTATTACTTCTAAAGTAGAGTGTACTGTCTTTCAGTTTATCATGCTTTGCGCTGTAGCAAGCAGAGATACATATACAATCAGAGGAATATCAAGAGAAGGCTAGTCTTCCTTGAAGCAACTATATTGTTTCTCAATTAATAGCATTCAAATTCTAGCAGTGTAGAAATACAGAAAACAGAGAAAGGAAGAGGACATTACTATATCGAATGTACAGTACACAGCACAGAAACAGGCCATTCACAGCAATTGGTCCATGTGGGTGCTTATGTTCCAGACAAGCCTCCTCCCACCCTATTTCGTCTAACCCTATCAACACAACAATGTGTAATAGAGAAACTATGACAACGCTCGATAGCATGAGTGCTGTCGCTTCAGAAGTTGAAACATGATGGGTACAAAAAAAAGATTGATTAAAAAAAAGTGAGTCGGCTGTGTCCAACAGTGGGGCCAATCCAACAAATTGGAAATGTGAATTCAATCTATGCATCATTAGCTGGTTCAAACTGTGTGAGAAGAAAAGTTCCCAACAGAAGCAAAATCCTGCAAGGTCAAGGAAAAGACCCTGATACTCAAATATCTTCACTGGAGCAGCACCAGTTTCCTTAAAAGTTTCCAATTTTTTCTCTTTTTAGGGGCTAAAATATCAGCTGTGCATTTTCACCATTTTATGCATTCTTTTTCCCTTGTTCCACGATTTGTTTTTCTTGTTTTTTCATTTAACCATATTCATTTATTTAAATACTGGGCTGTATTTTGCGGTGCCAGCAGCAGTATCATGTTCACTGTTGCTGCGATTGGTTTTTGAGAAGCCCTGCAACTTCCAGAGTGCACTAATCCAAAAATTGCGGTGAGCCAACCAATGCTACTCCTGAGGATTTGCAACTTCAATGGCCAAATAAGGAATCTGCAAGAATTTGGGCTAATTGCCCATTAATTCCGAATTAATTATACTTTAAAATTTTACACCTGTATTTTCAGGCATATGGGGGCCTCCTCTCAATTTGTGAATACTTATTAAAAAGGCCCACATTATTTTAAAAGTTAAAATAGATTGATTTTTTTAACATTTCTTAACATGAAATTTCTTAAAATCTGATAAATCTGTCATTTTAGTATGATTTATCAGACATTAAATTGATTTATCTGATCAAAATTATTGTACTTTTTAAAAGTGTCTACATTTTTAATTTTGTAAAATTAATTAAGTCTACTGAAAATATGATTTTCCAATACTTTTTTACTGCAGCAGCTTTTTTTGGGTCACTTTTTGTGGTGTAGTCTGTTAGCCCATGACTGCCTGCCTTTTTTGCTCGCACTAGCCTGCACTACTGGGCCTCACTGCAACCCACACTGGTAGAGAATCATCCCTCAAGGCAGCCGAAATTCTCGCCACTGGGATCGCGGTAGGCTTGTACGGAGATTTATTCAATTTCAGTGCCAGGTGGCACTGTGCCACTGACTGCAAAATACAGGCCACTGCATTACCCTTCAGCTAATAATCCCTGGACTTGCAATGCAGATAGAAAATAGTGTCAACAAGAACTTGCATTCTAGTGTGTCTTTAATCTAGAAAAATGTCCAAAACGCTTCACAGAGGCACAGTCAAGAAACTACTCCTGACACTATTAGCAAACAAACAGTATTGCATTCCTCTCTCTGCTGCTAATGCAAGGTTAATCTGTTTAAATGGGTGGATGCCTCCTGCTATAATTAAAAAGAGAAATATCATAGGACCAAATTAAGCATTTATAATATTCTCAACAATTATTTCGAGGCTTAATGAGAGTAAACGAGGTGGGGTTAGTTTTGAAAAACTGTATTGCCTTTGAATTATCTGTGCTTGGAAAGTGTGACCGGCTCAAAAGAAGAGAAATAGTTTTAACATATTCCATACTTTGATTTTCTGTCAGTGTCAGTGACTCTTTGGGTCATATTCTGTTTGCATCTAAAAATGTGAAAATTTGTTAATTTATTCCTCAAGGAACAAATAAAGATTATATACACGGATTATATACATCCTCATCAATGCTTCCACAAATGAGAAAATGACGCATGCTTGACCAACTCCTGCTAAAAGGTTCATATTCCTCAGCAAGAAAATAACAAAAACTGGACAATCTCCAATTTCTCAAGTAATTAAGTCTATGGATGAGCTACACTGGTATTCACCCAAGAGCTCCAGATAGCCTCACTTGCCTTGCCAGCAAGATATTTGTGGAAAACAATATCCTCTACACATGGTCAGTTTTCTTTATACAATAATGCTGGAAAATTGTGTCCTGAAGCATTATTTAAAGCTGCTGTGAGCATCGATGTGTGTGAGTGAAATAAAAATCGATACATTTTCCAGCTATTGCAGCTCCTGCTTAAATTTCTTTTTAACAGAAAGTGAAAGACTAACTTGAATTTTGTTAATGGAATCTTTGAAAAAAACTATATTCGAAAATATAAGAATAATTAAAAGGTGAAACTAAAATCACTCTGACTGACAGGAATGAAAAGATACAAGGGGCTGAATTTTCGTTTGGCTGAGTAGGCGGGACCGGGGGCAGGAAAGGCCGCAATTTCGTGTCGGCGAGCAGCAGGCCAACTTTCTGGTGCGGGGTCCGCCTCACTGCGATTTTGGAAGAGGCGGCGGGTCCTGTATCCCGCCACCTGCCTGGGCGTGGCAGGTAAGCAATTAAACCCATTGAGGGCTTAATTAAGGGCACTCTCCTGACCCCGACCAGACCTGTCAGCGGCAGGGCGGGGAGACATCTGAGGCAGAGGATTTTGGAAAGCGCCGCTCCAAAAATCGGCCACAATTGCGGCAGCGCAGGTTCGTGTTGGACTCTCCCCCGATATCTGAAGGCCGTAACCCTCCTCACTCTCTTACTTAATTTGTGGCTGGCGACTGGGAATGGAGGCGCCTTCGCACTGCGGCTGCCGATCTGTTAGTGCTAGACGCCCTTTTATTAACCCTCCAGACTCAGGAGACCGCCGCCGTCCTTAATTGTCCGCCTCCTTCAAAATCGCCTTCTGGGTCCCGCCGCCGCCAACAGTGGGTTCCCGAGCCGCGTTTCATCCCGCCGGCGGGATCAGGACATGGGAACGAAAATTCAGCCCAGAAGAGCCAATCCAGATCATTTCGAAAGCAACTTAAAAAGTGAGGAATGAGTTAGCATAATCGTAAAGGCATTGATTTCCTAAGAATTTAATCCTAGGATGCCAAATAATTTAAAACTTAAAATAACGGAGCAGTTTTTCATGAGTCATTTGACTGGGTCACAGTGGAAATCTTCACCTATCATGGAACACTTCAAAGACAGAAAAAAACTGGCATTTTCATCTCAGACCACTAAAAGTACACCTGTTATTCAGTCTCAAAGCAGCATTGATGGGAATCATGCAAAGGTCTCAGATGAAGTAGTCTGTGTAGTGTTTAATTTAGATTTAGATATACAGCACTGTATCCATTGTCTCTCGAGATAAGGAGGCCCAAAAGAATACAGCACTGAAACAGGCCCTTCGGCCCATCGAGTCTGTGTCAACCATTAACCACCCATTTATACTAATCCTACACAAATCCCATATTCCTACCTGTCCCTACATTTCCCTACCACCTACCTATACTCGGGGCAATTTATAATGGCCAATTTACCTATCAACCTGCAAGTCTTTTGGCTGTGGGAGGAAACCGGAGCACCCAGAGGAAACCCACGCAGACACAGGGATAACCCAGAATTAAACCCGGGTCGCTGGAGCTGTGAGGCTGTGGTGCTAGCCACTGTGCCGTTGTGGATAAAATAAGAGAAAAGGAAATATAAGCCTTGAAATACTTTTGCTGATATTAGCAAACAAATGTTTAATGCGTTCTGGCATTTCTGAATCTGATATTTTAATGTAAGCGTCAACTCATTTATTTGAAATGACTTAACACCCTGTTAACAAAAGAATGTTATGGAAGTACAGTAATAGTGTAGTATAATTTCTCGGCTATGGATAGTAATAGATATCTGGGAGTGATTACAAGGCTGTAATCTGACTTGGGGACTCAGAAATAAGGGGCTGAATTTTAGTAGTGCACCGCAAATTGTGGAGGTGTGCTTTGAAGTCAGCAGCCCTCCATGTGGAGCGGCCGCCGTAGAGCTCCCGCAATATATTGCGCGGAGCCTCATTTAAATGAAGGGGACAGAACGGAACGGCTGCTCCTGATGACATAGAGGGGGCGGCCACACTGTCCCAGGCAATGGCGTCTGCACCACCGCGCAGCTGCTGGCACCATTTTTAAAGAGCTTCAAGCCCTTAGAAGAATTTTGAATTTTTAAAGGGAACAAACTTGTAAACTAAAAGTGTCACATTAAATAACATCTACACTCCCCTCACCCACACTCCCAAGGAATAATCGATACATTATTAGCCCATTCCTCCCCCAAAAACTTTTATTCAAATCCTGACCTTTCCCTCCGACCTTTAATAACTTAAACCCTCAACCCCTTCCCAACATCTCCCTCACCAATCCAAAGAGCTCCACCACCCCCTCCCCCCCCCCTCCCCAACCGCCCGACCTCAGAATTTCACTCCTTCCCCCCTCCCCACCAGTGTCACGCCTTGAAACTCAGAAAGGAGTTCCGAAGGCATGGGAGTTCTGACTAGTGGCTGGAATATCGGTATAGGATGGCTATTGCTACCTGGTAAATAATTATTCTTTAATTGCAATGTTATTTGAATATTTAAGAGAAGTCCCTGCTGCCGAGCGACAGGGTGGGTAGCAGGGGGCCATACCGAGGCTTTGCCATTGCCGGTAAAATGCGGCGGGGCCTTCAAGGCATCGGGGGTCGTGGCAGGCCTCTCCCGGAAGAATTTTCTGGGTCCCCCCACCATGACCCCCGTTGCAGAGGGCCAGTAAAATTCAGCCCAAGATTACAGCTCTAGAAATGGGTGTCTGCTATTTTTGCAATGAATGCTATAAACATTAGTGGAGATGCTAACAGCCAGTGCGTTCCACGTTATTGTAGTGTGGTGATATCTGCTCTGAAAGGTTAACAAATGTTAATTACCAGGGCAATTTCAAGTTTCATATGTAAAATATTAGACAAGTAAAAAGTTGCAAACTTTAGTGCATTGATATTTTTTTCCTACTGCATATGATTATCAATAACTAATGTTTACCGGAAAACACTAATTAAATCTTGAGATTTTCAGATGGGTAAATCCAAGCTATTTTATCTGTGTGAATCAATTTAAATATAATTCTGGAAGACAGAATTCAGCTTTTCTTGAAGCCCATGTAAAGCATTTCACACATTTATTAGGCTAATTGTATGTTGCATAAACATTAGGGAAAAGCACAATGGAAGCTAATTCAAACATAATTGTAATAGAGTGGGTCGACTGCCAAATCACTGGCATATTGTTACTGGTATGAAGATATACAAATGCGAGGAAAAACTTGGAAAAGGGCTTTTCTCTTTTGAACAGAGGAGACTACAGGGTGATTTGATAAAATTTATTTACATTTAGGTTGGGATGGGACAGAGTAAATAAAAGACTGTTTCTGTTGGCTCAGGGAATTCGAATCAGAGGACATTGCTACATAAGTAAATGTAAGCGATTTAGGACAGAGAACAGGTTGTGCGACACTGGAATGCACTATGCAAATTAGTAATTAAAGCAAAGACTGTGTCACTATTTAAAAATAAATTAGAAAAGGCATTGAAGGAAAGGAGGAATAAAGGGATGTGAGAATAGGGCAGGCACAAGGGATTAGGAGGACAGCTCATGTAGAAGACAAACAACAACATGACTGGTTGGACCAAACAGACTGTTTGCGTATTGTAGGCCGGAATTTTACCATTCTCCGGGGCGGATGCGTCTGAAGCGGATGAGGACTCCAATCCCTCTCCGTGTCTCCTGGCCACCAGCATCGCACGCGGGGCAGCCAATTAGCAGCCCCGCGGCGTATCTGTGAAATGAAAGGGTGCGCACGGGCGGGACAATATTCAGCATTGGGGGTGGGGCCACATCCGGGAAAGGCTGATGTAAGCCCTTGAAAAAGGTTTACTGCAATGAAATTGAACAGTTAGTTCTTACCTGGCTTGACATTAAGACATCAGTGGCATTAAGTCTGGGATATTAAAAGGCTCTACACCTGCAAGGAGAGATGGACTGGCAGTGTACAGGAGAAGTACAAGAAGTGATGGAGGGGAGAAGCATTCACTCAGCACCCCCCCCACAATCGGATGATTCACTGCAGGTCCTCCTTCAGGCGGTTGAGGAGAGGCGGGAGATCCTCTTCAATCCAGATGGTAGAAGGCGACCCTCCCAAATGGCCAAGAGAGCCTGGCTGGAGGTCGCGGAGGAGGTCAGCAGCCATGACGTTGTCAGGCAGACATGGATCTAGTGCCGCAAGCGCCTCAATGACCTGCGTCGCTCTGCCCGGGCAAGAGGCATTCCTCATTTATCTAATGGTTAATGTGTCAAGGGATGCAATGTGGAAGCCCTATATGATCATTGCTTGGCTACTGCCTTGCATTGGGATGCAAGATGAGAAAGTCTGAGATGAACGGTGATGCAGAAGTGTTCAAGTCACGCTCAGCACTGGCACAGCAGTGAAATGCAACATCAACCCCTTTGGGTGACTGCATGATACGCCAACAAATATGTTTAAACTAAGTATTTTTGTTTAATTAGGAAAAGAGAGCACACAATGCCCAAGAGAGGTCCCGTACAGGTGGTGGCATGAGCAGTCAGGCATTCCTGAGTAGAATGAAGGAAGATGCTTTGACGATAGCAGCAGAGGAAGGAGGAAGTGCTGTTGCAGATGGCGAGGCCGGTGGACCTGGCCATGAGAGTGAGTGATCCACAATGTGGTGTAAGAGTGTATGTGGGAGGGGTGGGGGAGTGGTGGTGGGCCAATGGTGCGGTGATTGTCTATGGCACTGAATTGTGCCCTCAAATGCTAAATCGCACAGATGTGACCTTAATGGAGTCAAAAACATGTGCTTAAGTCTGGATTGCTGATCAAACTGATCAATATGATTTTCCCAACAGGTGAAACACAGCATGGGCCAGGAAGCGGCTCTGTTGCCTGACCATCCACCCCTGAGGTGGAGGAGGGCGCCTCAGAGGGTGCACTGTCACATCCTCGCAATGCACCAAGTACCAGTGCAGATACTTCCACCACGGTAGGGATTAGCGTGTTGGGGAGTCGAAGTCACATACTGGTGTGAGCACAGCAAAGTTGTCAGGCCAGCCACCAGAGGCAGAATCAGCCGATGCCTCACACACTCGGAGGAGTGTGGGAGGCCAGGCCAGCGCAGAGCCGCAAGCTGATGACGTGCCTCTGAGATCATCCATTCGTCGGGAGATGTTGCAGGTGCAGCAAGCGGTGCATGGAAATCTGGCGGAGTTGCCTGAGACGTTGCGCGCCATGACTCATACTCTGGAGACATCCATCCAGAGTATGAATTCAGCAAACTCTCAGGCATTTGAACATCTGGCTTCCTCCGTTGAAAGACTGGCGGCTGCAGTGGAGGGGCCAGTTCTGGATGCAACTTGTGACCTCAGAGCGAGTGTGGCCTCCCTGGACCAGAGCACCAGAGAGCAGAATCTGATGCGCTGGCGACAGGTCGAGGCCGCTCATCCCTCTGATGTCACCATTGAGGACCAGCCGAGCCTCAGGAGGGCACAGGGGCAGCAGATTGCATATAGGAGCTCCTCTCAGGGTGCCTCTGATGCATCCTGCAGCTCCTTGCTCCCTCTGCCAGGGACATGTGAACTGCGAAATCCCAGGGTGTTCGAGGGTGCTCATGATATTTATCATGAGAACCCTGAGATGCCGCAGCCCTCATGGCCACGAGCATGCAGAGGACGTCCGCCAAAGTCATCACAAGCAGGGCGGCAACCAGATCAGCCACCTGCCTCTGGTGAGTCTGGTGGCGAGGGATCATCCACCTGCATGAGCACTCAAAAATGATCAAAGTAATCACTTTAACTGGTTCACTGGATTACTTGTAAGTTATTTATTTGATTTGTATAAGAAAAAATTGTAATAAATTTTGTGTCTTGTCTATTTGACATGTTATTCCTGAAGTCACACACAACATCGTTGCTCAACACAAGTAGTTTTAAATGCAAGGTCACACGCTTGGGTTGCGTTCTTCATGATGTGAAGAATTGCATCGTCACGTTATCTTCCCCCCTGAAGGTGAGTGAATTTGCCCTTTCAGATCCTCACAATGACTCATCTCATACGGCAATATCAATTTTGTGAAAATTTATATCCTCTCAATGGAAATGCCTGCCTATTAGAGACTCCCTGGTCTCTCTTGCACTTAGAGCCAAATTACATTCAGCTTCCTCTCCCTGATCATCATGTGACTGATGCCCAGCTTCCTCATCAGAAACTTCTTCATCATCTGATGACACATCGTGCTGACATTGATCCTCCTCCAGGGTCTCTCCATTTTCAATCGCCAGGTTAAGCAAGGCACAGCAGACGACAATTATTCTTGAAATCCTTGAAGGTGCGTACTGCAGTGCTCCACCTGAGCGGTCATGACACTTGAATCTCATCTTAAGCAGGCCTATAGTTTGTTCGATTGTCACTCTGGTGGCCGCATGGCTCTCATTGTATCGTTCCTCCGCATTATCCCTTGGGTTCCTCACTGGCGTTGTGAGCCATGTCTTCAGAGGATAACCCCTGTTGCCAAGTATCCATCCCTCCATTCTGTCAGGAGGACTGAAAAGTGCAGGCACCTGGGAGTTTCGGAGAATAAAAGCATCATGACAACTACCAGGGTAACGTGCACACGCCTGCGTGATTCTCTTCCGATAATCACAGACGAGCTGAATATTCATTGAATGGAATCCCTTGTGGTTCATGAATGCCCCCGACTGACCTGCTGGTGCTCTAAGGGCCACATGAGTACAGTCTATCACTCCCTGTACCATTGGGAACCCAGATATAGTGCTGAAGCCTCTAGCTCTCTCAGCCTGACTAGTGTTGAATGTGATGAAATGGTTAGCACGTTGGAACAATGCATCAGTCACCACCTTTATGCAGTGGTGCGCTGCTGCTTGTGAGACACCGCACAAGTCTGCCGCTGAGGCTTGGAAGGAGCCAGACGTGTAGAAGTTAAGAGCTATTGTAACCTTTAGAGCGACTGGCATTGGATGGCCGCCTCCAGTTTGAGCCAACATCCACTGCCAGCATCTCACAGAGATGTGACAGTCTCCCGTGATAGCCGTAGTCTTCTTCTGCACTGGCGTTCTGACAGCCTCAGGTAGCTCAGACCTGGTCGGTATGCCCTTCCTACTGGGTAGGCATGTATCCTGACATGTGTTCGCTCCCGGACGACTCTGCCACCTGCTCTCCCTCCAATATTATGAGGATGCACTGGGGCAGCTGGTTGCATGTTCCCCTGCCCATTTGTCCTTCTGTCCCTCATTGGGGCTCATCTGATGATCCACCTCCAGAGTGAACAATTCCCATTGTTGTACAGCAGACCAGATGCAATGAACACAGGTATTAGCTTCCAGCTGTGAGAACTGGCTCACGAAAGCCCCTTCCTTTCACCCAATAACTTAGAGCAAATGGAGCCCGAGCATCAGTGAATAACATTCAGATGAACCCTTCTGCACAAGTTGTTAGGACACACAAATAACATCAGAATTAATAAAGAGCAAAAATAAAATTTGTACCTCCAACTCCCTTATGAATCAATGCCTGCCGCCCTTTTCAACCTGCCGGGTTCCCGAGACGCCCCGACCCGATTTACAGCCGTAAAATCAGACGGCACACATAAAATTGCTGTCAGTTGCTTTTTCAAGTACCTTAATGAGCTTTCAATTGCTTGTAGACGGGCAGTGAGTGCAGACTCGATCTCGCCCGTCTTCCTACGTTGGTTAAATGGCATCTGCGCGTAATGACGCCGGGGACCTGGCCCGACGTCACCGTGCTCCATTTTACCTTCCGGACGCCTCCAATGGGACCAGATTCCTGAAGGTAAAATGCTCCCCAATTCTTGTTTTGTATTTAACGTTTTAAATATAACCCCCAAAGTTGCCTTTCTGTAACATGAAAACATATCATCAGGATTTCCAATCAAAATTGCCTACACACTATTAATTGTATACTCGAGATATTCTTTGCACATTGGGATTTTGGAAGTCACAATGTGAAATTTACTAATTTTGCAATGCAATCCTTATTTCCACAACAGGTAATTAAATTTCTTTACTGCTGCAATTAAATATAAAATGTTGGTCACAAATATACACATAGGGCATTGCTCAATGTAGAATATTAATACACAAAGATAATCATAGGCCATAATTGAACCAACCCACCTTTCCCATTAGAGGAGTAATCTAATGTTGCGTAGATTTAAGCATAGAAGCATAAATTGTTAGCAAATCACCTGAACACAAATCCTCTGTTCTCCAAAACTTGTTATACAAGGTGCCATGACAGATTAATTGATTGAGAACTGCTTTGAGGTTTTCATATCAAAACATTTCAAAGATTCCAGTAGATATTGAGTAAAAGTCAGGGCAGATGGAAGCATAAAATTACAAAGTGATTTTAGTAGATTAAGGGAATGGACAGAATTGTGACAAAATGGTTTTCAGTATAGGCAAATGTCAGATCCTCGACTTTGGATCTAAAAAGGGTAGAGTAGGGTACTTTCAAAATGATGAAAAACTAGAAACAGGGGGCTGGATTTTGTGAAGGAGATGGGGTTCCTGGTGCCGGGCCGGAAATGCGGGAGAAACCCCATCTTGGCCTATTTGTGCCCTCTGGAGGGATCCTCCGTTGTTTTTCTGCCTTAGTGTCCCGTGCCGGAATCCCAGTCCCTTTTAAAGAAGGGGGATCCTGCCTCCAAGAGCAGCAGGCCGATCACAGGGCTGGCAGCTCAGCAGTATCGGCAGCACCACGGCTAGCGGTGGCCACTGCCGGTACTGCAGAGACCTTGGACCCAGGCCCAGCGCTGGAACCCTGGACTTAAGGTGAGTGAGGTAGGGTCACCGGGACTAGTCCGGAAGGCCCCGGCAAAAGTGGATGAGGGTGGGTTTGAAGTCCATGGGGAGGGGGTCCATGGAGGTGGAGGTTTTGCCGGCAGGGATCCTCCATGGGCTACAGATTGCCCATGAATGAGGGGCCCCCTTCCCAAGCCTGCAGGGAGTGCGCCTCGTTTTACAAAGTGCCCTTCCTGTGTGGTGGAGGCATCCTCCGCTATTGGTTAGATCCCAGTGGTGGTGGGAAGAGGCCCTTAGTGGCTGTTAATAAGCCACTTAAGGGTCTCAATTGGCCTCTAGGGGGAAAGGCCATCATCAGCCTATCCCGCCTCCGGCAAAATCGCTTCACATCTGCCAACCGTACATTTCTTTAGGCCCCCTGCCTCTGACCCTGCCTTAGGGGAGCCCATAAAATCCAGCCCAGTGAAGGTCCAAAGAGACTTGCGGGGGTGTGGGGGGGTGGGGTGGGGGGGGGGGTGGGTGGAGGGAGGTGCGTTACAAAAATAATAAAATGTCATGGACAGGTACAGAAAATAATCAGAAAGCCTAGTTAGATGCTGGCCTTTACATCTAGAGGACTAGAATATAAGGGGGTAGAAGTTATGCAACAGCTGTACAAAGCCCTGGCTAGACAACAGCTGGGATTACTGTGAACAGTTCTGAGCACTGCACCTTAGGAAGGTATATTGGCCTTGGAGGGAGTGCAGCATAGATTTACCAGAATGATACCTGAACTCCAAGGATTAAATTATGAGAAGAGATTACATAAACTAGGATAAAAGCAAAATACTGCGGATGCTGGAAATCTGAAATAAAAACAAGAAATGCTGGAACCACTCAGCAGGTCTGGCAAACGTTAACTCTGCTTCTCTTTCCACAGATGCTGCCAGACCTGCTGAGTGGTTCCAGCATTTCTTGTTTTTATTACATAAACTAGGGTTGACTTCTCTGGAATTTAGAAGGTTAAGGGGTGATTTGATCAAAGTTCTCAAGATATTAAGGGAAACTGATAGGGTAGATAGAAACTATTTTCGCTGCCTGGGAAGTCTAGGATTAGGAACATAAACTAAAAATTAGAGTCAGACCTTTCAGGATTGAAATTAGGAAACATTTCTACACAAAAAGGGTGGTAGAAGTTTGGAATTCTCTTCTGCAAATGACAATTGATGCTAGGACAATTGTTAATTTTAAATCTGAGATTGATGGATTTTTGTTATCCAAAGATATTAAGGGATTAGAGGCGAAGGTGAGTATATGGAGTTAGGTTACAGATTAGCCATGATCGAACTGAATAGTGGAACTGGCTCAAGGGGTTAAATGGCCTTATCCTGTTCTTATGTTCCGAAAAGTCACTATTATCTTGTCTCTATGCCATCCTATATTCCTAGTTCGTGAACATTTTTTTGGTCATATTCCTGGAAAATCCTCCCTTCTGATTATAACAAAATGATGTAAACCATGTTCCCACAAGTTTCATTTACTTGATCCTAGGAATCAACTCCCAGAAAACAAATTATGTTATAAAATCTTTTAAAAAGAACTGCACAAAGAAATGCCTAAGAGTAGAGCTGATGATTTTTATTAAGGGTAAAGATATGCATCTGATACCCACTGACCACCTCCAGGCGCTTACCCATTGTCTCTCGAGACAAGGAGGCCAAAGAAAGAGAAAGAGAAAAGATATGCATACATAAACAAATTATTACTGGACTGCGATGGTTTCTATCTTTCTGGGACCATGAATAAGAGGAATGCAGCTGGTCAGATTTAAATGCTGGGATTTAAATCTAATTTAATATTTTGGCAGTTTGCTTGATTATGATAATGGGCTTTGTATTTAATGGTTGCCTTTTTCGAGATGGGTAAAATCCATAATGAGGCAAATTGTGCCTAGTCTATGGAAGGATTTTAAATGATTATGTATTTTCTTATTTCATTGTCCCTATGCCCAACCTCTGCACTACAGATCATGGAATAGAGTTTCCTCCTTTTTGCTCCTCACATCGGTACCAATGACATAGGCAGGAAGAGTGATGAGGTCCTGCAGGGGGAGTTTAGGGAGTTAGGTAGTAAGTTTAAAAAACAGGACCTCAAGGATTGTAATCTCTGGATTACTCCCTGTGCCACATGCCAGTGAGGCTAGAAATAGGAAGATAGTGCAGCTAAACACGTGGCTGAGCAGCTGGTGTAGAAGGGAGGGTTTCAGATATCTGGACCATTGGGCTCTCTTCAGGGACAGATGGGACCTGTACAAGAAGGACGGGTTGCATCTAAACTGGAGGGGCACTAATATCCTGGTTGCAAGGTTTGCTAGCGTCACTCGGGAGGGTTTAAACTAGTGTGGCAGGGGGGGTGGGAACCTTAGCAGTAGGACAGCTAATGCAATAAATGAGGAGGACATAGTAAATAAGGCCAGTAGGACTAAGAGGAAGAGCAGGCAGGGAGATGTTGCTGAGCGGGACTGGTGGTCTGAAGTGCATTTGTTTCAATGCGAGAAGTATAACCGGTAAGGCAGATGAACTTGGATTAGTACTTGGAAATATGATGTTGTTGCTATTACAGAGACTTGGTTGAGGGAAGGACAGGATTGGCAGCTAAATGTTCCAGGCTTTAGAAGCTTCAGGCAGGATAGAGGGGGATGTAAAAGGGATGGGGGAGTTGCATTACTGGTTAAGGAGAATATCACAGCTGTACTGAGGACACCTCAGAGGGGTCATGCAGCGAGGCAATATGGGTGGAGCTCAGGAATAGGAAGGGTGCAGTCACGATGTTGGGGGTTTACTACAGGCCTCCCAACAGCCAGTGGGAGGTAGAGGAGCAGATATGTAGACAGATTTTGGAAAGGTGTAAAGGTAACAGGGTTGTGGTGGTGGGTGATTTTAACTTCCCCTATATTGACTGGGACTTACTTAGTGCTAGGGGCTTGGATGGGGTAGAATTTGTGAGGAGCATCCATGAGGGCTTCTTGAAACAATATATAGATAGTCCAACTAGGGATGCGGCCATTCTGGACCTGGTATTGGGGAATGAGCCCGGCCAGGTGGTCAAAGTTTCAGTGGGGGAGCATTTCGGGAGCAGTGACCATAATTCCATAAGTTTTAAGGTACTTGTGGATAAGGATAAGAGTAGTCCTCGGGTGAAGGTGCTAAATTGGGGGGAAGGCTAATTATAACAATATTAGGCAGGAACTGAAGAATTCAGATTGGGGGCGGCTGTTTGAGGGTAAATCAACATCTGACATGTGGAAGTCTTTCAAACGTCAGCTGATTAGAATCCAGGACCAGCATGTTCCTGTGAGGAAGAAAGACAAGTTTGGCAAGTTTCGGGAAGCTTGGATAACGCGGGATATTGTGAGCCAAGTCAAAAAGAAAAAGGAAACATTTGTAACGGCTGGAAGACTAGGAACAGATGAAGCAATTGAGGAATATAAAGACAGTAGGAAGGAACTTAAGCAAGGAGTTAGGAGGGCTAAAAGGGGTCATGAAAAGTCATTGGCAAACAGGATTAAGGAGAATCCCAAGGCTTTTTATATGTATATAAAGAGCAAGAGGGTAACCAGGAAAAGGGTTGGCCCACTCAAGGACAGAGATGGGAATCGATGTGTGGAGCCAGAGGAAATGGGTGAGGTGCTAAATGAGTACTTTGCATCAGTATTCACCAAAGAGAAGGACTTGGTGGATGATGAGCCGAGGGAAGGGAGTGCAGGTAGTCTCAGTCATCTCATTATCAAAAAGGAGGAGGTGTTGGGTGTCTTGCAAAGCATTAAGGTAGATAGGTCCCCAGGGCCTGATGGGATCTACCCTAGAATACTGAGGGAGGCAAGGGAAGAAATTGCTGGGGCCTTGACAGAAATCTTTGCATCCTCATTGGCTGCAGGTGAGGTCCCAGAGGACTGGAGAATAGCCAATGTTGTTCGTTTGTTTAAGAAGGGTGGCAAGGATAATACAGGAAATTATAGGTCGGTGAGCCTTACATCAGTGGTAGGGAAACTATTAGAGAGGATTCTTCGGAACAGGATTTACTCCCATTTGGAAACAAATGGACTTATTAGCGAGAGGCAGCATGGTTTTGTGAAGGGGAGGTCGTGTCTTACTAATTTGATTGAGTTTTTTGAGGAAGTGACGAAGATGATTGATGAAGGAAGGGCAGTAGATGTTATCTATATGGACTTTAGTAAAGCCTTTGACAAGGTCCTGCATGGCAGACTGGTACAAAAGGTGAAGTCACATGGGATCAGAGGTGAGCTGGCAAGATGGATACAGAACTGGCTTGGTCATAGAAGACAGAGGGTATCAGTGGATGGGTGTTTTTCTGAATGGAGGGATGTGACTAGTGGTGTTCTGCAGGGATCAGTGCTGGGACCTTTGCTGTTTGTAGTATATATAAATGATTTGGAGGAAAATGTAGCTGGTCTGATTAGTAAGTTTGCGGATGACACAAAGGTTGGTGGAGTTGCGGATAATGATGAGGATTGTCAGAGGATACAGCAGGATATAGATCGGTTGGAGACTTGGGCGGAGAAATGGCAGATGGAGTTTAATCCGGACAAATGTGAGGTAATGCATTTTGGAAGGTCTAATGCAGGTGGGAGGTATACAGTAAATGGCAGAACCCTTAGGAGTATTGACAGGCAGAGAGATCTGGGCGTACAGGTCCACAGGTCACTGAAAGTGGCAACGCAGGTGGATAAGGTAGTCAAGAAGGCATACGGCATGCTTGCCTTCATCGGTCGGGGCATAGAGTATAAAAATTGGCAAGTCATGTTGCAGCCGTACAGAACCTTAGTTATGCCACACTTAGAATATTGCGTGCAATTCTGGTCGCCACACTACCAGAAGGACGTGGAGGCTTTGGAGAGGGTACAGAGGAGGTTTACCAGGATGTTGCCTGGTCTGGAGGGCATTAGCTATGAGGAGAGGTTGGAAAAACTCTGATTGTTTTCACTGGAACGACGGAGATGGACGGGTGACATGATAGAGGTTTACAAAGTTGTGAGCAGCATGGACAGAGTGGATAGTCAGAAGCTTTCTCCCAGGGTGGAAGAGTCAGTTACTAGGAGACATAGGTTTAAGGTGTGAGGGGCAAAGTTTAGAGGGGATGTGCGAGGCAAGTTTTTTTACACAGAGGGTGGTGAGTGCCTGGAACTTGCTGCCAGGGGAGGTGGTGGAAGCAGATACGATAGCGACTTTTAAGAGACATCTTGACAAATACATGAATAGGAAGGGAATAGAGGGATATGGACCTCGGAAGTGCAGAAGGTGTTAGTTTAGGCAAGCATCAAGATCGGCGCAGGCTTGGAGGGCCGAATGGCCTGTTCCTGTGCTGTACTGTTCTTTGTTCTTTGTACAGCGTAATTCGCCCAACGTCAGCCAAAACAGTGCAAAAGATCGAGGAATTTCAAATGCAAGTTAGATCTAGTCCAAATCTTTTCCTTTTATTAAAAAACATTCTGCTAGATGCTGACCCCGACCACAAAAATCACTATTTAAGAAAGGAGGGAAAGAGAAAATAGGGAGCTCCAGGCCAGTTGCCCTGACATCAGTCATCAGGAAAATGCTGGAATCTGTAATTAAGGAAGTCTTAACAATACACTTAGAAAATCATAGTACGACCAGACTGAGTCAGCATAGTTTTACGAAAGGGAAATCATGCTTCACAAATTTATTAGAGTATTTTGAGGATGCAACTAGTACGATAGATAAAAGGGAGTCTGTAGGTGTAGTATACTTGGACTTCCAAAAGGCATTCAATGAGGTGCCACACAAAAATTCAATGCACAAGATAAGTGCTCATGGAGTTACGGGTAATATATTAGCATGGATGGAGGATTGGTTAACAGACAGGAAGCAGGAGACAGGTTGACAGGCTGTAACTAGTAGGGTGCCGCAAGGATCAGTGCTGGGACTTCAGCTATTTACAATTTATATTAATGACTTAGGTGAAAAGACTGAGAGTAATGTATCTAAGTTTGCTGAGGATACAAAGCTCGTGGGAATGTTAGCTGTGAGGAGGACACAAAGACACCACAAAGAGGTATAGACAAGTTAAATGAGCGGGCAACAAGGAGGCGGAGGGAGTGTAATGTGGGGAAGTGTGGGGTTATTCACTTTTGTGGTAAGAATAGAAATACTGAATTTTTTTAAAAGGTGTGAAATTTCTAAATGTTGATGTTCAAAGGGACTTGGGTTTACTTGTACTAGGAACACAAAACGTTAGCATGCAGGGAAAGCAAGCAATTAGGAAGGCAAATAGCATGTTGGCCTTTATTGCAAGGGGAGTGCAGTGCAAGAATAAGGAAGTCTTGCTACAATTGTGTAGCGTTTTGGTAACACCACATCTGGAGTACTGTGTGCAGTTTTGGTCTCCATATCTAAGGAAGAAATACTTGTCTTGGTGGTGGTACAGTGAAGGTTCACTGGATTGGTTCCTGGGGTGGGACGGTTGTCCTATTATGAGGCTGACTAAATTGAGCCTATACTCTCTGCAGTTCAGAAAAATGAGAAATGATCTCATTGAAACATACAAGATTCTGAAGGGGCTGGACAGGGTAGACACAGAAATGCTGTTTCCCCTGGCTAGGGAATACAGAACATGGGTTTGCGGGGGAGGGCAGAATCTCAGGACAAGGGGCTATACATTTAGGACTGAGATGAGGAGAAATTTCTTCACTCAGAATGTTTTGAATCTTTGGAATTCTCTACCCCAGATGATTATGGATGCTCCATCATTGAGTGTATTCAGGGCTGAGATAGACAGATTTTTGTTCTCTCAGGGAATCGAGGGATATGGGGAATGGGTGGGAAAGTGCAGTTGACGCAGAAGATCAGCCATGATCATATTGAATGGCAGCCACATGGTCCACTCCTCCTATTTCTTATATTCTAATGTAGAACTGGCCATGCCCCAGATCAAAATAATCACCATTGCGCGTTTCTACTAGTTGTACCCATTTGTGACCCTTCAAGGAGTCTCTTAAATGTTTGTTTTTAGGTGCAGTACCACTAATAGGCGCCTTTTAAAAGTGTTCACTTTGTCCACTTTGGCAGGAAGAATAAAAAAAGAAGCATATTACCTAAATGGTGAGAGATTGCAGAGCTCTGAGGTGCAGAGGGATCTGGGTGTACTCGTGCATGAATCGTAAAAGGTTAGTATGCAGGTTCAGCAAGTAATTAGGAAAGCTAATAGAATGTTATCATTTATTGTGAGGGGAATTGAATCGAAAAGTAGGGAGAGGCTGTATAGCCTTCAGCTATACAGAGCATTGGTGAGACCACATCTGGAGTACTGTGTACAGTACTGGTCTCCTTATTTAAGGAAGGATGTAAATGCGTTGGAGGCAGTTCAGAGAAGGTTTACTAGACTAATACCTGGAATGGGTGGGCTGTCTTATGAGGAAAGATTGGACAGGCTAGGCTTGTATCCGCTGGAATTTAGAAGAGTAAGAGGCGACTTGATTGAAACATATAAGATTCTGAGGGGTCTTGACAGGGTGGATGTGAAAAGGATGTTTCCCCTTGTGGGAGAATCTAGAACTAGGGGTCACTGTTTAAATGGTCGCCCATTTAAAACCGAGATGAGGAGAAATTTTTTCTCTCCTAGGGTTGTGAGTCTTTGGAATTCTCTTCCTCAAAAGGCAGTGGAAGCAGAGTCTGAATATTTTTAAGGCAGATGTAGATAGATTCTTGATAAGCAAAGGGGTGAAATGTTATCGGGGGTAGATGGAAATGTGGAGTAATCAGTTCAGCCATGAACTTATTGAGTGGCGGAGCAGGCTCGAAGGGCCGAGTGGCCTACTCCTACTCCTGCTCCTAATTCGTATGTTTGTATGTTTAAATATTAAAAACTATTTAATTTACAATGAAACTGACTACTGTACATCAATGAAACTAGTAAATGGTTTTTAAAAATATTTTCAGTTGTTTATAATCAGGTTTCTCACAGGTGGTGAACTAGACATTCTGATTAAAAATGCTTATTTTTTTGTGATAAACCCATTTTCAGCTGTATTAATAAAAATGCACCAGATTACCGCTCTTAAATACTTAAATTAATATCTTTTCATGCAATGAAAAAAAATTAACAATTACTTTTTAAAATGCTAGTTACACTAGTTCATGGATGATTTTACATTTTTGATTATGCAAATATTTCGAAAGGAAACTGGAGCCATATCTACACTTCAGAAAACTGGCACAATTTTGAGTGCAATTTGCGCCCAGATTGCTGATTATGCCCAAAATGGAAACTCTTGGCCCATAAAAAGGGTGCGAGGGATAGGCCAAATAATTATAGGCCGGTCAGTCTGACCTCGGTGGTGGGTAAATTGTTAGAATCTATTCTGAGGGACAGGATAAACTACCACTTAGAAAGGCACGGATTAATCAACGATAGTCAGCATAGATTTGTTAAGGGAAGGTCATGTCTTACTAACTTAATTGAGTTTTTTGAGGAAGTAACAAGAAGGATTGATGAGGGTCGTGCATTGGATGTTCTCTACATGGATTTTAGTAAGGCATTTGATAAGGTCCCACATGGCAGACTGGTCAGTAAAATGAAAGCTCATGGGATACAGGGGAATGTGGCAGGTTGGATCCAGAATAGGCTCAGGGCCAGGAAACAAAGGGTAGTAGTCGACGGATGTTTTTGTGAATGGAAAGCTGTTTCCAGTGGTGTTCCAGAGGGCTCAGTGTTGGGTCCCTTGCTGTTTGTGGTGTATTTTGGACTTAAATATGGGAGGCATGATTGGAAAATTTGCTGATGACACTAAAATTGGCCGTGATAGTGAAAAGGATAGCCGTAGACTCCAGATAGATATCAATGGTTTGGTTGAGTGGGTGGAAAAGTGGCAAATGGAATTCAATCCAGAAAAGTGTGAGGTAATGCATTTGAGGAGGGCAAATAAAGCGAGAGAATACACAATAAACGGGAGGATATTGAGAGGGGTAGAAGAAGTGAGAGAGCTTGGAGTTCATGTCCATAGGTCCCTGAAGGTGGCAAGACAGGTAGATAGAGTGATGAAGAAGGCATATGGAATGCTTTTCTTTATTGGCTGAGGTATAGAATTCAAAAGCAGGGATGTAATGCTGGAACTGTATAAAATACTGGTTAGGCCATAGTTGGAGTATTGCATGCAGTTCTGGTCATATTACAGAAAAGATATAATTGCTCTGGAGAGAGTACAGAGGAGATTGACAAGAATGTTGCCAGGGCTTGAAAGTTGCAGCTATGAGGAAAGCTAGGGTTGTTTTCCTTAGAACAGAGGAGGCTGAGGGGTGACTTAATAGAGGTGTACAAAATTATGAAGGGCCTAGATAGAGTAGACTGGAAGGACCTGTTTCCCCGAGTGGAGAGGTCAATTACCAGGGGGTACAGATTTAAGGTGATTGGTAGAAGGATTAGAGGGGACCATGAGAAAAACTTTTTCACCCAGAGAAAGGTGGGTGTCTGGAATTCACTGCTAGGAATGGTGGTGGAGGCAGAAACCCTCAATTCTTTTAAAAGGTACCTGGACATGCACCTGAATTGCTGTAACCGGCAAGGCTATGGACCAGGTACTGGAAGGTGGGATTAGATTGGGCGAATAGTTTTTTCAGCCAGGACGGACAAGACGGGCTGAATGGCCTCCTTCTGTGGTGTAATTTTTCTATGGTTCTATATGTTTGCATGTGAACAACACAATAATGAAAAAAATAAATTGAGGTATCTTTAGTTCTTTGTTTTTCACCTGGTTCTTGTGAAATATAAGTCTATCTTTCCATTAGTCCTTGCAAATTCTAGTCAAGAACATTCTTAGCCAGCCTGAGATTGGTGCAGAACTTTCAGAGCATTTTGTGTGTTAAACCAGCAGCCCTCAGGCCACATAAATTATCTGCTGTTATGTCCTTGGATCAGGGTCTATTCAGAGGCTGAGGAACACTCTTTAGAAGGTCTGAGGTGCCATTTAAATGCATTATTGATCAAGCACTTGTTAGTTCTGTTTTCATATGCTCGCATCTGCAATCACAAAAGGGTTCTTGAAGAGACAGACACAGTGTTATGAGCACTTTGGGCTTTTTATTGTTAATACTGAAGACAGGCAATGATTGGAGTATTTTAGTGGAGATGAGTCAAAGGCAATGCTAGAGGAAATTATTCAGCATCAATTCAACTTTAATTGGTCTTCACAAGTTTACTACAAAATAAAATTCTACTCCAATTTGGAAACAGAATAGAGTTCTGACAGTAGCAGTTGTTGTTGACAACTTAAATTCTACTTTTCTCTGCAGATTTAATGACAGCAACAAAATCAGAGTGGCGAACAGTGTCCCTGGGGCTAACCGAGTATGGAGTCATATATGGCACAGAAGAAGGCCATTCAGCCCATTGAGTCCATTAACCTTCTGTAATTTTAATTTCAATGAGCCGACGCCAACCCACGCAAATTTATAAACCCGTCCCCTCCCCCGCCTTCATTCCCGTCTGTTTTGGCGCCGTAAAACCCCGGCCGCAAATTATTGTTGTATTTGGTAACTTCGTTTAGAAGAAGGCATTCAATACATAATCAAAGAAAATGAATGACCAGTTGGAGCTACACTGACTAAAACCCATTGCACAGAATAGAAATTATACAAGAACAATTTTCAAAATGAGCAGTTGACAGTTATTTAAGATCGTTAACGAGGCAATAGAGCGTGATTTTATAAGCCTCTCTGGATTTAATGGTTAGCGCAAGGGGGACGGGGGCGTCAGAGCCTTGGCAGATTTTAACGGGTGGCAACAGGACGGCAACTGTTGTCATTGTTGCATTCAACAGTTGTGGAGTGAGGTATTTTTCATTTATAGGTCGGAAGGTGTTGAGAAGCCATTGATCACAGCTCGAGCCCCCCTTGATGCCATTGTATACCTGGCAGGGGGAGCACATGAGAGGGGCCTCAGCGGGAGATAGGGTGGGCTGCATTGCAGCAGCAACTGGCAGGATGGCCCAGTCAGAAGGACAGTGCCCAAGTGCCACGTACATCATTCATTCATGAGGAGGATCCTCCAGTGAGGAGGAGAACGAGAGATGGACGTAGGTGTGAATTTGTTCAGAGGACGGGTGGAGGGTTGACCGTTTGCAGGGCGGGTGGAGAGCTGGGTGGGCGGAGGGTTGGAGGGCAGGCGGAGGGATGCTGGGCGGGCGGCCGGATGTTCGGAGGGCAGGCGGAGGGATGCTGGGCAGGCGGGACGTTCGGAGGGCGGGCAGAGGGCAGGATGTTCGGAGGTTGATTGCAGGGATGAGTGCTCGTGTCTGGTGACCCTTTAAACATGGCACCAACACTTCCTTCCATGTGAAGTGATGACACGGCCGTTGCCTCAACGCCCGCCTCCGGTCACTGAGTAGTCGGCCACCTCACCAGCAGGCCATTAATTGGCTGGTTGACACGCGAGCGCTAAGGGAACAGGAGTAGGAGCAGGAGGGCCGACACCACTCGCCTCTGGTTCCACCTTCCCTTTCCTGCCGAGTCCCATAAAATCCCGCCCTGCATTTATATAGCGCCTTTAATGTAGTAAAACATTCCAAGTCACTTCACAGGAGTGAAAGGAGTGCAACACAATTTGACAGCGATCCATTTGAGATATTTGGACTGGAGGCCAAAAGCTGGGCCCAAGAGGTAGATTTTAAGATGCGTCATCAAGGAGGAGGGAGAGGTGGAGAGGCAGAAAGGTTTAGTGAAGGAATTCAAGAATTTAGGGCCCAGGCACCAAAAGCCACAGCTGCCAATGGTGGAGTGATTAAAATTCCTGATGCTCAGAATTGGAGGAGAGCAGAGACCTCCGAGGGTTGTAGGACTGAAGGAGGTGACAGATAGGGAGGGGTGAGGCTATGGAGGGATTTGAAAACAAGGATAAGAATTTTAAAATTGGAACATTGCTGGAATGGGAGCCAATGTAGGACAGGGAGCAAAGTGCTGATGTGTGAATGGGACTTAGTGTGCGTTAGGATACGGGCAGCAGAATTTTGGATGAGTTCGAGTTTATGCAGAGAGGAAGATGGGAAGTCGTCTGGGGAGATTGGAATAATCAAGTCCAGAGATAACAAGGGCATAGTTGACGGTTTCAGCAGTAGATGGGTTGAAGCTGGGCAGAGACAGGCAATGTTACAAAATAGGCAGTCTTGGAGATGGCAGGTATATGTGGTCATAAGCTCATCTCTGGGTCCAAGTAGGATGCTGAGGCTGTGACATGTCTGGTTTAACCTCAGACGGTGGCCAGGGAGAGGAATGGAACAAGTGGTTAGGGAAAGGAGTTTGTGTCAGTGACCAAAGACAATGACTTTGGTCTTCCCAATGTTTAGTTGGAGGAAATTTCTTCTCCTCCAGGACTGGAAGTCAGACAAGCAACATGACAAATCAGACACTGGAAGGGTCGAAAAAGGTGGCAGTGAGGTAGAGCTGGGTGCCATCAGTGAACATGTGGAACCTGATTGGGCTGGATTTTAATCGTGTGCCGCGTTCTGCGGAGGTGTGCTTTGAACTCGGCCTTCCGACATGGAAGGACAGCCACAGAGCCCCGCGATATTGCGTGCGGGGGCTGATTTAAATAGATGGGGCGAAGCGGCTGCCCACGATGGGGTAGAGGGGGTGGTCGCCACGTCTTTGCAACGGCGTCTGGCACCACTGCGCAGGTGTCGGTGCCATTTTAAAAGGGCTTCAAGCTCTTCAGTAATATTTCTATATTTAAAGGTCCCGGTCTCCAGGAAATAACAGTAAGATTTCATTTCCACTCCAAATTCCATCTCCCATCCCCCAATGGCTAATTTATCTATAAATTTCCCTCTCCCCCCATAATTAACTTGTTTTGATCTCCTGAACTTCCCCCCTGAAATTTGTTCCCTTTGACCCACAACCCCTTCCCACCATCCCCACAGCCAATAAAAATTGGTTTCCCTGCTCCCCCACCCTTCCTGTTTTGAAAATTGTATTGCTTCCCCCTCCCCACCAGGTTCTCACCTCTGAACTCCGTATGGACGAGGGACGAATGGCGGCCGTAAAATCGACGAGGGATGGCTGCTGCCTGCAGGTAAGTTTATTAGCATATCATTTAGGGTCATTTTAATATGCAGATGAAGGGCTCGCCACCTGGTGGTGGTGGGGGGGGCCGCACTGAGGTCCCCCTGCCGCCGGTAATATGCGGCAGGCCCTTCTCGACGTCGCGGGTCGAGGCTGGCCTCTACTCGCAGATTTTTACCGGCCCTTCGCCACGGCCTGCAGCGTCAAGCGGCTGGTAGAATTCGACCCGATGTGTTTAGGGATGATGTTGCTGAGGGGCAACATGCAGATGAAAAATAGAAGGCAGCCAAGGATAGATCCTGGGGAGGCTTCAGAAGTAACGGTGTGGGAGCAGGAAGAAAAGACATTTGAGTTGATATTCTGGCTACAACTGGATAGATATTAAATGCTAGACTGTGGTTATATCATTTACATTCCTTGTAATTCACCAGATAGGTTTAGCTGTCTCAACATACTAACCCTAGCTCTCCCAGATCAATATACTTTGGTTTCTGTTGGAATATTAAAAAATCTTCAAATTAATATCACAATATAATCAAAAGCTTCAGTATCTTGGCTAACACTGTAATTGAGCATGATCTGGCAAAGGAAAATTCAGAATTGTAAATAACATCCTTTCCCAGCTTACAGTTGTGAACTTTGGGACTAATAAATGACTGCAGAAGATAATTTTAGATGATGCTGCAGATTTGCCCATCTGCTTTTAACTGAGTAGTGCAAAATTTGATTATGTTTATTCTAATTCTAATTATGCAGGGTAAAGAAGCTTTGCAAAATGTAAGAGTAACAAATTGTAAATACTACAGCCTAGATTTTCTGCTCAATTGTGGTGTTTGTTCAATATAGCTCCCCTGCTATCAGCAGAACAGACGCCAAAGACCTCAGAATTTTAAGCAAAAATTATGTTCACCAAGTTACTGCTATTAACTACATCAAGGAATATTTTCAAAGCAAAATTTTTTAATTTAAAATAATACATTTTAAAACGCTGCCCGATTGCACTGCTTCATGGCAGATTTTACATTCAGTGATATAAATATTGGCCAGGACACTGGGGATAACTCCCCTGATGTTTTTCAAAATAGTGTCATGGGATCTTTTACGTCCACCTGAGAGGGGCCGGAATTTTGTCTTGGCAACGAGGGTCTCGATCACCGGCAAAAGCGTTGGTGAGAGCCCTGCGCCATCTCCTCTGAGGAAGGCCCGCCAAATCTAGTGCCGATTAGGACAGCGGTGAGCCTGCCACAGGATCAAGGACCCTGGCAATGGAAATCCAACCTGCTGAGAGCTGCCAGCCAATCAGATGCCAGCAGCTCTTTATCTGTGCAGCGCCACCGCAAAAGCAGTGGTTGCTGCCGGTGAAGCACTTACCCAAGGCTCTGGAACCAGGTCACAGGTAAGTCACAGCAGGAGGGGTTTCGCACAATGGGGGTCGCGGGGGAGGGAGTTGCAGGGGGATCAGTAGCAAGGATGGGGGGGTGCTATCAGCAGGCCTGCCCCCCCTTTCTGATACTGGGCCCCTTGTTCAGGCACTCAGTGCCTAATAATGAGGGACTCCCCCTGCCTCCCTCAAACACCCCCCCCCCCCCCCGCCCCCCCCCAAAGCCACCCTGGAGCCAGCAAGCAACCTGCATGGGTTTGCTTGGGTGTTCCCCATGCGGTGACATGTCTGCCCGACACTGGGCTAATTACGGTGTTGACGGGATGAGGCCCTTAATTGGCCATTAATTGCCCACTTAAAGGCCTCAATTACCGAGGGTGGGAAGGCTGTTCACAGGCCTTCCAGTCCCAGACTTAATTTGGGTGGAGATGGGGTTCCCCCCTCCCCACTACCGTCCTACTTATATTTTTTTTTATTCGTTCAGGGGACGTTGGCATCATTGGCTATGCCAACATTTATTGCCCATCCCTAATTGCCCTTGAGCCATATTCTTGGACCGCTGCAGTCCTTGGGATTTAGATACACCCAAAGTGCTGTTAGGAAGGGAGTTCCAGGATTTTGACCCAGCGACAGTGAAGGAATGGCAGTATAGTTCCAAGTCAGGATGGTGTGTGACTTAAAGGGGAACTTCCAGGTGGTGGTGTTCTCATGCATCTGCTGCCCTTGTTCTTGTAGGTGGTAGAGGTCACGGGTTTGGAAGGTGCTGTCAAAGGAGCCTTGGTGAGTTGCTGCAGTGCATCTTGTAGATGGTACACACTGCTGCCACTGGAGGGAGTGAATGTTGAAGGTGGTGCCACTCAAGTGGGCTGCTTTGTCCGGATGGAGTGGGGCTTCTTGAGTGTTGTTGAAGCTGCACCCATACAGGCAAATGGAGAGGATTCCATCACACTCCTGACTTGTGCCTTGTAGATGATGGACAGGCTTTGCGGAATCAGGAGGTGTGTTACTCGCTGCAGAATTCCCAGCCTCTGACCTGCTCTTGTAGCCACAGCATTTATGTGGCTGGTCCAGTTCAGTTTCTAGTCAATGGTAACCCCCAGGATGTTGATGGTGGGGGATCCAGTGATGGTAATGCCATTGAAAGTCTAGGTGAGATGGTTAGACTCTCTCTTGTTGGAGATGGCCTGGCACTTGTGTGGCGCGAATGTTACTTGCCACTTATCAGTCCAAGCCTGGATGTTGTCCAGATCTTGCTGCATTATGGACACGGACTACTTCAGTATCTGAGGAGTCGCGAATGGTGCTAAACATTGCGCAATCATCAGCGAACATCCCCACTTCTGATCTTTTGATGGCGGTAAGGTCGTCGATGAAACAGCTGAAGATGGTTGGGCCTCGGACACTACCCTGAGGAACTCCTGCAGTGATGTCCTGGAACTGAGATGATTGGCCTGCAACAACAACAATCATCTTCCTTTGCCCTAGGTATGACTCCAACCAGTGGAGAGTTTTTCTCCTGATTCCCATTGGCTTGATGCCATCCTCGGTCAAATGCTGCTTTGATGTCAAGGGCAGTCACTCTCGCCTCACCTCTGGAACTTAGCTCTTTTGTCCATGCTCGGACCAAGGCTGTAAGAGATCAGGAGCTGAGTGGCCCTGGCAAAACCCAAACTGAGCTTCAGTGAGAAGGTTATTGCTGAGCAAGTGCTGCTTGATAGCACTGTTGATGACCCCTTTCATCATATATGCTCTCCCCGCCTCCAAAGCCAACGTGGGGGAGAGTGTAAAATTCCCCCTGTGGCCTCAGTTTAATGTCTCATCTAAAAGATGCCATCTCTGATAGCGCAGCACTCCCTCTGTACTGCACTGGAGTATCAGCCTTGAATTTTGTGCTCAAGTTCTGGACGGAGACTTGAATGCGGAACCTTGTGACTCAGAGGGGAGGATGCTATCAGCTGAGCCGCAACTGATATATTTGTGTTTTTACACATAAGACAGTTGAAAAAAAGGGGTATTAAAAATCATGAAGGATTTTGATAAACAAGGAGAAACTGTTTCCAGTGTTGAAAAGTTTGATAACCAGAGGACACATATTTAATGTAATTGCCGAATCAACCGGAGGAGACATGAGGAGAATTTATTTTTGCCCAGCGCATTGTTATGATCTGGAATGCATTTCCTGAAAGGGGCGTGGAAGCAGATTCAAAGATAACTTTCAAAAGAAAATTAAGGGAGAAATTTTGCAGGGCCAAAGGGAAAGGGCAGAGGAGTGAGATTAATTGGATAGCTTTTTCATAGATCTGGCACAGGCACAATGGGCCAAATGGCCTCCTTATGTAATGTGTCATTCTATGATTCTATCGTAAAAGTGTTGTGGTGATGCCTAGAATATAACATGACATGACTAATTGACTCTAATTGGACATCACCTAACGTTACACAACAGCTTCCCTACTGAACATTGAGTATTCCCAATTAAAAACCTTACAATAAATTGTGAGAAGAGAACATACTTCAAAGCGAGAAAAAGTAATTTTTCAAAGGATGTCAGCAAGGGATCTAGGCTGGATATTTTATGAAATGGATATTCGCTGCCCAAGCCATCAGACTAAATAGTTTGATACAAAAATAGAAAATACTGGAAATACTAAACTGATTTGGCAGCATCTGTGAACAGAGAAATAGAGTTACAGTGTCTTGTTACAACCAAGGTGGGAGGAGTGCACTGTCTTTTCTAGTTCCACTTCTGCACAGGTCACAACATATATTTAAATGTTTACCTAGTTACCTATACGGTCAATCATATACTCTATTCTTGATCCCAGAATAAAATACATCAACCAGGTTTCTTTAATGAACAACAGAATTATCAGTTTATTATAAAACAAGATATAACCAGTAACAAAGCAAAGCATGAACACAGATTGAAATATGAAAGTTCCCTTTTACCTTAGCCCTTCACATCTGCACGCGCACGCACACACACACACACACACACACACACACACACACACACACACACACACCAGTTAACTGGAAAAAATAGAGATTTTATTTTTAGAGCTCTGTTACAAAAACGACAAAAAAGAATACTTTGGCCAAATACTTGTTAATTCTTGAAGAAAAAAGAGAAGATATGGAAAGATGTCTTTTGTCCCTTTTTTGGTTTGGCGTCCCAAATACGTGTGGACGGCTGTCACTGGGATCTTTCTCTGGCACTGTCAAGGATTTATCCGGCAGGTTTTTCCAGAATCTCAGGAGAAATGTGGCAACAGGGGTTTCAAGCAGACCTTTCAGGACAAATGCAGCATTAATTTCTCTATTTCCTACATTTGCTTCTAAGAGCTTCTCAGAGAGATGAAAATGCTGGCAGGCTTTTCAAAGAGGTGGAAAAGGCTGAGCTGGGGCGACTGCTCTCTTGGCTTGTTTTTAAACTCTAACGCGCTGTCCTAAGAGAAACCAAAAACAATATCTCAAGAGTCAAGCCTCCTGACCCCTATAAATCATGTTCTGTCACTTCTCTGTAAACATCTCCCCCAAGGCAAAAAGCCCCTGCTGGGTATTTATCTGAAGACCGATGACTTCCAGTACGTGTCGTTTGCAAACAAGACCTCTCAGTCCTTTCAATGACCCCAGTGAAAAAAACATCCATAGAATCCTCTCCAGTTTTCCCAAATAAAATACAAGTCCTCAAAATTTAACAAACAATGGAAGTACTTTCACAATAATATGTCCACAGATGCTGCAGCATCCGCAGTACTTCGCTCTCAACAAAGTAGTGCGTTAAAATGGCACAGTAAAAGATTGATGAGTCACTGAAGTTACTTGAGAGTCCAGTGAGTAAACCATAAATTTACATGGGCCTGATTTCACGTTTAGTGGCAAAGCGATGGTGCTCACCACTGACCTTCAAGAAAGCTGTCCACTAATAACAAGTGATCTCTATGGCGTGGATTTCACCTGTCCTGACATCAGTTTGAATCTGGCCTAAGTAAAGGGGATCTCCAGGCATTCAGTAACCGTGATGCAACCAAGCAGGGTAAGCAACCAATCACATTGAAGTATTCCCACAGACCGAAAACCAGGAAGTAAAATGCACTGAAGTTTTCACTTTCAATTCAAATTGTATGGCGAGTGAAATAAATACTTGGGACATACACATGTGATTAAGGTAGAAGATGAAATATCATAAACAAATGTTAAAATTTAAAAGTGAATTTTATTATTATGGAGCAATTTGACATTCCACAAATATAAAATTTTTCAGGACCAGTAAGGCTATTCAGCAGTAATTATGAACTTGTATGTCATTAAAAAACAAATTATACCTCATTCAACAAGGTGTAACGTCATTACAAAACAAATTATACCTCATTCAACGAGGTGTAACTTTTTCAAGGGAGTTTACAGCGAGGGCAAGTTTTCGTCAGCTCTGTGATTGATTGCAATCTGGGGGGAATCCAACAGCGGACCCTATGGGGAAGCATAGAATCACTGACAACTGGATTTCCATGTTTATGTGCAGGCTGAGAAGTTGCTGTTAGTTTTAGAGAAGTAATGATGACGAATGCTGACAACAAAATCTGAGCCAAAGTGACCATGTATTTTGTATTCTCAGTACCCCGTGATATTTCAGTTCTTTGTTGGTCGACTTTTTTTGATTGGGGTAAAATGGCAGTATGTATTTGGTATGAGATACAGTGTTCAAATTTTGTTGCTTTGCACAAGCTTGTCACAGTACCTTAGATGAAACCTTTTAATTTAAATTTAACATACAATATCTTTTCCAAGAAAAAATATTTAAATGATGTAATTGATTGATGATTATTTAGATTTACAATAATATAATCTATGACCTATCTTGAATATCCGTAATCCATTAAAAGATTATATGCGCATTATAATGTGCCAATATTAGAACCTTCATATGTTAAACATTTCCTCTCATTTGATTTGCATCTCAAATCTTGTGGATGAAAATAGTAAATGCATTATGTAAAACAACTGTGAATTTACACAGGCTTAGATTAGAAAGTTTCCTAAGGCAATACAAAGAATCTTTAAATGTAGAAATTACATAAGGAGACAAGCAATAATATTTTTGATGTGTAAACATATTTTAATGCTCCATTGTAAAATGACATATTTTCAATTATTTTCAGTTGTCACTGTTGGTTACAGCTGAAGGATTCTCCTCTCATCATTTTTACTTAGTTGTCAAATTCAGAAATTTGAATCGTAACTGTTTCCTACCAAACTGTGGCTGTTTACCAACGTACCAGCTAAAAAGTTGCTAGCCACTGGGAGAATTGTTGTAAAACACTAGTAGTCCAGAGTACACTTTGTTCTTCAGCTTTGACAATGTTGCTCACTAAGTGCTTGTATTTAATGACATTAGTTTAAAGGAATACAAACTTCCATTTATTGAGGCTAACTTTAAAATAACTTCTTAAGTTTACAATTGTAAATATCACTGTTTAAAGAATTGTAAGCACATCACACATTTGAGATTCTTGATAAAGTAAAAGCCAGACATTACAGTGGCTTGTGACATGTGTTTTTTTTTTTCAGTTTTGAGTGCAGACCATTTACATAAACATTACAGGGAATATGGATGTACCCTAAAAGATTAACACATCTGAAGCAATCCAACAAACAAAAGGGGAAAAAAAACAGCAGTAAGTCTTCCCACCCTTCAGGTGAAAATTGTTGCTGAACGATAGCAGTGTCAAAGGAGATAACATGACATCCCTGCTGTGCTGTACCTAACTTGTCAGATTTAATAAAACAGTTGCTTGGACAATGCACACAGGATTCAACGTAAACTGCTTCCAAGTTCCCAGCTTAAGGCTAGGGCAAAAATACGTACGGCCATAATTAAATCCTGGTCTGTCAACTCCACGTGCCCACAAGGTTTCTGTTTGGAATGTAGGATTGCATCAAGTATCACATAGCCCCTAATTCGCAAGAAGCTTCCCTCCCTCCCCCACACCCCATTACATTGAATCTGCTTCAGCAAGGTGCCTGCAAATAGTCTGTAGAGCTAGAATTTTTGAAAAATAAAATGGACAGGGAATAGATTTTGTACATGTCCTTATATGTAACTACAACATTTCTGTTGAGTAGAAGCAAGCAAAAGTTGAATGTGCAATAGTGATCATCCACAGCATTACGCTGATGTGAATCTCTGGACTGCCAACAGATGAACTGTTTGGAGATGTCTGTTCTTTGGATTGTACAGCAGCAATCTCCTTATCATTTGAAGTAGAGATCTGTGTCTGAAAACATTTAAAATTCCATTAGCAAATTCTGTCACTGAGCACATAAGGGAAGAACTTCCTAGGTTTGCACCCGAGTACACTGGTTTGCCTGGAGAAGTCAGCAGGCCAGAGAGAACATCTGCAAAGGAACTTGCTTGGTTTCCTTTCCAGTGCACCTTGGTGCAGACCAATGGGGATTTCCCCTGTGACTTACATAAAGTTAGCTTAATGTGAAATTAATTAAACTATTGCATTTAGTGTTATTTTAGCATCTGCAATTTTGAAATTATGCCCTGTATAGCCAAATCCAGGGCATTATTACACATCAAAAAGAGCAGAGGTCATTATACCAACCCCTCGGGAACACTATTGCATGCTTTCCTCCAGTCTGAAAATCAACCATTCAACGCTATTCTCTGCTTTCTGACCTTGGTCAATTTGCAGCCACTGTCGCTTTAATCCTATGGGCTTTAATTTTTCTAACAAGTCTATTATGTTGTACTTTATTAAATGCCTTTTGAAAGTCCATATGTATAACAGAAACCACACTACCCTTATCAACCCTTTCCGTTATTTCATCAAAGAACTTGATCAAGTTAGTCAAACATGATTTGCCTCTAACAAATCTGTGCTAACTTTCCTTTATTATCCCATACTTTTCCAAATGCCAATTAATAGTAACAATAAAAAAAGATTGTTTTTCACAAGTTTAAGTAGAACATGAGATGTGAACCATTGGGTCAAGATTTTGACTACCTTTCAAATTACTAGGTTTTGTTTTGGTGAGTTTTGGCAGTTTTCAGCTCAGGTTTGAAGAGGGGATGCTCTAATGCAGCAGAATGCTCCACCTAAGTTGGTGAACAAGGAAGAGGCAGAACTGCCATGAATTGTCCCACTTACAGTCAATTACTGATCACCTTTGAGGATGGTTTTTGAAAAGTCCCTGGGCTACATTATCCAATCCTCCTCCTTATGGAGGGAGGGAAGAGCCAGAATCCATCATTAACAAAATGTAGGGAAAAATTCACAAATTGTAAATAATCCTCTTGGAAATGCATACTGTTCACACGCACAATAAATGCATCCTCTATACACCAGGAGCCTGAAAATCCTGAAGCTGGAGAGCAGGAGCATCACCCATGAGGATGAGGGAGAAAGTAGGTCATGATTTGGTTCTGTCAGATTTTCATGCCATGCACTATGAATGGGCACATCCCCTGCCCACACTGTTGATGCCAATGGTCTGAAGGACCTTCCAGGCTGCCCCACATTTTAATCGATGGAGCAGAACTCCCAGAATTTCAAACCCTCAAGGATTTAACCCAAAAGTTTGTATTCCATATGGGAAAGTCTTTGATTTTAAAAATGTTTGTTTGAATATCCCTGTATGATTCTCATGCTATTCTGTATGGGCTGATATCCTTATGAAAATATGATTTTAAAATTGGAATTATTCTCATTCAGGTAAGGAAAACTCAGAGTTACTTCATTAAAAATTATAGACAGTGTGGGTGGTTAACAGGTTATTCAAATTAACCTATGATTACAAGACTAGAGGACATGAATATAACATTGACAAACCTCAAATGAGATTCGGAATTAAAGAACATTTTTCCCACAGTGCAGTTGGTAACAGAAGATAATATCTCATCAATTCTACTTAAGACAATATGATTAACTTCCTTAACAAGCAGCTAGAGATACATCTGATTACAAACAGGATTGAAAGTTGTAGATGATAAAAATATTCTATGGAGCACTGTGGTTCAGGTCTTTTGCAAGAAAATCATCAGTGGAATGCAACAGGTTGCAATGAATAATAAGTAAGAAGTCTTAAGTTATTCCCATGATTGTCTTGGGATGAGCAAGAAATTGGAAACACATGATGAAATAAGGCATTGGAATGTGGCGTTGTTCATATTCAAAATCATTGGGGTAATTGGGTAATTTTAACTCCCCAAAAACAGTTGGTTGGGGGGTTGGTGGGGGGGTGGGGGGGGGGAAAGAGTGTGGTGCAGGTGGTGAGTCGGGGAGATAAAAAATTTTAAAAATGGAAACCGGTCCGCCTTCAACCCACTTCCAGGTTTAACAGAGGTGGGGTGGAGGGTGTGCATAACTAATTTGGTTTCCGGGGCGTGTCTCTCATTTAAATGTTTTAATGAGGCTGCGTGCCTACAATTTTATCTGTGTTTCAGGTTTAATGCTAATCAGCTGCGCTTCCCAGGCCTCAAAAAACCCAACAGCTGAAGGGAGGTGAGAACAATTGGATCAAACAGGTAAGTGTTTTTCCAGTGCTTGTGGGCCATGCGGATCAGGAGTGCTTCCCCCACAGGCCCATCGAGCTACCCTGTTAACTTCCTCGCTATTGGATCTCCCTCTGCCATCAGACTATCCCGCCTGCTGCATTCTACAAAACCCAACATACCCCTCCAGCCTCTGCGATATATCTGACCTCCAACCTACCTCTCAAGGGCTCCTCCAAGACCCATTGTCCATCCCGATCCACAAGATCTCTCCCTCCCTCTCACCTCCCTCTCTGCTCCCCAGCTGCAGCCTGGTGCCAAAGGCCAAGTGCCCAACATCCAGTCAGATAGTCTTTCAATATGGTTGGTTCCGGCCAGGAAACAGAGTCCAAAAATGTTAATCAAGTCCTGGCGTTAAATTTGGCAGGACCCCCTGGAAACCTGAAAGATCGGACATCCCCAACCACTACACATTCTTCACACCACCACCAGCTGCCCCCACCCCCCCCCCCCCCCCACTCCCTCCGCTGTTGCCTCCCTGCCTTCTCCTAAATATCGGGGCCATGTAATTTATTTTGAAAGGACAGGGGCATCCTTTAATTATTTGGGTCACATCATATTTAACTTATGTTTTGAATCGAATAATAGTCAAAAATCCTCTGCCCTGCTCTCTGCCTAAGTAAGGAGCAGGCCACTGATGACTTCTGCTCTTGATCCAACAGGAGTATCTGGGAGCAGAGCCAGTCCTCATCATTTTCATGCCAGCATCAGGTGCCCATGCCACCATGGGTACATCTTGGGTAGCTGCCAGTGAAGAGGAATGGGAAATATGGCACCAGATGGCAGCTTGGGTGGGACTGGTGATGGCCGTGCCAGGAGTCCAGCAGCAAAGCTTATTGGCGCTCTAGATAGAGAAGTCAATCTAGGCAGTAGCTTCCACCCTTTTGAGTGACTTCCAGACCATGACCCCAGCCTGGAGATCCCAGTGGACTCTTCATCTGCCCCTTAGCAGCCTTATATGCCCCAATTTCTTAATCTTAATAACTTAAATCATCATTATGCCAATTAGCTTAAAATCATGATGCCAACCTAGACATCATTACCAATAGATAAAGTTCTAGTATCTTATAGTACTAGTAACATTCACTGCTTTGAGCAAAAAATGAGCATCTGGGTGATCAGTGTGCAAATTGTTTTGAATATGGTTAGGAAATATTCAGTTTTTTCTATCTCTAAGAACCATGGGAATTCCTGCAGTTCCAAAACTCAATAACTCGAGCAAAAGTGAATTTACTTGTACCCATCTGATTTGGGCAACAACTGAAACTATTACTTGGTATCCAGAAGAGAAGGCAGTTGTCAACAGTAAGAAAGTAAGATATATGCTGTAAGTGTTACTGAAAAGCAAATTTTTGTATCCAAAGAAAACTACAATATTTTTAGAAAGTCTCTTTGAAACATTTAATGGTTGCAGAATAATGAGCAAATTGCAACTGATGGTCTGATATGCAAAAGTGTGTGTGGTGATTTTAGAGGTATCTTAGACACAACATTCTCCAATATATGCAATTTAGAAGGCCATTATCACAAAATTTTCCTTTGAGATAGGTGAATAGCTTCTCCTTTTGGGAGTGCTGACAATTAAGCTAATTTCATTTTTGAGAGATAAATGGACTTGCCTTTCGAAGGGAACATTATTATAGAAGTAAGTAGTACACTGCCCCTAGATACCCAACATATTTTTTAAAATATAAATCCACGTTCTAGTTAAATAGTTTATTTACAGACTACTTTATTGGACTCAACACTCACCCATTTAATGCAGTGTATGAGCTGAAGTGATATAAGTCAAGGGTAAACTTTTACAGCAGGCCCACTTCCATATTATGTGCTTATTTAACTAATGAATAATTTTAATAATTATTGGAGTCAGCACTTACCATTTCTTTTACTTAAGTTTAAATTACATTTTCCTAAAACATTTACAAAAACAGTATAAAACTCTTTCATATGCCTGTGAATTACTTTTGAATTAAATCCAAGCATTATATATGATTCAAGTTATTCAAAGTTCAGATGATAAAGATTATTGTGCTTAAAAATAAGTCCATAATGAGCTATTATGAATTGACTTATTAAACGCTTACCTCTGTAATACAAAGTTCCTGGTTTACTGTCACATTGGCATGTAGTCTCTGTGCCTGAGTACAAAAGATATGTAAATATTAGAATATTACAGGTACACAAATTCTAATGTGGACTGAAATGAGAGGGACAGTGTAATGGTTTAAAGCAGGGAAAGACTTAGACATTGATTGTGGGTTGCAGGGCAGTGATGACGTTAAAACCAGAGGAGCCTCTAGCCCACTGAAATTGGAGGGGGCTCCTGAAGCTGGCTATTAAATAAACAGGGGAGCTCAAGCCGATAATGGAAGAGTAAGATATCAGTGAGGTCCACAATCTGGCTATTAAAGGATGCCATGTGAAGGAGAGTGAGACACTCTGATCAGCAAATGATTATAGGCTGGAAATCCCTGGGGTTTTGCTCCGCTGACAGAAGTACTGAAGGGCGGTATCTATGTCTGCCTGATGCCTTCAGAAGCTCTATGGTCAGCTAATTTAAATAATGCTGGCAGGACAAGGGCGACATCCCACCAGAGGGAGGGCAGATACACAGGGGATCCCTGTAAATGAATAAAGGGGTGGAGCAAAAGCATTACCTCTGTAACTGGAGGGCTTCATGCAGTCAATGGGCTGAGCAGGCTCTTGGAAGAGGAAGAAAACTGGCTGGTTGTAAAAAAGATAAGCTTCTAATTTTTCTGATGCTGATGTGTAAGTGCTGCTAGCACAAATTTGGTCCTGAAAAAGTGAAGGCTTTATCACTGTTGCTAACTTATCAGACTGCTTATCCAACATTCAGTCCTGGATGAGCAGTAATTTCCTCTAATTAGATACTGGGAAGACTGAAATCATTGTTTACAGTGCCCGCTCCAAACCCGATTCCCTACCTATCGACTCCAACACTCTCCCTGGCAACTGTCTGAGATTAAGCCAGTCTGTTTGCAACCTTGGTGTTACATTTGACCCTGAAATGAGCTTCCGATCTCATATCTGTGCCATCGCTAATAAACTGCCTATTTCTACCTCCGTAACCGACTTCGCCCCTGTCTCAGCCCATCTGCTGCTGAACCCCTCATTTATGCTGTTGTCACCTCTAGACTTGACATTCCAACATATTCCTGGCTGGTTTCCAACATTCTATTCTCCATAAACTTGAGGTTATCCAAAACGCTGCTTCACGTGTCTTAACTCGCACCAAGTCCCGTTCACCTATCACCCCTGTGTGCAGAAAGAGCTCTGGGGTTCCCTTTCAGGTTTCACCTGGTCTTACTGTAACAGGGTTTAATTTTAAACACACCGTATTTTTAGCTCCCCTTTGGTGAATCCTTGTTCACCACTTTCCAATTATAAGGCAAAGAAACCAGCACACACACAGATTTTCTTAGGTTTAAAGAAGAAAGATTGACATTTATTAAACTTAAACTCTAATTCGGTTAAAGTCTATGGATACATGATGTGCCCATGCTAGCATGCATACGCAACACACACATGCAAATAGGGACAGGAAAGAGCAGAAGAAAACAATAATTTGAAAGGTTTGAGGCAATATCTGACGAGTTTTTGTTACGGGTCTTCGTGCTCAATGTATAATCCTTGATTGTAAATAGATCTTGTTTTTCGTTGGGGCCCAGTATTCTTCTTAAATCTTGGTCGCTGTAGGAGACTTTTCAGTCTTGGGGTTTTTGTGTCTTCAGTGGGTTTTTGGAGTTCTGTGAGAAAGAGATGGGAGCAGACAGACAGGCAGGCGGTCTTCTTCAGTCCAGGAGCCTACTGCTTTCTGCCTCTCAGTTCAAAACTGCACAATTCAGAAAAAAAACCCAGAATGCCAAGTAGGTTAGTTATGCAACCAACTGGTTTGACCGTGTCTGTTTGGGGATTGTATTGGAGCAGGGGATAGCTCCTTTGTTTCAAGTATTGTCTGTTAATATGTAAATGTGTCTTTCCAAACAGGGGCCTGGCAACCCCTTGTCACAGGCCTTTTCTTCTTCTCAGCAACAATTTGAAATTTAATGTCCATGTGGCAAAATTAATGTGCCTCATTCTTGTCAGCTGGGGGCCTGCATGACAGCGCACTGACCTACATTGGCTCCTGGTCAAGCAACGTCTTAATTAAAAAATTCTCATCCTTGTTTTCAAATCCCTCCATGACCTCACTCCTCCCTGTGTCTTCCAGCCTCACAACCCTCCAAGATAACTGCACTCCTCTAATTCTGGCCTCTTGTGCATCCCTGATTTTGATCACTCCACCAATGCTGACCGTGCCAACAGTTGCATAAGCCCCAAGCTCTGGAATACCTTCCCCACACCTCTCTGCCTCTCCACCTCACTTTCCTCTTTCAAGACACTCCTTAAAACCTACCTCTTTAACCAAGCTTTTAGTCATCTGACCTAATATCGCGTTTTGTGACTCAGTGTCATATTTTGTTTTATAATGCCCCTGTGAAGTGCCTTGACACATTTTATCATTTTAAAGGTGCCATATAAATATAAGTTGTTGTTTTTGTTGGGGATATTGGATTGGCTGACCTTTATACACCTCTCCTAAGTTTCCTTCCTGTCGACTTCAGTTGAACCATTCATAGGGAGAGGTGAAGAATGGGTCACTAATTCATTATTGTCTGTTTTGCACAATTGCCAAGACTTAAAATTACCCCCCTCTGAATGGAGGACTGCAGATTTTGGGGGCATTATCTTGAGAGACCGTTGTCAATCAGATTGCAAATTACGCAAGGCTGTATCTCAGCGGGATTAAAGGAAATTCAGTGACTCTCTCCCAAAGGTGTAAGGATCTTTCTGATTCTGTGAGATTCGTTCTCCCACTCACCGCTGACAATCAGAAACCTGTACAATACCAGTGGAGAAGCTGGTGTGCATGCTTCAGAGGCAGTGACCCCCTCATGGAAGCTGCAAAGAAACGCACTTTATCATTTCCAACCAAGCCTTCATCTTTTTGGGACTAAGCTGCCAAGGAACCTATGATAAACATCAACATGTCCCGTATCCATTACAATTCTTAGGGGCCGGACAACGGGAACATGAGCGTAGTGGTTATGTTACTGGACTAGTAATCCAGAAGCTGGACTAATGCCCAGAGACATGAGTTCAAATCCCACCAAGGCAGCAGATGGAAATTAAATTCAATTAATTAATAAATCTGGAATAAGGAGCTAGGGCTGAATTTTACGCTGCCCCAGCAGGTCGGATGGTGGCGTGGGGGTGGCGTAAAATTGAGCGGGAGGCTCCAGGAGGGCTACACACTTCGCTCTCGCTTCCCAACCCACCCTCGGGGACCCAAAACAACCCCCCCCACCCCTCCGCCCAAACGACCACTCCAGCCTCACCAGGGAAGGACCAATCTTGCTGGTGAGGCAAGCCCAACTTACCTCGTCTCCTGGCTCCATCTGGTCGGCTGGGCTGCAGTCCCAGCAGGGACCACCAATCCCGGTGGCGCTGCTGGGACTAAGAGCTGCCGCCCAATGATTGGCCGGTAGCTCAGTGAGGCGGGACTTTCTCCCTCAAGTGGGTGTAAGTCCCGCTTCGGGACAATTAAAGCCTGGGGATCCGTAAAATGTGGGACGGATCCCCGGGCCAGTCAGAAGTGGGTTCACCACTGACTTTTATGTCAGTGGCGAATTCCCGTCCGCCTAAGGTAAAATCCAGCCCCTAGTCTCAGTAATAGTAACCATGAAACTACCGGATTGTCATTAAAAACTCACCTGGTTCACGAATGTCTTTCAGGTAAGGAAATCTGTTGTCCTTACCTGATCTAACCTACATGTGACTCCAGACCCACAGCAATGTGGTTGACTCTTAAATGTCCTCTGAAATAGCCTAGAATGCCACTCAGTTGTATAAAAGCACTACAGAAAAGTTGAAAAAGAATAAAACTCGAGGGACTACCCAGCATTGACCTAGGCACTGGAAACGAGAAAGGCATAACCTGCCCTGTCAACCCTGAAAAGTCCTCCTCATTAACATCTGGAGACTTGTGCCAAAATTGGGAGAGCTGTCCCACAGACAAGTCAAGCAACAGCCTGTCATACTCACTGAATCATACCTTACAGCCAATGTCCCACTGTCAGGACAGACTCAGCAGAAGTGAGGGCACATTGTTCATACAATTGAGAGGGTGTTGCCCTTGGAGCCCTCAACGTTGACTCTGGACCCCATGAAGGTGGGGTAGTGGTAATGTCACTGGACTAGTAATCCAGAGACCCAAGCAAATGCTCTGGGGACATGGGTTCGAATCCCACCACGGCAAATGGTGAAATTTGAATTCAATTAATAAATCTGGAATTAAAAGCTGTTCTAATGGTGACCATGAAACCATTGTCGATTGTTGTAAAACTCCATCTGGTTCACTAATGTCCTTTAGGGAAGGAAAGCTGCTGTCCTTACCTGGTCTGGCCTACACATGACTCCAGACCTGCAGCAATGTGATTGGCTTGCGAGGCCATTTTAGAGTCATTCAGTTCAAGGGCAATTAGGGATGAGCATTAAACGCTGGCCTAGTCTGCAACGCCTACATTCCATGAACACATTTTTAAAAAAAGCTCGCTTGATCAGCACCCCATCCACCACCTTACACATTCATTCCCTCCACCACCGTTTCACAGTGGCAGCAGTGTGTACCACCTACAAGATGCACTGCAGCAACTCCCCAAGCCTCCTTCAGCAGTACCTTCCAAACCTTAAATCTCTACCACCTGGAAGGACAAGGGCAGCAGACGCATGGGAGAATCACCACCTGCAAGTTCCCCTCCAAGCCACATCGCCGTTCCTTCACTATCACCTGGTCAAAAACCTAGAATTCCCTTCTTAACAGCACTGTGGCTGTTCCTGCACCAGCTGGCATACAGTGGTTCAAGGCAGCGGGTGGTTCACCACCACCTTCTCAAGGTCAATTAGGGATGGGCAACAAATGCTGGCCCTGCCAGCGATGCTCACATCCCATGAACAAATTAAAAAAAAGAGAAGGGGCACTTCCATCCCAAGGTGCTCAGAATATTTTGCAGCAGCTCAGGCTCTCAGGTGGCTTGTAGAATAAGTGTTAGAACAGGACATAGAAAAAATCATGCAGTCACAGGAAATGGGCATGGTAACAAAACCAAATGATAGTTTTTCTAAATGGTTGTAATAAATCACTGGAATATTGGATGTAAGACTGCTTGGTGTTTGGTTCTCTCGTATGACAATGTGCTGATTTTATAGCTCAGTATTAGAACCTTACTGTGCGGAGTGAAAATTTTACATAGATCATTGAGAGTTTGGTTAGAGGAGACAGAGCTTTGATGAGCTGAGTCTTCTAAATAATAGTGCTCCATTCATCTGTAAAAATGTGCTGAATGAGTCTGTCTGTCAGATGTCTTCTGGCCATTGTCACTGCACAAGCTTCCTCTTCTTCAGGGGGCAGAGCTTACAGCATCAGCATTGTCTTCTTGTGTCTTTCTGACAACCTCTCAGACATCTACAATCTGCCCATTCCTGGTTACAATGTTGTGAAGATTACAGTATGCTGCCACAAATCGGGGGACTGGGCTGGACGAATACTGCAAGGCATGCCCAGATCATGCAGAAGCTGGAACATTTCTTTGAGCACCCCAATAGCTTGCTCTATTCTTATCCTTGTATTTGTGT
Organism: Heterodontus francisci; assembly: GCF_036365525.1. Classification (NCBI taxonomy): domain Eukaryota; kingdom Metazoa; phylum Chordata; class Chondrichthyes; order Heterodontiformes; family Heterodontidae; genus Heterodontus; species Heterodontus francisci. The sequence continues at coordinate 66,440,281 of NC_090390.1, forward strand.
ATGTTTTATTGTTGTGCTCCTCTGCTGCACTAGTGATAATATGGAGGTGTCATGAACCATGAGAATAGTGGGTATCCCATCATCCAGCAGCCATCCTGGTCTTTGCCCTTGCTGTTGAAGTAGAGCTGAGACACTGGACTGACAAAGCATAAAAATACCATGACACCTCCCAAAATGTTATGAACCCATGAGCAGGAACCTTCGAGCCTGTCTCTCTATTTAATTATATAATAACCGACTTGTACCTCAACTCCATTTACCCACCACCGGTCCATATTCCTTGATACTCTTACCGAATAAAAATCTGTTGATCTCAGTCTTAAATTCCAATTGACCCAGCATCCACATTCTTTCAAAGGTGGCTTAATCAGACTATGATTACATTTGGCCAGTAAGGTAATTGGCTGACATGTTACTTTTGGTTGGCTGAGTAATGTCACCAGCCAAGGAACTAATGTGTAATATTTCCCCTAATTTTCTCCTCCCTGAAGACACCAAATCTGGCTGGGGTAAAGTTTCATAGGAATTAGCAACCCATCCTTCACACATGTATAAGCCTATATCTAATATGAACAGGCTATTTAAACATGGAAGGGATAGCACAGCGGTAAATCAGATGGATAACCACACAGTTCGAATATCACAATTATTGATGCGTTAACACTTGTTAGATGGCTTTCTGAGATACTGGGTTGCACTTTTCAGCGGTCGTCAGGACCATGAGTCCCGACCCTGATGGTGTCCGAGTCCCGCCTGCTTACCTCTGGCAGGCTGCCTCCAATGAGCTGGCGGCCTCAGCACAAGGCAGGCACAAAGCATATCCCTGGGAATGTCCCCCAGAGGTGGGACTGCAACGGGGAGTCGTCCCGATGTGGCTCCCCCCATTTTCCTGCCCACACCCCCCCAGCCCCCCACCTCCAACCCCGTCTCCACAGGGCTGGGAAGATTCAGCCCATTAACTGCTGTGTGCAATGTTTCTGCTGGCTTTGCTTTCTACCATCAGCCCAACTTTTTACTCGGAAATTTCTAAAATGTCAATCACTCTCCAAAAATTGTTTTTTTTTACATATAGATATACTCTTCTGCTCCCATTTATTCCTGTGCTTTATAATGTAGAAGTGTTATGAAGCTTTATTAATGAAACTTTATAAAAACGAAAGATAAACATTAGAACGCAAGCCACGTTCCCAATTGTTCTACGCTTGGCATATCCAGTTTCAGACTTGATAAAAGGTGAGATCTTTCATTTCGGGGGTATGCCAATGCAGCTAGCTTATGCTGAAAATACATCAGGAGTTGTTAGTCTGTTTCTTAGGGGGAAAAATTAAACAACAATTTGGGTGTGAAATTAACACTGGGGGAATCAATTTTTCGTTTCAAACTACCACACCTAATCTGCCCCAGAAGTGGATTGTGCAACATTTAGTTATGCAGGACTCCCGATTAAAGCAGTCATTGGATGCTTGCATATGCAAATTAGGGTCCTAATGCCAATTGTCGGATGTCAATTGAAATTGGCGGACTTTATGCTACATTGAGTTGCTCCGAAGCAGCTGTCTTTAATGGGACCAAAAAAATACTGCAGGCTGCTGCAAGCCCGGTGCCACCCCTCCCACTGCTGACCTGGATTTGCCTCCACTCTACCAGAATCTACCTGTTGTCCAACCTGGTGTCAAAGCCGTGTAAAATAGGGCCAGGCCTTCACTGGTGAACTGAATCTGGCCAACCCATTGGTGTCTGCATTTCACCAGTTCAATACAAATGAGGCCCAAGGCCTAATTCAAATCACACTGCCCGGAAGAAAATAACTCTTCACCCTATATCAAGCTATTTTTCTCAAACTGGGAGTGTGTCCTAAACTCACAACACTTAGCATAGCAATGGAGTTGAGCAGTTAGTAACCTGCCATTAACATACACTCTGAATTTAATTAGTTTTCTAAATTCCCTCTAGTGAGTGACAGCAAAATTTTCTAAGTACGCTTTATCATAGAACAGTTCAGCACAGAATGAGGCCATTTGGTCCATTAATTTGTGCTGGCTCTTTCAAAGAGCAATCCAGTTAGTCCCACTCCCTCACTCTTGTCCCATAACCATGCAATTTTTTTCTCCTTTAAGTATTTAATTAATTTCTTTTTGAAAGCTACGATTGAATCTGTTTCCGCCACCCTATCAGGCAGTGCCTTCCAAATCCTAACCACTCATTGCGTAAAAATGTTTTTCCCCATGTCGCCGCTGATTCTTTTGCCAAGTGCCTTAAATGTGTGCCCTCTGCTGCCAGTGGAAACATTTCCTGCCTATTTACTTTTTCCATAACAGGTCATGATTCTGAACACCTCTCGCAAATCTTCTGTTAACCTTCTCTGCTCTAGGACAGCAACCCCAACTTCTCCAGTCTCTCCACATAACTGTAGTCCCTCATTCCTGCAGCACCCTCTCTAAAGCTTTGACAACCTTCCTAAAGTGTGGTGTCCAGAATCGGGCACAATGCTACAGCTGGGGACAAACTAATGTTTTACATAAGTTTACCATAACATCTTGGTTTTTGTACTCTCTGCCTCTATTTATAAAGCCCAGGATCCCATATGCAACAAAAGAAACAACTCGAATTTATGTTGCGCCTTTTATAACCCAAGGATGATCCAAAGTGTTTCACAGACAATGGAGTATTTTTCAAGTGTTGTGACTCTGTAATGCAAGATAAATGCAGCAGCCAATTTGCACACCACAAGATTCCCACAAACAGCAAAGAGATTAATGATCAGAAAATTTGTTTTACTGATGTTGTTTGAGGGATAAATATTGGCCAGAACACCAGGAGAACTCCCATGCTCACCATCAAATAGTGCAAAAGAATCTTTTATGTCTAATTGAGAGGTCAGACGGTGCATCAGCTGAACATCTCATCCAAAAGACACCACCACCAACAGCACAGCAATCCATCAGTATTACACCGACGTGTCAGCCGAGATTAAATCCTGAAGCCTCCAGTGTCGCCCAAGTATCTATCCTTGGCCTCCCTCCTCCCCTCCTATTTCTCATCTGTATGCTGGCCCTCGGCAACATCATGCAAAAACACATCAGGTTCCACATATTCACTGACAACACCCAGCTTTACCTGACCACCACTCCTCTTGACCTCTCCACTGTCTCTAAATTGTCAGACTGCTTGTCTGACATCCCATACTAGATGAGCAGAAATTTCCTCCAGCTAAACATTTGGAAGACCAAGCCATCGTCTTCAGTACTCGACATTAACTTTGTTCCCTAGCCACAGACTCCATCTTCTCCCTGACAAATATCTGAGGCTGAAGCAGACCACTCACAACTTTTGTGTCATATTTGACTCCAAGATGAGCTTGCACCCACATGTCCGTACCATCACTAAGACCACCTATTTCCACCTTTGTAACATCACTTGACTCTGCACCTGGCTCAGCTCATCTGCTGATGAAACCCTCATCCATGCCTTTGTTATCTCTAAACTTGACTATTTCAATCTCTCCTGGCCAGCCTCCCATCTTCTACCCTGCATAAATTTAAGCTCATCCAAAACGCTGCTGCCTGTATCCTAACTCGCATTAAGTCCCATTCACCCATCACTCCTGTGCTTGATGACCTACATTGGCTCCCAGTCTGGCAACACCTCCATTTTAAACTTCTCATCCTTGTTTTCAAATCCCTCCATGGCCTCGCCCCTCTTTCTCTGTAATCTTCTCCAGCTCTATAACCCTCAGATATCTGCGCTCCTCCAATACTGGCCTCTTGAGAACCCCTGAGTTTAATCGCTCCACCATTGGCGGTCATGCCTTCAGCCCCCCAGGCCCTAAGCTTTGGAATTTCCTCTCTAAACTTCCCTGTCTTTCTACTTCTCTGTCCTCCTTTAAGATGCCCCTTAAAACCTACCTCTTCGTCACCTGCCCTAATATCTCCTTATGTGGTGCAGTATCAAATTTTGTTTAATAAATATATGAGAGTTGTTGTCGTTGTTGTTGGAGCCCAAGACCTTTTGGCTACTACTGAGTGAAGACTGCTATTTTGAGATTAATATCTTGAGATGCACTGTATTTACAAAATCCTGTTCTTGGTTTTGTTATCATTGCACCTCTTTGCCTCTGCTTTTTCATTCTGTCTAGTCACTGTAAAGAGACTGGGAGGTGGTTCCATTGTGACTAATTTGCTACACAATTAAGATTAGTCATAATATTCTTAATAATTGTTTCACATGTAGAGAGAGCCAGATGGAGCGAGCACAGAAAGTGCTGGACAACTGGGCAATTTTACTAGATCAAGCTCTCATTGTTTGAAGTGATCATACAACCATTTTCAGCTGCCGTTCAATGGAAAACAACTGATTGTTGGAGTTCTGCCATAAATCACCACAACAAGTCCCAACATCTTAACACTATTCTTTGCTTGCAAAATAAGTTGTTTCATAAATGGAGGGAACGAAGCCACATGGGTCGCAGGCCCTACAATTGCAAGCATTTGAGTACCTTTGATGAGGCCATGTTAAACTTTATTGGCAATGATAACAGAGGATGTGGGGTATTTGAGGTTAGAGGCTAGTACCATTTTCCTCTTGCTCTCTTTTTCACCTCCTTCATTCACTAACACAGATATGCAATCAAGCACAAAACCTTCACACAGGGTATATTACCATCTGAGCACTGTGTGAATGGATATCTTGAAGGCAAACTTGGAATATGTTCAAGTTCAGTTCTTGCAGGTCTGAAAAAACAGGCAATCAGCAGAGCCAGACAACAAGTCAGCAACTTACTTACTTCTTTGACTTGAGAAACAGTAGAATTGGATAGAAAAAACTCACACTGTCTATTCCTTGTCTGATGGGAACAGCCCCTAATATTCTCTTATATAACCAATATTCTTTTGTTTGATGGATGGTGAAGACGGGGTGGTTGCATGAAGTCGGCTTGATAAGGGTTACCCCAATTGTTCTTTCAAGGCACCCTCCCTGGGACAACAGCACAGCATACAGTCATAGAGTTATACAGCACAGAAACTGGCCCTTTGGCCCATCGTGTCCGTGCCGGCCATCAAGCACCTAACTATTCTAATCCCATTTTCCAGCACTTCGCCTGAAGCCTTGTATGCTATGACGTTTCAAGTGCTCATCTAAACACTTCTTAAATGTTGTGAAGGTTCCTGCCTCTACCACCTCTTCAGGCAGTGCGCTCCAGATTCCAACCACCCTCTGGGTGAAAACATTTTTTCTCAAATCCCCTCTAGACCTCCTGCCCCTTACCTTAAATCTATGCCCCTTGGTTATTGACCCCTCCACCAAGGGAAAAAGTTTCTTCCTATCTAACCTATAAATGCCCCTCATAATTTTGTATACCTCAATCATATGCCCCCTCAGCCTTCTCTGTTCTAAGGAAAACAACCCTAGCCTTTTCAGTCTCTCTTCATAGCTGAAATGCTCCAGCCCAGGCAACATCCTGGTAAATCTCCTCTGAACCCTCTCCAGTGCAATCACATCCTTCCTATAGTGTGGTACCCAGAACTGTACACAGTATTCCAGCTGTGGCCTAACTAGCGTTTTATGCAGCTCCATCTAACCTCCCTGCTCTTATATTCTATGCCTCGGCTGATGAAGGCAAGTATCCCATATGCCCTCCCAACCACCTTATCTACCTGTGCTGCTGCCTTCAGTGATCTATGGACAAGTATACCAAGATCCCTTCTGTTCTTCCTAGGGTCCTACCATCCATTGTATAGTCCCTTGCCTTGTTAGTCCTCCCAAAATGCATCACCTCACACTTCTCAGGATTAAATTCTATTTGCCACTGCTCTGCCCATCTTACCAGCCCATCTATATCGTGCTGTAATCTAAGGCTTTCCTCCTCACTATTTACGACACCACCAATTTTTGTGTCATCTGCAAACTTACTTATCATAACTCCTATATTCATGTCTAAATCATTAATGTACACTACAAACAGCAAGTGTCCCAGCACCCATCCCTGCGGTACACCACTGGTCACAGGCTTCCACTCGCAAAAACAACCTTCGCCCATCACCCTCTGCCTCCTGCCACTAAGCCAATTTTGGATCCACTTTGCCAAATTGCCCTGGATCCCATGGGCTCTTATCTTCTTAATCTCCCATGCGGGACCTTATCAAAAGCCTTACTAAAGTCCATGCAGACTACATCAACTGCGTTACCCTCATCTACACATCTAGTCAACTCCTCGAAAAATTCAATCAAATTTGTCAGACACGATCTCCCGCTGACAAAGTCATGTTGACTATCCCTGATTAATCCCTGCCTCTCCAAGTGGAGATTTATCCTGTCCCTCAGAATTTTTTCCAATATTTTCCTAACTACTGATGTTAGACTCACTGGCCTATAATTACCTGGTTTATCCCTGCTACCCTTCTTGAGTAATGGCACCACATTTATTTTATTTTTTTTATTTGGAGATACAGCACTGAAACAGGCCCTTCAGCTCACCGGGTCTGTGCCGACCAACAACCACCCATTTATACTAACCCTGCAGTAATCCCATATTCCCTACCACCTACCTACACTAGGGGCAATTTACAATTGCCAATTTACCTATCAACCTGCAAGTCTTTGGCTGTGGGAGGAAACCGGAGTACCTGGCGAAAACCCACGTGGTCACAGTGAGAACTTGCAAACTCCGCACAGGCAGTACCCAGAATCAAACTCGGGTTGCTGGAGCTGTGAGGCTACGGTGCTAATTTGCTGTCCTCCAGTCCTCTGGCACCTCTCCTGTGGCCACAGAGGATTTGAAAATTTGTGGCAGAGCCCCTGCTATCTCCTCCCTTGCCTCACGTAACAGCCTGGGATACATGTCATCTGGGCCTGGGGATTTATCCACTTTTAAACCCACTAAAACAGCTAATACTTAACATAGAAAATAGGAGCAGGAGTAGGTCATTCTGTCCTTCGAGCCTGCTCCACCATTCATTATGATCATGGCTGATCATCCAACTCAGTAGCCTGTTCCCGCTTTCGCCCCATATCCTTTGATGCCTTTAGACCCAAGAGCTATATCTAATTCCTTCTTGAAAATATACAATGTTTTGGCCTCAACTGCTTTCTGTGGTAATGAATTCCACAGGCTCACCACTCTCTGGGTGAAGAAATTTCTCCTCATCTCAGTCCTGAGAGGTTTACCCCATATCCTTTGACTATGACCCCTGGATCTGGACTCCCCCACCATTGGGAACATCCTTCCTGCATCTACCCTGTCAAGTCCTGTTCGAATTTTATAGGTTTCTATGATATTTCCCCTCACTCTTCTGAACGCCAGCGAATATAATCCTAACCAACTCAATCTCTCCTCAAACGTCAGTCCCACCATCCAGGAATCAGACTGCTAAACCTTCGCTGCACTCCCTCCATAGCAAGAATATCCTTCCTCAGATAAGGAGACCAAAACTGCACACAATATTCCAGGTGTGGCCACACCAAGGCCCTGTAGAATTGCAGCAAGATATCCCTGCTCCTGTACGCGAATCCTCTCGCTATGTAGGCCAACATACCATTTGCCTTTTTTACCGCCTGTTGCACCTGCATGCTTACCTTCAGCGACTGGTGTACGAGAACACCCAGGTCTCGCTGCATATTCCCCTCTCTCAGTTTATAGCCATTCAGATAATAATCTGTCTTCCTGTTTTTGCTACCAAAGTGGATAACCTCACTTTTATCCACATTATACTGCGTCTGCCATGCATTAGCCCACTCACTCAACTTGTCCAAATCACACTGAAGCCTCTCTGCATCCTCCTCACAACTCACCCTCCCACCCAGTTTTGTGTCATCTGCAAATTTGGAGATATTACATTTAGTTCCCTCATCTAAATCATTAATGTATATTGTGAATAGCTGGGGTCCTAGCACCGATCCCCACGGTACCCCACTAGTCACTGCCTGCCATTCGGAAAAAGACCCATTTATCCCTACTCTTTGTTTCCTGTCCGCCAACCAATTTTCTGTCCATCGCAATACACTACCCCCAATCCCATGCGCTTTAATGTTACATGCTAACCTCTAATGTGGGACTTTGTCGAAAGCCTTCTGAAAGTCCAAATAAGCCACATCCACTGGCTCCCCCTCATCAACTCTACTAGTTACATCCTCAGAGAATTCTAGTAGATTTGTCGAGCATGATTTCCCTTTCGTAAATCCATGCTGACTCTGCCCAATTCTACCACTGTTCTCTAAGTGCTCTGCTATAAAATCTTAGATAATAGACGCTAGAATTTTCCCCACTACCGATGTCAGGCTGACTGGTCTATAATTCCCTGCTTTCTCTCTGCATCCCTTTTTAAATAGTGGGGTTACATTAGCTATCCTCCAATCTGTAGGAACTGTTCCAGAGTCTATGGAATCTTGGAAGATGACCACCAATGCATCCACTATTTCTAGCACCACTTCCTTAAATACTCTGGGATGCATACCATCAGGCCCTGGGGATTTTAGATAGAGGATCTGGATCGGCGCAGGCTTGGAGGGCCAAAGGGCCTGTTCCTGTGCTGTAATTTTTTTTGTTCTTTGTTCTTGTTCTATTGGCCTTCAATCCCATCAATTTCCCCAACAACATTTCTCAACTAATACTGATTTCTTTCAGTTCCTCTCTCTCACTAAGCCCTGTGTTCCCAAACATTTCTGGTATGATATTTGTGTCCTCCTTTGTGAAGACAGAACCAAAGTATGCATTTAGTTGGTCAGCCATTTCTTTATTCCCCATAATAAATTCCCCTGTTTCTGACTGTAAAGGACCTACATTTGTCTTCATCAATCTTTTTCTTATCACATCCCTTTCAATGCTAATATGTTCAAGTATATCACAATCCCCCTCCCTGATCTCTACACCTCCATTGTCCTTCTCCATAATGAACACAGATGCAAAGTAATCATTTAAAACCTCACCTACGTCCTCCGGCTCCACACACAGATTGCCACTTCGGTCCCTAATGGGTCCCCCTCTTTCTCTGGTTATCCTCTTGCCCTTAGTATACTTATACAACGCCTTAGGATTTTCCTTTATCTTGCCCGCCAGTGTTTTTTCATGTCCCCTCTTCATTCTCCTAATTACTTTTTTTAGTACCCCCTACACTTTCTATACTCTAGTGCCTCCGCTGTTTTCAGCACTCCGAATCTGCCATAGGCCTCCTTTTTTTTCCTGATCCAATCCTCTATATCCCTTGACATCCAGGGTTCCCTGGTCTTGTTGGTCCTACCCTTCACCTTAACGGTTACATGTTGCCTCTGAACCCTCACTATTTCCTCTTTGAATGACTCCCACTGGTCTCATGTAGACTTTCCTACAAGTAGCTGCTGCCAGTCCACTCTGGCCAGATCTTGTTTTATCATATTGAAATCGGCCTTCCCCCAATTCAGTATCTTTATTTCTGGCCCATCTTTGTCCTTTTCCATAACTACCTTAACTCTTACAGAGTTATGGTCACTATCCCAGAAATGCTCCCCCACTGACACTTCTAACACTTGTCCAGCTTCATTCCCTAGGATTAGGTCCAGTACCGCCCCTTCTCTTGTAGGACTTTCTACTTACTGGCTCAAAAAGCTCTCCTGTATGCATTTTAAGAATTCTGTCCCCTTTAAGCCTTTTACACTAAGACTATCCCAGTTGATATTAGGTAAGTTGAAATCCCCTACTATTATTACCTTATTATTTTTACACCTCTCTGAGATTTGCCTACATATCTGCTCCTCTATCTCTCCCTGACTGTTTGGAGGCCTGTAGTACACTCCCAGCCAAGTGATTGCCTCCTTTTTGTTTTTAAGTTCTACCCATATGGCCTCATTTGAAGAACCTTCTACGATATCATCCCTCCTTACTGCAGTAATTAACTCCTTGATCAACAGTGCAATGCCGCCGCCTCTTTTATCCCCTCCCCTGTCACACCTGAAGATTCTGTACCCTGGAATATTGAGCTGCCAGTCCTGCCCCTCCCTCAACCATATCTCTGTGATAGCAACAATATCATAACCCCATGTGCTAATCAATACCCTCAATTCATCTGTCTTACTAGTAAGACTCCTTGCATTAAAATAGGTGCAATCCAGCCTTGCATTTTCCCTTGTGCCTTAACAGGTCTATATTTACTCTGCTTTCCAGACTGACTCAGTTTCTCTTCTATATTTGACAGCAGCAACCCCTACTGTACCTCCACTCTGTATCCCATTCCCCTGCCAAAAAGAGGGTTACCCCCCCTCCAACAGCACTTGCAAATGTCCCAGCAAGGATGTTGGTGCCGTTCCGGTTCAGGTGCAACCTGTCCAATTTGTACAGGTCCCATCTTTGCCAGAAAGAGACCCAGTGATCCAGGAAATTAAAGCCCTCCCTCCTGCACCATCTCTTCATCCACGCATTCATCTGTTCTATCCTTCTATTCCTATACTCACTAGCACGTGGCACCGGGAGTAATCCAGAGATTACAACCTTTGAGGTCCTGCTTTTTAATCTGCTACCTAGCTCTCTAAATTCTTGTTGCAGGACCTCCTCCCTCTTTTTACTTATTTTGTTGGTACCAATGTGCACCACGACCTCTGACTGTTCACCCTCCCCCTTCAGAATGTCCTGCAGCCGCTCCGTGACATCCTTGACCCTAGCACCAGGGAGGCAACATACCATCCTGGAGTCACGTTTGCAGCCACAGAAACGCCTATCTGTACCCCTTATGATAGAATCCCCTATTACTATAGCTCTTCCACTCCTTTTCCTTCCCTGCTGTGCAGCAGAGCCATCTGTGGTGCCACGAACTTGGCTGTCGCTGCTTTTCCCTGGGAGGCCATCCCCCCCAACAGTATCCGAAGCGGTATATCTGTTTGAGAGGGGGATGGCCACAGGGGACTCCTGCACTACCTGCCTGTGGCTACTACTCCACCTGGTGGTCAGCATACCTGGCAGGAGGTCGTAGTCAGGGCCAGTGCTGTCCCCCATATGCACAAGACTTGGGAACAGATGCAGCAGATGGCCGACCTTAAGGAAACTGTTGTAATAACGTAACCCAACAGTGTCAGGGAAGAAACCCTAAACTCTCACACATATACCATGTAGGGACTTAAAAAATCAGAACCATAGAAAATAGACTATTTTGTTCCTTTGGGGTGATTTAAGCTCTTGCTTATCAGTGGGAAAGGAATGGGGGCGAAGTTAAAATGGAATGGCCCCATTTGCAGCTGATCTGTGATTTTAATGATACTGTATTTGGCGGGAGATGAGGCTCCCACTGAACTCTGGCGGTAGCTACACGAATAAATTGAGGTCCTATGATTTGCATGGGAATCCAATGGAATTTTAACTGGCTCCTGAGCAGGGTGCTCACCATGACCAACTCGCCATGTGAGGCTGTGAACCCTTTGATTAGAATTGAGAGTCATTGAAAACAGAAGATCATGCAAGTTCAACTTCCTGTGTTCAAAGTAAACTAGTTACATCAGCAGTGAATGGCACTGAAATAAAAACAGCCAAAGCAAGGGCGGCACAGTGGCGCAGTGGTTAGCACCGCAGCCTCACAGCTCCAGGGACCCGGGTTCGATTCCTGGTACTGTCTGTGTGGAGTTTGCAAGTTCTCCCTGTGTCTGCGTGGGTTTTCTCTGGGTGCTCTGGTTTCCTCCCACAAGCCAAAAGACTTGCAGGTTGATAGGTAAATTGGCCATTATAAATTGTCACTAGTATAGGTAGGTGGTAGGGAAATATAGGAACAGGTGGGGATGTTTGGTAGGAATATGGGATTAGTGTAGGATTAGTATAAATGGGTGGTTGATGTTCGGCACAGACTCGGTGGGCCGAAGGGCCTGTTTCAGTGCTGTATCTCTAATCAAGTGTTTTCCCACTGGCATATATGACTGAAATGAAACAGTGCAGATCAACCCTTTGGATTACTGAATGTCTTTTGGAATTTGCACATTTGTTATCTTCTGCTGGCAGCTTTCTCCTTATATCAGTAAGCAGCCCCAATTTTTATCCTCCCGCCACTGGCTAGTTGCCATTTTCTGCTGTAAAGTTAAAATCTGCTGGGCCTCCAACCCATACTCTCGCTCCAACAAACTTCCCACTGTGAGTTAAAAACATCCCTATTTTGTCTTATTCGGAAGCAGAGAGTGCGAGCGAGTGATGAGCTGGGAAGGTCAGTTTCAACTTAAACTTAATTTGCCTTTTGTTTTCGGCGGACCAGGGGGCTGCTGGGTAAGTGAAAACCTATATATTTGGGCCGTTTCTGAACCCGAGACACTACACGTGTAGTGTCTCCCACCTGCCCTCCTCCTCTAACCAAAAAAAAAGGACTCGGTGGTGTGTAGATAAGACTTTTTCTATTTCTCTTTTTTTTTTATCGTGTGATTGGTAAAAACTTTTCATTCCTTTTTCATTTATCTAAGTTAAGACTAAGTTAAGCTTTAGATTTAAAATGGCAGGAGATCTCAGACCCGTGTTATGCTCCTCTTGCTCAATGTGGGAGCTCAGGGACACGGTTGATGTCCCTGACTCCTTCACATGCAGGAAGTGTGTCCAGCTGCAGCTCTTGTTAGACTGCATGACTGCTCTGGAGCTGCGGGTGGACTCACTTTGGAGCATCCGCGATGCTGAGGAGGTCGTGGATAGCACGTTTAGTGAATTGGTCACACCGCAGATTAGGATTGCTGAGGGAGAAAGGGAATGGGTGACCAAAAGGCAGAGAAAGAGCAGGAAGGCAGTGCAGGTGTCCCCTGCGGTCATCTCCCTCCAAAACTGGTATACTGTTTTGGATACTGTTGGGGGAGATGGCTCACCAGGGGAAGGCAGCAGTAGCCAGGTTCATGGCACCGTGGCTGGCTCTGCTGTTCGGAAGGGCGGGAAAAAGAGTGGAAGGGCTATAGTCATAGGGGATTCGATTGTAAGGGGAGTAGATAGGCGGTTCTGTGGTCGAAAACGAGACTCCCGAATGGTATGTTGCCTCCCAGGTGCACGGGTCAGGGATGTCTCAGATCGGCTGCAGAACATTCTGAAGGGGGAGGGTGAACAGCCAGTTGTCGTTGTGCACATAGGCACCAATGATATAGGTAAAAAACGGGATGAGGTCCTACAAGCAGAATTTAGGGAGTTAGGAGCCAAGTTAAAAAGTAGGACCTCAGAGGTAGTAATCTCAGGATTGCTACCAGTGCCACGTGATAGTCAGAGTAGAAATGAAAGAATAGTCAGGATGAATGCGTGGCTTGAGAGATGGTGCAGGAGGGAGGGGTTCAGATTTTTGGGACATTGGGACCGGTTCTGGGGGAGGTGGGACTATTACAAATTGGACGGTCTACACCTGGGCCAGACTAGAACCAATGTCCTAGGAGGTGCTTTTGCTAACGCTGTTGGGGAGGGTTTAAACTAATGTGGCAGGGGGATGGGAACCAAATGAGGAGGTCAGTGGACAGTAAGGAGGTAGTAACTAAAGCCTGTAAGGAACTAGATAATGAAGTCAGCGTGACTAAGGGGAAGAGTAGGCAGGGAGCAGATGATATACGCAAAGGGACTGGTGGTCTGAGGTGCATTTGTTTTAATGCAAGAAGTGTAGTAGGTAAGGCAGATGAACTTAGGGCTTGGATTAGTACCTGGGAGTATGATGTTATTGCTATTACTGAGACTTGGTTGAGGGAAGGGCATGATTGGCAACTAAATATCCCAGGATATCGATGCTTCAGGCGGGATAGAGAGGGAGGTAAAAGGGGTGGAGGAGTTGCATTACTGGTCAAAGAGGATATCACAGCTGTGCTGAAGGAGGGCACTATGGAGGACTCGAGCAGTGAGGCAATATGGGCAGAACTCAGAAATAGGAAGGGTGCGGTAACAATGTTGGGGCTGTACTACAGGCCTCCCAACAGCGAGCGTGAGATAGAGGTACAAATATGTAAACAGATTATGGAAAGATGTAGGAGCAACAGGGTGGTGGTGATAGGAGATTTTAATTTTCCTAACATTGACTGGGATTCACTTAGTGTCAGAGGTCTAGATGGAGCAGAATTTGTAAGGAGCATCCAGGAGGGTTTTCTAGAGCAGTATGTAAATAGTCCAACTCGGGAAGGGGCCATACTGGACCTGGTGTTGGGGAATGAGCCCGGCCAGGTGGTTGAAGTTTCAGTAGGGGACTACTTTGGGAATAGTGATCACAATTCCATAAGTTTTAGAATACTCATGGACAAAGATGAGAGTGGTCCGAAAGGAAGAGTGCTAAATTGGGGGAAGGCCAACTAGACCAAAATTCGGCAGGAACTGGGGAATGTAGATTGGGAGCAGCTGTTTGAAAGTAAACCCACATTTGATATGTGGGAGGCTTTTAAAGAGAGGTTGATTAGCGTGCAGGAGAGACATGTTCCTGTGAAAATGAGGGATAGAAATGGCAAGATTAGGGAACCATGGATGACAGGTGAAATTGTGAGACTAGCTAAGAGGAAAAAGGAAGCATACATAAGGTCTAGGCGGCTGAAGAAAGACGAAGCTTTGAAAGAATATCGGGAATGTAGGACCAATCTGAAACGAGGAATTAAGAGGGCTAAAAGGAGTCATGAAATATCTTTAGCAAACAGGGTTAAGGAAAATCCCAAAGCCTTTTATTCATATATAAGGAGCAAGAGGGTAACTAGAGAAAGGATTGGCCCACTCAAGGACAAAGGAGGAAAGTTATGCGTGGAGTCAGAGAAAATGGGTGAGATTCTAAACGAGTACTTTGCATCGGTATTCACCGAGGAGAGGGACATGACGGATGTTGAGGTTAGGGGCAGATGTTTGATTACTCTAGGTCAAGTCGGCATAAGGAGGGAGGAAGTGTTGGGTATTCTAAGAGGCATTAAGGTGGACAAGTCCCCAGGTCCGGATGGGATCTATCCCAGGTTACTGAGGGAAGCGAGAGAGGAAATAGCTGGGGCCTTAACAGATATCTTTGCAGCATCCTTAAACACGGGTGAGGTCCCAGAGGACTGGAGAATTGCTAATGTTGTCCCCTTGTTTAAGAAGGGTAGCAGGGAAAATCCAGGTAATTATAGACCGGTGAGCCTGACGTCAGTGGTAGGGAAGCTGCTGGAGAAGATACTGAGGGATAGGATCTATTCCCATTTGGAAGAAAATGGGCTTATCAGTGATAGGCAACATGGTTTTGTGCAGGGAAGGTCATGTCTTACCAACTTAATAGAATTCTTTGAGGAAGTGACAAAGTTGATTGATGAGGGAAGGGCTGTAGATGTCATATACATGGACTTCAGTAAGGCGTTTGATAAGGTCCCCCATGGTAGGCTGATGGAGAAAGTGAAGTCGCATGGGGTCCAGGGTGTACTAGCTAGATGGATAAAGAACTGGCTGGGCAACAGGAGACGGAGAGTAGCAGTGGAAGGGAGTTTCTCAAAATGGAGACGTGTGACCAGTGGTGTTCCACAGGGATCCGTGCTGGGACCACTGTTGTTTGTGATATACATAAATGATTTGGAGGAAAGTATAGGTGGTCTGATTAGCAAGTTTGCAGACGACACTAAGATTGGTGGAGTAGCAGATAGTGAAGGGGACTGTCAGAGAATACAGCAGAATATAGATAGATTGGAGAGTTGGGCAGAGAAATGGCAGATGGAGTTCAATCAGGGCAAATGCGAGGTGATGCATTTTGGAAGATCCAATTCAAGAGTGAACTATACAGTAAATGGAAAAGTCCTGGGGAAAATTGATGTACAGAGAGATTTGGGTGTTCAGGTCCATTGTTCCCTGAAGGTGGCAACGCAGGTCAATAGAGTGGTCAAGAAGGCATACGGCATGCTTTCCTTCATCGGACGGGGTATTGAGTGCAAGAGTTGGCAGGTCATGTTACAGTTGTATAAGACTTTGGTTCGGCCACATTTGGCATACTGCGTGCAGTTCTGGTTGCCACATTACCAAAAGGATGTAGATGCTTTGGAGAGGGTGCAGAGGAGGTTCACCAGGATGTTGCCTGGTATGGAGGGTGCTAGCTATGAAGAGAGGTTGAGTAGATTAGGATTATTTTCATTAGAAAGACGGAGGTTGAGGGGGGACCTGATAGAGGTGTACAAAATCATGAGAGGTATAGACAGGGTGGATAGCAAGAAGCTTTTTCCCAGAGTGGGGGATTAAATTACTCGGGGTCACGAGTTCAAAGTGAGAGGGGAAAAGTTTAGGGGGGATATGCGTGGAAAGTTCTTTACACAGAGGGTGGTGGGTGCCTGGAACGCGTTGCCAGCGGAGGTGGTAGACACGGGCACGATAGCGTCTTTTAAGATGTATCTAGACAGATATATGAATGGGCAGGAAGCAAAGAGATACAGACCCTTAGAAAATAGGCGACATGTTTAGATAGAGGATCTGGATCGGCGCAGGCTTGGAGGGCCGAAGGGCCTGTTCCTGTGCTGTAATTTTCTTTGTTCTTTGTTCTCTTTGTCTATACTCATTCTTTGCAAAGAGCAATTCAAAAGTAATCTCAATTGCCCTGCTCTCTCCCCATTAGCTCTCATCTTTCTCTTCTTCCAAACTTTATCTACTCTTCCCTTAAAAACTACAATGTCCTCTGTTCATCCATTCCTTGTGACAAAGTATTCTAACAACTCATTGCACAAAAAAATTCTGCTAACCGCTATCCTCACTCTCTTAGTGACCACCAGAGGAAATATCCTTTCCCTGTTCAAGAAAGAGTGAGGCCAAAAAATTCCTTTCATCCTTCAGGAACTCCCGTTATACTCAGTTCATTTGTAACACTCACTGACCGATTTTAACTCTGTGCAATTGGGTGGGTTTTGAATGGTTTAAAATCAGACCCACTGTCACTGGGCAGAATTAATTGCGGGCAGGACTTCCCTCTGAATATCAGGAAATCCAGACTTTAACATAAACTGTCTTACTTGCTGCAGCACATATGCTTAATAAAGCTCACATAATTCTGTGTGAGATACATTAGGCAGGTATTGAAGGATAATGGGAACCCCAAGCAAGGACTGAGTGAGATTGCTGAAGCTGATTTCCTAGCCCCCATTAAACCAATGGTGCTCCATTATTCCAAATGTAACTTCAACAATGCACAATAAAAGGTTAGAACAATGTGTTCCAACATCATGTCAAATAGTCTCAAGATGTAACCTAACATAGGATTAATTAATTCCTCCTTCTACTTAAACAATCACTTTAATCCAAAGAGTAAACTGAGTAAATCTTATTTGATTAGAATAAGCATAACCTGACAGTTCATCATACTTTGTGTTCTCTAAAATACTCCTCACTTTCATTTTCAGTTTGCTGGTCATGTTGTCATTTCTGCTACCAACTTATATGACTCAGTTACCTATTTGCTTTAATAGGGAACTCAAAAGAAGCTTTTATGTGGTTTTAAAGTAAATATTTAACAAGTATTGCAGTCTCTGTGGTGTCTGAGTAGAGATCTTGAAAACATGTCCCTGTTATTTTGTAAGCGTTCTTACTGAAATAAATGAAAATATGCATTCGCACATCATACTCTGTTGGCATCACTGAGCCATCCTTAACAAAATAGAGTATCAGCTGTAGGTGGTGCATGAAGTGTCAGAATTGCCTTTATGTGTGAATATTATTGCTCTGGAGAAGAGATATTGGCATTTTTGCCACTGGTGTGTGCACAACCCAATCGTGCACATTTTGGATTCCACTCAATGCACAATGAGCATTTCAGTCTACTTAATTTACAAGGGAACACACCACTTCAATTCAGCAGCAGTCTTAAGTCTTTTGAGACGTTTGTTTAAATAATTATTTTATTTAATAATAGTATTATTTTACTATTTGTTACCTATTTTTCTTTAACCAGGGTTATAAAGTTACAAAATTTTACCAGCAGCTGGGAGGAGGCCCGCCACATGGGGAGGCCACCCAGCAACACCAAGCGGGGGTTGGCCCTCCTGCTTGGGCAATCTATGGTCCATGGAGAACCGTGGTGGCAAAGACCACCCTGTGCCAACAACACATCTCGCCCTCAACAACCACCCCCCTATCCCCACTTACCTGCAATCCAAAGGCAATCAGGGATGGGCAATAAATGCTGGCCTAGCCAGCGATGCCAACATCCCATGAACGAATAAAAAAAATGTCCAGGGCTCCAGTGCAGCTCCTGGTCCCGGGCCTCCTGCAGTTACCAGCGGTGGCCACTGCTCCCAGTGGCACTGCTGGGACTGCTACAGCTCTTGGAGATGGGATCACCAGTGCTGGGCAGTTAACTAATTGAGCACCTTAAAATGCGGCAGGGGTCCCTCAGAAGGGCCAAGGCGGGGTTCCCCTCTCCTTTCTGGCCTGGTGTTGGGGCCCCGCCGCCTGCATTAAAATCCAGCCTAACATTAGTAAGTCTGATCTCACCAAAAACATTGCTCTTCAACGCTTAATCCCATCCCTTGTCTTGGCTGCATGCTCAGGCTGAGATGACTTCTATATCCTGCTCAACCCTGAGTTGAGCTTTAAATTCCACATTACTCCATCAGCAACATTGTTTATTTTCAACTCCAAAATCAGCCCTCTTCTTTGAAGGCATATAGGGAGAGAGCAGGGAAGTGGGACCAATTGGATACCTCTTTCAAAGAGCCAGCACAGGGGTGATGGATCGAATGCCCCCTTCAGCACTTTAAAAAAAAAAGTGAAAAGATCTCCATTCCCACTTCACTCCTGCCCTGTTGAAGCCCTCAACCATGACTTAGTTCCCTCCTGGCACAACTCCTCCAATGCCTTTCTCATTGTCTTTCCAAGCACCATGCTACATAACTCCACTTCATCCAGAATTTGCCAGCTGCATTCTTTGCCATAGTAAATCCCATTCACCTATCACTCATGCCCTTGCTGACCTCCACTGCCTCCCCAAGCCCCAGTACATTGATTTCAAAATCCTCATTCCTCATGAAAAATCCCTTCATGACCTCACTCCTCTGTTTGAAATCTTTTTGGACCATACGTCTCAAATCTAACTCTTTGGCCATGCCTTCGGCCTTCTCCCTCTTCCTGCGTGGAGATCTGGCGTTTCTCACTTGGTGAAGCAGTGTGGGACATTTTTGCTGTGTTAAAGGCTCTGTAAAAATGTAAATTGTTGGAGTAACGTGGGTCAAACCTAGATTTTGGTTTGAAATAGTAAAGATAGTCATTTCCCTTTCCTGTCTGCTATTTGCTCAACTGTAGAAAAAACTGAAGAATAATTGATATTTGCACCAATGAAGTGCACGCAGTGGTAAAGTAGTTACATTATTTTTAAAGCTGTAATTGTAGTTTTAATACTTACAGTTGCTTGTGTAATTTGATGAATATTTAGTAGAAAATGCTACCTTTTTCTATTTATTTTTCAATTGAATTACATTTCTAGACCACTATTTATTTTTCTTTTAGATGACAACACATAGCTACTAACATTTATACTGCAATTCATATGAAACTGAATGTCACTGAGTATAAATGTTTTATAGTGAATTGGTAGCAAGTAATACATGTTCTACATTTCATTTTCAAATCTTTTTCATCTTATGGGATTCAAAGAATGAATTTGAGTTGCTGGCACTGATAATGTATTCTTATTAAAGAACAATTTTCTTCCTTGAATACTATGAATGCAGGCAATGTGTCCAAACCCTTCTTCGAGTATGTGGCAGGATAAGTGTTTTATTTAATCGAGTTTCAAGTCTCAAAATAACTGTCGCACTGAAATAGAAACAGTTTTGTGACCAACCTGCTCGTCTTAGCCATTGAATTAGTCTTCTGCATAGAAAGTCGTTGCAGCAATCAAGTGGCATTTTTGCTTTTTGTCTTAATACACAGTCGTAGCAAAAAAATACTGTCGGCAACAGATCAATGTGGCTTGACAATGTCAGCTGCAATGCTAATACGACTGCCAATTAAATCTGACAGGACAAGTTGACAGGTTATCTAATGTCTTGTATTAGACATCTAAGGTTTTAAGCCATAGATGTGAGGATGCCACGTCATGCTGAAGAATCAGGGCTTTTTAAAATTTCCTTGCCATGTTTACCCTTGATAATCATGTAGCCGTTCCTTGGTTTCTGGAGAGTTACAGTAATCCCTTACCTGTAAATTTGCACATATAGGAAGAACACTGTCATCACCTGCTGTGTCAATTTCATTGACATAGCTCACTGACTTAGAATTAGGTTGTGGTGTGTAATCTTGTTTGGATGATGCTGTGGTCTGCACAGGAGGCATTAACTGCCAAACATTCACATCAGTGCCATTACCAAATGCTTGTATGGCATTTTCTGTAGAATTAAACAAAGAACAAGAAAACAAATTACAGAAGATTGTCGAGGCGAGATATTTTAAGTGCTCTACAAATAATACCATTTATTTGAATTAAACCCTAATTAAAATATAAAAAATATCAATGTGTTTTAATAATTGTAGACATCACCAAATTACACATTACTGATGTTGTTCCATAAAACATTGATGGGACCAAGCAACAGAGTTGGTGTTCTTTGCCTACATTTGCCCCTCCCCCAAATTTTCTGGTCTCCTTCATCTGAAGTATTAAACAAGATTGGAGGTGAACTACATTCCATTTTGTCTCACCAATGGAGATGGTGGATTTTGTTGGGATCATTATTGGCAGGCCTCCAATACCTCACCCAAATGGTCATTCTTTGTACATATTCAGCCATCGCAGCTAAGCCAAGCCTTGTTCCCATCCCACGTTCACACATTCATACTTTCCAACAAGTCACTGGATAATGATCAGGAGCAAAATCACTGGGCAATTCTTTCTCTCTCTAACACAGGGATACTGAAATCAATTATAGCATCCCACCATGTTGACATTGGCATAAACCGGGGTCAGAATTGGGACCTTCCTGACTGTATAGTTCAGTGCTCATTCTGTATGCATTTATCCATCGACCAAAAAGAGGGACTCATATTGGTATCAAAAAATCTGAAAAAAGCTTAAAAATCAATGATGTCATATTTTTTGACACATTGCCGAATGATTAAGTTGAGATTTATTTGAGAGAAATAAAACCCACTGAAACCATGTACTGTAGTTATAAAATGCTGCCAGACCTGCTGAGTGGTTCCAGCATTTCTTGTTTTTATTTCAGATTTCCAGCATCCACAGTATTTTGCTTTTATTACATGTATTGTAGTTATTTGATATATAGGTAAATAGATATGCATATAAATACTTTATATATCTATCTCAAATAATAGATGCAATATCTATGTATATTTATGTTCTGATTCTGGTTTTGTGCATGTAGGTATGTGTTGTACATTAGAGTATAGATTGATGAATGATGCTTGGTCTCATTGTTTAGGGGCAAACTTCATAAAGGATACAGTCCACCAGGAGCATTTCCGTCCAGAAGAATTGAAAAGTTGTAATACTTTCCAAAAAATTAGACAACATAATATAAAATTTGTGTATGGATGTGTCACCACATACAGTAGAGAGATGAAGTTAAATATAATTATTATATCTACAAAATCTATAAATCTGACTGTTGTAGACAGCTGAACTTACTGAAGCATCTGTTGTCCTTAAAGAAATTGTGGAACTCATCGCACTCTTCCTTTTGGTTTCCACTTCCATTACAAGTACACCATGGTGCCACACTGATGCCAGTGGAGTCAATGTAGTTTGGGGTGATGACAGTTCCTGTCAAGAGATGCCAAAATCAGATTTAACGATCATTCATTTAACCATACACAAAGTGTTATTTATTCTCAGATAAAAAAACTTTGGCTGTCACATCATAGTTACTAGAAAGGAAATATAATGTTCAAAAATAGCAAGAAATTGCTCATCCATTACTGCTTGTCGCTTTTCAGAGTGAAGCATCAGTAGACCCAAACAAGATAAAAGGCAGCTTTATGGAAAATTGGATAAGCCATCTCTCAAGCATTGTCATTCAGTAATGGTTCTATGTTGAAAGTATAAGCAAAGTCTTAACATAGACATGGGTTATACAAATTATAACACGGAAATGGCCATTCAGCCCAACCAGTTCATGTCAGTGTTTACTTTGCCTGTGAGCAAATAGTTCTAATCACATTTACCCACCCTGTGATGAGGTCATTGCAAAGACAGTGGGCAAGATTTTGAGCCTCCACCAGGGCTGGGAACGGAGGCAGGAGCTAAAAATAGACCCCCCCCCCCAGCCAGCGTGTCAGTTCTCCGCCTCCATCCCACCCCGGGCCATTTTCCTGGGGGTGTGTTTGGGGGGGGGGGGGGGGGGGCGATGGCAAAGGGCAGGTAACCAATTCAGCTTGTTAACTGTCACTTTTAAGGCCAATTAAAGGAGGCTGACTAGGATTTTCCAGTCAGCCTCCAGGTTCCCACAGCCAGCAGGGGCCAGTTTAGGTGATTGGAGGCAGTGGCCTGGCAGCAGTGCTCCAGGCAGGCCTAAAGACCCTCCCTGCCAGCTTGAGTGCCGCTGCGGTCACAAGGTGCCCTGTAGAGGAACATCACCACCACCACAACCCCAACTGTCACGGTGGTGGCCTGGCAGGAAAAGCCATTTTGTAATTTAAATTTTAAAAAGTTGGAGAGAAGGGACGTATTCTTGAAGTGCTCTCTCCCTCACTTACCTTCCATTTCAGCCTGTTGTTGCTTTCATGCTGTAAGGCCTCTGATTGGCCCTTCAGCTTTGAAAGCCTGCCCACCATCCTTAATTGGCCGGTGAGCCTGCTCTCTCGCCACTAATTGGTTGCCCAGGGGATAATCACAGTGAGAGACTGCTTTCCACACAGTGTGGCTTTCTGACCCATATTTCAGCCTGACAGCGGGGTTCAGAAGCCCACAGGGAAAATCCTGCCCGACGTTTCCACCTGTGGGGGAGGCTGAATCTATGGGCTATCAATATAAGATCATCACTAATAAATTCATTAGGGCATTCAGGAGAAACTTTTTTACCCAAAGTGTGCTGAGAATGTGGAACTTGCAACTACAAGGAATATTTGAGGCAAATAGTATAGATGATTTTAAGGGGAAGCGAGATAAGCACACGAGGAAGAGAGGAATAGATGGATATGCTGATACAGTTAGATGACGAGTGGGGGGAGGAGGTTTGTGTGGAACATAAACAGCAACATGGACTATTTGGGCTGAATGGCCTATTTCTATGCTGCAGACTCAATATAATTCTATGTAATGCTCACATATCTCTTCAAACACTTTTCCTTCATCTGCTATCCAATCTGATCTTGAACATTAGAATTGGGCAAGCTTCAAAAACGGCGGGGCACACGCACAAGATTTACTTTGCAGAAATATCGTGGCGGCTCATTTACATGGATGGGGCGGACCACCACCCCACCCCTGATGTGGGAGGGGGTGGGTGCTCCAGCAACGGCGGCTGGCGCCACCATGCAGGTGCCATTTTTAAAGGGCTTCAAGCCCTTCCAATTCATTGACATTTTTAAAGTTATACGGAGTGTGGTTTAAAAATGAAAAGCTTATTAAATGTTACGATACCCTCTCCCACCCCCCGCCCCCCCACAACCAATATTAAACAAATTCTTACTTGTCCTCCCCCCCCCACAAAAAAACTTACTTTTTGGTCCTGACACCCCCCCCCCCCCCCCCCCCCCACAAAGTTTGTAAACTTTGAACCTTATCCCTTCCCAACACCCCCTAGACCAATCAGAAAGGTTTAACCCCGCTCCCTCCCCCCCCCCCCGCACTGAAAACTTACCTCTTTGCCCCTCCCCTCCAGCAGATCTGAAGGTGCGGGAGTCCCAGCAACTGGCTGGAATATGGCAGTGGGAAGGCCAACAGGAGCAGGTAGGTGATTAATTCATTAATTAACATATTTAAATCCGGCTCCTGTTGCCGAGCAGTGGTGGAGGCGGGGGGCTGCCATGAGGCCTCGCCACCGCTGGTAATATGGAGTGGGGCCTTCCCAGCGTCAAGGCACTTGGCGGGCCTCTCCTGGAGGTATTTTCCGGGTCCACCCCGCGACGTCTCCCGACGCTGGGGGCCCAGTAAAATTCGCTCCATTGTTTCTGCTGCAGTCACTAACCCTGGAATTGAATTCCAAAGCTTCACAACTGTGCAAGGAAGTTTGCCCTCTGTTCTAAATCTCACCTATGAGTCCCGAGTAAGCAAGCAAACAGGCTGCATAGTTCTGCTTTAAGCAGCCACTCATCGAACGAGGTTCTGGCTGACAGTTTGTGATGAAATCTGCAAGCCGTGATCTGTTAAAAGAAAAACAAATAAAGTGAACCGTTATATTATCACATGTGCACTCAAACAGGAGAAGTGTTTTGTAGTGGCACAGCAGTATTTAGATGTTGAATATATAATTTCTTATGCTATTGTTCAAAAAATCTTTCCAGTGAGATTCACTTCTCATTAATATACGTGCTTCTATGATATGACAAATATCATCCCTAATTCAAAACAGCATCTTTAAAAAAAAAACACAGTAGAATTGATATTAACATCCCCCACCCCATGACAGGTAGGAGAGGGTGCGGGGATTAAGAATTAAAAACCGCAACCCCAACCTGCCGTGTGTGCCCCCATTTTTACAGTGGTGGGTTCCATGGCATGTCAGTCACCTACTCTCAAGAGCTGGAACAATTCTTTGTAGTGTTTACATCAGGTTCCCATAGTGCAGTTGGCAGCCTGAATCAAGTTGAACACTTGGGTTTGGGAAACCTGCCAGCTAAAGGGACTTGGGGGGCAGCCGGATCAAGCAACTAAGTGTTGTTCCAGCACTACTTGTGAGCCAGGAGGATCACGAATGCTCCCCCAGTCCACAAGTGAAGCTTCTGCGGATTGTGATGTCTTCGCACTACTACAATTGGCCAACAACCCCCACCATGCCCTGATTGCCTCATGGCCTCCTGATTGCCATGCTCCAATCCCCAATCTTTTCTGATTGCCAGGCACCATCCCCAACAGTTCCTGGCTGAGACCTTCTGCCGCAGTCTTTCTCGCCAGACAGGCAGGCAACCTACCAATCTGGCCGGCTGCAAGGCAGGAAACTGAATTTTAAAAAATGATAATGAAGACCTTCACATTTCCAGGATTTCCGGAAATTGCCCCCTGCAACTCTGCTACTGTGCTTCCCCATAAATATCAGGGACAGCATCTTTGTAGTATGCACCTCTCTATAATATGGTATCTGTATAGCTCCCAAAGGCATATAAGAGCGAATCTAAGGTATTCAGAAATTAATAGCTTTTATGCTTCAAATAAATATTTTATCACTGAAATAAATGAAAACTATCTGTTGTTAAACTTTCAACTGAGAACTAATTAATTATCCATTTATATAAAGGTCTGCACAGAATCCACAACACTTCGGAATTCACACTTTAATATGCCAGAAATATAAAAAAAGAGAAAGAGGCATTATGTTTTTTATGACCTGGAGCTGGAATTTATAATCTGAAAATTTCCCCCCACCAAAAGCAATTAAACTCATATTTGCTTTCGGACATATTGGACTAATTGCAATGGGGAATATCCTAAGCGTCTCCATCTCTTTATATCTCTCTCCTTTAAGATGCTCCTTAAAACCTACCTCTTTGACCAAGCTTTGGGTCATCAGTTCTAATGTCTCCATTTGTGGCTCGATGTTAAATTTTGTTTGATAATGCTCCTGTGAAATGCCTTGTGACGTTTTACTATGTTATTGGTGCTATATACATGCAAGTTATCATTGGGAATATGTGAGCAGTGGCCTTAAATGAACACGACAGGCTGGGATTTTATTTTCCCACCACCGGGAGTGACGGTGAGCAAAAAAATGGCGGCCATGCTGTTGTGATCTAGCGCACGATGGCTCGTTATAATATGCAGGGCAGCCGTGCCGCAATCATGTGGTGGGGGCGGCATCGGCGACGCCGTCAACGGCGCTGCCTGTTTCTGTTCAGGCGTGGCGTCATTTTTAAAGGGCTGCCAGGCCTGCGTTGACAGATGAAAGTTGACCCCTCCCCTCCACAACTGCAACAGAAAATAAAGTTTGACTCATCCCCACCACCCCCCCCCCCCCAACTACACCAGAAAAACCCTGGTTACCCCTTTTCCATCCGAAATATACTAAGTGCAGAGTTGACCCCCTTCACCCCCCCACAACTGACTTAGGTACAGAGTTCAACCCTTGCCCCCATCCCAATACACTGACAATGCAGAGTTGACCCCTTCCCTGTGCCCCCCACTTCACTACAAACACAGAGACCCCCCCCTTCCCCACCTCGGTGGCGCCAGCTTTCCCTGGAAGGGAAACTGAAGGCACGGGAGTGCCGCACGTCACTTGGAAGATCCGGAACTACCGGTAAGATGGCTCAGGCTTCCATTTAAATGTATTTAAATAGGTGATTGTAATATTCAAATCCAGGTCCTACCGCAGAGTGGCAGATGTACTGCCACTGAGCTTCCCCGCCACTGAGAAGGTCGGGCCTGGCATTCCCAGCATTAGGCTCCGTGATGAGCTGCTACCACCCCGATCCTTTGGCCCCACACCGCCACAGAGCCTGACGCCAGGAGCTCAGCAAAATTCAGCCCGATATGATAGAAACTAAGGGGAAGATTTTAACCATACTCACCTGATGAATAGAAAGGCAAATTATTATCTAAATGGAGAGAAATTTCAAAGTGCTTTGGTGCTGAGTGATCTGGGTGTCCTCGTACATGAATTGCAGAAAGCTATTATGGAGGTACAGCAGGTAATAAGGAAGGCAAATGGAATTTTGGCACTTATTGCTAAAGGAATAGAGTATAAAGGTAGGGAAGTGTTGCTGCAACTGTACAAGGCATTAGTAAGACTGCACCTGGAGTATTGCGTACAGTTTTTGTCCCCTTACTTGAGGAGGGATGTAGTTGCATTGGAGGCAGTTCAGAGGAGGTTCACTAGATTGATTCCAGGGATGAGGCGTTTGTCTTATGAACAGAGATTGTGCAGTTTAGGCCTTTACTCTAGAGTTTAGAAGAATGAGAGGCGATTTAATTGAGATATATAAGATGATTAAGGGGATTGACAAAGTAGACTTAGAGAGGATGTTTCCTTTTGTGGGGCAATTTAGAATGAGAGGTCATTGTTTTAGGATAAGGGGTAGCAAATTTAAAAATGAGATGAGAAGAAATTACTTCTGTCAAAGGGTTGTGAGTCTGTGGAATTCACTACCCTGGAGTGCGGTGGATGCTGGGACATTGAGTAAATTTAAGGAAGAGATTAACAGATTTTTAATTAGTAATGGGTTGAAGGGTTATGGAGAACGGGCAGGAAAGTAGAGTTGAGGCCGAGATGAGATCAGCCATGATCGTATTGAATGGCGGAGCAGGCTCGAGGGGCTGAATTGCCTACTCCTGCTCCTAGATCTTATGTTCTTATGAAAACCCACACAAGTTGCCAACCTGAAGCTGCTGGGAACTGCCTGATTGCAATTTTAATCTGCTCAACTGAACAGGCTGCAAGGAGAACTCAACCTAAGCTGGTGGGATCCTGATTTACATGTGGGTCACGTCCTGATGACATCATCGGGACCTATTAGCAACCTTTACTACATGGCTTGAGTGGGAAGCAATGAGTTTCTCACTCATCCAACCCAGCAAGGAAGCAGACAAGGGCCAGAACAGTTAAAAAATGGCTTCTTTTTCAAAAAGTTGATAATTTTCTTTGTGGGTCCAGGAACAGCAGGTTTGCTCTTCTGATCTCCACAAAGAAAACTTAGGCCTCCCCTGCTGCCATCTCGCTTCTGGCCTGAGACCCAAGGCCAACCTCCAACATACCTGCTGTTGGCTATGCGATTCTCCATCACTTCCCGCCAACGTCCTACTTGGAATGAATGGGATGTTGGCTGCTGGTACTTAGATGAAAAATTAGCCAGTTTTCATGGATTTGAAGGCTTTAGAGAGAGTTCAGAAAAGATTTATGAGAATGGTTCCAGGAATGAGGGACGTCAGTTACATGGATAGACTGGAGAAGCTGGGTTATTCTCTTCAGAGAAGGTTGAGAGGAGATTTGATGGAGATGTTCAAAATCATGAACGGTCTAGATGAAGTAGATAGAGAGAAACTATTTCCATTAGCAGAAGGGTTGAGAACCAGAGGACACCAATTTAATATGATGATTTAAAGCAACATGAGGAAAAACATTTTTACGTACCTAGTGGTTATGATCTGGAATGCACTTCCTGAAAGGGTGGTGGAGGCAGATTCAATCATGACTTTCAAAAGTAACTGGATAAGCAACTGAAGGGGAAAACATTTTGCAGCGTTACTTAGAAAGGGCATGGGAGTGGGACTAGCTAAACTGATCTTGCAGAGAGCTGGCACAGGCTCGACAGGCTGAATGGTCTTCTTCTGTGCTGAAACCATTCTATGATTCTGCCGCAGGCAGGCAGGAAATTAACTCGCCGGCACAGTTTCCCAATGGAAAAAAACACACTGCAGATAAAATCCAAGCCTAAAAAACACAACGTTCCTCCAGACCCAAGACTGTGCATGAGAAATGTCACAAGAGAGCAGCTAGTATTTATCAATCAGATTTCACACTGCAGTATTTCAGTCGACTTATTTGTTGCTCTGAGAAAATTGATCAGAATACATGCTCCTTTCAAATCACGACTTGTAACGTCGCCTGATGTGTCAGGTTGCTGACTCTTATGTATAATATTGAATACAAATCAACTGAAAAGAAAATTAATATCATTTCAGAACAAAAGTATGCTAATCATCTGGACTGCCTTGCATTTCAGTGGTAGAAACAAATCATTTGAAACCTATCAAAATCTATGAACTATCTAAACAACAAAATAAAGCAATCTTTTCTAATTTACAAACATACATCTTATCCTGATGAGCCAAAGCACAAATATGACTTAAAATTTGTAAAGGGGAATTATACAGATAAGAAAACATTTAAATAAAGAAAAAAAAACACTTTTTGACAACAGTGACATTCTGTTTTGTTTTAAAATTGCATTTTATGTCATCTTAAAGTCACACCAAGCAAAACACCAACTATGGCATAAGTGCAACAAGGTGGGTGGGATGATAGGTTATTTCTCTCCTTCTCAATTCCCCATGACAAATCCCAAATTCCCATGAAAGACCCCCCCACCTTCAAACTCTTTATACATGGTTGTGCCTCCTAACTATGGCTGAATGGTTGAGTGAGTCAGCAACCTCCATCCAGCCTTCACCCAAGCTGCTATAGTTTAACTCCAGAAACTTAACTGGATCAGCCACATAAATACTGTGGCTACAAGAGCAGATTGGAGGCTGGGTATTCTCTGGTGAATGACTACCCTCCTGACTCCCCAAAACCTTTCCACCATCTTCAAGGCACAAGGCAGGAGTGTGCAGACTACTCATCACTTGCCTGGATGAGTGCAGCTCCAAAAACACTCAAGGAGCTCAATATCATCCAGGGCAAATTAGCCTGCTTGATTAGCACCTCCTCCACCACCTTAAACTCCCTCTACCACTGGCACACCTTGGCTGCAGTGTCTACAAGATGCACTGCAGCAAGTCACTCAGGGTTCTTGAATAGCATCTCCTAAAACTGTGACCTTTACTGCCTAGAAGGTCAAGGACAGCAGGTTCATGGGAACATCACCACCTCCAAGTTCCCCTCCATCCTGACATGAAAGTATATTGCCATTCCTTCATTGTTGCTGGATCAAAATCCTGGAACTCACTCCCTGCAGTGGTTTAAGAAGGAGGTTCACCACCACCATCTCGAAGGCAATTAGGAATTGGCAATAAATGCTGGCTTTGCCAGCGATGCCCACATCACATGGAATGAACAAGAAAAAAATGGTCCAGAGCCAATATTTCCTTCAGTTTTCCTCCCTTGCTTGTTCTCGCCTGGTCTTTTCTCAATGCTTTCACATGGTAATTCAGATTTGTAACAACTTACATTTATATATCACCTTTATACGGTAAAGCATCCCAAGGCACATCACAGGTAAAATGTGACACCAAGCCTAAGAAGGTAACATTAGGACATGTGACCCAAAGTTTGATCAAAGAGGTAGGTTTTAAGGAGGGCCTTAAAAGGTGGAGAGAGAAGTGTTGAAGTTTGGAGTGGGAATTCCAGAGCTTAGATCTTAGGTACAGCTGCCAATGGAAATGGTGGGTGGACAAGAAACCAAAATTGGAGTAATGGAGTAATTCTTGGAGGGGGTGTGGGGTTGGAGGAGGGTACAGAGATAGGGAGGGTTAAGTCATAGAGGGAATTGGACACAAGGGTGTTAATTTTAAAATTGAGGCATTGCTGGACTGGGACCCAATATAGGTCAGCAAGCACAAGGGTAATGGGTGAATGGGACTTGGTGCATGTTAGGATACGGGCAGCAGAGTTTTGGATGAGCTCAAGTTTACGGAGGGTGGAAGATGGGAGGCCATCCAGGACAGCATCAGAATAGTCAAGTCTGGGGGTAAGAAAATTGTGGCTAAGGGTTTCAGCAGCAGATGAATTAAGGCGAGGTAGAGACAGACAACCTTATGGAGGTGGAAGAAAGCAGACTTGGTGATGAGGAGGATATGGGGTCAAGTAGGACACCGAGGTTACAAACAGTCTGGTTCACCCTGAGACAGTGGCCAGAGAGAGATGGAGTGGCTAAAGAGTGGAGTTTGTGGCGGGGTTGAAGAAAATGTCTTCAAGCTTCTGAATATTTGATAGTGGTGATGTAAAGCTGGACGCAGTAAATGTATATGTGGAACCTGATGTTATGTTTTCATATGGTGATGCCAAGGGACAAATTGTAGATGAGAAATAGAATAGGGCTAAGGATAAATCCTTGGGGAACTCCAGTGGTAATAGGAAGGGATGCCGTTGGAGCAGATTCCATGTTGGAGGAGGATGTATCGTCAACCGTGTCAAAGGCTGCAGACATGTTGAGTAGGTTGAGTGAGGATAGTGGACATGGCCACATTCACAAAGATATAATGGGCTGAATGTTTACAGCTCGCCGCTGTAGCTTCAAAAACTGCGCAGCGCACACTCGAGACCTGCACCGAGGAGCTGCCATAATATTTTGCGCGGCGGCTCATTAACAGGGAGGGGGCAGAACGCCCGCCCCTGATGATGTAGAGGGGCGAGCGCTTCATCCCCGGCAACGGCGTCTGCCACCACCATGCAGGCACCGGCACCATTTTTAAAGGGCTTCAGGCCTTTCCGTTTTATTTAAATTTTTAAAGGCATAGGTTTGTGAAACAATTAAAAAAATAATGGTCACACTTCCAATCCCCTCTCCCACCCCACCAACTTCATTATTTTTCATATTCCCCCCGGAAAATGTAAATTCTCGATCCCAACCTTTCCCTCCGAACTTTGTGTACTTTGACCTTCAACCCCTTCTTACCGTCCCTTCAGTCAATCGTGTTCATTTTTGCTGCTCCCTTCCCACCCTGAATAATTCACTCCTGCCCCTTCCCCAACCGAACGGAGATTGGAAGGCACGGGACTTCCGGTCACCAGCCGGAATATTGGGGTGGGACGGCCATCGCTGCAAGGTAAGTCATTATTTTGCAATTATAATTTTTAAAACTATGTTAATGATGTTTTTTTGCCGAGCGGCGGGGGACCGCCCCTAGGCCTTGCCGTTGCTGGTAAAATGGGGCGGGCCCTTCCCGGCGTCAAGGCCCGTGGCAGGCCTCTCCTGGAAGGAATGTGCAGGCCCCTACCACGATCCCTGACTTCAAGGGACAGTAAAATTCAGCCCAATGTGGGACTTTGATTATGATCATTTCAGCACTGTGGAGAGGTTCACCCTGATTGGCGATGTTCAAGCATTGAGTTACAGGAAAGATGGGCTGAAATTTGGGAGATGTCAACATGTTTAATGACTTTGGAGAGGAAAGGGAGGATGGAGATGTGCTGGTAATTTGCAAGGACAGAGAGATCAAAGGAGAGTTTTTATGAGCAGTGGGGTGATAATAGCAGATTTGAAAGGGAGTAGGACAGTACCTGAGGAGAGGGAACAATTTACAGTATCAACTAGCATGTGGGCCAAGAAGAAAATCTAGGTGGTTAGCTATTTAGTGGGAAGGAATGTGGCATAAATCTATGATGTCATGTGTTGTTGTGCAAGTAACTCACCAAGTTAATAGTTTTATTAAACTGTACAGTTTGACTTTGTATTCTTGTGATGTTTAGTTTAGTTTAGTTTAGAGATACAGCACTGAAACAGGCCCTTCGGCCCACCGAGTCTGTGCCGACCATCAACCACCCATTTATACTAATCCTACACTAATCCCATATTCCTATCACATCCCCACCTGTCCCTATATATTTCCCTACCACCTACCTATACTAGGGGCAATTTATAATGGCCAATTAACCTATCAACCTGCAAGTCTTTGGCATGTGTGAGGAAACCGGAGCACCCAGAGGAAACCCACGCAGACACAGGGAGAACTTGCAAACTCCGCACAGGCAGCACCCAGAATCGAACCCGGGTCCCTGGAGCTGTGAGGCTGCGGTGCTAACCACTGCGCCACTGTGCGATATGTCAGGGAACTAAAATAATTTATTACATATACTGCCCGATTTTAATCCAGCCTTCCTGGCAGGAATGGGGCAAGGTTGGGTCAGATGCCCATTTTATGCGCCGAATTTGATGCTCCATTTCAATGGGTGATGTGTAAAATGGACATCGAACCCAAACCCAGCCCATTCATTCCAGACAGGCTAGATTAAAATTGTTTCTATACTTTCAGTCACTGTACAATACAAAGTAACAAACCAATCTGAACAAAAATAATGGTGATGGAGCTGGAAGGACATAGAAAACTTGGATTATTTTGTAGGTACACGTAAGGTACTTTTTCTTTCAAACTGCTAGCTAACAGGGAACACATGGCTGAAGCATGAAAAACTTTTGAAAAATGACTCTGCTTGGTGAACAAAACTTGTTATGAACACACTTATGTTAATTCTTCCCTTCCAAAGAAACCACTTGAGCTTTAACAAGAGGAAATTAATTCTCAAAACTGAATAAAGTGCATGTGAGCAGCTAATTAGCTTGTTGGAGAAGATCAACAACAGGACAGAAGGCAGAGAAAAAAGAAGTAAAGCGTTGGAACTGGAAGGATAAATATGCAGGTAAACAACTGAATTTTGATGTAAGCTCAATTGTAAAGCATTTGTACAAGATAATTGCTCATATTCACTGCTTCTCCCAGCTCCTCTTTCCTCCTTTAAGACACTCTTTGAACCCTACCCATCTGAGCAAGCTTTTGGTCATCTGCTGTAATTTCTCCTTTTATGCCTTGGTGTCAAATCTTGTTTGCTAACTCCTGCAAAGCACCTTGGGACATTTTCCTACATCAAAGGTACTATAGAAATGCAATTTTTTCTTTTACCTTGTCATGCAGGCCCCCACCTGCCAAGAATGAGGCAAATTAATTTTTCCACATGGACATTAAATTTCAAATTGTTGCTGGGAAGAAGAGAAGGCCTGTGACAAGGGGTGGCCAGGCCCCTGGCTGCAAATACATTTTTGCATATTAACAGACAGTGTTTGTAGACAAAGGACCATTCCCTGACACACACAGAGCCAAGACATGGTGAGATCAGTTAGTCACATGACTAACCTGCTTGGCAACCTGGGGTTTTCTGAATTGTACAGGTTGAACTGAGAGTTTGGGCAGAAAGCTGTTTGCTCCTGGATTGAAATGACCTCTCCTGGCTAGCTCGCCTCAGCCTCTCCTGTCTGCTCCCATCTCTTTCTCACGGAACTCCAAAAACCCACTGAAGACACATGAACCCCAAGAGAGAAAAGTGCCCTACAGTGAACAAGGTTTAAGAAAAATACTGGGTCCCAACGAAACGCAAGATATACCCACAATCAAGGACTCTACAGTGAGCTTGAAGAACCGTAACAACAACTCAAGATATTGCCTCAAACTTTTCCACTTTATTTTTCTTTTTTCTGTCTCTATTTGCATGTGTGTATCATGTATGCATGCTAGTGTGGGTGTGTCATGTATCCATAGGCGTCAACTGAATTAGAGTTTAAGTTTAAGAACATTTCACCTTTCTTCTTTAAACCTGAGAAAGCCTGTTTGTGCTGGTTTCTTTGCCTTATAAGTGGAATGTGGTGAACAAGGATTCACCAAGGTGAAGCTAAAAACAGTGTGTTTAAGAATAAAACCCTGTTACCGTAAAACCAGGTGAAGACGGAAAGAGAACCCTGGACCTCTTTCTCACCTGTTCGTAACAACCTCTGCAGGGAGAGATTTTTTTTTAACAAAATGGTGTACTTGAATACTATTCAGACATTATTAACATATACACCACTACTTACTTCTTAAGATGACTGATTTGCTGAATGGTTTCTAAGCTCTTGCATTATTTATTGCAGTTTGAGTTTTGTGTGTTCAAACAGGGTAACTGTGACATGATCCCTAGTAATGGGGTCAGAAAGTGTCTTCCTTGTCAGGTCTAATGGAAATAATGACTTAAACCAATGGCTATGTGAATTACTCACATTTTTACAAATGCCGCTCCTCGACACTGAGTTAAAAATGTGAAACATATACATGTAACCTTATTCCTAATCAAGGAGTGGATTATTTAAGACAACTCCATAATAATAAAGCACCACCAATGGAATTTTGAATGTTTCTGTCTTCTGGTATCATTTCACATCAATTATTTGTCAAAAATTGCATACTGTCTACCCTATTAGTTATATATCAAAGTGCATCAAAGTGGACTACAAGGACCAATTAGATAAAAACAAAGTTAGCAGAAATATATTGGCGCTCTGTATGACACCTAAATAGCCCACTGCTAATCAATCATTCTGTGTGCAATAAAAATGAATTATTGATTTTAAATTAACCAGTAATATAAAGAATAAAAATTGTAGTCTCTTCAATCTGAAAGACCTGGATGTCATAAAGACCATTAAATCTTGGAAATTAATTAAGCCTTTATCATTGCATTTGAACTGAAAGAAGGTTACATTGCTACCAAAATGCTAGTTCATTCCCAATGTTTAATATGTAGAGGTCAGTGAATTCATCGTACAAAGAAGAACAATTTTACAGAACTACATCTGTAATTAATGCATTTTTCTTCTGTTTTCTTCCCCATGGGTATCACTAGACTCCACATAAATCACTCTCAACCAGAAGGATTGGATACTTTGGGTAGTTCATTATTTCATAAATGTGCTCAGAAATCAACTGACAAGTGATGAAATTTGAGTAGACCATGGCTAGCTAGATATGTTTTCCCTTCTCAATAACATATACACACCAGCAGGTTTAGAAAGTGACAGAATGGTGAAATAACACCACATAACCAAAGTCAGCATTTATTAAATAGAATTCACCATTAATTAGCTGCAGTTAAGTTTCTAGTTAATACTCTATCCCTAGCCTCTTTTAGGTTTTTTCTTTCTTTTATTCTTTCAGTGCCCCCACCCAACACTAGAATCATAGAATGTTGCAACATAGAAACAGCCACTGTGGCCATTAGTTCTATACCAGTGCTTTTCTCCATATGAGTCTCCAACTCTATTTGTGCTCTCCTCACTCCCTACACTATTCCCCAATCAAGAGTGTAGATAAGGGATCTAGTGATCATTTGAATCAAGCCTGCCTGGATGGTGGGTCATTAAAATCGATCAATTTGACTTACGGTCCTGGTTCCACTGTAATTGTGCTGGATGCCATGGTAACTGTTCACTTTATTGAGAGCAGCATGAGTGTATGCAAAATGGATTCCTGTGATGTAACTAGGGCTGGGAAGTTACAGGGAAGCAGGTAGGGAGGTCAGAAGCCTTGATCAGCTGCTAGCTCACTCATTAAAATGTTTCAGGATTGGAGTGACTGCTGAAAGGAGAGTGCAAATGCTTGGGGTTTCTGCTTGTGCGCATGCTGAGAGAGAGAAAGCAAGAAGCAATCAAGATGTTGAATGGAAAGCAAGTGCCTGGAGTGTCATGTGAGGAAGGGTTCATCAAAGAATGAGAGGTCATGTAGTGTGCCCGTGTAACAGGTAGTGAAGGATGTGATGCAAAGGAGGGAATTATTGAGTGTGCTGGGTATGGTGGGAATGAAGGTAGCAAGGACGGTTGCCAGGTGTTACTGAGAGAGATGGTAAAATAAAGAACTGTACTCACCCTTGAAGTATTTCCTGCATTTTTATCCAAGTCACAGAACTGACCATTTCTGACACCTCTCCTCAAGTATGGTGAGCATCAATTTTTGGTATCATCCTGCCATTAGTAGGAAAAATAATTTCCTTCCTTGCCCTCACCTCTTCCACCAGGAACCCCAGAACCAAAAGCCAGCAATATCAGAAAAGTGAATGCAAGCTCTCTTTAAAAGGTGCATTCCTGCTTTAAATATGCCTCCAGAGGTAGGAGCCCCATCAATCAAGTTCAAATGAAGTTTGAGAGTTTAAATAATCTGGGCCTGAAATCTAGACCAGCCAGTGTATTTTGTACTCGTTTGCCTTGCCCTTCGCCAACCTGAAACCTGCTTTAAGTTAAAAGCAACCCCCTACCCTCATCTCTCTTCTAATACCACTCTGTAATCAACCAGTAGAAAGTACACAAGAGCAGCTCCACTTGGCTCATGGTTTGATTTCTCTGTTGGAGACCTCGTGTCTTGATTTGAGGTCTATCTCCAGGAGCACAGCTAAGACTGGACAGTTATCCTGAGGTGAAACACAGTGATAAATGCATATCCTATTGCACACTGTTTAGTACATTAGTACCAAAGTGTAAGGCACCATTGAGCCTCATATTACTAGTGTTCCTCACATCTTAAATAAAAAATACTCTTAGAATATGTTAAATAATACATGCAAAATTATAGTAGTAGTTAATAGTGTAAAATAAAATACTTAAGCAATTTATTTTTACTGTGGTTTTACACTGAGATTATATACTATTAAAATAATAAAAATAAATTATAAATTTGGATGAGCTTGGTATGATTTAAAAAGAGATAAAGCACATCTGTCATATAGTTTATGCAGTAAAGTACACAATTAAAAACCTAAGAAATGGGCTGATTTATGGCATTGGTTTTGGTCATTGCTTTGAGCACACGTTGAATTCCATTCATACTAACAGTATGAAGGAATTAATATGTTTAGTTTTGAAATGGTTCCTTCAGTTCCACAGTACCACCATATTATTGTAACAAAAACCACTTGCAGAATTATAATTTCCTGCCTCAATAATAAGAATTTCAATTCTCATAGTAGCAGTTTGATGTGTTACATAGACCAAATCTTTGGTTAGGCTCCACAATGACTTGTCAGGAGCAGTAACATGACTACATTAGTTCTGTTACATGGCAAATGGACTCAGCACTCAAATCAACTGCATTCAGATTAACTCAATCTGCTTTGATTCCCTGTTCACAGGGAATCAGGAGAGTGAATATGTGAAACAGCCATTGCAAATATATGGAATACACCGTGATAATCAGACATTTCTTTCTACTGTCATCCAAGATTTTAATTCAATCAGTGGGGTCGTTTTTATATGTGTTTTGTGATAACTTACTTTAGCCTAGTCATTGCCAACAAAGACTGTATCAGTCAAAGTGAAGCCAGCTGGCAGAAGTAAAGCCGTAAAAATGTCAAAGTATACATTCATGTCAAGAACATGCTGACAGACATCAGATTACGCATGCATTTCAACATCATCATAAATGTTTACTTCACGCCAACCAGATGGAATAAAATCTCATCTAGCTATGTTAACAAGGAGTGTTTATATGAAGGATACTCTATCAGAAGATATTATACAGCAAGCGCGTAAATCAGTCCCAACTTCAACGACTCTACAAATATATGACACGGGTTCATGGAATATATAATTTCTTTATAAAAAAGAAGTTTTGAGAACTGTATCACATTGTTTCCACACCAACCCCGCCCCCGCCCCCAAACCCCGCTTTTTAACTCACATTTATTTTTTGCTTTGCATGCTTGCTTTTGTTGGTTGGATGTCATAGAATCATAGAAAGTTTATGGCACAGAAAGAGGCCACACGGCCCATCATGTCTGCACCAGCCAAAAAACAAGCCACCCAGTGTAATCCAACTTCCAGAATTTGGTCCGTAGCCCTGCAGGTTACGGCACTTGAGATGCATATCCAGATACCTTTTGAATGAGTTGAGGGTTTCTGCCTCAACTACCTTTTCAGGCAGTGAGTTCCAGACCCCCTCCACACTCTGGGTGAAAATGTTTTCCCTCATCTCCCCTCTAATCTTTCTACCAGTCACGTTAAATCTATGCCCCCTAGTTACTGAACGCTCTGCTAAGGTAAATAGGTCCTTCACATCCACTGTATCGAGGCCCCTCACAATTTTGTACATTTCAAGTAGATCTCCCCTCGGCCTTCTCTGTTCCAAGGAGAACAACCCCAGCCTACCCAATCTTTCCTCATAGCTGCATTTTTCCAGTCCTGGCAACATCCTTCCAAATCTCCTCTATACCCACTCCAATGCAATTACATCCTTTTTGTAATGACGTGACCAGAACTGCACACAGAACTCAAGTTGTGGCCTAACCAATTATTTTTTAAAATTCATTCATGGGATGTGGGCGTCACTGGCTATGCCAGCATTTATAGCCCATTCCTAATTGCCCTTGAGAAGGTGGTGGTGAGCTGCCTTCTTGAACCGCTGCAGTCCATGTGAGGTAGGTACACCCACCGTCCTGTTAGGAAGGGAGTTCCAGGATTTTGACCCGGGAATAGTGAAGGAACAGCGATATAGTTCCAAGTCAGGATGGTGTGTGACTTGAATGGGAACTTGCAGGTGGTGATGTTCCCATACATCTTCTGCTCTTGTCCTTCGAGGTGGTAGAGGTCGTGGATTTGGAAGGTGCTGTCGAAGGAGCCTTGGTGCGTTGCTGCAGTGCATCTTGTAGATGGTACACACTGCTGCCACTGTGTGTCGGTGGTGGAGGGAGTGAATGTTTGTGGATGGTGTGCCAACCAAACGGGCTGCTTTGTTCTGGATGGTGTCGAGCTTCTTGAGTGTTATTGGAGCTGCACCCATCCAGGCAAGTGGAGAGTATTTCATCACACTCCTGACTTGTGCCTTGTAGATGGTGGACAGGCTTTGGGGAGTCAGGAGGTGAGTTACTCGCCGCAGGATTCCTAGCCTCTGACCTGCTCTTGTAGCCACGGTGTTTATATGACTACTCCAGTTCAGTTTATGGTCAATGGTAACCCCCAGGAATTTTGATAGTGGGGGATTCAGCAATGGTAATGCCATTGAATGTCAAGGGGAGATGGTTAGATTCTCTCTTGTTGGAGATGGTCATTGCCTGGCACTTGTGTGGTGCAAATGTTACTTGCCACTTATCAGCCCAAGCCTGGATATTGTCCAAGTGTTGCTGCATTTCTACACGGACTGTTTCAGTATTTGAGGAGTTGGGAATGGTGCTGAACATTGTGCAATCATCAGCGAACATCCCCACTTCTGACCTTATGATTGAAGGAAGGTCATTGATAAAGCAGCTGAAGATGGTTGGGCCTAGGGCACTACTCTGAGGAACTCCTGCAGTGATGTCCTGGAGCTGAGATGATTGACCTCCAACAACCACAGTCATCTTCCTTTGCGCTAGGTATGACTCCAACCAGCAGAGAGTTT
Source organism: Heterodontus francisci (assembly GCF_036365525.1). Taxonomy (NCBI): domain Eukaryota; kingdom Metazoa; phylum Chordata; class Chondrichthyes; order Heterodontiformes; family Heterodontidae; genus Heterodontus; species Heterodontus francisci. The sequence goes on from NC_090390.1 coordinate 66,479,850, forward strand.
TCCCCCTGATTCCCATTGACTTCAGTTTTGCTAGGGCTCCTTGATGCCATACTCGGTCAAATGCTGCCTTGATGTCAAGGGCAGTCACTATCACCTCACCTCTTGAGTTCAGCTGTTTTGTCCATGTTTGAACCAAGGCTGTGATGAGGTCAGGGGCTGAGTGGCCCTGGCGGAACCCAAACTGAGCATCACTGAGCAGGTTATCGCTAAGCAAGTGCTGCTTGATGGCACTGTTGATAACACCTTCCATCACTTTACTGATGACTGAGAGTAGACTGATGGGGCGGTACTTGGCCGGGTTGGACTTGTCCTGCTTTTTGTGCACAGGACATACCTGGGCAATTTTCCACATTGCCGGGTAGATGCCAGTGTTGTAGCTATACTGGAACAGCTTGGCTAGGAGTGCGGCAAGTTCTGGAGCACAGGTCTTCAGTACTATTGCCGGAATATTGTCAGGACCCAGAGCCTTTGCAGTATCCAGTGCCTTCAGTCGTTTCTTGATATCATGCAGAGTGAATCGAATTGGCTGAAGCCTGGCATCTGTAATGCTGGGAACTTCAGGAGGGGGCCGAGATGGATCATCAACTCGGCACTTCTGGCTGAAGATTGTTGCAGCAAATGCTTCTGCCTTAAATTTTGCACTGATGTGCTGGGCTTCCTCCATCATTGAGGATGGGGATATTTGTGGAACCACCTCCTCCAGTTTGTCGTTTAATTGTCCACCACCATTCATGACTGGATGTGGCAGGACTGCAGAGCTTAGATCTGATCTGTTGGTTCTAGGATCGCTTAGCTCTGTCTATTGCATGCTGCTTATGCAATTTGGCATGCCAGTAGTCCTGGGTTGTAGTTTCACCAGGTTGACACCTCATTTTGAGTTATGCCTGATGCTGCTCCTGGCATGCCCTCCTGCATGCTTCATTGAACCAAGGTTGGTCTCCTGGCTTGATGGTAATGGTAGAGTGGGGAATATGCCGGGCCATGAGGTTACAGATTGTGGTTGAGTACAATTCTGCTGCTGCTGATGACCCACAGCGCCTCATGGATGCCCAGTTTTGCATTGCTCGATCTGTTCGAAATCTATCCCATTTAGCACGGTGATAGTGCCACACAACACGATGGACGGTATCCCTCAATGTGAAGGCGGGACTTCGTCTCCACAAGGACTGTGCAGTGGTCACTCTTACCAATACACTCATGGACAGAAGCATCTGCGGCAGGCAGATTGGTGAGGACAAGGTCAAATATGTTTTTTCCTTGTGTTGGTTCCCCCACCACCTGCCACAGACCCAGTCTAGCAGCTATGTCCTTTAGGACTCGGCCAGCTCGGTCAGTAGTGGTGCTACCGAGACACTCTTGGTGATGGACATTGAAGTCCCCCACCCAGAGTACATTTTGTGCCCTTGCCACCCTCAGTGCTTCCTCCAAATGGTGTTCAACATGGAGGAGTACTGACTCATCAGCTGAGGGAGGGCGGTAGGTGGTAATCAGTCGGAGGTCACCTTGCCCATGTTTGGCCTGATGCCATGAGATTTCAGATTTATACAGTTCCAGCATAACCTCCCTGCTCTTATATTCTATACCTCAGCTAATAATGGAAAGGATTCCATATGCCTCTTAACCACCTTATTGACCTGTCCTAACTTCAGGGATCTGTGGACATTCTCTCTAAGGTTCCTCACTTCCTCTACACCTCTCGGTATTCTCCCATTAATCATGTATTCCTTTGCCTTGTTTGACCTCCCCATACTTCTCTGGGTTGAATTCCATTTTCCACTTTTCTATCCACCTGATCAGTCCATCAATATCTTCCTGTAGCTGACAGCTATCATCTTCGCTACCTACCACACAACCAATCTTTGTGTCGTCTGCAAACTTCTTCCCCCTACATTTATGTCCAAATCATTAACATATACCACAAAAAGCAGGGGACCCAGTACTGGAAACAGCCCTCTAGTCGTAAAAACACCCATCAACAATTACCCTTTGGGCTTTTATTTTTTTTAACCAGTTTGCCAGTTGGGACCTTGTCAAAACCCTTGCTAAAATACATGTGGACCACATCAACTGCACTACCCTCATCAATCTTCCTGGTTACTTCTTCAAAAAATTCGATCAAATTGATCAGACAAAATGTTCCCTTAACAAATCCATGCTGACTATCCTTGATTAATCTGTGCTTTTCTAAGTGACAGTTTATCCTGTCTCTCAGAATTGATTCCAATAATTTGCCCACTACTGAGGTTAGATTGACTGGCCTGTAGTTATTCAGTCTATCCCTCGCTCCCTTTTGAAACAAAGGTACAATGTTAGCAGTCCTCCAATCCTCCGGCACCACACCTGTATCAAGTGAGGACTGGAAAATGATAGTCAGACCTTTCACTATTTCCTCTCTTGCTTCTTTTAACAGCTTGGGCTACATTTCATCAGGCCCTGATGATTTATCAACTTTCAAAGATGCGAATCCCATTAATACTTCCTCTCTCCCTGTGTTTATCACATCCAATACGTCACACCCCTCTTTCTTAACTGCAATATCAGCATCGTCCCCCTCTTTTGTGAAGACAGATGCAAAGTATTCATTAAGAACCATACCAATATCTTCCGCTCCTACACATAAGCTACCTTTTTGGAGTTTTATGGGCCCTACTCTTTCCTTAGTTATCATCTTACTCTTAATATATTGATAAAACATCTTTGGGTTCACCTTGATTTTGCTTGCCAATATTCTTTCATGCTCTCTCTTAGCTTTCCTAATTTCCCTTTTGATTTCTCCCTTTCACTTTCTATATTCCTCTTGGCTTTCTGTAGTATTGAGTTCTCAATGTCGGACATAAGCTTTCTTTCTCTGCCTTATCTTACCCTGTAAACTCCTTGATATCCATGGGGCTCTAGATTTAGCCACCTCACCCTTTTTCTTTGTGGGAGCATGTTTACTCTGAACAACTTGAATCTCCCCTTTGAAAGACTCCCACTGTTCTGACACTGATTTACCTTCAAGTAGCTGTTTCCAGTCCACTTTCGCTAAATCACTCCTCAGCTTAGTAAAATTGAGAACTCTGGGCTGCATTTTAAGACTCCACCGCCGAAGTAGGCGGTGGACGTGAAAAAATGCGGCCTGTGCAAACGTGCACCACGTCACGGAGCCGCCGCGATTTCAAATGCGGTGGTTTATTTGCATGGACACGCACCCGCCCCCCATGATGACGTGGAGCGGGTGGGCCAGCCATCGCTGGCAACGGCATCTGGCGCCAATGCGCAGGCGCTGGTGCCATTTTTAAACACCTTACAGCCCTCAATGGACGTTTAAAATTTAAAGGGCCAGGTAAGTTAAAGTTTTGTAAAAAAACAATTAAATGACCTTTCCATGCATTCCCCCCCCCCCCACCACCCCATGTCATTTCAAAATATTCCTGCCCTTTACTCCTCTGGAATTCCTATATTGAAAATTTGACCTTCCCCACCCCCCACCCCCCAAAGTTTGGCATCTTTGTCTTCTAGCCCTTCCCAACCCCCACCCCCTGACCAATCCGCAGCATTGTCACCCTGCTCCCCCCTCCCGCACAGAGAAAAAAACCTCCTCCCCCCTCTCCACAGGTGTCGCGCTACATTTCTTCGAACGGGGATTTGAAGACGCAGCATTGTCGGCTGCTCAAATGAAGATTGGTGTGTCGATGAAGGAGGCAACGAGACCTTCATTAAATCAGGTATGTTAATTAATTTACATATTGAAATGGGGGTCCCGTCGCCGAGTGGCGGGGCGGCCACCACGAGGCTTTGCCATCGTCACTGAGATCGGCACGGGGCCTGCCGCTGTTGGGGCCAGTGGCGGGCCTCCGCTGTAATGATCTTCATTGCCCTGCCCTCACAATTCCCGACGGCAGAGGGGCTTTAAAATCATGCCCTCTAATTCCTGTCCTATCCTTGTCTTTTTCCATAATTATATTAAAACTGACTGAATTATGATCACTACCTGCAAAATGCTCTCCCACTGCCACTCCTTCCATCTGCCCATCTTCATTTCCTAAAACTAAGTCTGAAACTGTGTCCTCTGTTATTGGACTTGCTACAGACTGGCCAAAAAAGTTCTCCTGCATGCACCTCAAGAATTCTGCTCCCTCAATTCCTTTCACACTAAAACTATCCCAGTTACAGCAGGATAGTTAAAATGCCCAACTATTATTGCTCTATTGTTTTTGCACTTCTCAGAGATTTGCAGACTACATATCTGCTTTTCTATCTCCTCTGACTGTTTGGTGGTCTATAGTACACTCCCAACGGTGTTATTGCCCCTTTTTTATTCCTTAGCTTGATCCATATGGCCTCATTTGATGAACCTTCCATCATATCATCCCTCGTCACAGCTGTAATTGTTTCTTTGACCAAAATTGTCATTCCCCCTCTTTTTCTCCCCCTCCCTATCGCGTCCCCTGTAACCAAGAACGTTGAGCAGCCATTCCTGTCCCTCCTTAAGCTATATTTCTGTAATAGCTATGATATCATACTGCCACGTGTCTATTTGTTCCCTCAGCTCATCTACTTTATTTGCTATACTCCTTGCATTGAAGTCGATACCCTTGAGCACTGCCAAACTCATTTTTTAAATTTTCTAACCTTTGTTTCCTCTGCCTTCCAGACTCATCCATTAATTTTCTGCCTTCTATTTTTGTTTCTGATTTTGTCCCAACTGAGTCTATCCTCAGGTCCCCATCCCCCTGCCAAACTAGAACCATGGTTCAGTGCCACAGATTTGAGTTTTTGAAACAACTAATACTTTAATTTCTCTGGATTACATTTTCCTGTTGGTAACAAGTGCAGTGCCTGATTTTTGAGAGAGTAATATAACAGTTTTGCTGCTGGCGTTTAACATTGGAGGTAATGATGTAACAAAAGGGCAGAGCAGCAGAACTGGAGATAGGTCTGCAGATTTATGCACCATGTCCTCACTTCTTTTCCAAAGCCAGCAGAGTTTTCCACACTATCAAGTTTTCTTTTAAAGGCACCTTTCCTCTTTTCATCTTAGACATAGCTTTGAGCTGTATGTTCAAATGTCCTTGGGATGCACAAAAAAGATGATTTAAAAGTTGAAACCTCGCCATCATTTTCTACTGTCTCTTTGCTATCAAGCTCTGGCTCAGTTCCAATAGAATACTGTTGGTCAATTGTTTTGAGTATCTTGTCAGTACAAAGAGATATAGATAGACTAAGTGAGTGGGCCAGCTATGGCAGATGAAGTTCCAATCAGGGAAGCGTAAGGTCTTCCAATTTGGGTCTGAGAAAGACATATCAGAATATTTTCTTAACGGTGAAAGATTAAGTACTCCGGGAAAGCAAAGGGATTTAGGTATCCCTGTACACAAATCACTAAAAGCTAGTACACAGGCTCAAAAAGTGGGGGGTGGGGGGCGGTGGTGGTGGGGTGGGCTCTGGAATTCAAAAGTGAGGAAGTGATACTTTAGTATACTGAATCTTGGTCAGACCCCATCTGGAGTACAGTGTTCAGTTTTGGGCATGAATACAAGGAAAGATATATTGGTCTTGGAAGGTGTCCAGCACAGATTCACCAGAATTATACCAGGATTTAAGGAATTAGATTATGAGGCCAAGTCGCATAAACTTGGCTTGTGTTCCCTTGGGGCTAGGCAGTTGAGGAGTGATCTAATTGAGTTATTTAAAATGATTAATGGATTCAATAGGTAAATGTACCAAAACTACTTCCTTTGATGAGGGAATCTAAAACAAAGTGGCATGTTCTTAAAATTAGAGCTAGGTCAATTAGGAATGATAACAGGAAACACTTATTTTACACAAAGCATTGATTAACTATGGAACTTGTTTCCCCAAAAGGTATGGTTTCTCGGTCAATTGAAATCTTCAAGACTGCGATCGATATATTTTCATTGTGTAAGGGTATCAAGGGATATGGAAGGAAGGCTGGCAAATAGAGTTGAGGTGCAGAAGAGGCTCAAGAGGCTGAAAAGACTACTCCTGTCCCTATATTCCAGGTGATTGGTTAGCAGATTTACCAACAATTAAAACATAGGATGAAATCAATGGAGCAGTAAAATGCTTCTCTCACTTTTCTAATTTTAAATTCTAATCTGCATACTTGTTGGTGAGTAGAGGAATGGAGCCTGACATAATCCAGAAGTGCATACTGTTGGCATATATATCAGACTGGTTGTGTCGTACCATTTATCTGTCCTATATCTATCACCCCTCAACTTAAAGCTATGTCCCCTCGTGTTTGCCATCACCATCCGAGGAAAAAGACTCTCACTATCCACCCTATCTAACCCTCTGATTATCTTATATGTCTCTATTAAGTCACCTCTCCTCTTCCTTCTCTCTAACAAAAACAACCTCAAGTTCCTCAGCCTTTCCTCATAAGACCTTCCCTCCATACCAGGCAACATCCGAGTAAATCACCTCTGCACCCTTTCCAAAGCTTCCACATCTTTCCTATAATGCGGTGACCAGAACTGCACGCAATACTCCAGCTGCGGCCGCAACAGAGTTTTGTACAGCTGCGGCCGCAACAGAGTTTTGTACAGCTGCAGCATGTGAGAGTCTTTTTCCTCGGATGGTGATGGCAAACACGAGGGGACATAGCTTTAAGTTGAGGGGTGATAGATATAGGACAGATGTCAGAGGTAGTTTCTTTACTCAGAGAGTAGTAGGGGCGTGGAACAGTCGTAGACTCGCCAACTTTAAGGGCATTTAAGTGGTCATTGGATAGACATATGGATGAAAATGGAATAGTTTAGGTCAGATGGTTTCACAGGTCGGCGCAACATCGAGGGCCGAAGGGCCTGTACTGCGCTGTAATGTTCTATGTTCTATTTGTGAGGCCAAATATATTGTATAAATTCTGCATCACCATCAAGAATATAAATTTTGCAATGATGAAGCTATCCAGAGATTGGAGATTTTACTCTGTTTTTGTTTTAAATTATCTTGTTACCTCACAAGTATAGAGACTGCTTACCAGACCCAGCGTTCAGCTCTGTTAAAGGCAGAAGATATGGTGAGCACAGGCAGACATTTTCACAGTTATATTGATGTGCACAGTTCCAGAGATGCAAGTTCCATTTTAAGGCATTGGCAGTATCTGGTTCACAAAACTGATGACAAAACTATTATTGTCTCCAAAGGAAAAAAAATTAATAAGGTGTTTCCAAACAATACAAATAATGACTAAAAACAAGCCTTGCCACAGGAAACCAAATAACTCAAGCTGGAAGCAAGACTTTTTTTATACACAATAAATAGAGATTAGATTATTATAATCTAATAATCTAATCTCTATTTATTGTGTATAAAAAAAGTCTTGCTTCCAGCTTGAGTCAGTCATGTTCCAGCTGTCACACCTCAAAGTGTCAAAAGTATCCAAAGATGATTAGCAGTTTCACCTTAGCAGCAGAATAATACATAGTGAATTGCTATAGTGCTTCTATTATTATAAAACAGTATATTATATAACTCCCACTGTGAACAATAGCACAGAACATCCGGTGGTATCTTGTAAAACGTTCAAACTTTGGATTTAGAAAAGAGTGACATTTATGCTGGCAGTTATCAGTGATCCTTTAGTTTTTCTGACAAGAAACTGATTTTAATTACCAGTATATTTTGCTGGACCTGCTTAATAAATGCATGGAAGCACCGAGGCAGACTTTCCTCTGGAGTTGCGCTGACTTAACAACATAACCCAGTGCGCAGGGATTTCCTGCTAGAGGAGATGTTTAGGATGTAATCTGTCCAAAATGTCATGCTGTGTGCAGGAGGAGGTTTTAAAAGTCATGAATTTTAGATGCTCTGAAGGGAGTGTGATCAATTGTGGAGCCAGATAATGCTGTTGCAAGCTCCGGAGGTTTGCAGCAGCAGGTCCTTTCCCTCCCCTCAATGCAGGCAGGATTTTTGCTGGGTGCCTACCAAATTACTTTTAAATGAGCTTCATGCTAGCAAAAAAGCAGGCATTATAGATGCAGGCATGGAGCAGTTGGAAGTCCTGTCATGCTGACATTGCACTGCTGAGCAAGCCAGTAGGAAATCCAGCTTTGCTATCTTTATGGGGTTCAAAGCAGGTGATTTTTAAAAAAATTCATTCTTGGGATGTGAGCATCACTGGCAAGGCCAGCAATTGTTGCTCATTCCTAATTGTCCTTGAGAAGGTGGTGGTGAGCCACCTTCTTGAACCACTTCAGTCTACATAGTGTAGGTACACTCACAGTGCTGTTCGGCATTGAGTTCCAGGTTTTTGACCCAGCTACAGTGAAGGAACGGAGATGCAGTTCCAAGTTAGGATGGTGAGTGACTTGGAGGGAAACTTGCAGGTTCTGGTGTTCTCATGAGTCCACTGCCTTTGTCCTTCTAGGTGGTAGGGGTCGCAAGTTTGTAAGGTTCTGTCAAAGGAGATTTGGCGAGTTGCTGCAGTGCTACCACTGTGCGCCAGTGGTGGAGGGAGTGAATGTTTAAGGTGGTGGATGGGTTGCTGATCAAGTGGGCTGCTTTGTCTTGTATGGTGTTGAACCTCTAGTGTGTCGTTGGAGCTGCACTCCTGACTTGTGCCTTGTAGATGATGGACAGGATTTGGAGAGTCAGGAGATGAGTTACTCACTGCAGAATTCCCAGCCTTTGACCTGCTTTTGTAGCCACAGTATTTATATGGCTGGTCCAGTTCAGTTTCTGGTCAATGAGAACCCCCAAGTTGATGGTGGGGGTTCCAGCAAAGGTTATGGTGTTGAACGTCACGGGATATGGCTAGATTCTTTCTTGTTGGAGATGATCATTGCCTGGCATTTGTGTGGTACGAATATTACTTGCCACTTGTCAGCCGAAGCCTGAATGTTGTCCAGGTCTTGCTGCATGCGGGCACAGACTGTTTCATTATCTGAGAAGTTGCGAATGGTACTGAAGATTGTACAATCGTCAGCGAAGATCCCCACTTCTGAGCTTATATTGGAGGAAAGATCATTAATGAAGCAGTTGAAGATGGTTGAGCCTAGGACACTGCTCTGAGGAACTCCTGCAGCAATATAAAGTCCTTCCTGCACTTTCTGGAGAGGCATTTAGGTAAGTGGACTTTTCATAGAGTTATACAGCACAGAAACAGGCCTTTTGGCCTATTGTGTCTGTGCCAGCCATCAAGCACCTAACTATTCTAATCCCATTTTCCAGCACTTGGCCCATAGCCTTGCATCTAAATAGTTCTTAAATGTTGTGAGGGTTCCTGCCTCTACCACCTCTTCAGGCAGTGCGTTCCAGATTCCAACCACCATCTGGGTGAAAGATTTTTTCCTCAAATCCCCCCTTACCTTATATCTATGCCCCCTGGTTATTGACCCCTCCGCTAAGGGAGAAAGTTTCTTCCTATCTAACCTATCAATGCCCCACATAAATGTGTATAACTCAGTCAGGTCCCCCCTCAGCCTTCTCTGCTCTAAGGAAAACAACCCTATCTTTTTCAGTCTCTCTTCATAGCTGAAATGCTCCAGCCCAGGCAACATCCTGGTGAATCTCCTCTGCACCCTCTCCAGTGCAATCACATCCTTCCTATAGTGTGGTGCCCAGAACTGTACACAGTACTCCAGCTGTGGCCTAACGAGTGTTTTATGCAGCTCCATCATAACCTCTCTGCTCTTTTATTCTATGCCTCAGCTAATAAAGGCAAGTATCCCATATGCCTTCCTAACCATCTTATCTACTTGTGCTGCTGCCTTCAGTGATCAATGGACAAGTACACCAAAGTCCCTCTGACCCTCTGTACTTCCTAGGGTCCTTCCATCTATTGTATACTCGTTAGTCCTTGTTAGTCCTCCTAAAATGCATCACCTCACACTTCTCAGGATTAAATTCCATTTGCCACTGCTCTGCCCATCTTACCAGCCCATCTATATCGTCCTGTAATCTAAGACTTTCCTCCTCACCATGTATGACACCACCAATTTTCGTGTCATCTGCAAACTTACTGATCATACCTCCTATATTCATGTCTAAATCATTAATGTACACTACAAACAGCAAGGGTCCCAGCACGATCCCTGTGGTACACCACTGGTCACAGGCTTCCACTTGCAAAAACAACCCTTGACCATCACCCTCTGCCTCCTGCCATTAAGCCAATTTTGGATCCAATTTGCCAAATTGCCCTGGATCCCATGGGCTCTTACCTTCTTAACCAATCTCCTATGCGGGATCTTATCAAAAGTCTTACTGAAGTCCATGTAGACTACATCAACTGCTTTAACCTCATCTACACATCCAGTCACCGCCTCTGAAAAATTCAATCAAGTTAGTTCGACACAATCTCCTCCTGCCAAAGCCATGCTGACTATCTCTGATTAATCCCTGCCTCTCCAAGTGGAGATTAATCCTGTCCCTCAGAATTTTTTCCAATAGTTTCCCTACCACTGATGTTAGACTCACCGGCCTGTAGTTATCTGGTTTATCCCTGCTGCCCTTCTTGAATAATGGTACCACATTCACTGTCCTCCAGTCCTCTGGCACCTCTCCTGTGGCCAGAGAGGATTTAAAAATTTGTGTCAGAGCCCCTGCTACTTCCTTGCCTCACATAACAGCCTGATTAGTTTCTGCCTGGTTAGTTTTTTTTTCAAAAAAAATGTGTTTTGTGTTCACAATTCATGGACTATCAGAACTGAGGAATATAAGATTTCCCACTGTCTGCACTCAGTGTCACCATCAAGCACTCCCACATCAGGTACATCATAAACACTGTATAAATCAAAATAAAGGACTTTCCACATTGTCCCAATCTCCAAAGAATACCTCCAATTGCTCTAGCATGATGGTTTCAATTCAATTCCCACATCAACTATTCTTGAGACATCTATGTATGGCACTTTAGTGTCACATTTTTGGCTGTATTGTGTCACACACACTTGTCCTCAAAACGTGGCTAAGATTATTATACTGTTTTTGCTTAGGATCCTCACAGTTCACGGACAGATTTACATTCATTAAAACGGGGCTGAAGGTCCATTGGAAGTCCAAGCCAGTGTTATAATTCACTGCATCACCTAGTCTCCAGAAGTATTACTGTATATCTTGTGCTGATTACCTTTACTAGTGGACCAGCACAAGTTAATTGCTTGTGAAAGAAACCAGTAAAGAACTCTTGAACACTAAGAAATTATTGATAGTCCAATGAAGTTACTTCCATAACCATATGTATAGAATATCGCAACGGTGATTGCACAATGTTATTGTTCCTTCACAAATGACATAAGACATGAATAACACAGGTGAGAGTGAGTTATCAAGTTTTCTTGCATAATAGAATAATGAGAAAAACCCGTTAACTAGTTTGATGCCCAATTCTGCGGACATGGTGAATTAGGGATTAAAACCATCCCAGAGGAGCATTCCAGTAGGTATCTGAACCACTGGTAACTCATGGAAAGGAACAATTGGACTGCATTTATAACAGGTGGCTAATTTCCTATCGTCCATTTTGCACCCCAGCTGAATTTGAATTTCACCCTCTCAAAGATTTGAACATCATCTTCCACTAACAAGTCACTTGCCCTTAATTGGCAAGTTATTACCCAGGCTGCTAAACAAAGCACTGTGCAACTGCAGACTGCTCCATTTTATGGGAGATCGGTCTGACAGGAATGGTGCAGAAGAATATTACCTGCTGCACAGCCAAAGTAGAAATAATTGCTCTGGTCATTATATGTGGTGACTAATGCATTCAGAAAAAAATCATTTATGATTTTGCTAACACTTAGTAACCAGAGGAAATCTTTCTTCACAGAATGGCTATAAAAGAACATCTGAATGAGGAAGCAGAGTAGTGAAGAACCCAAATGGGAACAAATGATCAACACACATAGTTTATGCTATTATTCCTTAGTGGTGCATGAAATGCAGACATGAAGGAATTATTCCACATGTGTAATGTTTATATATGAAATATATAATTGAGGACAATGAAAATTCTAATAAAGCCCATAGAGTAAAGCAGAATTATGCAACAGGAGCTAGGCTACATGGAACATATACAATTTTTAGCTTTTCCCACAGACTGCAGTTCATATTCCTCTATGTCTGGTTTAAACCTCTGGATAATTCATTTCAGTTATCAGCTATTCCACTGGAACTAGCAAGTGAGAAACAGACTTTTATTATTTAGCTCTAGCTGTCAGGTTTTCCCAGTTGCCCAATACCCTGGTGGAAATTCTGAAACAGAATCCTGGCAATTTCAGCAGCTATAAAGTTCTTTCTGCATTCTCATTAATCACTTCTCTGCCAACTAGTATCTTACCTGCAGATGTAATTTGTCTTGCACATATCAGCCAAAGACAAGCAATTTGGCTTTTCTTTGTCCTGGTAAGAGCAAATAGGCACAATCGTCTGTCGTCTCCGTTCTGAGCAAGCCGTATCCCTGCAGGAGCAGAACAGCATTCCATAGGTGTATTTTGCTGGAACACGGTCAAAGAATTGTCGCAGGGCTCTGTGGCATTTTCTCCGGTTGCAGATCTCTGATGCAGAAACACGGGCTGTGCAGGGCGAGATGTACATCGATCGGAATTTTTTGCAGTTGTCATTTAGATTGCAGGCTTTGGCGGCATCCAAGCAACTGTTCCCCTTCGAACCTATGGGTTCTGCACCTATTACAAAAAAATTGTACATCGCATGATTTCTTTAAACTTATGCTCTTTTGCATGCTTGGGGTGCTATTTAATCATACAGAAAGTGACATGATTCAGTAGTTTGTAATGAAATTTGATTTCATCTTGTTGCATGATATTTGTGATGGTGGAGGCTGTGATTAGTGCAGAGGCAAACGTACAATGCCGAACTTTTGAATGAGATCTCTAATGTGTCTTTAGGATAATTCAAAATATTTTCTAAATACTTCTAGTATTACTGCATTCTTCCTTCCTGATTGTTCCCCTTTCATTGCCATTGACCTAATTGCATCTGTCCACTCAAGCGTGATGATTTACTTGAAAAGTACAACTCTGAAGAAGCAGGTTAAATGGAGTCAGTTTAATTTGCTCCCCATAATGGGATGTCTACCTAGCAATCGGCCATAGAACTAGAGAAAGAAATGATTTGGTTGGCTGGTTGCATTACTAGCATATCGTACAACAAACGTGTTGAGGCTGATCACTGCATTGGTACCAGGAGTATTTTACCCGCCTCTTAATATGTAACACATTTTTACAAAATTCTTTACTATAACTTGCCATTTGTCAAAGTCTTTAAATTTAACTTGAAGATCAAATGCACATTAAAAAGCAGCAAGTATTCTTGGTGGTTGTGGAAGCAGACTGAGTGGGTACTTTCAAAAGAGCATTGGATATATGCTTGAAAAGGAAAAATTTGCAAGTCTATGGGAAAAGAGCAGGGGTGCGTGACTAATTGGACAGCTCCTTCTTTGCTGTAAGATTCTATGATGATTCCTGCAGATACACCAGTGGAGCAGTAGAATAAAAAGCAATGTCTATACTGCTCTAGGTCTTTGAGGCACTTAGATGAGAACACTATGCTCAGTCAATGCAATGTGCTGCTCACATTCTGACTAACATTTATACTGAAATTTTGCCATTTAAAAAGGATGAGACAGGATTATCCAGAGCACTCATCTGGTTAGGGTAGATTTTGTGAATTTGTTGGGTCTTTTTGGACATGTGCATGCCATCAATAACTTTGGTGAAACCTCCCCTGTTTTGTGCTGCTAGCTGGTTTCCATGGAGAAATTAAGGTTGGAGTTTGTCCTGGCAAAAAAATCTTCACCTGTTTGATGCCTCTGGCATTTCTAGTGTGAGATTTGACAGCTATCCCCTATGGTTGTTTAGAAGCAAACAGTGGAGCAAAACTTCACAGTTGCCTTCATCTCAACAGGCACTGACCATGTCATCCTTGTGCTGGGACTAGTTTGAAGGTCTGGCTGTAGAAAACTGCATATTGCTGTCACTGTTTCATGAACCATAGCCTCATAAGATAAATCATCTCTAACAAGCTAAGGGAAGTGCTCCTTGGTCTCTACACACAGATAATTGGGTAAGGGCAGGTATAGTTCATGAACTAAGTTCATTCTGCCTTAGAGCTTCCTCTTACTCCTCCAGAGCCAGTAAATATAGTGATATACCTAGGAACGCCCATGATTAGAGGTGTGTTGCTGCCACATTCCATCGACAACCACCCAAAATGAGAGGTATGATGCTGCCCAAAAATTGCAAGAAACAGATACAATATGCCAAAAAGAAAATCAGTGCAAAAACAGACACAAAGGGCCGAATTTTATGTTGCCGTAAAAGATGGCGGTCCACATGCGCGGGCTTTACTCCACGGAGCCACCACGATATTATATGTGGCGGCTCATTTACATGGTTGGGGCAGACCGCACCCTCCCCCCACCCCCCCCTACGATGTCGTGGAGGGGGCAGTTGAGCCCTCCCCAGCAACAGCGTCTGCCGCCACTGCGCGGGCGCCAGCGCCATTTTTAAAGGGCTTCCAGCCCTTACATTTAATTAAGTTTAATAAAACTGATTTTAAAAAATACATAAATGGTTCCAGTCCCTCTCCCACCCCCGTATTAACAATACACTCATTCCTTCCCCTCTCCCTGCCAAAAATGCTTAACTTGTGTACCTGACCTTCCCCCTCCCAAAGTTCACAAACTTTCAACTTTACCCCTTCCCACCAGCCCCTTCACTAATCACAATAGTTTGACCCTGCTCCCCCTCTCCCACACTGAGAAACTTACCTCCCCCCCCTCCCCACAGGCGTTGCGCCTTGTTTCTGCAGATGGGGATCCGAAGGTGCGGCAATGCCGGCCGCTGGGATGAAGATCGCAACGGCACTTTCGGAGGCGACGGGAATGTCATTAACTCAGGTAAGTTAATGAATTTGAATATTTAAATTATGGTCCCATCGCCGAGTGGCAGGTGGGGTGGTGGGGGGTGGTTGCCACCACGAGGTCTTGCCACTGCCGGCAATATCAGGATGGGTTCTGCTGGCATCGAGGTCTGTGGTGGGCCTCATCCGGGGCAATCTTCATGCCGCCCCCCCACCGCCATGGATCCCGACATCGAGGCCTCTATGAAATCTAGCCCAAAAGAACTAACACAGGCAAAAAATTAATTTGATCATTTAACAAGCACAATGCCCTATAAAAGAATAGCCCAAAATGGCTGAAGGGACTTTTCCAGGTACGCCCATGTTATAAAACAATAAGAACATCAGCACATTGCTGCCTCCAATCATATTTTACAAAAATATTTTACTGAGGAAAGTGCTTGTCATGGTTCTCACTCTCTGCTCCCATGTCATTACATGATAAGTTAGTGAATTCAGCAACCAACCGGCCTAAGTCCTGTGCACTCCATAACCTGGATCCTGCTTGCCCTATTGGTGACAGCACTACACATCTCAAGAGATAGCTCCAACCTTCATTATGAGAGGGATAGAATGAAATATCAAGGGATGGTCTTATCAAAAAAAGTAGGGAACATCTCAAAAGTAAGTTATAAGCCCACGTTACAGGAGATTTTGATGGAATTGAAAAGTTAATGCAGCCTGCCATTATCACTGTGGATGAAGTGAGAGAAATGTGATAGCAAAAAAATGTTTTTTAGCAAGTTGTTTACCTTGGATAATAGTACCCATTTGGCTGGGAGAGAAAAGTATAAAACCATTTGATAGCAAAAACAACAAGCTGATTTTGACTTCGTGTTGCCTAACGTGCACTATGCTTATTCCAATATTACTGGACTAGTTGCTACTACACTGGGCGGCACAGTGGCGCAGTGGTTAGCACCGCAGCCTCACAGCTCCAGTGACCCGGGTTCAATTCTGGGTACTGCCTGTGTGGAGTTTGCAAGTTCTCCCTGTGTTTGCGTGGGTTTCCTCCGGGTGCTCCGGTTTCCTCCCACATGCCAAAGATTTGCAGGTTGATAGGTAAATTGGCCATTAGCAATTGCCCCTAGTGTAGGTAGTTGGTCGGGAAATATAGGGACTGGAGGGGATGTGGTAGGAATATGGGATTAGTGTAGCATTAGTATAAATGGGTGGTTGATGGTCGGCACAGACTCGGTGGGCCGAAGGGCCTGTTTCAGTGCTGTATCTCTAAACTAAACTAAACTACTCTCACAGAATTACCTTGAATTGGATTGCAGAGGTCAAAGCTGAAATATTCATATATACCAAATCGATGTTGCACATAATAAAATTGCTGGTGTTATGATCAAAGTAGACAAATGAAGTTCCGCTGTGAAAGAATAAGTAACTGAAGAGAAAGTATGAATAATAGCTACCTAGAAACAGGCAGGTATTGAAGAGGTTGGTGGTTTATTTACTGCAGAGAAATGCCCAAATTTCAGAACTGGAGCACAAACTTGGACTTTAGCTTTGCAAAATTTTCCACTTTAGTTCAACTTTACAATTTTTTTGCATCCTAAGTTGCCAAAACTAGAATAAACTGTTATTTTATAACATAGGTGGCTGATATGCAACATATGGTATCCGGATCCTATTGAGAATTGCTGAATGGCATGGAAGCTAATTTGATGAATGCAAGGGAGAAAGATCGAGGGAATAAGACAGAGGAATTTACACAAAAGATACAATCGCCTGTGCCACAAGGATAAATGCCTGTTTTAAATATTTTGATGGTAATATTACAAGAGGTCTGAAGATGGCAACTTAGAGAAAAGGAGATTTTAGAAAAAAGTATTATTGGATAATATCCATCGAATTTTCACTGGTTCAAAGAATGACCTTCCTATACTAGAAAAATCGGTCCTCCCAAAGTCTTACAAAATAATGGATTAATCTGTTGAAAATAATCTTCCTGTTTGCAAAGTAAGATTTGTTTCAAACCCAAGGAAGAATTAGTATTGAGTGAAGACCCACAGATATAGAGATACTTGTAATGTTTAGTGAAGCATTTTGGAAGGAAGAATGAGGAGAGGCAATATAAAGAAAATGGTACCATTTTAAAGGGGATGCAGGAAATGAGAAACCTGGGGATTTATGCACAGAAATCTTTGAAGTTGGCATGATAAATTGATAAAGCTGTTAAAAAAAAGCATAAGGGATCTTTGGCTTTATAAAAAGATGCAAAGAGTATAAAAGCAAGGAAGTTATGCCAAACCTTTCATAAACACTGTTTAGGCCTCAGCTGGAGTATTGTGTCCAATTCTGGGCACCACACTTTAGGAAGGATGTCAAGGCCTCAGAGAGGGGTGCAGAGGAGATTTACTAGAATGATACCAAGGGACGTGAATGAGGGACATCAGTTTGGTGGAGAGACTGGAGAAACTGGGATTGCCCTCCTTAAGAGTTAGGGGAGATTTAGAATCATGGAATCATAGAATGGTTACAGCACAGAAGGAGGCCATTCAGCCCATTGTGTCTGTGCCGGCTCTCTAAGAGCTAATCAGCTAGTCCCACTCCCCTGCCTTTTTCCCCATAGCTCTGCAAACTTTTTTCTTCAGATAATTATCCAATTCCCTTTTGAAAGCCATAATTGAATCTGCCTCCACCACACTTTCAAGCACCGCATTCCAGATCCTAACCATGCATTGCATAAAAAAAAATTCATGTCACGTTGCTTCTTTTGCCAATCAGCTTAAATCAGTGTCTTCTGGTTCTCAACCTTTATACCAATGAGAACAGTTTCTCTCTGCCTGCTCTGTCAAGACCCCTTAATGATTTTGAACACCTCTATCAAATCTCCTCTCAATCTTCTCTTCTCTAAAGAGAAGAGCCCCAGCTTCAGCAATCTATCCTTGCAACTAAAGTCCCTCATCCCTGGAATCATTTTCTTAAATATTTTCTGCACACGCTCCAACACCTTTACATCCTTCCGAAAGTATGATTTAATAGAGGTGTTCAATATCGTGAAGGGTTTTGAAAAAGTAAATAAGAAGAAACTGGTTCTACTGGCAGAAGGGTCAGTTACCAGAACTCACAGATTTAAAGTAATTGGCAGAAGGACCCAGGCCTAGATGAGGAGAAATATTTTTACACAGCGAGTTGTTATTACTTGGAATGCACTGCCTGAAAGGGTGATGAAATTCGACAGTAACTTTCAAAAGGGAATTGGATAAATATTTGAAGGGGAGAAAATGTCAAGGCTACGGGAAAAGAGTATGGAAGTGGAATTAATTGGAAAGCTCTTTCAAAGAGCCAGCAAAGGTACAGTGGGCTTATTGGTCTCCTTCTGTACTGTAAGGTTGTAAAATTATTGGTTCACACATGACAAG
The DNA here is from genome assembly GCF_036365525.1 of Heterodontus francisci. NCBI lineage: Eukaryota > Metazoa > Chordata > Chondrichthyes > Heterodontiformes > Heterodontidae > Heterodontus > Heterodontus francisci. Next base: position 66,498,092 of record NC_090390.1, read on the forward strand.
ATAAGAGAATGATCAACAGGACATAGAATACACAGTACGGGAAATATGTTCCTTACTTGGTTCTGATACATTGACAGAAACTTCAGTTACCCAGGTGAACAGCAAACTTTCAGAATCAATATTACATAAGGAATAAAAGTGCATGTAAATTCCTTGTAGGTAATAGAGATGATTCTGTAATCTGTGCTCCTGATGAAGATTCCCTCTCTGTAGTCCAGTGGTGCTGAGGCCAATTGTAATATGGCTACCATTACGCTGGCAGAGATTGACTAAATTAGCACAGGCAAGGGATTAAATCTAGGACCATCCTGGTTTGGCTGGCTCAATACCACACCAGGCACATATTACCATACCATATTTGTTCACTTAGCCATGATGACAGCTAGTTAATACAAGTTATGGTTAATGTTTATCATTTTCTGTTTCTTTCACTTCGCTTGATTGTTTTTTGAAAACATTTGTTTAATTAGGGAATACTGATAACATCATGGAGTGAACTGGCAGGAAGCAGTTGCTGAGTCTAACACTATGAATGAACTGAATTAATATCCACAAAGTTGAGATGACAAGATTGCGGAAACCATGTGGTTTAACAATAACAATGACATGTATTTGTATAGCACCTTTAAAACAATAAAATGTGCCGAGGTGCTTCACAAGAGCATTATGAAACAAAATATGACACCGAGCCAGTGTCTAGTGATATCTATAAATATCAGTTAATTCCCTTAGAATACCAAGATAAGTAATTCTTCTCAACTTGTTTCCTCACTTATTTCACTATTTAAACAATAATTTTTAAAAATCAGCAACATATAGGGTAGTCAGGGAGAAACTGTTCCCATGGGCTGGATTTTAAGAGCCTGCGGCTGATCTCGGCAGCGTGCTCAAAAAATGATGCCAAAGAGCCGCCTCAATCTCAAGTGTGGCGGCTCATTAAATAGCCGGGGCGGCCCACCTCCCACCTCAATCTCGTGGAGTGGGGGGCTGTCCGTCCCCAGCAATGGCGTCAGCTGCATGTGCGCAGGCACTGGTGCCATTTTAAAAGGGCAGACAGCCCTGCCGCCCAATTTAAAATTTAAAAGTCCTACCCCCAAAATTAAATAAATAAATTTCTAACGCCCCTTTCCTAACCCCCCCCCAATCACAATTACAATAACTATTTGCCCTTCCCCCCAAAACACTTTCCTTTTATATCTGACCTTCCCCCCTCAAACTGCATAAAGTTTAAGGTTCAACCCTACCCACCATCCCCTACAACCATTATGTGTACTTGATTCAATCCTCCCCCCCCCCACCCCACCCACCCCGCATTGACAAACTTACCTCCTCCCCCCTCCCCACCAGTGTCGCGCCTCGTTTCCCTGGACGGGGATCTGAAGTCAGGGGAGCGCTGGCGGCTGCGCCAAAGATTGCAGCGGGCCCTCAAGATCACAGGTAAGTCTATTTAAATTGAATAATTTTATTAATTTGAATATTTAATTTGTGGTCCCATTGCCCAGTGGTAGGGGGGCTGCCACGGAGCCTCACCGCCGCTGGGAGGATCGGGCTGGGCCCTTGCGGCATCGAGGGCCGTGGCGGGCCTGATATGGAGCCATCTTCAGTCACCCCCCACCCCCCCCCCGCCACGAAACCCGATGCTTGGGGGAGAACAAAATCCAACCCCACTTGTGGGAGAGTCCAGAACAAAAGATTGTAAATATAAGATAGCCACTAACAGATCAAATAACAAAGTTACGAGGAATTTCTTTACATAGCGAGTGGTGCAATTGTGGAACTTCCTGCCACATGGAGTGATTGAATTAGATAGCATTGGCATATTTAAAGGGAAGCTTAATGTATATATGCGGGAGAAGGGAACAAAGGATAAAGGGACAGGGTGGTAAGAGATAATCACTGTGGAAAGAGGCTTGTGTGAAATTTAAACACTGGCATAGACCAGTTGGGCCGAACAGCCTGTTTCTATGCTGCAGATTCTAATTAATTTGAAAAAGAATAACAGAGTCTGTCTTAATTCATCACAATTCATTAATTTTAAGACATATCCTGATGATAAAACCCATATGTTGTAATTCCTAAATAAAATAAAATCTCATTGCATTTTATTATGATGCATAAGTCAAATTCCTCTTCTCAAATAATAATTGACAGTACTAAGTAAAGCTGGTTGATTCTTTATATTTTATATGTGCAATCACCTCCATTATTATTAATTAGACATACACATGAATTATGTGAGAAGAATGGAAGAATTTCAGAATGATTTCCAGTGGAAAACACATATGTAAAACTGCAAAAGGGATTTTAAGCCTATGAGCTGGGTATTCTCGGAAACAGTAATAAAGTACTCGTGGATTTAATTGGTACCTTTGGGTGTTTCTTTTATTCACCAGCATTCCATTGAATCAGCAGTCTGCTTCCTTATTGTGCATATACAAGATTAATTGCATTTCTTTCTACTAGTGCTATCATACTCCAGCAGGCAATGGCTTGCTGTGGACTGCTGCTACAGCAAAAGCTATAATGCTACAGATCTTACTGTCGCTTCAGAGTCCCATTTAATATTACCATTTTTCAAATTTATGTTCCAATCCAATAATCTCTCAAGAATTTTGTATCAAATCAGATAAAACAAGGTCATGACTCTTGTAATTAAATCTCTAAGCGTCTTTGTCTCTTCCAGTTGACATGGTAAAAATTACATTCACTGTGTATCCAGACTCTTGAGGATACTCTCGGCTGATCATATAAATGGTTTCTTAGGTATTGAATTACAAAATGAAAAATCTGTTCAGCTCTTTCTTTATTAATAACCAAGAAATCAAGATACTGAGATGTAACAGAACACACGCAATGGGTCCTTTGCACACAGGGTTACAGAAATTCAAGCCCAGAAATTAATTTTAGTGATATCAGCAGACGAATGCTTAATGTGTTGCTGTGAAATTCTTTTGTCCACAATTTCAGAGGAGGTACTAGCTTATTTAAAAGAAACAGGTTAATGCCTCCCCTAAAACGGCAGACAAAGAAATGTCATATGAGTATGTTGCCAAATCCCACAGATAACATCAAAATTAACTTGCAGCTTTTAGACTTTTCTTGTTCATTGACGTTTTCTTACAAGTCTTACATTGCATCTTGATTTGCAGTATCAGACATTTAGTAATATTAAAGTTTATAGCTATAATGTTTGAATTTATGTAAATAAATAAAATGTTGGACTGACTGAATGTTTTCATTTTCATATAGAAGCTGGTCGGGCCATCAGGGATTGCATCACCCAGTCACTTTGATCTCCTAGAACTTGCGTGATCACTTTTGGAGGTTGGAAAGGAATATCCAGAGTTTTTTCATAAACTGACTGGCAGTTTTTTTCTCTGCCGCTCCTCGGAGATTGCATGACTAGTGCGGAAGGATGGGATTGGGCAGTAGAGGATCAATGGGCCAGCTGCTTTTTCTTTCTAGTCTTTTTTTTATATGTTTGTATTTATGCTATTGGTTTGATACTGAACTCTGGTGGAATTCAACAGAAAAAATATAGGCACATTCAGTTTTCCAAAAGATACATTGCATTGTGTTTCTGCACCCTCTAATCAGATTTCATAATATGAAATGGCAGGAACATGAAATTTAAAAAAAAATAAAACATTGGGCTGAATTTTACACATCCGCCGCCGATTTTGGCACTGGGCGAAACAATGGCGGCCCGATGTCGCGGAGCCGCTGCGGCCCTAAGAGCGGTGGCTTGTTTAAATAGCCATGGCGGGCTGCCCACCCTGATCAGGTAGAGGGGGCGGGCTGTCCGTCCCCAGCAATGAGGTCAGCTGCCTGTGCACAGGCGCTGATACCATTTTTAAAGGGCTTTGGGCCCTACTGTTAAATTTAAAGGTACATTGAATAAAAAAAGATACATTTATTTTGTCCCTATCCCACCCCCCAATAACCATAAAATTAATTACTTGCTTTCTACCCCGTCAAAACACTTACCTTATCCACTTGACCTTCTCCCCCCAAGTGCATAAACTTCAACCTCAAACCCTTCCCACCATCCCCTACACTAATGATGTTACTTTGACCCCGTTCCTCCCCCATCCCCACACTGAGAAACGTACTTCCTCCCCCCTCCCCACAAGTGTTCCATCTCGTTCTCCCGGATGGGGATCCGAAAGCGCAGGAATGCTGGCCAGAGGTTGGAGGATCGCAGCCGGACGGAAGGCGGCGGCATAAGTATAATTAATGCATTCATTTTAATTTATTTAAATATGCAAATAGAAATCCTGTTGCCGAGCAGTGGGGGGAAGGCCACCACAAGGCCTCGCTGCCACCGGCAATATCGGCATCGGGGTGCGTGGCCCCCCACCCTCCGCCATGGAACCCAATGTCGGGGAGGTCTGTAAATTCCAGCCCATTATTTTAAGACTGCTTTATCCAGCTTTTTCCTTGCTATAATTGGCCTAATCAGCAGCCCTTTAAGTGACTGCTGAAGGGCACTACCAAATAGGTAAGTATATATTTTTTAAACCTACTTTTATGTGGAGAAAGGGGTGAGTGATGGGTGAGGGGAGGTGGCAGGGAGAAGAGTAAGAGTGTATTCATTGCTTCTGTTCACACAATTGGCTCTGCAGCTTATTGTCAATATGCTTAGAAAGCCCCATTACAGGTAAGCGTTGGATCTCCAACCCAATTGCTAGCCCAATTTAGACCAATCTCTAGCACTTTGAGTTTTAGCTGATGGTATGTTGCTACCACAAGCTATTCCTTTCAGTACTCCCAACTGAAAATTATTTTTCTATGTCACCAGACTAAATGTAAAACTAAAAATGATTGACTTTAACCATTATTGAAGTAAACATAAGATTGAATTATAATAAAGATAAAATGTTCTCAGACAGTTTTGGTTAATGGAAATGACCCACAATTCAGCAATTACAATAGTGCAATATTAGGCAGATCAGCCAATTATTAGTATAATGTGCATGGAATTTAATAATGCAACAGAGCTAATGGTAATATTAGCACAAGTGATCTGTGATTATTTCAGAAAGTTCACTTATTACTTAATCCTATTAAATGCAATTGCAGTCAATTTACTTTATAATTACATTCCACTATTTTATGGGAAAAATATTGAGTTTATATCGGCTGTAGTAAAGCCATTTTCTTTTTTGAAATTCCCTTTAGGGAGATTGATTTTAGAGGTAATCTTTTAAAAATATATATTAATTTGTGACATAATCACTAAAAAATGCCCAGCTATCAAAATTTTCAGGGAAGAATTGCTACGGTCATTATATGGAGTGAAATTGTAAACAAATTACGTGTTTGCAATGTAGATACACAAAACAGCTTCTCCCACATTGTGGTTTTGGTCATCAGGATATTTAACTCTATCTGAAAATTAACTTAGAGAGTATTTTTGAGTAGGCAATTTTGCAAGGGGAAAAAAACAGTTAAGGCAAAAAAAGAAGACAATTTAAATTTTCAATGGAGAAGACTTGCAAGTTCAATAAAAAAAAAGCCTTCATTAAAAATAATGGTGAATTATAGACCTGACGGAACTAGCAACATATTTCTTCAATGGCCTGTTAAACTACACATTTCAGTTTTTCAGAATCAACGATCAGTGCATTAAAGTGTTTTTTATAGGCCTGCCTTAATTCAATGAACTGAAATTTCATTCACTCTATAGAGTGAAAAAAAATGATCCGGTCAAGGTGGAGAGCATGATTTATAATGTGATTTAAAAAGATGCAGACTTTAACAGAAGATGATAAGCTGCCAGAGTACAGTGCTTAAGCGAAAAGGCATCCATACTAGATTAGTGTGTCAGTTCATACATAAAATACCACAGTCTCATATATTTGACAAGCGGCGAACAAAACTATCTATCAATGTCTTGAGACAGATCGATCAAATACGACACTATTGCTGAGAACCAAATAGTAAGCTGGTAATAACGTAGCTAGAAAAATTGCAATCTATAATTTACTACTTCCACTTCAAGCTAATGTGTCCATGCCAGTGACTAATGTTCATCTAAAGATTTTAGTTGAATTGGACAGAAATCAGTTATACTTCACGTCATTTGCAATAGCTTCCTTATACCTTAAAGCAGCTCTGGGCTATAATAAGAGTCACTATATAAAGAGATACTCCTCCTTTCAAATAATGAAGTGCATCAATTCGACATGTCTTGTCATTCTAAAGGTTCACCTTTGTAAATAAAAATACATAATCTCTACTTCATGAGATCAGTCGAATGTTGCCACTGGCTAACTATAGAATTAAATGGACCATTTGATTGTCTACACGATTACAGTGCCTGCATTTCATCTGATACTGTAAGTATACAATACAGTTCAAGAAAATAGCAACAAAACAAAACTATGCTGATGTAAGCTAATAAATGTGAGGACTATACACTACACACACATCTTGCAAGTGAGTTTTACTTTGTAGCTACAAGTAAAAAGTACACCATAAAAAAAATGGCCTGAACTTTGCAAGAGGAGTTGGGACCCTGACGTCGGAGTAAAAAACGGGTCCCAAGCCCACACTTCTCTGCACTGGGACCTGCTGGGCAATCATACCACAGGCAGCCTCCTAATTGGCCACCTGTGGGCCAGCCGTCCAATTAGGGAGAGTGGACGGGCTGCTGATGCTGCCGGCTTAATCAGGCGGCCGCCAGCTCTGAAGCCTCAGCAGCACCATCGGGAGTGGTGGTCGCTACTGAGGAATGCAGGAGCCCTGGGGCCTACAGGAGGTAAATTAAAAAAAATTAAAAATCCCAGGGCCCAGTGTCAAGGGGAAACCGTTGGGGGTGCAGGGATTGCCTTCCCTGCCCATGGCCACCTCTTTGTTCCATTAAACCTTGACCCGCCCCGCTGCTGGGAGGCTGCCTCTATTTAGCAGCATCTCCATATCAGGTTGTGCCACCAGTAAAATGTCCTGATGGAAGGAACACGTCGGGGAGCTGATCTGACAGAGCTTCCGTGATTTTACCAGCTCCCGACTCACAGCCCGCCACGTGGCTACTGGTAAAATCCTGGCCATTGTTGCAGATTGCTGACTACATCAGCGGTCTGAAGATAAAGAAACTTACTAAAACTATTCACTCTATACCACCAGGTGGTAAGTTTTATATGCATGCTCCTGCTAGTCTTCTCTCTTCACAGTTACTGTTAATTTCCTTTTCAAATTATTTTTTTCCTGCATAATCGTTCACTGCTTCTATCGGTATACATGATACAAGCTGGACCTATCAGAACAGTCTTTAATTGCTTTGCTCTATTTTTTCTGCTCAGCTGGGTGCTTGACAGGTTCAGAAACCCATCATCATGTTAAAGAGTTTCCAACCAGCCTGCTGAGAAACCCAGAAAGGTGGAGTTTCTATTTGGCTGATATGGCATGCATACACTATCTCAATGGAGACACATCTCAGTTATCTATGTTGAGAGCTTAGGTGCAGGTTGACACATCCAAAGTCTGGAGATGTCCAGCTGCCTGCAAGGATATTGCTGAGGTTTAACTGATTAAAACTATGCAGCTTACCAATTCACTGCACTGGTTAGTTTCCTGCTGCTGGTTCAGCCAGGATCACCCTACGTGTTAGGGCAATGGCTTGTAGATTATACAGCACTGGGTGGCAAGAATCCCTTGGCAGAAGATTTGCTTGGGGAGGGGTCAGGGGAAGCATTCCTCCTCCTCCTGTTCCACAAGCAGTGCTGGAAAAGCACTTAACTTATGAATCTGGAAGCTGTAGCCTCCCTTTAGCTGCCAGCTTTCCTGAGACCTGGGAAACAAGGCCCACAGACATTAAATTGAAATGGCTCCCAAAAACAGAGCCACTTTTCCAGAGCAAGCAGGTTACTCAGATGCCCCCAAAAACGACCGCAGATAAACCAGAAGTAGGCATGTTTGTGGCCAGGATTCACATACTTACCAATTTAACTTCCTGGGTTAAACTTACCTGTCAAGAATTTGGTTTTTTTTAAATTTCAAAATATACTTTATTCATAAAAATCTGTAAAAATTACATTCCCAAACAGTTTAAAACAGCATCAAGTCAAAAAATACAAACAGTGCAAAGGTGATCAGTTTCCTTCTATACAATTATGAGTTGCCTCACAACCCTTCCATTTCATTGTCATGCCATATACATTTTTACATTTACAGCATACAAAATTTTCCTGATACAGTTCGAGGGGTTTCCCATGAATCCAGCCCATTAGTTCAGCTTGGTGGAGGGGACCTTACACTGTGGTCTTTCCCCATTGAGCCTTTTCTGTGGCTGCCCCAAGCTTTAGTGCATCCCTCAGCACATAGTCCTGGACCTTGGAATGTGCCAGTCTGCAACATTCGGTCGTGGACAACTCTTTGCGCTGAAAGACCAGCAAGTTTCGGGTAAAACCAAAGGGCGTCTTTCACCGAATTGATAGTCCTCCAGCAGCAGTTGATGTTTATCTCTGTGTGCGTCCCTGGGAACAGCCCATAGAACACAGACTCCTGTGTTACAGAGCTGCTTGGGATGAACCTCGACAAAAACCACTGCTTCTCTTTCCACACCTGCTTTGCAAAGACACATTCCAGGAGGAGGTGGGCAACCGGCTCTTCCCCACCACAGCCACCGCGGGGGCATTGTGCGGAGGAGGCGAGACTTTGGGCGTGCATAAAGGATCTGACGGGGAGGGCCCTTCTCACCACCAGCCAAGCTACACCTTGGTGCTTGTTTGAAAGTTCTGGTGATGAGGCATTCCGCCAAATGACTTTGGCGGTCTGCTCGGGGAACCATCCGACAGGATCCCCTGTCTCCTTTTCCCGTAGGGCCTTGAGGACATTCCGTGCAGACCACTGCCTGATGGACTGGTGGTCAAAGGTGTTTTCCCTGCTCCACGAAGGATAGGTGGTACGGCACGGTCCAACTGCATGGAGCGTTCCGCAGCAATGTGACCAGGCCCATCCTTCGCAACACCGGGGACAGATAGAACCTCAGCACGTAGTTGCACTTGGAGTTTGCGTACTGGAGATCTACACACAGCTTGATGCAGCTGCACACGAAGGTGGTCATCAGGATGAGGGCCACCTGTCAAGAATTTGTGGCCTCAAACATAATCTGAGTCGCCAGTTTCAGGAGTCCAGCTCCAAGGTGAGTCAGGGCTACCCAATAATTCTTCTTCCTTTTACAGTTAGCCTGTACACCACTGCCATTCCTCTCCCTTACATTAAGTAGCTTTTAACTATTTGGCATCGATAGCATTCACACCTGTTACACTATTACCTTTACAACCACTTTCTGGCTCATGAAGGCCTTCTTCCTGTGATGTATACTACTGGCTTTTCTAGCCTCCATGCAAATGGTCCTTAATTATGGCTTGTTGGGTCAGCTGCCAATTCTGTACAGTTCTCTCTCCAGACACCCAAGATGCCTTCATGAGTTTTTTGGGGAGCAGCACAGTTTTCAGTTATTGTCATTGGCCTAGAAGGAATTATTTTGATGATGACTGATGGTAGACTTTAGCCAGCAGGCAAACCATTTAGTATGATTTTATGTAATTGGGCACTCTTGGGGATGAACGTCTTCCGCCTCATCTCCCCACAGACCTTCCTGGCCTCATGATGTGCTGCATCATAATCCACATTTGCAGCAGCTCTTGATTTCCCTGAAGAAACTTCAAGTACCACTCTAAAGGCACTCTGCTTTTGCCTAATAATTCTTCTTCTTTTTACAGTCTGCTTCCAGGTTGCTGTTTTTAGTGAATGAGTGGCTAGCAAGCGTGAGTTTCAATGTGTTTATGATTTCAGCTGCAGAGGCAAGGAAATCATTGGTTACATCATCAGTCATTGAGCCCACACACAGCTTGGTCCCAGGCTGTTGGTGGCTGAGTGCCTTGAAAGACAGAAAGTATTTGTGTTTATATACAGCCTTATCATGTCCTGAGGATGCTCCAAAATGTTTTACAAGTGATGGATTACTTTTTGAAGTGCAGCCACTATTGTCAAATGCAGCAACAAGATCCCACAAATCACAAATAAATGAATTACCATATTATCTCTTTTTGGCAGTGTTGGTTGAAGGAGTATTGTTGATCAGGACATTGGTGAGCTCCCTGCTCTTCTTTAAATAATATCATGGGACTTTTCAGCAGGTAGGGCCTTGCTTTAACATTTTGTCCAAAAGCTGGCACCTTTAATAATGAAGCACTCCTTTAATATTGCACTGAATGTAAAATCCTGCTGTGGGGCTTGAACCTACAATTTTCTGACTTTGAAACAGACGTGTTATCAACTGAGCCAGATTACTTGGATTACTTGTAGCACAGATGTCATCACATGTTCTATCTTGACGGTCACCTTTGTTGTGCCCAAGCATTTTGCCCAAGACAGCTGAGAGCAGCCCTCTTGACAAAGTTAACTGGTCAGTCATCTGAATTTTCCTAGTCATGTCAAACAGTGCTATTAGAATTCAAAGGATGTGCCAGCTATTTGCAACTATATCATCAATTGCTTGCTGCCCTGAAATCCATGCTGGTGCTTTATAACTGGTGAATGTCATCAAGGAAGCAAAGAGCACCATCACTGGAGAGATTCAAGCCATGTTTGAAACTCATGGTACCCTGACATATTCCAATGGTCTATAGCCAATTAAATATAGGTGTGATGTGCACCACTGTCCTGCCGATTTCAACAGTTAAGTACAAATATAAAAGGCACATACTATTACAAATGGTTATCTTTTCTAATTCTAGGATATTTAAAGTTTGCATTATTTTGTTCTGATTAAAACACTGACAAAATCTGGTACTTAATGTGACTTCCTGTAAGATTTATAATAGAAATATTCAGTACAATGTGAAGAAAGTGCAAGCATGTACTTGTTAGACGAAGAGAAAGAGGTAACAAAGTAATTTTGCTTTGAGCTAAATTGATAATAGTGAAATCTCTACCCAATATAATTATACCTATCAGTGTTAAACGCATTGATTACAAATAAGCTATCTAGTAAAACTTACTTTGGAAGTAAATAATTTTGTCAGTAGAGTAATGCTGGTTACTACATCAAAATAATTATGTTAGCATTTGCAAATTCACCAACAGTAAGAAAAAGCTGACAAGTTATCGAATCTATTGCAATACTATTAAACTGCACTGCTAACCAGATATTTTTGATGAATTTCTTATTGTATTGTTTGATCTATTCTGGAAGAAAACTCACAATTAAGTTTAATGGGTTTTGTCTCAAGATTAAAGCCAACTCACTAGGGCTATGGCATATACTACATCCACAGAGTGTAATTTAATAAACGTCCATTAATCTTCCTTCAGTTTTTCTTTAAAAATGAAGCTTCAAGTACAGAGTCATTCTTGCAAGTCATTAAAAGTTCTATACATTCCCCATTCCCATTTCACATTCTTATCTAAACCAACTAATGACTGCTTGTCACAGAATGGTGGTTATCAGACAAGCTGGAAAATTATTAGTAAAATTGCCTGACCGTTTCATTTGACATCCTTTAATGGGATAATTCATGCCAACATCACTTTGACATATATTCAAGCTAATTGGAGGCGCTGATTGGATTGTATTTAAAGATTCATAATTAAATCTATTCATTAAGGATATTTTAGTATTAGAAATCAGCCACTTTGCACAACCCTATATTGAAATATCAATGACATTGAATTAGATTTGTGCAGTATAAATTCTTTATGGATATATTGGCTTGGGCCAAAGGTTAATGAAGTCTATTCAATACTTACATTTTATCTCTGTTTTCAACAAACTCAAGAGATCATTTTGGTATGTGATGTGCTGCAGATATTTTAGTGTGTAGCTACTATTGCATGTTTCTTGTCAAAACAAATCAGATGGCATGAAACAATTCTGAAAATCATGATTTTTAGTACAAAATCTATGTGGCATGATTCATATTATTTGATCTTTGATTTCCAGACATCCTCCAACACATGAAAAGTGATAAAGCTTGCATGTAATGCATTGCCTGTTGCTTTTGGTCAATGTAGATGTACAAACATTTCTAAATAGTGTTTGCACCTCACTGAGTCAAATCAGCAGGACAAGCTTCTATATCCATCACATCCACCAAACCTAAGGTAGATTTCACAATGCATTTTCTTGATCATGAGAGACACAACCAGGAGTACTGGCTCAATCAACAGTATTCATGGACTATCATAGATAACAGAAAAAAAATAAGTAAAATCTCATTTATATTATAAAGAATGGGAAATTAACAGGAAAAAAAAATGGGGTGGCACAGCTCCAGCAACCTGGGTTCAGTTCTGGGTACTGCCTATGTGGAATTTGCAAGTTCTCCCTGTGACCGCGTGGGTTTCCGCCGGGTGCTCTGATTTCCTCCCACAGCCAAAGACTTGCAGGTTGATAGGTAAATTGGCCATTGTAAATTGCCCCTAGTGTAGGTAGGTGGTAGGAGAATTTAGGGAAGGTGGGGATGTGGTAGGGAATATGGGATTAATGTAGGATTAGTATAAATGGGTGGTTGTTGGTCAGCACAGACTTGGTAGGTTGAAGGGCCTGTTTCAGTGCTGGATCTCTCTATGACTCTAAATAAGTATTTTGGATGTGCAGTACTTATGTATGTATGTTTGGATTTTAGATTCTCTAATTTGCTTTGCTGGTGTTATGACCAGGTGAGAAAGGTGTCCAGGGGTCCATCTCAGCCTTCACCTGGTCTTACCATAACAGTGTTTAATTTTAAACACACCGTGTTTTTACCTCCCCCTTGGTGAATCCTTGCCTTATAATTGGAAAGCAATGAACAAAGAAATCAGCACAAATAGGCTACCTTAGGTTTAAAGAAGAAAAGTTGAAATTTATTAAACTTAAACTCTAATTCAGTTAACGCCTACAGATACACGGCGTACCCACGCTAGCATACATGTGCGATACACACATGCAAACAGAGACAGAAAAGAGCAGAAGAAAAATAAAATGGAAAAGTTTGAGGCAATATCTGAAGAGTTTTTGATGCAGTTCTTCGAGCTCACAGTAGAGTCCTTGATTGTGGGTAGATCTTGCTTATCGTTGGGGCCCAGTATTCTTGGTAAACTTTTTTCGCTGTAGGAGATGTTTCTCTATTGGGGTTTATGTGTCTTCAGTGGATTCAGAGGCTTGTGAGAAAGAGATGGGAAGAGAGCGTCTCAGTCCAGGGGCAAACAGACTCTCGGGGCTGAATTTTATTGGCGCTGCGTACCGCAGCGACACCCTTTGAATTCGGCAGCACGCCCACATACGCTGGCTGCCACTGAGTCCCCGCGATTGGCTCATTTCCATAGAGGCTGCGCGCAGCCCCCATCCCACCCCATATTACGTGGAGAGGGGGAGAGGACATTCAGCACAGCAAAAGTTTTTGACATTTGTGCAGCAGGTGCTGGGGCCCAATTTGAAGCGCCCCAGCACCTGCTTCCTGACAGCTGTCAAAGAATACTTAACTGACTGCTGAAGAGTGGGGCTGCTGTCAATCTGGCAGCAAAGCAGAAAGTGCTGCAGAAATCCAGCAGGTCAGGCAGCATCTGTGGAGAGCGAAGCAGAGTTAACTTGTCCAAGTTCACAGACCTGAAAGTTAACTCTGCTTCTCTCTCCACAGATGCTGCCTGACCTGCTGAGTTACCCCAGCACTTTGCGCTTTGCCGCCACATACTTACCCTGCTGTGTCCCAGTGTCCTGTGAAGTTACGATCCTCTTCTCCCACTCATTCCTTCTTTTAGGCGTGCCACACCCGGGTGAATAATCTTAAATTTGCACATTCCAGGTGCAGACTTAAATAGACCATAAAAGGTATTACAGAGGTTTACAAAGAACACGCTGACACAAATGGAATGCACGGGTGTCACAGTAATGTAAATACATCTTTCACTAAATGTTCCTCACCAACATGTGTGTCCTTTTCTCTGTACAAATGACGTGTGCCAGCATGTCGTGCCAATGTCACATCCCTTTGCACCGTTGGTCCTTCAGAAGAGCCAACATATGCAATAACATCATTGCCATGCCACTATTACTCATGAGCGTCTTCACGGATGCAGTGACATGGACATTGGCTCAGTCAGCTGCTGCCTCTATTGGTTTACTCAGGGATGCTGCAGATGTGGACTGGTGCACAGCAGGTGTGCGAGGGTGATGTGTGGCTTGCAGAGCTCATGTTGGTTCCTTTGGAACAGACAGCTTTGTCTGATAAGACACTTCCATACATCCCGAGCTCACTGGTGGCCCTGCGTGCAGAGCCTGGGTGCCATCTGCCCTCCCATGTGTCATTCATGTTGTAGGTCCTCAGCATCCTCATAGTCCGAGAAGGAATCCTGTTGACGTCTCTCCTCATCATGCCAGGCCTGGCCCCTATTGGGTCCATAGTTGTGCAGAGCAGCAAAGAAAGGAGCTGGCCTTTTTGGTCCGCAGTACAGGGCATCACCCTATCCGTACAGGCATTGGAGACACTCTTTCAGCATGCCGATCTCCTGCTCAATGGTAGCTCATGCAGCTTAGTGGCTGGCGTTGTATCTCTCCTCTGCAGCAGTGGTGGAGTCGCTCACTGGTGTCGGGAGCCATGTCTGCAAAGGATAGCCCTTCTCTCCAAGAAGCCACCCCTCCATTTGAGCCAGTTCAGTGAACAGCAGTGGCAGCCAGGACTGGCACAAGACCCAGGTGTCATGGCAGCTACCTGAGAAGTGGTCATATATTTGCACCAAGCATCTGCGGTGATCACATACCAGCTTCACCTAGATTGAGAGGGCTCCTTTAATGGTGAAATCTGCAGGTGGCAGCCTGGCGGGAGGCCTGATGGCCATATGAGTGCAGTCTATGAACATTACAACTTATGGCTCTCCGGCAATGGTGCCAGAACCAATGGCCCTCGGCCTGGCTGTGAGAGTCCGTCCTGAAGTGGACATATTCACTGGTCCTCTGGTGCAGGGCATTGGTGGCCTCCCTGATACAGCGGTGCACTGCTGACTGTGTGACCCCACAAAGGTCTCTGGTGGGCTCCTGAAAAGGTGCAGAGGCATCAGGCTTCAGAACCGTCGCCACTGTAAGGAACAAAGGCATGGGATATCCACCGGAGCCCATGGGCTGTAGGTCATCCTTACGCAGGGCACAGTGACATGTCACCACCCTCTCTACATGCACAAGCACCTCTGACAGTGGTGCTGTGACATCCGATGGCATATCCGATGGGGCCTGCGTATGCACAGCAAACGTAATGACAAGCTCTCCTTGGGGGCTGCTGCTCACGACTGTGGGACTCTATGTGGATCGCACCTGCCTGTTGATATTGCCTCTGGCGCATACCGATCCTCACAAGCAGAGAATCACACAATGTAGGATGAGCCATACCTATTTCCATGTGATAAATAAAGTTGAACCCTTCATGTGTTCGAAGGTTCCTAACAGGGCATGGATTAGTGTTGACGGGTACATCAGCTGCTTTCCTGGATCAACTATGTGGCGTGCCATGGCATTGCCCATCTTGGCCAACACTCAGAGTGACACAGCATGACCACATCAAGATGCTACCAGCTGAATTGATTGCCCCCACCATCCATATAACCTTAATGCTCCTACCCTTTCTGGCACCCTCCCCACACACAGGATGACTAGAGTGCCATTGCTCCGTCACAAACACAAACAAATACAAAGCATACTGTTAACGGTGGGATGGTACATAGTATCTCCCTTCATGCCAGCAGAGCTTTCCCACCAGTAATCCCAGACCCCTTCCCTTTATGAATGCAGACTGAGACCCCTGTGTATTCCCCCTCCCTCCTTCCTTTAAGAGTGCAGAGTGAGACCCCTGTGTATCCCCCCCCTCCTCCCTTCCAGTATGCAGAGTGAGACCCCTGTAATGCCCCCCTCCCTGCTCCCTTTAAGAATGCAGAGTGAGCCCCCTGTGTATCCCCCCCTCCCTCTTCACTTTAGGAATGCAGAGTGAGACCCCCATAATGCCCTCCTCCCTTTAAGAATGCAGAGTGAGACTCCTGTGTATCCTCCCCCTCCTCCCTTTAGGCATGCAAAGTGAGACCCCTGAAAAGAAACTTACCTTCTGCCGTGAAACCTTCTGCCTCTGTGGACCCGCCGGCTTTTCCAATCGTCAACGGGACGGCATGTGATGACCGCCCGTTCATTGAAAAATCAGGAAATGTCAATGGAGAGGCAGCGGGACTGCATAATCAGCAAAGTTAAGTACCGTTTACCATATGCAATTTGTTGTGCCGCCGCCATGCGGCGGTGGGGCCACACCGAGGTCCTGCCGCTGCCAGTCGTATGTTGCGGGCCCTTCTCGACATCGCGGGTTGAGGTGGGCCACTCCCCGCAGCATTTTACCAGCTCCCGTGCCATGACCCGCGGCATCGAGAGGCCAGTAAAGTTCAGCCCTCTGAGTTCAAATTTTTTGTACAATTCAGAAAAACCCAGGTTGCCTAGCAGGTTAGTCATGTGACTAACTGGTCTGACCATGTCTAGAATTGTATCATCTTAGCAGTCTCTGGAATGTTCCTCTTGCACACTGGTGATCAAGTTCCATTGTAGATTGAATGTGTCAGGGAATGGTCCTTTGTCCTTCCAATCACCATCTGTTAATATGCAAAGGTCTTTTCCAGCCATGGCTGATCTGTTTAACAAGTCATTTCTTCACTCTAGTAACAGTTTAAAATCAAGGTTCATGACAAAATTAATGTGCCTCATTCTTGGCAGGTGGAGGCCTGGCATGACACTGGTTTCTCATTTTGTAATGCATCATAATACAAAATAAGCTCATCACCAAGAATGTTTCAGCAATGAGCAAAACACTTTTTTATCCAGCCAATCCTACCAAGCAAGTACTGCAGCATAATGAGTCAGTATCCAACTGAATGTTGAACAAATTCCAATGTTTTTTCCTGTTACCTTGCCTGGAGGTTAGTCCAAATATTTATTACTCTTTGATTAAACTATTACTTGCTGGTGAGAAGAAAGAAAAAACCTTAATTGCTGGATTACAACCTGAACCTACTTCAAATGAGTCTTCCTCTCCCCTCTCCTCTCTGCTTTGCAAGGCAAAATTACCCCAGGATGCTTCTGTTCAATCTTCTATTACCCCAACCTTCCAGCTGTCCTTTCTCTGACACCTACTTTTTCAGCATTAATTCATTTATTTCCTCTCATGCCACAGACAGCAATTTAGGTGTACTCCCTATAATCTTGTATATTGTATTCATTGCTCACAGACTGGTCTCTTCTGCACAAAAAAAACAAATACCATTTTGCTAAATCCCTCAATTCTGTTCACTTTTACTGACTGCTTTAACACCTCCTCCCATGCACACTCTGGCCCCCATACTATCTTTGACCTTATGCACTGTTCCAACCAGCTCCATGCAAGATCAAGAAACAATGGGGATAATTTTAACCCCCCAAAATAGGTGGGAAGTAAAAACATTAAACATTTCAAACACAACCCCAATATGCCCCACACCCACCTATTTTCAATTTTAACAGAGGTGAGAGGAGGCCTGGACAACCAATCTGCTCTCAGGAAGTGAGTTAGTCATTGAAACCTTTTAAGGAGGCTGCGTACCTCGATTTTAACAAGCTTCCTATTTTTAACTTCTGTTGGTTGGGTTTTCCTGGGGGAATACCGGCAGGTAAAAGGAGGCGAAAGGGACTGAATCCATAGGGCAAGTGCATTTATAGCTTCTGAGCCAGGAGAACCAAGAGTGTTTCCTCCAACCCAACAAGCTAAACTAGTAAACCTCACCCCCTCCTTTCCACCTCCATGATGTCCCCACCTTCACGATCTGTTGCCTTCCCTGACTGACCTGCGATCACCAACCTCCCAAACATGCTTTACCCACTCCCTGAAATTGCCAACCCCCATCATCCATACTCTACCTAGCCCACACAATCACTGACTACCCCAACCATGGTCTACCCATCCCCCACATTCACTGATACCCTCTCATCCATGTTCTACCCACCTCCCTGCGATCACTGATCTCCTTACCCAAACTCTATTCACTCTCTCACAATCACTGACCCCATCCCAATCAAGCTCTTATTCAACTTCTGAAATCATTGACCTCCCACCATGTTCTACCCGCCATTCTGCGTTCACCAACTGCCCGCCTCAACCACGCTGTACTCATTCTCCTGCGATATCTTCCTCACCCATCACCACTAAACCTCTCTGTTCCTGGGCTGTGCCTTTTCGCATCCGACAGGTAGCCCAGCCTATCAATCAAGCTGACTGTTGGGTGAGGAACCTGGGAAAAAAGATTCAGACACACCCTGGAGTTGAAACTCCACAGAGTTCCTAACCATAACTCCTTCCTACCCCAGTTCTGAAACCACTTCCCTGTAATTAAAGGGGCAGTATCTCATTTTACTAATGATTATGATGATGATGAACCCCTTTGGCAGAAATTGGATCTAAAATGGGTGCAAAAAGAGCCAATTTCAGGCAGCATTTTCCTGCATCCAAAGAGTCCAACTAAATATTGTGCTACATGATTTTTCACACATCCACGGCAGCCACCTAAATGAAATGATAAGCTCTTTCCATATGAAAATGCGGGGCTCAATGCCTGTTTTAGACCCCTTTGCTGAAGTTCAATATTGCAGAGCTGAACAGGAGTCAGGCTTGCTGTTTGGAATTCTTAAGTGGGTGATGGCCATTTTAAGGTACATTTAAAAAAATTGTTGCTGTGAATTAGAAAATTCATTAATCTTGATTTCAGGAACAGCAGAAAGAGCATGTAGCATCTCATATTTGAGAGAGGGAAGTTCAAAGGATCAATGACCATACACCTCATATTTCGAAATCTAAGTTCAAATCCAATGTGGAAAAATAGATGTGATTAAGAACAAAGAACAGTACAGCACAGGAACAGGCCATTCGGCCCTCCAAGCCTGCGCCAATCTTGATGCCTGCCTAAACTAAAACCTTCTGCACTTCAAATTAAATGACTGAATTGCAAGTTTCAGTCAGAAACCTAAGAACCATGCAGCTGCAGGGGTTCCTGAATGATCTATCAATCAATGCCCTCTTGGCTCCTTGATTCCCAGTCCTGCTCCTGAAACAGCTTTGTCGCTTAAGTGAATGGCTTCATGTTTCCTCATCTGGTCTCCTGTGTCTCTGCAGCAGGGACAGCGTTACAGGGAATAGTGAAGTGGGAGCAAGAGGACATGCATAACATTGGTTTGTTCAGATAATTCAAATTTCCTGGACTCCTGGGAGTTGACTCACCTGTCATGGTATATGACTCTGACAGCTGAAACTACTGGATCAACGGTCAGTGACAGTGATAATCAGAATCATTAACGCTGAACCAAATTTAGAGATCAAACTTCCAGGGATTCTTAAAATCTGATGAAACTACTGGTATGGACTTTAACAATTCCACCTAGATCTGCTACAGAAACACAACATTTCACTAGAGAATTGCTGCAGGCAGGCACATGGCAGTGATATGAAAGGCCACAGACAAGACATTCAAGCATATTACTTGAGTTGAACCAACCAGCATTACTATATACTGTAAAGCTGTCACATTTTGAACTTGATAATCGGAGAAGCAGCAATTTTCAGCAACTGCATTTCCTCTTAGCTTTTTTCCTCCGAATAGCAGTATTTCAAAGCACGAAGAATGTGATTCTGAAGCCATTGTCTGACGTGCAATGGAAATGCCGTGTTGACAGCATCAAAGCAGTAAGATTTCAAATTTGCTGGAGTGCTGCAGGTGCTGCAAGCTCTCCAAAGTCTTGCGAAGGATGCAAGCGAAGGTGTGAGGCATATTAAAGCATAACTTCACAAAAGAGTTTCTGGTTTGCCTCATTGTATGATTGTAAGTTTTGAATCAACAAGGTAAGTAAACTGCTGCAAAGCCTATGAATATACCTGGGTGCCACAGTAACCTTGCTAAATACCACCTAGTGTTGTTCTGAAGAAAATGTGCAAAACCTGCATCCAACAAACTCTCAAATGTACAAGTGATTATGTCAGACAGGTTGCTGTGTCCAACAAAGGCCAAGGTGCCTGTTCATTGAGTAGCTTTCTTACAAAGGTGGGATAAATTGATGATCTATGCAAAGGAATGGCAACTTAACATATCACGCCCATTCATGCCTCAAGAGATTGAAAAATCATTTAGAAAATAGTCTCTGGTGCAATATAAAAATGATTCAGAATGAATGGCAGAGGAGCATCAGAAGAAGTGTCTTCAGCTCAAAAGGAAATGCAGCAGTTTTGCTGGACATCCCAATATAGATGAGTAGGTGCTGTAAAAAGAACTATGCAGTATTTCAATTTTCATGCAAAAGTTTGCTGCACAACAGCACTATGAACTCTGTAGCTTATCCAAGGTAAGGGATTGGTAACTGTATACTACAATACATCAGCTACTCTTTGTTAGTTTCTAACAGCAATTGAAACTGTGGCAACGACTGAGGGGAGGTTTTCCAAGGTCAATATTGTAAAAATAAACTTTTGGTTCATGTCCACTCCAGGTTAGGACTGTTTTTCTGGTCTCACTCAATCTTCATTAATAGATCTGGTAAGATTGTGACTGTTCAGCCTTGTTTGTTTAGTTTGTCATGGTGAAATTACAAAATGTGTGGCACTTTAGTCAGATTAGCACAATAACTCTTCTTTTGCATGTCTGGATTTTGTACTATTTGCTTGGGGAAATGCATACATCAAATTTTCCATCAGTCGGATCTGTCAACAGGAGCCCACAAAAACCCAAAACCATTTCTGGGGCTGAACTTTTAGGCCCCAAAGTCTGATAATTCAGCAACAGTGGAGGAGCATGGAGGTGGACAGGTGCGGAATTTTGCACCACCAGTCATTGTGTCAGTTCCCTGGCACCATTCTCCCTTCCACCCGAACCATTTTCCTGGAGGCAGCAGGGCTACTTGCCCACAAGCTCCTGCACCGTTATCTCTGGTGTCCCCCAAGTATCTATCCCTGGCCCCCTCTTATTTCTTATGCTGCCCCTTGGCGACATCATCCAAAAGCACAGCACTAGTTCTCACACGTATGCTGACAACACCCAGCTCTACCTCACCAGCATCTTTCTCGACTCCTCCATTGTTGCTGAATTATCAGACTGCTTATCCAACATCCAGCACTGGATGAGCAGAAATTTCCCCCAATTAAATATTGGGAAAACTGAAGCCATTGTTTTTGGTCCTCGCTCCAAACTCAGTTCCCTAGCTACCTACTCCAACGCTCTTCCCTGGAAACAGTCTGAGATTAAGCCAGTCTGTTCGCAACCTCGGTGTTACATTTGACCCAGAGATGAGCTTCTGACCTCATATTTGCACCATCACTAAGACCACCTATAGCCACCTCCGTAACATCACCTGGCTTCGCCTCTGTCTCAGTTCATCTGCTGCTGAAACCCTCATTCATACCTTTGTTACCTCTAGACGTGACTAGTCCAATGCACTCCTGGATGCTTTCCCAATTTTACCTTCTGTAAACCTGAGGTCATTCCAAAACTCAGCTCCCCATGTTTTAACTTGCACCAATTTGGGGCAGCACAGTGACACAGTGGTTAGCACCGCAGCCTCACAGCTCCAGGGACCCGGGTTCGATTCTGGGTACTGCCTGTGCGGAGTTTGCAAGTTCTCCCTGTGTCTGCGTGGGTTTCCTCCGGGTGCTCCGGTTTCCTCCCACATGCCAAAGACTTGCAGGTTGATAGGTTAATTGGCCATTATAAATTGCCCCTAGTATAGGTAGGTGGTAGGGAAATATATAGGGACAGGTGGGGATGTGGTAGGAATATGGGATTAGTGTAGGATTAGTATAAATGGGTGGTTGATGTTCGGCTCAGACTCGGTGGGCCGAAGGGCCTGTTTCAGTGCTGTATCTCTAAACTAAACTAATTCCTGTTCCCCTGTCGCTCTGTGCTCACTGACTGACATTGGCTCAGGTCGAGCACTGACTTGATTTTAAAATTCTTATCCTTGTTTTCAAATCCCTCCATGGCCTCATTCTTCCCTATCTTTGTAACCTCCTCCAGCCTCACAACCCTCAGAGATATCCGCACTCCTCTAATTCTGGCATCTTGAGCACTCCTGATATTAATTACTCCACCTGTGGTAGCTGCGCCTTCAGTTGCCGAGGCCCTCAGCTCGGGAATTCCCTCTGTACCTCGCGTTCCTCCTTGAAGATACTCTTTAAAACCTAATTCTTTGACCAAGCTTTTGGTCATCTGACCTAATATTTCCTTTTGTTTTTCAGTGTTTTATAACATTAAAGGCATGATACAAATGTAAGCTGTTGTTGTTGGAGGGCTTCCTATTTGCTCTTCAGCTTAGAGAGCCCAGCCGTCACTTTTAATTGAACAGCGAGCCCACCCTCTGGCTTCCAATTGGACAATTCAAGAAAAATCAGTCAGGTGACTGTTTCCCATAGGGGCGAGCTTCTGACCCCTATTTGACCCTGATATCTGGGTCCTGAAGCCTGTGGGGAAAATCCTATCCCAATTTCAGCTTATTTTATGAGCATTAGCTCACAGCACAACTTCTCAAAAATTCACGTGGTTGAACATTGACATCTCTTAAAATGAGTCCTTCGTAATGTTACTGATGCTGTAAGGGGTGTGGTATTCATCCCAATACATTATTCTTACCATAGTGAAAGGACAAGTCAGAAATGTAATGATAACTAAAATACAGCAATGCTTACAAACCACAATGGCACCTAATCATTCACTCTCCCATCACTGATGTTCCCAATTATCTGTGAGACTTTTCAAGGAAGTTTTGGCTTGGTTGGGAGACTAGTGGACATCAGGTCAAGAGGTCAGCGTCATTTAGGTATCTGCCCTCGGTGACAAAAAAACATTGTTGAGAAAAATGTTCATTAAAAAACTCATGACATCTGAAAAAGAGCAAAGTTCCTGGATAGACAACAGCATTATTTATAATCTAAATACTACACAGTGGTAACTCAAATAACCACTGATTTCCAGTGGGGATTGTCTCCATTAAGATGGATAACCAAGGTTCCACTGTAGAGTGCACACAGTTTAGAAAACTGACATCAAACAAAACCCAACACTAGGGAAAGGTAAAACATTTGTGTATGTTTATTTGAGGTACAAAGACTATTTTGAATGCTCTCGATAAAACCTCACCTCAGCCTATGTGACTGAGTTACATGCTAAAACAGTAGAGTCGGTGATACACCAATACAGAATGAAGTCTGATCTAGGCTGAAGTCTGATTGATATACTATCATGTGGCAGCCACTACACACAGACTTATTGCTGCCACAATGTTACTTGTTAATGTCACCCTAATGAAACTCAAGGTCTGAACATCCATAATTGTGTACAAGAATAATTCCAGTC
This sequence comes from Heterodontus francisci, assembly GCF_036365525.1. Lineage (NCBI taxonomy): Eukaryota > Metazoa > Chordata > Chondrichthyes > Heterodontiformes > Heterodontidae > Heterodontus > Heterodontus francisci. The sequence goes on from NC_090390.1 coordinate 66,521,459, forward strand.
AAAGATTGTATCACAGCAGCAATTGCATGAGTCACTGACTGTGTTATTAAATCTATATTTGAACTGCATTTTATATTTGTGGTGATGTGAAATGCATTGCACATATCTACAAAAAGAACCTTAAAATCTGATATATTCTGTTTTTAGTTTTCAAGAGATAGCATTGAGCACATTATTATGATTGTACTGTAACATTGCTGTCTGTGTACTGTGTATAAAGCAGAGCTCTTATGTCGTAAGCCTGTAAATTATTCCATTGTTCGGCAGGATCATGGTATATCCTGTTGTAACAGCGACAGGAGGGTTAACAGTGTGGTGAAAGAACAAAAGATGACTTAAACTTGAGTTTGAAGTATGGCATAGGTTCAGGGGCACTGACTCGGGTAGCAAAGTAACAGCAGAAGGTACAAAAAAAAGGCAGCTGCACTGAACTGGATACTAAATCAAGTCACTATGACAGTACAGGTTACCTGGAAACAAGCTGAACGACAGCCATTCCAGAATGGCAGTTCCAATTTACACTTTGCTGTCTGCAAGGAAGGCCGGTGAGGAAAATAGTTTCTTTCTATTGATCTGATGCCATAACATTTAAAACATTTTTATTCCATTCTCCCTGGTGGTTCAGTAGTTAAATGCATCATCACATTGTGTGGCACTGAGCCATACAGACCAGAAAGATTCCCAATCTATGCTGAGTAAGCTGCTGTCAGCTGCAGCCTCAGTGGAGATACAATTGATCTCAGTATCTCTCCTTACTGCTGCTCCTCCGAGTCCCACAAAGATAAGTTTTATACTTAGCTTACAGGGGTTCCACTGGGTATCTGCCAAAATTTACTGAGCAGGGCATCTGTGGTGACTGCCCCACTCAGAAGGCAGTTAAAATAGCACTGGGGTCCTATCTAAGTAACAGGACACCAATTTACATATATTTATGAGGCCCCACCAGAGTTAGATAGGCATCTAACCCCCCAAAAATAAAAATGATGCTGATAAAATAGCCACAGGATTGAAATGAGCAGTAATTCTATCACCCAGAATGTAACTCCCGTCACTGCTGGGCGGAATGAGTTAAAATTGGCCCTACAGTTTCACAAACTTTTGTTGCCCTTATGTACCTCATCCAAGTTGCCCTTTTTCATTTTATTAATCATTGAAAATGTGTGTTCACAGCATAAGAAATGAGAGTCATTGTGGCTGAACCTGATCTTGTCTTCACCTGCTGTACACAAGTGTGCTTATCCAACACGTCACTGAATAGCAATTGGAGTGGGAATACTGGCTTATTTAGCCCTCCCTAGCCTAGGGATGCTTGCCTGCTGCTTCCCTGACTGGGATCTGTTAACTCAGCACAGACTGTTAATTGAACCTGGAATCTTCCTGGTCTGTAGAATAAACTCACTGAGCCATCAAAGGGAGCTCTCCATTTTAAAATTACTTTTAAAAATTAATTTTTAATGTATTAAGGTACATTGAATTACTGAAAAGGAAAACTATGGAACAGTGTTTTAGCTGAGATATGGGCATCATGATAGTTCATCTCAGTATTTTACAGTCATAAGTACCTCAGACAGTGAAACATACCATTATAGTCTAAGCCTATCTTTGCAAGGTATGGATATCGAATGGTAAATACAATGCATGACTACATGATTCAGTGCATCAAGAATGCCATGACAGATAATGCACATTTTGATTTAGTAATGGTAAGTGGTCCAAATAGCATTCAGGAAATGGATGTTGTGATATCCCTAGGTCGATTGCAACCACAGAATGACAAAGCTGGTCATGATCTAGGATTCCGAAATACTGAAGACTAGCAGCAGATATATAACATTAAAAGGCTGTGTCTTGCAGCCAAGAAATAGGCATATTAATTTCACCACATGGACATTAAATTTCAAATTGTTGCTGGGAAGAAGAGAAGGCCTATTACAAGGGCTGCCATACTGGCTGGAAAGACATTTTTGCATATATTTAGACAGTACTTGAAAGGACAAAGGGGCTATTCCCTGCTCCAATTTAACACACAGTGGACCTTTGATCACCAGGTATTGTGTATAAAGGAGACATTCCAAGGTCTGCTAGGACAAGACAATCCATAAGGGCCAGGACTGATTAGGCCAGCTGGTCACATGATTAACTGTCTGTTGCAGGTTTTTTGAACTCGCCACAGAGAATTTGAACTCAGAAAGCTGTTTGCTCCTGGGCTGAGAAGACCTTTCTTCTGCCTGCTCCCATCTCTTTCTCACGGAACTCCAAACCCCACTCAAGACACATGAACCCCAAAAGAGAGAAAAGTCTCCCACAGTGAACAAGATTTACGAAGAATACTGGGCCCCAATGAAAAGCAAGACCATATCTTCAATCAAGGACTCTACAGCAAGCTCGAAGCACAGTTACAAAAAAACCCTCCTCAGAAGTTACCTCAAACCTTTCTACTTATTTTTTCTTCAGCTCTTTTCTGTCCCTATCTGCATGTGTGTATCGCATATGCATGCTAGCAGGGGCGTGTCGTGTATCCGTAAGCGTTAACTGAATTCAAGTTTAAGTTTAATAAATTTCACTTTTCTTCTTTAAGCCTAAGAAAGCCTGTTTGTGCTCATTTCTTTGCCTTATAATTGGAAAGCGGTGACCAAGGATTCACAAAGGGGGAGCTCAAAACACAGTGCGTTTAAAATTAATCGTTGTTATGGTAAGACCAGGTGAAGGCTGAGAGGGACCCCTAGACATCTTTCTCACCTGGTTTTAACAGCTGACCTCAAGGGAATGAGGGAAGTACATAAGAAAATTGATTGGGGGAGGAGACTATAGTTTATTGAAGGAGAAATAGAGCACCTTTAAGGCATAATGCTAAACATAAATAAACACAAAGGATAAATATATACCCAGGATGACCAATTAGAGGCTAAACAAAAGTGAGCCTATATGGATAAATGAACTAAAAGTAAAATAAGGAAGAATTAATCCTCCAAGTTCTGCAGGAATAAAGGTGAGGAGTCACTGTGATCAATTCAGGAACGGGTTAAAAGGATGGTTAAAGAGAAATAGAGAACAGGGTAATTGAGCAAAGATGCAGGTGCAAAACAGAACATGAAGCATGCTAATGGGAGAAAAACCGAGGATGAGCATAAGCTGAAGTATTCACCAGGGAAAACAAGAACAAGCCCTTGATAATTAGTGACAATCCAAGTAGAACTAAGATATAAATGAGATAGCTAAAAGGATTCAAAGCATAATACTCCAGAATGAATGGTATTTATCCTATGGTATTAAGAGAAAGAAGGGATAAGGTTTCTGCAATATTGATGTCATGATGAGGAAGTCAATGAACTACTAGATTGAAATCAGGTGAATGGGATCGTCTTTTTCAAAAAAGTAACAAACAGACTCAGGAAACTACAAATATTCCCATATCAATATCTCCTAGAATGGCAAAATTGATTATCAGGAGTAAATTGACAATTCCTTTATGATAATTACCTATCAATTGGAGATCACATGGATTCAAAAGGTAATAACCATGCCTGATCAATTTCTTGACTTGTACGAGAAAGTGAATTTCCAAATGGACCATGCAAAGTCCTTCCAAGAAAACTTTGTCAAAGTTCTTCACTAAAGGCTGCTACCAAAAACTAAAGTGGTGAAATTGAAGGTAAAATCTAGGTACGGATGAGAAATTGTCTGAAGAGTAGAAAGCAGCAGGTTGTGGGGTGAGCAGAGTACAGAAAAGTACTGATAGAAATATCTCAGAGATTGGTGTTAGAAACCATTGTGTTTCTATTTTACACCAAGGACAGGTCTGGATTTAGAGGGTAGCTGTACATAGTGAGAGACCTGGCATAAATGGTCTGCAGCCAGGTCGGGGGAAGGGGTAGTGCACATTGTCAGCTCACCAAAGAGACATGAATTCTGCTGCAGAGGACACAAATGAGGACTTCGATGGGACAACATACAGAGGAAGGCTGAAGGCTATGAACACAGAAAAGCTTGGTGTATTGGCAGGCCTGTACAAAGCAACTGTCAAGGAGCACGGAGGAGTTTGGCACCAACCTTGCACATGGTTTTGCAGAGACCTTGAAGACCATCTGTCATGCAGGCCCCCACCTGCCAAGAATGAGGCATATTAATTTTGCCACATGGACATTAAATTTCAAATTGTTGCTGGGAAGAAGAGAAGGCCTGATACAAGGGGTTGCCAAGCCTGGCTGGAAAGACATTTTTGCATATTAACAGACAGGCTTGTAGACAAATGACCATTTCCTGACCCACCCAATACACAAAGCCAGAAGTGGTTATACAACAAAGAACAGTACAGCACAGGAACAGGCCATTCGGCCCTCCAAGCCTGCGCCGATCTTGATGCCTGCCTAAACTAATACCTTCTGCACTTCCGAGGCCCATATCCCTCTATTCCTTTCCTATTCATATATTGTCAAGGTGTCTCTTAAACGTCGCTATCGTATCTGCTTCAACCACCTCCCCTGGCAGCAAGTTCCAGGCACTCACCACCCTCTGTGTAAAAAACTTGCCTCGCACATCCCCTCTAAACTTTGCCCTTCGCACCTTAAACCTGTGTCCCTTAGTAACTGACTCTTCCACCCTGGGTAAACGCTTCTGACTATCCACTCTGTCCATGTCGCTCATAACTTTGTAAACCTCTATCATGTCGCCCCTCCACCTCCGTCGTTCCAGTGAAAACAGTCTGAGTTTTTCCAACCTCTCCTCATAGCTAATGCCCTTCAGACCAGGTAACATCCTGGTAAACCTCCTCTGTACCCTTTCCAAAGCCTCCACGTCCTTCTGAGAGTGTGGCGACCAGAATTGCACGCAATATTCTAAGTGTGGCCGAACTAAAGTTCTGTACAGCTGCAGCATGACTTGCCAATTTTTATACTCTATGCCCCGACCGATGAAGGCAAGCATGCCGTATGCCTTCTTGACTACCTTATCCACCTGCGTTGCCACTTTCAGTGACCTGTGGACCTGTACGCCCAGATCTCTCTGCCTGTCAATACTCCTAAGGGTTCTGCCATTTACTATATACCTCCCACCTTATACCAGTCACGTGACTACCCTGCTGTCCAACTTGGGGAGTTTTAAATTGTAGAGGCAGTGTTTGAACTGGCAGAAAACTGTTTGCTCCTGGGCTGAGAAGACCTCTCTTCTGCTTGCTCCCATCTTGTTCTCACGGAACTCCAAAACCCACTGAAGACACATGAACCCCAAGAGAGAAAAGTCTCCTACACTGAACAAGGTTTAAGAAGAATACTGGGCCCCAACAAAAAGTAAGACTACCTACAATCAAGGACTCTACAGTGAGCTCGAAACATAAAAACAAACCCCCTTTAGAGATTGCCTCAAACTTTTTCACGATTTATCTTCGGCTCTTTTCTGTCCCTATTTGCATGCGTGTATCACGTGTGCATGCTATGTCCGTTGTGTATCCGTAGGCGTTAACCAAATTAGAGTTTAAGTTTAATAAAATTTCACTTTTCTTTTTTAAACCTGAGAAAGCCTGTTTGTGCTCATTTCTTTGCCTGATAATTGGAAAGCTGTGAACAAGGATTCACCAAGGGGGAGAACAAAACACAGTGTGGTTAAAATTAAACCCTGTTACAGTAAGACCAAGTGAAGGCTGAGAGGGACACGCAGACACCTTTCTCACCTGGTCATAACACCATCCTTTCCAGCTTGGAAGTGGCAGCCAACTCCATTACCACACTTGTGGACCAAAATGGAATTCAGCATTTGATGGTCAATGCCTCAGTTTCCATTAAGGCACAAGCAGGCTTCTTCCCAAAGTCCACAGCATCACAGATGCCAGACTTCAGCCAATTCGATTCACTCCACGTGATATCAAGAAACGACTAAAGGCACTGGATGCTGCAAAGGCTATGGGCCCTGACAATATTCCAGCAATAGTACTGAAGACCTGTGCTCCAGAACTTGCCGCGCCCCTAGCCAAGCTGTTTCAGTACAGCTACAACACTGGCATCTACCCGGCAATGTGGAAAATTACCCAGGTATGTCCTGTACACAAAAAGTAGGGCAAGTCCAATCTGGCCAATTACCACCCCATCAGTTTACTCTCAATCATCAGTAAAGTGATGGAAGGTGTCATCAACAATGCTATCAAATGGCACTTGCTTAGCAATAACCTGCTCAGTGACATTCGGATTGGGTTCCGCCAGGGCCACTCAGCTGCTGACCTCTCTACAGCCTTGGTTCAAACATGGACAAAAGAGCTGAACTCAATAGGTGAGGTGAGAGTTACTGCTCTTGACATCAAGGCAGCATTTGACCGAGTATGGCATCAAGGAGCCCGAGCAAAACTGAAGTCAATGGGAATCAAGGCGAAAACGCTCTGCTGGTTAGAGTCATACCGAGCACAAAGGAAGATGGTTGTGGTTGTTGGAGGTGGATCATCTCAGCTCCAGGATATCATTGCAGGAGTTCCTCAGGGTAGTGTCCTAGGCCCAACCATCTTCAGCTGCTTCATCAATGACCTTCCTTCAATCATAAGGTCAGAAGTGGGGATGCTTGCTGATGATTGCACCATGTTCAGCATCATTCGCGACTCTTCAGATACTGAAGCAGTCCGTGTAGAAACGCAGCAAGACCTGAACAATATCGAGGCTTAGCTGATAAGTGGCAAGTAACATTTGCACTTCACAAGTGCTAGGCAATGACCATCTCCAATAAGAGAGAATCTAACCATCTCCCCTTGACATTCAATGGCATTACGATCACTGAATCCCCCACTATCAACTTCCTAGGGGTTACCATTGACCAGAAACTGAACTGGAGTAGCCATATAAATACCATGGCTACAAGAGCAGGTCAGAGCTAAGGAATCCTGCGGCGAGTAACTCACCTCCTGACTCCCCAAAGCCTGTCCACCATCTACCAGGCACAAGTCAGAAGTGTGATGGAATACTCTCCACTTGCCTGGATGGGTGCAGCTCCAACAACACTCAAGAAGCTTGACACCATCCAGGACAAAGCAGCCTACTTGATTGGTACAGCATCCACAAACATTCACTCCCTCCACCACCGACACACAGTGGCAGCAGTGTGTACCATCTACACGAAGCACTGCAGCAACGCATCAAGGCTCCTTAGACAGCACCTTCCAAACCCACGACCTCTACCAACTAGAAGGACAAGGGCAGCAAATGCATGGGAACACCACCACCTGCAAGTTCCCCTCCAAGTCAGACACCATCCTGACTTGAAACTATATCGCCGTTCCTTCACTGACGCTGGGTCAAAATCCTGGAACTCCCTTCCTAGCAGCACAGTGGGTGTCCCTACCTCACATGGACTGCAGCGGTTCAAGAAGACAGCTCACCACCACCTTCTCAAGGACAATTAGGGATGGGCAATAAATGCTGGCCTGGCCAGCGACACCCACATCCCATGAATGAATGAAGAAAAAAAAAGCCAGGCAATATCTGAATGCTGCAGTGAATGCTCAGTCTGAAGTCATGTCAGCTCAGCTTGTTGCCACGCAGACATGGACTACTGCCATCATGGCTGTGGATACCAGCACTAAAAGGGCTTTGCAGGATCTCACAGCAGTCAAGCAATCTGTGCTTCAGCAGATTACTAGGACTGTTGAGGCGCCACCCCGGGGGAGTGGCAATGGTGCCATGAAGCATGAACTCTCTTGTGATAACAGCATTCATTCTCCCACCACTGCCACTCTTGCCAGTGCCCTTGCTACTGCCTGTCAACCAACCAGCCCAGACTGCTGCCACTCATGCCAAGATGGTGTAGTCCGAAGTCGGGCCTTCCAGAGCCAGAGCTGTGCGAGGTTGTCCTGCAAAGCCATCTGCAATTTCTCACACTGAAAGTCAGCAGCCTTCCATCAGCTGTGCTGCAGCCAGTGGGACAGCATTGCGTAGCAGCATTAGGCCAGTTAAATACACAAGGAAGACAGGCACCAAGGGAATGCACAAGGGTGATTAGTTGACTTTTGTATAGAATATTGGAGAGTTTGATTAATAAAATTGATTTGGAATGTTTGCTTTGTGATGGCTTTTATTTCAGCATTGTGGTGATCAGACTGCGATGATCAGAATCAGAGCGAAGATAACGTGTGGGTCTGTAGTTGAATGGGGAATTGGGGTTGTGTTCATTGGTGCCACCGATCACCAACATCCTGATCTCCCTTCTTCCTCCTCAGCTGCTCAGTGTATATCTGGTGGTAAGGGCGGCGCCCTCATGATGGCGAGGTTGAGCAGGATATAGCAAACCACAATGAATCATGTCACGCACTTTGGAGAGTACTGCAGGACTCCTCAAAAGCAGTCCAGGCAGCAAAAGCATTGCTTTCATACCCCAATGGTCTGTGCAATGACAATTCATGTGGCAGCATGGGTCTCGTTACATGCATGCTGCCCACATGTGGGTGGGTTGCACATCGCAGTTATGAGTCGGGTGCTCAGTGGCTGGCCCTTGTCATCTATTAGCCAAACTCTCATTTCTCGTGGTGGCTCAAATATTGATGGTACACGGACTGGAATAGAATAAAGACATCATGATTACTGCCAGAACAACAGGTATTTACCTGCATGATACGCTGAGTATGGTTGCACGTCAACTGGACATTGAGAAAGTGGAACCCTTTGCGACTGTGGTACATTTCTGAATTTACATGCAGAACCCACAAAGCAAAATGTGTGCAGCTAATGGCACCCTACACCATGGAGAAGCCCGCAATCCTCACAAAGCTGTTTGAACATTCTGCATGCTTCTCTCTGGAAAGAAAGAATACAATGTATTCCCCTCCCTTTGTGTACAGAGTGTCAGTGACCTCCCTTATACAACAGTGGACAGGGGGCTACGAGATATTAGAGATGTCACCTGCTCCAACCTGGAGGGTACCTGATGCAAAGGAATTCTTGGTCATGGTCACCTTTACAGCCACTGACAATGCCGACCTTACCCTGCTTTGAGGCTACATGTCTGCCTGCAACAGATGGCAGATTTCGGTCAGTTTCTTCTTAGTGCAACAGAGACATCACACGCACTGTTCCTCGCTGAGGTTGCAAAAGGAGAATTGCTCCCTGCAGACCCTGGGTGATATGGCCTCCTGCTGAGAGCCCTTCTCCCCTCCTCCTCCTCCTCCCTCTTCCGGGAGCTTGTCCTTCACTGTCACCTCTGCTCATTCTCTCTGCCATGCTGCAGGGCAAGGAGAATAGAAATTACAGCACCCATAACTTGAGAAGGTGATCTGAGCAAAATCCTTGAAGTGAGAACCAAAGATTCACCACATGCCACTCCATTCCCTGTAGATTTCATCAAATTCAAGTTGCAGTACAAACCTCCAAACACTTAGACTAACTCAGCAACAGCCAGTGGAAATCAATCAGGAATTAAACTGAAAAAGTGGTTAATAACCTCTTTAAATAGCAGTGGTGAGGGGTCCTTCCTGCTGCTGAACTCATGTTCAGATGTGCGAGGTTAAGAGAGGGGATTAGCTGGAGTGTTGAAGTCGAAAATGGCACCGCTAGAGTCAAATCAGTGTCACACGCTGACCGACATCATAATTTGCCTATTCTGCATACTTCTGGTGCACACTCACAGCATCTGCGCAATGACCTACCCAAAATGGCATCCAATGTGGTCCACACCATAAGCTTGTGCCGCATGGACAGTATTTTGAACTCAAACAACATGCGTAACACCAAAAATATAAGCACTGCGCAACTGAATTTTGTTACTCAAATATATCGGTAAAAGTATTTATATTTCCTTTCCTGATAATAAAATGGACTGGTATGAAAGGAGATTCCTCTAACCCAAACTAAACAATTGCAGGAAGTCCTTGCATCTCCCATTAGTAGACATGTGTTTTAAGATAAATCTGTACTTACCGACCTGCCCTAGCACTGACAGGATCATAAGCATAAAGAGGGTGGACAATCTGATCATCTATGGTGCTCCTAGGGAATCTGCCTTGTGGTGGATAGGGGGATGGGGAGCGGGGTGGTGGAGGGGGTTGAGGAATTTCAGAACGTTATTTTGCTACTTCATGTTGCGGCAGATCCTTCTGGGAGAAGATTGTTTAATATTGGGCAGACTGGAAGGCAGAAATCCCACTTCATTACATTTTTGGTGACACAGCAGCCAGAATTATTTTCAGAAGACTGAGTTATCAAGAAAAAAGCTGGAGAAACTGGAGCTATCAGCCTTGAAAATGGTACCTCCAGAGAGATATAGTATATTGTATAGAGAAGGTAAATTCAGAACACGATTTCAAATTAAATGTGACTGCAGGGCAAAGGAGCACAGGTGAAGACTAGAAAAAAGGCAACTTTAGGACTGCAGTTTTTTTCTGGGTGGATGAGTGAAAATGAGACAAATGGCCTTTTTAGGAACATAGGAGCACAGGAACATAAGAACAGGAGTAGGCCATTCAGCCCGTCGAGCCTGCTCCGCCATTCAAATAGATCATGACTGATCATCTACCTCAATGTCCTTTCCCGTGCTATCCCCATATCCCTTGATGTCATTAGTATCCAGATATCTATCAATTTCTGTCTTGAACATGCTCATTGATTGAGCTTCCACAACCCTCTGGGGTGGAGAATCCCAAAGATTCACCACCCTCTAAGTAAAGAAATTCCATCTCATCTCAGTTTTAAATGGCCTACCCCTTATTCTGAGACTACGTCCCCTGATTCTGGACTCACCAGCCAGGGGAAACATCCTATCCACAGCTACCTTATCATGCCCTGTAAGAATTTTGTAAGTTTCAATGAAATCACCTCTCAGTCTTCAAAACTCTAGAGAATACAGGCCCAGTTTCGTTAATCTCTTCTCATTGGACAATCCCGCCATCCCAGGGATTAATCTGTTGAACCTCTGTTGCACACCCTGTATGGCCAGTAGATCCTTCCTTAGATGAGGAGACCAAAACTGTTCTTGATCCATATCTATCTTGCAATCTTGAAAGGCTCGGATAGAAATCAGGCAACCTTCCATGAAAGAAGGAAAAATCTGAAGCAGATTGGCTTTGAACTGACATTTGTACACTTCCGAAGAGTACCATTGGCAATGCCTGAGAATAGGATGCCCAGTCTCTTGGTGACAGGTACTATATGGCCTGGGAGGCAAGAGAGGTTGGGGAGAAAATAGAGGGTCCAATACCATCAGAAATGTATCGAAAAATTTAGTACACCAGTTAAATTTACCAACTGCAAGTCCAATGTGACGTTTTTACTTTTCAAAAAATTGTCAAAACTTGTAAGCTTCTTTAATTACAACTTCACAAATAACATCATAGCTGAATGATTAAATTATCACAAATATAAGAACTTAGCTTTATTTCAGAAACATTTAAAACGAATCGAGTTCAGGATTAATGACAGAAGAACAGCTGCAGTGACTATCTAATTGCTGGCTTCTAATATATATGCTTTTTAGGATCTGTCAGTCACTGAAGCAATATAATGGGCTGAATTTTACCGGCCCCTCGATGCCACAGAATGCGACGCGGGGGCCGGTAAAATTCTGCAGAGAGAGGCCCGCCTCGACCTGCGACGTCCAGAAGGGCCCGCCGCAAATTACCAGCAGCGGAGGGACCTCTCTGCGGACCCCCCGCCACATGTCGGTGGCACCACAATTAGAATATATTAAACAGTACTCACCTCTGCAGATTATGCAGCCCGCCGCCTCTCCGCAGTCACCTCCGGATTTTTCGCTGAATGGGCGGCCGTCACATGCCGTCCCGTTCATGATTGGAAAGGCCGGCGGGTCCTCAGAGGTAAAAATTGACACCAGCAATGTTAAATTCTGCTATTCAGGGGCTCACTCTGCATTAAGGAAGGGAGGAGGGAGGGAGGATATTGAGGGGTCTCACTCTGCATTCTTAAAGGGAGGAGGGGATATTCAGGCAACTCACTCTGCATACTGGAAGGGAGGAGGGAGGGGGTCTGGGATTACTGGAGGGAAAGCTCTGCAGGCATGAAGGGAGGTACTGTGTACCCTCTCTCCGTAAACAGTGTACACTCTGCGTTTGTTTATATGAGTGAAGGAGCAATTGTATTCCAGTCACCTTGTGTGTGGGGAGGGTGCCAGAAAGGGTAGGAATGTTAAGGTTATATGCATGGTGGGGGCAGTTGATTCAGCTGGTAGGATCTTGATGTGGTCATGCTGTGTCACTCTGAGTGTTGGCCAAGATGGACAATGCCATGGCACGCCACATAGTTGATCCAGGAAAGCAGCTGATGCACCCGTCACACCAATCCCTGCCCTGTTAGGAACCTTCAAATACACGAAGGGTTCAACTTTATTTATCACATGGAAAAAGGTGTGACTCATCCTAAATTGTGTGATCCTCTGCTCCTGAGGATCCATAGGTGCCAGAGGCAAAATCAACAGGCAGGTATGATCCATGTAGAGGCCCCTGGCCATGAGCAGCAGCCCCCAAGGAGAGCTCGCCATTATGATTGCTGTGCATCTACAGGCCCCACATGACATGCCATTGGATCAGAGCACCAGTGACAGAGGCGATGGCCCATGTAGAGAGGGTGGTGACTTGTCTCTGTGCCGTGCTCAAAGGTGACCTGCAGCTCATGGGCTTCGGGTGAACAACCCATGCCTTTGGTCCTCATAGTGGCAGCGGTTCTCAAGCTTGATGCCTATGCAGCTTTTCAGGGGCCCACTGGAGACCTTTGTGGGGGTCACACAGTTAGCAGTGCACTGCTGCATCAGGGAGGTTACTAATACCCTGCACCGGAGGGCCAGTGAGTATGTCCGCTTCAGGACAGACTCTCACAGTCAGGCCCAGAGTGCCATCAGTTTCGGCATCATTGCCAGAGAACTATAGGTTGCAATGTTCATAGACTGCACTCGTGTGGCCATCAGGCCTCCCACCTGGCTACCACCTGCAGATGTCACCATTAAACAAATCCTCTCAATCTATGTGCAGCTGTCATGTGATCACCGCAGATGCTTCATGCAAATCTGTGACCACTTCTCAGGCAGCTATCATGACACCTGGGACCTGCACCAGTCCTGGCTGCCACTGCTGCTCACTGAACTGGCTCAGATGGAGGGGTGGCTTCTTGGAGATAAGGGCTATCCCTTGCAGACGTGGCTCCCGACACAAGTGAGAGACCCCACCACTGCTGAAGAGGAGAGATATAATGCCAGCCACTGAACTACATGAGCCACCATTGAGCAGGAGATCAGCATGCTGAAAGAGCACTTCCAATGCCTGGATGGATAGGGTGATGCCCTGTACTATGGGCCGAAAAGGCCAGCTCCTTTCTTTGCTGCTCTGCACAACTATGCACACAATAGGGGCCAGGCCTGGCATGATGAGGAGAGACGTCAACAGGACTCCTCCTCGGACAATGAGGATGCTGAGCACTTACAACATGAAAGACGCATGGGAGGGCAGATGGCACCCAGGCTCTGCACGCAGGGCTAGCAGTGAGCTTGGGATGTACGGCAGTGGCTTATCAGACAAAGGCTGTCTGCTCCATAGGAACCGACATGAACTCTGCAAGCCACACATCACCCTCGCTCACCTTCCGAAGAAGGGTCACTGACCCGAAACGTTAACTCTGCTTCTCTTTCCACAGATGCTGCCAGACCTGCTGAGTGATTCCAGCATTTCTTGTTTTTGTTTCAGATTTCCAGCATCCGCAGTATTTTGCTTTTATTTACCCTCGCTTACCTGCTGTGCACCAGTCCACATCTGCAGCATCCCTCTGTAGACCATTAGAGGCAGCAGCTGACTGAGCCAATGTCCATGTCACTGCATCTGTGGAGACGCTCATGAGTAATGATGGCATGGCAATGATGTTGTTGGCTCTTCTGAAGGTCCAACGGTGCAAAGGGATGTGATATTGGCACGACATGCTGACACACATCATTCACACAGAGAAAAGGACACCCATGCTGGTGAGGAACATTTAGTGAAAGACGTATTTACATTGGTGCATTCCCATTTGTGTCAGTGTGTTCTCTGTAAACCTCTGTAATACCTTTTACGGTTTATTTAAGTCTCAGGTCCTGGAATGTGCAAAATTAAGACTATTCACCCAGGTGCGGCATGCCTACAAGAAGGAATGTTACACTTGAGTGGGGGAAGAGGATCGCAACATCACAGGACACTGGGACACAGCAGGGTAAGCATGTGGTAGCAAAGCAGAAAGTGCTAGGGTAACTCAGCAGGTTAGGCAGCATCTGTGGAGAGAGAAGCAGAGTTAACTTTCAGGTCTGTGAACTTGGACAAGTTAACTCTGCTTCGCTCTCCACAGATGCTGCCTGACCTGTTGGATTTCTGCAGCACTTTCTGCTTTCCTGCCAGATTGACAGCAGCCCCACTCTTCAGCAGTCAGGTAAGTATTCTTTGACAGCTGTCAGGAAGCAGGTGCTGGGGTGCTTCAAATTGGGCCCCAGCACCTGCTGCACTGCTGTCAAAAGGTCTCTCACTGCGCCAAATGTCCCGGTTCTCCCCATGTAATATGGGGGGGGGCTCGGCGTCCGGATGCTAATGAGCCCCCATACGTAATATCGCAGGGTCTCTGCAGCAGCCACTAAATGCGGGTACCCCGCTGAGTTTAAAGGGTGCTGCCGCGCAGCGGGGCACCCAAATAAAATTCAGCTCCATGTCTTTATTTCAACAGCTATTTCAAGCTGCAATATTCACTTCATCAAACAGTAAAAGAATGCAGAACCACATTTGCTGAAAGATTTAAATAGTTTTATTCATAGAAGGGAGCCATAACATTTAATAACCCCTATGAAGTGAAAGCTGGAACCTGACATCACTTTCTCTCCAAAAACCACTGACAAACTCCAGATTTTGCTTTAGAATACAACTACTGTTTGCGTTAAGGATTTGGACTTATGTTAGCATTCAACTTTGGGGAAATGGCTAAAATGAAAATCAGACAAAGCCTACAAACTTGACATTTATAAATCATAGAGAAGGATTAAATAGGAACAACATCTTGATTATATCATTTTATCATAATTTTATCATGAGAAAATACTGATTTCACCGAAGTAATTTCAATAAGTGAGTATGCAGTATTCTTACAGGAGACCACTGTGATTTATTCACAATAGCTAAATTGATAGAAGAGTGAATAATATCAGAACTTAACTGACTAGCACCATGGTATTTGGTTGCCTTTTGAAATTTCAGAGCTCAAAGACTAGAAATGCAGTTTTTAGTAAAAGTCTCTTATTAGAAATAGAACTATGGTGAGCAAAATGTACTTAGAACAATCATTTATGTGCTTTTTCTTAAATCCGAATGATCTTCTAAGGCATTGTGTATGGATTCATATTGATTTTGCTTTCACTGTCTCACTGCTGCTGGTGTCCAGCATTAAGCCCTATGAATGTGTAATGCTGGAGCTGAATCAGCATCATGTGAACTGTTATCACCTTTTAGAGTGGATAAAACTGTCTCGGCAGTTTAGTTTCTTTTACAAGCCGCTGAAGTTGACTTAGGTGACGAATGGTCATGGCAACTTACCTCATTTTATTGTAGAATATGTTTGGTTCTTTGGGTAGATTACATAAAGCAGGCAAGTGGGGGAGTCTAGGACAAGGGGAATAACCTTAAAATCAGAGCCAGGCTATTCGGGAGAGAAATTCGGAAACACTTCTTCATGCAAAGGTTGGTAGAAGTGTGGAACTCTCTCTCCCACAATAAGCAGTAGATGCTAGCTCAATTAATAATTTTAAAGTTGAGATTGATAGATTTTTGATAGCCAATGCTATTAAGGGATTATGGAGCCAAGGCAGGTAGGTAGAGTTAGGAAACAGATTTTCATTGAATGGCAGAACACGGTCGAGGGTCTTAATGGCATACTCCTGTTCCTATGTCATATTGGATATTCTTTTATTGGCTATGGTTAGTGAATCAGAAAGTTTTAAAGGACTGAGATTTATCAATTTTTATGCAATGGAATTGATGAGATAATTAGGAAGCAGAAAATAACCAATTAGAAAGCAGAGAGTGAGACCAATAGAATTAAGAAAATTACTGTGCTACTCATAAGCAGACACAAAAAACTATGATAATTGATGACTGCATATAGATTACAGAAGAAGAAGTATACTCCTGATATGCTATGTGCTATTAACTTACTGAGGCTGATTTTAAATAGGCACAGATGGGACCATGAATGGAGCATGAAATTGGGTAGAGATCAGGTTTGTCTAATCTCCAATAATGTATCATAACATTGGATTCTTAGATGGGCTTCAGGTAATCAAAGCTCATAAATCAAAATAGCTGACAGCCTCATAACATTATTGAAATGAGAAAAAAGTGACATCATGTACATATCAACAGGATGTCATGTTTATGCACAGATTTCTCTCATCGGATGTTGCCCAGAAATTGGCATTGTTGGTCATCTAATTTTCTCTAAATGAATCTGACCTAAGATTAACAAATGGTCTTTGAAAAAGAGAGTGCAGCTTTAAGAAAAACAGAGAAAAAGACATGTTCTTTTTTTTTAAGTGGTCACTTGTGCCTAATACAATTGAATAAACAGAAGTTATTAATTTCTGTATTAATCCCCTTTAAACTCTATATTGGTAATTGTTACAGCTTTCTCCATGGTGAATTGTATTAGAGTCAAAAAAGATTGCTGGAGAATACGTGCACCCAGAATATTGTGTCAATTCATTTATAATAATATCGCCTTTCAAAATATACTTAAGACCAATGACTCAAAGCTATTCCTTTCACAGGAAGAAATAGGAAATAAAATAGACCCATTCAGTTTAAACCTTTTCCTATTCATAAGAGTTTGAAAATACGTTTTTTGTATTAGTGCTGGCACAAGGCCATGTTCTGGTCTGGATACATCAAAGCATTTTCTATCACCGGAGACAGTCTGAACTAAGCAGGCTGAGGAGTTATTGAGATGACAATTTAAAAAAAAAAATCCATTAGGTGCCATAGGTGTGATATAATATTCGAAAGTATTTTGAGAGCATTATACATTTGCGGTTTATTCATAACTGCAGCTGAATAGCAATAAAATACTTCAAAGGATCACAATAGTGTGCACTACAGCCCAAATAGACTAATAGGTCTTTCTGCTGATTTTTTTTTTTGTATGGCCACTTTAGAAGTAATTTTACATCTCTTGTCAGCACTATGATAGGCTATAGCTCATCCCACACTGGCATGCTGTTTATTAGTGCTATAGTCAGCTAATACTCTCCCGCATGACTGAAAAACTAGGGAGAAAAAAAAGACCCTTCCCCCTTCCTGCATTGTTCTGAGGCTGCAACTAATCTGGGTGAAAGCACTGCAAAAAAATTTAATATCTTCATTGTTACAATAAATATATTTATTTTTAAGCTCTGTTTACCACAGTTAATTTAATTACTTTGATAGCTGTGTGCCTCAGAGTGATACAAGAACATTTATGTTATCTTCTCATGGATTATCTTGAAGCAACATTTGTACTGGAAGTTTTACCTCCAGCTGTGTTACAATCAATTTGTCAAATTGTGTCTTCTAGTCTTTCATATTAACGATTACTGGAAGTTCATATACATTTTGTAAGCCTGTGGGAAATTTTCACATGTCTAATACAAAGTGGGCAAATACTACAAAAATATGTATAAATAAAATATTCCGGGACATTTTATTAGTAAGTGAATAATAAACTAGAAAGTTGTTTTCAATCTAAATAAATATCTGATAAGGATGTCATTATCATCACTAGTAAATAAATACTGTATTATTTTCATTTTTAATAAAAATTAAACTTTTGTTTCTCTTTGCATTTTCACAGACACATATGAACGTACACACTAGAACATAAGATCTTCATGATGTGAGTAATATATCTGTTATATTAAAAATAGAGAATGATCAAAATTTCTAAGCTCCTGTGCATACACTGTAAACATAACTTTATGAAGTGGATTTTAACTTGCAGCTGGCTTCCGAATGGAAGCCATGCTGGTGACTTAATTTCCTTCCCACCCATTGCAGAATGGGGCCATGGCAATTCTAAATTGCCAGTCCTCACTAACATTTGAATTCCCACCCGGAATGTGGAGGCCTTTTGTTCCTCAGTATTAAAATGAATCCAAAATGGAAAAAACCCAAAGACCTTCAAAGCAAACCATTGGAGAGTACCAAAACCAGAGTGAGAAACTTTTGGCATAATTTTAAACTGATAGTCCCTACCAAGACAGTGGGCCCATTAGTGGGTCAGAAACCCGCTGACAGCTTCATTGGGCTTTGCCGTGGCTCTTTAACTGAACCACAGCATTAGCATCCCTTCTGGGTTCCCCGACCAATCAGGCAGGGTGAGCGGAATGACAGGTTGGATGTGTCAAAGGAAAGATTGCTAATTTAAGGAACCACAGCATGGGTTACAATGGCTCAGCTGCACATGGATTTTTGAGGCAGCAGCCACAGGAACAGAGAGGAGACCTGGGAAGGCTGCTCCCCGGGTTTCTCATTCTTACCTGGAAGTCCTGCCACGGGATCTGAGGGACTAAAGTGAGGAGATCTTTTTCAAGAACGGGAGGGGAGGGACAACCTCTCCAACCAAGCAGAAGTGAATTGAAGTGACTGAAGAAGTCAGCAGCAGAAGGGTGGTCCTTCCAACCTGGAGACATTGCACCAAGAGGATCCAGGACCTCAGGCAGGTGGGAAAGGTGAGTGGCATAGCAATTTCAGGTGCCAAGCCCCACACTCTGGTTTTCCCAGAATTCTCATGCACAGCACTTCACAGAACAACACACCTTGCAGCTGCACTCATTTCTCCCTCCTGGGCAACTCACATCCACATCGGAACAGCTAACACTCACACTCACACTCACCCTCGTCCCATTGACCTTTTGCACCCATGCTTCAAAGTCACCCTTGACAAATGTTGTCCTTCCCTGTTATCCATATAAGCCATTACTAACACTCACAACTTTCTGCTTTCTCTCCTTGCAGAATACAGCACACAAACTCGGGGAGCGGCAGAGACTTGGGGGGGTGGCCCTCAAGTGAGTCACCTTGAGGGCTGATAGCTATGCATGCCCACCTGCCCCAGTTGGCAGGAGGTCTTGGTCCAGGAGGCTGCAGATATCAGCAACGGCCTGCCTTGAAAGCCTGAGCTTCCTGAGGCACTGATGCTCATACGTGTCAATATGTTGGGGGTCTCACCTTCTTGGAGCTGGATTTCTATGTCCATCCCCTCTGCCCTGCAGAGCAGCATGTGGCTGAGGAGAAGGAGCTGGTGCTGGTGTTGCTGCAGGTGCTGTTGGTGTTACTTCCTCTTCATCAGAGGTGCAAGGTAGAGCTGCATAAGCTTTTACCATGCCATGGTGAAGGCTGGCAACGGGGAGTACAGCTGAAATTGAGTGAAGTGCAAGACAGGTGAAGTGGCATTGAGAAGTTGGCAATCACCTGTAAAGCACTGAAAGAACTCTTTGAGAAGGAGTGCTGTGAGCAGCAGCCTTTTACCTGGCCATGGCTGCAGCACTTCGGTTTCACTGCTCAAAGGCTTCCCAGTCTGTTAGTTTCACTGAAGAAGTATTCCCTGCAGTGTACTCACCTCGGTGACCCTGGCAAGTTTCCGACAGCTTAGGAAATGGGTCCACTGACTGTCAAATCCAGAATCCTTGGTTAAAACAGAACTTAATAACCTATTTGTTCATTTAAATGACTTACCCGACAGCTGCCTACGGGTTCCCCGCTCGTTTTCAAATCTGCCTGGGTAAAATCCAAAAGAGGGAGGGATGGAGGAATAAAACAGGTGCAGTTCCATTGCTTGGTGTTGTCTACAGTCCACCAACTTGTGGGAAGGACGTGGAGGAACTAATTTGCAAGGAAATTACAGAGAGGTGCGAAAATTGTAGGGTAGTTATAATGGGGAACTTTAATTATCCAAACATAGACTGGGATAGTAGTAGTGTAAAGGGCAGTGAGAGACAAGAGTTCCTAGCGTGTGTTCAGGAAAATTTTCTACAACAGTATTTTTCTAGTCCAATGAGAAAGGAGGCACTGCTAGACCTGGTTCTTGGGAATGAGGTGGGCCAAGTGCATCAAGTATCAGTAGGAGAACATTTAGGGGACAGTGATCATTTTATCATAGGGTTTAGGCTGACTATGGAAAAGTACATTGAACAATCCAAAGTGAGAATAATTAACTGGGGGAAAGCCAACTTCAATGGGCTAAGAACGGAGCTGGGTCGAATAAACTGGAGTCCAAGGTTGGCAGGGAAAACAGTAGCTGAAAATGGGCTACCTTCAAAGGATAATTCGGGCACATTCAAGGTATATTCCCTCGAAGGGGAAAGGTAGGATAAACAAATCCAGAGCTCCCTGAATGACAAAAGAGGTAGAGATTAAGATAAAGAAGAAACAGTGTGCTTATGACAGATGCCAGGTAGAAAATATTATTGAAAACCAGGCTGAATATAGAAGGTCGAGAGGGGAAGTGAAAAAGCAAATAAGGGAAGCAAAGAGACAGTATGAAGAGAGACTGGCAGCTAACATTAAAGGGAATTCCAAAGTTTTCTATAGACATATAAATAGGCAAAAGGGTGGTAAAAGGACGAGTTGGGCCAATTAGGGACCATAAAGGGGATTTACGCATGGAGGCAGAGGGTATAGTTGAGGTATTGAATGAATACTTTACATCCGTCTTTACCAAGGAAGAAGATACAACCCAGGCAATGTTGAAAGAGAAGGTAATTCAGACACTAGAAGGGTTTAAAATTGATAAGGAGGACCTATTAGGTCTGCCTGTACTTAAAGTGGATAAAGCACCAGGACCGGATAAGAGGCATCCAAGGATACTGAGGGGAATCACAGAAATCATAGAAAGTTTAAGGCACAGAAAGAGGCCATTTGGCCCATCGTGTCTGTGCCGGCCGAAAAACGATCCACCTATTCTAATCCCACCTTCCAGCATTTGGTCCGTAGCCCTGCAGATTACGGCACGTGAGGTGCATAAGCAGACTCCTTTTGAATGAGTTGAGGGTTTCTGCCTCAATTACCCTTTCAGGCAGTGAGTTCCAGACCATCACCACCCTCTGGGTGAAGAGGTCTTTCCTGATCTCCTCTCTAATTTTTCTACCAATCACTTTCAATCTATGCCCCCTCGTCACTGAACTCTCTGCTAAGGTGAACAGACCCTTCACCTCCACTCTATCAGCCCCCTCAAAATTTTGTACATTTCAATCAGATCTCCCCTCGGCCTTCTCTGTTCCAAGGAAAACAACCCCAGGCTATCCAATCTTTCCTCATAGCTGCATTGTTCTAGTCCTGGCAACATCCTTGTAAATTTCCTCTGTACCCTCTCTAGTGAAATTACATCCTTTCTGTAATGAGGTGACCAGAACTGCACACAGTACACAAGTTGTGGCCTAACCAATGAGTTATACAGTTCCAGCATAACCTCCCTGCTCTTGTATTCTATGGGCTGGATTTTACCATAGGCGGATGGGACTTCACCACCGACGTAAAAGTCGGTGGCGAATACACTTCCGCCTAGCCTGGGGATCTGAACTGCATTTTACGGGTCCCCAGGCTTTAATTGTCCCGAGGTGGGACCTCCACCCGCTTGAAGGAGGAGGTCCTGCCCCAGTGAGCTGGTGGCCAATCAGCGGGCCGGCAGCTCTTTGTCCCAGCAGCACCACCGGGAGTGGTGGCCACTCCTGGGACTGCAGCCCAGCCAACCAAGGAGGATGCCATGGAGCCAGGACTTCAGGTAAGTTGGGCTTGCCTCGCCGCATGGGGTGGGGGGGGGCGGGGGGGGGTGTTCGGTCGTGGCATTGTTTGCGGGGGGGGGGGGTGGCTTGCGTCCCGTGGGTGGGTTGGGAGGTGGGGGCAGCCCTCAATCAGGCACCCTGTGCCCAACTGCCATGGCACCCCCCCAGCGCCTACATGTGGAGGCAGGCAAATGCCCTAAAGTGGCCACTTAAGGACCTCGATTGGCCTGGGGCGGGCCGTTCTCTCTCCCACCGACTGCCGTAAAGTTGTCCGGAGGTGGAAGCGAGGCGGGAAGGCCTCCCGGAGCCTCCTGCTCAATTTTACGCCACCCCCATCCGCCCCTACGCCACCATCCGCCCCACAGGGGCAGCATCAAATTCAGCCCTATACCTCAGCTAATAAAAGAAAGGATTTCATATGCCTTCTTAACCACCTTATTGACCTGTCTTGCTACCTTCTGGGATCTGTGTACATTCACTCCAAGGTCCCTTACTTCCTCTGCACGTCTCAATATTTTCCCATTAATCGTGTATTCTGTTGCCTTGTTTGACCTCTCCAAATGCATCACATCACACTTCTCCAAGTTGAATTCCATTTGCCACTTTTCTGCCCATCTGACCAGATCATCAATATCTTCCTGCAATCTGCAGCTATCCTCCTTGCTATCTACCACATGACCAATCTTTGTGTTGTCTGCAAACTTCTTGATCATGCCTCCTACATTTAGTTTCAAATTGTTAATATACACTACAAAAAGCAGGGCACCTAGTACTGAGCCCTGCAGAACGCCACTGGAAATAGCCCTCCAGTCACTAAAACATCCATCAACAATTACCCTTTGTTTCCTGCCACTGAGTCAATTTTGTATTCACCTTGCTGCATTTCCCTGGATCCCATAGGATTTTATTTTTTTAAGCAGTTTGCCATGTGGGACCTTGTCAAAAGCCTTGTTAAAATACATCTAGACGACATCAACTGCACTATCCTCATCTATCTTCCTTGTTCCTTCTTCAAAAAGTTCGATCAAATTGGTCAAACACGATCTTCTCTTAACAAATCCATGCTGACTATCCTTGATTAATCTGTGCCTTTCTAAGTGACAGTTCATCCTGTCTCTCAGAATAGATTCCAATAATTTGCTCATTACTGAGGTTAGACTGACTGGCCTGTAACTATTCGGTCTATCCGTCGCTCTCCCCCCCACTATTTAGTTTAAAGCCCTATCTACAGCCCTAGTTTTGCGATTCACCAGGACTCTGGTCCCAGCATGCTTCAGGTGGAGCCCGTCCCATCGGAACAGCTACCTCCTTCCCCAGTACTGGTACCAATGCCCCATGAATTCGAACCCATTTCTCCCACACCAATCTTTGAGCCACGCATTTACCTCTTTAATCTTATTGACCCTGAGCCAATTAACTCATGGCTCAGGTAGTAATCTGGAGATCATTACCTTTTTGGTTCTGCTTTTTAATTTAGCCCCGAGCTGCTCATATTCCATCAGCAGAACCTCTATCCTCCTTCTACCTATATCGTTGGTACCGACATGGACCACGACAACTGGATCTTTCTCCTCCCACTCCACATTCTTCTGCAGCTCAGATAAGATATCCTGAACGCTGGCACCAGGTAGGCAACACAGCCTTTGAGACTCTCGATCTTGGCCACAGAGAACAATGTCTATGCCCCTAACTATACTATCCCCGATTACGACTACATTTCTCTTTTCTCCCCCCAATTGAATGGCTCCCTGTACCACGGTGCTATGGTCAGTTTGCTCATCCTCCCCACAGTCCCTGCTCTCGTCCACACAGGGAGCAAGAATCGCAAACCCTTTGGACAAGGGCAAGGGCTGAAGCTCCTGCAACACTATCTCCTGGATCCTGCCTCACTATTAGTCACACCCTCCTGTCCCTGACGACTGGCCCAATTCAAGGTAGTTAATCTAAGGGGTGTGACTGTCTCCTGAAACACAACAGACTTGAGAGCAAAGTTATAGCTCATGGAATAAAAGGGGCAGTGGCAATATGGACATGGAATTGGCTGAGTGACAGGAAACAAAGAGTAGTGGTTAATGGATGTTTTTCAGGCTGGTGGAAGGTTTGTAATGGAGTTCTACACAGGTTGGTGTTGGGACCCTTGCTTTTCTTGACATATATTAATGACATAGACCTTGGTGTACAGGGCACAACTTCAAAGTTTGTGGATGATATGAAATTTGGAAGCATTGTGAACTGAAAAAGGACGTAGACAAGTTGGTGGAATGGACGGATAGGTGGCAGATGAAGTTTAATGCAGAGAAATGTGAAGTGATTCATTTTGGTAGGAAGAACATGGAGAGACAATATAAAATAAAGGGTACAATTCTAAAGGGGGTGCAGGAGCAGAGGGACCTGGGTGTATATGTGCATAAGTCATTGAAAGTGGCAGGACAGGTTAAGAGAGTGTTTAATAAAGCATACAGTATCCTGGGCTTTATTAATAGGGTCATAGAGTACAAAAGCAAGGAAGTTATGTTGAACTTATATAAGACACTAGTGCAGCCTCAGCTGGAGTATTGCATCCAGTTAGAAAGATGTGAGGGTATTGGAGAGACTGCAGAAAAGAGTCACAATCCAGGGATGAAGAACCTCAGCTATGAAGATAGACTGAAGAAGTTGGGACACGATGGGCCGAATGGCCTCCTTCTGCACTGTAACAATTCTTTGATTCTATGATATTGCAATCCGATCCAATGTCACTCTTTGTGGATTTAATTTTCCACATGTGCCCAAACCCATCTCCTCTTGCCAGTACAAATTCTGCTCATCATCTCCCTGATCAGAATAAAAAACACATAAGCTATCCCAGCAATAGAAAAATAAGCAAAACACCACCAAACCATCGTGCCTTTCATACTGAAAATATAAATCTGCCTCAGCAGCCCTCTGGAAGGGAAAACCTCCTTCTCATTTCCTGAGAGGAATAAAATTTGACATGTCCCCACCATACAAAAAGCTGTGATCTGCGAAACTCTCATCCCCGCCCCATCCATGTGCAAGAAATGTAACTTTAACTGAAACCATCCCCCTCCCCTGCTACTAAGCCTTTCTTTTGACATTCCGCTCTGAAATAAGAATATCTTTTCAACTGGGACCTCATTCCTCCACAATGAAGGAAATCTCACCTGCCCTCCATCCCTACTGAGAGGAAATGTGTAACCCCCCCACCAGCACCCCCAATTCAATCAACATATCATTTAATTGCATCCCCTACACCCGTTGCCCCCCACCAAGAATATATTCTGATTTGCATAAACACTTTCCCACTGAGAAAGTGATATCTGAACTTTGCCCACCAAACTATGTGCATGGTAACGGTTCTCACCACCTTTCCCACAGCAGAAAAATCAAGTGAAAATCTGAGTGAAAAGGAGTGTTCACCCCTGCTTTTTTGCCCTGTCTTTGGTTCCTCCATCCACACTCCTCTTTTCCACACTTCTCCACTCTCCCGTCTTCCTCTAGTCTTGCTCCTCCTGTTTCCCCCAGAACAACAACCCCAACTTGTGTTTATATAGCGTCTTTAAATTAAAAAATAGTCTCAAGGTGCTTCACAAGGGGATTATGAAACAAAATATGACGCTGAGTCACGCAGGGAGATTTTGGGGCAGATGAACAAAAGCTTGGTCAAAGAGTTACGTTTTAAAGAGTGTTTTAAAAGGAGGAAAGTCATGTAGAAAGGCAGAGAGGTTTAGGGAGGGAATTTCAGAGCTTAGGGCCCAAGCAGCTGAAGGCACGGCCACTTTTCCTCTTCTCCTCCACCTAGTTCCCCCTTTTCCCCTTCATTTCCATCCTCCTCCTGGCACACCTCCCCAATCCTCTTTTCTCCCTTTCCACTTCCCCTAACCCCTTGCGTCTTTCCCCACCCTCTTCCTCCTCTCCCTCATCCCTTGCCTTTCCATCTGCATTTTCTCACTCTCTATTGCCCATTCAGGATCAGTTAATTCCCACCCCCCAACTCTGCCTAACCTGAATACTGCGGGTTTGCAGTATCACAAAAGATTGACTGGTACCTATGAAATGTGAAGATTGTGTAAACAAAGGGAAGTCGATATTTTCCTTTCATCTAAAAATTGCAAAAGGGTTTTCTTTTTTAATAATTTAAATAAGTTTCACTGGCAGGGATGTTTTTCACTGCTGTTGCACACCACTGAAAATTAATATTCAAAAAAAACTGTGCATGTGCAAAATATCATTTTTCTGAGTAATATTGGAGGCCTGCCATGTTTTATGCTTAGACTGGCTATTCAAGGTTTTTCAAAGTGAAACATCTAGCTACTACAGATGATGTCTACTGTAATAATCAATTATATATTTGCCCTCTTTATAAAAATCAGAGTTCAGAAATTATTTCAGCAGACATGAAAGGATGAATTTTTATTATATTGACAGTCCTCCATCCATTATTTTAACCTCATTTTAAGTTAAGTGGGTTATTGCCTCTTAAAATAGTAGACAAATAATATTAGTTGACATTAGTTGGCTAATATCACCAATGGTAATCTTGTAAGTCATAGAATTTTAAAGCACAAAAAGAGGCCATTTGGCCCATCATGCCTGTGCCAGTTTGCTGAAAACTTAGTTCCATTTCTCTACAATCTTAAAATTATTTTTCAAATATTTATCCACTCCTCTCTTTAAAGCTATTATGGATTCTGCTTTGACCACTGCTTCTGATAGGGCATTCCATGTCCTACAAACCCTCTCCATAATTTTTCTACCCTCTTTTTTTGTTCATTTTGTGATGCTCTTAAATTTATGCCCTCTAACGAGGAAATAGGTTTGAATATCTCTATCAGATTTCCTCTTAACCTTCTATAATGAAAATTACCCAGTTTCTCCAACCTCTTGTATAACTAAAGTCTCTGATCCCTGGCATTATCCTCGTAACCTCTTCTGTATCTCTCTATGGCCTTGAAATCCTTCTTAAAATAAGGTCTCCAGCTGGTCACAATATTCTAACTGTGGCTTAACCTGTATGTTATATAAAACCCAGGCTTTTTTAAAATAACCCCAACCTCCCACTCAAAGATTTGTGCATCAGTACTGTTCTACTCCTTTTAACGTTTTACTAGATTCAACTCGTTAAGAAAAAACATTCTATTTTAAAGTTAATCTATGGTTACATATAAGGTGACTTCAACAAAAAGCTACTTTTTTAAGTAGCTTAAGTAACAATTAAATCATTTTGCATTTCCAATTTTCAATTTCAAAGTTAAAACCCGAAACCTAATTACAGATTTGTAGTTGCTTTGATAGCCTAAATGTATTCTATTTTCACACATTCATGTATTGTGTGTATTGGTTTTTTAAAAAAGTATATCTCAAGCATTAACTAGTGACTTAAATACTATGGTTAGGGAGAACACAGTCAAGCACTGAAGTGTGCCCAGGGCTGGTCATTTATCAGGAATCTAATATTGTTTTACCCAGAGGAATCATAAAAGCTGCAAACAGTAGCAGGATTTAAAAAGCCATTTTAAATATTCCTGCATTCATCACATTTTGGATGAATCAGCAACTGTGTGCAGTTACTATATTTCATTACTCAATATCAATGCATTCAGGGTTTTGGAATATGTACATTATGCAAACCCATACTGAATTTTAAGTCTAACAGGTAAAATTAATAAAAAGAGTTGTAATCGTGGTTTCACATTTAGTTGTGTGTGTATATATTACATATTGGAAAGCACATAGTTAGGACTGTGTTACAAGCTCAAAGCTTCAGTTGAAATGCTTGTGTGCGTTATTAATGTCATTTGAACTGAGTTGTATTGGTGTCCTGAAACACTCTGCTTTATGACTATTTACAGAACAAAGAAGTTCACTGATGACTGCACAGTGCTCAGTTCCATTCTCAATTTCTTCACTCAGAGAGTTGTGAATCTCTGGAATTCTCTATCCCAGTGGGTTTTGGATGCTTAGTCATTCAGTATTCAAGGCTGAGATCGATAGATTTTTGGACTCTTAAGGGAATCAAAGGATATGAGGATTGGGCGGGAAGATGAAATTAAGGTTGAAGATCTGCCATGATCTTAACGAATGGAGGGGTAGGCTTGAGGAGCTGTATTGCCTATTCCTGCTCTTGTTTCTTATGTTCAATTCCTCAGAAAATGAAGCAGTCCACATCCGCATGCAGCAGGATCTGAAAAATATTCAGATTTGGGCTGCTAAGTGGCAAGTAATATTTGCCCCACACAACTGCCAGGCAATGACCATCTCCAACAAGAGAAAGCATTCAATGGCATTACGATCACTGAGTCCTCCACAATCAACATCCTGTGGGACACTAGACCAGAAATTCAACTGTACCAGCTACATAAACATTGTTTCCATGACCTACAAGGCACAAGTCAGGAAAACACAATACTCTTCACTTGCCTAGTTGAGTGCTGCTGCAACAATACTCAAGTAGCTCGATACAATCCAGGACAAAGCAATTCACTTAAACAGCATTTTATCCATTAGCTTAACCATCCACTACTGATGTACCGTGGCTGCTGCATGTACTATGCACTGCAGCAACTCACCAGTCCTTCTTCAGCAGCACCTGCCAAAGCTGGGATCTCTGCCACCCAAAGGTACAAAGGCAGCAGGCACTTGGGAACACTATCATTTCCAAGATCCACTCCAAGTCACTCATCATCATGACTTGGACATATATCGTCATCTTTCATCATCACTGGATCAAAAAGCTGTGCTCTCTGTCGAACAGCATTGTGGGAGTGCATTCACCACACAAACTGCTGTGGTTCACCAGCTTCCAACTATGGATGAGCAATAAATCTTGGCCTGGCCAGTGACACCCACATCCCAAGATTGAATAAAAAAACGTTAACAATCAGTAGTGAGTCAGTTTGGACATATTCCATTTGATTAGTTGTCAGGTTCCAAGAATTGTATTGCATAATTTTTACTGCAACACATTACTCATACAGTAATGATATTGTGAAACTCATACTGGAATGAACGGAATATGACAAAACACTGCACCCTTTATATATTTAATCTAATATCTGTATTCTCCATTTGATAAACTTTCTTGTCCAATCAACCAGTTATATTTCATTCAGACACTGCTGGAATCGGACAAGACCTCTAGTTTTGGAATTGTGAGTGTTTGCTTGATGCTTCAGAATATACCAAAGATTGACAGTCACTTCTATAAGGCAACGTGTGAGTCTTCACAGTTCCAGCTCTCGATTGGTTGGTAATTGGAGTTTGGAGCAGGTTTGCAGCCAATCATAAGCCATCATTTCTGATTCGACTCATATTTCCAAAATGGATATTTAACCCCCAATATTTAAGTTGGGGCAGGGTCTGAGGCAGCTCACAAACTGTTCCAAGCTCGACAGCATGAGGCCAAAAACCACAGGAAGCAGCAGCTTGCTGACAGAATGGAGTAAAATGTTGGGTGGCAGGAGGTTGTTGCTGTGGATACGACAAATACTGTTCCCCCCAACCTGGCTTATGCTGCCCGGGAATTTTGGGCTTTTAAAAAAATTAAGTGTTTATCTCAGTGTATTACAGGATTACTGTTACAGTAAAATTACTGTAGCCATCAAAACAGTTTTATTACTTTAATATTAGTATCTATTGCAGCATGACAGTGTGCAAGCTGAAAACTGTGGGGAAAAAATGGTTGACCCAGGGAGGATGGTGTTACCCCAGATACAGCTGACAATCTAAGGGTTACTTTTAATTATATGCACTACAGAGATTCTGTAGAATATGGGTGATGTTGATCAACAGAAGTAACAAACCTCTGTCAAATGATCTAGAGCTCAGAAATCCTACCCATGGATTTACCACATTTATATCCATTTTACTTCCCAATAAAACCAAAGCTTTCCTTATGTAGAGACCATAGTCACACAAGTTAGATAACAAAATAGTTACTAAAAATTGCACTAGGATGAATAAAATGTATGTTGAATTGGGAATTAAAGAAGGATATTTTGGTTTTAGAGACTGAGCAGTGGAACATTTGGTCTGACAGTGATTGAGTGGGCAATAGAAAAATGGCTCAAGAAATCTATCCATGTTTCACTGATTATGAGAAAATGTTTGAGAGTGTAAACTGTGAAAGATCAATAGATTTCCTGCATAGTGCTGGAAGTAATGGGGTGATTGGAGTGGGGAGGGCGGTGGGGGTGGGTGGCGGTGGGTGGTGGAGGAGTTGTAAATAGACTTTTTAAGAATTCTTTACTGGGAACAACAAGCAGAATTAAGACTGCATAATCAACATAAACAAATATTGTATTAGGAGTACAGAAGAACATGAGAAATAGGAGCAGGAGTAGGCCACGTGGTCCTTTGAGCTTGCTCTACCACTCAGTAAGATCCTGGCTGAATTTCTACATCAACTCTACCTTCCTGCCTGATCGCCATATCCCTTAATTTCCTTAAAGTCCAAAAATGTATCAACCTCAGTCTTGAATATACTTATTGAATATTCACAGTTCTCAGGGGTAGAGAATTCCAAAGATTCACAAACCTCTGAGTGAAGACGTTTCTCCTCATCTCAGTTCTAAATGGCTGACCCTTTATCCTGAGACTAGGGCCCCTTGTTCTGGACTCTTCAGCCAGGCAAAACAGACTCTTAGCATCTACTCTGTCAAGCCTTTTAAGAATTTATATATTTCAAGAGAATACCTCATTCTTCTAAGCTCCAGAGAATATAAGTCCATTCCACTCAATGTTTCCTCATAGGTAAACCCTTTTATCTCAGGATCAGTCAAATGAACTTTCATTGCACCACCTCAAAGGCAAGTATATCCCTCCTTAGACAAGGAGATTAAAACTGTACACAATATTCCAGGTGAGGTCTCATCAAAGCCCTATATGATTACAACAAGACTTCCTTACTCTCCCACGCCAACTCCCTTGCAATAAAGGCCAACATACTATTTGTCTTCCTAATTGCTTGCTGTGCCTACATGTTAACTTTCTGTGATTTGAGTACAAGAACCCCCAAATTCCTCTGAATATCATCATTTACTAGTATCTCACCTTTTAAAAAATATTCTGCTTTTCCATCTTTCTACCAAAGTGGGTCATTTCACACTTCCCTACATTCTACTCCATCTGCCACCTTCTTGCCCATTTAACCAGTCTATATTCCTTTTCAGCCTCTTTTGTGTCTTCCTCACAGCTTTACCAAATAGCTTTATCAGAAAACTCACCACCCTCATCTAAGTCATTGATATATCCCAACAACCTCTTGTGTGGGACATTATTGAATGCCTTCTGAAAGTTCAAATCCACCGGTTCTCCCTTATTTACCCTGCTAGTTACCCCTCAAAAAACTCATGTAGATCTGTCAAACATGATTTCCCTTTCATAAAATCATGTTCACTCTGCCTAATCATTGTGATTTTCCAAGTGCCCTGATACTGCACCCTTAATAATAGATTCTAGCATTTTCCCTGCTACTGATCTCAGGCTAACTGGCCTAGAGTTTCCTATTTTCTCTCTCCCTCCTGTCTTGAACTGCGGGGTTACATTTGCTACTCTCGAATCCATGGAAACTGCTCTAAAATCTAGGGAATTCTTGAAGATCTAAACCAAAATATCTAGCCCTGCCGCCACTTCTTTTAAACCTCAGGGATGTAGGTCATCATATCCAACGGTTTTGTTGGGTTTTAATCCCATTAATTTCACCACTACCTTTTCTTTACTAATATTAATTACTTTAAGTTCTACACTCTCATTCAACCCTTGGTTCCCCACAATTTTTGGCATTTTCTTTGTGTCTTCTACTGTGAAGACAGACTCAAAGACATCACCAAAGGTACCACTAACTTCAGGACCTCACAGTCAGGCTCAAATGGGGGTCAGAAGCCTGCATTGTGTGGGGAACAGTCACCTAGCTTTCCCGGAATTGGCCAATTAGTAGCCAGAAGTCAGGCCTTCCCTCCAATTAAGGACAGAGGGGGGTCTCTCAGAGTTGGATGGCCATTAGGAGCCCCTCCAGCATGGAAGGAGCAGAAGTTGGCCATTCAAGGTAAGTGAGAGAGAGGGCACGCCAAGAAGGCACTCTCTACAACTTTTTAAAAATTTAAAACAAAAAAATAGACTGAGCAACTGGGCGGGGGTGGGGGGTTGTGCGGGGAGGTGGGGAGTACCTCCACAGGGTGAGCTGTGGCTACAGCTGAAGCTAGGCAGGCAGGGAGGACCTCTGAGCCTGCTTGGAGCTCTGGCCTCCTGGTCTGCAGCCGGGGGACCTGGAGGCCAACTGGAAAATTCCGGTCAGCCCCCAACTATAGATCTTAATAGGTCTTTAAATGGCTCAATTGACTACCTGCCCCATCCCCATCCAGCCTTCAGAAAAAATGGCCTGAGGGCAGGATGGAACCAGGGAACTGGTACACTGGCCCATCTTTGTGCCCCCTCCATTGGGCATAAAAATTCAGCACAAAATGTTTGTTTAACGACTCTGCCATTTCATTAAACCCCACTATAATTTCTCCAGTTTCTGTCTCTAAGGGGCCCTCATTTCCTTTCGCTAATTATTACACAATTGTAGAAGCTTTAACAATCTGTTTTTATATTTCTTGCTAGTTTGCTCTCATATTCTATTTTCTCCCTCTTTATTAATTTCTCAGCCATCTTTTGCTGATTTTAAAAAGCTTCCTGACACAATCTACTTGATTTTACCCAAATCACTGCTCTGCTCTACAGCCTTGACTTTTCTCTTCAGCCTTATAAATTTAACCTTACCTGAACCCATCCTTCCCTTTACTAGCTTGAAGCCCTATCTGCCGGCCACCCTAGTTGTTCGCGTCACCAGGACACTGGTCCCAGTCTGGTTTAAGTGGAGTACATCACATTAGGAAAGTAGGAAAAGTATGCATTGTCAACATATACTCTAAATTCATTACGAACCACAATCTGGATGTTTTGAAAGTTAGAGTCATAGAGTCATACAGAGATACAGCACTAAAACAGGCCCTTCGGCCCACCAAGTCTGTGCCGACCAACAACCACTCATTTATATTAATCCTACATTAATCCCATTTTGATTTTAAGATCAATACAAAAGTAATAAATATTATAAAGGCAGGCCATTCTTAGGCCAGAACTGATTGGAGATATGAAAGAGAATACAGGAAATGGTAAATAAGGTAAGTTTTTAATAAGTGTCTAAAAACTAAGTTAATGTTAAACACAAGGAAAGGGGACCTCCCAAAAACTGGCCTTAGGGTGAATAATATGGAAATTGAACCAGTAGATAAAAAATAGATTATGTAGATAATCTAACAAGAGATGGAAAAGCAAGGAAGAAGTTAAATGGAGAACAGCAATTGTAAAATAAGTAGTGAACAACCTGAAGGTGCTTCCATGGAACTGTAAAATCAAGTTGAGACAAACAATAAAATGCTTAAGTGTTATGGGACATCAATGATGTTGCATCCTTGTGAAAACAAGACCTTGAACATTGAAGTATGAAAACGATTGGAGGTGTTTGAGTTATGGTGCTAACAACAGATGTTGAAAATTGGAGAAGAAGGATGACGAAAGAGAGAAATGGAGGCTAATAATGACAGGACATACAGTGGATATGTTGTTCAGGAGTCACAACAAAGTTGGGAGAAGATTTCCTCTGTGCAGTATAGGGTAAATTTTGTTAGGCTTCTTGCCACCAGCAATAACTTGCTAAGCAAAATTGTGAGCACACTGCTCGCGCATGTGTGTCATCAGTGTGGGTCCTCAGAAAATTTACTGATGTCCAAACAAATCATAAACTTGCTGATAAAAAACAGGCTTACAATTTTATTACACACAGTGCAGACAGGACATTTTTCTCCATTATTTAGGTTATTACTGGCTGGAAAAGTTGATGGTAATAGATAAAGCAGACAGAGAAGAACATGGTTAGATTATGTTCTGGAATGGGTAAGTGCAAATTCAGAGGTTATACAATTAGCAGTGCAGAGCCTAGAAAGTATGGAGTGCACAAGAAGGAAAACTGCTCTGGTCATCTAACAATGCTGTACACTCCAATTTCCTTTATGACACTGCACAGTCAGTTATACTCTGTCCCTCCCTCATTGTCCTACCTGGCTGTTGTCAAGATAACACATTGTGCATTCCTAAGGGGGATCTTTAATTCACCCCAATTAGCAGGAAAAGAGCAGGGGAGTGGGTAAATGGATTAGTTCCATTTCCTGCACTGTTCCTGGCAATTACCCATTTTAATGTTGCTGGTTTTGGTGGTGGATGCAGTCATATCTGACTCCGGCAGAAGCCTCATTAATAAATGCAAATCAAGGTCCCATCTGTACATGGGACCCCAATAACATTTTAACCCAGTCCAAAGCAGGGCACCCATGACTGTGGTACTGCCAGGTTTACACTGTCAGGAAGGCTGTCAGGAAGGCAGTGAGGCCCTCTTAGGTAAGTTTAAACAAAACTTTCCATAGTGGAGCAAGGAAGAGCAGGAAGTGGACCAGAGACATATTCATATACCCTGAGCCTAATTTCATTTGGAAATATTGAACTTCTAATTAAAATCAGTGCCCTTCATTTCATCCAAAATCACATAAAAATTTTGACCAGCCACTCTAATGAGATCATCCGGTTGAACCTTAATGCATCTAATGATTGCCTGAAAAATCGAATTTGAAACTGATTTTTATTGAAGTAATTGTATATTGACCATGAATAGAGGGTTGGTGAAAAATTAGTAAATGTATTTTTGAAATAAAATTAAAATAACATGGAAAATATAGATAATAGAAAACAAAAGATGAAATAGAGAATGATGAAGAAAAATGTAACAGAGAACAAGAACAACAAAGAACAGTACAGCACAGGAACAGGCCATTTGGCCCTCCAAGCCTGCGCCGATCTTGATACCTGCCTAAACTAAAACCTTCTGCACTTCTGGGGTCCGTATCCCTCTATTCCCATCCTATTCATGTATTTGTCAAGATGCCTCTTAAACGTCTCTATGGTACCTGCTTCCACCACCTCCCAGGCAACAAGTTCCAGGCACTCACCACCCTCTGTTAAAGAACTTGCCTCACACATCCCCTCTAAACTTTGCCCCTCTCACCTTAAACCTATGTCCCCTAGTAACTGACTCTTCTACCCTGGGAAAAAGCTTCTGACTATCCACTCTGTCCATGCCGCTCATAACTTTGTAAACCTCTATCATGTCGCCCTCCACCTCCGTCGTTCCAGTGAAAACAGTCCGAGTCTATCCAACCTCTCCTCATAGCTAATGCCCTCCAGACCAGGCAACATCCTGGTAAACCTCTTCTGTACCCTCTCCAAAGCCTCCACGTCCTTCTGGTAGTGTGGCGACCAGAATTGCACACAATATTCTAAGTGTGGCCTAACTAAAGTTCTGTACAGCTGCAGCATTACTTGCCAATTTTTATACTCTATGCCCCGACCGATGAAGGCAAGCATGCCGTATGCCTTCTTGACTACCTTATCCACCTGCGTTGCCACTTTCAGTGACCTGTGGACCTGTACGCTCAGATCTCTCTGCCTGTCAATACTCCTAAGGGTTCTGCCCAGACCAGACCAGCACAGCAATATGATTGTTCCATAACTTTAATTTATTTTGGGGTATTTTAAAGTACATGTTTTATTCGCAGCATTGAAGAAATGTTACACAATTCTTGAACCATATAATATGCAAAGTAAAATGCGAAATACATGCTGGCTCAAATGGTAGAAAACTCGCTGGAGCTGATGGAACTGCAATGATTAAAATTTCAATAATCTGCAATTTCCTCAAAGGAAAGTGTATTTGCATGATATTAAGCCTCACAGACTGAAAGGTCCCGGCATCTTTTCCCTGTCGGCACTAAGTTAGTTAATCTCAACTAGGGCATCAATTGTGATGTTGCGGTTGTCTTCTAGTGTCTCTAGCCTGAGAAGTGCATATTCAGACTGGTGGACAGTGTCCATGTGTGAATGTTATGCTTGGCAGTAATGTCCTGTTTTGTTACAACAAACTGCCAGCATTCACTGTCTTATACATGAAGAATAGCCAGGTAGAGACTATAAACACCCAGGGAATTTCACGTCATCAAACATCAGTGCCTTTGCGATAGGATAGGAGAAAGTTGGAAAGAAATCAATTGCATATCCACTTATGATTATATATATATTTCAGTTATATCTGAAAAAACTTTGTGTCTCCAGGAATATGATAACTGATGATTTTAGCTACCAAGCCAGCAAATCACTCAACTGAAATAATTACACAAGTCCAGAGAATAAGTATCTTACCTGATACTGACATTCAAATGATGGTTTTAAATTTCCTAATACAACATGCATTGGAGGAGGGAGCTAGGAAATTCTGGGGAATTTGCATACATGCTGCACTGCCTGCTATTTTCCAACCAGGCTGCACCAGGTGCACAAGAGACTCTCACTGCATACAAGTATGGCTCTCATTTTTATGCTGCATGGTCCTGAAATGCAACCTGGAAGCCTATTTTCCATAAATACGTTGATAACTCATTTGCAGATATCTTTTTTAAGGCCGTGTTTTTCTATATTAGGAGTGATTTATTACTGTTTTGCTTTTTGGTGCATTTAGTTTGGCACATCATTCTAGAGGTGCTTGTGCTCAAATCTTTGAAGGTGACAGGACAGGTTAATAAAGCAGTTAATAAAGCATATGAGATCCTGGGTTTTATAAATAGAGGCGTAGAGTAAAAAAGACAGGAAGTTATGCTAAACCTATACAAAACAGTAGTTCAGCCCCAGCTGGAGTATTGTGTCCAATTCTGGGCACCACACTTTCAGAAGGACCTGAGGCTTTGGAGATGGTGCAGAAGAGATTTACTGGTTCCAGGGATAAAGGATTATAGTTACATGTGATAGCATACAAGGCTATGGGCCAAGTGCTGGAAAATGGGATCAGAATAGATAGGTGCTTGATGGCCAGCACAGACACGATGGGCCGAAGGGCCTGTTTCTGTGCTGTATAACTCTATGACTCTGACTCTATGAATAGACTGGAGAAGCTGCGTCTGTTCTTACAGCAGAAAAGGCTAATCGGAGATTTGATGGAGGTGTTTAAAATCTTGAAGGGATAAGATAGAGCAAATAAAGAAAAACTGTTTCCAATGGGTTGAAGAGTTGATAACCAAAAGAAACAAATTTAAGGTGATTGGCAAAAGAACAAGAGACTTGATGGGTCAAATGGCTTCCTTCTGTGCTGTACACTGAACCTTAAGAGGGCCATCTTAAGAGGACGTAAGTGATGTTGCATCACACATGACCAGAGAGTTGTGGATGTAGCCCAACAGAATAAGATGTGTGTAAATGTGCATGTATAGTAGCTGTATATATGTTCTAGTTTTAAGTTATAATAAAAAAAAACATGTATTCTTTGGATATTACTTGTAGTTCTGTGACTCTTACAATAGTTCACACACCAAAGAAACAAGTAATATTACCCTCCATTACCACCGACACCTCGTCCCCTTCCCACAGCACCTTCCCATGCAAACGCAGGAGGTGCGATACCTGCCCTTTCACCTCCTCTCTCCTCACTATCCAAGGCCCCAAAACTCCTTTCAAGTGAAGCAGCGATTTACTTGTACTTCTTTCAATTTAGTATACTGTATTCACTGCTCACAATGCGGTCTCCTCTACATTGGCGAGACCAAACGCAGATTGGGTGACTGCTTTGCGGAACACCTTCACTCAGTCCGAAAACATGACCCCGAGCTTCCTGCCGCTTGCCATTTCAACACACACCACTGCTCTCATGCCCATATCTCTGTCCTGGACTTGCTGCAGTGTTCCAATGGACATCAACGCAAGCTCGAGGAACAGCATCTCATTTACTGATTAGGCACGCTACAGCGTTTGAGTTCAATAATTTCAGAGCATGACTGGCCCCCCTTTTTATTTTTATTTTTTTTAAAATTTCTAATTCTTTATTTTAATTTTATTTTAGTTTGTTTCATCATTCATTTTTTTACCATGTGCCTGCCCACTGTTTTTTTCATGTTTGTGCTTTTGGCCAGGGCTGTTCATTATTCTGTCATTTAATAGCCTCTCTGCACTAATGCTTTGTCTTTCACCACACCATTAACACACCCTTTGCCTTTGCTCGATGACCTTCTGGTCAGTTATTCTCTGTGACCCTCTGTCCTATCAACACCTCCCCTTTTGTTATCTTTTGCCCCAACCCCGCTTTACTTGCTTAAAACCTTTTACATTTCTAATATTTGTCAGTTCTGAAGAAGGGTCACTGACCTGAAACGTTAACTCTGCTTCTCTCTCCACAGATGCTGCCAGACCTGCTGAGTATTTCCACCATTTTTTGTTTTTATTTCAGATTTCCAGCATCTGCAGTATTTTGCTTTAAATAAGTAATATTACGAGGTGGTAACATAGGAGCATAGGAACAGGAGTAGGCCATTCAGCCCATCAAGCCTACTCTGCCTTTCAATTTGATCATGGCTGATTAGCTACCTCAATGCCACTTTTCTGTGCTATCCCCATATCCCTTGATGTTATTAGTATCCAGATATCTATTGATTTCTGTCTCGAACATGCTCAATGATTGAGCTTCCACAGTCCTCTGGGGTAGAGAATTCCAAAGATTCACCACCCTCTGAGTGAAGAAATTATTCCTCATCTCAGTTTTAAATGGCCTACCCTTTATTCTGAAACTATGTCCCCTGATTCTAGGCTCACCAGCCAGGGGAAACATCCTATCTACATCCACCTTGTCACACGCTTTAAGAATTTTGTAAGTTTCAATGAGATCACCTCTCATTCTTCAAAACTCTAGAGAATACCGGCCCAGTTTCCTCATTCTCTCCTCATAAGACTATCCCGCCATCCCAGGGATTAGTCTGGTGAACATCCGTTGCACTCCCTCTGTGGTAAGTATATCCTTCCTTAGACAAGGAGACCAAAACTGTACACAATGCTCCAAGTGCAGTCTCAGCAAGGCTCGAAACAATTGCCGCAAGACTTCTTTACTCCTGCACTCCCTTGCAATGAAGGCCAACATACCATTTGCCTTCCTAATTGTTTGCTGCACGTGCATGCTAGCTTTTAGTGACTCGTGAAAAAGAACACCCAAGTCCCTTTGGACATCAACACTTCCCAAACTCTCACCATGTAAGAAATATTCTGTCTTTCTGTTTTTTCTACCACAGTGGATAACTTCACACTTATTCATATTATATTCCATCTGCCATGTTCTTGCCCATTCTCTTAACTTATCCAAGTCCCCTTGAAGCCTCTTTGCATCCTCCTCACAACTTACATCCCCACCTAGTTTTGTGTCATCAGCAAATTTGGAAATATTACATTTGGTCCCCACATCCAAATCCTTTATAGAGATTGTGAACAGTGATTGGGATATTTTTCTGAAGAGCATCAAATATTACATCATGGCAACATTTGATTTTTTTTCTGAAGAACACACCAAGAGACAACAAGGAACAGCTGATTGCCTACTTGGAGTGACAGAAGATCCTGCAGGAGAGCAGTTGGCAGAGACCCCACAACAGTGCAGCAAGCTAGAACTGTAAACAGGACCCTGGGAGCTGTTGAATTGCCAGGGGATCGGACCTTTCAACTAATCTGGCAGTGGGATGAAAAATTTGAAAAGAAGTAGTACAGCCATTACTGCTTTAGTTTTCCCTTTTTTGCTTCATGGGGGGTGGGGGGGGGGGGGGGGGAGGTGGCGAAGCCGAAAAAAGTGGCAAGAGCTCAACAGGTCCTGCACAAAAAAGGCTTGCTGTCGGTACTGCAAGCTGCTGCCCCTGCAGAAAAGAAAAACTGCTCTTAGTTTAAAAACATTGAATAAGTTGTGTAAGCAAAGAAAGCAGCTTGCATCTTACTCTTAAAAAGGGCAGGCCTTCAAAAATGAACCTGTTTAAAAAAGGAAACAGAAAGCTGTACCTATAAAACAGAAGGCCTGTAAAGCAGACAGCCTGTGAAAGAAATGTGCCTGTGAAAAAGAAAAGCAGTAAAAAGGCCCATTCTTATAAACAAAAAGCATGATCATCCAGAAAATGGGTTTCAGATATCCAATTATGGATCGGAAGGCATCGCACATAGCATCTGAGTTTAAACTGTTTTGACAATAGATGGAATTGTGTTTCCTGGATCAAGAAGTGAGCGAACTAGAGAAACAAGCTGTAAAAATCAAGGTCGAACTGGTCAATGAGGGCCTGCAATGGATCAACACATCAGGATTGTCAGCTGAGGATCAGAAAGAAGCAAGCTATGGACATTCCTGGACGATCAACTCAAGGTAAATTTCCAAGTACACATGCTTGGGCTTATGACCCACCGGCAAAGGCAACTTGAGTCCAATGACCAGTTTGTTGCAAGGTGCCGACACAAAGCTCAAGAATGTGACTTCGCAGATATTAAATTGTCGGAATGGGTTATAGAGCTAGTAATTATGTCCACCCCATTGGAGGCCTTTCAAAAAGACCTGCCAGAAAAGAAGAAAGGGCACACCATAGATGCACTACTCAATGATGGAAGGAAATTTGAAGTCATCATGGCTGTGCACCAACAGTTACAAGTGTTGGTGGTGGCAATGACAATTGGTATGGCAACTAAGGCTCAGGAGTCTGCTAAGCCTTGCGGGTACCCAGTGTCTCTTCTGCTACAATGGGTACCTTGGTGATCTCATGGATAGTCATGATGTTGAGGTCCTTACATGCTGGTAGTCCTGCCACCACTGGTCTGCCCTGGTCCACCAGGTTTCCATGCCCACTTGCCATAGATGCATTGCATTGTTAGTTTGCCACTGCAAGGGATGGGTGGCCCATTATATGCAGTTAACTTTGCAGTTGTCGCTTGTATCATTAATGTCCAACGACCCCAGTACATATCCTTCAGGATTCGGCCTGGTAGGATATTTGCACGAGGTCCCATGTCAACCTTAGTCCTGAGTGTGTGTTTGCCAACTTTCTTTGATATTAATAGTAGCAAAATTAGAATTAGAACATTACAGCGCAGTACAGGCCCTTCGGCCCTCGATGTTGCGCCGACCTGTGAAACCATCTGACCTACACTATTCCATTTTCATCCATATGTCTATCCAATGACCACTTAAATGCCCTTAAAGTTGGCGAGTCTACTACTGTTGCAGGCAGGGCGTTCCACGTCCCTACTACTCTCTGAGTAAAGAAACTACCTCTGACATCTGTCCTATATCTATCACCCCTCAACTTAAAGCTATGTCCCCTCGTGTTTGCCATCACCATCCGAGGAAAAAGACTCTCACTATCCACCCTATCTAACCCTCTGATTATCATATGTCTCTATTAAGTCACCTCTCCTCCTCCTTCTCTCCAACGAAAACAACCTCAAGTCCCTCAGCCTTTCCTCGTAAGACCTTCCCTCCATGCCACGCAACATCCTAGTAAATCTCCTCTGCACCCTTTCCATAGCTTCCACATCCTTCCTATAATGCGGTGACCAGAACTGCACGCAATACTCCAGGTGCGGTCTCACCAGAGTTTTGTACAGCTGCAGCATGACCTCGTGGCTCCGAAACTCGATCCCCCTACTAATAAAAGCTAACACACCATATGCCTTCTTAACAGCCCTGTTAACCTGGGTAGCAACCTTCAGGGATTTATGCACCTGGACACCAAGATCTCCCTGTTCATCTACACTACCAAGAATCTTCCCATTAGCCCAGTACTCTGCATTCCTGTTACTCCTTCCAAAGTGAATCACCTCGCACTTTTCCGCATTAAACTCCATTTGCCATCTCTCAGCCCAGCTCTGCAGCCTATCTATGTCCCTCTGTACCCTACAACATCCTTCGGCACTATCCACAACTCCACCGACCTTCGTGTCATCCGCAAATTTACTAACCCACCCTTCTACACCCTCTTCCAGGTCATTTATAAAAATGACAAACAGCAGTGGCCCCAAAACAGATCCTTGCGGTACACCACTAGTAAATAAACTCCAGGATGAACATTTGCCATCAACCACCACCCTCTGTCTTCTTTCAGCTAGCCAATTTCTGATCCAAAGCTCTAAATCACCTTCAACCCCATACTTCCGTATTTTCTGCAATAGCCTACCGTGGGGAACCTTATCAAACGCCTTACTGAAATCCATATACACCACATCCACTGCTTTACCCTCATCCACCTGTTTGGTCACCTTCTCGAAAAACTCAATAAGGTTTGTGAGGCACGACCTACCCTTCACAAAACCATGCTGACTATCGCTAATGAACTTATTCTTTTCAAGATGATTATAAATCCTGTCTCTTATAACCTTTTCCAACATTTTACCCACAACCGAAGTAAGGCTCACAGGTCTATAATTACCAGGGCTGTCTCGACTCCCCTTCTTGAACAAGGGGACAACATTTGCTATCCTCCAGTCTTCCGGCACTATTCCTGTCGACAATGACGACATAAAGATCAAGGACAAAGGCTCTGCAATCTCCTCCCTAGCTTCCCAGAGAGTCCTAGGATAAATCCCATCTGGCCCAGGGGACTTATCTATTTTCACACTTTCCAAAATTGCTAACACCTCCTCCTTGTGAACCTCAATCCCATCTAGCCTAGTAGTCTGAATCTCAGTATTCTCCTCGACAACATTTTCTTTCTCTACTGTAAATACTGACGCAAAATATTCATTTAACACTTCCCCTATCTCCTCTGATTCCACACACAACTTCCCACTACTATCACCAAAGTTCTCACCTCCATCTAAATCTAACACCTGGCCGGGTTCATTACCCAGTACCAAATCCAATGTGGCATTGCCCCTGGTTGGCCTGTCTACATACTGTGTCAGAAAACCCTCCTGCACACACTGGACAAAAACTGACCCATCTAAAGTACTCGAACAACGGTATTTCCAGTCGATATTTGGAAAGTTAAAGTCCCCCATAACAACTACCCTGTTACTCTCGCCCCTATCGAGAATCATCTTCGCTGTCCTTTCCTCTACATCTCTGGA
This sequence comes from Heterodontus francisci, assembly GCF_036365525.1. Lineage (NCBI taxonomy): Eukaryota > Metazoa > Chordata > Chondrichthyes > Heterodontiformes > Heterodontidae > Heterodontus > Heterodontus francisci. The sequence goes on from NC_090390.1 coordinate 66,564,173, forward strand.
ACTATTTGGAGGTCTATAAAAGACTCCCAACAGGGTGACCTCACCTCTCCTGTTTCTAACCTCGGCCCATACTACCTCAGTAGACGAGTCCTCAAACGTCCTTTCTGTCGCTGTAATACTCTCCTTGATGAACAATGCCACACCCCACCCCCCCCCGCCTCTTTTACCATCTTCTCTGTTCTTACTGAAACATCTAAATCCCGGAACCTGCAACATCCATTCCTGCCCCTGCTCTACCCATGTCTCCGAAATGGCCACTACATCGAGATCCCAGGTACCAACCCATGCTGCAAGCTCACCCACCTTATTCCGGATGCTCCTGGCGTTGAAGTAGACACACTTTAAACCAGGTTCTTGCTTGCCAGTGCCCTCTTGCATCCTTGTAACCTTATCCCTGACCTCACTACTCTCAACATCCTGTACACTGGAACTACAATTTAGGTTCCCATTCCCCTGCTGAATTAGTTTAAACCCCCCCCGAAGAGCACTAGCAAATCTCCCCTACAGGATATTGGTACCCCTCTGGTTCAAGTGAAGACCATCCTGTTTGTAGAGGTCCCACCTACCCCAGAAAGAGCCCCAATTATCCAGGAAACCAAAACCCTCCCTCCTGCACCATCCCTGCAGCCACGTGTTCAACTCCTCTCTCTCCCTATTCCTCGCTTCTCTATCACGTGGCACGGGCAACAACCCAGAGATAACAACTCTGTTTGTTCTCGCTCTAAGCTTCCACCCTAGCTTCCTGAATTTCTGTCTTAAATCCCCATCTCTCTTCCTACCTATGTCGTTGGTGCCTATGTGGACCACGACTTGGGGCTGCTCCCCCTCCCCCTTAAGGATCCCAAAAACACGATCCGAGACATCACGAACCCTGGCACCTGGGAGGCAACATACCAACCGTGAGTCTCTCTCGTTCCCACAGAACCTCCTATCTGTTCCCCTAACTATGGAGTCCCCAATGACTAATGCTCTGCTCCTCTTCCCCCTTCCCTTCTGAGCAACAGGGACAGACTCTGTGCCAGATACCTGTACCCCATTGCTTACCCCTGGTAAGTCGTCCCCCGCAACAGTATCCAAAACGGTATACCTGTTGTTGAGGGAAACGGCCACAGGGGATCCCTGCACTGCCTGCTGGTTCCCTCTCCTTCCCCTGACAGTAACCCATCTACCTACTTCTTTTACCTGAGGTGTGACTACCTCCCCATAACTCCTCTCAATAACCCCCTCCGCCTCCCGAATGATCCGAAGTTCATCCAGCTCCAGCTCCAGTTCCCTAACGCGGTTCTCGAGGAGCTGGAGTTGGGTGCACTTCCCGCAGATGCAGTCAGCAGGGACACTCTTGGCGACCCTTACCTCCCACATTCTGCAGGAGGAACATACAACTGCCTTAACTTCCATTCCCTCTATTCTAAATTCCCAACAAATCTACCAGCAGTCCCCTGGTCCTCCGAAAACAAAAGGGAATTAACTTTTAAACTTACACTGAAATTGACTTCCCAGCTGTAAGTTCGCTCTCGCACCTCCGCTACTGTCAAAGCTGCAGTCACCAAAACTAAAACCTTCCAGTTGTTTGACACAATGGGCTGGATTTTAAAGCTCCTCCGCCGTCGGGAATGGTGTCAGGGGGCAATGAAGATCAGTATGGTGGAGGCCCGACACTGACGCCAATGGCGGCAGGCCTCGTGCTGATCTCGGTGGCGGCAGCGAGGCCTCGTGGCGTCTGCCCAGCCGTTCGGCGATGGGACCCCCATTTCAATAGGTAAACTAATTTACATACCTTATTTAATGAGGGTCCCGTCGCCTCCTTAATCGCTGCACCAATCTTCATTCAGGCGGCAGACAATGCTGTGCCTTCGAATCCCCGTTCGGGGAAACGTGGCACAACACCTGTGGGGTGGGGGAGGAGGATTTTGTTCTCTGTGTGTGATGGGGGGGTTGTGAGGTAACAACGATGTGGATTGCTCGGGGGGTTGATGGGAAGGAGTAAAGGGCAAAGTTGCCAAACTATAGGGGGGGGAGCAGGAAGGCCAAATTGTCAATATTCGAATTCCGGGGCAGGGGTGGGGGGGAAGGGCATGAATGTCTGGAAATGCCATGGGGGGGTGGGGGGGGGGGGGGGGTAGGAAAATGCATTTAAAGGTCATTGAAATCTGTTTTGTGAAAATTCTACTTGCCTGTCTCTTTAATTTTTAAATGTCCATTGAGGGTTGTAAGCCCTTTAAAAATGGCGCCAGCGCCTGCGCATTTGCACCAGATGCCGTTGCCTGCAGCAGCTCATCACGGTGGGGTGGGGGGGGGAGGGGGGGGGGACGGGTGCCGCGGCCATGCAAATGAGCCGCTGCGTTTGAAATTGTGTTGGCTCCGTGACATGGTTCCCTTGCGAGTGGGCCGAAATTTTTTTACATCTGCCTCCTACTTCGGCAGTGGACTCTTAAAATGCAGCCCAATGTGTCAGGTTCACAATATGAAATGCCTGCTCATCTTCTGGCTGAGAATCGCTCTACTCTGAGTCTTGTCTCAGATTTATTTCACTGTGGACTCTGTATCAGCTTGTGTTTATGCAGGTCTCTGGCACTCTCCTTGCTGCTGTTGCCACCATGGTGCTGTACCTGTCTTCTGTTTATGTCCTACTGTGACTTCTGGCTGCGGCTTTGGAGCCAGATTTCTTGAATAGGTAGGCTCAGTGTCCTTTTGCACCGCACGCCTTGCACAGATCTTGAAATGCAGGACAACTAGAAAATTAATTTCTCAAAAACACTTCAAGGCTTTTTTTTTTAAACACGGATTTCTCGATCGTCAGAACAATGACTCACCCAATCGCTTGCTTTACAGCTTTCATTCTATGGAGCTTTTCTCAGCCTTCTAAGGTATGTAGCTTTCTTTCACTTTTTTCAGGTACTTGTTTTAAAGTTTCTTTACTTGTTGCTTCAAATTTTCTCTCCTGTTTTCTGTACTGCTTTTAAATTTTGTTTGTTGTTTTACCCATGGTCTTCAAGCTTATATCTTGCCATTTCATCACTGCTGGCACCATGTCAAAAGTTTCTTTGTGTTACCTTAAGCAACACAATGAGGTACGTGGATTCCAGTTCCTTGAGTATCTCTGGAAGGTTTATTAACAGCTAAACTACTACACACAATACAGAGCAAACTATATACAGAACCTTTGTCCGGGTATCACAGTGCAGAGAGACTATGGCTTCTTGTCACATGACTACATCCTGGTACTCAGCTCATTAGCGTACTGAATTCTTAAAGGGACATCACGATCATACAACAGCAACCTGTCTCACACCCAACTCATGCAGCTGCTTTGCTAAGCATCAAATAGGTCAGTGGGTGCTATTAGTTACTGTGCACAGATTTTGTTTCCTGGCTCCATACTGGGTTTCCTTTCAACTAATTATTACTTGGCATTTCTTAGTTTAGTTTAGTTTAGTTTAGAGATACAGCACTGAAACAGGCCCTTCGGCCCACCGAGTCTGTGCCAACCATCAACCACCCATTTATACTAATCCTACACTAATCCCATATTCCTACTGCATCCCCACCTGTCCCTATATTTCCCTACCACCTACCTATACTAGGGGCAATTTATAATGGCTAATTTACCAATCAACCTGCAAGTCTTTTGGCTTGTTGAGGAAACCAGAGCACCCGGAGAAAACCCACGCAGACACAGGGAGAACTTGCAAACTCCACACAGGCAGTACCCAGAATTGAACCCGGGTCACTGGAGCTGTGAGGCTGCGGTGCTAACCACTGCGCCACTGTCCCAATCCTTCCTTTCTCCAAGCCTTGGGAAAGTCTGACAAATATTTAAAAGTAATTTTGAAGCTTTCTAAAGAATGAAACAATATTTGCCCCCATATGCAGCCACTTTTCTTTAAGTTCGTACATCTCTTTAAATTGGATCTGCACCCTAGAATTTCTACATCTCTCATTAGACAGGCATAAGGCCAAAGCAGCACAGACAGCAATGAATAATTATTTAAATAAGCTGAAAATCAGCTCAGTGTGCTGCTGGATAGCTTTGCACCAGCAGTGAGGCAGAAAAATCAAATCTTAGCCTGGAGCAAAAATCAGTCTTTCACTAGCTACAATAAATTTATTTCGACATGAATTTGGGATGAGGAGCAATAGATTCTTTCCTTTACTGAATTTAGAATATTACATTTTATACTGTAAAAATCAGCTCTAACAGAGTTATATCAGTATTGGCATTGAATATAATGGAAGAAATTGTAAATTGAATGTTTACAATCTGACATTTTCTGCATAATATGCTTGGACATCCAAAATGCTTGTTTTCATAACAACATAATTAAAATGCTATTAATTTAGGCAAAAATTAAAACTACCTAATAATCCGCCTTCCCAGTAACTCAGGCCCACTTGAGAGGCGAGAGTGGAGCGAGTGGGGAAAGCGACAGATTCACCCCAATTCCCCAAGGTGGGACTCAGGCCATTTTAACTCTATTACCTCATAATCATGTTGAAGGAGTGACTCCTGCCTGAACCCAGCTGTACTGATGTGGTGGTCTGTGGATGGGAATGGGGTGAGCGTGGGAGCAGGCCATTGCTAGGGTCCTGTGGAAACAGTTTCTGGCAGCCAGACAAGTACATCAAGGTAATCAGACGCAATCACAATTAGTGAGATTGTGGGGATGGGGGAAAAGGAGCCTGGGACAGGAGACCCCCTCAATTTGCTTGTGGGACCTGGAGGAGCATTCCTGCTCCTCCTGGCCCATAGAGAAAGCTTAGAAAAAGATAAAACTGGCTTACCTAACTGGCTGTTTTCTGGACCTGATTTGCTTGATGCCCAATATTGCTGATACTGGGTGCCAAACGTGTGACAGTATGTGAAAATGGCACTGTGTCCTGATTGGCATTATCAGACCCAAACATTTGAGCAACAATGAGGTCATTGCCTGCCTGCGGTGGGAACCTCTAACGCTGCCCCAAACATGCCTGTTAAATTGGCGTGGGCATGGGTGCGGCACGGAAATAAAGGGCTGGATGTTCAAAATGGAGTCGGGAATCCGACGCCTGGATGATTTCTGGGTTCTGACCCTACACCTCAGCTGCATTGCTCTCGCAACAAATCTTCAAATGGTAATGCCCTAATTGCGCAGGAGGTGAGCTCGGCGCTCAATCAGTGGTGCCAACCATCTGCAGGAGGTGGGAGCTGCTGCCTGGCACCAGAGGCGGATACCCCGCCCCCTTAACGAGCTTGATGGCCCCTTAATTGGAGACAAGCAGCTTTCCCGTTCCCTTCCCCCCACCCCGCCCTCACAGTAAAAATTGCGGGCTGTTCTGGAGGCGTCAGGTTCCGGAGACAGCCTCCAGGACCGCGATTTTTAAATCCTGTCCGTACCTGGTCCCGACCCCACGTCCCTTTCAAAATGCAGGGCCCATAATGTCTAAACTGAGCTGCTGATTCGCCACCACCTAAGACAAACTTCACCACCAATTAATTTTGTTTGAATCAGCTACAGCATACATTGAAATCTATGAGAACACGTTTAACTTGTTTGTAATGTTTTGTCAATTACAACAATGACTGTTAAACAAATATAAATTTATTTTGTTTTTTACTTGTTTCATATATTATAACATTGTGTTCCTTCTATTAAGGTTTCCAGCCAATTCAAGCCAAAAGCAAAACCACATAATTAATGGCCTTTACAGAAAAAGTGAAAACATCTAAAGCATTTTACAATACAGTGGACCCAGTGACAAAGGCCAACTGCGTAATACAAAACCGTCCAGTATTTATATAACTGTTGCTTGGACAGCTTCAAAGACTAAGGTTAAATGGTAATATTTCATCCCTTCCACAGTGATCGCCTATTGGGAGATAGTTGTTGAAAATTGCTTTGCTGAGCACAAGTGCAATACCTCACCTGCTATTTAGTGAGCAAGAGGCACACAAATGTATGTTCACAGTGTTCTGAGTGTGTTTGCTCTTAGTGATTACAAGCCACACAAGGTGAATACACACAATGGGCTGGATTTTATGAGCTCAGTGGCGAGCTCAAACATTGGTGGGCCACATGCTAAACAGCCGCCGCGATCTCCTACACGGAGGCTCAGTTAAATAGCCAGGGCAGCCTACAAACCCTAATCATGTGGAGGGGGCGGGCTGACCGTCCCAGGCAATGCATCACCTGCCTGTGCGCAGGCACTGGAGCCATTTTACAAGGGCAGCCAGCTCTGCTGGTCAATTTGAATTTTTAAAGCAGTATCCCCAAAAGTTTTTCCAATAACTTTCTAACGTCCCTTTCCCACCACCCAATACCAATTACATTAACTATTTGCTCTTCCCCCCCAAAACTGCACAATGTATAAAGTTTACCCCTTCCCACCATGCCCTATACCCATTATGTTCCTCCCCCACACTGAAAATATTAACTCCTCCCCAGTTCCCACCAGTGTCATGCCGGCTTTCCGGGGGTGCAGTAGTGACAGCTGCCGCAACAAAGATCGCAGCGGGCCAAGAAGATTTCAGGCAACTATATTTAAATTTATTCATGTTATCCATTTAAATATTGAAATGCTGTTCCCATCGCCCAGTGACGGGGTGCCGCCACAGAGCCTCGCCGCCTCCGGGAGGATCGGGCTGGGCCCTGCCTCCATTGGCCACCGTGGCGGGCCGCTGCCGGACGCCTATTCTGGCCCCCTGATACGGAGCTTGATGTCGTGGGCTTGATAAAATCCAGCCTAGTGAATCAAGATCAGGAATATTACAGAATCATAGAATTGTTTCAGTGCAGAAGGAGACTATTCAGCCCATCGTGTCCACACCGGCTCTCCGAAACAGCAATTTACTCAGTTCCATTGCCCCTCCTTCTCCCCGTAACCCTGAACATTATTCCTTTTCAAATAACAGTCTAATTCCCTTTTAAATGTTTCAGTTGAACCTGCTACCACCACACTCTCAGGAACACTCCAGACCTTAACCACTCGCTGTGTGAAAAGTTTTTCCTCATGCCACTTTTGCTTCTCTTACCAAATAGTTCAAATCTGTGCCCTCTAGTTCTCGATCCTTTCACAAGTGGGAACAGTCTCTGTCTGTTCAGACCCCTCATGATTTTGAATACCTCTATCAAATCACTTCTCAGCTTTCTCTTCTCCAGGGAAAACAGTCCTAACTTCTCCAATCAATCTTCATAACTGAAGTTCCTCATCCCTGGAACCTTTCTCGTGAATCTTTTCTGCACTCTCTCCAATGCCCTCATGTTTTTCCTAAAGTGTGGGGCCCAGAACTGGACGCAATACGCCAGCTGAGGCCGAACTTTTGTCTTATACAAGTTCAATATAACTTCCTTGCTCTTGTACTCTATGCCCCTATTAATAAAGCCCAGGATACTGTATGCTTTATTAACCACTCTCTCAACCAGTCCTGCCATCTTCAATGACTTATGCGCATATACACCCAGGTCCCTCTGCTCCTGCACCCCCTTTAGAATTGTATCCTTTATTTTATATTGTCTCTCCATGTTCTTCCTACCAAAATGAATCACTTCACATTTCTCTGCATTGAACGTCATCTGCCACCTGTCTGCCCATTCCACCCACTTGTCTAGGTCCTTTTGGAGTTCTACACTAGCCTCCTCACAGTTCAAAATGCTTCCAAGTTTCATATCATCTGCAAATATACAACTTCATGCTTGGTCCAACACTAATGAATTGCAGATATGCCTTTGTTAAGAGAAATTTGAAGATGTAGGCTTATACTATAGAGACATAGGTGGTACTGTGTACTGTAGGGGGGCAATTTTAACACTAGTCACCTGACAGGTGGCAGTTAAAATTGACCAGGTGACTTACCCACTGATGTCCTGCCTAGACACCACCCATCACCATCTTCCGTTTTAAGTTCCACATCTGAAAGGCAACAAAAAGACCTGCCTGAAGCTGGCAGATTCCTTCTTTAAATATGCAGACTGGGATCCAACGGCATCATCAGGCCCCAACTGCAATTTTAATTCTGGCCTAAGTGGGGAACTTAAAGCTATGATTGGATTTAACATAAGGATGAGAATGTTAAACTGAAGGCATTGCCGTCAAGGAGGAATGCAAGTCAGCAAGGACAGGAGTGATGGGTGAGCAAGACTTGGGGCTGGATTTTACCAGCTGTCTGGGATGGGCTGGGAGGCGATGGGCCATAAAATGGCGAGGGAAGATGGGAGTGGAGTGCCCATTGTCTTACTCCCGCCATGCCCTTTTACCAGCGGTGGGGAAGCTGGAGGACGGCCCTCCTGCCCAGAGGCCAGTTGAGCCACTGCTGAATTCCCGCTGCCATTGGCATTTTGCAAGTGAGGTGGGGTGGGCCTGTTGCCATGTGGGGAGACCACCTGGTGAACACTGGCAGCCTCTTTGCAGGCTTGAGGGGTAGGGGTTCATCCTCCTCTGGCACTCTTTGGCCAACGGAGGGATTCCCAAGTAGCAATGGTCGCTCCTGCAGCAGACACCACCCCGTCCCTAGCACTGGAGCCTGACTAATTGGCCCCGGCGCCCCCAGACCCCACTTACCTAGTTGAGAGGGTGGCGTCTATCGATGGCTTCCTCACCTTCCAGACACAGTCCCAGAAGTGGCTACCGCTCCTGGTAGTGCTGCTGAGACTGCTGAGCTGCCAGCCTTCTGATTAGCCGGCAGCTCCCAGTGGCGTGTGGTCATCCTTTAAAGGGACGGCAGTCCCGAAGGCAATTAATTAGTTGTCTGTTCCCTTGAAATGCGGCCAGGGGTCCATTAAACAACCAGGGTGGGGGGGGGCGGCGGGGTTCACCCCGCCGCCGGCTTTTTGGCCCATTTGTAAGGACCGTCGCTTCAAGCATAAAATTCAGCTCTCGGTATGGAATAAGTTATAGGAAGCAGAGTTTTGGATGAGATGAAGTTTATGGAGGGTGAAATATGATAGTCCGGTTCATAAAGCATTGAAATAGTCGAGTCTCGAGAATTCAAAGGTTCAGCAGCAGATAAGCTGAGGCAGGGGTGGAGGTGGGGGCAATGTAACAGAGGTGGATATACGCAGTCCTTGTCAGGGAGAGGATATAGGGTAACAGACTCAGCTCAGGGTCAAATAGGATGTGTGTTTGAATAGCTGCTCCAAAGTCAGCTGATCCAGCATTTGGACCCTGATGCGGAGGTGTGAATGGGCTGGCTGTGCATCTCCTATGGAGTTTGGGAAGGTGCCAGGAGAAAGAGAGCAAGTGTTGGGGATGATGGAAGAACGTACCAAGGTGCTATGGAGAATTGACAAGCAGGCCACAAGGGGAAGTTTGGTTCATCGAGGCAAATATCATAAAAAAGGGCACTAATATTATTGTTGTGAGGTGTTCAGCTTTCTAATGCAGTATTGTCTATGCAGTTAGATCTATGCACAAACTTTACATATGTTTAGTTTAGTTTAGTTTAGAGATACAGCACTGAAACAGGCCCTTCGGCCCACCGAGTCTGTGCCGACCATCAACCATCCATTTATACTAATCCTACACTAACTCCATATTCCTACCACATCCCCACCTGTCCCTATATTTCCCTACCACCTACCTGTACTAGGAGCAATTTATAATGGCCAATTAACCTATCAACCAGCAAGTCTTTGGCATGTGGGAGGAAACCGGAGCACCCAGAGGAAACCCACGCAGACCCAGGGAGAACTTGCAAACTCCACACAGGCAGTACCCAGAATTGAACCTGGGTCGCTGGAGCTGTGAGGCTGCGGTGCTAACCACTGCGCCACTGTGCCGCCCTATGTGTATAATCAAGTGCGAAATGTCTGCATAACAATCTCTCAATAAACCTTGAATGATTCGCACTTGCTAAAGAAATAAATTTGTGCTTCTCTCTTGTAGATTTGTATCAACACAAAACAGGGATAACGATGTTTCCAAACACATTTCGGCCTGAATTTAAAACCGCCTAGTGAAGCACGCTAATTTTAATATATCATTCCATTGATTCAATCTATATATAGCACTGGGTACATGATTTGTTTTAGGGGATGGAGCTTTAGGGCTTCAGACATTTTTAAAACTAATATAACTCAGGTATCAGGACCTAATCTGCATAGTGAAACCTAATGCTCATTTGAGAATATAACTTCATCACAGTGGAAAGCTGTATTATAAATGCACCCAGCTGCTTTTTTTTTAGAGATAAAGCACTGAAACAGGCCCTTCGGCCCACCGAGTCTGTGCCGACCATCAACCACCCATTTATACTAATCCTACACTAATTCCATATTCCTACCACATCCCCACCTGTCCCTATATTTCCCTACCATCTACCTATACTAGGGGCAATTTATAATGGCCAATTTACCTATCAACCTGCAAGTCTTTAGCATGTGGGAGGAAACCGGAGCACCCGGAGGAAACCCACGCAGACACAGGGAGAACTTGCAAACTCCACACAGGCAGTACCCAGAATTGAACCCGGGTTTCTGGAGCTGTGAGGTTGCAGTGCTAACCACTGCGCCACTGTGCCGCCGCTTTATGGAGCAAAGAGATTTTAAAAACGGAATTATTTAAATTTTATGAGAAAGTAGATGCTCCTGCCCACTCTCTCCTAATATCAAAAATTGACCATCCTCAAAATTCTTGTCTCCCTGGGGATGATTTGGTCTGATGTGCAGTGGGTAGTATAACTCCAGTTTGCTAGCAATGTATCACACTCCAAATATACCAGTCCGAAAACAGTAAGGTTCAACTCTGTGTTAAGACATTTTGCACAATTGTTTCACGCTTCCACAATTGCAATCATAACCATACAATGAAAGGAAAACAATGACATTTCTGTTGAATATGGAGTTATTCTGTAATCGTGATGAGTTTGGAATGTAAAAGAAGAAAAACTGAATATTGGAAATATGAAAAATGATACTGTAAGTACACATAAAGTTGACCAGGATCAGAAACAGGTTAACATTTAGGTTAACATTTTGTTGTGATCCTTCAGAGTTTGCACACCAGAAACACTGTCCGGAATTTTCTCAGAATGGGGTAAGTCCCGACGTCAGGACCATATGCGCGTCCCAAGCCCCAACCGGCAGGCAGCGGGACCACAGTGGCAATCCTCCAAGAGGCGACCTAACTAAGATTGGTGGGTGAGCGCTCCACGCTAATAGCTCAATCAGAGGGCCGGCAGCTCAGAAACCTCAGCAGCACCACCAAGATAGCTGGTTGCTGCTGAGGCAGGAAGGATAATCAGAGGGTGCCTCCACTTTGAGGCACCTTCACAGTGGAGAAAGACACTTCATTTTTCTGCTGGGGTCAAGCAAGCAGGCATTTGGAGGGGAATTACCTCCAGTGGCAGTGCCAGGTCCATGAGGGTGGGCATTGCTGCTGGCAGACCCTCCCTGGACCTTCGAGCCTCTAGCTCCGATGTCCTACCCCACCGCTGGGAGGCCGCCCACATGGCAGCCTCTCCACGCGGCGGGGTGTCACTCCCCCACTGGCAAAATATCAGCAGCCCAGGAAGATGGCCCTCAATTGCCCCTTTAATTGACTAAATTGGCGTCCACCTCCAGTCGGCAGATGGCCGAACCGCTGCCGTTCCCGCTGCTGGGAAACTACCCCGGCAGCGGGACTGCATCGACGAGCCGTCCCAACATGGCTCTCCGGCATTTTATATGCACCCCCCCCACCTCATAGCCCTCCAACTCGCGGATGTTAAAATCTTACTTACTGCACATGGGATTAGGAAAATTGTGGGGGCTACCTTAATCCCTGATACTTTCCCTCAGCATATAAAATTCCACTTCAGGAGCAGTTAACATGGAAAGTTATGTTTTTGACTCTCCATATATTTCAGAAGTTGACCAATCTCCTTCTGCGTTTTCAGCATTTCCTGTTTTTAATTTTTCAATTTGTAATATACGGGGTCATTTTGAGCTCACGCCACCAAACAGTACAAGTCAAAAAATTTTAAGTATGTTGCTACTCTCCATCCTTTTACATTCAGTAGTTAAAAATGCACCAGCTTCCCTGCAAGCAGTGTAAGTTCAGAAAATTACCCTCAGCAATTGATGTTTTTTTTAATAAATTTCTTTTGCTCGGGTCAGCTACAATGATTAATTTCAAATTCAAATATTTTGTGTGGCATTTCCCTGCTTTTCCAATTATTTTCCTGAGCTTTTTCAAAATGTAACAGGTCAGGAAGTTTGATTTTCAACCCAGAGACAATGATAATCTAAACCATGGACATCCTGAATGTCTGTTGTCAATGCCATTTGACAGCAGATATGCTTCTGCAGGATAGATATACATGCACATATAATCTGTCACAGCAGAGGTGTACATTAAAGCATAGAAGACTGACTATATATTGCACAGAACATCCTTCCCTACATTCCAGTTACATTTCTGTAATGCAGTCTCAAGATTGTATCTCTTACTCGTTTTTCACACTCATGCAATGCTATCTATCTAAAATAAAAAACACTAGAGTGCACTTCAGGACCAATACCGCAACAATGTGCTCCAATGTTGATTGGACAAGCATCATGTGCATTATCTGGTAAGCAGATCTTAGGCCTGCTGTCCAAGCAAAGCACAGAGCATGCTATAACATACTAGTTTTACACCATGCAGCAGAAGGCTAAGAAGGGCATGTAGCATGTGCTCCACTCAATAGGCAAGCAAAGTTCCTTTAACTCACCTATTTCCCCGATAACTCAGTCTCAGCACTGGGAAAGCGCAACTGGCTTTCATCACTTTAAAAAGGGGTGCCTGCAGGAAAGCCCAGTCAGCCAGTCTTGAAGGGAGATGTTAAAATTTGCTGAGCCAAACTTAAGTTTCATTGTCGGTAAAGCTTAATTTGCAGATTTTCTGTCAATTGTTTTTGTTACCTACTGTATTGATTTTTTTTCCCTTTACGTATTGGGTCCCTACCTGCCACCTGTGAGTATTTGCATGCAGTCATATCACAATTCTGATCTCCGACCTCTGCCCCTGTTAAGACTTGTGATTTCTACTTCTGAAGGAGGAAAAGGAAGATTAGAGAAGGCGCGAAAGGCAGTTGTCCAATTACACGTGTACTGACCACATCACACCTGCTACGTGCACTTGCATCTCCTCACTTGTTTTCTGTGAATCACCATATGTTCACAGAAGAGTGCATATATCTGTATGATGCTTTCCAGGGCTGCAGTGAATGATGTTAGCTGCTATGAGGTGCTGACAAGAGGTCAGTCAATGGCTTTCATGGACAGCTCCACATGGGTATCTAGATGATTGAAAGAAAATAATGATTTACAATTCTACCAGTAAGGTATTCTTTCACAGCTTACATGCCAAGGTAATGGCCATGAGTTTGCTGGAATGGTCATCATTGGCTGTGTATACTGTGAATCAGCCATTAGCGCTCTCCGTTCAACTCACACCACACTTATGTCACAATTCACTGGAAAATCAACCTGGTTATGGTGCATTGAGGTCAATAGCGATAGCGAATGAGGAAACTCATTCATGGTGCAGCCAATGGCTTATGCTGAAAATCAACCACATGGCAGTTTTAAAGGCTGAGAATAGACACCATAGGATGAATTTTTGCCAAGGAGGTGGGAAACAGGAGCCAGGTCTGTTTCTGAGTCAGAAACCCGCCTCTGGTGGGAAACTGATTAAAGTTCAGATTTTCACGGGTTGAGCTCTTAATTGATATGGAGAAGGGTTTTCTGACATCTTACAGCAAGTAGAGGCAGGAACGGAGGAGGGTCAGATGAAGTGTGGGACTCATTTAGACACCCTACAGCAGTCATCACTAAGGCTGCTGGTTGTCCTGAGGGAGAGATCTGCGGTTTGTGCCAGAGCCTTCCACTTCAACAGAGGGAAGTGAGATGTCACAGGGGAGCCGGAGGCCTGGCAGGGCAGCCCCTCATTTCATCGATCCTGACCTGGATAAATGCTGTAAGCCGTGAGGGAGAAGAGGGAGGTCCTCTTTCTGGGGGGTGGCAGGAGGAGGCCACCTCATTGTGCAGCAGGGCACCTCTGTTCAGTGTCATCTCCCGCTGCCTCCAATTCCTCCTCCTCTCTTACCTCCTGCTCCTGCCCAGATGAGCTGTCTCATTCCAGGGCCTCACTGTCCTCAAGTGGAGGGCCCTGTTATGGAGAGCACAGCAGACCACTACAATGACTGAGACCCTTGCAGGAGCGTACTGGAGTGTGCCACCCGAACGGTCCAAGCACTGGAATCGCAACTTCAGAAGCCCAATAGCCTGCTCAATGGTTGTCCTGCTGAGCAGGTGGTATTGGTTGTATCACCTTTGCGCCTCTGTCTGAGGATCCTGTAGAGGGGGTCAGTAGCCATCTCTTCAAGGGATATCGCTTGTCTCCTAGGATCCATCCACGCACTTTGGGGGTTGGAGTGAAGATCTGAGGCAGCCTGGACTGGAGGAAAATAAAGAAGTCACGGCAGCTGCCAGGAAAGCAAGCAAAGACATGGAGGAAGCTCGTTGTGGTTGCAGATCAGTTGGACGTTGAGGGAGTGGCAGCCTTTCCTGTTGATGGAGCTCACTGGCTGGTTGCTGGGTGCCTTGATGGCCAGAGGAGTGCAATCGATGACGCCTTACACCTGGGAGAATTCAGTGGTAGAGGCGAAACCCAATGCCGTCTGTCTCTGCGAGGCTGTGTCTGTCATTAAGTGAATGTGCTATCCAGCTCTGGCAAAGAGAGTATCAGTGACCAGCAAGATGCAGTGGTGTGCAGCTGTTTTTGAGATGCCACTAAGGTCCGCAGATAATCCTTAGAAGGAGCCAGAAGTGCAAAAGTCCAAGGTCCCAGTGACTTTGACAGTCACTGACAGGGCATGGTGACCAGTGCTACGAGGTGCGAGCTCTTTGGTGACAAAGGCACAGATGTCTGACCATCTGCCTGGAGAGTCACAGTCTACTGCGGCACTGGTTCTTGGTCATATCAAGGTAGCTCCATCTTCAGCAATCAATCCTGTGTTGAGGGTTTGACCTCCGTTGCCTTTCTTTCCCCTCCTGATGCCCAGAGTTCTGCCCTTCATGCAGTGGGTATTGCCCCTCATCACACAGTGGCGCAGTGGTTAGCACCGCAGCCTCACAGCTCCAGCGACCCGGGTTCAATTCTGGGTACTGCCTGTGTGGAGTTTGCAAGTTCTCCCTGTGTCTGCGTGGGTTTCCTCCGGGTGCTCCGGTTTCCTCCCACAGCCAAAAGACTTGCAGGTTGATAGGTAAATTGGCCATTATAAATTGCCCCTAGTATAGGTAGGTGGTAGGGGAATATAGGGACAGGTGAGGATGTGGTAGGAATATGGGATTAGTGTAGGATTAGTATAAATGGGTGGTTGATGGTCGGCACAGACTCGGTGGGCCGAAGGGCCTGTTTCAGTGCTGTATCTCTAAATCAAAAAATCAAATCAAACCACTATGCTCAATATCTGACAGTCATGCTAGTTGGAGGCTCCCTTCTGGGCAAGTGACCATCCAGTTTTCCTTGGCAGCCTTGCCCCCTGCACTTATACCCCTGCAATGCCAAGGGTGTGCCAACTTCGTTGAAAGCCAGGGTGCTGAGTGCACCCTCTCCTTGCCAGCTGCAAAATGCCAAGGGCACCCCATTACCAAGTACCCAATGACCCATTATCCCGCTGATCCTTTTATGGGGCTGGGTGATGCCTTGTAGCGGCCATGACTGGCTCCCCACATTGTACATGCCTGCCTTCAGCCTGGTCAGTTTCTGAAGGCATGGGGTAAACTGTCTGCTGCTTTAAAAATTAAAAGGTCAGCCTCTGACAAGCTCTTAACAAGCTTATAAACTATGTTACTTGGCCTGAATTGGAGGGAGAGCATGATTCCTGTCCCATACTTCCCCCAAGGCTCGTCTTTATTGCAGGCGCCGGGATCAGCGCCTTGAAATCAACACGCCACCCGGCGCCAGTATTTTTGGGGCTGGCCCGCCTCCGTTTCCGTCTTCGGGGGGCCTGAAGATTCAGCCCCATGGGCCAGTTTTATATTTTTGGGTCGGGAACCGGATGCCGGCATAGTTTCCAGGTCTCAGCACCGCACAGCACGCCGGGATTTTCGAATACAAGGCCAATTAATAGCCAGAGACCCCGCTCCCCGTCCAATTAAGGATGGCGAGTAGGCTCTACAAGCTGGAGGGCCATAAGGAAGCCCTCTGGCACTGAAGAAGCTGCAACCTGCAGATGTGCGTAAGGGAGAGCAAGAGGGCATCTCAAAATGGGAGGCACCCTCTCAATACTTTATACAAACATCTAAAAAAGAAATGGCCACAGCTGCCAGCCCACCACTGTGGGGGAAACCTTCCACAGGCTGGCTCCCCCCCACTGGGGTGGGGGGGGAGTTTTCTAGTCGGCCTCTGACCATTGACCTTAATGAGTCTTTTAATTATGGTAACAAGCTACCCGCTGCTTGCGAATGGGTAGTCGGGTAGCCGTCACCCCACCCAACCTGCCTCCTTAGAAATGGTCCAGAGGCAGGAAGATGCCGGCAAACCAGCATGTCAACTGATGCCAGGAAATTCCTGGTCCACCCGCCTCCGGCAGGCTTCCAAAATCTAGCCCCATAACTCAGATTGAGGCTTGGTACTGAGAGGTAAAAGAGCTACAACTTCTGAAATCACCTTCTATCAAATATTAAAAGTGTGACACCAGTTTTTTAAAAAGTTGCAAAATGTAGTCAATCTCACATATCTGCACATCCCATTTTGCACAGAGATTTTGCAGAAAGAGCTGAAGTAGAGATCTCAACATCTTTGGGACATAACCTGCACCCTTTTGGAGGTCCAGTGCCAGCAAGACCAGCTGCTAGGGACTCTGACGCTGAAGGATCCCCGAATGGTGAGACTGGTGATGTGAAGGTAAGTGACCGAGATGCCAAGTGCCACATCGACAAAAATCCACAAAAGAAAAAGAAATCAACCTGACCAGAGCAAGCATGGTAAGCATTTTCTGGGCTGCAATTCAATATCAAAAGTTGTGTTTCCGTAACAGTTTTTTTTAAAGAAAAGGCTCAAGCTGGAAAGGAGTTGGCCTTCTAATTCAGTGTTTGTAGAGTGGGGGGAGGTTAAGTGCTTTCAAGATGAGATCTGCTTTTCTGCTGAAGGCACAACCTAAGGCAAGTAAGTCAAAAATAATTGATAAAGACTGAGTGAGGATTGCAGGTTTCCTTCCATAAAGGACATTAGTGAACCCGTTGGGTTTCTACAATTGCTAACTTTTTTTGCCAAACCGATACTAGCTTTTTCCCAGATTTTTTAAACGGAATTCAGATTCTCAAACTGCCATAGTGGGATTTGAAGTATTAGTTTGGCTGTCTGGGTTACTATTTCAGTAGCATAACTACTATACCCATACTATGGAAAGTGCAATGGGGGTAGTTAAAAAAGTAATTAGGAGAGCGAAAAGGGGGCATGAAAAAACACTGGCGGACAAGATAAAGGAAAATTACTAGGCATTTTGTAAGGATATAAAGGGCAAGAGGTTAACCAGGGAAAGAGTAGGGCCCATTAGGGACCAAAGTGGCAATCTGTGTGTGGAGCCAGAGGACGTAGATGAGGCTTTAAATGATTACTTTTCATCTGTGTTCACTATGGAGAAGGATGATGTAGGTGTAGAGACCAGGGAGGGGGATTGTGATATAAAAGGGAGGAAGTATTAGCAGTGTTAGCGGGCTTAAAAGTGGATAAATCCGCAGGCCCAGATGAGATGTATCCCAGGCTGCTATGTGAGGCAAGGAAGGAGATTGCATGGGCTCTGACACAAATTTTCAAATCCTCTCTGGAAACAGGAGAGGTACCAGAGGACTGGAGGAAAGCGAATATAGTACCATTATTCAAGAAGGGTAGTAGGAATAAACCAGGTAATTACAGGCCAGTGAGTCTAACATCAGTGGTAGGGAAACTATTGGAAATAATTCTGAGGGATTAATCTCCACTTGGAGAGGCAGGGATTAATCAGGGATAGTTAGCATGGCTTTGTCTGGAGGAGATTGTGTCTAACTAACTTGATTGAATTTTTCGGAGGCGGTGACTAAATGTGTAGATGAGGGTAAAGCAGTTGATGTAGTCGACATGGACTTCAGTAAGGCTTTTGATAAGGTCCCGCATGGGAGATTGGTTAAGAAGATAAGAACCCATGGGATCCAGGGCAATTTGGCAAATTGGATCCAAAATTGGCTTAATGGCAGGAGGCAGAGGGTGATGGTCGAGCGTTGTTTTTGCGAATGCAAGCCTGTGACCAGTGGTGTACCGCAGGGATTGGTGCTGGGACCCTTGCTGTTTGTAGTGTACATTAATGATTTAGATGTGAATATAGGAGGTATGATCAGTAAATTCACAGATGACATGAAAATTGGTTGTGTCGTAAATAGTGAGGAGGAAAGTCTTAGATTACAGGACGATATAGATGGGCTGGTAAGATGGGCAGAGCAGTGGCAAATGGAATTTAATCCTGAGAAGTGTGAGGTGATGCATTTTGGGAGGACTAACAAGGCAAGGGAATATACAATGGATGGAAGGACCCTAGGAAGTACAGAGGGTCAGAGGGACTTTGGTGTACTTGTCCATAGATCACTGAAGGCAGCAGCACAGATAGATAAGGTGATTAGGAAGGCATATGGGATACTTGCCTTTATTAGCCGAGGCATAGAATATAAGAGCAGGGAGGTTATGATGGAGCTGTATAAAACACTAGTTAGGCCACAACTGGAGTACTGTGCACATTTCTGGGTACCACACTATAGGAAGGATGTGATTGCACTGGAGAGGAGATTCACCAGGATGTTGCCTGGGCTGGATCATTTCAGCTATGAAGAGAGACTGGATATGCTAGGGTTGTTTTCCTTAGAGCAGAGAAGGCTGAGCGAGGACCTGATTGAGGTATACAAAATTATGAGAGGCATAGATAGGAAGAAACTTTTTCCCTTAGTGGAGATGTCAATGGTGAGGGGGCTTAGATTTAAGGTAAGGGGCAGGAGGTTTAGAGTGGATTTGAGGAAAAAAAAAATTTCATCCAGAGGGTGGTTGGAATCTGGAATGCACTGCCTGAAGGGGTGGTAGTGGCAGGAACCCTCACGACCTTTAAGAAGTATTTAGATGAGCACTTGAAATGCCTTAGCATACAAGGCTTCGGGCCAAGTGCTGGAAAATAGGATTAGAATAGATAGGTGCTTGATGGCTGGCATGGGCACGATGGGCCGAAGGGCCTGTTTCTGTGCTGTGTAACTCTATGACTCTACTACACTATGGTATCTGCTGTTTTTGCAGCATTGTTGGTAGTCACAGCTCGCAAGATTTATGTACAAATTAGAAGCATTTGCCTCATCATTAACAAAGTATGTCCTACAAATGCATTTGTTAAGAAAGCAAACATTTAACCAAGTGCAATGCTTGTTGCTTGTGAGATGCAGCAATGTGAGAGTGAACTGTTTTTGTCACATGGATGTATACCTAAATTACACTAATTGGCAACACACTTACTTTGGTAAGCCTTAAATATAGCATCCTCAAAAGGAGCAGTCCTGCTTTTCCCAACCATTTCGGACATGATATATATCTGCTCAAATTGCTGCATAGGAAAATACAAGTCAGTTTTAAGGGAGTGATGAACAGCCCTTTAAGGCTTGCCCTCACCTGATATCCAGTCCATTGAAATGAATGCATTTGCTACATATTTTACGATGTCGCATAACTTTTACTAGGTTAGAACTCACACAAGATCAGCTCTCGGTGCTAACAGTAGGCAGATTGCCCAAAGAGAAAGTGGTTTCAATGCAACTGTACCATAAGTGCAGATTCTCCCCTTTTGACTCAAGCAGACTATTTACAAGTGTCCACAGACGAATAATAGTGCACAGTGTAACATTATGCAGCAATTGACTAGACACCTTGAGGTTGCATTACATATTCCTTGGCTTTGATGTATGTTCACAGTCAATCAAAGCTTGATGCAATCCATTAAAAATCTCACACTTTCTATCATCTACATTTTCACACATCACAAGCTTCCAGCTCAGGTACGTGGCAGTCCTTGTTTAAATACTGTGCTGAAGCTGTCCACAATATGATCACAATAACATGTCTCAACCACAGACTCAGAAAGACACCTCATACTGTGCCAGTGCCAATTTTTGTTTCCTATATAATCTATCAGTAACAACAATTTGCATTTATATAGCACCTTTAACATAAAAAATTAGAGAAAAATGGATGTCTAGCCAAAGAATGAGATATAAGCAAATGTTACCAAGAGGGTGATCAAAGAGGCAGGTTTTAAGGAGGACCTAAAAAGGAGAAGAGGCAGATGGTAAGGCAGATTGTAGGAAGGGAATTCTGGAGCATCAAACCTTTATGGCTGAAGGCACAGCTCTGTGAAGGGAAGTGAATGTTTGACAGCCTAGTGTCAGAAGAACACAGAGTTTGAGAGAGGTTGTAGGGTTAGAGGAGGTTACGGAGATAGGGAGGTGTGAGGCCATGGAGAGATTTAAACACAGGCAGCTAAGGTACCCATCTGAAGGTGACCAGTTCCTTTTTTAAATATGCAGATTGAGCCCAATGATATCATCGGGCCCTGACTGCAATTAACTTTGGCCTGAATACAGAGATAGGGAAGAGTCAGGCCATGAAGTGATTTAGACACAAGGATGAGAATTTTAAATTGAAGGTGCTTGGTGACCAGGGGAAATGTAGGTCAGCAAAGCCAGGAGTGATGAGGGGGCAGGACTTTGTGCAGGATAGGATAGGAGCAGCAGAGTTTTCGGATGAGCTGACATTTACGGGGGAAGCTTATGAAAGTTGCAACAACAACCTTGGTAAAATGAACACTTTTTTCAGAGAAAATGATCCTATCACTTTCCCTTTTTATATTTTTGTAGTTGTGGTGACCTCACAACTGGCGGTATCACTGTGGGAGGTGGCACTCTACACCAATTGCACTTTGACACCTGAGCTAAAGGAATTTCAGTCCAATATCTACGATAAATTTATTCCAATCCATTGTCATTTTACTGTTGTTTCTTGGTATAACATAAGAACCCAAAAAACAATTTATTCCTGTTCATATTTTATTTATGTGTTTAGGAAATGCTCAATAATAAATGATTTAGAAAAATCATCTGAAGATTGAGTTTAGCTTCAATTGAAATGAATGATTCATAAGAGATTTCTTTTAATGTTATTAGAGAAAATATCAAGAAAATGAATAAAGTGTGAAAAGAAATAAATCAGATTTCAATTCTAATTTGCAGTTAAACATACCAGAATCACAACAGAAAATAGAATGAGTTGACCTGAATTTATGAATGAGTAAATTATATTATTTGAAACATAATGCCAAATTTGGGCATTTAAATAAAAGTACATTCAAATTAGTAACATGCATGCACGTGACGCGTACACCCATGAGGACCCTGTATAATAACAATTGCTCCAAATGGTTCAGTGTGAATATGGCATTGCTAAGTCCCAGCCAACTTGATCTTGAGGAAACACCACTGGCAAAGACACAATACTATGAATGAGATCTTGCATTGTTGTAAAATTTTATGCTGCTTGCGATGATAGATTTTGGGAAAACCCAATGAAAAAGTAACAATTGAGAAATGGTAATCAATTCATGCAATGCATCACCCATCACCCCTGTGCTCGCTGACTGATATTGGCTCCCAGTTAAGTAACACCTTGATTTAAAAATTCTCATCCTTGTTTTCAAATCCCTCCCTACCCTTACCCCGCTCTATCACTCTGATCTCCTCCCGCCATACAAATCTCCTGGATGTCTGTGCTTCTTCAATTCTGGCCTCTTGGCATCACAGTTCTGACAAAAGCTCATTGACCAGAAACATTGGTGATGGGGGACCTGGTGGCGGGCTGGAAGGCAAGAGGGGAGACCCTACCTTGGCCCTCCGTCAGACCCCTGAAGCCATTTGACAGTGGGCAGGCAATTAACTGCCCGCCATCAGGGATGCTGTCCTTTAAGGGCCACGTTTCCACCTCCAGAACTGCCCACCAATTAGAAAGCCGGCAGCTCTGCAGTACTGGGAATACCACTGGGAGCAGTGGCAACTGCCATTACTGCCAGAGGCCCTGCAGTACAAAGATATCTGGAGACCTCAGGAAAGGTTAGTGTGTCGGGGTCACTGGTGTGATTCAGACAGGCCCCAGCGACAGGGTTGGGGGTTTGAGGTGGTTGGTGGGGTGTCTTCCTGGGGGGGGCGGGGGTGGGGAGCCTCTAGTGGCCATGAAAAGGAGGGAACCCCACTCGAACCCTCTAGGAGGGCACCAGGCTTTACCTGGCGGCGCTTTCCCATGGCAGCGGGCCCCTCCACCTTTTAAAAAATTGAGGTGGAGGTGGGAGGAGGCCCTTTAGTGGCCATTAATTGGCCACTTAAGTACTCATTTGGCCCTGGGGCGGGAAGTCTGTCCTTGGCTTTCCACATCCCGGACAAAAAGGCAGGGGTCCCAGGCAACATCGGGAACGGCATCCTCTGGCATTTTGTTGGTTCCCCCCCCCCCCTCGCCCCCCCACTCCTCCATGTTCGCCTCCAAGGGGAGAACAAAATTCTGCCATTATGTCTGTTTGTCTCTCCACAGATGCCGCCAGACCAGCTGAACATTTCCAGCATTTTTTGTTGTTGTTGTTATTAAGTTACCCACATCTACACACATGCCAAGTGTCCACATCAGCAAATTGCACACCCCCCAACCATGTTCTTCATTCATTAAAATTAATCAATGGAAAATCATGGGCTGTGGTGTGGAGCGGTGCAACAAGATGCGTTCATAGTATGTATTCCAAATTAGAAAATCATCGTTTAAGTGTTGCCTTTCCACTTCTTGGGAACTATATTTATTGAATGAGCAATCTCAGTGGCAGGGATGTACTATTTTAAATCGCTGATGAATAATTC
Source organism: Heterodontus francisci (assembly GCF_036365525.1). NCBI lineage: Eukaryota > Metazoa > Chordata > Chondrichthyes > Heterodontiformes > Heterodontidae > Heterodontus > Heterodontus francisci. The sequence goes on from NC_090390.1 coordinate 66,587,065, forward strand.
ATAAAATTTGTGAGTTCTTTGGTATGATATGCCATATGTTCTTATCTACTATTCATAGTGGACTTTGCTGAAAAGTAGAAAAAAAGATTTGTTGTGACATACTGTCCTACTCAAAGTTTATTTCTGATGTGTAAAGTGGATTTGAAGGGTGGCAGATGAAGACATCAGAACAGTACAATCATTTCTAAAGTTATCTTTAGATGTTTTAATGTTTTTCTGGATTTTAGATGTAAAATAAAAATCTAAATTTATCTGAATACCTTAATAATGTATTCATGTACATGTACTGATGGTGGGATTTTAGTTAGGATGAATCATAATTCCAGCTAAGACTAATTCCCAAGGCAAATCAATAAGCATTCAAATTAATCAAACACTACACATGTGGATAAAGAAAAATGACACTGGTCACTCTTAACAAAACAAAGTTCAGTATTGCTGAAAATGGAAACATGTTGTTGAAGCTTTTCATCTTGCACTCATCAGGACAATCCCAAAGAATATCAATGTAAGGGAAAACAACAACTTTACACTGTATGTGAACAGAGTGCTGATTGGTTGGCAAGCAACTCTAATTGGTAGAGGCGTTGCCAAAGAGAATGCACCAGTCTATGGTGACTGACAGTTAACTGCCAAGCACTCTTTTCTCATACCGTATGAAGTTATTGTTTTCCATTACATTGATATTCTTGTGGATTGTGCTGATGAGGGCAAGATGAAAAGCTCCAACAACATGGGTCACGAACTTGTATTTTTTTTTTCTCCTCAGATTAAAAAAAACTATGTGTGCACCTTTAAGGGAGGAGAACATTCTGGAGACACAGTGTACCACAGCTGCATTTTAGTTACCCTGAGCAACAGCAGGCCACAAAGTATGATGTGTCCATTTTAACTGTGTGGAGCTGGCAGAAACCGATTTGAAGCAGTTGGTTCTGAGAGACTTGCCAGCAAGGAACTAAAGGGAAATGGAGCTGTTTTATTCTCTGAAGAAAAATTCTACAAAGCTACAAGTTAAGTTAATTGTTTGAGTAAGGAAGAAAAGCTTTTCTTTTTTAACAAATTATATGTATTGCTGTGCTCATCGTTGAAAGAACTGTTTGATGCTACTGCAGCCAAACTGTTTGCCTATCAAGAACAGAGTATTTTCATCAAATCCAGATAAAGACTTTGAGTGAACTTTGATTATCTTCACCTTGGAAGACCTCATTCACCAGAAACGTAAAATGCAAAGACTTTCTAATTTTTATTTATTCAAAACAGACAGCTAATCTTAAAAACTACTTTTTTTCAAAAAAACAATCAATTGTTATTTTTGAATGTATGTGCTTGAATGTGGGAGTTACATTAAATTGAGATGTTATAAGGTCTTTAAGTCATAGATTTATCTTAATAGTGTTTAAGATTTACTTTTTTTTAATAGTTAATTTGTTGTCTAAAGATACCTGGTTTGGTCTGTTTCATTCTGGGGACACTAGAGTGTTTAATTTGGCTGTTTTTACAACTTTGATAAAAATGAATAAATATGCTGCAACCTGTGGAGTGACAGTACTGAATTAACAGTGCATTGCTCCCATCGCGGTCATAACACATGTCTCTATTTTCAGAAATACTCAAGTTCTGTACGACCAAACGAAAACAAAGCTCCTACCAACACATTAAGTATTATCTGTTACTATCACCAATAATGATTTCTAACTTACTAAGGCACCTTTCAAATTAATTAATAGACATGGGCCATTCCAATTAGAACAATTATCTCGGGTTGATTTTTGAAAATTCAGTCATTGGCCCCGATATTTATGGGGTCATGCATTCGGAGCAGAGGGAAGGAGTAATGGACGGGAAATCTGGAAGTATGAGTTTCCTGAATGTCCTGCGCTGTTTTCAGGACATTTTTAACATTTTTTTTTGCAGTTTTCCCACCCGACATCTAGCCTGCTTAACAGGTTGGCTGCCTGTCAGCTGGGAAAGCCTGCAGCACCAGGATACATCTGAGCAAAGAGTAGGTAAGAAGGCAGCAAGAGATTGCAGTCAAGGAGGGCTACTGGTGGTTGGGCTCAAAGAGGGTAGGACTGGGTGTTAAATATTCCTGGATACAAGGTGTTCAAGCAAGATAGAAAAGGACGAAGAGGGAGGAGTGGCAGTATTGATTAAGGAGAGCATTACAGTGTGGACAGTGAGGATATCCCTGAGGGGTCAAGGATGGAATCATTTAAATTTTCCCACTTAATGTCAATCATGTACTCTATATTGCCCCAGAGTAAACACACCAACCAGATTTCTTCAATATCAACAAAATTATCCATTTATTATAAACCAAGTCTTAACCAATAATAAAGTAACATACACGCAAATTGCAACATTAAAGCCCCTTATTTATCCTAGCCCTCACACACACACTCATCCATACACACTGGTTAACCGGGAAAAAATAAAAGGGATTTTTGTTTACAGCTGTTACAAAGAAATAGAAGGAATAAAAAAAACCTCTTAGGCTGAAATGAAGGTATGGAAAGATGTTCTTTGTTTTGGTTATGCAGGCTCCAAAATAAGTCTTATAGCAGAAATGCAGCAACAAAGGTTTCAGTTCCACACATTTGACATGCAAGTTCTTTAAATGTGCAGGCTTTCTTCAAAAACAGAAGGAAATAAGAATCTGAAACACTGGAGATACAGGATTGGTTTTTAAGAGAGAGATGAGCAGGGTCTTCTTCTGTTTCAGGCCAAACACCAACTGTCTGTTGTAATAGTTCAAAATAAAACCAAAACTTTCCAGAAGCCCAGTCTCATAACATCTTGGCTTGTCACTCTTTGTAAACATCTCTCCAAGTCAAAACAATCCCTGCTGGTTTTTATTTGAAAACAGGTGCCTTCCAGTAACTGTTTCCAGTTTACTCCCAGTCTAAACCGTCCAGTAACCTTTTTTTAAAAAAAAAACCCTACACGTTCTCAAAATTTAACAAAAAATGGAAACAATCGTAACATTGGCTCGAGCTAATGCATAAAAAAGGTACAATTACATTGTTCAGTGTGGTCTATAGGCCACCAACTAGTGGGTGTTTCCAGTCCAATGAGAGGGGAGGCACTGTTGCACCTGGTACTTGGGAATGAACTTGGCCAAATGGATCAAATATCAGCAGGAGAACATTTAGGGGACAGTAATCATTGTATCATAAGGTTTAGGTTGGTATGGAAAAGGACAAAGAACAACCTAGAGTAAGAATAATTAACTGGGGGAAAGCTGCCAACTTCACTGGAGTAAGAATGGATCTGGGATGAATAAATTGGAATCAAAGGTTTGAAGGAAAAACAGGAGCTGAACAATGGACTACCATCAAAAAAGAGATAGTTTGGGCACAGTCAAGGTATGTTCCCTTGAAGGGGAAAGGTAGGGCAAATAAATCCAGAACTCACTGGATGACAAAAGAGATAGAGATGAAGAAGAAGAAGAAGAAGAAGAAGAAGAAGTGTGCTTATGACAGATGCCAGGTAGATAATACAATGGAGAACCAGGCTGAATATAGAAGGTTCAGAGGGAAAGTGAAAAGGTAAATAAGAGAAGCAAAGAGAGAGTATGAAAAGAGACTGGCAGCTAACATAAAAGGTAATCCTAAAGTCTTCTATAGGCACATAAATAGTAAAAGGGTGGTAAAAGGTGGAGTAGGTCCAATGAAAAACTAAGGCATACAAAGCGGCGAAAAATAGTGGTAGGCCAGAGGATTGGGATTTTTTTAGGAAGCAGCAGCGGATGACTAAAAAGCTAATAAAGAGGGAGAAAATTGATTATGACATTAAATTGGCAAGAAATATAAAAACAAACAGCAAGAGCTTCTATGGATATATAAAAAGAGAGTAGCTAAAGTGAATGTGGGACGCTTGGAGGATGCGACTGGAGAACTGATAACAGGAATAGGGAAATGGCAGATAATTTAAACCAATATTTTGTATTGGTCTTCATGGTGGAGGACACAGATATCAGATAAGCAAGGAGCTAATGAGAGGAAAATCTTGTAACAGTCTCTATCATGAGGGGCAAAGTATTTGACAAACTAATGGGACTAAAGGCAGACAAGTCACCAGGACCTGATGGCCTACATCCAAGGGATTTAAAGGAAGTGGCTGCAGAGATAGTTGAGGCATTGGTCAAAATATTCCAGAACTCACTGGATTCCAGGAGGGTTCCAGTGGATTGGAAAACTGCTAATGTGACACCCTTGTTCAAGAAGGGAGGGAGACAAAAAAACAGGAAACTATAGGCCAGTCAGCCTAACATCGGTCGTTGAGAAAAAGCTAGAGTCCATTATTAAGGAAGAAATAGCAGGACATTTAGAAAAGCTTAACGCAATCAAACAGAGTCAACATGGTTTTGTGAAAGGGAGAACTTGCAAACTCCACACAGGCAGTACCCAGAATTGAACCCGGGTTGCTGGAGCTGTGAGGCTGCGGTGCTAACCACTGCGCCACTGTGCCGACAGCATGGGGGTCAGGTGACCAATCCAATCTCAGGAGGTCGGTCAGTCAGTAACAGCTTTTAAGGAGTCTGAATGCCTCCATTCTAGCACTGCTTGTGGGCTAGGAGGAGCAGGAGATTTTCCTCCTGGTCCACTGTTGACCTGCTTCACTCCCCGTACCTAGCCCCACGATATCCTGCCCCCGACCACAATCTTGTTCTCCCTGACCATCATCTTTCCCCCTCCTGCAATCTCTCCTCCAATTTCTCTCATGAGATCAATGAGATCCCACCCACAGAATCACACAGAATTGCTACAGCGCAGAAGGAGATCACTTGGGTCTGCACAAGCTCTCCGAATTAGTAATTCACCTGATGCCATTCCTCTGTCTTCTCTCGCTAACCCTGCACATTCTTCCTTTTCAGATAACAGTCTAATTCCCTTTTGAACGTCTTGACTGAACCTTCCTCCATCAGACTCTCAGGCAGTGCATTCCAGATCCTAACCACTTGCTGCGTGCAGAAGTTTTTCCTCATGTCGCTTTTGCTTCTTTTGCCAATCACTTTAAATCTGTGCCCTCTCGTTCTCAATCTTTTCATGAGTGGGAACAGTTTTTCCCTATCCACTCTATCCAGACCCCACATGATTTTGAACACCTCGATCATATAAATCTCCTCGCAGCCTTCTCTTCAATCTGTCTTCATACTTCATGAGCTGAAGCTTCCCTTCCTGTGGATTAATCTCATAATTAATATATATTGCTATAATAAGTATCATTGCCTCGTTCCATGACAATTTGAAAGGCACAATTCAGCATAGCGGTGCCTCATCAGACCCCTTTCCCATTCCGAGTGGTGTGAAACAGGGCTGTGTTCTCGCACCTACACTGTTTGGGATCTTCTTCCCACTGCTACTCTCTCACGTGTGTAAGTCTTCAGAAGGAATTTTCCTCCACACAAGATCAGATGGCAGATTGCTCAACCTTGCCCATCTTAGAGCGAAGACCAAGGTACGAAAAGTCCTCATCAGGGAATGCCTCTTTGCTGACGATGCTGCATTAACATCCCACACGGAAGAGTGTCTGCAGAGACTCATCGACAGGCTTGCTGCTGCCTGCAATGAATTTGGCCTAACCATCAGTTTCAAGAAAACGAACATCATGGGACAGGACGTCAGAAATGCTCCATCTGTCAATATCAGCGACCACGCTGTGGAAGTGGTTCAGGAGTTCACCTACCTAGGCTCAACCATCACCAGTAACCTGTCTCTCGATGCAGAAATCAACAAGTGCATGGGAAAGGCTTCCACTGCTATGTCCAGACTGGCCAAGAGGGTGTGGGGAAATGGCGCATTGACACGGAACACAAAAGTCTGAGTGTTTCAAGCCTGTGTCCTCAGTACCTTGCTCTACAACAGCAAGGCCTGGCCAACGTATGTCAGCCAAGAGCGACGTCTCAACGCATTCCATCTTCGCTGTCTCCGGAGAAGGCCCCTATCTCCAACGCAGAAGTCCTCGAGGCAGCCAACATCCCCAGCATATACACCCTACTGAGCCAGCGGCGCTTGAGATGGCTTGACCATGTGAGCCGCATGGAAGATGGCAGGATCCCCAAGGACGTATCGTACAACGAGCTTGTCACTGGTATCAGACCCACTGATCGTCCATGTCTCCGCTTTTAAGACATTTGCAAATGTGGCATGAAGTCCTGTGATATTATCCACAAGTTGTGGTAGCCAGTTGCTAGTGATCGCCAGAGCTGGCGGACAGCTATAAAGGCAGGGCTGAAGAGAGGCGAGTCAAAGGGACTCAGCAGTTGGCAGGAAAAGAGACAGAAGTGTAAGGAGAGAGCCAACTGTGTAACAGCCCCAACAACCAATTTTATCTGCAGTGCCTGTGGAAGAGTCTGTCACTCTAGAATTGGCCTTCATAGCCACTCCAGGCACTGCTCCACAAACCACTGACCACCTCTAGGCACTTACCCATTGACTCATGAGACAAGGAGGCCAAAAGAAAAGAAAAGCAAAATACTGCAGATGCTGGAAATCTGAAATAAAAACAGAAAGTGCTGGAAATACTCAGGTCAGGCAGCATCTGTGGAGAGAAAAGCAGAGTTAACATTTCAGGACTGATGAAAGGTCACAGACCTGAAACGTTAACTCTGCTTCTCTCTCCACAGATGCTGCCTGACCTGCTGAGTATTTCCAGCACTTTCTGTTTTTATTTAATATTTATTGTTTATCTTCAGCTAGAGTGTTTTGGACACAATATTGGCATTATGAAGCTGTGCTGAGAAACTATATTCAACTCTTAACAAAAATTTTTTAAATTTGGCACCAAATGTCATTTGAGCATTATTTTCAGTCATGCCATAGCATTCTTACAATACTACTGGACTAAGGCAGGTTAATATTTGAAGTTAAGTACATGCAGCCAATGTAAAATGAATGTATGCTGCTGTGAACATGTGGTTTCTCTGTGAGTGGTATCTCTGTTAATTTGTCACTTCCCTTTGCCATTATTGTTGATTTTGGTTCAGGATGCGCATTTCCCCAATGAACATGTGTCCTAACTAGTTTCTGGCTTAATTAATCATGATTTTAATGTTATAAGCTTTGGATTTGTATTATGATATAAAAATTTAACTTAAAAAAAATGGTAACATTCTTGCTAGATAGTTAACATTCTCAAAAATGTTATTCATACAGTTAATACTGCTCAAAGGGAGCAAAGTTCATTGGGGACATCCCTTCACAAAGGCAATTTATTCAGTATATACTTAAATGGAGATCATTGACAGATTATCATCATTACTATAAAAATCAGTACCCATGGATAACTGGCGAAAAATGGACTAAAAGTAATAGTTATGGCCAAGCCCCTATTCTCTATTTTAATTTTTACATTAGGACAATTACAGTTTTTAGACTGTCAGTATGGCACAGTTCTGATGTAAGACAGTGATTTGACAATGAATAAAACTAGAAAGACGTAGAATTAGGTAGCATTTTATGATTCTCTCATCATGCAGATACTCATCCAGAAGACAGCACCATTTTCTAGTCAAAAGAGAACTTGTACATAAGGGCCAAAAATTTGATGGGAGTGTGGCAAAGGGCCACAAATTAAAGCAGATTTCCAGATCTCAGCTTAATGTGAGAATTCCGACAGACCTTGTAAAGAACAAGCCTTACAAGGCTATCAGAGGGGCTTAGCTCAAAGACTGCCTATGTTAGGATTTACCACAGCCTTTGCCCTCAAAGGATACAAACATAGAAATTGGACCTTACTGCATCCACTTTCCAGGCAAGAAAAAAGGACAAAAAGGAATAATTTCACAAAGTTATGACTTGCACCTCTAAGACACTTGAAATAAGTTTTTGTGCAGTTTTGGTCTCCACATTTATGAAAGGAGGCAGGGCAGCAAAGATTTACTTAATTGGTCCCTGGGATGAGGGGGTTTTCCTATGATGAGAGGCTGAGTAAATTGGGCCTATATTCTCTGGAGTTTAGAAGAATGAGAGGGAACTAATTGAGACATACAAGATTCTGAAAGGGCTTGATAGGGTAGAACATAAGAACATAAGAACTAGGAGCAGGAGTAGGCAATTCAGCCCCTCGAGCCCGCTCCGCCATTCAATACAATCACGACTGATCTCATCTCGGCCTCAACTCCACTTTCCTGCCCGTTCTCCATAACCCTTCAACCCATTATTAATTAAAAATCCGTCTATCTCCTCCTTAAATTTACTCAATGTCCCGGCATCCACCGTACTCTGGGGTAGTGAATTCCACAGACTCACGACCCTTTGAGAGAAGTAATTTCTCCTCACCTCTGTTTTAAATCTGCTACCCCTTATCCTAAAACTATGACCTCTCATTCTAGAATGCCCCACCAGAGGAAACATCCTCTCTACGTCTGCTTTGTCAATCGCCTTAATCATCTTATATATCTCAATTAGATCTCCTCTCATTCTTCTAAACTCTACAGAGTAAAAGCCTAAACTGCTCAATCTCTCTTCATAAGACAAACACCTCATCTCTGGAATCAATCTAGTGAACCTCCTCTGAACTGCCTCCAGTGCAACTACATCCTTCCTCAAGTAAGAGGACCAAAACTGTACGCAATACTCCAGGTGCAGTCTCCTAATGCCTTGTACAGTTGCAGCAACACCTCCCTACATTTATTCTCTATTCCTTTAGCAATAAATGCCAAAATTCCATTTGCCTTCCTTATTACCTGCTGTACCTGCATTCTAGTTTTCAGCGATTCATGCACGAGGACACCCAGATCCCTCTGCACCAAAGCACTCTGAAGTTTCTCTCCAGTTAGATAATAATTTGCCTTTCTATTCTTCTGACCAAAATGGATAACCTCACACTTATCCACGCTAAACTCCATCTGCCAAATTTTGGCCCATTCACCTTACCTATCCATATCCATTTGTAATTTTCTCATTTCTTTATTGCAACTTACTATCTCACCTATTTTAGTGTCATCTGCAAATTTGGCTATAGTACCTTCTATCCCTGCATCCAAGTCATTAATATGGATTGTAAATAGTTGGGGCCCGAGGACCAAACCCTGAGGCACCCCACTAGTTACAGTTTGCCAACCAGAAAAAGACCCATTTATCCCGACTCTCTGTTTTCTGTTGGTTAGCCAATCCTCTATCCAAGCTAATAAATTGCCCCTAACCCCATCTGATCTTACCTTTTGTGCGCCACATTATCAAATGCCTTCTGGAAGTCCAGATATACTACATCTACAGGATCCCCATTATCCACTTTGCTTGTTATAGTTTCGAAGAACTCTAGCAAATTAATCAAACATGATTACCCTTCATAAAACCATACTGACTGTGATGGATTGCGTTTTGACTCTCTAAATGTCCTGTTTTACTTCCTTAATAATGGATTCCAACAATTTCTCAATGACAGATGTTAATCTAACTGGTCTATCGTTTCCTACTTTCTGCTTCCCTCCCTTTTTTAATAAGGGCATTATATTAGCTTTTTTCCAATCCACTGGAACCTTTCCTGCATCCAGGGAATTTTGGAATATTATAACCAATGGATCCACTATCTCCACTGCCACTTCCTTTAAGATCCTAGGATGTAGGCCATCAGGCCCTGGGGATTTGTCTGCCTTCAATCCCAATAGTTTGCTCAGTACTTTTTAACCTAGTGATGATGATTGTTCTAATTTCCTCCCTTTCTATAACCTCTGCATTTCCTGTTACTATTGGGATGGTACTAGTGTCCTCCACAATGAAAACTGAGGCAAAATACTGATTTAGTGTCTCCGCCATTTCTGTGTTCCCCTCTATTAACTCCCCTGTCTCATCCTCCAAAGGACCAACATTCACTTTAGCTACTCTCTTCCCTTTTATATACTTATAGAAGCTTTTGCTATCCGCTTTTATATTTTGCGCTAGTTTTCTTTCATAAGTTGCCTTTGCTCTTTTTATTACTTTTTAAATAACCCTTTGTTGACCTTTAAAAGTTTCCCAATCTTCCAGCCTGCCACTGGCCTTTGCAATATGGTATGCCTTAGTTTTTGTCTTTCTGTTATCCTTAACTTCCTTGCTTGTTTTTTCCGCCTCTTATAATCTTTCTTCCTCTCTGGAATATATTTTAGTTGGGAGGAATTGAATATCTCCTTAAACATCTGCCACTGCTCATCAACTGTCCTACCTTTTAGTCTTCCTGCCCAGTCCACTATGGCCAAATCTGTCCTCATGCCTATGTGATTACCTTTGTTTAACTCCAGAACGCTAATGTGGGACTCCAGTTTCTTGCCCTCAAACTGAATTTGAAATTCTAGCATCCTATGATCACTCTTCCCTAAAGAATCCTTAACTATGAGATCATTAATGAATCCCACCTCATTACACAATACCAAATCTAGAATAGCCTACTCCCTGGTTGGTTCCACAACATATTGCTCCAAAAAACAATCTCTAATACATTCAATGAACTCTCCCTCGAGGCTACCCTTACCAATTTGATTAATCCAGTCTATATGTATATTAAAATCATCCATGATTATTGCCGTACCTTTCTTACAAGCCCCCAGTATTTCTTGGGTTATACTGTGCCCCACTGCGGAACTACTGTTTGGGGACCTATAGATTACTCCCACCAGGGATTTCTTTCCCTTGCTATTTCTTATTTCTACTCAGACTGATTCTATGTCTTGATCTCCAGTGCCTATATAATTTCGCACTACAGCGAAAGTACTAACAATGCTACACCACCTCCTTTTCCTTCCTGCCTATCCTTTAGAAATATTGAGTACCCTTGGATATTCAATTCCCAAACCTGGTTTCCCTGCAACGTCTCAGTAATCGCCTATAAATCATACCCATTCCTCTCTATTTGCGCTGTTATCTCATTTATTTTATTCCGAATGCTTCGTGCATTCTGATACAAAGCCTTTAAGTTTGTTCTATTATCAAATTTCCCTACCCTTGAATGATTTCTTGGTGCATTATGATGTTCACACGTTCTGTCCCTTCCTTTTATTTTCTGGTAACAATCAGCCTCATCACTAACCTGCACTCCTACCTTCTCCTTTCACTTTGACTTCCTAATTTTCCATGCAAATGATCCCTCCCCCCCAACTATTTAGTTTAAAACCCTACCTACAGACCGGGTTATGTGATTCGCCAGTGTGATTGACCCTGTGCCAATTTGCCTGTGGCTCAGGTAGTAATCCAGAGATTATTACCTTTTTGGTTCTGCTTTTTAATTTAGCCCCTAGCTGCTCCTATTCCCTCAGCAGAACCTCTATCCTTGTTCTACCTATATCATTGGTACCTACGTGGACCACGACAACTGGATCTTTCCCCTCCCACTCCACATTCCTTTGCAGCCCAGATGAGATATCCTGAACCCTGGCAGCAGGTAGGCAACACAGCCTTTGGGCATCTTGATCCTGGCCACAGAGAACAGTGTCTATACCCCTAACTATACTATCTCCGATTACGACTACATTTCTCTTTTCTCCCCCAATTGAATGGCTCCCTGTACCACAGTGCTATGGTCAGTTTGCTCATCCTCCCGACAGTCCCTGCTCTCGTTGACACACGGAGCAAGAATCTCGAACCTGTTGGACAAGGACAAGGACTGAGGCTCCTGCAACACTACCTCCTGGATCCCTCTACCTGCCTCACTCATAGTCACACCCTCCTGTCCCTGACCACTGGCCGAATTCAAGGTAGTTAATCTAAGGAGTGTGACTGTCTCCTGAAACACAGCATCCAGGTAACTTACCCCCTCCTTGATGTGTCGCAGTGTCCGAAGCTCAGACTCCAGCTCATCAACTCTGAGCCGGAGTTCCTCGAGCAACCAACACTTGGTACAGATATGTTCACCAGGAACCACAATGGGGTCCACCAGCTCCCACATCATGCAGGTACAACACATCACCTGGCCCTGCATCTCTATTTTATTTAATTAGATTTTAATTTGTTTTTTAAATTTCCCACTGGTTTTCAGTTCTTTAATCCGCTTTAGTTTTTAGTTTATATACTAATAAATCGATCAAGTCTTACTCTCTATTTGATTTCAATTTAAATTAAAAGCTTACCTGAATACTCACCCCAGCTGCTTTCTGTTTCCTTGCTCTCACTGTTGAATGTGAAGTCATTCTGATGTCACTTTTCGATTTTTTCCCGGCTGCCCTCCGTTCTTCGGGCTGCGCTCCTCTCGCCCTGTCTCTCCGACTGTGGTTTGGCGCACTTTTTGAACCCTCCGCTCCTCGGGCTGCACTCCTCTCGCTCTGTCTCTCCAACTGTGGTTTGGTGCGCTTTTTGAACCCTCCACTCCTCGGGCTGTGCTCCTCTCTCTCTGAAGCTGAGAGATTATTCCCACTGATCAGGGAATCTAGAACATTGGGACACAGTCTCAGGATAAGGGGTCAATCATTTAGGACTGAGATGAGGAGAAATTACTTCACTCAAAGGGTTGTGAATCTTTGGAATTCTCTACCCCAGAGGTTTGTGGATGCTCCATTGTTGAATACATTTAAGGCTGGGATAGACAGATTTTTGGGCTCGCAGGGAATCAAGAGATATGGGAAGTGGGCAGGAAAGTAGAATTGAAGCCCAAGATCAGCCATGATCGTGTTGAATGGCGGAGCAGGCTCGATGGGCCATATGGTCTACTTCTGCTCCTATTTCTTGTGTTCTTGTGACCCCCTAATCTGCGAGATAATTTTTCAAATGTCCTTGGTGGCTGCCTACAACAGGCCTGTTTTAGAAAGCCTTCCTGAAATTGGGCTGCAATGAAGAGAGCAGACACCAGGCTTGCCCTGCTCATGTTTTCCTGCTGTGGATGTAGCTTAACAGACGACTTCCAAAAAGAGTTATGTTTCTGTTTTTAAAAACTTTGATGTGGAGCCAAGAGAAGCAGGAATGCCGCCCTTTCTAAGTACAGGGATCGCTTCCAGGGCCCATTTGACATCGGAAACCAGTAATTTTGCCCCCCAGTGTATCCACGACAGCCGATTGCCTGTGAGAAATGGCAGAAATGGGATCATCGAGGGTTCAGGACTGGACCCCTAAAGATGAGAGGACAATTTCAGAAATACTTTGCAGTCCCATTACACAAGGGACCATCGAGAACCAAATCAGTGCTATTTGGGAGGGGGCCCTGGATGAGGACTGACCTCTCCCCTACCCCCAACTGTTCACCCCTGTCCTGGTAGCAGTCAGAGATTTTCCAGTAATTTGATGTGCTGCAAGAAATGCCCCGAATGGCTTGGCCACCTGCCCATGATATGCTAATGGTCCGACTATCTCCCTGTTAGAGGGTGGTGGGTGCCTGGAATTCATTGCCAGGAACGGTGGTGAAAGCAGAAACCCTTAACTCATTTAAAAGGTATTTGGACATACACCTGAAATGCCGCAATCTGCAAGGCTATGGACCAGATGCTGGAAGGTGGTGTTAGATTGGGTGGCCAGATTTTTCAGCCGACGCAAACACGATGGACTGTGCTGTAATTTGTCTATGGTTCTATGATTCCACATACTCCATAATTCCTGGTGCGTGGGTTTTCTGGGCTATATAAAACACTGTCCACCAGCCGGTGATAAATTCAATAATAGAAAAGAGCTGGCTGTCTTTTTCCCTGAAAATAAAGGCTAACACAAAAACTGCAAGGATCTGTTTAAACTTCAATTTAGTGTTGATGCAGGAAGTCGTTGAACACCAAACACCAAAGTCCAAACTGTCACAGGCTGCAGTACGGTTATACTGCAGACAATTTTTTGCTGTGATGTTGAAATCCTTTCAGAATAATGCAAAGTTACAATATAATTGGTCTATTAAGCTCCAGGAATACCTTGCAGGATTTCTGCCAAGCACTTGAAACCCATTGCTATTTCAAAGAAACATCTAAATTCATAATGCCTCATCACAGAAAATGATAGATTATATCATTCAAAATAATGGACCAGAATTTGAGGTCAGCGGCGAATGAATGACACTAACCATTTGTTAGACTGACCCATTCACTTTCCATGGATTTTGCAGTTGTGGTGCTGGATTTTATGAAGGCGACGAGGGTTCCGATGCTGGGCCAGAAAAGTGAGGTGAACCCCGCCTCAGCTGTTCTGAGAAACCCCCGGTCGCATTTGATGGCGTTCAGGCCCAGTTCCTTTAAGGACAGGGATCCCAACTCGAATAGCTGTTGACCAGAGGGCCGGCTGCTCATCAGTACCAGGATTGGAGTAAAGGCCCAACGACATGTGTCGGGTTCGGGTCGGATCGGGCCCCTCTTCTGGGTCCGGCTTTCGGGCTCGGGTCGGGTTGGGCCAGGTCCAGGTCAGGCCGGACACACACAGTGAGTGCTCTGCCAGTAAGTATTCAAATTAAAAAAACTTACCTGAGTTGGGAGTCCAGAACGAAACTGAGTCAGCGCAGTGAGCGAGTGACATCGCTATGACCTCATCCCGCATGCGCTGCAGCTTCCTGGAGGTTTCGAGTTGGAAGGTAAGTAAAGGGATGGTCGGGTAGGGCTCGGGTTGGGCTCAAGTCAGAGTCGGGCTCGGGTCGGGTTGGGTCGGGCTCAGGGTGAAATTGGAGGATCTCGGTCCGGGTCGGGCTCGGGTCCGCTGTAGATCGGTCGGATTCGGGTCGGCTTCTTTTTCCTGACCTGAGCAGGCCTTTACATTGGAGCCCCGGAGTGTAGGTAAATGTGACAGGCTCACTAAAGCCAGTCAGGCAGGCCCCCAAGGGGTGGGTGGGGGTGTGAGTTGTGGAGGGCAGTGGGGTAAGTCTTGGTGCAGGGGGAGCCTTTGCCGCTGGGGGCCCTCCATGGGTCATAGATTGCCCAAGCGGGAGGGGCCCACCCACCAGCCCACAGGGAGGCCGCCTGGTGTTACAGGGCAGTCTCCCCATATGGCGGGGCTCCCACCAGCTGGTAGTAAAATACTTGTGGCGGTGGGAAGAGGCCCTTAATTGGACACTTAAAGGCCTCAATTGACCTCGAGGCAAGAAGGCTGTCCTCGGCCTTCTCGACCTCTGACAAAATTGAATGGTGTCGAGAAGGAAATGGGCACTCTACCCCCGCCTTCCCTCATTATTTTATGGGCTCCTACGCCACCCTGCCTGTCCCTAGAGGGCTGGTAACATTCAGACCGTAGTTCCCATCAACTAACTATCAAACAGTGCAGCACCCTCTACAGGCAATCTGGGACCTGTATGAACAGGGCAAGCAACTGTATATCTCTTTAACCAATCAGATTGAAAAATTGCTAATGAGCAGTGCAGAGTCTGAATCAGGAAGTGTAAGTTGGAAATAAAAACAGAAAATGCTGGAAATACTCAGCAGGTCAGGCAGCATCTGTGGAGAGAGAAACAGAATTAACGCTTCAGGTTGACGACCTTTCATTAGAACTGGCAAGAGTTAGAAATTAAGTAGATTTTAAACAAGTAAAAGGAGGAAGGTAGAAAAAGAACCAAAGGGAAGGTCTGTAATAGAGTGGAAGACAGGAGAGATAGGTGACAAAAGAGTTATTGATAGAGGGCCAAAGGGAGTGGTAATGGGGTAAGTAAAGAAAGTGTAAGTTGGAATATTGAACTCAATGTCCAATCAGGTATAGAAAGCAAAATAAAGAGGGAAAGATGTTGGGTTTAGAAAAACAGAGATAAACAAAAAGAAAAAGTTTTTAAAAATTTAAATCTCGAACAATAATTCAAATCTGTTGGAATGAGACCCATACTTATGAAAGTTAATTTTTGTGTGAGATTGTCTGATCGTAAATATGCAATTAAAAAGGGTAATTACATGGAATGGGCAAACTCTAACTGTTTTTTAAAGAGAGTTTAGTTTGTGTATATCAAGTAATTACAGCAATTTCACACCTTTCAATACATTTGAATGGTGCGTCCCTCAGCAAGATGCCATTATCACATAGCTTACGTAGAAGAGCAGGGCTTTCTCGGGCACAAAATTCCTAAGTTTCACATTTAACTGTACATGTGCAATCACTAGAATATGTTGTCCAATTCCACATCAATATTGGTGAGTGCTATTTGCTGTATTGGCCTCGCTGATTTTCAAGCATCTGTAGTAGCCGCCTGGCCCTGCTAATTGGACGGCCCTGGGCCAAAAAAACATGGGACCTAAGCAAGCGGCCGCAATTAAAAAGGTCAGCTTAATTTTTTTGTTTTAAGTTCATGTGGACTAGGAGAAGGAATACTCCTCCTGAATCCACTGTTCTCCTGATGTCTGCTGCGACCACAATCTCCTTCTACCTTTCCCGCTGTCCAGCCTTCCCTCTCTTGGCTCTTACTAAGTGTCCCTCCCGTGAAATGTATCCTCTGAAATGGATAATCTGTCCGATAGCTCACCTAAATTACTGAAATAAGGCCAAGACCAAATTTCGGGACAGGAATGGACCTCCCGAATGGGGTGCGTGCTGCCAGTGTTGGCACCTGCATTGAAATGGCTAGCAAGATAAAAATGGATTATGCAAAAAATTCAAAAAAAAGACTTTTTCAAAATTTCTATATCTAGTTATGAAAATGAGAAAATACGATCATTAGCAGGTGCTGCAATGAAACCACAAAATAAATAATTTATTGACGTACCATTTTGATAACTAGGTATAGGATTTTTAAAAAAATAGATGCAAATAAAAACTGCATTCTATTCTTTGAGATTTAAACAAAACTAATAATTTTATCAATAAGAATTACATTCCTATACAAAATAGCTAATGTTTTAAAATGTAATTATTTTATATAATGCATGCATTCCCAAAGCAATCTTTAATTTCATAAATAGCTTTATGTGAAGGCTGTTTCTTTGTTTTTCTTTACACAGTTGCTGCCAGACCTGTTGAGTATTTCCAGCACTTTCTGTTCTCGTTTATGTGAAGGCCCATTATTTAGTGTTCCAATGTAAAAAAAAATTATAAATCACCAATTGTGGAAATACTTCCTAACTGCTATAACATGTTATGGTTACACAGGACATTTTGCATATACTGGATTTATTTTAAAATGAAAAATGAACTTACAATGATTTTGACTAATATTCAATGTTATCCCAATTATAAATGATTTTAAAAGCTGGAATCAAAATGTATTTGATTGGTAGGATTCTGTGGCATTACATCTGCTGCTACTGTATTGTGATGATTTCTCTTAGAAATTTTAGTCTTCATATCATACCAGCTCTATTGAAGCAAATAAATGCTGATCAGCTGCCAAATAAGGATGATGGATCTGATACTGATAATCACATCCTAATTAGCCAGTAGGTGGAACTGAATCAATGGCCAGTTACTTGGAACTGAAGCAGTTTGATTAACTCCCAATATGGCTTCAGAGAACTACATCTGTTACTGACTTACAGCTTTATGTGATAGATATACAAAGACACAATAGGTCATTACTGTGAAGTCTGAATTGCGGTATAGCATTCTGAAAGACTATTATATGTAGCTCCCAAGGCTAGCAATACCTCACTGCTCGGAGGTAATTGTCTTAGTAATTCCTATTCATTAAACCCGTTGGCTGTCCTTCGTAGTTATACTCCTACTAGCAATCCTATTAACTCTAGTAAACAGCAGGGTTTGTACTTGGACCTACCTTCCCAATTTCTACTTAAGGAACAATCCTTGCTAGTTCCATTAAAAATATATCAAAATAGATGAAAGCACATAGAATGATTTACTTATTAGGCTGTAAGATGATCCTTAATATTCAAATCCAGGTATTTGGTATCTGCAGATTAACTAGACAATCATCGGATGGTCATTTGTGAGACCTTGGTGATGGCAGCATTTGTCTGCCTAAAAAACAGCCATGGCATTTCAAGAATTCACTGTGTGAAGTGCTTCAAGATATTTTAATATGATAAGCATTCTATAACATCAGGTATTATTACTTACCTTTCTATTCAGATTCTGTGAGTGTACCATTATATCTGGAATAAATTCATGACTCCATTTGTATCACCATATCTATAACATTATCCCAAACAGAGCTGGAATTCTCTCAAGGCGAGAGGGGAAATAATGTAAATTTACCAGAGATGTGTATACCATTATTGCTTACGCTCTAGTGTACTTTTCTAGAAGATTCTTCAGAGGGAGGGGGAGATTTATTTTTTTAAATTGGAATTAAGTTGTACCTTTAGAGATCAGGAATAGGATATTCCCTGGAGCTATAACCATTCCCTCACCATAACTTCACCAAAAGTGTGGTGGATGCAGAATTGGGGTATTGCTGCATTTTCTTGATGTTACAATGGTGGAGTGGGAGCATCTCTGAGGAAATTTCCGGAGTATAGGGGAAATTTTTCCATCTGGCAGGAACCAGACACAGTGGGGGTTGAAATGAAGCAGGTCAATTTCCTGCTCCATTCCTGCTGTTTCTTCCAATTGGTCGAGATGCCTACCTGAATCAAGCAGCAGCAGCACTGGCTACCCCACTCAGTGATACTTGTTCTGCAGGAAGCAATTGGCCCTGTAAGGTGTGTGTTAAACTTTCCTTTTTAGGTCCAAGGCTCCTCCAGACCCCACAAGAAATGTCTAGGCCTCTGCTGCAAAGGCTCCCTCCCTTCCCTCCCTTCCCTTTCCTTTCCCTTTCCCTTAAAGGCCCTTGTGATTTATCTGGGTGCCAGTGGGCTGTCTCCAGGCCTCCCAATCTTCAACAAGTGGCACTGATCAGCTATTTCTTTTGGCCCATTTCGAGCAGACAGCTAACCAGCAGGGAATGTAAATATGGCCTGGTTGTTAAAAATCTACCTCCCCAGGTGTACCGCCTGCTTGTCCAATCAGGCCTTAAAATTCCCTTTTATATGTAACATCTAGGAATTAAGATAGAGCCTAAGCTTAACAATTAATGGTCCTACATCATTTTTAACATCATTCCGCACACTCCCCATTGAAAATTGGCCAGAATACTAGATTGCAAACAGCTTGCATTAGAGAACTCTTAACATTTCCCTCTAAGTTACAGATGGTAAAATAATCTCTTGCAGAACAGTGATGAAACCAAACAATTTAATAATATACTTCACATAGAAATATTGCAGCATTCTATTACTGGGTAAGCTAAAAATAACAGATTTAAAAGTGAAAAATTTATGTTTGGTTAAATACTCTGGAATCTCATTCCACAGAACTGTGTTGATTTCCAGGCTTCAAATAGACACAACAATAACCAATTTAGCTAGCCAGAACCCTGCACCCGATTTGCATGGGCATTTGGGTCACTGACAAATCTGTTTTAAAGTGGCTATGGCAGCTGTCTGAAATAAGCACAAACCTCACTTCAATATTGAAATTAGATCACTGTGCAGATTTCTGACTCGGATGCCTAAATTCATTTAGATCAGGGTTGTCCAACATACGGCCCGCAGGCCAGGATCCGGCCTGCTGAACGTTTCCATCCAGCCCTCGGATGTAAACTGTTCCCAGGGCCATTCCTCATCCTCACCGCGACTGGAGATGAGAAATTTCTCTTTGTCAGTCTGGCTTTTAAACCATTGCGCTGCCTGTTTCACAGCTGACGGCTGCTGACATCAGGAACAGCCATTTTCCAACAGACATGGGGTTTTCTGGCGGGTTCTGACTTTTTTTCTAAAAAGCCCACCAGAAAACAGCTGTTCCTGATGTCAGCAGCTCTCAGCTGTGAAACTGGCAGCGATCTTTTTTAAAAGAACTGACCAACCATCTGCTGAGCGCTCCCCTCTCTGCAACTGTATGAGAGAGAGAGAGGGAACAGAGAGAGGGGAGAGAGAGGTAGGAACAGAGAGAGGGAACAGAGAGAGAGAGAGAGAGGGAACAGAGAGAGAGAGAGAGAAGGGACAGAGAGAGAGAGGAGGGTGGACAGAGAGAGGAGGAGGGACAGAGAGAGGAGGAGGGGACAGAGAGAAGGGAGGGGACAGAGAGAAAGGGGGACAGAGAGAGAGAGAGAAAGGAGGACAGGGAGAGAAAGGGGGAGAGAAGGGGAGAGGCAGAGAGAGAGAGGGGGAACAGAGGGAGAGAGAGGAGGACATAGAGACAGGAGGGTTAGAGAGACAGTGGGGACAGAAAGAGCGGGGAACACTGAGCGGGGAACACTGAAAACACCGGGGGTGCAGAGAGGGGGTGGAGAGGGACAGAGAGAGGGGGTGGAGAGGGACAGAGACAGAGGGTGCTGTTAGGGAGGGAGTTCCAGGATTTTAACCCAATGACAGTGAAGGAACGTTGATATGGTTCCAGGACTGGATGATATGTGACTTGGAGGAAAACTTCCAGACGATGGTGTTCCCATGCGTCTGCTGCCCTTGTTCTTCTAAGTGATAGAGGTCGTGGGTTTGGAACGGGCTGTCACAGGAGCTTTGGCGAGTTGCCGCTGTGCATCTTATAGATGATTCCTCCTAGCTTCACAAAATAAGTGCTAGCCCATTCTTTTCCCCTTCCCAATCATTTACCCTTCCTCTCCTGGACTCATCTGTGGGCTTTGACATTGGCCAAAATTGGTTAGCTTGTGACAAGTAAGCTGCATTGGAGTGCCTGATAATCCCCTGTATTATAATGAGACTTGAGGATAAGTGTCGATCTGTTCTCAAGCCTCTGCATACAGGCGTGCTGTCACTGCGCGTCACTGGAATCTTATCCACTGTGGACCGCTGTCCGATTTCTATCCATCTGCATAAGCATCAACTATGTAATGGGCAATGAATTATGAGAGAAATAAAAGTCCCAATCCTGGCAGTGCTAGACTGAAAATGACAGATGGGGATATAATGTAATTTACTTCTGCTGAAGATAAAATCTTTGACTTGCAAACTATTATACTAGGAAAGTTTCCACTGATATCGACAAACACCTGCTATGATGGCATTATCGTAACAATTCTAGTGGAAATGGTAAAAGGCCCCATGAGGACATTGGAGAGCAATTTAAAAATCTAATCCATTAATTGTTTAGGTGACACTACATTCAACTTGCCAATTAACACAGTCTCCTATTACCCTTACTGGTACATAATCTTTAAAATATGGCACATGACTTTTTAAAAGATCAAGATAGACATAGATATTGTAATAATAGATAATAAATGCCACCCAGCTCATCTTAGCTCATTCATTACAAAGACCCTACAACTTTCAACTATTTTCTTAAATGAACCAGGGTTTTTGCTTCCATTGACTTACCAAGAAGTCCATTCCATGTATTGATCACTTTTGTGTAAATATCTTCCAATATGAGCATTAAATTTGCTTTTGATAGTAGGATAAGGAGGAAGAAGTTCAAACTGTCACTTTTTAGTTTGAAGTGCTATTCCAAATTCACATTTTCTATCTAATTTACCATCTTATACAACTTTCTTCGGTCCTCTTTCAGCTGCCTCTTTTCAATAATTTCCAGTCTTTCCTCATAACTCAGTCCCCTGAAATTAGGAATCAATCTTGTAGATATTCTATGTGCCCCTCTGGGACTTGAATGTCTTATTTATGAATGACTAAATAGAACTGGAGATAGTATTTTTAAGAGTTAGAAAGCAAAAAATAGGGAAGTTCCTGTTCAACCTCTGCTGGAATTTCAGACCCGTTTGGTTGGACCTACCCTGTTATTCCTGAATTATATCCAAAGTGTGCTTGTTGACAGTCAGCATCTACAGCAGCAACACAGTATAGCTGGCCTTTCCATTTTGATAGATATGTAGCAGCAACTGTAACAGAACATCATTTTTTTTTTACAATCCCGGATCCACCAAATAATTTGTTTTTATCACATTTCATGCTCTCCATCTTTCAAGATATGCCACAATAAACTTTCTTTCATACCATTGATTGTACCTTTCTGCAATACCATTCTAAAGAAAGACTTGCATTTATTTAGTGCCTTTCACTATCACGGGGCACCCCAAAGTGCATTACAACCAATGAAGTACTTTTGAAGTGTAGTCACTGTTGTAATGTAGGAAATGTGGCAGCCAATTTGCATACAGCAAACTCCCACAAATAGCAATGTGATAATGATCAGATAATCTGTTTTTAGTGATGTTGATTGGTCAGCGCTCCAGGAATAACTCCCCTGCTCTTCTTCGAAATAGTGCCATGTGATCTTTTACGTCCACCTGAAAGGGTAGCTGGGGCCTTGGTTCAATGTCTCATTGAAAATGGCACCTCTGACAGTGCAGCACTCCCTCAATACTGGATGATCAGCTTTTTTAAAATTTTTGTGCTCAACATGAACCCACAAATTTCTGACTCAGAAATGAGAATGCTACCCATTGAGCCACAGCTGACGCACAAGTTATATATTATGATATGCTTTTCATCCTATTTTCTATACTTAGTAGTCTGATTTATAGCTTTGGAAGTTATAACATATGCCTACCTATCATGAGCTAGAATTTCTAGCTGCCCAGTAACATTCCTACCAGCATGAATTATGCTGAAAGTTAACGGTATGTGTGAAGGGGCTCTTGATAAAGAATTTTGTTGTTGTGTTTGGTGCAGTTCCATTTTACTTTGTTATTCTCTTTTTTGAGGTTTTTTTTATCTTGTATAAAAGTCAATAGAAAAGCAGCTGAGTAATTTTCTCCAAAATCATCAGAATGCTGATTGTAAGGGGTCAACAGAACAGGCAGCCAGAATAGAAACTTTCATTCTAAATGAAGGAACACAGAGCCCATTGGCATTTGGCAAGTCTTTTTAAACAACAATGGGGGGTTACTTTTAAAGCATCTTAATTGCAGTGTCAATGCTTGAAGTGATACAAAGCGAAAAAAGGCATGCCAGGAAAATCAGCAGGTGTCAGAGCTGAACTGGCCACTGCTGACATTATGCTGTCAACTGTATCTGCAGGCCCAATTTCTCCACATTACTGGGTTTCAGAAAATGTAGGGACACAGTGATGGCATCCATCTTTTCCTTTAGCACCACCACTTCTCCTCATCTGTGCATTGTGGCTCACCCAGTGCTACCCCTTCAAGTTTACTGCCTATTCTGGGATGTGTGGAGCAGATGCTTACAAATATGGCTGAGGAAGATGTAGAGTGCTGTCTTGTTTGAGGTCACCTACAATGTGGCAGCATGTTGTTCTAGGTCCATAGTAACAAAGAAGGAACATATCACAGAATGCTATCTGTTAAAGACACTATTAAACAGAGCTTGCATTGGAAAATACTGTGTGTTATGTTTTTGTGGACAGTGCTAGCCCAGAGTTTGGAGATGAGGAAAATGAGACCTACTTCCTTAGTATTTTTGCAGGTAAGGCTGTCCAGGGTGTCCTCCTCAAATCATGAATCTAATTTATGGATCCTTCTTCATTTCGGCCATGTTATGCAAGCAGAGAAGTAGCCTTGAGATGTTGCAAGTTTCAAAAGCACAAGTGATAGATATGTGCCCAATGTGCAGCCATCCTATGTTGGTACCAGATTATGCATCATTTAGCTAGGTTCTGTTGTCAAAGTTTTGGTTCGTCTGTCAATAAATGTGTGACAGTTTGGTGAACAATGCTTTGCAGCATGCATACCATTTATCTGGTATATGTTCTGTTAATAACATATGTACATATAAAAAAGGACAGGAAAAGAGCAACTGGTCCATCAAAGTTGTCCCGACCGAACATGGTGTAACCTACACACACTGTCAACCCTATTACACCCTCACCCTCCTTCCTGCATGCAGAATCTCCTAGGAGTGGCAAATAAACCTAGACAAAAAACCTTAGACAAGTTTAGGAAAATACTTCAGTAATTCGTTTCTGACTCCCAAAAGCAATCAAACAATCTCCAGGAGACCATGGTTATAGTATAAGGGTCTGAAAGGGTTAATCTTGAGAGAGGGTAAAGAATACCTCTTACCATGATAATATAAGAGATCACATGTGAGAGAGACATGAAGCTAGATGCAGCGTGGCTTTGGAGGAGTCACACAGACTAGTGCAAAGATGTATATATTTCTAATATAATAAGTATCAATTTTCTAACTCCAGACTAAGCATATCTCTAAGCTAGACTAATTAAGGTGACAGTGTACCAAACCTACATACAACAATGGTGTTATACTTACTAATATTTAACCTAACTCTATGCCTTCATAACTTATAAAAATGTGCCCTAGTTAGCCCCTGCATATCTAGCTCAAATATCGTAAACACGTGAACAGAATCTAATCCCTTCCTTGTTTTAAAAACTCAATCATATTCCCTCAAAGTCTATGCTTCTTCAAAGAAAAAGCTTGAGTTCTCCACTCCTGTCTTGATAACTAAAGGCCATTAAGCTAGGCATAAATTGAATGGCTGTCACCTGAACCTTTTTCTGGGCCTTGATATTCACTACCACAACAGGGAACAAATGCACCAGAACAAGTTTTATAGCTTTACTATATATCCTAACAACACGGGTCTGTTTTTCCTTCCAGGGTCAGAAATGGACATCGGGACTGTTTCCAGGTCCCAATCCTGCCTCGGGGGGGCAGAAGTCACAGGCCCGATTTTTACAGGACAGCCTGTTAATTGGTTGAAGGGCAGGTTGGGCAGCGGTGGGGGCAGGAACGGAGGCAGTACTGAGAGTGCAGACTCAAATTAAACAGATCAAGGCAATCATTACTGTGGCTGCCATTTTAGTGAATCAGTAGCATTATTACTGACAGAACAGAAAAGGCAAAGGGCTAGAACCTGGGACAGGGCTACCCCTCACTTTGCTGATGCAGACCTGGAGATCCACCTGGAGGTAGTGAGGGAGAGGAGGGAGGTCCTCTTTATAAAGCAGGCCTGAATAGAGGTGGCTGAGACCATCAGCAGATGGAGAGTAATCAGGAGGAACTGGGTGCAGTGCAGGAAAAGGTTCAAAGACCTTCTTCACTCTGGCAATGCCAAACCTTCATGACAGACCTCTGGGTATTCAACCTCCAGCAGACACTCCAGCTGAGGAGCCACAGGGTGTGTGCTGCTCCTGAACATAGGAGGAATATGTGCCCAGGGTACTCACTGAACCCCCCCCCCCCACTCCCCCCAACCCCTCAGCCAGGCTCAGAGCCATTGCACTGTTGAGGACTTGCCAGCATTGATACATGCAGCTTCCTATCTCAATGAGCAGTTGGTATTGGCCATAGAGGCCAGCAGTGCCTTATCGCTTTCGCTTTTGACCTTGCAGGACAAAAGGACACATAATGCCCATGGAAGAGTGCAGACAGGAGAAGGGGTTCCCATCCTCCACATTGTCACCGCAATGGAAGAGGCAGCCATGGCGATCAAAACGGTAGCTGACCACAAGCAAGTTGGAAAGGTGAGATAGGCATCCCTGGTGGAAAGGGTGAATAGAGACGGCAATGCGTGGATGAAGGGGTGCAGTGCTCTCCAGCCCATCTGACAGCATGCCAAAGACTCAGCTGCATTGGGAAGCCTCAGCACTGCAGAGGCTTGTTATCTCCAAGACTAGTTCTTGGGATCTCTTTTTGAATCTCCCACTGGTTCTGACATTGAGGCATAAAGACCGATTCCTGTACCATCACTGGGCCAAGCACTGCCAGAGCAGACCTTAGAGCAAGTACTGTCACACCTTACAAACACAACCTCCACCAGTTCAAATACAGTCACCTCAGTGGGTCCTCACACGCACATAGATAGAGGTAACAGTAGGTGAGGAGCACATCATGAGTGAGCAGGAAGAGGTCTCAGTGGAAGAGGCTGCTTTGGGCAGTCCCCCTCAGAGGATGGAGAACAGAAACAGCCCTGCTCAGCTGGGCACAGATGCAGGGACTTGGGAGTCACAAGAAAGCAGGCTCTACTCAAATCAGCAGCAACAGATCTGCTTCCACATGTCGGAATTCCCTGAAGCAGTACGTGTTAATGGGCTGAGAATGGAGGAGTCCATTTAGTTCATGTGCGTAACCATGGCTCAGGACTTTGAGAGCATGAGCTCCATCATTGAGAGAGTGGCCAACGTTATGGAAAGTAGTATGCGGCAGCATTCAGAGTGCATGCAGGAGCTGCACACTGACGTTCATAGAATGCATGCCACACTATGTAGTCAGTTGTAGTCAGTGGTGCTGGCGGCACAGAGATGTTTGCAGGGGATGCCAGTTGCGCTCCAACTGGTGCTCCCTCCAACCATCCAGAGTCCCAACAAGGGCTGAGGCAGTCACCAAGTAGGATGAGGGTGCCACCCCTCACAAGGCACCATCATCATCAATGGTCTCCTTGGTCCCTCTGACCAAAGGACCATCTGTGCAGCAGGGCCCAGTGTTGGAGGCTGCCCCTGCATTGACACTGGTGCAGCAGCCTCTGGAGGTGGCTCCCCAATTCCCTCTGCAACGAGGATGACCGCCATGTGTATTTCAATCGCAAGCTGAAAGAAGTGAGCAGGCTGCCTCCATCTTATCCAAGGCCAGAAGTGGAGCACCATGAAGAAGTGGCCGGGAGTGGAGGCCACCACATCGGGCAGAGCACTGACTGCATCACTGAGGTTTGTTGCACCTGTAACTGAGCACTTTTCCTTTTTATCCAACACCATGTAAATATTGACATATAACTCCAAAAGTGTAAGCTTCCATTTTTTAATGGCGGAACAAAAAAAGAGGGATGAAGTGGTAAAGGGAAGCATGGGTCCTTGGATAGGCACAGTGAAACCTCTGGATCGATGTGCATTCTTCATTGGTGGTAAGAGTGGATTTATTCCAGTCTGCTTCTTCAATGGAAGCGTTCTCACAGACAGCTCAAAGTGAGTTCCAGACCATGCAATCCTCTTGGATTAGAAGAGCTCAGCTAAAACATGCCTGAATCAGAGAATCCCTACATTGATGGCATCCTGACGAGACCCTTGACTCCTCACCAGGCCCGGGCACCTTCCTGAGCATCTGGGGCACCTCTGTATTCTGCATCTTCTTCCTCTTCCTCCTCCTCTTCCAAGTCCTGCTCCTTCTTCTCCTCCAATGAGCTGTGTCGTTCCAGGGCCTCATCCTCTTCATGGTCTACACCTCCTGAGAGCCATGAAGGGTCATGTAATGGGGTGTGCAGCAGACTACCATGCACAAGACCCTTGTAGGAGTGTACTGCAGGCACAGTCCAGGCACAAAAACCACATCTTCAGAAGCCCAATGGTCTGATTGATGGTGGTCCTTGTGAGCAGATGACTTTGGTTGTAGCGCCTCTGTGCCTCTATGTCGAGTTCTTGTAAAGGAATGAGTATCCATCTCTTCAAGGGATGTCCCCTGTCCCCTAGAATCCAACTACACAGTTTGGGGGGGGGGAACGGGGGTTAGTGAAATGTAGAGTTGCAGCAGCCTGGACTGTTGAAGGATGAAGGAGTCTTGGCAGCTGCCAGGATAGCGAGCACATACTCGGGGACCAATTGAATGTTGAGGTAGTGGAAGCTCTTCCTGTTGATCACTGAATGCCTTGATGACCACATGGGTACAATCGATGATGCCCTGCACCTGGGGCAATCCAGCGATGGAGGCGAAATCCACGGCCCTCTGTGCCCACGAGGCCCCATCTGTCTGGAATTGAATGTACTCCCCAGCAGTAGCAAAAGGGCATCAGTAACCTGTGAGATGCAGTGGAGTGCAGCTGTTTGCGGGACACCATCAAGGTCCAAACTGATCCTTGGAAGGAG
Source organism: Heterodontus francisci (assembly GCF_036365525.1). Taxonomy (NCBI): domain Eukaryota; kingdom Metazoa; phylum Chordata; class Chondrichthyes; order Heterodontiformes; family Heterodontidae; genus Heterodontus; species Heterodontus francisci. The sequence continues at coordinate 66,614,593 of NC_090390.1, forward strand.
CCAGAGGCCATTAAGTTCAAGGCCACTGTGAGTTTGATGCCTATTGGCAAGGCATGGCAAACAGTGCTGCGAAGTGTGAGCTCTTCTGTAACAAGGGCACAAATCTCTGTGATCGTCTTCCTGGAGAGTCGCAATCTCCCGTCGCACTGGTTCTCCGACAGGTAGCTCCAACTTTGGTGGTACAACCTATGCTGAGGGTATGGCCTCTGTGACCTTCCTGCCCCTTGTCCCTCTCTGCCCTCTTCTTGCCTGGGCCTCTGCCCTTCCTGCAGTGGGTGTTGCTCCTCATTGCCAATGGACCTGAAATCTGAGAGTTGTGTTCCCATTGCTAGTTGCTGCCTTCTATGTGCTCAGTTAGCCTCCAAATTGTGCCTGCAAGCCCTGCTGCCTCCTCTTATACCCCCACAATGCCAGGAGGATGATGTCCTCTGGCACTGCCCGAGCAATCAAAACTCTCCCCGCAACCTGTGCATACCCGATGGCACCTATGTGCCAATGGCTGAGATCCCTCTGCACCATTATCCCTTTTATGCACCCACCTAACTCCCTGGAGTGGCCATGACTGGCCCCCCACTGTGTTGCTGCCTCCATGCACCTGGTCTGCCCATGACGCAGCATACAGGCCATGCGCCGCCACCAAAATCTCAAATGTCCATCAATGAACTCTTCAATAACTTTAATTGGCCTTATTAGCAGATCGAGTGGGTTCTCAGGGCCCCCCACCTCCACCCTGATGAAACTCTCTGGCAGGGGGAACAACGACGGGAACCCGGCGCGCCAGCAGCATCACTATCTTCATCATCTGCCTGTCTCCATTCTGCCCCCAGTGGGACCTAAAAATCCAGCCCCATAACCACTTTCATTATGATCCACGAGCTACAGCTTACACATCCTTCCCCTATCCCACAGCCTGTAGTGAGCAATCTTACACAGTGCTTGAAATTACCACTGCCCAAATGCATCATGTTGCATGTCTATACTGAAAAATATCTACCATATACTGGCCCATTCCCCATTGCACCTAAATCCGACTACAACCTGTTTTTCTTCAGCTAAGGACCTCACTCTCATACGTATCTTCGTGCTTCCGCAAAGTTCCCCGATGCCCTCATCCAATCACTATAAAGATGTTGAAGCCCAATTGCTCTAACATTAATCCCAGCAGGACTCCACTAGTGACAAGCCCTCAAGCAGAGACACTGTCATTAATAACTCTGTTGTTACAGCTTTTAGAGTTGCATTCTTTACAGTGGTAATGATTGCTACAGTCAAATGGTTTCCTGTGATTTCATTAGATGGTTCAACAGGAAACAACAACAAAAATCACTTCTCAACAACCCTGTAAGAAAGCTTATGATTGAAATGGAGTGCCATTATGATTGTTCATATTTATTTACTTTAAATTAATGTATTTGTTAAATGTTTCTTCCTACAAATGAATTAAACGTACTGTTATTGCCATAGGTTACTTCACTGATTCTTCATCACCTTATATGCAGAAGAATGAGCATTCTTAATGATCTATTTGGTATAATGAACAATAAAACTTGTCTGCCTTTATTCTTGCACACACATGAAATATGTTTGCCTATTTACCTGAGAAGCATTTGAAGGCAGTTTACTATCATCTATCACTTTCCAATGTAAAACTAAATTCACAGTAAGTATGGTATCTTCATTAATTGGAACATTTTGGTATAATAGATCATGTTAATGTGATAGTTGCATTCCACAAGGGACTGTGTTTATAGACTAGCACTGTCATGGAATGTATAAACAGTAGTTGGTGATGTACTGATTGTATTTATAATTCTTATCTATTGCCAGTGAACAGAATGTCAAATACAGAAATAGTGTACAACATTAACATTCAAATGTATCACAACTTTTTGAGATACAAACACAGAACAATGATGCACTGAAGTCCTAAAACATGCAGCATACCATTAAAAATAACAAAAAATTAATCTACAAGTTTGCATGATATCAGTGTTTGAATGTAGGACATATCCTACATTCCTTTAAAAAGTAAAGTTTGCTTCTCACAGCATTATCAGTTTGGTATCTCAATCAGTACAACCTTCAACTTTAGGGGAGATGGAACTATTTAGTCAAGTCCATACCTTTTCTTGGCAACCAGTTTAACTAATGACCAGGATATTGCAATCAGTGGTGAAGGGACGGTGCTCCACTGACCTCAAAGAAAGCTTCCCACAAAACTCAAGAGAGCTCTGTGGCTTTGATTTCCCCTATTACAACATCAATTTCATGCTGCCACCATTCCGACATCCAAGAACAACGAAGTCAAGAAGCAGACTGAGCAGCCATTCAGATTGAAATGAAAACCAGAAGTAAAAAACACTGATTGTCATTCACTTTTTAATCATTTTACAGACAACAAAATAAACCTGCAACATGGGGTTAAGCTAGAAGTTTAAATATCAAACTTTAAAAAGAAAATTTCATATCTATCAAATTTTTAAGCATGAAATGAAGGAAATGACACTCGACTTCTAAAATTTGTTTTTCAGGGCCAGAGAGGTTGTTCAGCGATAATTATGACTTAGTATGCCATTAAAAACTCAGTTACACCTCATCCAACATCAAACATTTGCAACAGTTTTTACAGTGTGAATAGTGCATAAAAAGTTGAAATTTGCATCAAATCAAAGGTTTCTGTGCTGATTGCATCTGTAAAGACTGCAGCAGCGCACCCTGTGAAGGAACAGGGTATCACTGACAGCAGCTTCCGGATTTCCGTGTTTAACTATGCATTTTCAGACTCCTGAAGTTGCTGTTTCACAGAGAACTTGCGGCAAACACTGACAGTTTCATTGTCATTACAACCGCAAAATCCCAACCAATGCTTTAGAACTTCTGGCCAAGCTCAGTGACAGTGCAGCATAAACCCTGCTTTTGAGCAATTCTTTTTGGTGTAAAAACATTAAAGATGTGTCAATCAACCTCATATATTAATGCCAGAATAAAAAATATATGCTTAACTTTGAACAAAGCTTTTATATCACGAAGGATATAAATATCCATACATCACTGTTTCTAAATTATTTCCCATGTTCTTTGATGATTAAATAACTTCTAACTAGCTGGTGAATGCCAAGCTTGAATTTTAATTTATCACAGCTTGTTGGTTCCTCTTTCACAATGGCAAGCTTTCAACACATCAGTTAATTAGGTGAGACCTTTTTGTTTTGATATGTCTAGGCAAACACTGTTAATTGACTGTATTACTGTGCTACATGGCAAAGACTAATCTGATACCATCAAAGGAAGATCAGTTCACAAGACTTCAAGAATTCTAAGAATCCCATGTCAAAAAATGAAGGTTTATTTCTATATTTTTTCACTGCAAAATACAAAAACACATTCAAGGCTCTTAAGCCTCAATTTTAACCTAACCTGCCCAGCCGGAACAGACACGAGTTTTATATGCTGCCCAATATTACTCTACGTTGAAATCCAAACCAAACCAGCCCCACTCCCAATGAGCAAGCTAGGTTAAAATTAAGGCTCTATCCTTGCTCATAATGCAAATTAGAGTGGTCAAAAATCTTGCATATGGTAATCATAGTCATTCAGAAATGAATCCTTCATGACATGACACAAAATATATCCAAAAAACACTAGGAGCTGTATTTTGGGTGTGCCTTTGTCACTCTACGGCTCTCAATATGTGGAAAACCATGCAGAAAGCATTTACTTGATACATTAGTTTATATTTTGCTTTTGAACTTTTTATTAACATTTTTGTTGCTTTTTGTATTCCATGCATTTTTCTGGGACTACTGCATTTTTTAGAGAGAAGAAAATAATTTTCACAGATTTGCAAGTATCCGTGAGAAGAAAACCTGGCTAATACGACCCTTGTTTGCTCTCACTGCAGGACCTTTATCTTTCTCTATGCCAATGGAAGAACGTATGTTCCATGCACAACAGAATTCTCTAACAGCTGCAAAAAGATTTATTTCACTTTTGGTCAAATTTGAGAAGGTGGGCTGGATTTAGTTCTCTCCCAGGCGTCGGGGTCTATGGCATTGGGGGGGGGCGGGATGGTCTGAAAATGCCTCTGAGAGAGGGCTGTCATGCACCCCAACGTTGGGAGGGCCCGGACTGATATTATTGGCGACAGTGAGTCTTTGTGGCAGCATCCCCCCCGCCGCCGCCGCCGCCTGATCTGACTATTAAAGAAGGATCTGCCGGGCTTAAGGCAAGAGCCAAAATTACAGTCAGCTGGACTGGGACGGGACAGTCATGGATAAGTCTCCCGTTCCATTTTAACTGAAACCCCTGCCCAGAAGTTAAAACTCACCTCTCAGTTTTCCTCAAAATTCCAGCAGCACCACATGAGTTTCTGAAACCTAAAGGTACACATTAATAATTAATTAATTAATGCTAGTGCGAGTGCTGCTATATTTGTACCTCAACAGTCTATTTCAAACCAAAAGCTGAAAAGCTTTAAGCCCACAATTCTCCTGTTTGAGGATTTCCTGCCAAGGCAGTGTTGTCATATGAAATTCTGGCTCATGTACACAGAAATTTTAAAAGAGTTAGAATTTTGGAAGAACCAGGGTTAATGCAGCATGCATTAGACAATGGGAAATTGTTTGCCTATTTTCATGCAGTACAACTTCTCCATATATTTATATTTAATTTTGAGATACAGCACTGAAACAGGCCCTTCGGCCCACCGAGTCTGTGCTGACCAACAACCACCCATTTATACTAATCCTGCATTAATCCCATATTCCCTACCACATCCCCACCATTCTCCTGCCACCTACCTACACTAGGGGCAATTTACAATGGCCAATTTACCTAACAACCTGCAAGTCTTTTGGCTGTGGGAGGAAACCGGCGGAAACCCAAGCGGTCACAGGGAGAACTTGCAAACTGCGCACAGGCAGTACCCAGAACTGAACCCGGGTCAACCCGACACACTTGCATTTTTGCCAGATTTAAATCCCTACCTGCACCCAATCCAGTGCTGTACCAATTTAAGATTCCGTCAGCCGCTCCATTTCTCCCAGGCACCAGCAAAAGCATTAGCACCCTGTGTGGGTTAGGTAGTAAGTCAGAGGGTCTGCACATGTTGGGATGAATTATGTGGAGCCAGCAGGTGTCCCGACGCCAGGAAGAAAAAGCAAGGGGAACCCCACCTCGGCCCTTTGGAGAACCCTCCGGCTCAATTTAAAGGTGCTCAGGCAATTAACTGCCTAGTGTCATGGTCCATGTCCCTTTAAGAATGGCGATCCCATCTCCCAAAGCTGCTGGCCAATCAGAGGGCCAGCAGTTCACTAGTATCGGCAGTGCCACCAGGAGAAGTGTGGGAAGGTTCTTAGCGGAGGGACGGCCTTTGCCGCAGAGGATTGCCAGTAATACCAGCAGCGGTGGGAAGGGGCCCTTAAGTGGCAATTAATAAGCCTCTGGGTGGGAAAGCTGTCTTTGGCCTTTCCCGCCCCTGACCTTATCACAGGACGATGGATGGCAGCAGGCACTACACCCATCATCTTCCGTTGCCATTTTATTGGCCACCCCGATTCCCACCCCATCACTTGGGGACCCATAAAATTCAGCCCATTGAATCATCCAGCACAAGTGAGCAGCAGCAGATATTGGAGCAGAGACAGCCCAGGAGACAATTCGCTGGAGAGCAAGGTTCTCTCCCAGCTCTACAGGATTTCTGGGGCCTATCCTCAAAGAGAAAAACTGCTTCTCACAAGTGGTTATTGGAAGGCCAGCCAGAGAGTTTCCAGTTTTACGGCTTAAAATATGGAATACTCTGCTTCCAGCCTGTTTGGTGTCATTCCGCATAGCATCAACATTCTGCAGTTCAGAAGAAAAGACTTGTATTTATATATCACCTTCGATGACCAACGGATATCCCAAAGCACTCTACAGCCAATGAAGTACTTTTTCTGCTGAAGTGTTGTAATGTAGGAAACATAGCAGCCAATTTATGCACAGCAAGCCCCCACAAACAACAATGTAACAATGACCAGATAATCTGTTTTTGTGATGTTGATAGAGGGATAAATATTAGCTAGGATGCTGGGGATAACTCCCCTGCTCTTGTTTGAAACTGTGCTATGAGATTTTGTATGTCCACATGAGAGGGCAGATGGGGCCTTGGTTTAACATCTCATCTGAAAGGCAGCTCTGACAGTGCAGCACTTCCTTAGTACGGCACTGGAGTGTCAGCCTCATTTGTTGTGCTCAAGTCTCTAGAGTGGGACTTGAACCCAGAACCTCTGACTCAGAGGCAAGAGTGCTACCAACTGAACCATGGCTTAGAGAGCATGGCCACCTCGAGTGCTGCTGCAGTTATCCCCTCACAACAGGAGACAATCTCACCACCCTTTGCATGTTTGGTGGAAGTCTAAAATCATGCAGGCTCTGAACTGTACCTTGGAGACAGGTGTGCATCTTGGCAGATTTGTGGACTGACTAGATAGCCGCTTTCAAGGATTCAATCATCATCTGCAGTCTGTTCTCCTATAAATCAGTGGAACTGATTAGCCCCAGTCCAATGAGAGTGGCAACGATGCAATGGGAGCAGTACATGTTGCCTTTACTCAGGATGTCAGCATGCCTGCTCCTTTGCCACCCTCACAGTCAATACCCAGTATGGTACTGCTTGAAGACATGGGTGAAAATGGTTCAAATGTAGAATGCTGACTGCAGTAAAATAAAGAAGCAGCTCATACAGTGCCACACAACAGACTTGTGAGCAAAGTTATAGCTCATGGAATAAAAGGGACAGTAGCAACATGGACATGGAATTGGCTGAGTGACAGGAAACAAAGAGTAGTGGTTAATGGATATTGTTCAGGCTGGTGGAAGGTTTGTAGTGGAGCTCCACAGGGGTTAGTGTTGTGACCCTTTCTTTTCCTGATATATATTAATGACATGGACCTTGGTCTACAGGGCACAATTTCAAAATTTGTAGTTGATATGAAACTTGGAACAATTGTGAACTGTGAGGATGGTAGTGTAGAATTTCAAAAGGACATAGACAAGGTGGAATGGGCGGATAGGTGGCAGGTGAAGTTCAATGCAGAAAAATGTGAAGTGATTCATTTTGGTAGGAAGAACATGGGGAGACAATATAAAATAAAGGCTACAATTCTAAAGGGGGTGCAGGAGCAGAGTGACCTGGGTGTATATGTGCATAAGTCATTGAAGGTGGCAGGACAGGTTGAGAGAGTGTTTAATAAAGCATATAGTATCCTAGGCTTTATTAATAGGGGCATAGAGTACAAAAGCAAGGAAGTGATGTGCAACTTATATAAGACACTAGTTCGGCCTTAGCTGGAGTATTGCATCCAGTTTTGGGCGCTGCACTTTTGGAAAGATGTGAGGGCACTGGAGAGAGTGCAGAAAAGATTCACAGTCCAGGGATGAAGAACTTCAGTTATGAAGATACACTGGAGAAGGTGAGACTGTTTTCCTTAGAGAAGAGAAGGCTGAGAGGTGATTTGGTAGAGGTATTCAATATCATGAGGGGTCTGGACTAAGTAGATAGGGATAGACTATTCCACTCATGAAAGGATTGAGAACAAGAGGACACAGATTTAAAGTAATTGGTAAGAGAAGCAAAAGTGACATGAGGAAAAACCTTTGCACGCAGCGAGGTCTGGAATGCACTGCCTGAGAGTATGGTGGAGATATGTTATATTGAAGCATTCAAAAGGGCATTAGACTGTTATAGGAAAAGGAAGAATGTGCAGGGTTAGTGGGAGAAGGCGGTGGAATGGCACGAAGTGAATTGTCCATTTGGAGAGCCAGTGTAGACACAATGGGCTGAATGGCCTCCTTCTGTGCTGTAACAATTCCGTGATTCTATGAAGATTCAATTCTCTGTCCGTATCATTATTCTGGAAAGGTCGGTTCCAACTGCATTCTCTGAACATTCAAAATATCCATATATGCTACTGCTTGTTATTAACCTCAATAAAACTTAATTAAAGAATAGTCTGGAGACCTCAAGAAAAGGAAGCTGAGAAAATTGCTTACTTTAGCAAGTGGGAGATTTGATAACAGAGCGATTGAAGGTTGAGTCAGCTGTATCTATAACAATAGGACTATTGTGTCCCTGTGCACTGTTAATAAGATTTTTTTAAAGTTTACTCATTCTTGGTATGTGGATAGCACTGGCAAAGCTGATATTTATTGCACATCCCTAGTTGCCCTTGAGGTGGTGCTGGGTCGCCTTCTTGAACTGTTGCAATCTACGTGGTGAAGGGGCTCTCAGTGTTGTTGTTAGGTAAAAGGTTCCAGCATTTTGATGCAGTGATGATGAAGGAACAGTGGTATAGGTCCAAGTCAGGATGATGTATGGCTTGAAGGGGAACTTGGAATGATGGTGTTCAGATGCACCTGCTGCACTTGCCCTTCTATGTGGTTGAGATCATGGTTTGGGAGGTGCTGCCAAAGAAGATTTGGTGAGTTACTGCAGTGCTTCCTGCAAATAGTACACATTGCAGCCATGGCATGTTGATGATGCAGGGGTATGATATTTAAGCAAGTGAATGATATTTAAGCAAGTGAATGGGCTGCTGATCAAGGATATTGTTTTGTTCTGGATAGTGTGAAACATATTGACTGTTGATATAGCACCCATCCACACAAATGGAAAGTAGTCCATCATGTTCCTGACTTGTGCCTTGTCGGTGGTAAAGAGGCTTTGGGAAGTCAGGACGCGAGCCATTTGCCACAGAATACCAAGCCTCTGACCTGCTCTAGTAACCATGGCATTTATTAGGCTGGTCCAGTTCAGGGCATAGTCAATGTGACCCCAGGATGCTGGCATTGGGGGAACTCAGTGATGTTAGTGCCTTGAATATTAAGGAGAGGTGGGGTCATAGCATTCTGTATGCAGCATGTTCAATTTTACAGCTTTTAATCTCCAGATTTTGTGTTTTTTTTTAATTCAATGCAAATTCCCAAAATGAGATTTGAACTCACATTCCCTCAATTATTACTTTCTCTCATTGGGAGTAAAATTCAATTTTGGCAATGGTGTAAAGCAGGCAGCAGCAGATTGATAGGTCAATTGGCCATTATAAATTGTCCCTAGTATAGGTAGGTGGTAGGAAAATATAGGAATAGGTGGGGATGTGGTAGGAATATGGAATTAGTGTAGGATTAGTATAAATGGGTGGTTGATGGTCGGCACAGACTCGGTGGGCCAGAGGGCCTGTTTCAGTGCTGTATCTCTCTCTCTCTCTAAAAAAAAAAGATCAGCTGCCTCTGATGCCCCCAGTGTACTGTATAGAATCATAGAATGATAAGAAGACCTTTTGGCCCATCATGCCTGTGCCAGCTCTTTGCTGGAGCTATCCAATTAGTCCTAATCCTTTGCTCTTTTCCCCATAGCTCTGCCATTTTTTTCCACTTCAAGTATTGATCCAGCATTTTTCCCTTTTGAAAGTTATTATTGAATCTGCTTCCATCACCCTTTCAGGCAATGTATTCCAGATCATAACAGCACACTACATAAACATTGTTTTCCTCACGTCATCTCTTCTTCTTTTGCCAGTTACCTTAAGTTAACACGCAGGTACAGCAAGCCAAGGGAGTTAGAGTATACGCCTAAGGAAGCCTTGCTGAAATTATATAGGTTGTTGGTGTAACCATACTTGGAGTATTGTGTTCAGTTTGGTCCCCTTACCTAAGGAATGATATACCAGCCTTACAGGTGGTGTAACAAAGGTTCACTGGATTGATTCCTGGGATGACAGGGTTGTCCTATGAGGAGAGATTGAATCGAATGGACCTGGAGTCTGGAAGAATGAGAGGGAGTTTCATTGAAATACATAAAGTTTTTAGAGGGCTTAACAGGGTAGATTCTGAGAGACTATGGGCAGAATCTTCTCCTCTTTAAAAATTTTTAGGCAATGGGACCATTTCTGGGTCTCGACCCCCGCTGGTGTCTCCGGTCTGCCCACCTGCATGATCTTCCCAGAGGCAGCCAATTGCTGCATCAGTGTTCACCATCCAATTATGGTTGGTGTGCAGGTAGGAGGGCCAATCAGAGTGCCTGAGGCAAAGGGCAAACGTCAGCCCATTGTGAAGGCTGTCTGCTGCTGATCGGCACGGAACAGGAGAGGGCAACACAAGACGGAGGCATCATACTCATGATGTCACTGGCAGCCTATCCCTCCCACCAAGCACTCTCCAATGGATCTGTCTGCAGGTGGGGTGAATCCACTTGTAAGCCTTTGCTGGTGGAAGGCCTGATGATGGTTAGTAGTACGCTCAAAATTAAAATTTCATGTTGATCTCTTGTTGCCTTGACCTCCCACTCTGCTCTCGCCTCCAGTGAATAGGCAGGCTGCAGATACAGTGGGTGGCTAAAAGCAATACTTAACAAATCCAAGGCAGTCACTATCCTAGTCCAGATGGCCTTTACTCTCCACTGGCTCTAGTAGCACAGACAGCTTGTGACTCCTCTTCTCTTGTCTCTCCCTTTGTCATCTTCAAATCTATTTGCTAAACCTCTCCAGGTCTGTTCTTTTATTCTACATAGCCAGTGGCTTCTCCTGTGCACTGATTGTTAGTTCATATATACATCGCTGTTTCAATTGGTCCTGCCATTTCATTTGTTAGTACTTCCGTTTGTACATTAATCATGATCACATGCGCAAAACAATGTGTACAAACAGTCCATTATAACCTTGAGGTCCACTCAATCATATAGTTTCAGCAAGACTTATCCAGCATTTTTGTTACATTTTGATCATAACTTGTTACATAGTTTAAAATATCTGTTCTTTTCTTTCCCTTTATCTGTTTGTTATTGGTCTGTATCACAAAGTAATTCTGGTTGACCTAAACTGTACTGGCAGCATTTTTCCCAGTAAGACACAGAAGTGGTCAGACTAATTTTAGTCACATGGCTAGCTGGCTGGGGCAGAGAAATTTGAGCCTCCAACAAGGGATGTGAAGAGACTGTTCCATATAAGGAACTAGTCACATGACTAAACTACTGAGCACCCTGGGAGCTATTTGAATTTAAGCTCCCAAACAAAGAAGTTGCCAGGCAGAATGTCATGTGCTCTCCTGGAACTAAGAACACCTCCTGCCTGCATATCTCACAGGGAACTAAAACCATTGAAGACTTGAAACTCAAAGAGAGAAAGGTTTGCCACGTGAACAAAGTTTGAAGAAGATTACTGGGCCACAACGAGACGCAAGAATATAACTTCAATTAAGGACTACAGCGAGCTTGAGAAACAGTAACAAGATATTGCCTCAGACTGTTCTACTTATCTCTTTTTCTACTCTTTTCTGTTCCTATCTTGCATGTTTATATCACGTGTGCATGCTAGCATGAACGCGTCATATACCCACAGGCGTGAACCATATTAGAGTTAAGGTTTAATAAATTTAATCTTTCTGCTTTAAACCAAAGAAAGCCTGTTTGTGCTCAGTTCTTTGCCTTATAATTGGAAACTGTGAACAAGGATTCACAAAAAGGTGAGCTCAAAACACAGTGTGTTTAAAATTAAAACCTGTTACAATAAGACCAGGTGAAGACAGCAAAAGACCCCTTAGGCACATTGCTCACCTGGTCGTAACAATATATATGAAAGCACATAACATTCATAATGCAAAAAATATATAAAAAGGCCAGTAAAAATGATAGAATCCACATTTCTTACAGTGAGTCTTTGGCAAAATCTCAGACTCTTCAATAAATGGCCACTAATTACTTCAATTAATGCCTCAACAATCTGCCCACCAGTGCTGCTTTAGCCCCACCTCCGGCAACATCTCTCAGAGGTGGGAACACTTTGGGGAGCTGACCCAACGCTCAACTTTCTAAATTTGTTCACGGTCCCACCACTTTGTGTTTCCCCTGACTGGAGAGTCCAGAACTAAAGATCATGGTTTCAGGGTAAGGAGTTAACATTTTTGGACTGAGGTGAAATTTCTTCACTTAAAAGGTTGTGAATCTTACTGAATGGTGGACGGGTTCGAGGGGCCTTATTTTTGTTATGTTCTCTCCTAAATTATGAAACCAATATTTATCATAAGCTTCCTTTGGCTATTGCATTTTAATCTGTATACCTTTGTCATACAGGGAGCTTTAGCTCTCTATGCCCTTGCTTACAACCTTCTGGGAATGTGTCAAAACTATACCCCAACTATCTCCTTTTTGAAGTTCTCTGATTGTTCATTTACTGTTTTACCTGTCAATCTTTAATTACAATCCACCTGGGCCAGATCTCCTTTCAACTCAGTGAAATTAGCCCATTGCACATTTGAATTTTCCTTGCCCTTTTCCATAACGACTCTAAATCTAATGATATTGTGATCACTGTCTCCCAAATGCTCTCCAACTGATACATGCTTCACTTGCCCCACTTGACTACTAGATCCAGCACCATTTCTTCCCTTGTTGGGCTGGAAACATACTAATCAATAAAGCTCTAGTACCTATTTCAGGTAGCAAACATAACCCCACTATTTAAGAAAGGAGGAAGAGAGAAAATGGGGGAACTACACGCCAGTTAGCCTAACATCAGTAGAAGGCAAAATTCTAGCATCTCATTTAGGGCGTGGTAACAGGGTACTTAGAAAATCATAATATGATTAAGCAGGGTCAACATGGATTTATGAAAGGGAATTCATGTTTGACAAATCTGTTAGAGATTTTTAAGTATGTAACTAGTAAGATGGACAAGGTGGAACCAGTGAATGTAGTATATTTGGATTTTTGAAAAGCATTCAATAAATGTGACGCATAAGAGGTTATTGCAAAAAATTAGGACTCATGGAATTGGGGTAATATATTAGCATGGATTGAGGATTGGTTAAAAGGATAGAAAATGGGAATGAATGAGACATTTTCTGGTTGGCAAGCTGTAACTATCAGGGTACTGCAAGGATCAGCACTTGGGCCTCAGCTATCTACAATCTATATTACTGACTTAGATGAGGGGATTGAATGTAACCTATCCAGTTTTTTGACAATATAAAATTAAGTGGGAAAATAAACTGTGAGGAGGACCCAAAGAGGCTGTAGAGGTATATGGATAGGTTGGCTGAATGGGCAATAACATAGCAGATGAAATACAATGTAGCAAAGTGTGGTTATCCACTCTGGTAGGCAAAATTTTTAAAAAGCAGAATATTTTTTAAATGGTGATAGACTGGGAAGTGTTTGCATTCAAATGGACCTTGGTGTCCTTGTACATAAATCACAGAAAAGTTAACATACAAGTACAGCAAATAATTAGGAAGGCAAATGGTATATTAGCTTTTGTTACAAAGAGACTGGAGTATAAGAGTAAAGAAGTCATACTACAATTATACAGGGCATTGGTGAGGCTACACCTGGAGTACTGTGTGCAGTTTTGATCTCCATACCTAAGGAAAGACATACTTGCCCTAGAAGGAGTGCAATGAAGGTTCTCTAGATTGATTCCTGGTATAACAGTATAGTTGCCATATATTGTAATAGCTTTTGTATACTGCCACTCTGTTGCCCTATCTATTAGAACGTGCAAATAAAAGTTCCAACATGGCTGCTCCCAGTTAAGACCACATGTAATTTTATTATGAATACACAACAAAAACATGATGATGAAAAGATGGGATTGTTTTTTTTCACATCTCATTCGAGAGATTACAGCCTGAAGAACATTCTGACACACTTTTTGGAACTCCTAAAGTCAATTTTGAGGAAGTTAAAGCAATTTGAAAGATTGCTTCATGTATCTGCAATTCATGTTCAGCTACAACTCAGTGAATATGTAATTTTAAAAATATGGCACTAAAGACATATTTTGGGACAATGGGGGAATTCAATCTTAATCAAGAGGACTGGTGTAATTACAATGGCATGCAGGAGTAGAGGAAACAGTCATGCTCCAGGTCGTGGAAAAGCTCCAGGTTGCAGTATTGCACCAGATCGAGGTCACAATAGAACTAAAGCTAGATCAGGCTCTTGGAAGTCCTCGAATGTGCACATGATAGATATTGAAACAGAAGTTAATGTTATCGAGCAGGAAGATCAAGAGTTGTACTCAATCAGAGAGCAAGAAAAACAGAATATCAAAGTTGAGAAAAATGGCTGAAGATATAATTCCAGCGCCCACAGTAAAAATGAAAGTCAGAGATTCATAACTTACTTTTGTAGTTGATACAGCTGCAGCAGGATCTGTTATCTCGTAAACAGAGTACAAGAAGTCCCGAAGTCACATTCCCTTAAGCAAAACTGGTGTGAAACGGACTAGTTATTCCAATAACAGTATTCCAGTATTAAGTGAAGTGAGTGTTAAGGTGGAATACAATGATGCATCCTATTATTTGCCTTTGCTATTAATAGGAGGGAACAAAGTCTCCCTGATGGGAAGAAATTGGCTTAAGGAAATACATTTAAACTGAGCTGAGTTATTTACAGTAGGGATCAGTAACAGTACATCTGATATTGAGGAAGTGCTATGAGTGCACAACGTGGTCTTTGAGCAAGGAGGACCAAATGATAAAATTAGACATCACGAGGCCAAAGTCAAGATAAAGGACAATGTACAGCCAGCATTTTGTGAAGTTAGGCCAATGCCTTATGGAAGCAGTAAATAAAGAACTGAATAGGTTAGAAAGAACAGCAGCAATTAAAAAGGTGAAGAGCAGCAAATGGGCTGCACCCATTATGGTAGTTCAAAAAGCAGACAGGTCCGTTCAAATTTATGGGTGTCACAGTGGCTAGCACCGCAGCCTCACAGCTCCAGCGACCCGGGTTCAATTCTGGGTACTGCCTGTGCGGACTTTGCAAGTTTTCCCTGTGACTGCGCGGGTTTCTGCTGGGTGCTCCGGTTTCCTCCCACAGCCAAAGACTTGCAAGTTGATAGGTAAGTTGGCCATTGTAAATTGCCCCTAGTGTAGGTAGGTGGTAGGGAATATGGGGTTAATGTAGGGTTAGTATAAAATGGGTGGTTGTTGGTTGGCACAGACTCGGTGGGCCAAAGGGCCTGCTTCAGTGCTGTATCAATAAGTAAATAAACAAATGGTAAATAAGGTGATTGAAAATGATGCTTACCCTCTGCCTACTAGTGATGATTTGTTTTCTAATTTAGCAAGTGGAAAGGTGTTCAGTAAAATAGATTTGCCAAATGCATATTTGCAATTAGAATTAACAGACAAGAGCAAGGAATTGCTTACCCAGCAGAAACCCGCGCAGTCACAGGGTTGTACCAGTAGGAAAGGTTACCATTTGGGGTGTCTACTGCTCCCGCAGTGTTCCAGAGTGTCATGGATCAGGTACTAAGTGGATGAAAGGAGTGTGTCGTTTCTTGGATGACATTTTAATTAGCACAATGACAGAGAAAAAGCACACTGTAAGGTTGAACGAAGTTCTAAATCGACTTCAAGAGTATGACATCAAAGCTAAAAAGCACAATTGTTGCTTCATGGTGTCCAGTGTAACATACCTGGGTCACCAAATAGATGGTGAAGGTATCCACCCAATGCAGGAGAAGGTTGAGGGAATTTTGAAAGCAAAGAGACCAGAGAACAAAGAAGAACTTATAACATTCATAGGAATTGTTGTATATTATTTGAAGTTCATCCTGACTTGGCTAATGCATTCACTGCATTGTATCGACTGTTCAAAGATGGAATAGATTGTGAGTGGTCTTTGGAGTGTCAGAAAGCATTTGAAGAAGTGAAGAAACTACTGACCAGTGATGCTGTTTTGACCCACCATGTTCTCAAGAAACCATTGGTTTTAGCCTCACCACAGGGGTTAGGTGTCCTATCTCATTAATGTAAGATGTTGTGGAGAAGCCTATAGCATATGTTTCATGTACTTTAACAAAGTCAAAGCAAAATTACTCACAAGTTGAGAAAGAGGCATTAGCGATCATTACAAATGTTACAAAGTTCCATAAATACCTGTATGATAAAAAGTTCACTTTGTTAACTGACCACCAAGCCCTTATAATCATTTTTGAT
Source organism: Heterodontus francisci (assembly GCF_036365525.1). Taxonomy (NCBI): domain Eukaryota; kingdom Metazoa; phylum Chordata; class Chondrichthyes; order Heterodontiformes; family Heterodontidae; genus Heterodontus; species Heterodontus francisci. The sequence continues at coordinate 66,630,571 of NC_090390.1, forward strand.
TCAAAGGAGGGAGTACCATCTCTATTGGCAGTACGTCTTCAGAGATGGGCATTGATTTTGATGGCCCATCCGTACAATATCAAATATCCTAAGTCAGCAAATCCTGCAAATGTGGATGTTCTTTCGTGATTTCCCGTGAAGACTGATTCATTTTTAGCCCATGAATTACCTATAAATTACTTTATATACACAAATGACGTGCCAGTGTCTGCCAGCGGACCAAATGCTGAAAGGTGGGATTAGACTGAGCAGCTCGTTTTTCAGCTGCTGCAGACACAATGGGTCAAGTGGCCTCATTCTGTGCTGTAAACTTTCTATGATTCTATGTTTCTATGATGTGGTGCTCAGTAAAGTACTCAATTATGTCATGAATGGCTGGTCTAAAGAGTGTGATGATGAGAAATTGCAGAGTATTTTTCATGTAAAAATGAACTGTGTAGATCAAGGCTGGCTCCTATGGGGTTTAAGAGTCATTATTTCGCCAAGGTTTAGAGAGATATTGTTAGTGGAACTTCATCAACAGCACGCAGGGATAGTCCATATGAAAGTAGTAGCAAGAAGCTTTTTTTGGTATCCAAATGTAGATATTGAAGAGTTGGTGAAAAGTTGTGAAGTATATCTCAGAATGAGAAATGATCCAACCAAAGTTCTTTTTATTCCATGGTCAAACACAAGAAGTCCATGGGAAAGAGTACATGTCAATTTCTTTGAAGTGGAAGGTAAAGAGTATTTTGTTTTGATCAATAGCTATAGCAAGTGGATAAATGTTGAGTTTATGCCCAATACCCCAAGTGCCAAAATGATTAAGGTTTTGAGAAGTTGGTTTGCAATTTATCGGTTGCCAGAGGTATTGGTGTCAGATATTGGTCCACAGTTTACATCAGTAAAATTTGAAATATTTCGGAGTAAGAATGGAGTCAAACATACTCTAATACCACCGTATCACCCAGCATCAAATGGTGCTACAGAAAGAAGTGTACAAATTATGAAGAGGTCTTTGCAGAAGTATTTGCTAGGTGACAAGCTATGCAGTAATTTCCATGTTTCTCTTTGACACAGGCTAGACAATTTTCTGTTTTCTTACAGAATAATCCCACAGTCTGCAACAGGTTGCTCACCTAACAAGTTAGTGTTTAAACATGCTCCTGGGACAATGTTTAGTTTGCTTAAGCCTGACATCAATAGCAAAGCAAAAAAAGCAAGATAGAATGAAGATCAGTCATGATACTCAAGGCATCAAACTTAGAGAGTTCAGTGCAGATCAGAATGTGATGGTGAAAAACCACTAAGGTGATAAGAAGAAGTATGTGTTTGGCGTTGCTGTAAAAAAGACTAGGTTTATTCACATATCTAGTGAAGATTGAAGAAAGACTCCATCAATGTCATATAGATCATTTGCTTGAAAGAGGAAATCAGCAAAGGGAGAGCATGAGAAACCCCTATATTCTAAGTTTCTACAGTTCCAAGAGAAAGTCAGGAAGAAAGCAAAAATCACAAAGAAACTGAAAGTTTGCCAGTATCACAGAATCCACCGGTAGAGCAAAGTGAATCAGGGTCTTTGATTAAGGATAATCAATCAATTTCACAGCCCCAACCATTAAGTGGAGTTGGTAGTCAAAGTCAAAGTTCAGGGTTAACACAGTATGAGATTTTGGGAGAGCAGAGTCAAGCTAATGAAAATGGAAGAAGAAACACAATAAGAAAGAGAAAAAAGCCAGATAGGTTAATTAAAAGTATGTAGGAAGGAAGAAGAAATAATTTGTTACTTTATGTCAATGATGATATTTTTGTTAAAGACATATTGGTGTTAAGGCAAGCAATTTTTTAACATGTAAATTACTCTGTAAATATTGATTATATATGTTTTAGTTGTGATTACAGCACCAAGCGTGCAACTCAACCTGTTGTTATTGTATTCTGGGAAATTATGTATATGTACCATTTTACACTTACTGTATAAGTTTTTTTAAGTTGGGACAGAGTGTGCTATATTGTAATATTTTATGTATACTGCCTCTCTGCTGCCCTCTCAGTTGGGAGGTGTAAAGGAAAGTTACAACTTGGCTGCTCCCAGTTTCCCAGTTAAGACCTCATGTAGTGTTACTCTGAATACACAACAGCAGTCCTATGAGGAGAGATTGAATCAACTAGGCCTTTATTCCCTTGAGTTTAGAATAATAAGAGGTGATCTAATTGAAACTTATAAAATTCTTAAGGGGCTTGAGAGGGTAGATGCTGAAAAAATGTTTCCTCTGGCTGGGAAATCCAGATCATGGGGTCACAGTCTCAGAATAAGGGATTGGCCATTTAGGACTGAGATAAGGAGAAATTTCTTCACTCAAAGGGTTGTGAATCTTTGGAATTCTCTACCCCAGAGAACTGTGGATGTTCTGTTATTGAGTATATTCAAGACAAAGGTTGATAGATTTTTGGGTACTAAGGGAATTATGGGATATGGGAATAGTGTGAGAGGAGAGTTGAGGTAAAAGATCATGATCTTGATGAATGGCAGAGCAGGCTCAGAAGGCCAAATGTCCTACTCCAGCTCCTATTTCTTATGAATTCCTCCCACTCTTTGCCCTTACACTGTTATTTTCCCAATCTATTATAGGATAATTGAAGTCAATGTCACTACTCTAAATTTCTTGCATATTTCTGCAATTTGCCTTCAAATTTATTGCTTTACCTCTTTCTCAATATTTCATGTCCTATAAGATACATCCAACAGTATAATAGTTCCTCCATGTTTCCTTAATTTAGGCGAATAGATTCTATCTATCAGGACATCTGTGCTAAATACTTACACATTTGACACAGCCAAAATCTCTAGGGTCAATCGATTTAAATGAATTGGTCAGTAGTAACAGAATTATTGTGGTCACTTGGTGGGAGGGGGGGGAGCTAGAAATAAATAGTGGCATTGGGTAGAAAATTTGGTCCAATGAATACAGATCCAGCTGAAGATAGAATTGGTCCTTTTCCAGGAAGACTGCTTTCCTTACAGCAGTTGATAGCTTTTAGACAAGCTGTTCTAAGAAACTTGGATTTTCAGTATCTGGTGGACATGACTTCCACCTTCTTGAAAGTATGGTATGCCTGCTTCACACAGAATTAGCTAGGGAGGAAGTTAAAGAGCACAATGTTAAAGGAAATGCCACAGAGTAGTGAGTATAGGAGCAGTAAGATAAGCAGTTAATGTGTGGCTGGAGAAATAGTGCAGGAGGGAGGGCTTTAGATTCCTGGGGCATTAAGACCTGTTCTGGCACAGGAGGTACCTGAATAAGATGGACTGGTTCCACCTCAACAGAACTGGCACCAATGTCCATGCAGGGAGGTTAACTAGTGCTATGGGGGAAGGTTTAAACCAATTTAGCAGAGGGAGGGGCACCAGGATGAAGCATTAGAGAGGAGATACAAGATGCACATTAGGACTTGGAGAGACAAACAACATTAGAATAATGAGTAGTTCAGAAATAGGAGGAATCAGACAGAGGGGAAATGCAAGGCAGAGTAAGACGGTTTAGAGTACACATGTGAGTGAGTGCACAAAGCATGTTAAGTAAGATTGGTGAGCTGCTGGTGCAAGTAGCCTCAAAGGACTGATATAGTGGCAATAATGGAAACCTACCTGAAACAAGGGGATGATTAGGCACTTAATGTTCCTGACTACAATGTATTCAGGACAGATAGGAAGGGAAAAAGAGGGGGGCCATAGCAGTATTGATCAAAGACGCTGTTATAGCACTAGGAAGGAATGATGTATGTGAGGGTTCAAAGATCACAGAATCACAAAATCACAGAACTGCCACAGTGCAGAAGGAGGCCATTCGGCCCATTGTGTCCACACTGGCTCTGTGAAAGAGCAATTCCCTCAGTTCTATTCCCCTGCCTTCTCCCCGTAACCCTGCACATTTTTCATTTTCATATAACTGTCTAATTCCCTTTTGAATGCTTCAATTGAACAAGTTAGGTACAGACATCAATGGATTCACCTGTAAATTAAGGATGGAGGAGCACCTATGCCATGCACAGATTGCTATACCCACTATGCATACTATGATGGAAAAGCGGCTGGAGGAAATGTCATCTCAGGCAGATAAACATTGCAAACCACCTAACATTTCTGAGTGTTGCTCAATTCTTTTCAAAGCTTCCCAAAACAGGACTCAAAATTCCACTGTGCAATATTTGTAATATATTTACATGACATTCCTCTGCTTGTTATATTAGTGAATCAGTAATTCAGTTGCAACTGAAAACACAGCGATAAACTGTGTCTGCAAGGACAAGGCTCCAGTTCTTCTTACTCACAAGAGGTACTCAATGATATACAAACAATGCGGAAAGCAAGACAGTACTGAAATTTGGTCCATTCAGCTTGCTTCATCTAGACATGGTGCAACGACCACCTCCATTAGTCACACATTCTCCTGGGAGAAGCAACAACCTAGAGAAAAGAACTGGACCAATTTTAGAAAAATTCCGGAAAAAAATCCCTTTCAATTCCTGAAGACAATTAAGCAAAGCTCCTGATGACTGAGATAATCCATAAATATTTCTAATTCTATTTAACCCACAATTTACTCTATAAATGGAAATGCCTTCCCCATTAGAATTTGTGGAAGCTCCTTTTCAAGGACTGCAGGGATTTATACTTACTGTATGTTCCTGCAATTTGTTTTGAAGGTGATGAATTACTGTAAAGAGAAATATTTCCTAACATCTAACCTAGCTCTGCTCAATGATTTTATATGCACGCCATGAATTTGATAACGGTGGCAGGATTATATGCCAGCTCCAAATTTAATTTTCCTCTTCTACTAATAGCGAAATGGTAAAATGGTGCACTAGCTTGCTGCCTTTTTCGAGTCCTAGCAGTGGAGAAGGAAGAAGACGATAGCCAAGCACAGATTAATTTAAACCCTATGGAAAATTCCAAAACTTCTAGCAATAATAATTCTCAGTTACCATAATTATAAAAATCTATCCAAAACGCCAGCTCCACCTCATAATAGCATTTTATTTGTTGTTTTCCTAATTCCCCAAACTTATCCCTACATCCTCTTTCAATTAGTGTTGATGAATGACTGGGAACTATACTGAAACTGGCTAATTCCACTTGGGGCCCATTACAGACATCAGGAAAATGAGGCTGTCAATACATCTGTCTGGAAACATTTCAAACTCACATTCTAGAGGTGAAAGGTCAGAGTTCTAATCCATTATACCACCTAGTTCCTATGTAGCATTATTTAGAAAACTTCAAACATTCGCTTCAGTAACCAAACAAAAAGCTGAATTATTGATGTGCTGGTGTCCTCAAAAGTATTTAAGATGTTTGAGCTTGTTGTTAGGTTGCAAAAATAGTTTGACTATATTTTAAGCTGTTGCAGTTCATAACTACAACCTTGAAATTTCTGATCATGTGCAAATTAAGGGGAAAACAGTATAATAAGAATGCTTCTGCTGCCTCCATTTACACACCTGATATTTATGATTTGCATATATCATCCATTCTGTGTTAGTTCCCACTTGCACATTGGGCTACGTGAGGGTGTTTTCACATGACATTTGCAGCTAACAATAATTTAAAGGGCTCCACAATTTTTTGAAATACTTTTATTCATGTCTGCCTCATAGAGTGAGGCATTTTGTATTGCAATTACCTGCAAAATAGAGGGTTCTCATAAACACAATGCCAGATTAATTCTTGCTGTGCTGGGACTCAATGGACAAGGTGAGAGAAAGGAAGACTGTCCTTTTTGAAACTGAGAGGCGCATTAATCCAGGTAGCAGGTAGATGATGGGGAGTTAGTGACAGCTTTCACTTTTAGAACCTAGCTTTTAATGCACAAGAAGATGACACACCTGAAGTAAGTTGCCATGGTAAGCATACACTACAGCTTTCCACACCAATTAGCTATTCTAAGAATGCATAGCATAAACAGTTTCTTATAACAAGTAATTCTTTTATTGCTGCCCCATCTAATGTATTTATGCAACCTTACAGCTCTTTGAATGCTGAACATGCATGGCCAATCTGGTGTTACACTGAAATCTTAGAAGGGGATTTATACAGTAAATCCTTGTAATACAGCCTGGCTACACATTGTATATTCCTATGCTGGTACACAGGGTGGTCTATTTAGTACGCACTTCTGTCCCTGTAGATCCAATTTTGTGATCCTGCAGAAAATAGCCATGGTATTACTGCATGTGTAAGTGCACACACAAATAAGAGTAGGGTACTGACCTCATCAGCAAGGTCAACTAATTTTAATCATTTACATGCATTTCCTGTACTTCTTGATCCTTTCACAGGGAGTATAATGGGAGGGTTGTTGAAAGCAGAGCTTGCAATGCCAAAGGCCTGTTGCTCAAAATTAAAGGGATTCAGCTATGAAAAGGTAATTGACAAAATAGACAAATACAAATGTTGTTGGCTTGTTTGAGAATTAGAATTGGTCACATGAGTTTTCAGCCTTTAAAGATTTATGAGCAAGGGAAGAACTGATGCACCAGATTGAATAGATGACATAATTCCAAAATAAAGAACAACCTTGCCCTTCCTTTCCTGTTTGACAGCTAGTGAAGTGAACATTTTGGTGGCATGAGGTGGGTGTAAGGAGGCTCGTCCTGACTGGCACTTCAGAGCATCATCTCTAGTGTACTATCTTGGGCAAGAGGTGGTGACCACTCTGAATGCTGTCTACAGTAACAGTAAGACCTGGAGACAGAATGCGCACTTTAAAGGAGCCTCAGCATCAAGTGTCTGTTAATCACATCAGGAGACTGCACTGCTGTAAATTGTGATATCATAGGAAGTGATGTCAATCAACATTTAATAGAGCAGTTGGAGTCGTGTTAGTCAGCTCGTCACATGTGTATGATAGAGCTCTCTTGTAAACTTGTTACTTCACAATAAAGAACCTACTATTTAACTACCATTCAGCTCAAGATTGTTTGGGACCTTATTGCTGAAGAAAGCAATAACAAAATTTGGTGGCAGTAGTGGCAGCGATGTGCATCGAATTGGCAGTACTGCAGAGAGGCTCAGCAACAGTGTCCAACAAGGACAACAATCTCAAGTGAAACATCGGGAGTAGCGATCTCTCGCATTGGAGTCCATCGAAGACGGGGCACGCGACACAGCATTGCAGGTAGAGACAGTGCCATATCACTGTTAGGTTTGATGACCATCTGCTAAATTCGTTGTTCAGATGAGTGTGAGTACACAAACGGGGTTGTTTATTTCGACAGTGGCTGACAAGAAAAGTCAGGAATCGGGTGGAATCAGGCTCAGGAAAAGCGAGAAGAGTTGGTTCACATCGGGGCTGTGGAATGGCACTGCTATTGCACGCTGTGTTTTCCCGCCATAATTGCTTCATGGGCAGAGTTTCCCCAATTACAGGCTGAAAGTCCGCATTGCAGGCACTGAGCTCAGGGCATGGCTGAAGTCTGATGCTGTAGACACAGCAGACCTGCAATTTTTCTTTCCCTTCAGGGAAGGCCTCAGAAACAAAGAAAGAGAGAGTCATTTAATGGGGAAAGCTCCAGCTAAGGATTCCTGCAGATATCCGGTTCACTAATGTTCTTTAGGGAAGGAAATCTGCTGCCCTTACCTGGTATGGTCTGCATGTGACTCCAGACCCACAGCAATGTGGTTGACTCTTAACTTCCCTCTGAAATGGCCGAGCAAGCCACTCAGTTGTCAAGCGCAACTAGGGGTGGGCAACAAATGCTGACCTCACCAGAAATGTCCACATTCCATGAGAAGGAAAAAAAATTGGCACCATGACTACCAAATACCCGTTAATGAATTGGAAAGCCCAAGATCTCCTCCACAAATTCCAACTCTTTAAACAGGGCATGGAGTTGTGCTTTTTAGATCTTGCTGTCACAGAGCTTGACAAGCAAACACTCAAAATAAAAATTGAAATTGGCAACATAGGGCTCCATTGCCTCAACACCTCAGGACTATCTGAAGTGGACCAGAAGGACCCAGCGAAACACTGCACTACATTAGAGGACCAGCTGAAGGTCAAGATTAATTTTAGAATCCATCGTCTGGAACTGACAGCATACAGACAGCAGTCCAACGAGACCATTGATCAATTTGTTAGCAGATGCCACAAGAAAGGAAAAGCCTGTAATTATCCAAACAGATAATGGAATTGGTCATTGTGTCTACCCTGATAGAATCTTTTCAGAAAGAGCTATTAGACAAAGAAAAAGGGTAAGGCCGTGAAAGTCTCCTGAAAGAAGGCAAGATGTTTGAGGCTATAACTGCAAGCAGGCCATGCATAAGGGCACTTGGAACAACAACCATAGGCAAGATAACCAGGTCACCTCAGCAAGGCAAGATGTGTGGCAAGTGCAGTTTGATGCACCAACCAAGAAATTGTCAAGCTTACTTGGATAACTGCAAGATGTGTGGTAAGAAAGGGCATTAGGCAAGGCTGTGCAGCAGGTCTGGTAATGGAAAATTGGCCAGAAGCCACAGCAGGCCACAACCTGACAAGAAACAAACACCACCTTGTGGGAGAAACAGGGATACCTTTGTAAGAGACCAATCTAAACATAGACATGTCCACAAGATAGATAAGACGTGAGTAATAAGGAGAGAACTGATAGTGAACAAGCTTTTGACACAGTAACAGTTGCACTCTAGATGGATGCAGTCACATAGCATTCACCATCCTTAACATCATATGCCTAGAGAAGAGTGGACAGCACAAATAGCAACTCAAGGTCAATACAGGGGCAAGTTCAAATATTTTGCCACTGAGAATACTAAAGAATATATACCTGGCAAGATGGGAAGCCATGATACAACCTACAAAGGCAAGACTCACTGCGTACAACGGTTCTCCGATCAGCTGTATGGGAGCAATAATGTTGGAGTGCAGGTATGGAAACTCTACATGGTCATAGCAAGTCTTCTACATAGTCGACACCAATGGTCCGGCAGTTGCAGGGCTACCGGCATGTCTTGAGCTTAGAATCATGACAACCCATGAGATCAGCAGTGTACCAAGGACACGCAATCAAAATAGGTGTGCCGCATTGAGTCCATCCAGGATTTGCAACGAATGTACCTGGATGGTTTTGATACCGTGGGAAGTTTTAAAGAAGATACTGTTCTATATGTGAGAGATGACGCAAATCCTTCTATAGATCCACCAAGGAAATGTAGTGTCTATATCAGGGGCAAACTGAAAGCCAAGCTGGATACTATGGAAAGGCAGGGAATTATTCAGCATGTTCAGCAGCACAGGGATTGATGCAGCTGTATAACAGCGGTGATAAAAAAAAGAAGCACCATCAGACTATGTTTAGACCCTGGAAGGCTGAACCGGGTGTTAAAACGATGTCTTCATAAAATCCCCACTTTGAAAGAGTTAAATCCAAAGTTTGCGAGAGTTAGATTCTTTACCAAGCTAGATGAAAAGCATGGATATTGACCGGTCCATCTCTCTGAAAGTTCACAGTAGTAAACAACTTTCAGAGCTCCATTCAGAAGATTTTTTTATTGCGCTTACCATTTGGTCTATTAGTAAGCTAGGATTTATTTCAACAACATATGGATCATATCACTGAAAATGTTCCAGGGTGTGTCTGTCAGACAATATAGCAGCTATGGGCAGCACAAAAGAAGAGCATGACAGGAATCTGCATATCCTAATGCAAAGAGCCAGAAAGGAAGGCTTTGTATTCAGCAGTAAGAAGTGTGCCATTAACACGAGCCACATCAACTGTTTTGGCACAATCTACTCTAATACAGGCATAAGACCAGATCCCAGCAAGGTAGGGGATATTCAGTCCATGCCTAGTCCACAAGACAAGGAAGACTTACATTGATGTCTTAGTCTGTTTAATTTCCTAGCTCCTTACGTCTCAAATTTTTCTGAGAAGGCTTCATCTCTACGGGAACTCCTGAAAAAGGATACGCCATTCCTGTGGCACAAGGATCACGAGCATGCATTCCATTTGCTGAAGCAATCACTGTTGACAGAGGCATGTTTGCAGTTTTATGACCCAAATAAAGACACCATTCTTGAAGAAGATGCTTTGTTGATAGGTCTCGATGCATGTTTATTGTAAGAAGGTCATCCAATTGCTTTTGGTTTGAAAAGTTTATTGCCCACACAGGCCAACTATTCCAACATAGAAAGGGAAACACTAGCACTGGCATTCAGGATCACCAGGTTTACAATTTATCTCTTTGGCAAGCATTTCAAAGTCGAGACAGATCACAAACCATAGGTGATGATATGGCAAAAGCCACTCACCAGCGTGCCACCTCAACTAGAACGGCTGTTCATTAAGGTGCAAGGGTACCACTGTGAGGTCAGATATATGCCTGTGAATCTTATGGTGACTTCTGACACCCTTAGCAGACTACCCAATCCCAGAAAGTGTGAAGACATTCCATTAGACGACCAGGTTGACAAAGTCAGCATAGAGCTGGAAGACGTATACCAGATAGATTTGATGCATTTCGGACAAAGGAAACATGAAGAACTACAGGAAGAGACTTCCAAAGACCCAGTCTTAAAGGAGTTATGGCAACTTATTGTCAAAGGATAGCCTGACACAATACAAGAAGTTCCTACAGAACTCAGAATATTTCGGCCATACTGAGGCGAGCTGGGGGTATCTAATGACATCATCTTCAAAGGAGAAATGTTAATTCCACAAATACTTCACCATGACATTTTTTCACAGTTGCACCAAGGGCATTGGAAAGTCCAGACGACTTGCACTTGAAACTGTCTACTGGCCAAGAATTAACAGTGACATTGAGCAAGTGGTACGGTTATGTGATGCGTGTCAAGAGCATCAACCAACCCAACATAAAGAGCCACTCCATCCTTATGAAGCTGCGTCACATCCTTGGTCAAGGATAGCCACTGACCTCTTCTGTTAATTACTGACTACTGCTCCAAGTTCCCTGTCAATCTGTCAATTGAGGGACACATGAAGTGCAACAGTTACTAACAAAATCAGTGCAATCTTCAAATTATTTGGTCCCTGGAAGAGATAGTGTCAGACAGTAGCCCACAATACACCATCAAACCATTCGAAGACATGTGTAAAAAATGGGCTGTGAACCATTTCACATCGTCACAGCATTACTCTAGGCCAAATGGCCGAGCTGAAAGAATGGTATGTATAATCAAGTCATTGATTGTGAAGTGTCGAGAAACCAAACAAGATCTGCACATAGCCATTTTGCACTTTAGGGTAACACCAATCAGCACAGAATTATCATTACCTGCGGAAATTATATTTGGAAGGCAAGACAGGACAATTCTTCCAAGTCATCATTTCATGAAATCTTCGTAAATACAGGAGAAAATGTTAGTGAAACAAGAAAAGATGAAAGCTGCACATGATAAGCATGCAGGCATGGAACTATACAGATTGGACAGAAGGCCAGAGTGATCCATCCACAAGAGAAGACATGGCTCCCTGCGGAAGTGTCCAAAATCTGCAATGAGCCAAGGTCTTATGAAGTAACCATCCCTAATGGAACAGTACTAAGAAGAAGCAGATGTCAGCTGAGGGAACTAGTTAACAACATTGTGCCTGACAACCCTATTGCTTAGAGAACACGTTCACATTCAAATACACAGAAAGTAGCAAAGAAAAGTGACAAGTGTAGTGCTCGAGCACAGCATGACTGTCAGAACAGACATACAGGTCAAGAGGAAACAGTTGACAAATATAGTTCTTAACCAAGCTACACAGTGACAAGATCTGGTCGAGTCAGTTGACCACCTGTATGTTTCAGAGACATTTGATTAAAGGACATAAGAGTCAATGCATATGTAAATATTGTTCAAAACGTCTGTTTCATTATGTACATAGTTTATCTTTCATGTATTTCCATTTAAGGAAAGGGGAATATTGTGATATCACTTTAACATTATGAGTACTTCACACATCATCACAGGAAGTGATGTCAACCAACATGTGATAGAGCAGCTGAAGTTGTATAAGTCACCTCGTCACGCATATATGATAGAGCTCTCTTGCAAACTTGTTACTTCACAATAAAGAACCCATTCTTTAGCTATCATTCAGCTAAGAATTGTTTGGTATCTTATTGCTGAAGAAAGCAATAACACATCATAAATTATTGAGATTAATATTATGCATATCACTTGTATTATGTAACTATCCTCGGCTCACTATTTCTCCAGCAAAATTCAATCTGTAATATGTAACTAATCTCCATTTGCTGGTGAAATCGCCATGCTTTTATAGGGTGAAGTTGTTGTAGTTTTGGGTCACGAGTCCTGTTCACTGCTGCAGTTTGTAGAGATTCTTCTTAAATACGTCTTTCTAAACGTATTTATTTTATTTATTTAGAGATACAGCACTGAAACAGGCCCATCGGCCCACCGAGTCTGTGCCGACCAACAACCACCCACTTATACTAACCCTACAGTAATCCCATATTCCCTACCACCTCCCTACACTAGGGGCAATTTACAATGGCCAATTTACCTATCACCTGCAAGTCTTTGGCTGTGGGAGAAAACTGGAGCACCTGGCGAAAACCCACGCAGTCACAGGGAGAACTTGCAAACTCCACACAGGCAGTACCCAGAATCGAACCCGGGTCCCTGGAGTTGTGAGGCTGCGGGGCTAACCACTGCGCCACTGTGCCGCCCCATTTGTGAAATGCGAAGTGGCTAAATCTGAGGCCTGCTGATCTCCCAGGCACCCTGTCTCTCACTTCATAACATCTCAATGATAAAATACTGCAGTTGTCATTCTTCGAAAAGAATTTACCTTAAGGATATTATATATATTTACAAATAAAACCTTTCAAAGGCTATTTACGAACTCCCGCACCGAGGATTTTTGCTTTTCCCATTCCAGTGGGACATAAAGTTTTTTAAAAAGCAAACACAATACAAGTATCATTACAATTTAATTGTAAGAAATCTGTGCTTTCAATGAAACTTGCACGGGAAACGTGTACTCAATATGGGCTGAATTTTATCAGCTCATCGCGGGTCCCAGCAGCAGCACCAGATGAGGTTGGTGTCGCCACATGTCACGTGCAGCTGGCCCATTTGAATGCAGGAGGTGCAGGGCCTGTCCCATTGGACAACAGGGGAGGGCAACAAGACACTGATGGCATCAGCAGCCTAGACGAACACAGGTGCTGGTGCCATATTTAAAATGCTGCCAGCCCTGCTTTGAACTTCTGCTTCACTTGTTGAGTTTGATGCTGGTTAGCTTTTGTGCTGCTGTGCTGCTGGCTGAAGACCCTATGCTGCTGATCCTCATGGCTGAAGATCCTGTGCTGCTGACCCACCTGGCTAGAGACCCTGTGCTGCTGACAACCCCCCCACCCCCTACCGGGTGGAGACTCTGTGCTGCTGACCAAGGCCTCATAAGGCCAGGAGCTGACTGGGAGCCAAGGGACCATGTCAGGTGGAAGACACAGGGTAGCCCCACAGTTTAACAATACCTCCCTGCAGATTCTCCTATAGGCTGTAAGGGAAAGGTGGGAGGTGCTCTTCACAAGGGACAGCAGGAAGAGACCCTCCCACCTGACCAAGCAAGCTTGGATGAAAATTGCAGAGGAGGTCAGCAGCTGTAGGGTCACCTCTGAAACTCGGTCCAGTGCTGCAAGGGGGTTACTGACCTCCTCAGCTCTGTTAAAGTGAGTCCTCCATACCCATTCCATCATTGGGGCTTGCACATGGCGACGCAGGAGGTAATGCAACATGATCAGAGAGTGGCTGCAAAGGGGATGGTAAGGGACAGAGGTAACAGCAGATCATGTCAGCTGCATCTCCAAGACAGCCAGCCTTCTGTCCTAGCTTGCCACAGCACAGCAAAGTTATAGGCATTACTGATAGTTAAAGAGGTCAGATGGTGCTGTTGGAGAAAGTGCTTGCAGTTATTTTCTTTGCACCACGCAGGCATCAGGATTTCTTAAAGGGAGAACTCAGAAACTTAGCTGAATGTTTCCTACATACCAGTTCTCCTGGTTGCACTTGTGCATCTGGAGCAATATTCTCTGAGGTGGTGACTGTGTACTACTCTGATTATGACTGCAGGTTCACCTCCTCCTCCTCTTTCACAATTAGGCCTCTTTGTATTGCAAATTTGTGGATAATGCAATAGACAGTGATAATGCTTAAGTTGTCTCCTGATCTATTTGACGTGCTGCTTCAAGATGCCAAAGCTCCTTAATGATCCTGCATGTTGCATAGGCCTTATTGAATGCATGCTACGGTTATTGCAAGGGTATCATTAGCCAGAGCTGAAGAGAGTAGCTTTGGTTTTCAAGGAACCATCTTTTCAGTCTGTCTTTACCTTCAATCAAGCCTGGTACAGTGGATTATCTTAAAGTACAAACATTGTGACTGCTGTGGAGTCCCAGAGGGGTCTGTGCTGGGGCCTCAACTTTTTACAATTTATATCAATGACTTAGATGAGGGGAGCGATGGCATGGTAGCTAAATTTGCAGATGACACAAAGATAGGTAGGAAAGTATGTTGTGAAGAGGACATAAGGAGCTTGCAGACTGATATAGATAGGTTGTGTGAGTGGGCAAAAATCTGGCAGATGGAGTAAAATATGGGAAAATGTGAAGTTGTTCACTTTGGCAGGTAGAATAAAAAAGCAGCGTATTACTTAAATGGAGAATGACTGCAGAACTCTGAGGTGCAGTGGGATCTAGATGTTCTAGTGCATGAGTCACAAAAAGTTAGTATGCAGGTACAGCAAGTAATAAAGAATGCTAATAGAATGCAATTACGAGAGGAATTGAAAATAAAAGTAAGTATGTTATGCTTCAGTTATACGGGGCATTGGTGAGACCACATCTCGAATACTATGTGCAGTTTTGGTCTCCTTATTTAAGGAAGGATGCATTGGAGGCAGTTCAGAGGAGGTTTATTAGATTGATACCTGGAATGAGCGGGTTGTCTTATGAGGAAAGATTGGACAGACTGGGCTTCTTTTCACTGGAGTTTAGAAGAGTGAGGGGAGATTTAATTGAAGTTTATAAGATCCTGAATGGTCTTGACAAAGTGGATGTGGAAAGACTGTTTCCTCTTGTGGGTGAATCCAGAACTAGGGGGCACTGTTTTAAAATTAGGGGTCGCCCTTTTAGGACAGAGATGAGGAGAATGTTTCTCTCTCAGAGGGTTGTGCTACTTTGGAACTCTCTGCCTCAGAAAGTGGTGGAGGCAGGGTATTTTGAATAATTTTAAGGCAGGGGTAGATAGATTATTGTTAGGCAAGGGAATCAAAGGTTATCGGGGTAGATGGGAGTGTGGAATTCAAGACACAAACAGATCAGCCATGATCTTATTAAAAAGCGGAGCAGGCTAGAGGGGCCAAATTGCCTACTTCTGCTCCTAATTCGTATGTTCATATGTTCGTATATACATGGAACTGGGCATTGACCTGTATGATACAGTGTTGATATCATTCACCAACTGCATAGTGATGAGTTAGATGCTCTTTCTTTTCATTTAGGTCATGGTATTGTGGCTACAGGCACAGTCAGCCAAATAGTGCTAATAATTACCCCTCCTATTTGGGAAATCTAGTTCCATTATGAAATTGGGAAGCTCTGCTGTTGCTGTTCAGTGGGAAATGAGATGAAATTGTTAACTCTAATGAACAATGCATTAGACACCTGTTTGATCCCTCTGAACAGCAAATTGGCTGGTATTATGATATCCCCCCTTAGCTGGAATGAGCTGGAGGTGTAAAGCTTTAGGTCTGTGGTCACCCTGATCATCAGTAATTAGGGCATTCCTAAGGAGAAGTTTAGCTGCACACAGATGGCATTGCTCTGTATGCCTGCTTGCTGAATATGACCGGCAGGGGCAATGCCAGGTAGCTGTGCCAGTGAGATGGGAGCGCTGAAAGTAATCCCAAGGCTTGCAAGTGTGTGGCAGAAAAAGTAAATAAATCATACAACTTTAAGGGATCTGTTCCTAACATGAGATAACCCATTGGCATCCAACGTCTATTTTGAATCGGCTCTATTAGCACATTGCACCTATGGTACATGAAAGCAGAAAAACCACAGCTCCCCCATTATGCAATAAGGAAACAACTTGGTGCAGCAGGGCAAAAGCTTGCTTGGCCTTGATTTTCAGCATGAATACATAGCATGAAAGTGAGGCCTCATGGTTCTTCTGACCTTTTGAGTTTTAAGCAGATCGTGTCAGAAAAGTTATCACAGGGATAATTGACTTGTGCTGTCCAAGCATTCATAGTGATGTTGCTTTTTGATCTTTTGATGTCGACTCTTCCTATCATTGTGAAAAAGATTTCATCAAATGTTGGATTGTTCACCCACTAATAGGGAGTGTGAGCTGCATTTAGACCTTGGTTGTCCAACACACAACCAGAGTCCAGCCCTCCAAAGATTTCCATCCGGCCCGTGGATGTAAACTGCTGGAAAGTCAGGTACCTCGGCGGGCAGCTATGGGTTTGTTAGCACCCCGCTCCCACACAACATGGCTACACCCAGCGGAGAGGTGGTGTCCATAGCCTGTCTCTATTATCCACATTTATGATAAGTGCACAGACGGGGAACGGAGATCAGAGGGAGTGGAGAGCAGTAGAGAGACACATAGAAAGAGAGCAGGGAGAGAGTGAAAGACAGAGAGAGAGTGGGGACAGAGAGAGACAGAGAGAGAAGGGGAGAGAGACACACACATGGTGGGGGGGGGGGGGGGGTGAGAGAGAGATGCAGAGAGGGAAGGGAGAGAGAGGGGAGAGAAAGAGATCAAGATCACTCTTGACAGATGGACATCTATCCGCAATTATCCACATCGCTACATCAAGTGTGTGGGCAGACATTGAGTACTTAAGCAAGCAAAAACAATGCCAAGTATGTTACTAAATCAGTGTTCAATATAGTGACAAGAAAGTAAGTCAATAAATTTGTCTCCTTATTTATAGCTTCTTCACAAAAATGCATTTGTTGTTGTTTTAATTAATAGAAAGATAAATTTTTAATCTGTTTTCACTGGCCCCCTATGTAGCACAAAAATTGTAATGTGGCCCCCCACACCAAAAGTTTTGGCACACTTCATTTAGACCATTGCGTGACAGGTTAGTTTTACCCTACTGATGATGTGTTGTTGCAATAGTAATCCTGCTCAATATGAAAGGAATCACAGGTTCAGACTTTTAGGGCTGGGATTTCCCATGGATGTTGGGTCCCCAATTTCAGGACCAAATGGGGTCCTTAGCTTGCACTTGCTGGCAGTGAGATTGGCTCAGCAATCTTCTGATCTCCTAATTGGCCACCTCCAAACTCACTGTCCTATTAAGGGCATCAGACGGCCTTTTGATGCTGACGGGTCCAATCAGGGGGCTTGCAGTAGCCCCTTGGCAGCCCCAGCAGGAGAGGTGGGCACTGCTGAGGGAGGTCAGGGATGCAAGGGCACCTTAACATGAAGGCGCCCTTGCTGGGGTGCACAACAGCAAAGAAATAAACAAAATACTGGCCAGCAAGTACACCTTGCACAAATGCACCTGAACAGGTAAACAGGGCTTCAGTTTAGCATTTAGTCTAAGAGATGATACCTCAAACAATGCAGTACTTCCTCACTATTGCAGTCAGCTTAGTTTATGTGCTTATTGGATTGGAGCTTAAATAATCACAACCTTGAGAATCAGAAGTAAAAGTGTTACTAAATGAACACACAGAGTGTGTAAAGGCATGATTATGATGTATTTAGAATGAAATATACATTGGATGCACACTGCTGGCAGGCATTCAGGTCAAACTGCATGAGAGTGAGTGGGAAAAAAGTAATTGGAGAGATTCACATATTATACAGTAACCCCACCCCCCCCATCATGCACACGCATATTTTTCACTGGCATAAGCATTTTCACTAGTGGGATTTCCAGGCTTATATCTGGAAAGATTTTTCAATCTATTCTATATTTTAATTGATGAAATTACCATGCACGAGCATTGAAATTAACAAAGAATCATTGGAGAGAACAAATGAATTATATGCTAGATAATGAGGAATATCAAACATTTTATCTGGCCTTCTTTTATTCATCATTGAAATACTTGGCAGGGACTGTCTCCTTTGTTGATATAGTTAATGTGCGCAACACAAAGGAAAGGATTACCAGTTTAAAAAAATCAATGTTACATTGTACATTTAGCCTGAAGTTAGTATCTTTAACATGATCTCAGTTGCACAGTTTGGAGCTGGTTTTCTCTCACATTTTACAGTTTCTTGTAAAAATAAGAAGCACAAAAAGAAACGTCTTTCTGATTGCTAAGGTATTCATAAATGGACACTCAAAGAGAATGAAGAAAAATGAAACACTTGGAAAGAAATTGAGTAAATTGGATAAACTACATAAATATAAATCTCAGTGAATGTATTTCATTTTGAATTACATTTGCTTACAAAGGGTTCACTTGTTTATGTCCTTCAATATAATCCTTTTTCTATAAAGAGAGAAATAACATCTAATATTCTGTATGATGATTTTTGAAGCATCATCAAATAAATGAAAGTAGCTGTTCAGTGGACTGAAGCAGTATTTACTCTTAAACAAAATTTATATTTTCTTTGGACATATTTTCATCTACTATTAATATGATCTCCGCATTTCAGAAGAAGATATTTTCATATGATGGTCAAAACACTGCTATGCTGTGCACTGTCAAAATGGTACTCAAAGGGTTCAAAAGAAAAGATATTCTCCTTAGCTGCATAACAATTAGAACTTGAACTTGGTGTTCTTGTTGTATTAAACACAAAGCAGAGTGAAAACATGCTCTCTGTCTTATATCACAACAAGCAAAAAATCTTTTCCATTTTCTACAATCCATGATTGGAATAAATTACCTTTCTATGATGAAAACATGCTCACATTTTTCTTTATTTAATAAGTTGTGTTCCAAGTCAGCATCTCAAGAGGAAGCATATTTGTTCACATTTCTAACTAAATTGTTTTCTAAATCAATTAAATAGTTTATAATTTATCAAAAAATATTATGAAATTCAAATGAGATAGGTTTTAGTTTTTCAGTGCAGCAGTGTCTCCTGTAAATTATTTGTTGTTGACTAATTTTGGGTTCTTGCTCCAGTCATAACAGTTTGTACCTATAAAGATTATATCCTGTCAACTGCAATAAATGAATAAAAGCTTTGCAATGTTACAATAATGAAGTCATATTTTTGTACAAAAAGAGTTATTACTATGGAAGCTCTACCCTGAATTGACCCAGTCAAGCAGATTGGTGACACAAAACATTCAAAAATGCATTCAGCTAATTCTGAAACACACAAGTCACAATTATTTTTGAAACATTTGACATATTTCGTAAGCCATTATTTACATAAATTTAGTAGCTCCCCAGACTTTTATGTAACTGAATTTGCTTTAATGTTGTATATCAAGATTATGCTTGGTGTTTTGTTCCATTTATTACAAAGTGAGGAAAAACACAGATTAAAAATGCTCTTTTCATTGTCAAAGTGTGTTAATATATATAACCTCTGTAACAACACTGGCACTTCTATTTCAATTATGTCATTTTGGAGAAGGACTCAATAAGGCAAAGATTATATTTAATATTTGTATACACAGAATGGCTTGGTAAAAATGTTGAGAGGAACAATTAATAAAAACAAATTAATAATTCATAGAGAGGAACCAGATGTAGTACAAATAACAGAAACATGGCTGCATAAAGGATCAGGTCAGGAGTTAATTTTGACAGGGTATAACATATTTAGAAGGGATACAGAAGGAAAAGGGTGGGATGGATACCTGTACTAATTACAGCTAAAATGATACAAGTAGAAAAAAGGACATAAATAACATTAAGATGGACTGACATTAATGATAAGAAGGGATCAATCACGCTGATAGGGATATACTACAGCCCACCTCATAGTGAAATGGAAGTGGAGCAAGAAATATGTAGGCAAATCCATGAAATGAGTAAAAGGCATAGAATAATAATGATGGGGGATTTCAACTACCACATCCCCCTCCCAATAAATCGGCAAGAACAGGTACTGAAAATGGAAAAGGGAATATAGCTTTTACAGTGGATACAGGACTTCTTCCTTACCCAGTGTGGAAGAAGTCCAACAAGAGAAGAATCCCTGCCGGATCTGCTAATGCGAAGTGAACCAGAGCAGATAAAAGAAGTAAGTAAGGGAGCATCCAGGCAATAGTGGTTACAACATGATAACATTTAAGATAATTAAAAGAGACATAAATAAGAAAAAGACCAAAGTAATAGATTGGAAAAAGCTAATTTATGAGGAGATGAGAATGGAATTAGGGAAGGTAAACTGGAAAAAAAAAGATGAACAGATAGAACAAGAGTGGGACATAATTTAAAAAGTGACCAGTAGAGTTCAGGAGACATATATCTCCACTAAAAAAACAAGAACAAATTAGCCAATAATGAGGCACCAGGGATGAATAAACAGATAAAGGTAAAATAAAAACTACAGAGAAAGGCATAACTAAGTACATTGATAGTAACTGAAAGAATGATAAAGGGGAATATGAAGAGGTTAGGAAAGATGTTGAGAAACTATTAGGAAGGCAAAAAGACATTATGAAATGAAACGATCAAAGAATATAAAAAGGATTTCAAAACGGAATTCATGCTTGACAAAACTTATTGAATTCTTTGAAGAAGTAACATAAAGAGCAGCCAAGAGTAATATAATGGATGCAATATACATGAACTTTCAAAAGGCCATTGATAAAGGTACCATATAGTAGTCTCGTGACTAGGGTCAGAGCATGAGGGGTCAGGAAGCAGAATGGAAGCAAACTATAAAACAAAAAGCAGAAAGTAGGAGTTACAGATAGTTACACAGACTGTTGAAAGATGGGAAGTGGTGTTCCACAAGGATTGGTCTGGGACCACTGTTGTTCACCATTTACATAAACAATTGGGAATTGGTAGTACAATATCAAAATTTGTGGATGACACCAATTGTGGGGCATAGCTTATACTGAGGAACACTGCAACAAAATATAAGGCATTAACAAACTTGCAAAATTGGCATGTAAATGGAGAAACTAAGAGCAAGCAATTATACAGTGCTTTTTATAATCTCAGGACGTTCCAAAGTGCTTTACAGTCAATGAAGTGCTCTTTCTACCTGGCAACCAGGCAAAGAGGGGGAAGCAGGAAATTTTCCCCATAATGTTCATTGTACATCATACATAACATGGAATTTATAGCACAGAAACACCCCAACTGGTCTGTGCCACTGTTTATGCTGCACACGAGCCTCCTCTTGCCCTACTTTACTAACCCTACCTACATATCCTTCTATTCCTTTCTCTCTCTCATGTATATAATCTAGCTTCCCGTTAAGTGCATTCCCATGCTAGGCCCCCACCTGCCAAGAATGAGGCACATCAATTTTGTCATGAACATTGATTTTTAACTGTTGTTGGAGCAAGGAAATGACTTGTTAAACAGATCAGCCATGGCTGAAAAAAAACATTTACATACCAACAGGCATCGAAGGCGAGGAAGCACATTCCAGGGCCTGCTAAGGAGGATACAATCCATAAGGGCCAGGACTGGTTAGACCAGCTGGTCACATGACTACCTGGCTGTTCCAGGGTTTTCTTTTGAACTGCCCAGAGAGACTTTGAAGATAAAATGCAGTTTGCTCCTGGACTGAGATCTCTTCTGCCTGCTCCCATCTCTGTCTCACAAGCCTCAGAATCCGCTGAAGACACATGAACCCCAAGAGAGAAAAGTCTCCTACAGTGAACAAGGTTTAAGAAGAATATTGGGCCCCAGCGAAAAGCAAGATCTATCTACAATCAAGGACTCTACAGTGAGCTCGAAGAACCATAACAACAACTCTTCGGATAATTGCTTCAAACCTTTCCAATATATTTTTCTACTGCTCTTTTCTGTCTCTATTTGCACTGTTGAACTACAAGAAAGCCCCCAGCGAGTTACCATCCGCAGCACTTAAAGCAGCCAGAAGCACTGCACAAAGAACAGCCAAGCGCTGCGCAAATGACTACTGGCAACACCTATGCAATCATATTCAGCTGGCCTCAGACACCGGAAACATCAGAGGAATGTATGATGGCATTAAGAGAGCTTTTGGGCCAACCATCAAGAAGATCGCTCCCCACAAATCTAAATCAGGGAACATAATCACTGACCAAAGCGGGCAAATGGACCGCTGGGTTGAGCACTACCTAGAACTGTACTCCAGGGAGAATGTTGTCACTGAGACTGCCCTCAATGCAGCCCAGCCTCTACCAGTCATGGATGGGCTGGACGTACAGCCAACAAAATCGGAACTCAGTGATGTCATTGATTCTCTAGCCAGCGGAAAAGCCCCTGGGAAGGACGGCATTACCCCTGAAATAATCAAGAGTGCCAAGCCTACTGTACTCTCAGCACTACATGAACTGCTTTGCCTGTGCTGGGACGAGGGAGCAGTACCTCAGGACATGCGCGATGTCAATATCATCACCCTCTATAAAAACAAAGGTGACCGTGGTGACTGCAACAACTACCGTGGAATCTCCCTGCTCAGCATAGTGGGGAAAGTCTTTGCTCGAGTCGCTTTAAACAGGCTCCAGAAGCTGGCCGAGCGCGTCTACCCTGAGGCACAGTGTGGCTTTCGTGCAGAGAGATCGACCATTGACATGCTGTTCTCCCTTCGTCAGATACAGGAGAAATGCTGCGAACAACAGATGCCCCTCTACATTGCTTTCATTGATCTCACCAAAGCCTTTGACCTCGTCAGCAGACGTGGTCTCTTCAGACTACTAGAAAAGATTGGATGTCCACCAAAGCTACCAAGTATCATCACCTCATTCCATGACAATATGAAAGGCACAATTCAACATAGCGGCACCTCATCAGACTCCTTTCCTATCCTGAGTGGCGTGAAACAGGGCTGTGTTCTCGTACCCACACTTTTTGGGATTTTCTTCTCCCTGCTGCTCTCACATGCGTTCAAGTCTTCAGAAGAAGGAATCTTCCTCCACACAAGATCAGGGGGCAGGTTGTTCAACCTTGCCCGTCTAAGAGCGATGTCCAAAGTACGGAAAGTCCTCATCATGGAAGTCCTCTTTGCTGACGATGCTGCTTTAACATCTCACGCTGAAGAGTGTCTGCAGAGTCTCATCGACAGGTTTGCGGCTGCCTGCAATGAATTTGGCTTAACCATCAGCCTCAAGAAAACGAACATCATGGGACAAGGCGTCAGAAATGCTCCATCCATCAATATTAGCGACCATGCTCTGGAAGTGGTTCAAGAGTTCACCTACCTAGGCTCAACTATCATCAGTAACCTGTCTCTAGATGCAGAAATCAACAAGCGCATGGGAAAGGCTTCCACTGCTATGTCCAGACTGGCCAAGAGAGTGTGGGAAAATGGCGCACTGACACGGAACACAAAAGTCCGAGTGTATCAAGCCTGTGTCCTCAGTACCTTGCTCTATGGCAGCGAGGCCTGGACAACGTATGTCAGCCAAGGGCGACGTCTCAATTCATTCCATCTTCGCTGCCTCCGGAGAATACTTGGCATCAGGTGGCAGGACCGTATCTCCAACACAGATGTCCTCGAGGCGGCCAACATCCCCAGCTTATACACACTACTGAGTCAGCGGCGTTTGAGATGGCTTGGCCATGTGAGCCGCATGGAAGATGGCAGGATCCCCAAAGACACATTGTACAGCGAGCTCGCCACTGGTATCAGTGGGGCCAAAGTGTGGCGAGTCGAAGAGACTTAGTAGTTGGCAGGAAAAAAGACAGAAGCGCAAGGGGAGAGCCAACTGTGTAACAGCCCCGACAAACAAATTTTTCTGCAGCACCTGTGGAAGAGCCTGTCACTCTAGAATTGACCTTTATAGCCACTCCAGGCGCTGCTCCACACACCACTGACCACCTCCAGGCGCATACCCATTGTCTCTCGAGATAAGGAGGCCAAAGAGATTTGCATTTGTGTATTGCCTATGCATGCTAGCTTGGGGCGTGGTGTGTATCCGTAGGTTTTAACCGAATTAGAGTTTAAGTTTAATAAATGTAAACGTTTCTTCTTTAAACCTCACAAAACCTGTTTCTGCTGGTTTCTTTGCCTTATAATTGGAAAGCGGTGAACAAGGATTCACCAAGGGGCAGCTAAAAATACAGTGTGCTTAAAATTAAACCCTGTTACAGTAAGACCAGGTGAAGGCTGAAAGAGAACCCTAGTCCTCTTTCTCACCTGGTCGTAACAGAAATTTGGGTGCTAGCATCCAGGATTTACCCACAGACAAACGTGAGAAATTGGAAGTGGGAAGCCAAATTGTTCCCAATCAAAAAAGAGCAAGATTTCAATACAGGTTTTCTTGTGGTTGTGTGTGCTTGAATACTAACATGTCTGCAACTGAAGCTAGTAGCTCTCCAAGCTAGGGTGAAGTAACTTGGGATTAGTTAAAAGCACTGTCAATGGAGGAGTTGAGGAAAATGGCTGAGCAGTGTGGGATCACTGTGCGTGGCAAGGCTAGGAAGTCTGAACTCCTAAGGCTAGTGCCAACCATTTTCTCTTGAATCTGAAGAAGCAGAAACAGGGTTAGAAGCAGACTCCGACACGGTATTGTTAGCAAAGATACAATTGGAACAGAGGAAACTTGAATTTGAGGAAAGAGAGAGGGAAAAAGAGAGAGCCTTCCAGAAGGAATGTGAAGGGAAAGAGAGGAGAGAGAGAGAGAGAGAGAAAGACAGGAGAAGGAACAAGAGAGAGAGGAGAGAGAGAGAGAGAAAGAAGAAATGCGAATAAAGAGAGCTGCTGCGGCTTGAGTTAACTAGGGGGCGACAGAGTAACCCCAGTGAAAGCACGACCAATATGAAGGAGCGTAATTCAGAGTTGGGTACAAAATTGTTAAAACTAGCTCAACTAATTCCAAGATTCAATGAGGAGGATGTAGAAGGATTTTTCTGTCCTTTGAGAAACTGGCAAGACAGCTAAAATGGCCAGCTGAGACCTGGCCTCTTTTACTGCAATGCAAGCTGACTGGAAAAGCCCATGGGGTCTATTTCCTGTTGCCAGATGAGAGTTCATTAAATTATGAACTGACCAAAAATGCTATCCTTGGGGGATAAAGTTTAGAAACCTCATGAAGCAAGATAATCAAACTTATCTGGAGTTTGAAAAAAGCAAGCAGCTGGCTTTTGACCAGTGGCTAAGGGCTCTTAAAGTACAGCTCAGCGATGAGACTCTCAGAGATGTAGTTCTGTTAGAGGAATTTAAAAACTGTCTCGCACTCTCCATAAAGACCCATGTAGAGGAGCAGCGGGTCCAGAGAGCCTGTCAAGTGGCCATTCTGGCTGATGTGTTGGCTTTAATTTTTAAGTCGATTTCCCAGGGAAGAACCTTTCCAGGTCACCCCCACAAATCCAAAAGGGACAAAGGGTGGGAAGGTGATAGGAGCCCAAGCAGTCCTGGGAGAGAAAGGAAAGCAGGAGACATAGGGGGAACTTCTCTAGCCAGAAAGAAAGGTGCTGTGAGCAAGAGTGAGACCCAGAGACCTGTGTGCTTCCATTGTAATAAAGCAGGGCAATTCAAAGCTGACCGATGGAAACAAAAGGGAAAACCTGTAGGGTTAATCAGGGCACACCCGCTCAGTGAAGAAAGGAACCTGATGGAAAGCACAGCAGAACAAGCTGTGGCTTTAACTGCAGTAAGAGTGAGACCAAGGAAGCTTACGGCTGCAAGTGCAGGAAAATCTAATAGGATTCCTGAGGGTTATCAAGGTTTTGTGCCTGAAGAGAAACTGGGGGGAGGTGGTGGTGTTGTGGTATTGTCACTGGACTAGAAACCCAGAGACCCAGGGTATTGCTCTGGAGACATGGGTTTGAATCCTACCACAGCAGAAGGTGGAATTTGAATTCAATTAATAAACCTGGAATTAAAAGCTAGTCTAATGATGGCCATGAAACCATTGTCGATTGTTGTAAAAACCCATCTGGTTCACTAATGTCCTTTAGGGAAGGAAATCTGCTGTCCCTACCTGGTCTGACCAACATGTGACTCCAGATCCACAGCAATGTGGTTGAATCTTACATGCCCTCTGAAATGGCCTAGCAAGCCACTCAGTTGTATCTAACCGCTACGAAGTCAATAAAAAGGAATGAAACCAGACAGACCAGCTGGCATCAACCTAGGCACTGGAAACAACAACAGTAAACCCAGACCTGTTGACCCTGCAAAGTCCTCCTTCCTAACATTTGGGGACTTGTGCCAAAGTTGGGAGAGCTGTCCCACAGACTAGTCAAGCAACAGCCTGACATAGTCATACTCACAGAATCATACCTTACAGACAATGTCCCAGACGCCACCATCACCATCCCACCGGCAGGACAGACCCATCAGAGGTGGAGGCACAGTGGTATACAGTAGAAAGGGAGTTGCCCTGGGAGTCCTCAACATTGACTCCAGACCCCATGAAGTCTCATGGCATCAGGTCAAACATAGGCAAGGAAACCTCCTGCTGATTACCACCTACCGCCCTCCCTCAGCTGATGAGTCAGTACTCCTCCATGCTGAACACCACTTGCAGGAAGCACTGAGGGTGGCAAGGGCGCAGAATGTACTCGGGGTGGGGGACTTCAATGTCCATCACCAAGAGTGGCTCGGTAGCACCACTACTGACCAAGCTGGCCAGGTCCGAAAGGATATAGCTGCTAGAGTGGGCCTGCGGCAGGCGGTGAGGGAACCAACAAGAGGGAAAAACATTCTTGACCTTGTCTTCACCAATCTGCCTGCCGCAGATGCATCTGTCCATGACAGTATTGGTAGGAGTGACCACCGCACAGTTGTTGTGGAGATGCAGTCCCGCCTTCACATTGAGGATACCGTCCATCACATACCGTGTTGTGTGGCACTATCACCGTGCTAAATGGGATAGATTTCAAACAGATCTAGCAATGCAAAACTGGGCATTCATGAGGCGCTGTGGACCATCAGCAGCAGCAGAATTGTACTCAGCCACAATCTGTAACTTCATGGACCAGCATATCCCCCACTCTACCATTAGCATCAAGCCAGGAGACCAACCCTGGTTCAATGAAGAGTGCAGGAGGGCATGACAGAAGCAGCACCAGGCATACCTAAAAATGATGTGTCAACCTGGTGAAACTACAACAGAGGACTACTTGCGTGCCAAACTGCGTGAGCAGCATGCAATAGACAGAGCTAAGCGATCCCATAACCAACGGATCAGATCTAAGCTCTGCAGTCCTGCCACACCCAGCTGTGAATTGGGGTGGATAATTTAGCAACTAACTGGAGGAGATGGCTCCACAAATATCCCCATCCTCAATGATGGGGGAGCCCAGCACATTAGTGCGAAAGATAAGGCAGAAGTATTTACAACAATCTTCAGCCAGAAGTGCCAAGTTGATGATCCATCTCGGCCTCCTCCTGAAGTCCCCAGCATCGCAGATGCCAGACTTCAGCCAATTCGATTCACCCCGCTTGATATCAAGAAACAACCGAAGGCACTGGATACTGCAAAGGCTATTGGCCCTGACAATATTCCAGCAATAGTACTGAAGACCTGTGCTCCAGAACTTGCCGCACCCCTAGCCAAGCTGTTCCAGTACACCTACAACACTGGCAACTACCTGGCAATGTGGAAAATTGCCCAGGTATGTCCTGTACACAAAAAGCAAGACAAGTCCAATCCGGCCAATTACCGCCCCATCAGTCTACTCTCAATCATCAGTAAAGTGATGAAAAGTGTCATCAACAGTGGCATCAAGCAGCACTTGCTTAGCAATAACCTGCTCAGTAACGATCAGTTTGGGTTCCGCCAAGGCCACTCAGCTCCTGACCTCATCACAGCCGTGGTTCAAACATGGACAAATGAGATGAACTGAAGAGGTGAGGTGAGAGTGACTGCCCCTGACATCAAAGCAGCATTTGACCGAGTATGGCATCCAGGAGCCCTAGCAAAACTGGAGTCAATGGGAATCAGGGGGAAAACTCTCGGCTGGTTGGAGTCATACCTAATGCAAAGGAAGATGGTTGTGGTTGTTGGAGATCAATCATCTGAGCTCCAGGAGATCACTGCAGGAGTTCCTCAGGGTAGTGTCCTAGGCCCAACCATCTTCAGCTGTTTCATTAATGACCTTCCTTCAATCATAAGGTCAGAAGTGGGGATGTTTGCTGATGATTGCCCAATGGTCAGCACCATTTGCGATTCCTCGGATACTGAAGCAGTCCGTGTAGAAATGCAGCAAGACCTGGACAATATCCAGGCTTGGGCTTGAGAAGTGGCAAGTAACATTCGTGCCACACAAGTGCCAGGCAATGACCATCTCCAACAAGAGAGAATCTAACCATCTCCTCTTGACATTCAACAGCATTACCATCGCTGAATCCCCTACTATCAACATCCTAGAGGCTACCATTGACCAGAAACTGAACTGGAGTAGCCATATAAATACCATGATTACAAGAGGTGGTCAGATGCTAGGAATCCTGCAGCGAGTAACTCATTTCCTGACTCCCCAAAGCCTGTCCACCATCTACAAGGCACAAGTCAGGAGTGTGATGGAATACTCTCCACTTGCCTGGATGGGTGCAGCTCCAACAACATTCAAGAAGTTCAACACCATCCAGGAAAAAGCAGCCTGCTTGATTGGCACCCATCCTCAAACATTCAATCCCTCCACCACCGACGCACAGTGGCAGCAGTGTGTACCATCTACAAGATGCACTGTAGCAACGCACCAAGGCTCCTTAGACAGCACCTTCCAAACCCGCGACCTCTACCAACTAGAAGGACAAGGGCAGCAAATGCATGGGAACACCACCACCTGCAAATTCCCCTCCAAGTCACACACCATCCTGATTTGGAACTATATCGCCGTTCCTTCACTGCCGCTGGGTCAAAATCCTGGAACTCCCTTTCTAACAGCACTGTGGGTGTACCTACCCCACATGGACTGCAGCGGTTCAAGAAGGCAGCTCACCACCACCTTCTCAAGGACAATTAGGTTCTTTGGGCCTCCTTATCTCGAGAGACAATGGATGCGCGCCTGGAGGTGGTCAGTGGTTTGTGAAGCAGGCTATAAAGGCCAATTCTAGAGTGACAGGCTCTTCCACAGGTGCTGCAGAGAAATTTGTTTGTCGGGGCTGTTGCACAGTTGGCTCTCCCCTTGCACCTCTGTCTTTTTTCCTGCCAACTACTAAGTCTCTTCGACTCGCCACATTTTAGCCCTGTCTTTATGGCTGCCCGCCAGCTCTGGCGAACGCTGGCAACTGACTCCCACGACTTGTGATCAATGTCACAGGATTTCATGTCGTGTTTGCAGACGTCTTTAAAGCGGAGACATGGATGGCCGGTGTGTCTGATACCAGTGGCGAGCTCGCTGTACAATGTGTCTTTGGGGATCCTGCCATCTTCCATGCGGCTCACATGGCCAAGCCATCTCAAGCGCCGCTGACTCAGTAGTGTGTACAAGCTGGGGATGTTGGCCGCCTCGAGGACTTCTGTGTTGGAGATACGGTCCTGCCACCTGATGCCAAGTATTCTCCGGAGGCAGCGAAGATGGAATGAATTGAGACGTCGCTCTTGGCTGACATACGTTGTCCAGGCCTTGCTGCCATAGAGCAAGGTACTGAGGACACGGACAATTAGGGATGGGCAATAAATACTGGCCTAGCCAGCGATGCCCACATCCCATGAATGAATAAAAACAAAAACCCATTGCCCTCAAATGGGGCAAGCAAGCCCATCATAATTCTCAGGAACACAGGGGCCACTGGATCCCTTTTACTGGAAAAAAGCCTGACCTATCCCCCAGAGAATGCAGTGAACATCAAAATGATGGTAAATGGTATTGGAGGGCAGTGTATGCCTGCACACGTACAAACTAGGTGCACCTGGAGTGCAACCTAGTTTCGGGACCGGTGACTGTAGGGATTGTCCCTAGTTTGCCTGTGGACAGGGTTGACCTGCTCCTAGGTAATGATCTGGCGGGGAGGAAGGTGGTAGCCCCCCCTCGGTAGTGAAAGACCGCAGGAGTAAAGCGTGGCTACCCGACCCAAACCCAACCAGACCCGACGACATGTGTCAGGTTTGGGTTGGGTCAGGTCTCTTTTCTGGGTCCAGCATTCGGGCTCGGGTCGGGTACAGCTGGACGTGGACGGTGCTGCCTTGCTCTGGGAAGTGATCTTCAAATGAACATTCAGGACATCAAGGAGGGAAACGTGCAGTCCGAACTCCGCACTCTGCAGTAAAGCCTGGCCACCCGACCAAACCCAACTACATGTGTCAGGTTCAGGTCGGGTTGGGCAGTAAAAAAAATTAAAGGACTCGGGCCCGGGTCAGGGTCGGGTTGGCTGTTTTCGGGTTGGGCCGGGTCGGGTTTTAATTTTATACCCGAGCCAGGCTTTACGCAGGAGGTCAGAGAGACAGGGCAGTGGCGGGAGACAGACCCCTGCAGTTTCCCTGAATGTGTAGTGGATCAGGCCCAGATCAAATCAGCTCCCCCAGAGGAGACTGCATTGGCACTGCAGGCAGATAACCATGAGGTCTGCCTGTCCAAGACTTTTTTTGGAAAGTTAGGAGACCCAGGGAATGAATTAAAATCGATTTTTCGTAGGTGAGACTCAGCAAGCCGACCCAGTATTGTAAGCATTAGCACAGGCTGCACAGTCTGAAAGTGAAGCAAAGGGAGTCCCTGATTGCTACCATTTGAAGAATGAGGTGCTGCTGAGGAAATGGAGTTCTCCTCACAGACCTGAGAGCAAGGAGTGGACAGCAGTTCACCAGTTACTGGTGCCACAGAGGTACCGGAGAGAAATATAAATAAGGGCCCACGAGACTACAGTGGCTGTACATGTCGGTACACGAAAGACCAAAACCTGCATAAGAGAGCAGTTTGACTGGCCAAAACTCCACAAAGATGTGGTGAAGTACTGCAAGAGTTGCTACATGTGCCAGGTTGAGAGGAAACACCAACCTACAGTGAAACCTGCACCCCTAAGTTCAAGGAACCCTCCAGCAGAGGGCTGGTGAATTGTTAGGGAGCCCCGCCGAGAACAAAAAGGGACAGGCAGGCATTAGACTGGCAAAAGGTTAGACAGGGAAGGGGAAAAAGTGACCAAGAGGGCAGGTAAAGGAAATCCGGGAGGAATCCCGGATGAAAACCCTACTGTCTGGTCAGCCAGCCCCGAAAAATTTGAAACGGTCGACCCCACATCTGCCTATGTAAATGCAGGCATTAGAAGCACCCCACCAGAGCATTTACATGAACCAGCAGAGGCAAAGAAAGATCTCTAGGGGGCACAGAAACCATGAGGGTGATGCCTCGCGTAGTCAAAGTGCCACAGGGGAGTGCAGTAGAGCCTGCACGAATACCTGCAGGCAGGAATGTCCTCTGGGCCGAAGGGCAGATTAGCAAAGAATCTTCCTCTACAGTCAGAAAAAAGAAAACCACACATCACCTAAAGTCAAAAGCCTTTGCATGACTCAGTAAAGCCCTGAAGGAACGTTCAGGATAGACCCACCCATTGCTGACTCTCCTGGGGAAAAAAATTGCCTCAGCAGGAACAAAGAACCTAGGCAGCCATGGAAATGGGCAAACGAAACAGAAACTTCCCCAAAAAAGAACCACATGTTTATTGGGACGCCAATAAAAGGGTGATTTTTAATATGTTTTAGGATTTGTGAATGAACGAGAGAAATGCATGGGTTTTTTCTGTATCTTATATTTTCTCCTGACCCTTTTAATGAAATGCACTTTTCACAAATCGCATTTCATTCCGCTGGGTGTGGAGGTGTCATGCTAGGCCCCCACCTGCCAAGAATGAGGCACATCAATTTTGTCATGAACATTGATTTTTAACTGTTGTTGGAGCAAGGAAATGACTTGTTAAACAGATCAGCCCTGGCTAAAAAAGAAATTTATATACTAACAGACATCGAAGGTGAGGAAGCACATTCCAGGGCCTGCTAAGGAGGATACAATCCATAAGGGCCAGGACTGGTTAGACCAGCTGGTCACACGACTACCTGGCTGTTCCAGGGTTTTCTTTTGAACAGGTCACAGAGAGTTTGAAGGCAGAAAGCTGTTTGCTGCTGGACTGAGATCTCTCCTGTCTGCTCCCATCTCTATCTCACAAGCCTCTGAATCCACATCAACCTCAAGAGAGAAAAGTCTCCTACAGCGAACAAGGTTTAAGAAGAATACTGAGCTCCAATATTCACAATATCTATTAATGGCTTGGGTGAAGGAACTACATGTAACATTTGCAAGTTTGCAGACGACACAAAGCTGGGGGGGAATGTGAGCTGTGAGGAGGATGCAAAGAGGCTCCAATGTGAGTTGCACAAGTTGGGTGAGTGGGCAAATGCAGGGCAGATGCAGTATAACGTGGATAAATGTGAGGTTATCCACTTTGGTTGTAAAAACAGAAAGGCAGATTATTATCTTAATGGTGTTAATTTGGGAAAGGGGGAGGTGCAATGAGACCTGGGTGTCCTTGAACACCAGTCACTGAAAGCAAACATTCATGTGCAGCAAGCAATTAGGAAGGCGAATGGTATGTTGGCCTTCATTGCAAGAGGATTTGAGTACAGGAGCAAGGATGTCTTACTGCAGTTATACAGGGTCTTGGTGGGACCACATCTGGAGTATTGTGTGCCGTTTTGGTCTCCTTATCTGAGGAAGGATGTTCTTGCCTTGGAGTGAGTGCAAAAAAGATTTACTAGGCTGATTCCTGGGATATCAGGATTGACGGATGATGAGAGATTGGGTCGACCTAGGCCTATATTCACTAGAGTTTAGAAGAATGAGAGGGGATCTCATAGAAACCTATAAAATTTTAACAGGACTAGACAAGCTAGATGCAGGGAGGATGTTCCCGATGGTTGGGGAGTCCAGAACCAGGGGTCACAGTGTCAGGATATGGAGTATACCATTTAGAACCAAGATGAAGAGAAATGTCTTCACTCAGAGGGTGGTGAACCTGTGGAATTCTCTACCACAGAAGGCAGTGGAGGCCAAGTCATTAAATATATTCAAGGAGATAGATATATTTCTTAATGCCAAACAGATCAAGGGATATCGGCAGAAAGCGGGAACAGGTTACTGAATTAGACTATCAGCCATTATCTTTTTTTGAAAGGCGGAGCAGGCCCAAAGGGCCGAATAGCCTACTTCTGCTCCTATTTTCTATGCTTCTATGAAAA
Source organism: Heterodontus francisci (assembly GCF_036365525.1). Taxonomy (NCBI): domain Eukaryota; kingdom Metazoa; phylum Chordata; class Chondrichthyes; order Heterodontiformes; family Heterodontidae; genus Heterodontus; species Heterodontus francisci. The sequence goes on from NC_090390.1 coordinate 66,663,814, forward strand.
GCAAGATCCAGCTACAATCAAGGACTCTACAGTTATCTCGAAGAACCCGTAACAACAACTCTTCAGATATTGCCTCAAACCTTTCCACTTTATTTTTCTTCTGCTCTTTTATGTCTCTATTTGCATGTATTGCGTATGCATGCTAGTGTGATGCACGGCGTGTATCCCCAGGTGTTAATTGAATTAGAGTTTAAGTTTAAGTTTAATCAATTTAAACTTTTCTTCTTTAACCCTAAGAAAGCCTGTTTGTGCTGGTTTCTTTGCCTTATAATTGGAAAGCGGTGATCAAGGATTCACCAAGGGGTAGCTAAAAACAGTGTGTTTAAAATTAAACCCTGTTACAGTAAGACCAGGTGAAGGCTGAAAGGGCCTCTTTCTCACCTGGTCGTAACAGCATCCATGTTATTTACCTTACCTACTCCAGGTTTGTTTTTTATTTGTTCGGGGGATGTGGGTATCACTGGCTAGGCCAGCATTTATTGCCCATCCTTAATTGCCCTTGAGAAGGTGGTGATGAGCTGCCTTCTTGAACCGCTGCAGTCCTTGGGGTATAGGTACTGTTATGATCCTGCAGTTTTATTTTCTGGGAAGAATGCGGTGTGCCTTTAAGGCTGGAAAAAGAGCCGTACTGCTTTAAGGCAGCAAGCTCTAAAGACTGAGTCAAAGAATGCATTCTTGTTGCCTTGGATACAGCCATTCAGAGACTGCAATTCAAAGGGTGCATTCTAGTTACCTTGGATACAGCCACTTGGACTGAGTATCTAGAGATACATTTGTTACAATTCAATTTTGACCTGGCTTATAGTGGAAATAGTCTGTTCTAACAGGGGACATAGACAGACAGCTATGTGTTAGCACCTGAAAGAAGAGCTCTCAGACCATTTCAACTGAAGGAAGAGAATTTAGTCTGTTTATTCATTATTCTTTCTCAAAATTAAAAAAAAAGTCAAGCCAAAACAGACATCTCTGATAATTTAAACTGAAGGAAGGGAAGTTAGACTCTGACAATCTTTTATCCCTCAAAAACTCTAAAGTCAGACTGATTCTATTGAAAGTGTTTGCAAGTTGTTAATTGTTGAAATTCATTGCTGGAGAAGGGTAGCATCATTTACTGCTGGAATTAGACTACAGACTATTATACTGTTGAAGAACCTTTTTTCTCCCCATCAGACGGCTGTGAGGACGTCAAGCAACTTTGGACTTTTTCACCTCCGGCAGGAGCGTAAATTTGCAAGGACTCTATTTTTTTCTATTTTAAATGTTGTTTATATCTTAGTAATGTTTAAGAATTTAGTTTTTCTAACTGAACAGTTAATTTGTTGATTTAACAAAACCTGGTTTGGTTAGCCTCATTTGGGGGCTCAATTATTTTTATTTTTTTTTTATTTAGAGATATAGCCCACCGAGTCTGTGCCGACCATCAACCACCCATTTATACTAACCCTACACTACCCCCATATGTTCTACCACATCCCCACCATTCTCCTACCACCTACCTACACTAGGGGCAATTTACAGTGGCCAATTTACCTATCAACCTGCAAGTCTTTTGGAGGTGGGAGGAAACCGGAGCACCCGGCGGAAACCCACGCAGACACAGGGAGAACTTGTAAACTCTGCACAGGCAGGACCCAGAACCGAACCCGGGTCGCTGGTGCTAACCACTGCGCTACTGTGCCGCCCATAATAGATGGTACAATTTGGCTGGGTCTTTCTTTAACTTGGAAAGTTTAAAATGATATGTTAGGTGATCTGTGGAGGGACGGGATTGAAATAACAGTGCGTTTCTCCCATCACAATCATAATCGTATATTTTGATTGGGGGCTTTGACTGGAGCGGTTGGTCATAACAGTACACCAACATTGCTTAAGAACATTGGCAGACAGGCAATCGACTCTTTGGTTTTACCAATGTTACTATGTAGCCAATTTCGATTATGCATAGATGAGGAGCCCAGATTAATTCTCACTCCAAATTTCCAACTGTCAGGGGAAGTATTTCTTCTCTGCTTAATGTCTCACCCTAACAGTCTAGCCAGGGTTGAGAATGTATTATGTGGTAAACTCATCTGACTCCTACAAGCTACCAATCTATGTTTTAAAGTTGGCAAGCTGCACTATGCACAAACAGTATCACATTTTGAAATCAATCTTATTACCAATACAGACATAAGCCATTCACATCATTATTCAGTAATTAAAATAAAAACTACAAAGGCACTCGAGTATCACAAAACCAAAGGGCACTGATTATATTTTATCTTAGAAGGAAATCAACCTATGAAACTCAGAATGAAAATTACAAAGATAAATACAAATGAGTGGCCATTCAGCATCTCTAGCTCATCTTCCTTAAGACTGTTGATAAGAATTTAATTACAGGTTAACAGTACAAATAAGACAGTACAAATAAGTTTTATGTAATCGAAAGTACATAGTGGAATATATCTTAAAGATGAGAAATGGGTTTGATTTAGCTCATTGGCTTTGTTATACATTCTGCTCCAGCTAATTTGGCAGCAAGCGCTGACTATTCAGCTCTGTAGTAGAAACTAAATAGTTAAATAAGAAAAAACTAGATGAGTTATGAGTGATGAATAACCGTGGAAAAAAGTACTGGTGTAGGATTGCCTAAATAACAGCTTGGCTCAGTTGGTAGAACTCTTGTATCTGAATCAGAAGGTTGTGGTTCAAACTACCTCATGGATTAAGCATGTAATCTAGTCGAGCACTTCACTGCAGTGCTGAAGGAGTACGATATACCCACAGGTACTGCCATCTGAATGAACTATTAAAGATCGCATGGTACTATTTGAAGGGTAGTGAACTGTCCTAGCCGACATTCTTCCTTTAGCACAACCAAAAGTTAATCCAGCTTAATTGGTTGGACATCTTGGGCCTGATTTTAACCCACTCAAAATCCACGTACTTGCACAAGTTAAAATTGGGCCCTTTATTGCTATTTGTGGGATCTTAGTTTCCTACAGTCACTGTAATCCATTGCCTAAAAAGTGCTTTTGAATCTGATACCATTAGGGGAGATTTTCTGCTTTGGCATTCTCAACATATGCTGAGAATGTATATCAGGAAAGTTTGCTCTCCCAGTCTGCAATTTTCTGTTCATTAAAGTTAATGGATAGAAAATCATGGGCTGGGGATGTGCTATGTGCTCCCAATGTGCACCGAGAATACCAAAGCTGAAAATCTCCATTTATATAATTACAAGTCTTTATTTCTTTTATCTTAGAGGAACTATAACATTTTATTATCCAATGTGCGCCGAGAATACCAAAGCTGAAAATCTCCATTTATATAACTACAAGTCTTTATTTCTTTTATCTTAGAGGAACTATAACATTTTATTATCTAATCTACAAGTGGCATATTTGAGTACTCTGCATTTACAATTAGAAACGGAAATGATCGTTATATTTGCCATATTTTACTGTAGTAATTGATGGAGCGCGAGTGACAGTAATATGAAATAGAACACTCCAATTGGATTATTTCTAAAACTCCAATATGTAATTAACAAATATCAGAAAAGGGGCAACTAGAACCTAATCCAATTACTAAACAAAGACAAAAATTATAATTCAAGGAAAATAATTATTATAAATACTTACTAAGTAATAGAAACTTTGAAGAGCAAATGCCACCAAACCTCAAGCATTATATCTATCGTACGTTATAATCTTAAACAATACTACAATAATGTGCATTTCATATAGCACCTCTATAATTGGGTGGATAAGGATGAAGTAATTTAATAGGTATGAAATGACATGCTAGAAAAGGAGCTTTTGAATTCTTCACAGATCATTTCACAAAACTGCACAAAGATTTTGTGCAAACTGACCTCTGGAATTCTCACCCAAATCTTTTGATAACAGCGCAGCAACTTAAAAGTTTGTGCCATGAAGAGCCTGAAGGAATTTACGCATAGCTAACTCCATATGCTTTCAGGGCTTTTTTGTATAATGGAAGAAAAACATTTGAAACTATGTCAAAGCCCAAAAGACTGGGAGCAAAAATGTCATCTTCTTACCATTTAAATTGGAAGCTATCCCAACTTTGAAGGTAGTTTTTCTCTTTTATTTAAGAATGAATCAAAATGATGTAATTACTGTCTAATGCCACTTGCAAACACTCTGCACAGTTCTTAATTTATTCAGCAATCTTCTTTTGCATGCGCAGTGGGTCATTTTAATCTTGAACAACTACAGAGCTGCCTACATTTGAATAATTGCCCAATATCAGCCAAGAAATGTTGGCAATTTTGTATACACTATGCATTGTGTGAGGAAGTCATCATCAGGGTGATGAGATGATAGCATTGGTGTGGTCAATTCTGAGCCCAAGATTTGATATGATATATATAGTACCCAAAATGAAATGAAATAGGCAGAACAAGATAAAGGTTTTTGCAAAGAACTCACTTTACTTAATCTTCATATAAGATAGATTACTCATACCATAGGACCACTGAAACACAGAGGTAAAACATGATGATGATAAGTTTACCTGATACTGCCATATTCATCATAACAATAATGGCACAGTGTTTTAGAACATCATTGCATGGCACAATGCATAATGAGATAGGATATGCATCTGTAATCCTACATACTATGAGTTCCTAATATCTGCCTTGATGTGAGGAGATGCTGAGCAAATATCTGGTGCTTCCAAATGAAGAAGAGAAAATAAGAGCCATCACTGGGTTACCTTCACTCCCTTCTAGTGGTGACCCAAAGTAGCATCAACAGAGAACTCAGTGCTGGTTGCTCACCAACTCAATCACAGTTGATGCATTGCCGAGGAGACATATTCATTATATTGCAAGATTGAATACAAAGATAATGCCTGAAGTCAAAAAATAACATAAACTCAAACATTCCAATTAAAAACCTGCACAGAAGTGGACTTGGTGGCATATGGGCTAGCATACTATCCTTTCACCTTTAAGGTGAACATCTGGATTCATCTCCTCCATGGATCAGTATGTTTAGCCATTCTTCTTTCTTTGGGCCTCCTTGTCTCGAGAGACAATGGGTAAGCGCCTGGAGGTGGTCAGTGGTTTGTGAAGCAGCGCCTGGAGTGGCTATAAAGGCCAATTCTGGAGTGACAGGCTCTTCCACAGGTGCTGCAGAGAAATTTGTTTGTCGGGGCTGTTGCACAGTTGGCTCTCCCCTTGCGCCTCTGTCTATTTTCCTGCCAACTACTAAGTCTCTTCGACTCGCCACAATTTAGCCCTGTCTTTATGGCTGCCCGCCAGCTCTGGCGAATGCTGGCAACTGACTCCCACGACTTGTGATCAATGTCACACGATTTCATGTCGCGTTTGCAGACGTCTTTATAGCGGAGACATGGACGGCCGGTGGGTCTGATACCAGTGGCGAGCTCGCTGTACAATGTGTCTTTGGGGATCCTGCCATCTTCCATGCGGCTCACATGGCCAAGCCATCTCAAGCGCCGCTGACTCAGTAGTGTGTATAAGCTGGGGGTGTTGGCCGCTTCAAGGACTTCTGTGTTGGAGATATAGTCCTGCCACCTGATGCCAAGTATTCTCCGAAGGCAGCGAAGATGGAATGAATTGAGACGTCGCTTTTGGCTGGCATACGTTGTCCAGGCCTCGCTGCCGTCGAGCAAGGTACTGAGGACACAGGCCTGATACACTCGGAATTTTGTGTTCCGTGTCAGTGCGCCATTTTCCCACACTCTCTTGGCCAGTCTGGACATAGCAGTGGAAGCCTTACCCATGCGCTTGTTGATTTCTGCATCGAGAGACAGGTTACTGGTGATAGTTGAGCCTAGGTAGGTGAACTCTTGAACCACTTCCAGAGCGTGGTCGCCAATATTGATGGATGGAGCATTTCTGACGTCCTGCCCCATGATGTTCGTTTTCTTGAGGCTGATGGTTAGGCCAAATTCATTGCAGGCAGACGCAAACCTGTCGATGAGACTCTGCAGGCACTCTTCAGTGTCAGATGTTAAAGCAGCATCGTCAGCAAAGAGGAGTTCTCTGATGAGGACTTTCCGTACTTTGGACTTCGCTCTTAGACGGGCAAGGTTGAACAACCTGCCCCCTGATCTTGTGTGGAGGAAAATTCCTTCTTCAGAGGATTTGAACGCATGTGAAAGCAGCAGGGAGAAGAAAATCCCAAAAAGTGTGGGTGCGAGAACACAGCCCTGTTTCACACCACTCAGGATAGGAAAGGGCTCTGATGAGGAGCCACCATGTTGAATTGTGCCTTTCATATTGCCATGGAATGAGGTGATGATACTTAGTAGCTTTGGTGGACATCCGATCTTTTCTAGTAGTCTGAAGAGACCACGTCTGCTGACGAGGTCAAAGGCTTTGGTGAGATCAATGAAAGCAATGTAGAGGGGCATCTGTTGTTCACGGCATTTCTCCTCTATCTGACGAAGGGAGAACAGCATGTCAATGGTCGATCTCTCTGCACGAAAGCCACACTGTGCCTCAGGGTAGACGCGCTCGGCCAGCTTCTGGAGCCTGTTCAGAGCGACTCGAGCAAAGACTTTCCCCACTATGCTGAGCAGGGAGATTCCACGGTAGTTGTTGCAGTCACCGCGAGCACCTTTGTTTTTATAGAGGGTGATGATGTTGGCATCGCGCATGTCCTGGGGTACTGCTCCCTCGTCCCAGCACAGGCATAGCAGTTCATGTAGTGCTGAGAGTATAGCAGGCTTGGCACTCTTGATTATTTCAGGGGTAATGCTGTCCTTCCCAGGGGCTTTTCCGCTGGCTAGAGAATCAATGGCATCACTGAGTTCCGATTTGGTTGGCTGTATGTCCAGCTCATCCATGACTGGTAGAGGCTGGGCTGCATTGAGGGCAGTCTCAGTGACAGCATTCTCCCTGGAGTACAGTTCTAGGTAGTGCTCAACCCAGCGGTCCATCTGTTTGCGTTGGTCAGTGATTATGTCCCCCGATTTAGATTTGAGGGGGGCGATTTTCTTGATGGTTGGCCCAAGAGCTCTCTTCATGCCATCATACATTCCTCTGATGTTTCCGGTGTCTGAGGTCAGCTGAATATGACTGCATAGGTGTTGCCAGTCGTCGTTTGCGCAACGCCTAGCTGTTCTTTGTGCAGTACTTCTGGCTGCTTTAAGTGCTGCGGATGTTAAATCGCTGGGGGCTTTCTTGTAGTTCAACAGTGCAATGCGCTTAGCGGCTATGACAGGTTCCAGCTCTTCATTATGAGATTGAAACCAGTCTGCATTTCTCTTCGCACTTTTGCCGTAGGTGGTCAAAGCTGACTCATAGATGGCGTCTCTGATGTGGGCCCACTTGGTCTCAGCATCCCCTGTGGGAGTACTTTGAAGGGTTGTTACAAGTGAATTTAGAAATTTTTGTAACAGCTGTGGGTGAGAAATTCTGCTCGTGTTGATGCGCGGGTGGCCCTTCTGCTTGGAATGATGCAACTTCTTTGGTTTGAGTCTAACCTTGCTGCACACCAGGGAGTGGTCGGTGTCGCAGTCCGCACTGTGGAAGCTGTGTGTGATTTGAACACTGTTTAAGGCGGCTCGCCTTGTGACAATGAGGTCTAGCTGGTGCCAACGACGTGATCTTGGGTGCCTCCATGAAACCTGGTGACAGGGTTTAGTGTGAAAGAACGAGTTGGTGATGCAGAGGTTATGATAGGTACACAACTCAAGCAGTCTCTGCCCGTTCTCATTCATCCTTCCAACGCCATAGCGCCCAAGGCAGGAGGGCCATGAGTCATGGTCGGCCCCAACCCTGGCATTAAAGTCCCCCAGCAGGAATAGGTGTTTGGTGTTGGGGATGCTGCTAATGATGTTATGGAGTTGTTCATAGAACTGGTCTTTAGCTTCAGGTGGGGAGCAGAGTGTTGGAGCATAGATGCTGAGTAGGTGTACTGGACCAGAGGTGGTGAGCAGTCGGATGGACAGTATGCGTTCCGAGCCATTTGAGGGAGGCTCTATCATGCTGAGTCATACATGCCAAAAAGATGCCAGATTCCATCTGACCTCACTTGGAATGCTATAGTTAGCCTCACTCCAGTGGGTTAGAAAGGTGAAAATTAATCAGACTGTCTGAAGAAGATAGAATCAGGCTCAACTCTGATGTCTCCTGCAGTCATATAAGTTGTTGACACGCAGAGTCAGGCTCACAGACGAATAATAACTTCTTAAGTGTGGTGCTGCAGTGTTACCAGTACTGCACCTAAATGAGGAGTCAATGCCTTCAGGCAAGTAAGAGGCAAGAGGTTACATTGGCTAAGAAAATTGTTGAGAGAGAAAAGGTGGAAAGGTGGAAAGGTTTGGATTCAGTCAGGACACATGGGAAGAAATCTTTGCTTTATGTAAGGGTCCAAAGGGAAATGAATTTGTACTTTCTCAACCTAGATACCAGTGGCTGTAGACCCTTAACATAAATTGACAATTTCATTCAGAGGGGCAAAAAGAGGGGAAGGTTGCAAAATGTATCGGATTAAGCTATATTGGGGCAGCGTCAATGAGCTTTACTAAGCATCAAGACATGAGGGTGTTTCATGCTGATGGAGTACCAAAATTAGCAAAGTGCTCTGTTTCCCAGCACTAATTGTTCCTCACTATGGTGAGTATCAGTCTTAATTAGAAACATTCTTTTTTGAAAATAGAGTTAAAAATTTATTTTTTATAGACTTTACAATCTGGTTTAACCTTTGCAATGATTTTGTCATATATAGCGTGTTGCTAGCAAGATCTCTGCACATATAATAAATATTCAATACTAAAACTTATATCATTAAACTGTGTTCCAGATGTGCCTTCTTAGTTATCGCCAATGTACATTACCCCATACAGTTGTTTTGGGAGTTCTCCAGACTTTTAATGACTTATACTGCCACAAATCTGCCAAGATCCATACTGGAGAAACCCATAGTCATTGGCAGTAGTCTTTAGTTAACATGCAACATCTATGAATTATGAATCACAAAAGAATTTACATTCCACAGAAAAAACTACTTCAGAAATCCCACTTGAAATATGTCAAATATCTAGTTCTCACACAGTTACCAAACATAATTGTTTGGAAAGAAACAAATCTCTCTTTTTGAATCAGGATGCAGGGAAATGAGCAATGAAGGCCAGACTTGGGGTGCCGGGTTTTCAAATGCCAGCAACTTTGGAACCGGGAGCAGATGCAATTTAAAAATCACAGTCCTTGGCGGGGCAACCTGATGCCTCTGGAACAGAGTACAATTTTTAAAGTGAGGGCGGGGGCGAGGGAACAGGGGACCCACTCACCTCCAATTACTGGTCCATTAAGCTCTTAGAGGAGCTTGTTAATGGTTTGGCGGGGTCAGGACTGCCATTTTCAATTTGGACTCCAGCAAACCCGAACAGTCTGGTGCGCTTAGTGCACAGCCATCAGGTCCACAACGGGGTGAAGGGAAACCTTTTTTTCAGGTTAAAAAGGACCTTTCAACAATGTCTTTTTCTTTTATGCTGCTGGCTGTCTAAGGAGCTGCCTGCTCTCTTCGGCAAGGCAGCTGTAGGCCCGATCATGGCTGCCGTCTGCTTTTGCTGCTTGTGCTCTGCAGGCTTCTCCCACCTCCTGGCATTGCTCAGAGCCACTAATTGGGTGCTGAGTTTTCCTCCTTCCCAATTAGGGTATTAACATATCAAAATTGCATCGCGTGAGTGATGCAGTTGAGGCACGGGGTTGGGATCCGGAAATTATCCGGGTGTCGGGCTTCAGACTCCATTTTGAAAATCCAGCCTTGGCTGTCTACTTTTGAGACCTGGGTTCAAATCCAGCCCAGATTGATAGGATGCAAGTCACATAGGTCAATTAGTTGTGCAGATTTTATATCACAATCCATCTGCACAGGACAAAACTGCCCCTTGTTTGGGTGTTAAATTGGCAATCTCACTCAGAGCTGCCACTGGATTGCAGGAAATGGAAATCATCACACTGACATATTAGGGTGTTATCTTCTGAAGTTGGGGCTGATTATGATTGCTTTGGATAGGGTTTGATACTCACCATCAAATAGCAATTTCCCTGATCTGGGAAGACTTGATTCTGACACTGAGTGCAACAATAGAAAGCATTCTACTTGTTAACAACAACAACTTGCATTTATGTAGCACCTTTAATGTAGCAAAAACATCCCAAGACATTTCACAGGAGGGTTATCAGACAAAATTTGACACTTAACCTTATAAAGTAATATTAGGAGAGATGACCAAAAGCTTGGTCAAAGAGCTAGGTTTTAAGGAGTGATTTAAAAGGGAGAGAATAGAGAGGTGGAGTGGTTTAAGGAGGAAATTCCACAGCTTAAGGTCTAGGCAGCTGAAGGCACAGCTGCTAATGGTGAAAAAAATGAAAATCAAGGATGCATTAGAGGTCAAAATTGGAGAACCACGGAGATCATTTGGGACTGTAGGTCTGTAGGAGGTTACAGCGACAGGGAGTGACAATGTAACGAAGGGATTTGAACACAATGATGAGAATTTTCAATTGAGGTGTTGCCAGGTATGCGCCAATGTAGGCCAGCTATTGCAGAAGTGATGAGTGACCAGGACTTGGTGTGTGTTAGGATACAGGCAGCAGAGTTTTGGATGAGCTCAAGTTTATGGCAGAGGGAGGCTGGCCAAGAGGAAATTTGAATAGACGAGTCTAGAGGGAACAAAGGCATTTTATCAGGGCCATTCATTAAGCCAATTTATTGAGACGTCACAAAACAGTGACACATAGTTGATATTTTTCGTATATCAACAGTTTTTGTTATTCTGTTTTATGGCTATTAAACTACACATCTGAGATACATAGAATATATTGTATAGTCATGCTGTGATAGAAAATTTAAACCATGAATGGAACCAAAGCAAAAAAGATGAATGATACAGTTGTAAGGATCCATGACTTGCTAGCTGTCACACTGGAATCCATGCACTGTTATATTTATATGATTGCTAACCTGACCATGTGGTGCCACCAGTCTCATGATAAGGGATTTTCCTCTAGCTGTACATTGCTCGAGAACGTACAGTCACTATATCAGCTACACTGCCCAAGAGACAAGGCTGTTGTCATTATTACCGATCCTTACAACAGCTATCATTTTTGCTAACCTAAAGCAAAATCTCACCATCTCCTCTAATCCAAATGTTGAAATAAAGCTGCTCTCACTACTTCTAAAATAGTCTGCTGCTTTCCCTATCAATTAAACAAGCCTGCCTTTATTGCTAATCCTAACCCAGTTCAAAGCTGTATAGTTGCTGCAGTTCCTGATAACTGCCCATAATGGCAAGGCTGCCATCAACACAGCAGGGTTGCTATCCCATTGTCATATATATATTTCTGCTAAATGATGCATGAAACTTCCAGTCACATACATTTTTTTTATTAAAAGCAGAAATAAAAAGACAGTATTCCATGGAACTGTTGCAACATTTTCTACTCTCAAATGAGTTTACTGATAAATTAATTCATTCCCAACCCAATTCATTCCCAACCCCTTTCCTTTCAATTTTCTAATTCAGCAATCTGTGCTTACAAATCCCACTCTCACCAGGATCTGTCATTTATTAATTTTATTTTTAAAAATCCATTCCTTCCTCTATGTAGAATGATATATTGTTGTTGTTGCTACAGTGGCGAAGTGGTAATGTTACTGAGCTAGCAATCTAGAGGCCCAGGCTAATGCCCTGGGGACATGGGTTCAAATCCCACCTTGGCAGTTGGTGGAATTTAAAGTTTAATCAATTAATAAAAATCTGGAACAAAAACAAGAAATGCTGGATTCACTCAGCAGGTCTGGCAGCATCTGTGGAAAGAGAAGCAGAGTTAACATTTCGGGTCAGTGACCCTTCTTCGGAATAAAAATCTGGGATTGAAATGGTGTCATGAAACTATCACTGTCTTAAAAAAATCTGGTTCACTAATGTCCTTTAACAAAGGAAATCTGCCATCCTTACCTAGTCTGGCCTTCATGTGAGTCCACACCCACTGAAATGTGGTTGACTCTTAACTGCACTAGGAAATGTCCGAGCAAGCCATTCAGTTGTCAAGGGCTTTTAGGGATGGGAAACAAATGCTGGCCTTGCCAGCCATGCCCACATCCCATGAAAGAATAAAAAAAGTTCAGGTCTCTTCCCTGTTCCAGATGCTATAATTTTCTTGTCTAGAAATCTATGAAGAATTTATTAAATTATAGATTTAATAAAGGGTACCGAGATTCCCTGAGTGGCATTGGACCAGTGTAAATTATTATTCAAAATTATTTTTAACTAGGTTTTCTGATGCATCTAGGAACGTAAAAGTTTGATTTGAAGCAAATCTCTGAAGAATATTACCCTTTACAGGCAACGTTACCTGAATTAGTTGCGTAAACTCAGTACGTTACATTTGTGGGTGAGTCGTACAGTCTTAATGACATTCACAGACAGAAAAGAAAAGTAAATGGAATGGTGATGTAGGTGAAAAAGGAGCACAGGAAAGTCGCATTACCTCTCATTACTGAGAAATACCCACCCTGACGTGACCAGACATTTGACAATGAACTCTCGGCAAACCTTTGCAACATAACTGGCACATAATTGAAAGGGCTTGATCAGATTTTCAGCGACAGAACAAAACCACTCCGAGGGTGTGAGACTGCCATCTACAGACAGAAAGCGAAGATGAGGGATGAACACTGGAGGAAAGAAAGGAACGGCAAACGAACTGCCAAATTCCCCTTTTAAAATTGCATTCTTGCTCACGCTCTTGCGATTAAATTCGGTCTCACAGCAACAGGTTTGCCGATTTCATTTTCACCTTTGATAGTCAAATGTAACGAAGGTCAGTGATCCTCCGCTCTGCGCTCTCCGCCCTAAATTAAAGCCGTAGTTTATACTACATTCCATAATGCTGTGCTGCACAATCTCCCAATCAAATTGTTGAAAGTACAGTTGAAAACCTCATTAGAAAATACCCGGTCTTAAGCCACCTTACATTGGCCGGTATTTCAGATTTCGCAATTCTTTCAAATATTGCAATGTTTCCTAGTTATACCACTTCAAGTGTAGCGGCAATGCAGAGTTGACCTAGGAGTAGTATCAGATTGATTGGTGGCAAGCTCTACAATGAAGAAAGATACTGTAATGGCTCGAATCTAGGCGCTGCATAGCGTGACATAGGACAACATATAAATCTGGGATATATAGGAAAGGTGGATCGTTATGTGTGTTAATTTAATTTAAATATGGTATTTAGTTATTTTAATATCGAGACACAGTACAAGTCACATGCAACTCTGAAACTTCTCACCTGAGATGATGGATGCTGCCCTGAATATGTCTGAAAGTCGATTGTTCGGTGGCTCATAGGGGGAACCGACCAGATCATGACCTGTAATTGTAAACCCTGAGAGAGGTACAATCACAGTTTACTTAGTCACATTGTATACAAAAATCTTTAGAAATAGTTGTTATACATGATAAAAATGAGAAGCTTTAAAACTATATCTGCCGTACCATGCATGAAACTTTGGTGAATGCTCCAGTATATTCGGAGACATCTCTTCTCGTTCTTCATGCCCCTTTTACACCTGCAGTTGTACAATGGGCTCTGTTGGACTACCTCCATGGCGCTGATGCACTCGTTTTTCGCTTCAGGTCCGGTGACCATGCTGGCGCTACCGGCCAGGCATTGCCTCAGGGTCCGGTACTTACTGCTGCAGGCCGAGTCGCTGGTACACAGTTCATTGCCCTTTACGCAGTCAACACGGCTAACAGCAGGGACAGGATTCACACCTGCAGTCTGAACTATCGCATCTGGAGGGGGAAAATAAACAAGACAAAAACCAGCACATATTAGTTCAAAAGGTTCAAGGTCTTTATAAATAACAATAGCAAATCAATAAGCATCTTTCAGACAACATTACAGATAATTTACCACATCTGAAGCGTTAGCAATAGTTATCTCATCTAGGACAATATTCCAAATCGTGTAACACATCAGGAAATTAATATCGAATAAATTCTACACTGGAAAATGTGATTCATTCAGGTCACTAGAAGCAGAAATAACATCTTAAATTAATCTTTTTTTTGTACACCAGCAACACTCCAATTTATTTTCCCAACGTAATACCTAATTTGACGTTCAAATGTTACATAATAAAATAGAGCGAGTGTGATTCACGTGGAGGAGCCAAATTAAATAGTTTAATCAACCGTCGGAGCTAAGGCGTCCTTTATTGGGCTGCGAATTTTAAAAGAGGCTGCTAGCGTATCAAAAAGGCCTCAAGACAACACATACTTCGCTATTAAGTTTCTAGCAGTACCGCATTGTTGAAGGGTAGATGGAACGATTTGCAAAATTGTGCATCTTACCTATAATAGGCAGAACGAAGTACCAGGCTGTAGAAATCATTGTGGTTCAGCTTCTTTTAGCACATCAAATATGAACAGCTTTGTTTCATTAAGTAGATTCAGCACTTTGACACTCCAGCGTGCAGTACGAACCAACGATGCAAATCAGTCCAGTTCAGATCCATTTAGTTTTAGGCACTGACCCCTTTAACCAGCAAGCCAAGCTATTCCCTCACTTTTATTCACAGCAGTTGAACGATTGGGGAGATAGATATCATCTGCGGGCACGATCTGTAACCCTTTTTATTACAAAAACAGTATATTATATAGAGAGAAACCCTCGCCCTACAATATCAGCCCATCCAACGATATAGCCTGAAAGTGCTATCAGAAACCCAAGCGATCCATCAGTTCAATACCTTGTTCAGCCCACTGCTAACCCTTGTCTTAACGCGTATGATGTATCCAGCACATGCACGCTACCACCACCAGCAGCCTCCTTTAAAATAAACGTCTGCAGCTTCCTCCAACTCCGAACTAGCATTCAGCCACTTACTTTCCTACGCACCGTTTATTTCCACCACCACCAACACCCCCCGCCCCCATCGTTGCTTTATCTTCCTCGTTTAGGGACGAATACGTGACATGTTAGTTACCGGATGATGTGCAGAGTTAAATGATTGTTTCTAATTTCCGTTTGGCGAGAAGCTGAAACACGCGGGTTGTTAGGGAATTACTGTGAAGGTTCAAAGCTATTGCTCAGTTCGTGATCTGACCGAGATAGACATCGAGAGATCGATTGTTTAATATTGAGTGTATCGCTAAAAGATTAAAAGTTAAGGGAATGATCACAGCAGGCATGTCTAACAGCAATTCGTCGCCTGCTGGCTGGAGGTGGAAGAGTATAGTGCCGATCTAAGTGATTCCCTTTCTAGTCCTTACATTTAGCGATCTGAGAGAATGGCAACATTTATATCCGTTCTTCAATCTACAGAGCGCTTTGTTCCACTTTATTGTGCGTCCAGTTTACACTGGTGAACAACGCGTTTAATAAAATCACACTTCTTGCAGTGTCAAGAGTAGCTGTAATCCTTAAACAGGTTGTTCTGAAAATATCAGAATGGTTCCTCCCATCATTACTACGGGAGTTTGCTCTTCCTTTCGAGAACCCACTGCTATTCATTCCCTCCGCGATTCAACTCTTGACAAAAGATGGAGCAGCCAGCTGGGTTACACAGTGCTGCATCTGGGAGATTCGGAAGAGGGGCGCGCTTGGACCGTATGGAAGCTTGTTGGAAATTCCGACGTTCTGGTATTATCGACACATGCCATTTAGAAAACCCGTGGTGAGTGTACGAGGTCTATACATGCAATAAAATCTGACAATACCATAATACTACTAGCTTGCGTCTTCCCCACCTTCACACAGGACAGAGCGAAAGAGGGGAAGTAAAGGCACAAATGCTCAGATGTTTTGTAATGTAACAAGTTGTAAAATGTGGAGGTGTAGTCTAAGAACATAACAAATAAGAGCTGTATTCCACACGGCCCTACCAGCTTGCTCCGCCATTCAATAAAACAACAGTTGATCTTTTATCGCAACTTCACTTTCCCGCCCTATTCCCAGATCCCTTAAAGCCTAAAGGGGAAGATTTTTAAAATTCATTCTCAGGATGTGGGTGTCATTGGCAAGGCCTGTATGTATTTTCCTTTTCTAATTGCCCTTGAGAAAGTGATGTTGAACCACCTTCTTGAACTGCTGCAGTATGTGGGGTGAAGGTACTCCCACTGTGCTATTAGGTAGGGAATTCCAGAATCTTGACCCAGCAATGAAGGAATGGTGATATATTTCCAAGTCGGCATGGTGTGTGACTTGGAGGGGAACTCACAGTTGGCGGTATCCCAATGTGTCTGCTGCCCTTGACCTCCTAGATGGTAAAGGTTGTGGGTTTAGGAAGTGCTGCTTGGCGAGTTGTTACAGTGTATCTTGAAGAAGGTACACACTAAAGACACAGTGCACATTGGTTGTGTAAGCTGATGGTTAGGATCCCAATCAAGCAGGCTGCTTTGTCCTGGATAGTGTCAAGCTTCTTGAGTGCCATTGGAAGTGCACCTATTCAGAGCAGCGGAGAATATTTCATCACACTCCTGACTTGTTCCTTGCAGATGGTGGACAGGCTTTGGGGAGTCAAGGCGTGAGTTACATGCCACAGATACTCAGCCTCTAATCTACTTGATGGTAATGCTGTTGAATCTCAAGGGGTGCTGTTACACTCCCTCTTGTTGGAGATGGTCATTGCCTTGCACCTGTGTGGCTAAATATTAATT
Organism: Heterodontus francisci; assembly: GCF_036365525.1. Classification (NCBI taxonomy): domain Eukaryota; kingdom Metazoa; phylum Chordata; class Chondrichthyes; order Heterodontiformes; family Heterodontidae; genus Heterodontus; species Heterodontus francisci. The sequence goes on from NC_090390.1 coordinate 66,680,479, forward strand.
GCCACTTATCAGCCCAAACCTGAATGTTGTCAATGTCTTGCTGCACGCGGGCATGGACTGCTTCATTATTTAAAAAGTCACAAATGGAACAGAACACTTACAATCATCAGCGAATATCCCCACTTCTGACTTTACAATAGACAGAAGGTCATTGATGAAGCAGCTGAAGATGGTTGGGCGTTGGACACTGCCCTGCGCAACTCCTGCAGTGATGTTCTGGGGCTGAGATGATTGGCTTCCAACAACCACAATCCATTCTGCTAAGTGTGACTCCAGACAGTGGAAGCTTTTCCCTCTGATTCCCATTGACTTCAATTTTACTAGGTATTCTTGATACCACACTCAGTCAAATGCTGCCTTGATATAAAAGGCAATCACTCTCATCTCATCTCTGGAATTCTAAGGTTGTAATGAGGTCTGGAGCTGAGTGGTCATAGCAGAACTCAAACTGAGCAGAGGTGAGCATGTTATTGGTAAATAAGTGCCACTTGATAGCACTGCCGACAACACCTTTCGTCACATTGCTGATGATTGACAGTAGACATAGGGTGGTAATTGGCTGGATTGGATTTGTCCTGCTTTTTGTGGACAGGACATACCTGAACAATTTTTCACTTTGCCAGATAGATGCCAGTGTTGTCGCTGTACTGAAACAGCATTTCTCCTCATCTCAGTTCTAAGTCTCCAACCCCTTATCCTGAGGCTAGCATCCCTAGTTCTAGACTCTCCAGCCAGAAGAAACAGTCTCTCAGCATCTACCCTGTCAAGTCCTATAAGAACTGTATAGTTTCATTGAGGTCACCCCTCATTCTTCTAAATTCTAGACAATATAGTCTCATTCTACTCAGTCTCTCCTCATATGACAAACCTCTCATCCCAGAAATCCATCTAGTAAACCTTTGTTACACCTTCTCTAAGGCAACCATATCCTTCATTAGATAAAGAGACCAAAACTGTACACACTACTCCAAATGTAATTTTACCAAAGTCCTATAAGCAACTACAAACCAGTCAGTTTAACCATTGGTGGTGGGAAAGCTTTTAGAAATGATAATCTGGGACAAAATTAACCATCAGTTGTACAAGTGTGGATTAATTAAAGAAAACCAGCAAGGATTTGTTGAAGGCAAATTATGATTAACTAACTTGATTGAGCTTTTTGATTAGGTAAAATAGAGAGGGTTGATGAGGGTAATGCATTTGATGTGGTGTACATGGACTTCCAAAAGGTATTTGATAAAGTACCACATAATAGGCTTGTCAGCAAAGGTGAAGCTCATGGAATAAAAGGGACAGTGGCAGCATGGATACGAAGTTGGCTGAGTGACAGAAAACAGAGAGCAGTGGTGAATTGTGTTTTTGGACTGGAGGAAGGTATACAGTGGGCTTCCCCAGGGGTTGGTACAAGGACTACTACTTTTCTTATATTAATGACCTAGACTTGGTGTACAGGACGCAATTTCAAAAATTTTCAAATGACACAAAACTTGAAATATTGTGAACTGTGAGGAGGATGGTGATAGACTTCAAGAGGACATAGACAGGCTGATGGAATGCCCGGACACATGGCAATGAAATTTAATGCAGAGAAGTATGAAGTGATACATTTTAGTAGGAAGAACAAGAAGCAAGATAACCAAAAAGTACAATTCTCAAGTGGGTGCAGGAACAGAGAGACCTGGCAGGATATGTGCACAAATCATTGAAGGTGGCAGGGCAGGTTAAGAAAGTAGTTAAAAAGGCATATGGGACACTGGGCTTTATAAATAAAGGCATAGAGTACAAAAGCAAGGAAGTTATGATGAATCTTGATAAAACATTGTTTGGCCTCAACTGGAATATTGTGTCCGATTCTGGGCATCGCACTTTAGGAAGCATGTGAAGGCTTTAGAGAGGATGCAGAAAAGATTTACAAGGATGGTTCCAGGGATGAGGAGATCTGATTGAGATGTTTAAAATCATGAGGGGTTGCCTGAAAGTGTAGTGTAGGCAGATTCAGTTGTGGCTTTCAAAAGGCAGTTGGATAGGCATCTGAGGAGAAAAAAATTGCAGGGCTATGAGGAAAGGGTGGGTGAGTGGGACTAGCAGAAAGCCTACAGAGATGTGATGAGTTGAATGGTCTCTTTCTGTGGTTATAGAGTCATACAGCACTAAAACAGGCCCTTCAGCCCACTGAGTCTGTGCCAACCAACAACCACCCATTTATACTAATCCTACATTAATCCCATATTCCCTACCACATCCCCACCATTCTCCTACCTACACTAGGGGCAATTTATAATGGCCAATTTACCTACCAACCTGCAAGTCTTTGGCTGTTGGAGGAAACCGAGCACCCAGGGGAAACCCATGACGTCACAGGGAGAACTTGCAAACTCCACACAGGCAGTACCCAGAACTGAACCTGGGTCACTGGAGCTGTGAGGCTAACCACTGCACCACTGTGCCACCCTATATAATGCTATATAATTGCAAAAGATTTCCTTACTGTTGTACTCCAACCTCTGTGCAATAAAAAAACTTCCATTTATATTGCACTTTTCACAACCACTGGACGTCTCAAACCACTTTACAGCCAATAAAGTGCTTTTGAAGTGTAGTCACTGTTGTGATGTAGGAATAAGGCTAATGTACCATTTGGCTTCATAATTCTTGCTGTATCTGCATGTTAGTGTTCTGTGATTCTTATAAAAAGGACACCCAAATCCCTCAGCATACCACATTTATTCCTCTCACATTTAAAAAAAATTCTGCTTTTCTATTCTCCCTACAAAGTGGATAATTTCGCACTTCCCTACATTATACTCCATCTGCCCACTTCTTGCCCACTCACTTAACCTGTCTATATCCCTTTGCAGCCCCTTTGCGTCCTCCTCACAGCTTACTTTCCCACTGTAAATTCCCATTATATCTATGTGTTATATACATTAGAGTACAATAACCTTTTGAGCAGATTTAAAGAGCTTCTCTGTTTATGGAACATAGTTACGGATTTTAAAGTGTTTAAAGTATCATGCAACACTTTATAATACAAGTTCAAAGTGGATTGCAGTTCTATATCGGCAGGACTGGCATGTTATTTCATTCTTAAAAAAGGAATTGTTTCATAATCAGATTGGAGTTCCCTTTGTTAGTAGGTTGTTCGTAATCGTAATGAGTTAATCCCAAATTCAAAACCGATCTGCAGAGCCTTACTACAGTTAACAAAAAAGTAAACCATCACGAGAAGCTTTAGTTATTACAAAACGCCAGACTAATTGTTAATACCCCCCGATTCCCCATCGACACAATATGCCCCCAAATGACCATTTGGTTTAACGTTTAGCCCGATTTGTGCCGAGGCAAAAAAAAAAGTACAGGGAACGTAAGGTCGGGTGAAGTGACAAATAGTTGGGTAAATAAAGGTAGCATCTGCCGCTGGTCAGACAAAGCTGTAATATAACAGATGGTTCAAGTATAGCTCTGTTTAGTTATGTTTCCATAAACTAAGTCCAAATTGTACTTCACGCGTGAATCTTGAAAACAAATCATGGAACAATTAAAGCAATCGCCCGAATTTTCCACGGGGATTAAGTAAACATGCACGCCCTTCTCGGGATGGTTGGATTTCAAGGCTTCAGGGCATCATGTATCATGTATACTTTAAGCTATAATAGCAGCGGTCGCAGAGCAGTTTGTCTGGGGCTAATTTAGCTGTACAGTGTAACCGTGTAAAAAATAGATTGTGGAAACCCAGGGTAACACAATAGGAATGCAAAAGTACCAATATATCCCACGAGGGCTTGCAATGAATGTAAAATGTTCAAAGCAGATGCTTGATCCCATCTGTTGGTACACAGACCTTGGGAGCCGAAAGTCCACGGGGATAGGGAAGGGGCACATCTTCACGTAAGTCCTGGGATTCACTCAGCTGGAACTTCTGCTATTAACTCCGCCAAAGTTTGTGGAGTCAAAGGGAAACCCCGTAATTTGAATGGCAATGGCAGGCGTTTTAGGAGGCAGGTGGGTGCATGCCCACTGAAAAAGCCACAATTAAAGCAGAAAGGTGGCTGGTTGAAGGAAAGTGGAGGAGGTGGGGGGAAGGGCATATTTTGATGGACCTAACTAAAAGAAGCTCAACATAAGCAAAAAGAAAAGTCCCGACAAAAGCAAAGAAAACTTTTGCACCTAAATCATAATGTTGTAATCACTGGCTGTAAGATATTCCATACCCGGTGCTGCCCACCGATAGTGAAATCAAAAGCAGGGTCAGATGTTAGAGTTTTAACTCAAAAGAATTGTGGATTGACCCCAATAGGGCCCCTTATAAGGGGGCCACATTTAAATAATTTTTAAAAATGCTTATTTATTTCAGGCCAGTAACCCAAGCTGGACCAACAGATGAGGGCCCACTGCCACTGTTTCCTTCAATCGTGATTTTGGTTCCCCCATCCTAAATCTCCTTTATCTTTCCCTTACTCCTCCTATTTTTTTTTATTCATTCATGGGATGTGGGCGTCACTGGCTATGCCTGCATTTATTGCCCATCCCTAATTGCCCTTGAGAAGGTGGTGATGAGCTGCATTCTTGAACCGCTGCAGTTTCTTTTAGGGTAGGTCTACCCACAGTGCTGTTAGGAAGGGAGTTCCAGGATTTTGACCCAGCGACAGTGAAGGAACGGCGATAAAGTTCCAAGTCAGGATGGTGTGTGACTTGGAGGGGAACTTGCAGGTGGTGGTGCATTTGCTGCCCTTGTCCTTCTAGTTGGTAGAGGTCGCGGATTTGGAAGGTGCTGTCTAAGGAGCCTTGGTGCATTGCTGCAGCGCATCTTGTAGATGGTACACACTGCTGCTACTGTGCATCGGTGGTGGAGGGAGTGAATGTTTGTCGATGGTGTGCCAATCAAGCGGGCTGCTTTGTCCTGGATGGTATCGAGCTTCTTGAGTGTTGTTGGAGCTGCACCCATCCAGGCAAGTGGAGAGTATTCCATCACACTCCTGACTTGTGCCTTGTAGATTGTGGACAGGCTTTGGGGAGTCAGGAGGTGAGTTACTCGCCTCAGGATTCCTAGCCTCTGACCTGCTCTTGTAGCCATGGTATTTATATGGCTACTCCAGTTCAGTTTCTGGTCAATGGTAGCCCCTAGGATGTTGATAGTGGGGGATTCAGCGATGGTAATGCTGTTGAATGTCAAGGGGAAATGGTTAGATTCTCTCTTGTTGGAGATGGTCATTGCCTGGCACTTGTGTGGCACGAATGTTACTTGCCACTTATCAGCCCAAGCCTGGATATTGTCCAGGTCTTGTTGCATTTCTGCACAGACTGCTTCAGTATCTGAGGAGTCACGAATGGTGCTGAACATTGTGCAATCATCAACGAACATCCCCACTTCTGACCTTATGATTGAGGGAAGGTCATTGATGAAGCAGCTGAAGATGGTTGGGCCTCGGACACTACCCTGAGGAACTCCTGCAGTGATGTCCTGGAGCTCAGATGATTGACCTCCAACAACCACAACCATCTTCCTTTGCGCTAGGTATGACTCCAGCCAGCGGAGGGTTTTCCCCCTGATTCCCATTGACCTCAATTTTGCTAGGGCTCCTTGATGCCATACTCGGTGAAATGCTGCCTTGATGTCAAGGGCAGTCACTCTCACCCCACCTCTTGAGTTCAGCTCTTTTGTCCATGTTTGAACCAAGGCTGTAATGAGTGGCCCTGGCAGAACCCAAACTGAGCGTCACTGAGCAGGTTATTGCTAAGCAAGTGCCGCTTGATGGCACTGTTGATGACACCTTCCATCACTTTACTGATGATTGAGAGTAGGCTGATGGGGCGGTAATTGGCCGGGTTGGACTTGTCCTGCTTTTTGTGTATAGGACATACCTGGGCAATTTTCCACATTGCAGGGTAGATGCCAGTGTTGTAGCTGTACTAGAACAGCTTGGCTAGGGACGTACATGCCTAGAATTGGATCAGACAGCACCACTGTTTCAGGTACAAAATGGGCGCTGAAGGGGTCCAATGTTGTTCAGAGGCTCAGATTTTACTTCTTCGGACCTGAGCACAAAAATTAAGGCTGACACTCCACTGCTGCAGTGTTGGAGTGCCATCTTTTGGAATGAGACATTAAACTGAGGCCTTGTCTGCCCTCGCAAGTTGACATAAAAGATCCCATGGCACTATTTCGAAGAAGAGCAGGGGAGTTATACCCGGTGTCCTGGCCAATAGTTATCCTTCAATCAACATCACAAAAACAGATTAGATGGTCAATATCGCATTGCTGTTTGTTTGAGTTTGCTGTGTGTAAATTGGCTGCCACGTTTCCTACATTACAACAGTGATAACACTTCAAAAGTACTTCAATGGCTGTGAAGTACTTTGAGACTTCTGGTGGTCATGAAAGATACTATATAAATACAAGTCTTTATTTATTTAGTTATGAGCACAGCTACAAAACCTAATGGGGTAGAAATTAGAATGTTTTGTACCTATTTTTATCTCTGTGTCATCCTTGGTCCTACTGCTAAATTTATAGATTCCAGGCAGTCACCAGAATAGGTTATAGGCCCCTTGAATAAGTAAATGAGGGGCCTAATGCCTGTTGAGGACCCCTTTTGGGCACTGGCAGGAGCCAACCAAAGGTAGATCATGAAAAGTGTTTTCGTAAAAGAAAAATATTCCTGTACTCCTCCAATTCCACAGGAGTCATGATCAGAACACCCACCCTTACTGCTACCCTATAGCCTGCTCCAGCCACCACCTGAGGGTCACTTTGAAAAAAATTGAAGTCTCTGCTCAGGGGAGCTGTCTGTGGGTGCAAGCTGTTGGAAATGTATATAGCACAATATAATTGGCATGGCATCTTGGTACACCCTCCAAAATTAGATCAAGATATAACTCTTAATAAATTCTATAGCAGTGTTCAAAGTTAAAATGAAATTGCTTAGAAATTGTTTGAAAGCATTCCTGTGTAAAAATGCACACATAAGTTCAATATGGTAGGCTGCATGTGCACCCTTGCCAGAAGTGTGCCACCCAAAATATTGGTTAAGGCAGAAAAAGTAGCATCCGGGGTCTGCTGCTGAAACAGCTGTTATACCCCTTACATATGCAAATAAGGGAACTAACAGCTGTTTCAGGTCCACTTCCCGAAATTGGTCTGCCCTGGATACTGCTGGTACTCGGCCAGCTGTTTTAGGAAAACCAGGTCTGCATGTGACGTAGGCTAACTTAAAGTGATTGCTGGAGGGTGCCACCAAAAATCATACAATGTTTTAAAAAAACATTTACCTGAGTGTGGAACCAGGAGGCAGTGCAGAAGTTTGTTATTGGCCCTTGTTTGGTCCCCTCCCAATCACCAACACCTCCACCCCCATCCCCAACTCAGGAGTTCTGTCAGCTACACAGTGGCCCAAAATTCATATATGCTTCACAGGCCTGTTGCCAGGGGTGCCAAGCAGGCATCCGCAACTCACCAGTCTCATATAAGTAAGGCCTGAGGCTCAATATTGGGTCTGTCTCATGTCTACCCATTCTGCCACAGGGATCTTTCCTAGCTCACACTGGTGTGAACCCATTTCTAAGCTGAAATCGCTGCCTCTAATGTATATTGGTGAGAAAAGTTCCAGGTTTGATTCAAATCTGTACTGATTTATGTGATCTCAGCTGAGGTGATGGTAGGACTACTACAATTGGCCAAATGGCACCCTGAGTTAGTGAAAGACTGAAATTGGCCAATGTTCCAACCTCTGAGCACTATACAGCAGCCCATACTGGAAGTATACATCTGTGGATACCAAATGAGCTTAGGACTGGCCTCACCAGTGACAACTTCCACATTTGTATAGCTTGCCAGCAGTCAAGGCTTACACATGAATGATAACCACTTAGAGAAGATATCAAATGGCAACTTCCACTATATCCATATGACGCAGTCAGAGCAGGAGGAAAAAATATTAGAGGGGGAAAATAATTTCATACCCTGTAAGGATTCCTTAATTTGTTTTATGCTTTGTTGTTGTAGTACTGTTGAATTTAATACAGTCCTTTTTATTTTTGTAGAATACAAGTTCAATTTAAAGATTCAATATGAATTAATTGCCTTAAAAAGGATGAGGGAAAGTGATTTTAAGTGTGCAAAAAACAACTAATAATCTCAAATTTAATTTTCATTTGAGAAAGTTATTGAAACAAAAGTAATTCACTATGTCTGAGGTTAGTATTGAAATGTTATACAATAACGTTATTTAAAACATTGAGCTGGTTCCAGGGATAATACCCAGGCCAATTTTCCAGTGCATTTAGCAGACAATAGACAAAACTATAATCTCATATGTGAGGGCTCTTCAGTTAAATCATGTTTAGTGTTTCAGAAAAGGGATAGCCTGATAAGGGATAGCCTGTTGAGTTATTGAATCAACTGCAGTCATTATGTTTATGTTTGCCTGGATAGAGTTTCAACTTAGATACTTAGTAGAAGGGTTCAAATAGTGCCATATGTATTACCAGCATCGCTCCCATAGCATTATTCATGGGTAAGTAGCAAAATACACAGCTTTATTAGAATGTGTTATTTGCATTATGTGATGTGATGTACAATATGTGAGGGGGACCAAGACTGGACATAGTATTCTGAGCTCACCCCGGGAAAAAAACTCTTCTTCAAGTCACTTACAATAGTCTGGCATCGGCTTTCCATTTGCCTCAACATTTCTGCAGCTGCTGATCTAGTCAATCACACCCTCCCCTCCACCTTTGGTGCCCTTGTCCCCATTGAAACCAAATACTCTGTCTCACTCTGGTCATTTCTCCAGTACAACCACCATCTCCCCTCCCTAAAGGCCAAGAGATGCAGACTTGAACATTCATGGTGGAACTGGTTTAGCCATTCATCCCCACATCAAGCAGTATTTGGTCCTGCTCTCAACACAACTTGTATTTAAATGACACCTTTAATGTATTAAAACGCCCCAAAGCAAAAGGAGATATTAGGGTAGAAAACCAAAAGCTTGTTCAAAGAGGTAGGTTTTAAACAGCAACTTAAAGAAGAAAGCGAGGAAGAGAAGTGGAGACGTTTAGGGTGGGAATTCCAGAGCTTGGGGCCTTGGCAGCTGAAGGCAAGGCCATCGATGGTGGAGCAATAATTAAAGGAGCACAGATTTCTCAGAGGGTTGTGGGACTTAAGGAGATTTCAGAGACAGGGACAGGTAATGACTTGGAGGGATTTGAAAACAAGGTTGAGAATTTTAAATTTGAGGCATTGCTTAACCAATTTAGGTCAGTGAACACAGGGGTGATGGGTGACTGGGACTTGGTGCAAATAAGGACATAGGCAGCAGAATTTTGGATGACCTCAAGTTTATGGATGGTAGAATGTGGGAGACTGGCCAGGACAGCATTGGAATAGTCAACTCTAGAGGTAACTAAGACCTGGATAAGAGTTTCAGCAGCAAATGGATCGAGGAAGGGGTTGAGTTGGGTGATGTTATGGAGTTGAAAATAGGTGGTTTTATTGATGGTGTTGGTATGTGGTCAGAAGCTCATCTTGGAGTCAAATATGACACCAAGTTTACAATCAGTCTGGTTCAGCTTCAAATCGTTGCCAGGGAGAGAAACGATGTCTCCTATGCCAAAAATGGTCACTATATCAGGATCATCCTGGAATGCAAAGTTAAGCCCCAGCTTCTCTTCTCCGCTATAGACTGTCTTCTTAAACCCCTATTCCTTACCCCCTCTGTACTCACCTCCAACAAGTCCGAGGAGCGCATGCACTTCTTTGTCACCAAAACTGATCCATTCAGCTTCCTCAGCCAAATCCTCCCTTCACCTAACCCACCAAGCCAAACCTCCTCTAAGGTTGCACCCTGTACTAGCCCTGAACTCGCATCTTTCTCTAGTTTCTCTCAGCTCATCTAGTCAATGAGACCCACCTCCTGCTTCCTTAATAATAAATAAAAACAAAAAGTGCTGGAAATACTCAGCAGGTCTGGCAGCGTCGGTGGAGAGAGAAGCAGAGTTAACGTTTCAGGTCAGTGACCATTCATCTGAACTGAAGCGCTAACTCTGCTTCTCTCTCCACCGATGCTGCCAGACCTGCTGAGTATTTCCAGCACTTTTCGTTTTTATTTCAAATTTCCAGCATCTGCAGTATTTTGCTTTTATTTTGTGTTTTAATTCACTGCCACTTCTCTTCCAGGAATGCCTATCTTGAAGAAGTTCTGCTCTTTTCTCCGACGGGATTTTCGTTTGTCTCTTTTACCTTGTTCACCTTCATTGCTTTCTATTTCCCTCCTGGTGTTTGATAAAGTGTCTACCAAAACTTGTTTTCACAGCCACATCTCCTCCCTCAGTGACTGTCTCCGGCTCAGACTTATTCCATGTGGATTCCAACTGAAATGTCATCCTTCATGTTTTGAATCCAGCCAGGATTACAGGTACCTCCGAGAAATACAACGTTCCTCAGACTGCTGTTCTCACTGCATCCTGAGATCCACACTCAGTGCCATGCCCCGCCACATGTACACACTGGACCTCTCTCTCCAGAAGCACCGCCTCACCTTATCTCAGAGCTGTTCTACTCCGCAGTTTCATTTCATCCTTCGTCTTAAAAAGGCCAGTTCTGATGAAAGGTCACTGAGCTGAAACGTTAACTTTGCTTTTCTCTCCACAGATGCTGCCAGACCTGCTGAGTATTTTTAGCACTTTTTGTTTTTATTTCCGATTTCCAGCATCTGCAGTATTTTGATTTTATTTTCCTTAACCCTATTTTACCAAACTGCTAACCACCAACTTCCCTTCCTTGCCCTCAATAGCTGGTAATGTTAAGGGTTCCCTCTCCTCAGGCACTGTCCCCTTCCCCTTCAAATCTGCCATCATCACCCCACCCCCACCTCCAAAAAGAATCTACCCTTGACTTCTCTGTTGCTCCAAACTGCCGCTTCATCGCCAACATCCCTTTCCTCTTCAAGGTCCTCGAACATGTCAGCTCCCAAATTCATGCCCATCTTTCGCACAACTCTATGTTTGAACCTATCCAATCAGGTTTCCACAACTATCACAGCAGTGAAATTGCTCTTATCAACACTACAAATGACATCTTATGTGATTGTGACCACGGTAAGCTATCCCTCCTTATGTTTCTTGACCTATCTGCAGCCTTTGACATGATTGACTACACCAGCCTCCTCCAACTCCTCTCCTCTGTTGTCCAGCTGGGCAGGACTTCCCTCAATACAAAACCAAAATACTGCAGATGCTGGAAATCTGAAATAAAAACAGGAAATGCTGGAAATACTCATCAGCAGGTCTGATAGCAACTGTGGAAAGAGAAGCAGAGTTAATGTTTCAGGTCTGTGACCTCTCATTAAAATCTAGTTCTCACTGCTGCACTGTTCTGCTCTGGCCTGCCAAATAAACACAAGCCCCTTTAATCAGCTGCTGTTACATCAAATTTCCCTCCTTCCAAGCAACAGTAAACAAGTAGGTGCTTTTTACCACATATAAACCAACCCCCAATAAAAAATGAGGTGCAGTTCTGAAAACCTCAGCACTTTAGTGTCACAAAGTTCTTCCTCCTCTGCTAACCTGACAACAGAAGGAGGGAGTATCTGGACCTCTAAGCAGAAATAACAGAAATGACAGCTGCTCTTTGTCTCTCTGACCTGGAAAATCCATCAGAGTTCTGGGATCAGCAACAGAGCATCTGATTCAGATGGGCCTTCTGCGCACAGGTGCTACTGTGGGACATCTGGTGCTTGGACACCTATTGGGATGTGGAGTTTGCCCTGGATACACCTCCCCAGATTTCAGAGGCCGATCTTGGTTTAAAAAGAAAGTCTGTCCATTGTTCCAGAGTGTAGGCCACTTCCCTGGTCTGGAACAACCTTGGTGAGGCCTACTACTGTTCATTTGGATGTTGATATGTTTTATTTCACTTGTTATGTTAGCCAATGCCATCTTCCAACTGACCTAGGTAAGTGAGAACCTCTGGTGTACGGAGACCCGTTCCAAGGCACCCCTCTCAGAGTCAGTTCCTTGATGTTACTTGTATTGTAAGGGACCGTGGACAGTTCCAAGCCCAGCAAGCTTCTGCTACTCACTGATGTCATGTAAATGAGGCTAGAGACCGAATAGTGGGAGTGCCTTGGGCCTACCTGTTCCAGAGTCAGATTGCTCTGATGGAAACATCACAGACTTGGTGCCACCAGGTTCCTGTTATTTTCTGTTAGGTTCTTCTCAACTATTACCTTCAATTTTGGAACCAAAGCAGTTTCATTCAACCAGAGAGAATAGTTAAAATGTAAGCACTATCTGAAGAATGAAATTGAAAATTTGTTCTCCAGTGTACTTTGTAATCATTCGGAATATCTCATGTCATTGAGCTAACAGTCTTTCGCTTGCAGTTAGAAAATCCTTTGTAACAGGATTTCTGATTTCTGTTTTTGTTTGGTGGATTTTATGTTTGACCTTTAAATAAAATAAATCTTATCTGGTTTGTTACAAGTTGTTTATGTTCTTGTTTGTACAATGACTACAGCCTCAAAAGCAATGTAAAAGCATCTTTGTGGTATTCCTCATTCGACTACTGTGAGCTTCACCACATTTTGGGCTAAAAATTGGATGAAACCTGCTTTTGGTCACCATGATGGCGATTACCTCACACCTGGTCAGGCAGCACGCCACCTTTCTATGCTGCTCATTCATCAACATGATTAGAGTGTGCATCTCAGTGTGAAATGCACTGCTGACTTACTGGATGCTCAGCAGGTGGCCCAGCGGCATGCAGGCTAGCGCAACATACAGCTAACCTGCCCCTGTTGAAGAGGAGATGCACTCAGGCTATAGCCTGACCCCAAGGACCTGGCTGCAGTGATGGAAAAAGTTCAATGACCTCACATGAGTGGTCAAGGTCCGTGAATGCATCTTCAAATGATACCTTCTACCCACTGCACCACCAATCTCTTCTCCTGTTGCTCACTGCACCTAAGCTCCATCACTCACCCATTAGTAATCAGGACTCATGCCTGAACATTCAGATAATCCCCCTCACACATTACTAATGCTGCCAGCCTCACACCTACCTCTTGTAGCTTCCACATACTTCCAGCTATTCAGCAATGGCAGGCACATTGCAACATACTCACTGACCTTCTTCCCTCCCTCTTTCAGGACAATACCACACAAAGGGCAGCATAAACCAGCAGGGAACAGCCACACCTGCTTCTCCTGAGCCCTTTGGAGGCGAAGGTGCTCTGCATTATAGGGCCAGCAGTCACTGTGACAGCTGCATCACTGAGAGCATTCAGGATGACGGTATGTTCCTGCCTTAAGCACTTTCTCAAATTCCACTTCACCCTCATCCTGATATCTGGTATGAAGTGCAGTATCCAGATAGTGTCCCCATGGACTTCTTGCTTTCAACCCAACCCAGCTTCCCTCACCCCTTTCTGCTGCCTGTGATCCATGTCCCTGTTGTGTTGCAGCTCAAGAGGGACTGCAACTATAGCCTCCATTACTGAAAGCAGATTTTCTTCTGACAGGCCTTTCAACTCATCTGATCTCCTTGTCAATGTCCGGCACCACTCCGTTGTGAATCAAAAAAAATTTCCAAACTCCTCCAATAACACTCAACACGGTACATCTACTCACCCTGCAGCAGCAAAAGAAATTCAAATGCACCGCATCTGGAAGCCCCATGATAATCCCTCTAAATACCGCTAGTGGTGGTGGTAGGGCAGGGGTGGGGGGTGGTCTTTCTTTCACGAATGCATGTTCAGCTGGGAGTGATTAAGAGAGAACATTAACAGGAGCTGTTAGGTCCAACATGGCAAATTGTCTGCCAAATCAGTGTTAGATGCTGTTTGACATTACCACCTGCATGCTTTGGGCACATGTACGGCTTGTTTGCGCTAGCACCCTTACAACCAAGGCATGCTATGCGGGCTGCTTTGTAAGTGACTGGAAGCATCCAGGTTCTGGGCTTCTGGAATTCCACTGACGTTGTGCCAAGGTACCCAATTTTGCAGCTATTGTATTTTTATGTAGTCCTCTCTTCAAATTGTGCTAAAACGACAAAAAAAACTAAAAACATAATCCCATAAACACTATCGGCTGAATTTCCCTCTGAATTACTGACCAATTTGGGGTGGGATTTAGGGAATTAAGTGGTGTAAAATAAGTTCTTAGATGCTGCTTAAATTCTACAACTAATAAATGGCACTTAATGTATCCTCCAAAAAAATCATCCGACTGCTTTAAGGTGAGCTGGAAGCACGATCCACTGCATATAACTGGGGTAATCTCTCTAACCCATTTCCTCCAACTGTTGTTCCAAGCCCAACTGAAATATTTATTGCCACTAATTCACCCTATTCCTTCTCCGTTGTTCCTCTGTTTCTTTCTGAATGTAAAAGATCCCATGGCATTATTTTGAAGAAGAGCAGGTGAGTTATCCCCAGTGTCCTGACCAATATTTATCTTTCAATCCACATCACAAAAACAGATTATCTGGTCATCGTCACATTGCTGTTTGTGGGAGCTTGCAGTACGCAAAATTTGGCTGCCATGTTTCCTACATTTCAGCAGTGACTACACTTCAAAATTACTTCATTAGCTGTAAAGCACTTTGGGATGCCCTGTGGTCGTGAAAGGTACTATATAAATAAAAGTCTTTTTTCTTTTTTCTCTATCCTTAAATGTCATTGGTTAAGGAGAAAGACTTTTGAGCCCATCATTCACAAAGTCCCAGATGCCTCATTTAGCAATTCTCACTTACAGCGATTTGTGACAAAAATGAACTGAAGGGTGAGGGTTAAAATGTAACAAACCATGTCCTTCTTCAGCAAATTTATGGCCATGGATTTGTTAAAGAAGTTACAAGAGTTGTGGATCTGGTTGCACCTGGGTGGTCCTCTGAGTGGCTGGCCTCTTCCTGCAAGGCACCCCCTATGATTGAAACACATGTTGTGCATTTAGTGAAATTTGCTCTTTAAGAAATAGTTGCTGAGTGTGTGGGCATTGCAGTACTTTGAGATGGCACACAAAGCTGAGACTACATATGATGAGCATTTCCCTGCTTTTACCAATCTTCTGTTGTTACCTTACTGCCAACCTCATCATTTCCCTTCGTCTCTCCGGTTTGAGAGCCTATGGTTTCTAAGGCATTCTCTTCCTGCAGACTCAGAATTTTGAGATGAATACAGAATATTAAAGCCATGTGAATGACATAAGCACTTGGTCCATATGCGCACCTGCCATGATGATAAGTGGAGGTGCACTGTCCCTTTAAGTAAGGTGCCCTTGAAGATTAGCAGACACTCTAGTGGCACGTTTTATGAATTAACAGAGTGATTGGTGATTAAGATTGTGTTTGAGTGTTTTGAGAGGTTTCTGTCCGCATTAATGAGTTTTCTGGACACCCAGGTACTAAGAGAAGAGTATGAAAGTTAAGTTGAGTGAAAGTAGTATGACTGGCAGTAGTTGTTCATTGCTTAGACTTATCTTAACTATCCTTATGAGGTCATTGAACCTCTTCCTGTACTATATGCAGTTTTGGGAGTGGTGAAGAGAGCATTGACTACCTCTATCATCTCCCTTCATGTGGTCTGCACCACGCTCATATTAAGCTTCCTACCCTAAATTCCCAACAGTCTTGTTTTTCTGGCCTTAACTTCTGATAAAAGGACCTCTGTGAATGCATTCAAGAAGCTGGAGTCTTTATCATTGAATCAATGCCTGAAGGCCATTGTTGCTTCAGATATTCTCGTAGAAAACTGATGTTCCCCTTTAATTGGTTGCAGGCTTTTAAAATTTGGACCAAGAAGTGAATTTCTCTTCTCCCCAATGATGGTGAATCTATCAGGAGAGGTTTTATCACTCCTGCAAAGCTAAGGAAGTTGCACTCTTGGTTAATGGCTACCACCCTATTTATGCCTAAAGGAGGGGTGGAGTGTGATGAAAATCAGCTCCATGCTCTCTTATTAAATTTTCTGAATCCCACCAAGTATGCTGCATGTCAACCACTCTGGGCAAGCTTTTCTTGGGAAAATTCATGAATAGTGTAGAGACTGTATCATATTCACCTAGAAAAAAAGACAGATGGAGCTGCCTGCTTTTTGGCATTCATAATTTACAAAGAGTAAAACTACTGCATTCCATAACTACAGGTAAAAAGGCCGTTACTAATTCTTGTCAAAGATTATGTACGAAACCTGCCAAGACTTGACAATGAGCATTAAACATCTTCAGCTATTAATCTATGCATTTTACCTATCCAAATTGGAAAAAGCTATCCATTGAGAAAAGAAGTCCTGATAGTGCACTTTCACACTGCAAGTGAAGAGCAATCTACAGGGAGAACATGGCAGGCAATTACTGTAAAAAGATTATACACAGGAGTACATTAACCCTCCATCTATACGGCTTACCAAACCACCTATCTTTATGCCATCGGCAAAAATAAGCAGAGGAAGGCTGGAAGCATTTTGTTGGGCCAGAGATTTTTGTCAGGCCAGAAGACACATCAATGCTCCTTGAGCCTGTTCTGCCATTCAATTAAATCATGGCTGATCTGCAACCGAACTCCACATACCTGCCTTTGCCCCACATCCCTTAATACCTTTGGTTAACAAAAATCTATCAATCTCAGCTTTAAAATTAACAATTGATCTAGCATCAGTTGCTGTTGGTGGAAGAGGGTTCCATGAATGCTCCTCGTGTTCCCAAAGAAACCTTTGAAAAATGTAAAGTTTACCTTTGCAGAAGGGCCTCCAGCGGTTGCTTTAAGAACTGCTCATTAGGCCTTGAAATGCCCGGGAAAAGTTGTGGGAGGGTGGGCGGGGTTGCCTGCCCTATGAAAGCTGCATTTGCCTGTTTTTGATGGGATCACGAGATGTGCATGTAAAAGTCTGCTTGAAAATTGAATCAATCAGGCACATGGGTATACAAAGCCCCCACCAGATTTTCCTGTGCTGGCTGTTTTTCAGTCAAGAAGCAAGTGGCTGGCAGTTGTAAATCCTCCTAGAACCATAGAAGTTTATAGCACAGAAGGAGGCTATTTGTCCCATTGCGGTTGTGCCAGCTTTCTCATGGGTCAATCTAAATAAAATGTCACTGCTCCACTCTCGCCCCACAGCCTACATCTTCATCTGCTTCAAAAATCTATCTACTCTTTTTTTAATAGCTGCAATGATCTCTATTTCACACATTTCCTATGGCAAATCATTTCATGCTCTAACAATTGTCCTCGTAAAGACATTTCTTTCCATACTTCCTTAGTGAAAATTTTAAAATTGCAACCTCTCATTATTGTCTCCCCAAGCAGAGGTAATATTCTTTCCTTATTCACCCCATTAAAATCCTTCACCATTTTAAAAACCTCTACCAAAGCTCCTTTTAGTTTTCTCTGCTCCAATGAAAATAGGGTTACAGAATCAGGAAAGAACCATGGCCTGCATTTTCCTCCACCATCCCACCTGAAAGCCAATTTTGATCAGGAAAAGTTGGCCTTTGGAAATATCACATAAGCTTAACCCTGTCCGCCTGGGGGAAACAGGGTGTGAAAATGGATAAAATGGCAGTCACAGGACTCCTGATGTGTTTCAGAAGCCTTCCCATCTGTCACATTTTAACTGCGCAGCTTATCATTTCGGGAGTGGCCTTGCCAATGGCAGACGGGGGCATTGTTAATATATTTAAATCAGGGTCCTACAATTGGGACTACAATTACATCATAATCGTGGAAGTGATGCTCAGTGCCTGATTCACCAGTAAAATCTGGTGAGATCAGTGTCCAAGAGCTACTGAAGCTATTTATAAAAGCTCAGTGATCTTTTTGCTGTCTGGTTTGCCAGGATAGTTTCCAAATCACTTCTTCCACATTTTTTGTTTCGTCTTATCATCGTTGGTAAGTTTTGTCTGCTTATCATGGCTGCCAAGAAGAACCTGGAAGAAAGTGACAAGAGTTAGGAAAACAGAAATTTACAGGTTCAAATTGTGAAACTTGCTGCATATTTGCTGGGATGAGCGAGGGGTTATATGCAATAAGCAGCTTACCTCAATAGGAACGGCTTTGCCTGGGCTACTGATCTCCAAGGTATGTTGCTCTGCCTGACTGAGGGCAATTATTTTGGTGACTCCTTCCCCCAGTCTTGATCCCCTGTCTCAGACATTATGTGCTGTTTTGTCCATCAGAAAGAGAGACTAAGAGCTAGTGAATGGTTGTTTCGAAGGAAATTGGGAGATATGTAGGGATTGTGTATATAGTGCAAGCAGTGAGAGGTGGAGAAGAGGCAAGATGGAATGAGGAATGAGTGGTGAATGTAAAGCCATGTGTAGAATGTGAAGTGAAGAAGGATTGCTGGGAGTAATTACTGGTTGTGCAAGTGCTAGCATGTGAGAAGAGAATGTAGTTGGTGTGTGTTATGAAGAGAGTAAGAAGAGTGACAGAAAGAGGCGTTGCAGTGTGCCCCAGTGATTGAAGAGTGTGATGGAGAAGGGGAAATTGTTGAGAGTGGTGGGGGAAAAGGGTGAAAAGAGTGTTGTCAGAAGTGAAGAGTTGTATGCCCCTGTGCTGCCCTTGTGAGGTCATTGAACCTCTTTCTGCATTGGACTCAGGTCCTGGTGGTGATGCTGCTGGCGCTGACCCTGTCAGCCATCTCTGCATAGGCTTGCTTCCTGCTGGCCTTTGGGATGCTCTTGAGGTTGCTGCGGTGGAGACCCTCCCTCCTTGCTCTGACTTTGTCCACAAGGACCTCCAGGGAGATATCCGAAAGTGGAAGGCAACCCTTCTACTCAATAGCCAAGATATTTTTCAATGTTCTTCAATTAAAAATCCAAGCACAGGATTAAGAGGTGTATCTCTAATTAAAATAGAACTTAGGAAACACACAGATGGTCTGTTTGATTTGAAATGTGATTAAGAAGCCAGCTTGCCAGTTAAACAGAAATGAAGCTAGACGGTTAAAATCAGCTGGATTTCATGCTGATGATGTCATCGGGGCTTCCCACCCACCCAATTTATGCCCTGAATTTAAATCTGTCCTTAAGAATTTATACTTTACGGGTCAGTGCACTTGCAATTTTCCAATATGTGCTGGCAGCAATTTAAGTTCCCCGCAGCCAGGTCTGAAAATTATCCCCTAATGCTGATCCTCCTAAGGTTATGCAATAATGATTCTTCCAAAGTCATGCATTAATATGTCTTAAACTATATGGTCCTAACATCATTATGGGTGATGGGGATTTTAATTGTACACGGTCCTAGGTTCAGTAAACCTTCAAACCTCACAACATAGCAATAAATAATAGAATTAGTGGTGAAACGGTATTATAGGTATATGAAATTGACATTTCACATTACTCTGTTGGAGATCAACAAACGTATTCAATTTCTTGGATGTATCTACTTCTAAGCCATTCTAGGCTGACATAGATAACTTTTTTGACATTTGAAACATTCTGTACAACTCTATGTATTATACTATTAAAATTATAATGATGTACTGGACAGGATTCAGAGAGAAAAACAACTGTGGATTTTGCGAATGAAGGCAGTGGGTTATTGAAGATGCATTAATTTTGGCCTTCAGCGAATGGCCAAAAGACTCGTTTGTGTCTTCCAAAATTGGCAACAGGGCAAAGGCAAAACTGTTGGATATTGTTGGACTGAGGACTAGGAAAGTATTTTTTCACTTGGCCTTAATGCCTGTCACCATTCTAATTCATATCACTAAAATGGTGCATTGAAGGCAATGAGAACATTTTCAGAATGACACCTTTGATGTCATGATGGTAGGATATGACATCAACATGAGTGTGTCATCATGATACAACTCAATTCATTGGACTGGACTATTTCTCTGTCATGATGTCATCTGTTCATGACATCACAATAACATTACGCATGTTCAGTGGCCAGTTTGTCATGACTGATTGCAAGCTGAGTGTGGGGATTTGAGTTTGGTGAGTGGCAAGTTTGGGGGAGGAGGTGCTCCATTTTTCTACTTTTTTAACCCTCCACTATTTGGTTCTTGCTTTGGTGCAGTGCAAAGAGCTGGTTGGTAAGTAACTGGTAAGCTATTCTACTTATAATAAATGGTCTATAAAGTTAAGGTATAGCAGGGCAGCTCTGCCGAGTGAAATGTACAGCCTGTGGCATGTGGGAAGTGATGGATGCACCATGTGTCCTGGACAATCATATCTGCAGGAAGTGTCACCGGCTGCAGAAGGTTGAGCTCCGGGTTTTGGAACTCGAACAGCAGCTGGAGTCACTGTTGTGCATCCGTGAGGCAGAGGACTACGTGGATAGCACGTTTAGAGAGGTGGTCACACCGCAGGTTAGGAGCATTCAGGCAGATAGGGATGGGTGTCAGCCAGGCAGTCTAAAAGAACCAGGCAGATAGTGTAGGAGTCCCCTGATATGATCTCACTCACTAATCGGTTTTCCATTTTGGATACAGGTGAGGGTGATAGTTCCTTAGAGGATTGCAGTCAGAGCCAAGTTTGTGGCACCACAGGTGGCTCAGCTGCACAGGAGGAGTGGAAGAAGAGTGGAAGAGCGTAGCGATAGGGGACTTATTAGTTAGGGGAACAGACAGACGTTTCTGCAGCTGTAAACATAACTCCGGTTTCCTCCCACAGCCAAAGACTTGCAGGTTGATAGGTCAATTGGCCATTATAAATTGCCCCTAGTACAGGTAGGTGGTAGGAGAATTGAGGGGAGGTGGGGATGTGGTAGGAATATGGGATTAATGTAGGATTAGTATAAATGGGTCTTCGATGGTCAGCACAGACTCGGTGGGCCGAAGGGCCTGTTTCAGTGCTGTATCTCTAAATAAATAAATAAACTCAAGGATGGTGTGTTGCCTCCCTGGTGCCAAGGTCCAGGATGTCAAGGAGCGGCTGCAGGACATTCTTCTGGGGGAGGATGAACAGCCGGAGGTCATGGTCCACATTGGTACTAATAACCGGTCAGAAGGGGGATGAGGTCCTGAATGCAGATTTTAGGGAGCGAGGAAGGAGATTAAAAGAAGGACCTCTAAAGCAGTAATCTCAGGATTACTCCCAGTCCCACATGCAAGTGAGCATAGGAATAGCAGAATTGAGCAATTGAACATGTGGCTGAAGAACTAGTGTAGAAGGGATGGCATCAGATTTCTGAGACATTGGGACCGGTTCTGGAGCAGGTGGGACTTGTACAAGATGGACGGGTTGTATCTTAGCAGGACTGGGATGAATATCCTCGCAGGGAGATTTGCTAGTGTTGTTAGGGAGGGTTTAAACTAAATTATTGGGGGGGGGGGGGGGGGGTGGGAACCTGAGAGGAAGCTTGGATTGGAGGGAAACAAAATTGGTAACTTGTCAGGGGTGTGGGAACCAGGAGCAAGTATCAGAGAGGAATACCAAGGTGCACAGAATACTGGGGGAGATAGACAGCACTAGAGTAGGGAATAATAAATTGTTAGGTGGGGTCAGAGTAAGGGAGAAAGTAATAAAGTCTAAATCAAGGTTAATATGCATGTATGTGAATGCACAGAATGTGGTTAATAAGACTGGTGAGGTACAGGCGCAGATTGCCATGTGGAAATATGATGTTGTGGCTAAGAGACCTGGTTCAAAGAAGGGCAGGACTGGGTGTTAAATATTCCTGGATACAAGATGTTCAGGAAAGATAGGAAAGGGAGAAAAGGGGGAGGGGTGGCGGTATTGATTAAGGAGAGCATTGCAGTGCTGGAGAAAAAGGATGTCTCAGAGGGGTCGAGGACAGAATCAATTTGGCTACAGCTAAGGTACAAAAAAGGTGCAGTTACATTGCTCGGTGTTGGCTGTAGGCCACCAGCTAGTGGGAAGGATGTGGAGGAACAAATTTGCAAGGAAATTACAGAGGTGCAAAAATTATAGTTATAATGGGGGACTTTAATTATCCAAACATAGACTGGGATAATAGTAGTGTAAAGGGCAATGATGGGCAAGAATTCCTAGAGTGCGTTCAGGAAAATTTTCTACAACAGTATATTGCTAGTCCAACGAGAAAGGAGGCACTACTAGACCTGGTTCTTGGGAATGAGTTGGGCCAAGTGGATTAAGTATCAGTAGGAGAGCATTTATGGGATAGTGATCATTGTATCATAAGGTTTAGGCTGACTATGGAAAAGGACAAAGAGCAATCCAGGGTAAGAATAATTAACTAGGGGAAGGTAAACTTCAATGGGGTAAGAATGGAGCTGGGGCGAATAAATTGGAGTCAAAAGCTGGCAGGAAAACCAGAAGATGAACAATGGGCTACCTTCAAAGGTGAGATAGTTCGGGCACAGTCAAGGTACATTCCCTAGAAGGGGAAAAGTAGGGCAAACAAATCCAGAGCTCCCTGGATGTCAAAAGAGGTAGAGATTAAGATAAGGAAGAAAAAGTGCGCCTATGGCAGATGCCAGGGAGAAAATACAATTGAGAACCAGGCTGAATATAGAAGGTCCAGAGGGCAAGTGAAAAAGCAAATATGAGAAGCAAAGAGAGAACATGAAAAGGGACTGGCAGCTAGAATTAAAGGAAATCCCAAAGTTTTCTATAGGCATGTAAATAGTAAAAGGGTGGTAAAAGGAGAAGTGGGGCTGATTAGGGACCAGAAAGGGGATTTACACATGGAGGCAGAGGGCACAGCTCAGATATTAAATGAATACTTTGATCTGTCTTTAGCAAGGGACAAGATGCAACCCGGACAATATTGAAAGAGGAGGTAAGTCAGACACTAGAGGGATTTAAAATTGATAAAGAAGTATTAGATAGGCTGTCTGTACTTAAAGTGGATAAATCACCAGGACCAGATAAGATGCATCCAAGGATATTGAGGGAAGTGAGGGTGGAAATCGCAGAGGCACTGGCCATAATTTTTCGGGCTTCCTTAGACGGGGGAGGGGGGGGTTGGCAGCGGTGGTGCCAGAGGACTGGAGAATTGCAAACATTACACCCTTGTTCAAAAAAGGTGCACAGATAAGCCCAGCAACTACAGGCCAGTCAGTTTAACTTTGGTGGTGGGAAAACTTCGAGAAAAAATAATTCGGGACAAAATCAATAGTCACATGGGCAAATGCGAGTTAATTAAAGAAAGCCACCATGGATTTCTTAAGGGAAAATCATGTTTAACTAACTTGCTGGAGTTTTCTGAAGAAGTAACAGAGAGGGTTGATGAGGGCAATGCTGTTGATGTGGTGTACATGGACATTCAAAAGGTGTTTGATACAGTGCCGCACAACAGACTTGTGAGCAAACTTGTAGCTCATGGAATAAAAGGGACAGTAGCAACATGGATACAAAATTGGCTGAGTGACAGGAAATAAAAAGTAGTGGTTAATGGGTTGGAGGAAGGTTTGTAGTGGCGTTCCCCAGGGATCAGTGTTGGGACCCTT
Source organism: Heterodontus francisci (assembly GCF_036365525.1). NCBI lineage: Eukaryota > Metazoa > Chordata > Chondrichthyes > Heterodontiformes > Heterodontidae > Heterodontus > Heterodontus francisci. The sequence goes on from NC_090390.1 coordinate 66,703,857, forward strand.
GCTTTTTCTGATTTATAGTAATGACCTAGACCTTGGTGTACAGGACACAATTTCAATGTTTGCAGATGATATGAAACTTGGAAGCATTGTGAACTATGAGGAGGATCGTGTAGAACTTCAAAATGACATAGACAAGTTGGTGGAATGGGCAGACAGGTGGCAGATGAAGTTCAATGCAGAGAAATGTGAAGTGATTCATTTTGGTATGAAGAACATGGAGAGATAATATAAAATAAAAGGTACAATTCTAAAGGAGGTGCAGGAGCAGAGGGACCTAAGTGTATATGTGCATAAGTCATTGAAGGTGGCAGGACAGGTTGAGAGAGCAGTTAATAAAGCATGCAGTATCCTGGGCTTTATTAATAGGGGCATAGAGCACAAGAGCAAGGAAGTTTTGTTGAACTTGTATAAGACACTGGTTTGGCCTCAGCTGGAGTATTGCGTCCATTTCTGGGCACCGCACTTTAGGAAAGACGCGAGGGCATTGGAGGAAGTACAGAAAAGATTCACGAGAATGGTTCCAGGGATGTGGAATTTCAGTTATGAAGAGAGATTGGAGAAGTTAGGATTGTTTTCCTTGGAGAAGAGGAGGCTGAGAGGTGATTTGATAGAGGTATTCAAAATCACGAGGGGTCCGGACAGAGTAGATAGAGGGAAACGGTTCCCACTCGTGAAAGGATTGAGAATGAGAGGGCACAGATTTAAAGTATTTGGTAAGAGAAGCAAAAGTGACATGAGCACAAACCTTTTCACGCAGTGAGTGGTTAAGGTCTGGAATGTGCTGCCTGAGAATGTGGTGGAGGCAGGTTCAATTGAAGTATTCAAAAGGGAATTAGACAATTATACGAAAAGGAAGAATGTGCATAGTTACGGGGAGAAGGCGGGGGAATGGAACTGAGGGAATTGCTCTTTCATAGAGCCAGTGCAGACACAATGGGCCAAATGGCCTCTTTTGCACTGTAACGATTCTATGGTTCTGTGATATGCAAATATCCAGAATGCATTTTCAGCCAGTTGAAAGAGAAGCTGGTGGCGCAAGTGCAGTTAAATTTTGCTCAGTTCGTAATCTTAAATGTATCCTGCAACTCTGCTGCCCTTTTCCTAACTTGCAGCAAGTCCCGTTCACCCATCACCTCTGTGCTCACTGGCCACGTTGGCTCCTGGCCAAGCAACACCTCAATTTTAAAATTCTCATCCTTGTTTTCAAATCCCTCCATGGCCTCAGCCCTCTCTATCTCTGTAATCTCCTCTAGCTCTACAACCTCTGAGGTATCTGCCCTCCTCCAATCCTAGCCTTTTTGCATCCACAATTTTAATAGCTTCACCATTGGGAAGGTTGTAGTCATCGGTTGCAGGCCCACTCGTGGCTAGTCAGGCCTATCCGTGACCCACAGCGGGTACAAGTGAAGGTGTAGTCGCTGCTGGGGGCAATTGGATCTATCCTTCTCCTCCTTTTCTCTTTCATGCTGGTTCTTCGCTCAGTCTCAAAGGTGTCTGTAGCCCTCCTGATGTAGCATCTCCAGGCATCACGATCTATGGCCTGTGCTTCCTACTGGCGATGGTCAACATGGCATACAGAGAGGGACTTATTCAGGGAGTCCTTGACCCGTGGTCAGCTCACCATACAACTTGATCTTGGGCAGGCGACTGTCGTCCATGCGGGCAACATGATCTGCACAACGCAGTTGGCTTTGCAGAAGGATGGCCTCGATGCTGGTGATGTTGGCTGTTTCCAAGACTTAAATGTTTGTGATACGGTCCTGCCAGCAGATCTTGAGGATGCTGTGGAGGTAGCGCTGATGGAAGCCCTCTAGAAGGTGTGCATGACGGCGGTATAGGACCCATGACTCGGCACCATACAGAAGGGTGGTAAGGACTATGGCTTTGTACACTTTGAGTTTGGTCTGTGCTCTGAGGCAATGGTTGCTCCACACACATTTGTACAGTCTGACAAATGTTCTGTTTGCTTTTGAAAGCCTATTGTCCACTTCCTTGTCTATGGCGACATCAAACAAGATGACGCTCCCAAAATAAGTAAATTGCTTGATAGCATTCAGCTCGGTTCCCTCGATGACAAGGCTTGGTGGTCTATATTCTTCTTGGGGTGCAGGCTGATGCAGGACTTCAGTTTTCTTTAAACTGATTTTTAGTCTGAAGAGTTTGTTAAAAAAGTGCTGAAGAATTAGGCTGTGTCATAATAAGAATGCCAATTCACCAATCTACCATTCCGCCCCACCCCCCCACCCCCCACACTACCTCCAGAAAATCTTTACAGCTATGGTTGTGAGACTGTGTAAACATCAACAATCTATATTGTTAAAAAAGCATCTGGCAGTCAGTTAAACTTCCCTGAAGTTAAAAAAAAATTGGCAGGTAGTTTGTCAGAAGAGAACTCAACACTTAGCAGGCATTTGTTTTAAAAGAAAAAAAAAGTTAGTCTGCATTGAAAGGAACAGTGGCCAGATCTGGTTTGCCACACCCCAATCACATGATTACAGTGTAAAAATATGTGAAACTTGAAGAGGTTGAAAGTAAGTGACTTATATTGTAAGAAAGAGGGAAGACTTCTGTGGCTGTTTCATTTTTGTCAGAAATGGCAGGTCTATTAAAAATATTTATGAAAAAACTTTAAACTTTGAAGATGCTTATCTGAATTTAATTATGTTTCAGTCAAATCATCCAAGTCCCAATGGCTACCTCACTATTTAACATTATTTTATTCTAATCAGTTCTTTTATGCTATTATGTTAACAAAAACTAGTCTACCTACACATACACCCACATGAAGATCATCCAAATGAGCCTCATTAACAGTAAACTCAGTAAAAAAAAATCCTAATTTAGTTTTGTTGAAATAGCTTCGAGAGTATTAGTTGCCTCAGTGTAAGCAGCTGGTCAAACATTTAATGTAGTCCTTCTGCCAGATAATAATTAGCTTTTTTCTGAAAATGTGATTTGGATATTAGAAATACCAATTCATTTTTCAACATTTTATCAGTGTTCCACAGAAAGCTTAGTGATGAGTTAAATATGTAAACATAAAGTTTTAAGATACTTTTCTTAAAATTCTTTCATGGGATGTGGGCATTGCTGGCAAGGCCAGCATTTGTTGCCAACCCTAATTGCCCTTGAGAAGGTGGTGGTGAGCTGCCTTCTTGAACCGCTGCAGTCCATCTGGTGCAGGTAGGTACACCCACAGTGCTGTTAGGAAGGGAGTTCCAGGAATTTGAACCAGCAACAGTGAAGTAACAGCGATATATTTCCAAGTCAGGATGGTGTGTGACTTGGAGGGGAACTTGCAGGTGGTGGTGTTCCCATGGGTCTGCTGTCCTTGACTTCTAGGTGGAAGAGGTCAGGGGTTTGGAAGGTGCTGTCGAAGGAGATGTGAGGCTGCAGTGCATCTTGTATATGGGTCACATTGCTGCCACTGTGCTTCGGTGGTGGAAGGAGGACTGAATGTTAAAGGTGGTGAATGGGGTGCCGATCAAGCGGGCTGCTTTGTTCTGGATGGTTTCAAGCTTCTCGAGTGTTGTTGGAGCTTCTCTCATCCAGACAAGTGGAGAGTATTCCACCACACTCCTGACTTGTGCCTTGTAGACAGGCTTTGGGGACTCAGGAGGTGGGTTACTCACCACAAGTCTCATCCATGCTCTTGTAACCACAGTATTTATGTGGCTGCTCCAGTTTAGTTTCTAGTCAATAATAATGTTGATAGTGTGGGATTCAGCAATGGTAATGCAGTTGAATGTCAAGGGAAGATGGTTAGATTCTCTCTATTGGAGATCGTCATTGCCTGGCACTTGTGTGGCGTGAATGTTACTTTCCACTTATCAGCCTAAGCCTGAATGTTGACCAGGTCTTGCTGCATATGGACATGGACTGCTTTGGTACCTGAGGAGCTGCGAATGGTACTGAACATCGTACAATCATCAACAAACATCCCCAACTCTGTCTTTATGATGGAGGGAAGGTCATTGATGAAGCAGTTGAAGATGGTTGGGCCTAGGACACTACCCTGAGGAACTCCTGTAGCAATGTCTTGGGGCTGAGATGATTGGTCTCCAACAACCACAACCATCTTTTTTTGTGCTAGGTATGATTCCAACCACTGGAGATTTTTTCCCTGGACTCCCATTGATTTCAGTTTGGCAAGGGTTCCTTGATGCCTTGATGTCCAGGGCAATCACTCTCACTTCACGTCTTGAGTTCAGCTCTTTTGTCCATGTTAGGACCAAGGCTGTAATGAGGTCAGGAGCCAATATTGACTACATTTTGTGCTGGAGAGTGGAAACAAGCAGCATTTATCCCAAATAGAAACATGAGAGCAGTTGCCCCTCACCAGCTATCGTTCAAGTCATGCCAGTCTTGTGCGAACATCATTGGATCTTTTTAGTAGGTGACATTTTCCGAGTGACCATGTTGAATATCCATCTCGTCCAGCATCTAAATAATGAGTGAGAGCCATTTTTAGCAGCACTCTGATACACTAATCCAGATTGATTTATTATTTACCCTGACACTACAGTGTAGTATTGTCAGAAATGTCTTCCTTTGGGATATCAAACAGAAGCCCATCAACTTGTTCCATTGGTTTGTGCGCATGTTTAAATTTCTATTGGTACTACTTAAACAAATTCAGGAGTTCTCCTGGTCCCAAGCACATATTTTGCTTTTAACTAACTATCAAAATAGATTAACTGACCTTTAATCTCAATACTGTTTGTGGAATCTTGCTGTGTAAAAAATGGTTACCACCGTTACATAACAATATTCACTGCTCTTCAAAGTCATTTATTGTACACTTCTGAGAGGTGTGATAAGATGCAATGTAAATGTAAGCTTTCTTTTTATTGTGACCAAAATGTTCTGTCTTCACAATTTCCCAGCACAATCGCTTCTTAGCAGAATTTGGATTAGTTGTTTGAATAATTATATTTTCTCTTGATTTTTAAAAATTAACCTTGTGCCTAATAGTTAAGCTTCCACCATTAGCGAAGATAACCGGGTTCAGCAACAACAGAAGGTCCCTCTTGATATATTGTGTTAATAATTAAACAGGTGTAACCAGTGTTACTGTGAAATACTGGTGGAGTAATAATAAATACTACTGCCATTTCTGAGGTACAGTCAGTAACCTTACTGGTTGATAAAATTTTTAATCCCCTATGCATAGGTCAGTAACACCAGTATACAATTTACATATGTGCTCTGAAACTCAAGCTGCATAATTATCTATGTTAGGATCATGCACTATCTCCAGCACAGTGATACAGAAGCAAAATACTGCGGATGCTGCAAATCTGAAATAAAAACAGAAAAGGCTAGAAATACTCGGCAGGTCTGGCAGCATCTATTGAGGGAGAAACAGCATTTAAGGTTGATGACCTTTCATCAGAACTGGAAAAAGCTAGAGATGTAAGAGTTTTTAAGCAAGTACTGAGGCAGGGAAAGGGGGGAGGGATGGAAAAAACAAAAAGGAAAGGTCTGTAATAGAGTGGAAGGCAGGAGAGATTAAATGATGATGGTGCAAGGGGATGGTAATGGGATAGGTAAAGGAAAAAGGGATGGGTCTAGAGGGGATGTAAATGAGAATACCAGAATCACCACCAGCAGCTACCATCCAAAAACCAAAAAAAAAGTCGGGACAGAAGTTATGAGGGGAGATTGTTGAACTTAATGTTGAGTCTGGAAGGTTATAAAGTGTCTAATGAGGTGCTGTTCCTAGAGCTTGTTTGATCTTTGTTGGCACAGCGTAGAAGAATTCAAATGACAGGCAATCGAAAACTTGGGATCACGCTTGTGGACAGAATGGAGCTGTTCCACAAAGCGATCACCCAATCTGTGTTTGGCATCTCCAATGTAGAGTATCAAGAGCACTGAATACAGTATAATAAACTGAAAGAGGCTTCAGCCTGTTCTTGCCCCAAAGAACTGATTTCTCCAGTTTATTCCCACCTAAATCGGCGACTCTGCCGACAACCTCCGCCATTTTGTTTCTAGTTTCCTGGCCCTAATTGTCTCCCTTTCACCATGGACATCCAATCTCTCTACATCTCCATTTCCCACCTAGATTGAGGGCTATCCATTTCTTCCTTGAACGGAGGCCTAACCAGCCCCCATCCACCACCACCTGGTTGAATTTCTTCTTACATTGAACAACTTCTTTAACTCCACTCACTTCCTCCAAATAAAAGGTGTTGCTGTGGGAAACCATATGGGTCCCAGCTATGCCTGCCTTGACTTGGGATATGTGAAATAATATTTGTTCCAGTCCTACTCACGTCGCCTTCCTCACATTTTCCAGTAAATTGACGACTGCATCAGTGACGTTTCTTGCTCTCACCATGAACTGGAAAACTTCGTCAACTTTGCTTCCAATTTCCAATCTCCCCTCACCTTCTCGTGGTCCATCTCCGACTCTTCCCTTCTTCATCTTCTCTGTCTCCATTTCCAGGGATAGGTTTACTATAAGCCCACTGATTCTCACAGCTACCATGACTACAGTTCCTCCCACCTTGCTTCCTATAAGGACTCTATCCCATTCTCACAGTTTCTCCATCATATCTATTCTGATTATGCCACCTTCCATACCAGTGCTTCCGATATGTCTTCCTTTTTCCTCAACCAAATATTCTCCACTCCCACCCACCCACTGTGGTCACCAGACCCCTTGACCATGTCTGTTCCATTCCAACACTTCTGCTCTCACCCCTTTCCCTTCTCCCAGAATCACAATAGGGTACCCCTTGTCCTCACCTTCCACCCCACTAGGCTGCGCATTCAATGAAACATCCTCCACCATTTCCATCACCAAGTGATGCCACCACCAAACACATCTTCCCCTCCTCACAGCATTTCCCTCTGTGACACCCGTGTCCATTCTCAGTTAGCCCCAATACCTCCTCCCCTTACAACAGCACTTTTCCCATACAAGTGCAGGAGATCCAACACCTGCCCTTTTAACTCCTCTCTTCTCTTTTACCAGGTGAAACAGTGACTTACTTGTACTTCTTTCAATCTAAGCATACTGTATTTGCTGCTTACAAGGCGGTCTCCTCTATACTGGGGAGACCAAAAGCAGATTGGGTGACTGCTTTGTGGAACATGTCCATTCAGTCCACAAGTTTGGACCCCAAGCTTCTGGTCACCTGTTATTTTAGATTCACCCCACTCCCACTATGACCTTTCAGTCTTGGCCTCCTACCCTGTTCCAATGAACCTCAATGCAAGCTTGATAAACAACACTTTTTGATTCGGTACTTTACAACCATCCAGACTCAACATTGAATTCAATAATTTCACATCTTAACCTCAGCCCTGCCTTTTTTGTTTTTGATTTTCAGCTGTTGGTGATGATCCTGCTGTTTCCATTTACACTTTATCCATCTTTTCTTTCTTTACTTGCTTCATTACCATTTCCTTTTGGCTTGTACTATCAATCTCTTCTGTCAATTAATTTCTCCTACCTTCCACCCTATCACAGATCTTCCCTTTTGTTCTTTGAGTAGCTATTCTAACATGTACAAAGCAGGGCCATAATATATGATTAGAGATACAGCACTGAAACAGGCCCTTCGGCCCACCGAGTCTGTGCCGAACATCAACCACCCATTTATACTAATCCTACACTAATCCCATATTCCTACCAAACATCCCCACCTGTCCCTATATTTCCCTACCACCTACCTATACTAGTGACAATTTATAATAGCCAATTTACCTACCAACCTGCAAGTCTTTTGGCTTGTGGGAGGAAACCGGAGCACCCGGAGAAAACCCACGCAGACACAGGGAGAACTTGCAAACTCCACACAGGCAGTGTTCTTTCTTTTGAATTGATTGATTGATAGATAACTGAAAATAATAATGCACTTAAAATGCACAGTCCATTTCACAAACGTAGCGTGGCACACTTGTGGGGAGTGTGATGCAACCATTGAAAGGAAAGGAAAGCTGATCACTAGGTCAACTTTCCTGTCTGCCACTGCAGACTGATCTGGGGGAATCTTTGTTTGCATCTTGTTTTATGCCCCATGCTCTGGTCCATTACCAGGAATTAACTATTTTGGGCAGCATACATTTATGGTTTCGCTGCGGTGCCCGCCTCAGATAGAGGGAGGGAAATAGCTGCAGTGCCTTGTCCCAGTGTAAGTGGCTCTGTGGTTCTGGAAGAACAGTTTAAAAAATATCAACTGGATTACTATCATATCAATTTCCAATGGCTTATGGGTTACAAGACATATCCCTTGCTGCCATGAATACTGACCCTTCTAAGCATTCCAAGAACAATAGCTAAGGAATGCTACAATGAGGCATATGGCTTGAACAATGTTGTTCTTGAGAGAAATTAAAGGGTGCTTTCATTGCATTAATTGAACAGTAGGGGCTCAGCAGGTTATGTATCCTGCATAATTATAGCTTGCTGTGTCCTGGGGGGAATTTTACGCTCTCCCCCGCATTGGGTTTGGAAGAGGGGAGAGCATATAATCAGGCAACATGGTGGTGGGGGTGGGGGGGTGGGGGGGGGGGGAGTGGGAGGGGAGTGGGAGGGGAGTGGGGGAGGAGTGGGGGAGGAGTGGGAGGGGAGTGGGAGGGGAGTGGGAGGGGAGTGGGGGGAGCCCCACCCCCTTCCCGCTTCCACCCAAATTAAGTCCGGGATGCGATGGCTTGTGAACCGTCTTCCCACCCTGCTGCCAATTGAGGCCCTTAAGTGGGCAATTAATGCCCAATTAAGGGCATCATCCTGCCGTCGCTGGAATTAGCCCAGCAGCAGGTGGGCCTTTCACCGCATAGGGAGCACACCAAGCAAACCTGTGAGGTTCCCTCGTTAAAAGGCACTGTGCCTGCAACGGGAAAAGGGGGGGGCCTGCTGAGGGCCACCCTCCTGCCCTTGATGCTGACCCCACTACAACATAACTACAAGCATAAGACACTGACTCTGTGGTGGCCCTGTTCAGTGGATGAGCTACCAGCCTCTGATTGGCTGGCAGCTCTCAGCAGGCATGACTTCTGCTGCCGGGCTCCTTGATCCTGGTGAAGGGCCGCTGCTGTCCACTTAAGTGCCTAATTGGCACTTGAGCTGGTGGGCCTTCCCCAGAGGAGGCGATGTGGGGCTCTTGCCGGTGGTCGAGAACCCCGTCACCAAGACAAAATCCCAGCTATAGTTGCCAACCAAAAAGGCTCAGACTTGGACATTCATGGGGATGTGGCCTTAGCTGTACGGAGGCAGAAGAACATGGAATGTAGCATCAGGAGGACCATTAGCTCAGTAACTACTGCAAGGGGCATCAGAATTCATCTTATTAAGTATTCTCTTCTCTTTTACAGTCTCCTTTTGTCCTCCTGAACTCTGCCTCCTGTCATGGTCCTGTAGTTTTTTTCAGAAAAGCGGTTTGCCTGTAAGGTTTGCAGAGGATCAGTATTGCTTTAAGAGCCCTAGGAGTTATAGGAAGGTGCATTTTTGTTGCCTTAGAAACAGACTGCAATTCAAAGGGTGCATTCTCATTACCATAGATATAGCCACTGGGAGTGAGTTTCATGCGATACATTTGTTACAATTCAGTTTTGAACTGGTTTTTAGTGGAAGACAGTTTGTTCTAACAGAACACACAGACATAGAGATACAGACAGAAGACACAGACAGCTGTGGTGTTCAGACACTTGACAAAGAGCTGTCAACCATTTAAACTGAAGAAATAGGATTTTAGTCTGTTTAATTATTATCTTTCAAAATTCTAAAAACAGGTAAAAGAAGTAGGTAGATGGGTTACCGTCAGGGGAAGGAGAGGGAACCAGCAGGCAGTGCAGGGATCCCCTGTGGCCGTTTCCCTCAACAACAGGTATACCGTTTTGGATACTGTTGCGGGGGACAACTTACCAGGGGTAAGCAATGGGGTACAGGTCTCTGGCACAGAGTCTGTCCCTGTTGCTCAGAAGGGAAGGGGGAAGAGGAGCAGAGCATTAGTCATTGGGGACTCCATAGTTAGGGGAACAGATAGGAGGTTCTGTGGGAACGAGAGAGACTCACGGTTGGTGTGTTGCTTCCCAGGTGCCAGGGTTCGTGATGTCTCGGATCGTGTTTTTGGGATCCTTAAGGGGGACGGGGAGCAGCCCCAAGTCGTGGTCCACATAGGCACCAACGACATAGGTAGGAAGAGAGATGGGGATTTAAGGCAGAAATTCAGGGAGCTAGGGTGGAAGCTTAGAGCGAGAACAAACAGAGTTGTTATCTCTGGGTTGTTGCCCGTGCCACGTGATAGCGAAGCGAGGAATAGGGAGAGAGAGGAGTTGAACACGTGGCTGCAGGGATGGTGTAGGAGGGAGGGTTTTGGTTTCCTGGATAATTGGGGCTCTTTCTGGGGTAGGTGGGACCTCTACAAACAGGATGGTCTTCACCTGAACCAGAGGGGTACCAATATCCTGTAGGGGAGATTTGCTAGTGCTCTTCGGGGGGGGTTTAAACTAATTCAGCAGGGGCATGGGAACCTAAATTGTAGTTCCAGTGTACAGGATGTTGAGAGTAGTGAGGTCAGGGATAAGGTTACAAGGACGCAAGAGGGCACTGGCAAGCAAGAACTTGGTTTAAAGTGTGTCTACTTCAACGCCAGGAGCATCCGGAATAAGGTGGGTGAGCTTGCAGCATGGGTTGGTACCTGGGATCTCGATGTAGTGGCCATTTCGGAGACATGGGTAGAGCAGGGGCAGGAATGGATGTTGCAGGTTCCGGGATTTAGATGTTTCAGTAAGAACAGAGAAGATGGTAAAAGAGGGGGGGGGTGTGGCATTGTTAATCAAGGAGAGTATTACAGCAGCAGAAAGGACGTTTGAGGACTCGTCTACTGAGGTAGTATGGGCCGAGGTTAGAAACAGGAGAGGAGAGGTCACCCTGTTGGGAGTCTTCTATAGACCTCCGAATAGTTCCAGAGATGTAGAGGAAAGGATAGCGAAGATGATTCTCGACAGAGGCGAGAGTAACAGGATAGTTGTTATGGGGGACTTTAACTTTCCAAATATTGACTGGAAATACTATAGTTCGAGTACTTTAGATGGGTCAGTTTTTGTCCAGTGTGTGCAGGAGGGTTTTCTGACACAGTATGTAGACAGGCCAACCAGGGGCGATGCCACATTGGATTTGGTACTGGGTAATGAACCCGGCCAGGTGTTAGATTTAGAAGTAGGTGAGCACTTTGGTGATAGTGATCACAATTCGGTTAGGTTTACCTTAGCGATGGGCAGGGACAGGTATATACCGCAGGGCAAGAATTATAGCTGGGGGAAAGGAAATTATGACGCGATTAGGCAAGATTTAGGATGTGTCGGATGGGGAAGGAAACTGCAGGGGATGGGCACAAACGAAATGTGGAGCTTATTCAAGGAGCAGCTAATGCGTGTCCTTGATAAGTATGTACCTGTCAGGCAGGGAGGAAGTTGTCGAGCGAGGGAGCCGTGGTTTACTAAAGAAGTTGAAGCGCTTGTCAAGAGGAAGAAGGCGGCTTATGTTAGGATGAGACGTGAAGGCTCAGTTAGGGCGCTTGAGAGTTACCAGCTAGCCAGGAAGGATCTAAAGGGAGGGCTAAGAAGAGCAAGGAGAGGACACGAGAAGTCATTGGCGGATAGGATCAAAGAAAACCCTAAGGCTTTCTATAGGTATATCAAGAATAAAAGAATGATAAGAGTTAGAACAGGGTCAATCAAGGATAGTAGTGGGAAGTTGTGTGTGGAATCAGAGGAGATAGGGGAAGCGTTAAATTAATATTTTTCGTCAGTATTTACAGTAGAGAAAGAAAATGTTGTCGAGGAGATTACTGAGATACAGCCTACTGGGCGAGATGGGATTGAGATTCACAAGGAGGAGGTGTTAGCAATTTTGGAAAGTGTGAAAATAGATAAGTCCCCTGGGCCTGATGGGATTTATCCTAGGATTCTCTGGGAAGCCAGGGAGGAGATTGCAGAGCCTTTGTCCTTGATCTTTATGTCGTCATTGTCGACAGGAATAGTGCCGGAAGACTGGAGGATAGCAAATGTTGTCCCCTTGTTCAAGAAGGGGAGTAGAGACAGCCCTGGTAATTATAGACCTGTGAGCCTTACTTCGGTTGTGGGTAAAATGTTGGAAAAGGTTATAAGAGACAGGATTTATAATCATGTTGAAAAGAATAAGTTCATTAGCGATAGTCAGCACGGTTCTGTGAAGGGTAGGTCGTGCCTCACAAACCTTATTGAGTTTTTCGAGAAGGTGACCAAACAGGTGGATGAGGGTAAAGCAGTGGATGTGGTGTATATGGATTTCAGTAAGGCGTTTGATGAGGTTCCCCACGGTAGGCTATTGCAGAAAATACGGAAGTATGGGGTTGAAGGTGATTTAGAGCTTTGGATCAGAAATTGGCTAGCTGAAAGAAGACAGAGGGTGGTGGTTGATGGCAAATGTTCATCCTGGAGTTTAGTTACTAGTGGTGTACCGCAAGGATCTGTTTTGGGGCCACTGCTGTTTGTCATTTTCATAAATGACCTGGAAGAGGGTGTAGAAGGGTGGGTTAGTAAATTTGCGGATGGCACGAAGGTCGGTGGAGTTGTGGATAGTGCCGAAGGATGTTGTAGGGTACAGAGGGACATAGACAGGCTGCAGAGCTGGGCTGAGAGATGGCAAATGGAGTTTAATGCGGAAAAGTGTGAGGTGATTCACTTTGGAAGGAGTAACAGGAATGCAGAGTACTGGGCTAATGGGAAGATTCTTGGTAGTGTAGATGAACAGAGAGATCTTGGTGTCCAGGTACATAAATCCCTGAAAGTTGCTACCCAGGTTAATAGGGCTGTTAAGAAGGCATATGGTGTGTTAGCTTTTATTAGTAGGGGGATCGAGTTTCGGAGCCATGAGGTCATGCTGCAGCTGTACAAAACTCTGGTGAGACCGCACCTGGAGTATTGCGTGCAGTTCTGGTCACTGCATTATAGGAAGGATGTGGAAGCTTTGGAAAGGGTGCAGAGGAGATTTACTAGGATGTTGCCTGGTATGGAGGGAAGGTCTTACGAGGAAAGGCTGAGGGACTTGAGGTTGTTTTCGTTGGAGAGAAGGAGGAGGAGAGGTGACTTAATAGAGACATATAAGATAATCAGAGGGTTAGATAGGGTGGATAGTGAGAGTCTTTTTCCTCGGATGGTGATGGCAAACACGAGGGGACATAGCTTTAAGTTGAGGGGTGATAGATATAGGACAGATGTTAGAGGTAGTTTCTTTACTCAGAGAGTAGTAGGGGCGTGGAACGCCCTGCCTGCAACAGTAGTAGACTCGCCAACTTTAAGGGCATTTAAGTGGTCATTGGATAGACATATGGATGAAAATGGAATAGTGTAGGTCAGATGGTTTCACAGGTCGGCGCAACATCGAGGGCCGAAGGGCCTGTACTGCGCTGTAATGTTCTAATTCTAATTCTAATGTTCTAATTCTAATCGAGCCAAAACAGAGATCTGTGATAATGTAAATAGAAGAAAAGGAAGTTAGACTGGGACAATCTTTTATCTCTCAAAATCTCTAAAGTCAGATTGATTCTGTTGAAATTGTTTGCAAGTCGTTAATTGTTGAAATTCGCTGGAGAAGGAAAGCAACATTCTGTGAGGACTTCAAGCAAAATCCTGTGAGGATTTTGAACAACATCCTGTGAGGACTTCGAGCAACATCCTGTGAGAAATTCAAGCAACATTGGACTGTAAATTTGCAAGGACTCTAATTTTTTCTATGATAAATGTTGTTTATATCTTCATAGTGTTTAAGAATTTAGTTCGTCTAATTAAAGAGTTAATTAAAGATACCTGGTTTGGTTAGCATCATTCGGGGTTAATAGATAGTACAATTTGGTTGGGGCTTTCTTTAATTTGGAAAGTTTTAAATGATATGTTAGGCGATCTGTGGAGCGATGGGATTGAATTATCAGTGCGTCTCTCCCACCACAATCAGAATTGTATATCTTAATTGGGGGCTTTGACTGGAGCGGTCGGTCATAACACTCCATATAAATCAGTTCTTACGCATTCTAGAATATCACAGCACACCAGACTCTTGCCCTTCCATTAGTGTGCAAGTCTGCACAATATAATACATAATATAAATAATTAACTGAGCACAACATAAATGTACCCTTTCCTATATGACTATAAATTTGCTGAACAACTTATCATGAAATAAGGGCATATTCGACTCCATTACAAGCAACCCAAAAGTGAGCATAAGACATCCTATTTTTTCCTCACAACATGTAGCTAAACATCTGCTTCTTTTTCCTATTTTAGTATTTCTCTTAGGTGGAACTGGAGGGCCAGTATCACAAGTGATGATTGACTGCTTCTGCAGTACAAAAGGCTCATGGGCTCTGAAGTCGGTGTACTTTCACGGTAGCTTGGTTCTAGGAGGGAACCCTCTTAGGGTTGGTGCAGTTAGTGGGAGGGAACCAAATTTGTATGGGACAAGCAGGTGCAAATGCCACTGTGACTGCATCTCTGGCATCCACCTGTCTCAAGCCTGTAAAGTCTGGTGTCTGCCCACCACTGAAGCTGTGGGGGGTGGTGGGGCGGGGGGCATTGTTGAATAGGCCCCTCCCCCATACCCTAGCCATGTGTAAGGGTGAGGATCCAGAAATATTTAAAATAAATATTTTGGCTGTTCAGGCCAGTTGGAGGCTTAGATGTTTCACCTCATTCTGCATATCAACCATCAGCCGTAAAGGGTTCCAAATAAGCCAGGAAAATGGAAACTCCAGCCCCCTAATGACATTTGCCATGTAAGGGGCAGGTAGAAGCTCTGACCCTCTACAAAGTGTACCAGAAAGTTCTAGAAATGGCAAAGACCTGGCACAACAGGATCCCTTTCATTTTCCAGTAGGTTTGCCAGAGCTACAGCAGAAGACTGGTGGAATGCCATTGGGTTTTCGAGACTCTTTAATTTATCTGTACATGTGTTGGTTAATATTTTTAAGTTCAAATTCTATTATGTTATGTGCATCATGGTCAGCATTTGGGCTTTGATATCTGTATTTTAGAACTATCCTTCCCAAATTAGAAATACATCCATCCTATGCGGTTCTGCTTATAACAGAAATTAACAAGAAATAGTGCAAATTTAAGGTATATACTTAGAATCTCACACACCATTCTATATGCTTCAGTCATAGCACAGGTACATACTTGTAGCTTAAAATTCCAGGGACTGTCAGTTTCTTGTTAAATGGTGACAGAAATGTAATGAGGAGTGTGCTGCCTGCTTCCTAGATTCCATTGTCACTTCTACTTGTAGTCATTGCTAACTTCAGTGGCTCAAGATTTTTATCCCTTTGTTTACTCAAATTACAAATTGCAGTCTACAGATCTCTGAACCAAAGTGTCTCCTGAAAAATTAAAATGGAAGATCAATTTTAATGTAATAACAAAGACAGCTCCTAATTAAACAAATGCATGCTTTAAAGTATCAGATCTATTGTAACTGTCAGTATGAATCTCAGTAGTGTGTATAAGCTGGGGGTGTTGGCCGCTTCAAGGACTTCTGTGTTGGAGATATAGTCCTGCCACCTGATGCCAAGTATTTTCCGAAGGCAGCGAAGATGGAATGAATTGAGACGTCGCTTTTGGCTGGCATACGTTGTCCAGGCCTCGCTGCCGTAGAGCAAGGTACTGAGGACACAGGCCTGATACACTCGGACTTTTGTGTTCCGTGTCAGTGCGCCATTTTCCCACACTCTCTTGGCCAGTCTGGACATAGCAGTGGAAGCCTTACCCATGCGCTTGTTGATTTCTGCATCTAGAGACAGGTTACTGGTGATAGTTGAGCCTAGGTAGGTGAACTCTTGAACCACTTCCAGAGCGTGGTCGCCAATATTGATGGATGGAGCATTTCTAACGTCCTGCCCCATGATGTTCGTTTTCTTGAGGCTGATGGTTAGGCCAAATTCATTGCAGGCAGACGCAAACCTGTCGATGAGACTCTGCAGGCACTCTTCAGTGTGAGATGTTAAAGCAGCATCGTCAGCAAAGAGGAGTTCTCTGATGAGGACTTTCCGTACTTTGGACTTCGCTCTTAGACGGGCAAGGTTGAACAACCTGCCCCCTGATCTTGTGTGGAGGAAAATTCCTTCTTCAGAGGATTTGAACGCATGTGAAAGCAGCAGGGAGAAGAAAATCCCAAAAAGTGTGGGTGCGAGAACACAGCCCTGTTTCACACCACTCAGGATAGGAAAGGGCTCTGATGAGGAGCCACCATGTTGAATTGTGCCTTTCATATTGTCATGGAATGAGGTGATGATACTTAGTAGCTTTGGTGGACATCCGATCTTTTCTAGTAGTCTGAAGAGACCACGTCTGCTGACGAGGTCAAAGGCTTTGGTGAGATCAATGAAAGCAATGTAGAGGGGCATCTGTTGTTCACGGCATTTCTCCTCTATCTGACGAAGGGAGAACAGCATGTCAATGGTCGATCTCTCTGCACGAAAGCCACAGTGTTGTACAGCGAGCTCGCCACTGGTATCAGACCCACCGGCCGTCCATGTCTCCGCTATAAAGACGTCTGCAAACGCGACATGAAATCGTGTGACATTGATCACAAGTCGTGGGAGTCAGTTGCCAGCATTCGCCAGAGCTGGCGGGCAGCCATAAAGACAGGGCTAAATTGTGGCGAGTCGAAGAGACTTAGTAGTTGGCAGGAAAATAGACAGAGGCGCAAGGGGAGAGCCAACTGTGCAACAGCCCCGACAAACAAATTTCTCTGCAGCACCTGTGGAAGAGCCTGTCACTCCAGAATTGGCCTTTATAGCCACTCCAGGCGCTGCTTCACAAACCACTGACCACCTCCAGGCGCTTACCCATTGTCTCTCGAGACAAGGAGGCCCAAAGAAAAGAAAGAAAGTATGAATCTAGGCACCAGGAACTCTCCTGTGTTCATTGCAGTAGTGTAGTCAAAGGGATAGAAATTGGCACGTGTTGCACCCATTTTATTGGGTGTAAATAGGCAATTTAGCAGTGGGACAGGCTGTTCCTTTTCTTACGCACCTTGTATGTTCGTATCTTGAGCTGAAACCTTCAAAAGACCCTTTAACTATGCAAATTGCACAACATTGAACACTTTAGTTGGGAGTTTATCCTGTACATGAAAGGATTAACTTTCATAAAGTTTATAGTGTTCCTAAGGCTATGAAAGGTAACAAAACCTAAAATCAACTAATTTGACAGTTTATTAAAATACTATTCACGGTTATCATTTATTAGAAAGTTTAAGAAAAATGATTACAAGATAGAAAACTAATGAAACCAGATAAAAGGAACAAGCATAATGAACTGTAAAGTGTTAAAAATGTGCTTTACTCAAAAAACTTAACATAAGAGATAGGAGCAGAAGTAGACCATACAGCCCCTCGAGCCTTCTCCATCATTGAATACAATCATGGCTGAACCTCTGCCTCAACACTTTCCTGCCCACTCCCCATATCCCTTGATTCCCTGAAACCAAAAATCTGTCCGCCTCAGCCTTAAATATGCTTACCAATGGAGCATCCACAACTCTCTGGGGTGGAGAATTTCAAAGATTCACAACCCTTTGAGTGAAGAATTTTCTCTGCATTTCAGTCCTAAATGATCGACCTCTTATCCTGAAACTGTGCCTCTCTGTTCTAGATTCTCCACCCAGGGGAAACAACCTCTCAGCCTCTCAGTGTCTACTCTGTCAAGCCCCTTCAGAATCTTGTATATTTCAATAAGATGACGTCTCATTCTTCTAAACTCCAGAAAGTATTGGCCCAAATTACTAAGCCTCTTACTATATGACAACCCTCTCGTCGCAGGAACCAATTTAATGAACCTTCATTATTCGACCCTGAATGCAAATTATATCCTTCCTTGAATATGGAGACTGAAACTGCACACAGTACTCCAGGTCTCACCAAAGCCCTGCACAATAGTAGCAAGACTTCCTTATTCTTGTACTCAAGTCCCCTTGCAATAAAGGCCAGCATGCCATTTGCTTTCCTAATTGTTTGCTGTACCTCCATGCTGACTTTGTGTTCCTTGTACAAGTACACCCAAGTCCCTCTAAACATCAACATTTAGAAGTTTCATGCCTTTGAAAAGAAATTCTGCTTTTCTGATCTTACTACCAAAGTGAAAGATCTTAAACTTCCCCACATTATACTCCATCTGCCACCTTGTTGACCATTCACTTAACCTGTCTATATCTCTTTGCAGCCTGTTTGTGTCCTCCTCACAGCTTACATTCCCACAGAGCTTTGCATCATCAACAAACTTAGATACATTACTCTCAGTCCCGTTGTCTAAGCCATTAATGTAGATTGTAAACAACTGAGGCCCCAGCACTGATCCATGTGGCACTCCTCTAGTTACAGCCTAACAACTTGAAAATGCCTTATTTATCCCTACGCTCTGCTTCCTGTCTGTTAACCAATCCTCTATCCATACTAATATATTCTTGCATATTAGCCTTTTGTCTGGCACTTTATTGACTGTCTTTTGGAAATCCAAGTACACTACATCTACTGGTCCCGCTTTATCTACCCTACTAGTTACATCCTCAAAAAACTTTAATAAATTTGTCAAACACGATTTCCCTTTAGTAAAACCATATTGACTTTGTTTGATCATACTATGATTTTCTAAGTGCATTGTTGAGACTTCCTTGATAATGGATTCCAGCATTTTCCCGATGACTGATGCCAGGCTAACTGGCTCATAGTTCCCAGTTTTCTCTTTCCCTCCTTCTTTGAATAGTGGTGTTACATTTTCTAACTTCCAATCTGCTGGGGCCATTCTAGAATCTAGAGAATTTTGCAAAATCATAACCAGCACATGCACTATCTCTGCAGCTACCTCTTTTAGAACCCTAGGATGGAGGCTATCAGGTCCTGAGAATTTGTTGGCGTTTAGTTGCTTAAGTTTCTCCAATATCTTTTCTCTGCTAATATTAATTACCTTAAGTTCCTTACTCTTATTAACCCCTTGGTTATCCTCTATTTCTCGTATGTAATTTGTGTCTTCTACTGTGATGACAGACACAAAATATTTGTTTAACATCGCTGTCATTTCCTCATTCCTACAAAAGTAATTTCTCCTATCTCTGCTTCTAATGGACAAATGGTTATTTCAGCTACTCTCCTTTTTGTATACTGGTAAAAGCTCTTACAATCTGTTTTTATATTCCTGGCTCGTTTACTTTTATATTCTACATTTTCCCTTTTTATCAACCTTTTGGTCATCCTTTGCTGATTTCTAAAAGACTCGCATTCCTCAGGATTATTCCTATTCTTTGCAACATTATAAGCCTCTTTTTTAATCTAATACTATACTTAACTTCCCTAGTAAGCCACGGATAGATCTTTCTTGCTGAGTTTTTGTTTTTAATGCAATGTATTTTTGTTGAACATTTTGAATTGTTTCTTTAAATGTTTCCCACTGTTTATTTATTGTCATTTAAGACTATTTACCCAATCAAATTTGGCCAGCACTCCCCTCATACCTACGTAATTGGCTTTGGTTAAGTTCAAGATTCTTGTTTCAACTGGACTATGTTGCTTTCAAACTTAATACGGAATTCAGTTGTAATATGATCACTTTTTTTCCAGAGGATTTTTTACTATGAAATTACTAATTAAATCTGCCTCATTACACAATATTAAATTTAAAATAGCGTTATCTCTAGTTGGTTCCACAATGTATTGTTCCAGAAAACGGTCACAAAAGCATTCTTCCAGACTACCTTTGTCAATTTTATTTGTCTAGTCTATATGAAGATTAAAGTCTCCCACAATTCTTACATTGCCTTTGTTACAAGCTCAAATTATTTCTTGCTTAATGCTCTGTCCAATGGCATAAGATACACAAGATAAGAGCGCATGGAGTTGGGGCTAATATATTAGCATGGATAGAGGATTGGTTAATGGACAGGAAGCAGAGAGTTGGCAGGCTATAACTAGAGGAGTACCGCAAGGATCAGTGCTGGGGCCTCAGCTATTTACAATCTACATTAATGATTCAGACAAAGGGACTGAGAGTAATGTATCTAAGTTTGCTGATGATGGAAAGCTCTGCGGAATTGTAGGCTGTGAGAAGGATACAAAGAGACTGCAAAGAGATATAGATAGGTTAAACGAATGGTCAACAAGGTGGCAGATGGAGTATAATGTGGGGAAGTGTAAGGTTTTTCATTTTGGTAGTAAGATCAGAAATGCAGAATGTCTTTTAAAAGGCGTGAAACTTTTAAATGTTGATGTTCAGAGGGACTTGGGTGTATTTGTACAAGGAACACAAAGTCAACATGGAGGTACAGAAGCAATTAGGAAGGCAAATGACATGTTGGCCTTTATTGCAAGGGGACTGGAGTACAAGAATAAGAAAGTCTTGCTACTATTGTACAGGGCTTTAGTGAGACCTGGAGTACTGTGTGCAGTTTTGGACTCCATATTCAAGGAAGGATATACTTGCCTTCAGGGCAGAATAATGAAGGTTCATTAGTTTGGTTCCTGGGATGAGAGGGTTGTCATATGGTGAGAGGCTGAGTAAATTGGGCCAATACTTTCTGGAATTTAGAAGAATGAGAAGTGATCTCATTGAAATATACAAGATTGTGAAGGGGATTGACAGGGTAGACAGGGTAGACTATTGCTAAGGAGCCAATAAATTACTCCCACCAGCATTTTTTGACCCTTTTATTCCCAATCTCCACTGATTCTACTTTCTAATTTTCTGAACTAAGATCCTTTCTCACCACTGTCCTTATGTCATTCTTTTTTATCAGGGATACTCCTTCTGCTTTTCCATTCTGTCTGTCTTCTTGAAATGTTTTGTACCCTGGAATATTTATTAAGGGACACAGGATCCTGTGGTGTTCCAGAGAATCAATTTTTGCTAAAAGGTGAAATGCTTTTACCGAGTTTTTTTGGGAAACCCAACCACCTGTCGTTAAAAGTAGAATGATTGTTAAAATTAAGGCAGGTAGCCTAATTTTAATATTTAAATAACCAACCTGCTTCCCGTAGGTGGATTGATCACCCGCCCCTCATTCCACCTCCTAAAACTGGAAGTGGGCGGGTTTGGTTCCTGTTCTGGATTTTTTACATATTACCCTCTGACATGACCCTAACCCAGTCATTTTTGGGTGTGAAGATTCAGCCCACAATCTCAGCTATCAAAAATGTACAGAGAAAAATGAGGTAGATGCAGAAGTTGCACAGCAGTGGAAATGGATCATTTTTCCATTTTTCTTTGGAGTAATATAATCCTAAGGGTGTGCACAATTGTGATTTCTTTAACAGTGCCTGAAGGTGAGTAATTACCTGTCAGTGAAAAGGATGAAGTCAGGATCACGATAATATGGTATTCCTTTGAGAATAGGTCACATCTTTTAAGAACATCGTAGAGCTGCCAGTTGTGTGTCATAAATTACTTTAATGCATAGAAGACCTTTTCCTTCCCATTGCTAGGGAGAGACCATGATCAGTGGCCTTTGATCTTGCAGGTGCTGTTTTTGTGGTTTTTTGGGGAGGTTTTGGCACCATTTTTACGGCATTTCAGCCCTTTGGAATTGGCGGTCTACCGTGGTTGTTGTGTTCCTGTTGGTTGGGGTTTCAGTACCTGTCCCAGGAAAGCTTCAAGCAAAAAATGGCTGCAACCAACACCAGAGCTCCAGGCCAGGGGATGCGTAACACCATTAGGGTGGCAGTGAAAGATAGCGAAAGAGGTGCACCCATTGACTGCGCCTTCTTCATTAAGAAAATCCTGATCAAAAGCTGTGGATCATTTTCTGCCTGCAGGACTTCTCCAGCAGTGGGTATTTCATGTAATTTTCAAGAATGTGGCGAGATGCATCAAGTTCCTGAAGGTGTTCAAGGAGAGAGGAAACCAGGCGCCGTTGTCCATCCTCACAGCGGAGCCGCTCTTCATGCTGCTGTCGCAATGCAAACGGGTGGTGACAATCCACCTCTACAACCCCCATGTCCCTGTCATTGACGTGCTCACCTTCCTCGCTAGGTATGTCGAGGTGGCCGGCAGCAGCAACGAGGTCAAGGACCCCTTTGGGATTTGGACCAGCAAGCAGCAGGTCAAGGTCACCTTGAAGGTCGATGCCAATGGAGTCGTCACCCAACCTCCCTCCAGCTTTGCTATCGGGGAAAGTCGAGGCTTCTTGGTCTATGTGGGGCAGCTCAGACTTTGTCAGACCTGTGGCAAATCTGGTCATGTGGCGGCCAGCGGCAGCACAGTCGTCTGCAAGAACTGCAAGCAGGAAGGCCATCACACAAAGGACTGTAATCAGAAGAAGTGCTGCAACCTGTGCGGTGGGGCAGGCTACCTCTACAATACCTGCCCCAAACGCTGCTTCAGTTACGCACAGGTGGCAAGGTCACAGGAAAGGCTGGGAGAAGGAACAGTGAACGCACCTCATGCTGCAAAGGAGACCAGCAACTCTCCCCACAGCGAGGAAAATCCGTCTGAGAAAGATAGGAAAGGTGAGGCAGAGGCAACCAGTGACCCAGCACCTACCCCTTGCCCGGAAACTCCTCCTCAACACACAGTATCCATGGAGGAGGAAGCAGCAGTGGGACAACTGGATGAGTGGCAAGTGGTCAAAAGGAAAACCACAAAGAAGAAGCCCCCAAAAAAGGAACAGGTCACCATCCAAACCAGTGGCAAGAGGAGGCTACCATCTGAGATAGAATATGGCAGCTGCTCCTCATCGGATGAGGAAGGGCCGGAAAGATGGCATATGCAAAAGAAGCAGAAGAACGCAAAGGAGCTGGAAGAGAAAGCCCCACAGCTCCATGGCATCAGAAGCAGCGATGGGCCCAGTGCACTCCAGCTCCGAGAGACCAAGAGCAGCGAAGCGTCCAGCGCACTTCAGCTCCAGAAAGCCGGGAGCAGAAACGTCCTCAAGGAGGAGCAGATGGGAAAGACACCACCAGCAGAAGACAGTCCAAACTTTGCTGCCTACAAGAACCTCCCGATGTCACCCCAGAGGAACAAACCCCGTGAATGACAAGGGTTTTCTCAGCCCAATGCATAAGCAACAGCTTGTGCACACAATGGGTATGCAGGGAAATACCCAAGAACTGGGACTAGTAAGGACACCTGGTGTGGTAAGCAACATCCAGTTTTAATTGGGTATAAAGATTGCTTCTATTAACGTGCGTAAAGTTAAATCCACTACGCGATGTGTTTCAACCTTGGGTTACCTCGCCAAGGTCAAAGCCAATCTACTGTTTCTGCAGGAGTGTGGGATACCGCACCTCAGCACTTACAACAAATGGTCGCGACGGTGGTCCCACGGGCCATCGATCTCATTCCCGTTCCTCTGGCCTGGGTATTCTGCTGCGGGGAGGCAACTTCACCATCTCCGAAGTTAAGGAGGTGGTGGGCAATCGCCTCCTCGTAGCAGACATAATGTACAATAATGCTCCACTCTGGTTAATGAACATGTATGCCCTGGTCCAATACAGCGAACGGCTGACCGTCTTCCAGCAGCTCCCACTGCCGCTGGCGACATCCAGACTGGTCATTCTAGGCGGTGACTGCAACTGCAATATTGATGCAGCTGGATGATCTGGCAGTGACGGCAGCAAATTGGACACTATGTGCAGATTCCTAATGGAAACAGTAAAAAATGCCAAGCTGCACGATGTCTTCAGCAACCCTGCAGACAGAACGCAGCATAGATATACCTAGTCAAGACCAGACAGTTCTGCCCATTCCAGGATTCACTTCCTGTTTGTGTCCTGTGCATTCACGGTCAGATCCACCAACGTCAAGCCAACTGTCACCTACAGGATGACCAGTAGGTTGGCAGGGGGACATGGAAGCTGACTGTAACATTGCTGACCCCAGAGAATATTGAGGAACTCAAAAGGGATTACAAAGGTTGGAGAACCCTTTGAGTCTCCGGTGCACTGATGGGAAGCGATCAAGGCACACATCAAGAGGTTCTTTATCCTCAAAGGTGTCAGAAGGTGAGAGAGAGAGTCAGAGGGAAATGTCCCGACTGCAGAAAAGCATGCAGAATCTGCTTCGGCTGCAGTCGATGGGGGTCGAGGTCAAGGAGAATCTCCAAGATGTGAAGAGCCAGCAGGCCTCGCTCTTTGCCACAGAGGCCTCCAAGATCATCTTCCAGTCCAGAGTCCGCTCCGTTGAGCAGGATGAGACGTGCTTGCGTTTCTTCTTCCAACAGGTACACCCAGAGAGCTCTGTGATCAGCAGCCTGAAGGAAGAGGACGGCTTGGTGGTGATGGTGATCAGTAAATCCTTTTATGCCAGGCTGTATGACGTGAAGCCCATGGACAGCACGGCCTCCCAGTCCTTCCTGTCATCTATCACGGAGGTCTTAGGTGACAGCACGTGGGAGAGTCTGGACAAACCGCTAACTCTGGACAAGCTGACAAAGGCCGTCAGGTCCTTCAAGACGAGTAAAATTCCTGGAAGCAATGGCTTACCAGTTCAGTTGTATTCGACCCTGTGGGACAGGATCAGCCCAGACCTACTGGAAGTGTACAAGAATATGCTTCTGGCCGGCAGCATGTCAGAATCCATGAGGAAAGGCATCATCACCCTCATCTACAAGCGGAAGGGGAGAGGGTGGAAATCAGAAATTGGCAGCCCATCTCACTGCTTAATGTAGATTACAAGATTCTGTCCAAAGTTATTGCCAATCGGGTCAAGTCTGCTCTGGAGTTGGTGATTCACCTCGATCAGACCTGTACTGTACCTGGCAGGACGATCTCTGATAGCCTTGCGCTACTCAGGGATATGATTGCCTATGTACGGGACAGGGAGGTGGACACCTGCCTCATCAGCTTGGACCAGGAGATGGCTTTTGACAGGATATCGCACACATACATGATGGACGTGCTCTCCAAAATGGGGTTTGGGGATGGATCTGCAAATGGCTCCAACTGCTCTACACAAACATCAGTAGCGCAGTCTCAATCAATGGATGGGAATCAGAAAGTTTCCTGATCAAATCTGGAGTCAGGGCTGTCCTCTCTCCCCTGTCTTGTTTGTTTGCTGTATCTAAACTTTTGCTGAGTCCATTAGGAAGAATGCGGGCATAAGAGGGGTGCCAATCCTTGGCAGCAAAGGCACTCAGGTCAAAGCATCCCTGTACATGGATGACATCATTGTATTTTGCTCAGATCCGCCATCCGTTCGCTAGCTGATGAGCATCTGCAACCAGTTTGAACTGGCCTCGGGAGCCAAAGTAAATCGCGGCAAGAGCGAGGCCATGTTCTTTGGGAACTGGGCTGACCGATCCTTTGTTCCCTTCACTGTCAGGTCAGACTACCTGAAGGTGCTGGGGATATGGTTTGGAGGGGCCAGGGCGTGCGCCAAAACCTGGAAAGAGCGAGTAGCCATGGTACACCATAAACTGAGCATGTGGGAGCAGCGTTTTCTCTCCATTGCGGGTAAGAACCTGGTCATCAGATGTGAAGCGCTCACGTTGTTGCTGTATGTGGCGCAGGTCTGGCCCGTACCCCACTCCTTCACTGTGGCAGTCACCTGAGCCATTTTCTGCTTTATCTGGAGATCCAAAATGGACCGTGTCCGGAGGGACATGATGTTCATACCTCTGCATAAAGGAGGAATAAACCTACTCAACGTCGCCCTCATCCTGATGGCCACCTTTTTCTGTGTAACTGCATCAAGCTGTGCATAGAACCCCAGTACGCAAACACCAAGTGTCAATGCGTGCTGCGGTTCTATCTGTCCCCGGTGATGCGAAGGATGGATCTGGCCACATTGCCGCGGAACGCAACATCCATTTGGTCTGTGCCGTACCACCTATCCTTTGTGGAAAGGTTTATGCAGAAAAACACCTTTGACCACCAATCCATCAGTCAGTGGTCTGCACAAAATGTCCTCAAAGCCCTACGGGAAAAGGAGATGGTGGATCCTGTCGGATGGTTCCTCAAGCAGACTGCCAAAGTCATTTGACAGAATGCCTCATCACCAGATCTTTCAAACAAGCACCAAGACGTAGCTTGGCTGGTGGTGAGAAGGGCCCTCCCCATCAGATCCTTCCTGCACGCCCGGAATCTCACTGCCTTCGCACGCTGCCCTCGAGCTGGCTGTGGTGGGGAAGAGACTGTTGCCCGCCTCCTTCTGGAATGTGCCTTTGCAAAGCAGATGTGGAAAGAGATGCAGTGTTTTTTGTCGAGGTTCATGTAACTCTGCAGCTCTGAAACACAGGAGTCTGTTCCCAGGGACGTATACCGAGATAAATATCAACTGCTGCTCGAGGACCATCAACTCGCTGAAAGATGCTGTTTGGTCTGTCCAAAACTTGCTGGTCTTCCAGTGCAAAGAGTTGCCACGACCGAGTGTTGCAGACTGGCACATTCCAAAGTCCAGGACTACGTGCTGAGGGATGCACTAAAGCTTGGGGCAGCCGCCGCAAATTTTCAATGGGGAAAGGCCACTGTGTAAGGTCTTCCTGCAATAGTGAACCGAGGGGCTGGAACCTGTGTAAAACCCCTTGGGCTGTATGCACCAAAATATGGTTTTGCTGTGTAATGCAAATGCACATTGCATGTAAAACGGAATGGAAGGGTTGTGAGGCAGCTCACGTTCTGTATTGAAGAAAACTGATTTCTTTTGCACTTTCTGGAATATCAACTTGGAACTGTTTTGTAATGTATTTTTTACAGATTTTTATGAATAAAGTATATTTTAGGGAAAAAAAAGCAAAGACCAGCCATAGTATACCGAGGCTCTGGAACTCATGTAAAACCCCTCGGGCTGTATGCACCAAAAATGTTTTTGCTATGTAATGCAAATATACATTGCATATAAAATGGAATAGCACGAGTTCTGAGGCACCTGATGTTCTGCATTGAAGGAATCATATCTCTATTGAAATTTCCAAAATGTCAAATTTGAACTGTTTTGTTATGTTATTTTTGCAAATTATTATGAATAAAGTATATTTTTGGAAAAAAAGCATAGAAGACCTTTGGCTGATTGGTTACATAAGCAGGACAGTGGATGAAAAATTGCTCTGTTCTTGGATAATACCATGTTAGCTCCTCATTTGATGGACATGTAATTGTATATTCTGCCACTAAAAATGGAGTACAACTTTTAAATCAATGTCAGATCTAGAATTTCAAACTACATTACCAAATGGCACCTGTAATGATAAGCACGTCAAGGATAGATGGTAGCAATAATGCTTCACTTATGGCAATAGATTTGGTGAAGGGGACTTACACTGTTGCACATGATAACGGGCGGTCTAATGTTACATCACGAACGTTGGAGGATTCTGGCTTAGTGACAGTAATAAGAAGCCAACACAGAGCCTGAATTAAAAGTTGCATTGGAAATGAAGGGATTTCAGGGATTTTATTAACATCAATGAAGATAACTATGCTTTGGAATGCATTGGAATTGGAATATCCTGAACAATATTGAAGATAACATAACAGATGGTGAAAGGACAGAACATGATCTTTAAACTACAATATTTAGTGATGGGGATCTGTCTGATCTTTTTATTGTCAAGTGTAAAATATGAATACAATGGCAGTTTGTAAAGGTACTGCTGAAATCAAAACCTAAAGACCATAAGCGAATTGTCTGAGGCCCTGTGCCACTGGCAACAGCAGTGTATGACTTATGGGAGAATTGCAGATGCCTTGCCCATGATTTTCAGGTGGTCATCTCTTCCATTATAGCCTTCCCTTATTCCAGAACTTTCTCGAATGCCCAAGAATGGGAACCCTTCCTTCACCAGCCCTGCAGCCATATGTCATGCTGCTGTTTCCTTCAGTAAGAAATAAAATGAAAATATCGATCTTGCTAAACAAAGGATGCTATCTGTTTGTGGACAGAAATTGACTGATATTTCAGATGTCCCTGTGCTTGCCTGGAAGGTGCTCGAGGTATAAAGTTTGTGGTCAGCTTCACTGTGTTGGCAGTGCAGTGCCTATACTGAAGGTTGGCTGCAGTTTCATAGAATCAGATGACACAATCCAACACTTGCTTCCCAGATAAATCTAAGCCTCAATCATTGCCAAGTAGCTGTTCTTGTGTCTGTAAACACCAGGGGTATCATCTTGGTATGTGTAGCCAGTCTGTTACTGGTGCCATCAGACATCCTCATCTGTACTTCTTTGGGCCTCTTCCTCCACCTTCATGAAATGAACTAATAGGGAAGGACTGAAAGCAAACCCAAAGCTACATCTATCCGGCAACAAAACAAATTACCACTGCTAGGTTTTAGTTCCCGAAATATGAGAAATTAACAGGTCTAAAAAGCCCAAGATTAATGCATGACATATACAGCGTGTGAAAGCAGGGACATTTCGAATTCTTAATTGTTCTTAACATCCTTAATTGTTATTAATGAACATATTTCAATTGATAAAGTGAAAGTGCAGTTTGTGAGGCAGTGGAGTATTGACACAGTATCCTTTCCAATGTTCTGCAGCTTCCACCCACATAATGTAACCTGTCATAAGCAACTATGCTGTCAGAAATTTCCAAGTTTATATCATCAATATAAGTGGTACAATCACACTGGTACAACAGGGCAGATGGCATGAGCAAGCTGCAAATTCATATTGTCTACTTGCACTATGTTGAATTTTTAAAAAAGCAGATTTCTGCTTGCTTAAATCAAATTTGTTTGCAGTGTCTGGATGGCAGTGAAGTTTTTAATGTTTTAAAGTATAAAAAATAGTTTTAGCATTAAAGCTTTATGGCTGTAACAAAAAATCTGAGTCAGCATATCTAGGTTGCCGTCTTGGTGTGGACAAATATTCAATGGACCTGAAGGGTTCTAGTGCATTCTGGACAATCATTATTATACTTTCATGGAATGTTCAAGATGGCCTTATGATGGCTGGATCAATGCGTGGCATTGATGTGCTTAACTGTTGCCTGTACTCCTAATACATAACTGAAAAGTAAAGAATGGAGAAATCTGTATCATATTAGTGAATACTAAATTTTACACAAATAAAATAAAACGAAACAACCAAGTTGCTTTAAAACACCCAATTTGTCTTCAGAAACAAGATTTAGCAATAATCAACTATCCTTTAACTTGATAAAACAGAGAACAAATACCATTTTACACAGGGTCAAAAATGAAACACATCACGATGATGTCCGCTTGTACACTTGAATTCTTCTGTGAATGGTGGGTACCACAGGTGCTGGTGGGCATACTGGATAGAGTCAGAGTTATTACAGCACAGATGGAGACCATTCGATCCATCACGTCCACGCAAGCTCTCTTTACAGCAATCCAGTCAGTCCCATTCCCTCAATCTATCCCCGTAACCCTACAAGTTTATTTCCTTCAAGTGCCCATAAAGGCCTGCTACCCGACCCAAACCCAACGGGACCCGACGACATGTGTCGAGTTCGGGTCGAGTCGGGTTGAACTTCCGGGTCAGGCATTCGGGCTCAGGTTGGGCCAGGTCGGACACGCTCTATCACAGGCAAGTGGCTTCAATGTTAATTTAATTTTTGGGCTAGAAAGGTGGTTTTTGTTACAGTTATTTTAAGCTTGTAGATGGTCGGGTCGGGTGCAGGGAAAAATGGAAGGACTCGGTCCGGGTCAGACGTGGTTCTGTTGGGCTCAGGTTGGATTTTTTTTTGCAGATCCGAGCAGGCCTTTAAGTGCCCATCCAATTTCCTTTTGAAATCATTCATCGTCTCCGCTTCCACCACTCTTGTAGGCAACGAGTTGTAGGCCATTACCACTTGCTGTGTAAAGGAGCTCTTCCTCACATCTGCCCTGCAGCTCTTGTCCAAAATCTTAAATGTCACCAACCTGAAACGTTAACTCTGCTTCTCTCTCCACAGATGCTGCCAGACCTGCTGAGCATTTCCAGCATTTCTTGTTTTTATTTCAGATTTCCTGTATCCGCAGTATTTTGCTTTTATCTTAAATGTGTCCCCTAGTTCTTGTACCAATGGGAAAAAAGACACATAATGGAGATTGTGGGAAATCAGGGGTCTAATGAAAACGAGGAACTTAAAATAATTAATAATAGTAAAGGAAACGTTCTAATATTTAATTTTATAAGTTTTCTTTGTTTCATACTTCAGTTTCTTATTAGCTGTGCGCCTCTAAAAAAAGGAGGCACTTTTTGTTTGATAACACTGGAGCCACCTGACTGGTTTTATTTAAGAAAAGGCACACGTATGAGGAAAGTGAATTAAAATTACCTATGGAACTAATGTTCTTCAGCGCTGAGCGTAGCCACTGAGCATGTGCACGGTGCCTGACGAGTTACCGCGCAAACGCAGGATCGCGTGCGGATGGCGGTTGGTTCCGAACGGTTGCTGTTTGGCGCTCGAGAAGTTTCTCTGTCCCGTTTCTCGAAGCCACTTTAACTTCCCAGAGTGCCGACTGACTCATTCGCTGGAGATGAGCCTTGACAATTTATTTGAAGAAATCCTCGTAACCGAACAGAAAGCTTTGGAAAAAAGACAGTTTCTTAAGGGCGGTAAGTAAAGCTTAAAAAAAAAGCCGTGCTCCCTCATCCATCGACACCGACTATTGTATAGGCCCCAGTGACGCTCCTGACTGAGTCCCATTTCTACTGGCCCGAGTGGGGTGGAGTGGGGTGGAAGAATGCTTAGACTGGATATTTAAATTCCGGTCGGGGGAACCGTGGGTCAATCTCTCTTTTTATGTCGGCGAAACGCCATTTGTTGCCTTTAGGGCCTTGGTAAGGCCCCATACCTTTACAGGAAACGTAATTGTTTCCGAAGGAGAACGGTTGCTTTCGCCAGCCGGAGTGGCTCGAGTGGGAGCTGAAGACTTTATTTTTTCGTCAGTTCATTTGAACATTTCACTCAGTGAGGCTCTACTCCGCAATGAGAGGGGCGGTCTGCCCGCATGCAAGCAGCCCCTTCCCCACGCTTCAAGACCCTCCAGCCTTTGGCTGGGGTGGGGGGAGGCAATGGAAGGCAGTCAGGGTAGACTCAGGCCGAAAGGAACCGCCCGTTACTATCGGAAAGGGAAGTTTGAACTTTTATTATTTACCTGTTTGCAGTGTTGGGAGGAGCAAGAGTGCGCTCCCAGACCTGACAATAAATCATCAGGTTGCTGCTGCTGGCCGTATCACGCTCAATACAGGTGTGATCCGTAACTCGGCATATGCCGAAATCAGACAAAAAAAAACTGGTCATCATTAAGCCTTGACTGTATTAGACTAATATGTTGTTCCCAAACTATTTTCCAGAAAAAACTTGACCCAGAACTGTTAGGCTGTATTAAAGTAGCAATTGATAATTTGAACCTTTGAATAACCCGAAAAACAACTGTCATGCTGTGTTGGCATTTGTGCAAGAAGACAGGGAATGCC
Source organism: Heterodontus francisci (assembly GCF_036365525.1). Lineage (NCBI taxonomy): Eukaryota > Metazoa > Chordata > Chondrichthyes > Heterodontiformes > Heterodontidae > Heterodontus > Heterodontus francisci. Next base: position 66,735,206 of record NC_090390.1, read on the forward strand.
AAATTTACACACACATGCCAAATCAGCTAAGATTAAACCATTTTTAAAACTACTAATGTGTCTATTACATGGAAGAGTCTAGAATCTGTAAGATTAGATCTTCAATGTTCTACTACTCTAAGGTTGCCACTTCTGGTAATTACTCTGATACTTTTATATTTTCTTGCGGTCACTGATGTGACTAGAAACCAAGGAAACGTTTTTTTCCTTGTAGTGACTATTTTTGCTTACATTAGGGTCTGGAGGAAATTGTAGCAAATAAACTACACAAATTGATACAAGCAAATAGAAAATTAAAACTATAGTATAGGGTGTAACTTTTGCAGCTCAGGAAATATTAGCCTGGATTTTGTGGTCAGTGGCGAAGCAAGGGTACTCGCCGCTGACCTCGAAGATAGCTGCCCACAAAGATCTTGTGATCTCTGGCGTGGTTTACCCCTTTACTGATGGTGGTTTAAATCTGGCAGCAGGTCAGTGCATGCCTTGGTGTACAGCAGCAGTGTTGTTGATAAACAGCCAATCACATTGAAATATTCACACACCAAACCACGAATTTAAAAGCACTTAATATCCTTAACTTTTAATTTACATTTTTAGATAGTGAAATAAATGATGATTGGATTAAAATAGAAGTCAAAATAAAGATAATCAAGCTTTTAAAAAAAAAAATTTCTAAAATATATGGGTGTTTATCGTTATGGAGGAATTTGATATCCCACAAATATAAAATTACCTTTTCAGGGCTACTGAGGGTATTTAGCAGTCATGATTAAGGTAGTATGCCATCAAATACCCAGTTTCACCTCATTCAACAAGGTGTAACTTTTCCAGGGTTTTTACAGCAAGACGAACAGTGTGTTATGGCCAGCTTTAGAGCAGATTAACTATTTATTTAGCAATATTCATTCCCAAAATGGTCGCAACTGCACCAACACATGTGTTTACTCACGTACGCACACACACAAGAATAGAAAGAGAGGAAAAGGGTAAGTGGGTTTGAAGTGAGGTAGGTGTTCGGGGTTCAGCGTAAACTTATTGAATCTTCCTGGAGGTCAATTGCTCTTTTAAAGTTGCAAGCCTGAGTTTGTAGATTTTTGTGGTGGTTGAAACTTCAGTCTGGAGATGGTGATCACTTTCAGTTATCTGCTGCAACAAGTTGAAGTGTAGAATTCACAGCAGGTCTCCTTCCTTGGCTTTTGCTGGGGGCGCATAATTCTCGGCTGGACATGCTTTTGTGATGTTTGTTCCGATTCTCTCCCTCTCTCTCCACAGAGAGCTACTTTTTAAGGTAAAAGTCTCTCACATGTTTGCTCTGTTGGGAAATGCAGAAATGAGGTGTTCAACAATGGGCTAAGATGTGGCTACTTCACATCATCTTTGTTTCAAAAGAACCCATTCAATGTTAATTAGCACATGGGATTATGATATTGTTGCTATCACAGAGACATGGCTGAGGGAGGGGCAGGGCTGGCAGCTCAATATTCCAGGGTATAGAATCTTCAGGCGTGACAGGGGAGGGGATAAAAGAGGAGGTGGCATTGCACTGTTGATCAAGGAGTCAATTACTGCGGTAAGGAGGGCTGATATCTTAGAAGGTTCCTCAAATTAGGCCATATGGGTAGAACCTAAAAACAAAAGGGGGCAATCACTTGGCTGGGAATGTACTACAGGCCTCCAAATATTCAGGGAGAGATAGAGGAGCAGATATGTCGGCAAATCTCAGGTGTAAAAATAATAGGGTAATAGGGGTTTTCAACTGCCCAAAATTATCTGGGATAGTCTTCGTGTAAAAGGCTTAAACGGGGCAGAATTCTTAAAATGCATACAGGAGAGCTTTTTGAGCCAGTACTTAGAAAGTCCTACAAGAGAAGGGGCAGTACTGGACCTAATCCTAGGGAATGAAGCTGGACAAGTGGTAGAAGTGTCAGTGGGGGAACATTTTGGGGATAGTGACCATAACTGTACGATTTAAGGTAGATATGGAAAAGGACAAAGACGGGCCGGAAATAAAGGTACTGAATTGGGGGAAGGCCGATTTTAAGATGATAAAACAGGATCTGGCCAAAGTGGACTTGCAGCAGCTACTTGTAGGAAAGTCTACATGAGACCAGTGGGAGTCATTCAAAGAGGAAATAGTGAGGGTTCAGAGCCAACATGTACCCGTTAAGGTGAAGGGTCGGACCAACAAGTCCAGGGAACCTGTCATCTGTGTTCACTATGGAGAAGGACGATGTCGGTGTAGAGATCAGGGAGGTGGGTTTTGATATACTTGAACATATTAGCATTGAAAGGGAGGAAGTATTAGCCATTTTAGCGGGCTTAAAAGTGGATAAATCCCCAGGCCCAGATGAAATGTGTCCCAGGCTGTTATGTGAGGCAAGGGAGGAGATAGCAGGGGCTCTGACACAAATTTTCAAATCCTCTCTGGCCACACGAAAGGTACCAGAGGACTGGAGGACAGTGAATGTGGTGCCATTATTCAAGAAGGGTAGCAGGGATAAACCAGGTAATAACAGGCCGGTGAGTCTAACATCAGTGGTTGGGAAACTATTGGAAGAAATTCTGAGACAGGATTAATCTCCACTTGGAGAGGCAGGGATTAATCAGGGATGGTCAGCATAGCTTTGTCAGGTTGAGATCGTGTCTATCAAATTTGATTGAAGTTTTTGGAGGCGCTGACTAGATGTGTAGATGAGAGTAAAGCAGTTGATGTAGTCTACATGGACTTAAAGCTTTATAAAGTCCTGCATGGGAGATTGGTTAAGAAGGTAAGAGCCCATGGGATCCAGGGCATTTTGGCAAATTGGATCCAAAATTGGCTTAGTGGCAGGAGGCAGAGGGTAATGGTCGAGGGTTGTTTTTGCGAGTGGAAGCCTGTAACCAGGGGTGTACCACAGGGATCGGTGCTGGGACCCTTGCTGTTTGTAGTGTATATTAATGATTTAGACATGAATATAGGAGGTATGATAAGTAAGTTCGCAGATTACATGAAAATTGGTGGTATCGTAAATAGTGAGGAGGAAAGCCTCATTGCAGGATGATATAGATGGGCTGGTAAAATGGGTGGAGCAGTGGCAAATGGAATTTAATCTTGTGAAGTGTGAGGTAATGCATTTTGGGAGGACTAACAAGGCAAAGGAATATACAATGGATGGCAGGACCCTAGGAAGTACGGAGGGACCTTGGTGTACGAGTCCATAGATCACTGAAGGCAGCAGCATGGGTAGATAAGGTGGCTAGGGAGGCATATGGGATACTTACCTTTATCAGCTGAGGCATAGAATATTAGAGCAGGGAGGTTGTGATGGAGCTCTAAAACGTTAGTTAGGCCACAGCTGGAGTACTGTGTACAGATCAGGGCACCACACTGTAGGAAGGATGTGATTACACTGAAGAGCGTGCAGAGGAGATTCACCAGGATGTTGCCTGGGCTGGAGAATTTCAGCTATGAAGAGAGACTGAAAAGGCTAGGGTTGTTTCCCTCAGAACAGAGAAGGCTGAGTGAGGGGGAAATGATTGAGGTATACAAAAATTATGAGGATAGATAGGAAGAAACGTTTTCCCGTAGTGGAGGGGTCAGTAACCAGATGGCATAGATTTAAGGTAAGGGGCAGGAGGTTTAGAAGGGATTTGAAGAAAGATTTTTTTCACCCAGAGGGTGGTTGGAATTTGGAACGCACTGCCTTAAGAGGTGGTAGAGGCAGGAACCCTCACAACATTTAAGTATTTAGATGAGCACTTGAAACGCCATAGCATACAAGGCTACTGGCCAAGTGCTGGAAGATGGGATTAGAATAGATAGGTGCTTGATGGCCAGCAGGGACATGATGGGCCGAAGGACCTGTTTCTGTGCTGTATAACTCTATGACTCTAATTCAAAAATGTCTCTTGATGGGTTCAGGATGGGTGTAATTGACATCTTTTAATTTGGAATGTATCCTTTTTTCCTTAACAGACAATAAGACAGTTTGAACATACAGGGACAAGTTGTTTGACCTTTGGCAGCCATCTTGTAGCGCATTGTCCAATTTTTAAAGGAAAGTCCACTTTTATAACTCTTCAGTTTGGGTTCTGTATTTTCAATTGTTGCACTTTATGTGAGCGCGACAAGTGTAAGAGCGGAAATTTTGTGAATTCAATTGATTTCCATTAATTACAGTGTTGGTGGGGAGTGCCTCAACATCGCATCCTCTGGAGAAGCACAGAATTAGACTCATAGAGTCATACAGCACTGAAAGAGGCCCTTTGGCCCACCGAGTCTTTGCTGACCATCAGCCACCCATTTATACTAATCCTACATTAATCCCATGTTCTCTACCTTCCTTCAATTCTCCTACCACCTACCTACACTAGGGGCAATTTACAATGGCCAATTTACCTATCAACCTGCAAGTCTTTGGCTGTGGGAGGAAACAGGAGTACCCGGCAGAAACCTACATGGTCACAGGGAGAACTTGCAAACTCTGAGGTAGTTGTGCTATTAAGTATGTAGGAAATTGTCATGAAAACGTATTATGCTGAATGATTTTAATTCATCGGTTGGAAATCTGCATTAATCTTCCAAAAGGAAAGCTGGAATCTAACATTCAACTTTAAAAAGCTGGCAGCTAAGGGGCCACCACAATTTGCATTGAAATACCTCACATTCCAAGGTATCGAAGTGGAGACACATGTCTAAATAAGCTGTCATCCAGAACAATGCTCTGAACAGTTGAATGAAGTACCTGATATCGCTATCATTAGCAAGACATTCAAAGCAATCTTGGAAGATGAACCCTGGTGGAGACGAGCCTCCAGGGGTAATCATTGAAACAATAAGGCCTGAAAGAGATTGAAACTCTTAGACTTGAATCTCATTAAAGTTCAACAGAGAATTCTTCTTCTTTGGCCTCCTTGTCTCGAGAGACAATGGGTAAGCACCTGGAGGTGGTCAGTGGTTTGTGGAGCAGCGCCTGGAGTGGCTATAAAGGCCAATACTAGAGTGACAGACTGTTCCACAGGTGCTGCAGAAAAAATTGGTTGTCGGGGCTGTTACACAGTTGGCTCTCCCCTTGCGCTTCTTTCTTTTTTCCTGCCAACTGCTAAGTCTCTTTGACTCACCACACTTTAGCCCCGCCTTTATGGCTGCCCGCCAGCTCTGGCGATCGCTGGCAACTGACTCCCACGACTTGTGATCAATGTCACAGGACTTCATGTCGCGTTTGCAGACGTCTTTAAAGCGGACACATGGACGGCCGGTAGGTCTGATACCAGTGGCGAGCTCGCTGTACAATGTGTCCTTGGGGATCCTGCCATCTTCCATGCGGCTCACATGGCCAAACCATCTCAAGCGCCGCTGACTCAGTAGGGTGTACATGCTGGGGATGTTGGCCGCCTCGAGGCCTTCTGCATTGGAGATAAGGTCCGGCCACCTGATGCCAAGGATACTCCAGAGGCAGCGGAAATGGAATGAATTGAGACGTCGCTCATGGCTGACATACGTTGTCCAGGCCTCGCTGCCATAGAGCAAGGTACTGAGGACACAGGCTTGATACACTCAGACTTTTGTGTTCCATGTCAGTGCGCCATTTTCCCACACACTCTTGGCCAGTCTGGACATAGCAGTGGGTGCCTTTCCCAGGCGCTTGTTGGTTTCTGCATCGAGAGACAGGTTACTGGTGATAGTTGAGCCTAGGTTGGTGAACTCTTGAACCACTTCCAGAGCGTGGTCGCCGATATTGATGGATGGAGCATTTCTGACGTCATGTTCCATGATGTTCGTTTTCTTGAGGCTGATGGTTAGGCCAAATTCGTTGCAGGCAACCGCAAACCTGTCGATGAGACTCTGCAGACACTCTTCTGTGTGAGATGTTAATGCAGCATCGTCAGCAAAGAGGAGTTCCCTGATGAGGACTTTCCGTACTTTGGACTTCGCTCTTAGGCAGGCAAGGTTGAACAACCTGCCACCTGATGTTGTGTGGAGGAAAATTCCTTCTTCTGAAGACTTGAACGCATGTGAGAGCAGCAGGGAGAAGAAAATCCCAAACAGTGTAGGTGCGAGAACACAGCCCTGTTACATGTGACAGTCTGTTCATCTCTGTGAAAAATTGGAGTGTCTTTTGGACGCATCAGACAAGCTTTGAGAGCTAATCAGTGTAGGACCCAGTGGGTGGGTCTCGCTCTCGCTCTCTCTTGATGTGAAACTATTGATGTGCCCGTTATATGAAAGAGTGTAGAATTTATAGGACTCTATTACCAAGGTTCTACCGTTCTAAAATTGCTACTCGGTAATTATTCTGACATTTACCTTTTGTATTTTCTTCAGTCGCAAATGTGAATGAAAGACCTGTTGTAAATAGAAACCAGTGAAACCTGTTATGTCCTTAACATTGTACTTATGTAGATTAATCTTGTACCGGGAGAGTAGGGACCAGTGAAATGCAAATAGCCAGTAAATGGAATTTAGCCCTTATATATAGGTGGTATAAAATTAAAGGAGGGATTAAATATTTAAGTCGTTATGTTTGAATTTTTTGCATTTTGGGAGGACTAACAAGGCAAGGGAATATACAATGGATGGTAGGCCCAAAGGAAGTACAGAGGGTCAGAGAACAAAAGAACAAAGAACAGTACAGCACAGGAAAAACAGGACCTCTAGGGTTGTAATCTCTGGATTACTCCCTGTGCCACGTGCCAGTGAGGCTAGAAATAGGAAGATAGTGCAGCTAAACACGTGGCTGAGCAGCTGGTGTAGAAGGGAGAGCTAAGAAGAGCGAGGAGAGGACACAAGAAGTCATTGGCGGATAGGATCAAGGAAAACCCTAAGGCTTTCTATAGGTACATCAGGAATAAAAGAATGACTAGAGTTAGATTAGGGCCAATCAAGGATAGTAGTGGGAAGTTGTGTGTGGAATCAGAGGAGATAGGGGCATCGTTAAATGAATATTTTTCGTCAGTATTTACAGTAGAGAAAGAAAATGTTGTCGAGGAGAATACTGAGATTCAGACTACTAGGCTAGATGGGATTGAGGTTCACAAGGAGGAGGTGTTAGCAATTTTGGAAAGTGTGAAAATAGATAAGTCCCCTGGGCCAGATGGGATTTATCCTTGGATTCTCTGGGAAGCCAGGGAGGAGATTGCAGAGCCTTTGTCCTTGATCTTTATGTCGTCATTGTCGACAGGAATAGTGCCGGAAGACTGGAGGATAGCAAATGTTGTCCCCTTGTTCAAGAAGGGGAGTAGAGACAGCCCTGGCAATTACACACCTGTGAGCCTTACTTCGGTTGTGGGTAAAATGTTGGAAAAGGTTATAAGAGATAGGATTTATAATCATCTTGAAAAGAATAAGTTCATTAGAGATAGTCAGCACGGTTTTGTGAAGGGTAGGTCGTGCCTCACAAACCTTATTGAGTTTTTCGAGAAGGTGACCAAACCGGTGGATGAGGGTAAAGCCGTGGATGTGTATATGAATTTCAGTAAGGCATTTGATAAGGTTCCCCACGGTAGGCTATTGCAGAAAATACGGAAGTATGGGATTGAAGGTGATTTAGTGCTTTGGATCAGAAATTGGCTAGCTGAAAGAAGACAGGGTGGTGGTTGATGGCAAATGTTCATCCTGGAGTTTAGTTACTAGTGGTGTACCGCAAGGATCTGTTTTGGGGCCACTGCTGTTTGTCATTTTTATAAATGACCTGGAAGAGGGTGTAGAAGGGTGGGTTAGTAAATTTGCGGATGACACGAAGGTCGGTGGAGTTGTGGATAGTGTCGAAGCCATACCAGGCAACATCCTAGTAAATCTCCTATGCACCCTTTCCAAAGCTTCCACATCCTTCCTAAAATGCGGTGACCAGAACTGCACGCAATACTCCAGGTGCGGCCTCTCCAGAGTTTTGTACAGCTGCAGCATGACCTCGTGGCTCCGAAACTCGATCCCCCTACTAATAAAAGCTAACACACCATATGCCTTCTTAACCGCCCTATTAACCTGGGTGGCAACTTTCAGGGATTTATGTACCTGGACACCAAGATCTCACTGCTCATCTACACTACCAAGAATCTTCCCATTAGCCCAGTACTCTGCATTCCTGTTACTCCTTCCAAAGTGAATCACCTCACACTTTTCCGCATTAAACTCCATTTGCCATCTCTCAGGCTGCAGAGCTGGGCTATCTATGTCCCTCAACAACTTGAGGTTGTTTTCGTTAGAGAGAAGGAGGAGGAGAGGTGACTTAATAGAGACATATAAGATAATCAGAGGGTTAGATAGGGTGGATAGTGAGAGTATTTTTCCTCGGATGGTGATGACAAACAGGAGGGGACATAGCTTTAAGTTGAGGGGTGATAGATATAGGACAGATGTCAGAGGTAGTTTCTTTACTCAGAGAGTAGTAGGGGCGTGGAACGCCCTGCCTGCAACAGTAGTAGACTCGCCAACTTTAAGGGCATTTAAGTGGTCATTGGATAGACATATGGATGAAAATGGAATAGTGTAAGTCAGATGGTTTCACAGGTCGGCGCAACATCGAGGGCCGAAGGGCCTGTACTGCGCTGTAATGTTCTATGTTCTATGTTAAGGAAGGGTTTCAGATATCTGGACCATTGGGATCTCTTCAGGGACAGATGGGACCTGTACAAGAAGGACGGGTTGCATCTAAACTGGAAGGGCACTAATGTCCTGGCTGCAAGGTTTGCTAGCGTCACTCGGGAGGGTTTAAACTAGTGTGGCAGGGGGGTGGGAACCAAAGCAGTAGGACAGCTAGTGAAGTAAATGAGGAGGACACAGTAAATAAGGCCAGTTGGACTAAGAGGAAGAGCAGGCAGGGAGATGTTGCTGAGCACAGCGGGACTGGTGGTTTGAAGTGCATTTGTTTCAATGCGAGAAGTATAACAGGTAAGGCAAATGAACTTAGAGCTTGGATTAGTACTTGGAACTATGATGTTGTTGCTATTACAGAGACTTGGTTGAGGGAAGGGCAGGAGGGGCAGCTAAATGTTCAGGGCTTTAGAAGCTTCAGGCGGGATAGAGGGGGATGTAAAAGGGGTGGAGGAGTTGCATTACTGGTTAAGGAGAATATCACAGCTGTACTGCGGGAGGACGCCTCAGAGAGGTCATGCAGCGAGGCAATATGGGTGGAGCTCAGGAATAGGAAGGGTGCAGTCACGATGTTGGACGTTTACTAAAGGCCTCCCAACAGCCAGCGGGAGGTAGAGGAGCAGATATGTAGACAGATTTTGGAAAGATGTAAAGGTAACAGGGTTGTCGTGATGGGTGATTTTAACTTCCCCTATTTTGACTGGGACTCAATTAGTGCTGGGGGCTTGGATGGGGCAGAATTTGTGAGGAGCATCCAGGAGGGCTTCTTGAAACAGTATGTAGATAGTCCAACTAGGGATGGGGCCATTCTGGACCTGGTATTGGGGAATGAGCCAGGCCAGGTGGTCGAAGTTTCAGTCGGGGAGCATTTCGGGAACAGTGACCATAATTCCATAAGTTTTAAGGTACTTGTGGATAAGGATAAGAGTAGTCCTCGGATGAAGGTGCTAAATTGGGGGAAGGCAAATTATAACAATATTAGGCAGGAACTGAAGAATTTAGATTGGGGGCGGCTGTTTGAGGGTAAATCAACATCTGACATGTGGGAGTTTTTCAAACGTCAGTTGATTAGAATCCAGGACCAGCATGTTCCTGTGAGGGAGAAAGACAAGTTTGGCAAATTTCGGGAAGCTTGGATAACACGGGATATTGTGAGCCGAGTCAAAAAGAAAAAGGAAGCATTTGTAAGGGCTGGAAGGCCAGGAACAGATGAAGCACTTGAGGAATGTAAAGACAGTAGGAAGGAACTTAAGCAAGGAGTCAGGAGGGCTAAAAGGGGTCATGAAAAGTCATTGGCAAACAGGATTAAGGAAAATCCCAAGGCTTTTTATACATATATAAAGAGCAAGAGGGTGACCAGGGAAAGGGTTGGCCCACTCGAGGACAGAGATGGGAATCTATGCGTGGAGCCAGAGGAAATGGGTGAGGTGCTAAATGAGTACTTTGCATCCGTATTCACCAAGGAGAAGGACTTGGTGGATGATGAGCCTAGGGAAGGGAGTGCAGATAGTCTCAGTCATCTCATTATCAAAAAGGAGGAGGTGTTGGGTGTCTTGCAAAGCATTAAGGTAGATAAGTCCCCAGGGCCTGATGGGATCTACCCTAGAATACTGAGGGAGGCAAGGGAAGAAATTGCTGGGGCCTTGACAGAAATCTTTGCATCATCATTACCTACAGGTGAGGTCCCAGAGGACTGGAGAATAGCCAATGTTCCTTTGTTTAAGAAAGGTGGTAAGGATAATCCAGGAAATTTATAGGCCGGTGAGCCTTACGTCAGTGGCAGGGAAACTATTAGAGAGGATTCTTTGGGACAGGATTTACTCCCATTTGGAAACAAACTAACTTATTAGCGAGAGACAGCATGGTTTTGTGAAGGGGAGGTCATGTCTTACTAATTTGATTGAGTTTTTTGAGGAAGTTACGAAGCTGATTGATGAGGGAAGGGCGGTGGATGTTGTCTATATGGACTTTAGTAAAGCCTTTGACAAGGTCCCGCATGGCAGACTGGTACAAAAGGTGAAGTCACACGGGACCAGAGTTGCGCTGGCAAGATGGATACAGAACTGGCTCTGTCATAGAAGACAGAGGGTAGCAGTGGATGGGTGTTTTTCTGAATGGAGGGATGTGACTAGTGGTGTTCCACAGGGATCAGTGCCGGGACCTTTGCTGTTTGTAGTATATATAAATGATTTGGAGGAAAATGTAGCTGGTCTGATTAGTAAGTTTGCGGATGACACAAAGGTTGGGGTGGAGTTGCGGATAATGATGAGGATTGTCAGAGGATACAGCAGGATATAGATTGGTTGGAGACTTGGGCGGAGAAATGGCAGATGGAGTTTAATCCGGACAAATGTGAGGTTATGCATTTTGGAAGGTCTAATGCAGGTGGGAAGTATACAGTAAATGGCAGAACCCTTAGGAGTATTGACAGGCAGAGAGATCTGGGCGTACAGGTCCACAGGTCACTGAAAGTGGCAACGCAGGTGGATAAGGTAGTCAAGAAGGCATACGGCATGCTTGCCTTCATCGGTCGGGGCACAGAGTATAAAAATTGGCAAGTCATGTTGCAGCTGTACAGAACCTTAGTTAGGCCACACTTAGAATATTGCGTGCAATTCTGGTCACCACACTACCAGAAGGACATGGAGGCTTTGGAGAGGGTACAGAAGAGGGTTGACCAGGATGTTGCCTGGTCTGGAGGGCATTAGCTGTGAGGAGAGGTTGGAAAAACTTGGATTGTTTTCACTGGAACGATGGAGGTGGAGGGGTGACATTATCGAGGTTTACAAAGTTATGAGCGGCATGGACAGAGTGGATCATCAGAAGCTTTTTCCCAGGGTGGAAGAGTCAGTTACTCGGGGACATAGGTTTAAGGTGCGAGGGGCAAAGTTTAGAGGGGATGTGTGAGGCAAGTTTTTTTTACACAGAGGGTGGTGAGTGCCTGGAACCTGCTGCCGGGGGAGGTGGTGGTAGCAGATACAATAGCGACGTTTAAGAGGCATCTTGACAAATACATGAATAGGATGGGCATAGAGGGATACGGTCCCCGGAAGTGCAGAAGGTTTTAGTTTAGGCAGGCATCAAGATCGGCGCAGTTTTGGAGGGCTGAATGGCCTGTTCCTTTGCTATATTGTTCTTTGTGCAAACCTTAACTGAATGTCTGTGTCCGGCCCATTCCCCGCACCTCTACCCTTCCCCTACCTCCCAGAACCGTGACATGGTTCCCCTTGTCCTCACTTTCCACCCCATCAGCCTCCATATCCAAAGACTTATCCTCCGCCATTTCCGCCACCTCCAGCGTGATGCCACTACCAGTCGCATCTTCCCCTCCCTTCCACTGTCAGCATTCCGAAGGGATCGTTTCCTCCGCGACACCCTGGTCCACTCCTCCATTACCCCCACCACCTCGTCCCCGTCCCATGGCACCTTCCCCTGCAATCGCAGGAGGTGTAATACCTGCCCATTTACCTCCTCTCTCCTCACTATCCCAGGCCCCAAACACTCCTTTCAGGTGAAGCAGCGATTTACTTGTACTTCTTTCAATGTAGTATACTGTATTCGTTGCTCACAGTGTGGTCTCCTCTACATTGGGGAGACTAAGCGCAGACTGGGTGACCGCTTTGCGGAACATCTCCGCACAGTCCGCAAGCGGGACCCTGAGCTTCCGGTTGCTTGCCATTTCAACACTTCCCCCTGCTCTCATGCTCACATCTCTGTCTTGGGATTGCTGCAGTGTTCCAGTGAACATCAACGTAAGCTTGAGGAATAGCATCTCATTTACCGATTAGGCACACTATAGCCTGCCGGACTGAACATTGAGTTCAATAATTTCAGAGCATGACAGCCCCCCATTTTGCTTTCATTTTTAGTTATTTTTTCTTCTTTTTCTCTTTTTGTTTTTTACTTTCTTCTTACATTTTTTACAATCTTTTTTTTGCATTTATTTCATTTCATCTTAGTTTGTTCAGTTTGCTTACCCACTGTTTTTTTTCAGGTTTGCACTTGCTGGTGTTCAATAATCAGTGCATTAACACCTAGTCTGTACTAATGCTTTGTCTTTCAACACACCATTAACATATTGTTTGCCTTTGCTCCATGACCTTTTGGTCAGCTATGTGGCCTGGTCCAATCTACACCTCCTTTGTTATCTCTTGCCCCAACCCCACCTCACTTGCTTATAACCTGTGACTTTTCTAATATTTGTCAGTTCCGAAGAAGGGTCACTGACCCGAAACGTTAACTCTGCTTCTCTTTTCACAGATGCTGCCAGACCTGCTGAGCGGTTCCAGCATTTCTTGTTTTTATTTCAGATTTCCAACATCCGCAGTATTTTGCTTTTACTTATCTGAATGTTGTTACGCCTGTGGCGGGATGAGTGCACCGTTTATTCTCGTCCACTTCTCCTCGTGTCACAACATATATTTAACTTTTATCCCCCTTACCGATACAGTCAATCATAGACTCTATTTTTATCCCAAAATAAAACACACCAACCAGATTTCTTTATTAAAGAATAAAATTATCAATTTATTGTAAAACAAGTGTTATGACTAAGTGAGAAATGTGTCCAGGGGTCTTTTGTTATCTTTACCTGATCTTATTGTAACAGGGTTTTAATTTTCAACACACTCAGTTTTGAGCTCCCCTTTCTGAATCCTTGTTCACAGCTTTCCAATTATAAGACTAAGAAACCAACACACCAGGTTTTCTCAGGTTTAAAGGAGAAAAGTGACATTTATTAAAACTTAGACTTAAACTCTAATATGGTTGATGCCTACAGATGTACGACATGCCCACGCTAGCATGTACACGCGATATACACATGCAAATAGGGACAGAAAAGATGAAGTGGAACAGTTTGAGGCAATATCTTGTTACTGTGCTTCGAGCTCATGGTGTAGTCCTTTTGCAGGTAACTGTTGCATTTTGTTGGGGCCCAGTATTCTGCTTAAACCTTGTTTACGTAGGAGACTTTTCTATCTTGGAGGTTCACGTGTTTTCACGAGATTCAGTTCCTTGGGAAGGCGATGGGAGCAGGCAGACAGGAGAAAGTTCTGCATCAGTTCCAGGAGTAGACGGCTTTCTGAGTTCAAATTCCCTGTTGGAAGCGCAAATTCAAAAAACTCCTACAGTTAGTCATGTGACCAAACTGACCCTACCACATCTGTTTGTATATTCGACCATCTTCAATGTCTGGTAATCAAAAGTCCATTGTGGATTAAATTGAAGCAGGGAATAGCTCCTGTGTCCTTTGAAGTACTTGTCTCTCTCCAGCCAGAGTCTCCAATTGTTTTTTAGAGCAAGTTCTTTCTTCATCAGCAGTTTAAAATCAATGTTCGTGTGGCAAAATTATTTTTCCTCACTCTTGGCAGGTGGGGGTGTGCCTGACACCTCCACACCCAGGGGAATGAAATGCGATTTGAAAAAAACCCAGCACATTTCATTACAGGGTTTGAGAGAAATATAAGATACAGAAAAAAAACATGCATTTCTCTCATTCATTTCCATTCGTTCACCAATATTAAAGCCTATTAAAAATGGTCTTTTCTGGGTGGCAGGGCTGTTTTAATTTCCCCTTTTTTTCCCTCAGGAGAGTTAGTGGGCGTGTCTATCCTGGACTCTGAGTCATGCAAAGAGTTCTGGCTTCAGGGGATGGGTAGTTCCCTTTTCCTTTGACTGTGGGGGGTTAAGTCTTTGTTACTGTCTCCTTTGTTCTCTGGGACACTCCTACCTGCAAGTATATGTGCAGACTTGACTGCACACTCCTGTGACACTTTGACTAGGTGAGGCATCACCCTCATGGTTTCTGTGCCCCTAGAGGCCTCTCTTTGTCTCTGCAGGTTTTTGTATATGCCTTTAGCAACTCTGGTGGGGTGCTTCTAGAGTCTGCATTTACATAGGAGGATATGGGGTCTAACTTTTCATATTTTTCGGGTTTGGTTGACCGGACAGTAGGGGTTTTCATCCGGGATTCTTCCCAGACTTCCTTTAACCTGCCCTCTTGATCACTTTTTCCCCTTCTCTTTCTAAGCTTTGGACATTCGTGTGCCTGCCTATCCCATTTTGTTCTCGGTGGGGGTCCCTTACAATTCACCAGCCCTCTGCTGGAGTGTCCTCTGAACACCGGTACAGGACTTAGGGATGCAGGTTTCACTGTAGGTTGAGGTTTCCCCTCAACCTGGCACATGTGGCAACTCTTGCAGTACTCCACCTCATCATTGTGGAGTTTTGGTCAGTCAAACTGCTGTTTTATGTGGGCTTTGGTCTTTCATATGCCGGCATGTACAGCCACTGTAGCTTCGTGTGTCCTTCTTAATATTTCTCCCCGGTATCTCTCTGTCACCACTAACTGGTGAACTACTGTCCACTCCTTGCCCTCAGGTCTGTGAGGAAAACTCCATTTCCTCATCAGTACCTCATTCTTTAAATAGTAGCAGTCAGGGACTCCCTCCACTTCACTTTCAGACTGGGCAGCCAGTGCTAACTCTTGCAGTACTGGGTCGGCTCATTGAGCCTCAGCTAGGGAAAATTTATTTAATTCATTCCTTGGGTTTCCTAACTTTCCAAAGAAAGTCTCAGATGGGTAGACCTCATGGTCATTTGCCTGCAGTGTCAATGCAGTCTCCTCTGGGGGAGCTGGTTTGATCATGGCCTGATCCGCTACACATTCAGGGACTCTGCAGGGCATCATCTCCTGCCACTGCCCAGTCTCTCTGACCTCCTGCAGTCTTTCTTTCACTACTGGGGGGGGGGGGGGCTACCACTTTCATCCCCTGCCAGATCATTACCTAGGAGCGGGACAATCCCTATGGTCACCTGTCCCGAAACTAGATTGCACTCCAGGTGCACCCAGTGTACAGGTACAGGCATACGCTGCCCTCTAATACCATTCACCACCATTTTGGTGTTCACTGCACTCTCTGGGGGAAAGGCCAGGCATTTTCCCAGTAAAAGGGATCTAGTCGCCCCTGTGTCCCTGAGCATCACTATGGGATTGCTTGTCCCACTCGAGAAGTGTGAGGTTACTTTCCCTTCAGACACAAAACCTTGATAACCTTCAGGAATCATATTAACTTTTCCTGCACTGGCTGGAGTAAGCTTCCTGGGTTGCACTCTTACTGCAGTTAAAGCCACAGTTTGTTCTGTGTTTTCCATCAGGGTCCTGTCTTCACTGAGTGGGTGAGCCCTGATTAACCCTACTGGTTTTCCTTTTTGTTTCCAGCAGTCAGCTTTTAAATGGCCTGTCTTATTACAGTGAAAGCACACAGGCCTCCGGATCTCACTCTTGCTCACAGCACCTTCCTTTTTGGTTGGAGGAGGGACCCCTGTGTCTCCTGCTTTCCTTTCTCTTCAGGGACTGCCTGGGTGGATATCATCTTCCCACCCTTTGTCCTTTTTTGGATTTATATGGGTGATTAGGAAAGGTTGCCTCCTGGGAAAAGATTTATAAATTAAAGCAAACTCATCGGCCAGAACAGCTGCTTGCCGGGCTCCCTGAACCCGCTGCTCTTATATGTGGCTCTTTATTAGAGAATGGGAGCGAGTTTTTTAATTCCTCAAACAGGATTACTTCCCTGAGCGTCTCATAGCTGAGCTGTATTTTTAAAGCCCACAGCCACTGATCAAAAGCCAGCTGTTTACTTCTTTCAAACTCCAGATAAGTTTGATTGGCTTGATTTTTGAGGGTTCTAAACTTTTGGTGATAGACTTCGGGTACTAATTCATATGCCCAAAGGATAACATTTTTGGTCAGTTCATAATTTGATGAACTCTCATCTGGCAACAAGGAATAAACCTTGTGGGCTTTTCTGGTTAGTTTGCTTTGTAATAAGAGAGACCAGGTCTCAGCTGGTCATTTTAGCTGCCTTGCCAGTTTCTCAAAAGACACAAGAAATGCTTCCACATCTTCCTCATTGAATTTTGGAATTCGTTGAGCTAGTTTTAGCAATCTCATACGCAGCCCTGAATTCTGCTCCTCCATATTTGCCATGCTTTCACTAAAGTTACACTGTTGACCCCTCATTAACTCAAGCTGCCTCAGCTCTCTCTCTTCAGATTCTTTCCGGAATATTCTTTCTCTCTTTTTCTCTCTCTCTCTCTCTCTCTCTCTCTCTCTCCTCTCGTTCCTTCTCCTGTCTTTCTTTCTCTCTTTTCTGCCATTCATTTTCTTCACGTTCCTTTTGGAAGGCTTCCTCTCTTCCTGTTCCTTCTGCAAGGCTCATTCTTTCTCCCTCTCCTGTCTCTTTTTCTCTTTCCCCTAATTCAAGTTTCCTTTGTTCCAGTTGTATCTTTGCTAACAATACCCTGTCGGATTCTGCTTCTTCAGATTCAAGGGAAAAATGGTGGGCCACTAGCCTTAGGAGTTCAGTCTTCCTAGCCTTGCCACGTACAGTGATCCCACACTGCTCAGCCATTTTTCTCAACTCCTCCATTGACAGTGCTTTTAACTTATCCTAAGCTACTTCACCCTGGCTTGGAGAGCTACTGGCTTCAGTTGCAGACATGTTAGTATTCAATAACGCAACCACAAGAAAACCTGTATTGAAATTTGCTCTTTTTGATTGGGAACAATTTGGCTTCCCACTTGCAATTTCACTCGTTTGTCTGTGGGTAAAATTCTGGACGCTAGCACCCAAATTTTTGTTATGACAGATGAGAAATGTGTCTAGGGGTCTTTTGCTGTCTTTATTGTAACAGGGTTTTAATTTTTAAACACACTGTGTTTTGAGCTCTGCTTTTTTTGAATCCTTGTTCACAGCTTTCCAATTATAAGGCAAAGAAAACAACACACTAGGTTTTCTCAGATTTAACAGAGAAAAGTGAAATTTATTAAAACTTAATACAGTTGACGACTACGGATATACGACACGCCCATGGTAGCATGAACACGTGATATACACATGCAGATTGGGACAGAAAAGAGAAGAAAAGATAAAGTAGAACAGTTTGAGGCAATATCTTGTTACTGTGCTTCGAGCTCATGGTATAGTCCTTTTGTAGGTAATTGTTGTGATTTGTTGGGGCCCAGTATTCTGCTTAAATGTTTAAGTAGGAGACTTTCTCTCTTTGAGGTTTGCTGTTTTCACAAGATTCAGTTCCGTGGGAAGGAGATGGGAGCAGGCAGACAGGAGAGGGTTCTGCTTCAGTTCCAGGAGCAGACGGCTTTCTGAGTTCAAATTCCTTGTTGGAAGGTCAAATTCAAAAAAAACTCCAGCAGTCAGTCAGTCATTGACCAAACTGGCCCTACCAGGTCTGTTTGTATATTCGGCTATCTTAGTAGTTAACCTGGAATGCTTCAATGTCTGGTAATCAAAAGTCTATTGTGGATTAAATTGGAACAAGGAATAGCTCCTTTGTCCTTTGAAGTACTTGTCTGTTGATACGCTAATGTCTCTCTCCAGCCAGAGTCTCCAATTGTTTTTTAAAGCAAGTTCTTTCTTCACCATCAGCAGTTTAAAATCATTGTTCATGTGGCGGGGGAGGGGGGAGAGGTGGTGAGGCAGGGAATGAGTGGTTCAGAGTAGGTTGGGGGGTGGGTGAGGGGGGAAGAAGCGAATGGCTGACAGGTGGGAGGGGGGCGGGGAAGCGGGGAGCGAGCGGCCAAGGGGGGGAGAAGCGAGTGGCCCACAGGTACGTGCGGGGAACTGAAGCGGGTAACAAGCGGCTGATTGGGGAGAAGTGGCCAGGCGAGCAGCGAGCGGACGTTGCAATAAATGAATGATGTTTTTGCGCGTTTACATTAGTCCTGGCAAGCCGGTTGCTGACGTAGCTGCGCATGCGCAGCACCATACTGACAGCACGAGTCCATTCTGCACATGTGTGAAGCTGGGAGCGCTCTGATGACATCAAGGAGCTATTTAGCTAGTTAAGTTGCTTTCTGTCCAATGCATTCTGATTGGCTTTTCTGTTGTGTATTATTTGTTATGTACCTTAATGCACTTCCAATAAGTGCATATAGTAAATTTATGTTCCTGTATGCAAAAGAAACTTGATAAAAATGTTAACCTGCATTTAACTCACTGCGTTTGAGCTAAGGTTAATTTCACCCCGAGATGGGCGCACGAGTTGCTGTGTTTTGCAGGGAGTTATAAAACCTATTTCTTGATTTTGTAATTTAGCATAAATTAACCAATTCAAAACAACAAAAAAGTAACAATTTAAAACATGAGAATTAATCAACATAATTTTAACCTTTAAATGGAATTTTGTATAGCAATATGAACTGAAAATTACAAAATCTTTTGAAGGAATGAAAATCGCTGTCAGGTCATTATCATTTTAAACATCTGTGCATATTTTGAGTGAAACATTGAGCAATGGCCAGTCCAGAAGAATGAGTCATTAACTTTTGACAATGCAATTGAGAATAGAGAGAAAATAATTTTTTTTTAAAGTCCAATTCCACAGTGATATATAATAAGAAATGCTGATTATACAATATAGAGTACTAATTCCAATCTTTTATTCTAGATTCATAGTTCCATCTATATATTATAAACTGTAACAGTCCCTGTGGGGGGGATCAAGGTCTGTAGTCTCTTATCAGGGTTCAGAAAATCTGAGCTGCATAAATCATTTGCAGCTGGGTAATTCTTTCATATAGTAAGTTCACTCTAGTCTCGTTGAGCCAAAGCTACAAACTTAGAAAAATGCTTTTTTTTTTCAATTCTGATCAACTTTTTTAAATCACTAATTTTACATAGCATGTGCTAAAGCAGTTAATAGAAACATTTTTCTTAAGTTTAGAAGTATTTATTGTTTGTGTTGCAGTGAAATCAGAAATTATTAGATGCAATGAAAAGCTCAGAGATATCACAGAGAATTTACATAGAAACAAAAGTACTTTGGAATCAAAGGTGAGTACATAGTTCATTTAAAAGAAGTCATATTTAGCAAGAGCTAAAGGAAGCACGCTTATTGTATCACTTGTTGTTTGTCTTGTGTGTGTATATTAGTTCATGCCAAAGGGATTGTGAACAACTAAGCTGGCCAGAAAATCAGTATTCCAGAAAGCCATAGGTATTGTGACATATACTTAAAGATTTGTTTCCATTTTGTGAGAACGTTTTCAATTTGAAGGATTTAGTTTTAATACATGTGTACATACATTTGCCCGATGTAAAACCAAGATAGCTTTACGCTAGAAGAATGCACCGCTACATGTTGTCTTGGTATTAGCTGCTATTGTGGCAGTACACCATTATTAAGTGATATTTAACTAACTAGTGAAGTGAACAATAGAAACTCTGATCTACTTTGATGTGAGGCAAAGGCTCCCATAATGGCTGATTTGATAAAATTCGGTCATAATTAATCCAAGAACCCAACTGTGGAATCTACAATTACGTGCAAGCCAATTTCAAGGTTCTGGCTCAACGTTAGCAATGCAAAGTTCCAAGAAGTGCCAGTAAACAGTGTTATGGAATGACACAAGGGCATTCTTGAATGGAGAGACCAACCTTCCAGTGTGTAAAGGAGACACAGGGCTGAATTTTACCGGCCCCTCGACCCACAGGTCGTGGCTCGGGGGCTGGTAAAATGCTGCGTGTGGAGGCCTGACTCGACCCACGACATCGAGAAGGGCCCGCCGCATATTAGCGCTGGCGGTGGGACCTCTGTGCAGCCCTCCCACCGCATGGCAGCAGGCCCTTCATCTAAATATGCAAATGAACATTTAAAATATTCAAATATACTTACCTGCAGGCGGTGGCCGTCCCACTCCGATATTGTGGCCGCCGTTAGTGCTCCGTGCGCCTTCGGAACTCCATATAGAGTTCCGGGCGAGAACCTGGTGGGGAGGGGGAGTATCACAGAATAATACAGTGCAGAAGAGGCCCTTTGGCCCATCGTGTCTGCACCGATGCATTAAAGACACCTGACCTGTCTACCTAATCCCATTTGCCAGCACTTGGCCCATTGCCTTGAATGTTAGGACGTGCCAAGTGCTCATCCAGGTACTTTTTAAAGGATGTGAGGCAACCCGCCTCTACCACCCTCCTAGGCAGGGCATTCCAGACCGTCACCACCCTCTGGATAAAAAAGGTCTTCCTCAAATCCCTCTTAAACCTCCCTGCTCTCACCTTAAACTCGTGACCCCTCATAACTGACCCTTCAACTAAGGGGAACAGCTGCTCTCTATCCACCCTGTCCATGCCCCTCATAATCTTGTACACCTCGATCAGGTCACCCCTCAGTCTTCTCTGCTCCAGCGAAAACAACCCAAGCCTATCCAACCTCTCTTCATAGCTTAAATGTTCCATCCCAGGCAACATCCTGGTGAATTGCCTCTGCACCCCTTCCAGTGCAATCACATCCTTCCTATAATGTGGCGACCAGAATTGCACACAGTACTCCACAGTTGCACAAAGTTCTGTACAACTCCCAACATGACCTCCCTGCTTTTGTAATCTATGCCTCGATTGATAAAGACAAGTGTCTCATATGCCTTTTTTCACCACCCTATTAACCTGCCCTTCTGCGTTCAGAAGTCTATGGACAAACACGCCAAGGTTCCTTTGTTCTTTGGAACTTCCCAGTGTCAGGCCATTCATTGAATACTTCCGTGCCACATTACTCCTTCCAAAGTGTATCACCTCACGCTTTTCAGCGCTAAATTCCATCTGCCACTTTTCTGCCCATTTGACCATCCCGTCTATATCTTCCTGTAACCTAAGACAGTCCACCTCACTGTTAACCACTCGGCCAATCTTTGTGTCAGCCGCGAACTTACTGATCCTACCCCCCCACATAGTCATCTATGTCGTTTATATAAATGACAAACAATAGGGGACACAGCACAGATCCCTGTGGTACGCCACTGGACACTGACTTCCAGTCACTAAAACAGCCGTCTGTCATCACTCTCTGTCTCCCACAACTAGGCCAATTTTTAATCCACCTTATCAAGTTACCATGTATCCCATGTGCATTTGCTTTCTTGATGAGTCTCCCATGTTGGACCTTGTCAAAAGCTTTGCTGAAATCCATGTAAACTATATCAAATGCACTACCCTCATCAACACACCTGGTCACATGCTCAAAAAATTCAATCAAATTTGTTAGGCATGACCTCCCTCTGACAAAGCCATGCTGACTATTCCTAATCAAATTTTGCCTCTCCAAGTGGAGATAGATTCTCTCCTTCAGAAAGAAGGAGAAAATTTTTAGGGGCGGGAGGGTAGAGGAGTGGGGAAATCAATTTTAATTGGATGTCGGGATGGTGGAAAGGGGTTGAAGGGCAAATGTAAAGAGGTTGGGGGGGTGGGGGGGGGGTAAGTGCGGTTTGATAAAGTTTCATTTTTGTGCCGATGTCCCTTTAAAAAAAACATTGGGGGGGATAGGAAAGGGCCTCTATTATGTCTGTAATTTTTATGCAATAATTCTTCATAATTTACCTTTTAAAAACTTACATTTCTACTAAGGGCTTATAGCCCTTTAAAAATGGCACCTGCGCAGGGTGCCGGACACGGTTGCCGTGGATGCAGCAGCCGCCCCCTCTACGTCATCGGGGGTGGCTGCTCTGCCCCCACTATTTAAATGAGCCCTTGCGCATAATATTGCGGGGGCGCCACGCTGAGTTTATTGGGCGTCGCTGCAGAGCAGCCCAGAGTGTGGAAATACATCGCACTATACAGCATCAACTCAGAGGACTTGTCAGAGAGATTCACAAGAAGATGAATGATGGTTGAAGGATAAATGTTTTCCAGGAAACCAGGAAGATTCACTAGCTCTTCAAATTCTGCCACAGGATCCTTGAGTCCATTTGAAAAGTCAGACAGAACCTTGGTGGAACAGTTTCATCTGAAAAGCAGCACCTCGAACAATGCAGTGCTTATTTGGTACAGCCCAGATTATGTGCTCAAGTACTGGAATAAGGCTTGAACCCACAATATTCAACAAGAATGACTTGTATTTTTATAGTGCCTTTAACATACTAAAACATCCATGAGATGTTTCACAGATATGTAATAAAGCAAAACTTAGCACTAAGCCACATAGAGATATTAAGGCAGATGACCAAAAGCTTGGTTAAAGAGGTAGATTTTACAGAAAGTTTTAAAGGAAGAAAGAGAAGTAGAGTCAGAGTTTTAGGGAGAGAATTCCAGAGCTTAGGGCCTTGTCAGCAGAAGGCACTGCCGCCAGTGGTGGAGTGATTAAAATTAGGGATGCTTGAGACCAGAATTAGAGGAGCATGGATATCTTTCAGAGTTCTGGATATGGAGAGGGTTAGATGGATAGGGAGGGGCAAAGCCATGGACGCATTTGAAGACAAGGTTGAGAATCTTAAAATCGAGGTGTTGCTTAACTAGGAATCATTGTAGGTTAGAAAACACAGGAGTGATGAGTGAACAGATTTGGTGCGAGGAAGGACATGGGCAGGAAGGTTTTGGATGACCTTAGGTTTACAGAGGGTAGAATGTGGAAATCAAGTCTAGAGGTAACAAGGCTTGGATGAGGGTTTCAGCAGCAGATGAGTTGATTTTTAAAAAAAATTCGTTTGTGGGATGTGGGCATCGCTGGCTAGGCCAGCATTTATTGCCCATCCCTAATTGCCCTTGAAGTGACTGGCTTGCCAGGCCATTTCAGAGGGCATTTTAAGAGTCAACCACATTGCTGTGGATCTGGAGTCACATGTAGGCCAGATCAGATAAGGACAGCAGATTTCTTTTCCTAAAGGACATTAGTGAACCAGATGGGTTTTTACAACAATTGACCATGGTTTGTTGGTCATCGTTAGACTAGCTTTTTAATTCCCAGATTAATTGAATTCAGATTTCACCATCTGTTGTGGCCTGGGTCTCTGGTCCAGTGACATTACCACTACACCACCGCTTCACCTTGGAGACACCAGTCCAAGCAGATACTATCTTAATAGAGGTTCATGTGATTCCAGTTGATACAAGACAAAAGTCCGGAATGTTGCATGCCCTGCTGAGTTGAATGAGGATGCAGATCTTTAGAATCATAAAATCTTACAGCATAGAAGAAGGCCATTCTGCCTGATTTGCCTGTGCTGGTTCTTTGAAAGAGCTGTCCACTTTAGTCCCATAACACTGCAAATTAGACCTCTTCATGTACATGCCCAATTGGCTTTTGAAAGTTCCTTTGGAATCTGCTTCTGCTACTCTTTCAGGTAGGTTATTAGGTTGTTGCAGAAAATAAAAACTCATGGTGTAGGGGTAACATATTGGCATGGATAGAAGATTGGTTAGCTAACAGGCAACAGAGAGTAGGCACAAATGTGTCATTTTCTACGTGACAAGATAAACGAGTGGTGTGCCACAGGGATCTGTGCTGGGGCCTCAACTTTTTATAATTTATTTAAATGACTTGGATGAAGGGACCGAAGGTATGGTTGCTGATAATGCAAAGATAGGTAGGAAAGTAACTTGTGAAGAAGACATAAGGAGGCTACAAAGGGAGAGAGATAGGTTAAGTGAGTGGGCAAAAACCTGGCAAATGGAGTATAATGTGGAAAAGTGTGAAATTGTCCACTTTGGCAGGAAAAATAAAAAAGAAGCATATTATATAAATGGTGAGAAATTGCAGAGCTCAGAGATGCAGAGGGATCTGGGTGTCCTAGTGCATGAATCGCAAAAAGTTAGTATGCAGGTACAGCTCGTAATTAGGAAAGCTAATAGAATGTTATTGTTTATCGCGAGGGGAATTGAATACAAAAGTAGGGAGGTTATGCTTCAGCTATATAGGGCATTGGTGAGACCACATGTGGAGTACTGTGTACAGTACTGGTCTCCTTATTTAAGGAAGGATGTAAATGCGTTGGAGGCAGTTCAGTGAAGGTTTACTAGACTAATACCTGGAATGGGTGGCCTGTCTTACGAGGAAAGATTGAACAGGCCAGGCTTGTATCCGCTGGAATTTAGAAGAGCAAGAGGTGACTTGATTGAAACATATAAGATCCTGAAAGGTCTTGACAGGGTGGATGTAGAAAGGATGTTTTCCCTGTGGGAGAATCTCAAACGAGGGGTCACTGTTTAAAAATAAGGGGTCGCCCATTTAAGACAGGGAGGAGGAGAAATTTTTTCTTTCAGCGGGTCGTGAGTCTTTGGAATTCTCTTCCTCAAAAGGCAGTGGAAGCAGAGTCTTTGAATATTTTAAAGGCAGAGGTAGATGGATTCTTGATAAGCAAGGAGGTGGAAGGCCATTGGGGGTAGGTGGAAATGTGGAATAATCAGTTCAGCCGTGAATTTATTGAATGGCGGAGCAGGCTCAAGGGGTTGAATGGCCAACTCCTGCTCCTAATTCATATGTTCGTAGTGCATTTCAGATCTTAACAATTCTCCATGTAAAAAAAAAAATTCTCTAATTCTTTTGCCAATTATTTTAAATCGGTGACCACTGGTTACTGACTCAGTTGCCATAGGGAGCAGTTTCTCCTGACTTGCTCTATCAAAACCTCTCATAATTTTGAATATCCTTCTTGAGGCTCCCCTTAACCTCTCTACTCTAAGGAGAGTAATCCCAGTTTGTCCACATAAATCCCTCAATCCCACATCCTGCTAATATCCTGGTAAACCCCCTGTAACCTATCCAAGGCTTTGACATCCTTCTTGAAGTCTGGTGTTCCAAATTGTAGACAATACTCCAGTTGAGGCCTAATCAGTGATTTTGTAAAGGTTTAGCATGACTTTCTTTTTTCAAAGCCAAATATCCCATACACTTACTTAACCACCTTATGGACTTGCCCTGCCACCTTCAAAGATTTGTAAATATCCACCCAGGCTCCTCCTCTCTTGAATCCCCTCAAACTATGTACCATTTAGATTACACTGCCGCTCCATGTTGTTCTTCCCAAAGTGCATCACCTGCCATTTACCTGCATTAAATTGCTCTCGTCTTCATTGGCCTTGCTTAAAATAGAGGCTGAGCAGCAGGACCTAGAGGACTTATATTGCTTCCTTGCGCACAACATTGAGATGCACTCTTGTTAATTTTAGAAGAGTATTAACACCCAGAAATGCATTGCCATCTCCCATATAAGCAAAGTAATGAAACTAGTATTGCAGTCTACTGTTGAGTACATGCAGCACCAGTAATACCTTAGGTGGAATCCTCATTTACATCGCAATTAGGAGCATCTCTTGTGAACGATCTCACTGCTGGTGCAGTAAGTTTGGATTAAAAACTCCAAATGTGCAGTCATAGTCTGTTTCAACTTGCTTGGAGAACAGTTATGAGGGAGGAATTCTAAGATCTTGTATGTTTGTTCTGTGCTCAGACAGAACAGTGACAATAATCAGGACCTGTACAAGTGACAGGCACCACCTCTGAAAGCCCTTGAGTTCATGGTAACTACAGTATAGATTTAAACAGGTCCATAAAGGCTAGTTGCAGGTGGTGATATTGGTCCTGTATTCCTTAGAGCTTGCCAGTTAGCTTTAAAGCAATTTTTAAAAATTCTTCCATGAGATGTGGGCGCTGCTGGCAAGGCCAGCATTTGTTGTTCATCCCTAGTTGCCCTTAACAGCTGAGTGGCTTGCTAGGAAATTTCAGAGGGCAGTTAGGAATCAAGCACATTGTTGTGGGTCTGGAGTCACATATAGGCCAGACCAGGTAAGGACAACAAATTTCCTTCCATAAAGGACATTAGTGAACCACTTGGGTTTTTACAACAATCAGTTGCCATGGTGAGATTTGAACCCATGTCCCTCGGACATTAGCCTGGACCACTGAATTACTGGTGCTGTTCCCAAAAATAAACAATGCTTGGCTGTAGGGCACATCTAAACGTGATGACAAAACACACATTACACTTGCACTGCATAATTTAAAAACATGAATTTGCTGCTCTAACTTGCAGTATGTAATTCTTTTTCATTGGCTTTTTCGATTTCACTTCTTGCACAATTAAGCAAAACAGATTCATTACATAGAAATGAAACAAATAGTTATGTATTTTTCTAGGATTTCTTTGGCTCTTTAGCTGAAGTTACAGTGAACGATTGGGAGAAACTTCACACATTCACCCCCATGTCGCCCAATTACAGAGCGACTGGAAGAACTGGGCAATGTCACCCTTATACTCATCTGACTGCTTTCTCTGGCTGTCTGATGCTGATTCCTCTAGAGGTGTATGTAATGAGATGCAGGGCAATAAAGTACTTCAGTTAAATCATGCATGACAATACGCACAGGCTATGGCAGGAGTGGGCATTCTGGGTGCTTTCCCATCATTTATTTTCCTATCACGAGAAAGAAACCTATTTTGAAGGGTTTACTGAAGAAGTGGGTCTTAGGCTGCACATTCAGTCCCTACCCAATTGGAGAGGGCCAGGCAGTAAAGATCAGAGCACCCAATGTACGATTTTATTTCTTCCAGGCATAGGGATCTGTGCTAGATGTCTTCTGGCAACTGATTGTGGGAAGCAGCCAGAAAGTTCCAATACCAGTGATCAATTCAGCCGCTACAGGCTTCGTAGTTGTAATTCTGCCACTGTTTCCAGGCACAAGGCCTTGCCAGTATGTGTCTCTACACCATAGACATGTCAGAGGTGGGCTGATGACCTGAACACAGAAATACAGCTGGAAAAGCAAAATACTGAGATGCTGGAAATTAAATAAAAACAGAAAATGCTGGAAATACTCAGCAGATCTGGTGGCAGCATCTGGAGAGGGAAAGAGTTAACGCTTCAGATCGATGATCTTTCATAGCCAATTGCTTGTTGATTTTTTTTTTATGCGTTCAATGGATGGAGGCGTTGCTGGCTAGGCCAGAATTTATTGCCCATCCCTAATTGCCCTTGAGAAGATGGTGGTGAGCTCCCTTCTTGAACTGCTGCGGTCCATGGGGTGTAGGTACACCAACAGTGCTGCTAGGAAGGGAGTTCCAAGATTTTGACCCAGCGACGATGAAGGAACAGCAAAATAATTCCAAGTCAGTCATGGTGTGTGGCTTGGAGGGGAACTTGCAGGTGGTGCAGTTCCCATGGGTCTGCTGCCCTTGTCCTTTTAGGTGGTAGAGGTCGCAGATTTTGAAGGTGCTGTCGAAGGAGCCTTGGTGCATTGCTGCAGTGCATCTTGTAGATGGTACGTACTGCTGCCACTGTGCATCAGTTGTGAAGGGAGTGAATGTTGAAGGTGGTGGATGGGATGCCAGTCAAGCGGGCTTCTTTATCCTGGATGGTGTTGAGCTTCTTGAGTGTTGTTGGAGCTGCACCCATCCAGGGAAGTGGAGAGCATTCTGTCACACTCCTGACTTGTGCCTTGTAAATGGTGGACAGGCATTGGGGAGATAGGAGGTGAGTTACTCACCACAGAAATCCAAGTCTCTGACCTGCTCTTGTAGCCACAGCATTTATGTGGCTGGTCCAGTTCAGTGTCTGGTCAATGGTAACCCCCAGGATGTTGATAGTGGGGATTCAGCGATGGTAATGCCATTGAATGTCAAGGGGAGATGGTTAGATTATCCCTTCTTTGAGATGATCATTGCCTGCCACTTATCAGCCCAAGCCTGGATGTTGTCCAGGTCTTGCTGGATCTAGACATGGGCTGCTTCAGTATCTGAGGAATCACGACTGGTACTGAACATTGTACAATCATCAGTGAACATCCTCACTTCTGACCTTATGATGGAGGGACCTTATGATGAAGTAGCTGAAGATGGTTGGGCCTAGGACACTACCCTGAGGAACTCCTGCAGTGATGTCCTGGGACTGAGATGATTGATCTCCAATAAGCACAATCATCTTCCTTTGTGCTTGGCATGACTCCAACCAACGGAGAGTTTTCCCCCTGATTCCCATTGACTTAAGTTTTGCTAGGGCTCCTTGATACCATACTCGGTCAAATGCTGCCTTGTTGTCAAAGGCAGTCACTCCCATGTCATCTCACCTTGAGTTCAGCTCTTTTGTCCATGTTTGGACCAAGGCGGTAATGAGGTCAGGAGCTGAGTGGCCCTAGCGGAACCCAAACTGAGCATCAGTGAGCAGGTTATTGCTGAGCAAGTGCTGCTTGTTAACACTGTCGATTACCCCTTCCATCACTTTGCTGATGATTGAGAGTAAACTGATAGGGTAGTAATTGGCCGGGTTGGATTTGTCCTGCTTTTTGTGTGAAGGACATACTTGGGCAATTTTCCACAATGCTGGGTAGATGTCAGTATTGTAGCTGTACTGGAACAGCTTGGCTGGGGGTGCAGCTAATTCTAGAGCAGAGGTCTTCAGTACTATTGCCAGAATGTTGTCAGGGTCCATAGCCTTTGCAGTATCCAGTGCCTTCAGCCATTTCTTACATCACATGGACTGAATCGGATTGGCTGAAGACTGGCATCTGTGATGCTGGGGACCTGCGGAGGAGGCCAAGATAGATCATCCACTTGACACCTCTGGCTGAAGATGGATGCAAATGTTTCAGCCTTGTCTTTTTTGCGCTGATTTGCTGGGCTCCCCCATCATTGAGGATGGGGATATTTGTGGACCCTCTTCCTCTTAGTTGTTTAATTGTCCAGCACCATTCATAACTGGATGTGGCAGGAATACAGAGCTTAGATCACATTCATTGGTTGTGGGTTGCTTAGCCTGTCTATCGCATGCTGCTTCTGCTATTTGACATACAAGTAGTCCTGTGTTGTAGCTTCACCAGGCTGACACCTCATTTTTAGGTATGCCTGGTGCTGCTCCTGGCAGGCCCTCCTGCACTCTTCATTGAACCATGGTTGGTCCCCCGGCTTGATGATAGAGCGGGGGAATATGCCAGGCCATGAGGTTACAGATTGTGGTTGAATACAATTCTGCTGCTGCTGATGTCCCGCTGCACCGCGTGGATGCCCAGTTTTGAGTTGCTAGATCTGTTCGAAATCTATCCCATTTAGCGCGGTGGTCATGCCACACAACACGATAGTGGGAACCCTCAGTGTGAAGACGGGACTCCGTCTCCACAAGGACTGTGAGGTAGTCACTCCTACCAATACGGTCATGGACAGATGCATCTGCGACAGTATATTGGTGAGGACTAGGTCAAGTATGTTTTCCCTCTGTTGGTTCCCTCGCCACCTGCTGCAGACCCAGTCTAGCTGCTATGTCCTTTAGAACTCGGCCAGTTTGGTCAGTAGTGGTGCTACCGAGCCACTCTTGGTGATGGACATTTAAGTCCCTCACCCAGAATACATTTTGTGCCCTTGCTACCCTCAGTGCTTCTTCCAAATGGTGTTCAACATGTAGAAGCACTGATTCATCAGTCGAGTGGGGGCAGTAGGTGGTAATCAGCAGGAGGTTTCCTTGCCCATGTTTGACCTGATGCCATGAGACTTCATGGGGTCCGGAGTCAATGTTGAGGACTCCCAGGGCAACTCGCTCCTGACTGTATACCATTGTGCTGCCGCGTCTAATGAGTCTGTCCTGCAGGTGGGACAATACATACCCAGGGAGACAGGACATACCCTGTTAATTTCTTGTTTTTTGGTTCTGATGAAATGTCATCGACCTGAAATGTTAACTCTGTTTCTCTCTCCACAGATGTTGACAGAAAGTCAGGCAGTGTGCTCCATCTTCCCACCATCCAGGCAGAGAGGTGAAAGCAGGAAATTTCCCCCATATTTAATGTACATCATACATAAACTATAGCATTACAATCTTAGTCATTGGAAATAAAAATACGATTTAATTTACAGTGACTGTTGATTTTAAACTGAAGTTATTTGATGTACTCCACATTTGATTAACTTTAGCTCTGTGAATGTAATAGTTCTTTAAACTGAGATGCTACAAAGGCTATAAAAAAAACAAAATATTGCTCATATAGTTTTTTTTTGTCTCTTTTTGTGACCTAAATATAAATTGAGACCCTTCAAAAAAATGCCTGAGGTCATGTGAAGGCATCCAGCAAATATTAATTTAGTTGTTCTGTGAAGGCATGTAGCATGTAATTAGAATGTGAACGATAACATTTGCCTTTCATGCCTGAGTCAGTTCTTTAGAGAAAAAAGATGCAGTTGTGCTGGTGTAAAAATACACTGCAGCTGAAAAGCCAATATCGCCTTATGTACTGTGACCTAGATGGTATTAAGAATTTTTAATGGAAAATCAAATCAGGTGGATTGCAAAATGGACACCCGATCTGATTCTGTCAGTTTCCCACCAAGCAGGTACGGTTAAAATTACCCCCTTAATCTCTGCACAGCCCTGTACCCATTCTACTTTAGCCCCAGCACCACCTATTCTCTGTCTCCAACTATCCACGTCTTTTCTCCAGTCACTGCACCTCTGTTTGCATTTGTACACTTGGGGCCTGCTACTGCCTCTCAATTACTTCTTTTCCCCCATACCTTCTGCATCTCGGCATGCATACTGTGCTAAGCTGTCTCACATCTTCACAACTCTTCAACAGGGCACATGCTAGCCTACACCCGTTCTTCTTGCAGGACGTATGGCAAACAACATAAGGAAGATGTCAAGATCAGAAGGAGGGCCTGCACCATCTTTGTGGCAATGGAAGAGGCCATCATTAGCAGAGGGAGGGTATTCAGCTTTGCAGATGATCAGACTGAAAGACGCGAATGGCATAGTGTTCAGCTACCTTCCCTTCTTTCTTTCCTTATGCTGAATTATTTCTGCATACACAATGCATGACAGCCTAGTGGTGAATAGCGCTGCCAGTCACCTGCTACTGTTGAAGCCTTGTTAAGTCTTTAGGATACTAAAGGTAAGAAACAACTGAGACTCGAACACTAGTGATTTTAGTAACTTTAATTTTATTGGCATTAAGACACAGTTTTTTTTCTCATTTCAAAGATTGAATCCATCGTGACACCTTCACGTTGACCTATAGAATCCTTTGCATGTTAAAACACATGGTGTAATTTTGACAAGAACAGGCATTTTAAATTTGGACATTGTTGAACTGAGATCCAATGTAAGCCAGTTAGGATGGATGTAATGGGCCAAAGCGTGTCAAACATTGACGAGGTAGATGGACCCTGAAGATCAATGTGTTCTTGCACCTACACTGTTTGGGATTTTCTTCTCTCTGCTGCTCTCACACGCGTTCAAGTCTTCAGAAGAAGGAATTTTCCTCCACACGAGATCAGGTGGCAGGTTGTTCAACCTTGCCCGCCTAAGAGTGAAGACCAAAGTACGGAAAGTCCTCATCAGGGAACGCCTCTTTGCTGACGATGCTGCATTAACATCCCACACAGAAGAGTGTCTGCAGAGACTCATCGATAGGATTGCGGCTGCCTGCAATGAATTAGACCTAACCATCAGCCTCCAGAAAACAAACAGCACGGGACAGGATGTCAGAAATGCTCCATCCATCAGTATCCGCGACCACGCTCTGGAAGTGATTCAAGAGTTCACCTACTTAGGCTCAACTATCGCTAGTAACCTGTCTCTCGATACAGAAATCAACAAGAGCATGGGAAAGGCGTCCGCTTCTATGTCCAGACTGGCCAAGAGGGTGTGGGAAAATGGCGCACTGACACAAAACACAAAAGTCCAAGTGTTTCAAGCCTGTGTCCTCAGTACCTTGCTCTATGGCAGCGAGGCCTGGACAACGTATGTCAGCCAAGAGCGATGTCTCAACTCATTCCATCTTCGCTGCCTCTGGAGTATCCTTGGCATCAGGTGGCTGGACATTATCTCCAATGCAGAAGTCCTCGAGGCGGCCAACCTCCCCAGCATGTACACCCTACTGAGCCAGCGGCGCTTGAGATGGCTTGGCCATGTGAGCCACATGGAAGATGGCAGGATCCCCAAGGACACATTGTACAGTGAGTTCGTCACTGGCATCAGACCCACTGGCCGTCCATGTTTCCGCTTTAAAGACGTCAGCAAACGCGACATGAAATCCTGTGACATTGATCACAAGTCGTGGGAGTCAGTTGCCAGTGATCGCCAGAGGAGGCGGACAGCTATAAAGGCAGGGCTAAAGTGTGGTGAGTCGAAGAGACTTAGCAGTTGGCAGGAAAAAAGACAGAAGTGCAAGGAGAGAGCCAACTGTGTAACAGCCCCGACAACCAATTTTATCTGTAGCGCCTGTGGAAGAGTCTGTCACTCTAGAATTGGCCTTTATAGCCACTCCAGGCGCTGCTCCACAATCCACTGACCACCTCTAGTCATTTACCCATTGTCTCTCGAGACAACGAGGTCAAAGAAGAAAGAAAGATTGCCAGCTTTCACATGGTGGTCCCGGGAAATGGAGTGAACTGAAGTGGATGGGAAGGGAATGGGCTGGGGATCCAAATGGGTGTGCAGGGACAGCCAATGGCATTCTTAGCAGGGGCAGAGGAGAAGGAATATTCATTTTTATGTAATGAAGTGGCAATAGGCCTCAATGCTAGGTTTGGCTTTATTTTCTGCTATCCCATCCCATTTCAGTGAGGATCACCGGGAATAGTCTAGGCCATAGTGTCTAGGGAGTGAGTGCTAACTTTCGGGAGTAGTCTTGGAGCACCAAAAGAAATAATTGGAATAAAGCCTAAAAGCATAACTGATATATCCATAGTTTCTGGCAACGGAAACTAAATAAAACAACTTCCAAATTTTAAGCATTCAGTATTCCTTAAGGGAATACTTAAGGGAAGTACAGATTCTTACAGCTTCCCTTTTATTTTTTTTATTGAGAGATACAGCACTGAAACAAACCCTTCGACCCACCGAGTCTGTGCCGACCAACAACCACCCATTTATACTAATCCTACATTAACCCCATATTCTCTACCACATCCCCACCATTCTCCTACCACCTACCTACACTAAGGTAAATTGGCCATTGCAAATTACCCTATCAACCTGCAAGCCTTTGGCTGTGGGAGGAAACCGGAGCACCCGGCGGAAACCTACGCAGTCACAGGGAGAACTTGCAAAATCCGCACAGGCAGTACCCAGAATTGAACCCGGGTCGCTGGAGCTGTGAGGCTGCGGTGCTCGCCACTGTGCCGCCCTTTATCCCTTTGATAATGTTTTTTCATGGAAAATAGTCAGTTATGTGTTCCATTACTTGGCTAAGCTCCTGGCTTAGTTCACATCAAATCTTTCAGAAAAAGCATTAACTCTTATTAAATTGTTACAAAATACCACTGAGTGGAGTTGGAATTGTGAGCAGGAAGAAAAATACAAATACCAATGCTGAAGTTCTGTGACCCAGGGAAACCAATGTAAACTTCAGCTGATACATCCCAGATAGAATGGAAGCTGTGCTGTTGCAGAAGCAAGATGATTATTTTCAGCAGCCCATTGCATATCATCATGTTTATTGATTTAACAACAAAATATACATAGATTGAGATGGAAATGTTGTGTGTTATTGCTTGTGAAAGATTCAGTCACTTTGGCTTTTCTGCTGGCATTGAAATGGTCCACAAGTTACTAATTACTCTACTTGTGAAATCTTTGAATAATTGTTCTTTGTAAACATCAAGAATGATTATCAGGCTGCACAAATATAACCTGAAGGTAACCTACACGCCAGACAATTTATACTGCTGATACATTCGGCCGGATTTTGTGGTCCCTGGAGCGGCGAAAGCTGAGATGTTCACTGCTTGTGCCAAAAACTGGAAGTTGCAGTGAGCAAGAATGCAGTCTGGAGGAGCCTCCACTGATGGTCCCGCTTACCAGATTTGTAAAGCAGCAGGGACCTGTAGTTCATCAATTTGGGCTAATTGCCTACAACTAACGTTAACTTTTACGTGGTTTTGTAGAGCTACCATTATCATGCGCAGAGCCTGCTTGGAAGCGTTAATCCTGTCCAGGAACACCCAGGCAGCAGCACATGGGAAATTTTCAAGGTAAGTGCAGATATTTTAAATGTTGAATTTTATTTAAGTCATGCTAAGAAGTTACAATAATTATTAGACTTCTTAAATGGATTTTATTTGACTTTTTTAAAACAATATTGAAGTGACTTTCAAAAGCTTTTAAAATGTATATGACTTTATCAACATTTGACTTACTTGATATTTCAATGTAAAAGATTCTTTAGCACGGTTGAAGTGACTTTTTAAAAAAAAATCTGATATTTTAAAATCCTGCTTACATGCTTATGACATTGTAAGATGACTTCAGAATAACTGAGATTGTCTTTCTAACAGGTATGCAATCCTTAACGATTAAGCCTGTGAGGGAGCAATGTGCCTTTTCCACTCTGCGCACCAGTTTTGTACGGTTTCTGTTAAGACCGCCCAATACAGGATCAACAAGGAGTCAGGCACCGTGCCTGTGGGTGATCAGGAAGCACTATTGCACAATTTTATCTTGCGGGAAGGACGGACCCTCCACCCTGCAGACAAGATTATGCCAGAAATGGACAAAATGGAGGATCCCAACATGGATGTCACTGCAATCATGCCTCATGGAGTACCTGAGGAAGCCCAACTGTAGCTGTTAGGGTGGCGAGAGAGCAGCTGCTGACTGATGCATTTAAGCATTGAGTGACAAAATTCCTCTCCCTGCTGCAGGAAATCAGATAACAGAGTGTAAATGGAGAGTGAAACAAGTGACTTACTGGCAGTATTTTATGCTCTCCCCTGTGGCGGGCTTGGAGGTGAGCAGGGCATTTAATCAGGTGGAATGTTGGTGGGTGGGGTCTCCACCACCTTCCTGCCTCCACCCCAATTAAGTCTGTGGTGGGAAGGCCCATGGATGGCCTTCCGCCCCACCACCAATTGAGGTCTTTAAGGGGCAGTTAATGCCAATTAAGGGCCTCTTCCTGCCATCACTGGTATTAACTCCAATGTGGGCAGGCCTTTCGCCACGTGGGGAACACGACATGCAAACCCATGTGGGTTCAGTGTGAGGTAATGCATTTGGGGAGGGCAAATAAAGCTAGGGAATACACAATAAACAGGAGGATATTGAGAAGGGTAGCAGAAGTGAGAGACTTTGGAGTGCATGTCCACAGGTCCCTGAAGGTGGCAGGACAGAGTGGTGAAGAAGGCATATGGAATGCTTTCCTTTATTGGCAGAGGTATAGAATTCAAAAGCAGGGATGTCATGCTGGAACTGTATAAAATGCTGGTTAGGTCACGGTTGGAGTATTGCGTACAGTTCTGGTCACCACATTACAGGAAGGACATAATTGCTCAGGAGAGAGTACAGAGGAGATTTACAAGAATGTTACCGGGGCTCGAAAGTTGCAGCTATGAGGAAAGATTGGATAGGCTAGGGTTGTTTTCCTTACAACAGCGGAGGCTGAGGGGTGACTTAATAGAGGTGTACAAAATTATGAGGGGCCTAGATAGAGTAGACAGGAAGGACCTGTTACTCCTAGTGGAGAGGTCAATTACCAGAGGGCACGGATTTAAGGTAATTGGTAGAAGGATTAGAGGGGACAAGAGGAAAAACATTTTCACCCAGAGGGTGGTGGATGCTTGGAATTCACTGCCAGGAACAGTAGCGGAGGCAGAAACCCTCAATTCTTTTAAAAGGCACCTGAACATGCACTTGAATTGCTGAACTGGCAAGGCTAGGGATCAGGTGCTGGAAAGTGGGATTAGATTGGGCGGCTATTTTTTCGGCCAGCATGGACACGACGGAATGGCCTCCTTCTGTGCCGTAATTTTTCTATGATTTTATCTTTACAAGCATTTAGTGAGCCTTGTCTCCAAAGGCAACTGAATTTTATGACCACTTGACGTCATCTAAACCTGAACACCCCATCCATCCACAAGCGAGATCTTTGCTTCATAACCTTTTACATCTTAAATGAAAATATAAATGAAAAAATTCCAAGAACTCTACAAACCCCTAGAAGATCACATTAAATCATTCAATTGTAAAGTAGTTTTGCAGTCCATGGAACAGTGCTGTTAGGAGTCACAGCCTCTGTGACCTCCTTCCACACCACGATGCTAACTTTCCTCGGCACCCTACACTAGAGCGTAGCGACCCAACCCGAACCTGACCGGGCCCGATGACGTGTCGGGTTGGGTTGCTCTTCCGGGCCTGGCATTCGGGATCGGGTAGGGTCAGGTTAGACCGGGTCAGACACAGTGACAGCCAGGATGTCAAGGCGGGAAACGTGCATTTGGACTCCGCACTAGTCTGCAGTGAGCGATTCCATCCAAGGTAGAGCACAACCTCTTCAATAAAGTTGATTATATTCCAGTAGTCGGCTCGGGCACAGGAAAAAGTCAAAGGAATCTGGCCAGGTCGGTCTCGGGTCGGATATGGTTCTGCCGGGCTCGAGTCGGGTTTCATTTGCAGACCTGAGCAGGCCTTTGTCCTACACACATTGGACTGGATTTTACCAAGCCCAGAACGTCTGTCTGCATGGCGAGGTTGGGGGGCCAGAAGATGGGTCCGGCAGCGGTCCGCCATGGAAGCCGACGCTGGGAGGGCCCAGCCCGATCCTCCTGGTGGCGGTGATGCTCCATGGCGGCTTTCCTTTGCTGGGCTACGGGACCTGCATCTACATATTCAAATCAATAAAATGAATACATGAGCATAAACTACCTTTATCTTCTAAGCCCACTGCAAACCTTTGCGGTGGCCGGCACTCCCACACCTTCAGTTCCAATCTGGGGGAAACCAGCATGACACTGATGGTAGAGCACGGCTACCCGACCCGAACCTGATAGGACCCGATGGCGTGTCGGGTTGGGTCGTTCATTCAGGTTCGGGTCCGGTTGGGTCGGGTCGGACATAGTGACAGCCAGGACGTCAAAGCGGGAAACACTCCACACTCGTCTGCAGTGAGGGAAAAGCGCAACCTCTTTAATATAATAAACTTTATTCCAGTGGTCTGGTTGGGCGTGGGAAAAAATGAAAGGACTCTGGCTGGGTCGGATGTGGTCTGTCGGGCTCGGGTCAGGTTTCATTTGCAGACCCGAGCAGGCCTTTAACTGGTGGAGATGGGGGAGGAGTTAAGATTTTCAGTGCGGGGGGAAGGAACGGGGTCAAATAAATGGGTATAGGGGATGGTGGGAAGGGGTGAACTTTAAACTTTGTGCCTTTTGAGGGGAAGGGCAGATTTAAAAGTTAAGTGTTTTTGGGGGGAATGGGCAAATAGTTAATGTAATTATTATTGGGGGGGTGGTAAAGGGCATTAGAAATTTATTTGATAAATTTTGGGTGGGATTCTGCTTTAAAAATTCAAACTGACCGGCAGGGCTGGCTGTCCTTTAAACATGGCGCCAGCATCTGCGCACATGCAGCTGATGCCATTGCTGGTGATGGACAGCCCGCCCCCTCCATGTGATTGGGGGCGGGTGGGGGGGCCTCGACCCTGGCTATTTAATTGAGCTGCCGTGAGGGAGAATGCGGTGGCTGTTTGGCGTGTGGGTCGCCATTTTTTATGGCGGTGGGCTCCTAAAATCCTGCCCATTGTTACTAATAAGCTGGTGATGCTTTGTGTCATGCAGGCCCCCACCTGCCAAGAATGAGGCACATTAATTTCACCGCATGGACATTAAATTTCAAATTGTTGCTGGGAAGAAGAGAAGGCCTGTTACAGGGGGTTGCCAGGCCCCTGGCTGGAAAGACATGTTTGCATATTAACAGGCAGTATTTGTAGACAAAGGACCATTCCCTGACCCACCTAATACGCAAAGCCATAAGTGGTTATACCAGTCACTTGAGTACCCTGCTGGCCAAGTTGGGGAGTTTTGAATTGTAGAGACTGTTTGATCTGGCAGAAAAGCAGAATGCTCCTGGACTGAAGGAGACCTCCTGTCTGCTCCCATCTCTTTCACACGGAACTGAAACCCACTGAAGACACATGAATCCCAGGAGAGAAAAGTCTCCTACAGTGAACCAGGTTTAAGAGGAATACTGGGCTCCAATGAAAAGCAAGATCCACCTGCAAACAAGGACTCTACAGTGAGCTCGAAGACCCGTAACAAAAACTCTTCAGATATTGCCTCAAACTTTTCCATTTTATTTGTCTTCTGCTCTTTTCTGTCTCTACTTGCATGTGTGTATCGTGTATACATTCTTGCGTGAGCACGTCATGCATCTGTAGGCGTCAACCAAATTAGAGTTTAAGTTTAATAAAATTTCACCTTCTTTAAACCTAAGAAAGCCTGTTTGTGCTCATTTCTTTGCCTTATGATTGGAAAGCAGTGAACAAGGATTCACCAAGGGGGAACTAAAACACAATGTGTTTAAAAATAAAACCCTGTTACAGTAGGATCAGGTGAAGGCTGAAAGGGAACTGTAGACCTCTTTCTCACCTGGTCATAACAGAAATTTGGGTGCTAGCGTCTGGAAATTTACCCACAAACGAGAGAAATTGGAAGTGGGAAGCCAAATTGTTTCCAATCAAAAAAGAGCAAGATTAATACGTGTTTTCTTGTGGTTGTGTGTGATTGAATACTAATATGTCTGCAGCTGAAGCCAGTAGCTCTCCAAGCTAGGGTGAAGTAACTTGGGATAAGTTAAAAGCACGATATGGAGGAGTTGAGGAAAATGGCTGAGCAGTGTGGGATCACTGTACGTGGCAAGGCTAGGAAGTCTGAACTCTTAAAGCTAATGGCCAACCATTTTTCCTTTGAATCTGAAGAAGCAGAAACAGTGTTAGAAATAGACCCGGACAGGGTACTGCTAACAAAGATACAATTGGAACAAAATAAACATGAATTAGAAGACTGGGAAAGCGAAAGGGAGAGACAGGAACAAGAGAGAGAGAGGCAGGAGAGGGAGAAAGAGAGAGTCTTCCAGAAGGAACGTGAAGAAAATAAAAGGCAGGAGAGAGAAAGAATATTCCAGGAAGAATGCTAAGAAAGAGAGTTGAAACGGCTTGAGTTAACTAGGGGGTGACAGAGTAACCCCAGTGAAAGCATGGCCAATATGGAGAAGCATAATTCCGGACAGGGTACAAAATTGCTAAAGCTAGCTTGTCTTATCCCAAAATACAATGAGAAAGATGTGGAGGCATTATTTGTGTCCTTTGAGAAACTGGCAAGGCAGCTAAAATGGCCAGCTGAGACCTGGCCTCTTTTACTACAAAGCAAGCTAACTGGAAAAGCCCACGAGGTTTATTCCCTGTTCTCAGATGACAGTTCATCAAATTATGAACTGACTAAAAGTACTATCCTCGGGGCATATGAATTAGTACCCGAAGCCTATCGCCAAAAGTTTAGAACCCTCAAGAAGCAAGCTAATCAAACTTATCCGGAGTTTAAAAGAAGTAAGCAGCTGGCTTTTGACCAGTGGCTGAGGGCTCTTAAAGTACAGCTCAGCTATGAGAATCTCAGAGAAGTAATTCTGTTAGAGGAATTTAAGCACTGTCTCCCATTCTCCATAAAGACCCATGTAGAGGAGCAGCGGGTTGAGAGAGCCCAGCAAGCAGCCGTTCTAGCTGATGAGTTTGCTTTAATTTATAAACTGGTTTCCCAGGGGAGAACCTTTCCTAATCACTCCCATAAATCCGAAAAAGACAAAAGGATGGGGAGCTGATCAAAGCCCAGGCAGTCCTGAAAGGAAAACAGGAAATGCTGGAAATACTCAGCAGGTCTGGCAGCATCTGTGGAGAGAGAAGCAGAGTTAACGTTTCAGGTCAGTGACCCTTCTTCAGAACTTCAGTTCTGCCGTTTTGCTGTATATAAAGTTGTCTTGTACTATAATAAATGTATTCCCTTTTAATTAAATGTGGGATTACAATGAGACCTAAGACAAGTTGAAAATAAAATGTCTTCTAGCAGTGTCCCACTGTTGACTTTTGATAAAATATAATTTGCCAGTTTTTCTCTTTGATACTGATTTCAGCTTTCTTTTATTGTGTTCTTAATGTATCTCTTAAAAACCTTTTCATTAGCACCCTATCTTCGCCTAAGTTTGACACTGAAGTTTAGAATTACTGTTGACATTATTAGTAGATGAGCACAATGCATTTCTGTGTCATTCCTCTGATTGCAATGTTGGTGTAGGCAGTTACTCATTTATTTTTATGTGGGTTATAGCCTCCATTAAAACAATCAACAGAAGAATATTGTATTTGTGTGTTAGGATCAGTATCAACATTATTTGCCAGGCTGAAGCCCTGATATGTGCAATTAAATTAATGGCATTTGGAGATTTTATTGTTTTTCAAAACAGTGTTTGATCTGCTTTCATGCTGTCATCAGGGTTACATCTCTTTGATATTGCCACAAACTCACTCTAGCTAATGATGGTCTCATTCTGTGGATTTGTTGCCTTCCCACCAGGCACAACTATAATATTTGGAAAGATTGTCTCAAATTCTCTAAAAGGATGCGTCAGGAAATATGCCAAATGGGAAATATTAATTTCATTGATTGGAAGCTTGCATTAGACATTTAATGGAAAAATCCTACTAGTTAACTTTTAAAAAAAAAACAAGCAGCCAAGATGGCCACTGCAATTTACATTTGAAACACCGGGAGATTGAACTGGAGACGAAAAGTCTAACAAAGCCCAGCCAGAACAATGGCATGCTCTCGGTGATTGAATTACCTAGAATGGCTTTATCAGCATGGTCATCAAGGCCATTCCCACCCATTGACCTTGACAGAGGCAACCTCCTCCAAGTGTACATGGACACCCTGGGGCATGTAGCACCTTGAATTTCATTAGAAGATTCCAGAAAAAAACCCATTAAAAGCAAAGAGGTTTGATAGAACCATGTGACTGCGCAGCTCTGAAGAAACTAAGTTTTGTCACACGGACAGCAGACAGGCAGTAACTGAAAAGACAGCAATGAAGCAGCATCTCTCTTTTTCTCTCCCTCTCCCCAGAAAATAATCAAGGGAAGACCTGGCTGCGACTGGGAATTCCCCCCCCCCCCCCCCCCCCACCCCCAAGCCAACAGACCGCTACAGCCAGCAACTAGGGAAGAGAATCAACAACCCATTCTCCCTTCAAGAGACCTGAGCAAGGCAAGTCAACCACCATGGCTTAGTGAGGACTTCAAGACTACAACTTCAGCCGAGGACTTATTGGACTTACATGCTGTATTTAAATCCCATTTATTCTGGACTTTAATCCAACCACCAAATTTGTTTCCCTCTGTAATCTGTTTGTATGTGTGTGACTCTCGCGTGAATGTATTTTAAATCAGATTAGAGTATTAAGTGTAATAAACTTACCTCTTGTTTGAACTGAAGAAAACCTGTCTGGTTCTTTTGCAATTACTTTAGAGGAACAAGGTCAAACAATCATGGAGGTGGTAAGCACAACCACTGTTTATTTTTAAAAAAGGAATAAACCCTGTTGCGGTCAAACGAGAGGAAGGGCGAAAGGGGAGCCTGAGACCCCTTCCTTATCTGGTCGTAACAGGTGTAACATAAATGACTGAAATGTTGGAATACCTATTGCTTGTACTTGGTTTGCACTCTTCATGGAACAGAAGTCTAATAAAAAAGAACAAGTACTTACAGATCTTGATACCATGATTCTGACTAAGATGAATTGGTGTTAATTTAAACTGCAGCTGGGTAGCCTATTATGGGCACATCCAGCTGTTCTCTTCATGCTTTGATATTGCATGTTCTCAGATATCCTGTTGTATTTTTTTGTAGTACTGGTGCAGGATTACATCTTTCAGAAGCTAACTTTGTACAGAGCCTCCAACAAGCTGTTTTACCTAAAGACTGAAACCAAACAGATGTTTTCTTAGTTCCTCCAGTTTCACATTCATCTATCAGGTAGTAGTTGGTGCCATTGCACCTGATTTTCCTAAATGCCCATAACGGATTAGAGAAACATTCTGGTTCTGGTCCCTTCACCGGCAGTGCCACTAAGAACACCACAGAATTTTTTATTTTCACCATCGGAACCACAGCATAGTCCTTGGCAAAAGCATCACATTTGACAATCTAAATATTAAGTACATGTATTGTTACAAAAAAATACCTCTTTTTTTTCTTGACTTATCTTCAGAGTTGCTTGTATCATTCCTCTTGACTCTTCATATGAATTCCTTTTTCTGTTGAGTTATCAGATGCTCTCAAACTATTGCAGTAATGTAATTTAATATAGGGTGGTCAGTATCAGGGTTGTATGTGTAACTCTTTGTATTGCACTTGTCTATTACACAAATATTTATACTAAGCTTGTCCATCAGATAAATATTGCT
The DNA here is from genome assembly GCF_036365525.1 of Heterodontus francisci. NCBI lineage: Eukaryota > Metazoa > Chordata > Chondrichthyes > Heterodontiformes > Heterodontidae > Heterodontus > Heterodontus francisci. Next base: position 66,777,768 of record NC_090390.1, read on the forward strand.
TATCAGAACTTTAAGAATCTGTCACAGTGGAGATCAGGAATAATTGTTCTGAATGCTTCATTAGCATTGCAAGTTGATACCTGGATTAAAGTATGCTTCAAACAGTTTCATTTGGAAGATCCTGCATGATATACTGAGTTGTAGTATAGTGCAAAATGCAGCAGCTTGGAAATATTTTATAGGAATTCTCAGAAATATTGAGAAGCGCCATCTAGCATGTCAAGACATAAGAAGAATATTTTGAAGATGCCAAAGGCACATTTAGAAACTTGTGTATTTACACTCAGAAGGGTTTCTGGGATTGAGTATAGTTGCCATCAACTATATCTTGAGGTCATAACCATTGTGGCTTGGTAATTATCCATCTGTTTCAAACATTTAAAACATGTATAATTTATACAGAAATCGTTGGATATATGTAGTAATGATAGTGGTTTACACCATTCCAGTTAGCTGTTAAAACTTTTGCTGTGCATAGAAATGTTGATGGCTCAGGAAGCTGATGCATGAATTACAATTATACCCACATAGCATACAACTGTTTCTGGTCAAACACTATTTCTGTTAGTACGTTGATGTTCAGCAATTTTCTATTTTTTTTTAAATCTCTACAGTCAGCACTTGTTTCTTGAAGCATTGGATTCTGTCATCTGACATTTTCACAACATGAACAATTTACTGCATTCCATCTTTCATTAACTTGCTACTGTTCCATTGTTCTTCGTTCAAGCCAGGTTTTCTGTCCTTGGGTATTTCATATTTCTGTTTGATACCTTTATGCTTTGTAAAGTATGTATATGAAATTTCTTGCACTCTCATGCATTTGGTGTATAGCCCAGAACTCAGATGAGCGAAATGAAGTAACAACTGCATAGTAGACTCTTGGTTGACCTTGAGTTTGTACCTTGGTGGTTCAATACTTTTCTCAGTTGATAAAAGTGGTACTAGCTTTCTTGACCATCGTAACCACTGTCCCATTTTTTTTTTCCAGACAGCTTTTGGTGATAATTCTGCTGCTCCTATTTTACATCTCATCTCCTCTGGACCCAGCTTTTGTTTCTTTACTTGTCCCATTGCCATCCCCTTTTGCCTTGCACTATCATCCCTGTTGTTAGAGTTATACTGCACAGAAACAGGCCCTTCGGCCCATCATGTCCATACCGGCCATGAAGAACCTATCTATTCTAATCCCATTTTCCAGCACTTGACCAGTAGCCTTGTATGCTATGGCGTTTCAAGTGCTCATCTAAATACTTCTGAAATGTTGTGAGGGTTCCTGCCTCTATCAACCCTTCAGGCAGTGTGTTCCAGATTCCAACCACCCTCTGGGTGCAAAAGTTTTTCCTCAAATCTACTTGAAACCTCCTGCCGCTTACCTTAAATCTATGCCCCCTGGTTATTGATACCTCGCTAAGGGAAAAAGTTTCTTCCTAGCTATCCTATCTATGCCCCTCACAATTTTGTATACTTCAATCAATTCCCCCCTCAGCCTTCTCTGCTTTAAGGAAAACAACCCTAGGCTATCCAGTCTCTCTTCATAGCTGAAATGTTCCAGCCCAGGCAACATCCTGGTGAATCTCCTCTGCACCATCTCCAGTGTGATCACATCCTTCCTATAGTGTGGTGACCAGAACTGTACACAGTACTCCAGCTGTGGCCTAATTAGCATTTTATACAGCTCCATCATAACCTCCCTGCTCTTATATTCTATGCCCCGGCTAATAAAGGCAAATATCCCATATGCCTACCTAACACCTTATCTACCTGTGCTGCTGCCTTCAGTGACCTATGGACAAGTACACCAAGATCCTCTGACCCCCTGCACTTCCTATGGTCCTACCATCCATTGTATATTCCCTTGCCTTGTTAGTCCTCCCAAAATGCATCACCTCATACTTCTCAGGATTAAATTCTATTTTCCACTGCTCTGCCCATCTTACTAGCCCATCTATATCATCCTGTAATCTAAGGCTTTCCTCCTCACTATTTACAACGCCACCAATTTTCGTGTCATCTCCGAACTTACTGATCATACCTCCTTTATTCACGTCTAAATCATTAATGTACAGTACAAACAGCAAGGGTCCCAGCACCGATCCCTGTGGTACACCACTGGTTACAGGCTTCCACTCGCAAAAACAACCCTCGACCATCACCCTCTGCCTCCTGCAACTAAGACAATTATGGATCCATGGGCTCTTACCTTCTTGACCAATCTCCCATGCGGGACCTTATCAGAAGCCTTACTAAAGTCCATGTAGACTACATCAACTGCTTTACCCTCATCTACACCTAGTCACCTCGAAAAATTCAGTCAAATTTGTTAGATATGATCTCCCCCTGACAAAGTCATGCTGACTATCCTTGATTAATCCCTGCCTCCCCAAGTGGAGATTAATCCTGTCCCTCAGAATTTTTTCCAATAGTTTCCCTACCACTGATGTTAAACTCACTGGCCTGTAATTACCTGGTTTATCCCTACTACCCTTCTTGAATAATGGTACCACATTCGCTGTCCTCCAGTCCTCTGGCACCTCTCCTGTGGCCAGGAGAGGATTTGAAAATTTGTGTCAGAGCCCCTGCAGTCTCTTCCCTTGCCTCACATAGCCTGGGATACATCTCATCTGGGCCTGGGAGTTTATCCACTTTTAAGCTCACTAAAACCACTAATCCCTTTCAATACTAATTTAATATTAGAAAGGCAGGTTGAATATTTTGCACTTTGAAGTCAGCCCATAATAATCCTTATACAAATGCATTTGTCTCTCCTTTCATCTTATTACAGTTCTTCCCTTTTGTTTTTCCTCCCCTGTCCCTGCATCTGTACTTAAAACCTGTTTCATCAAATATGCTGTTGTTGCTATTACAGAGACTTGGTTGTGGGAAGGACCGGATTGGCAGCTAAATGTTCCAGGATTTAGAAGCTTCAGGCGGGATAGAGGGGGATGTAAAAGGGGTGGGGGAGTTGCATTACTGGTTAAGGAGAATATCACAGCTGTACTGCGGGAGGACACCTTGGAGGGGTCATGCAGCGAGGCAGTACGGGTGGAGCTCAGGAATAGGAAGGGTGCAGTCACGATGTTGGGGGTTTACTCCAGGCCTCCCAACAGCCAGTGGAAGGTCGAGGAGCAGATTTGTCGACAGATTTTGGAAAGATGTAAAAGCAACAGGGTTGTCGTGGTGGGTGATTTTAAATTCCCCTATATTGACTGGGACTCACTTAGTGCTAGGGGCTTGGATGGGGCAGAAGTTGTGAGGAGCATCCAGGAGGGCTTCTTGAAACAATATGTAGATAGTCCAACTAGGGAAGGGGCCGTACTGGACGTGGTATTGGGGAATGAGCCCGGTCAGGTGGTCGAAGTCTCAGTAGGGGAGCATTTCGGGAACAGTGACCATAATTCCGTAAGTTTTAAGGTACTTGTGGATAAGGATAAGAGTAGTCCTTGGGTGAAGGTGCTAAATTGGGGGAAGGCTAATTATAACAATATTAGGCAGGAACTGAAGAATTTAGATTGGGGGCGGCTGTTTGAGGGTAAATCAACATCTGACATGTGGGAGTCCTTCAAACGTCAGTTGATTAGAATCCAGGACCGGCATGTTCCTGTGAGGAAGAAGGATAAGTTTGGCAAGTTTCAGGAACCTTGGATAACGAGGGATATTGTGAGCCTAGTCAAAAAGAAAAAGGAAGCATTCGTAAGGGCTAGAAAGCTGGGAACAGATGAAGCCCTTGAGGAATATAAAGAAAGTAGGAAGGAACTTAAGGAGTCAGGAGGGCTAAAAGGGGTCATGAAAAGTCATTGGCAAACAGGATTAAGGAGAATCCCAAGGCTTTTTATACGTATATAAAGTGCAAGAGGGTAACCAGGGAAAGGGTTGGCCCACTCAAGGACAGAGATGGGAATCTATGTGTGGAGCCAGAGGAAATGGGCGAGGTACTAAATGAGTACTTTGCATCAATATTCACCAAAGAGGAGGACTTAGTGGATGATGAGTCAAGGGAAGGGAGTGTAGATAGTCTGGGTCATGTCGTTATCAAAAAGGAGGAGTTGTTGGGCGTCTTGCAAAGCATTACGGTAGATAAGTCCCCAGGGCCTGATGGGATCTACCCCAGAATACTGAGGGAGGCAAGGGAGGAAATTGCTGGGGCCTTGACAGAAATTTGTATCCTCATTGGCGACAGGTGAGGTCCCAGAGGACTGGAGAATAGCCAAACTTGTTCCTTTGTTTAAGAAGGGAGCAAGGATAATCCAGGAAATTATATTCCGGTGAGTTTACGTGGTAGGGAAATTATTGGAGAGGATTCTTCGGGACAGGATTTACTCCCATTTGGAAACAATTGAACTTATTAGCGAGAGGCAGCATGGTTTTGAGAAGGGGAGGTCATGTCTCACTAACTTGATTGAGTTTTTGAGGAAGTGACGAAGATGATTGATGAAGGAAGGGCAGTGGATGTTGTCTACATGGACTTCAGTAAAGCCTTTGACAAGGTCCCTCATGGCAGACTGGTACAAAAGGTGAAGTCACACAGGATCAGTGGTGAGCTGGCAAGATGGATACAGAACTGGCTCGGTCATAGAAGACAGAGGGTCGCAGTGGAAGGGTGCTTTTCTGAATGGAGGGATGTGACTAGTGGTGTTCCGCAGGTATCAGTGCTGGGACCTTTGCTGTTTGTAGTATGTATAAATGATTTGGAGGAAAATGTAGCTGGTCTGATTAGTAAGTTTGAGGACGACACAAAGGTTGGTGGAGAAATGGCAGATGGAGTTTAATCTGGACAAATGTGAGGTTATGCATTTTGGAAGGTCTAATGCAGGTGGGAAGTATACAGTAAATTGCAGAACCCTTAGGAGTATTGACAGGCAGAGAGATCTGGGCGTACAGGTCACAAAGTGGCAACGCAGGTGGATAAGGTAGTCAAGAAGGCATACGGCATGCTTGCCTTCATCAGTCGGGGCATAGAATATTAAAATTGGCAATTCATGCTGCAGCTGTACAGAACCTTAGTTAGGCCACACTTAGAATATTGCGTGCAATTCTGGTCGCCACACTACCAGAAGGATGTGGAGGCTTTGGAGAGGGTACAGAAGAGGTTTACTAGGATGTTGCCTGGTCTGAAGGGCATTAGCTATGAGGAGAGGTTGGATAAACTCGGATTGTTTTCACTGGAACGACGGAGGTGGAGGGGCGACATGATAGAGGTTTACAAAGTTATGAGTGGCATGGGCAGAGTGGATAGTCAGAAGCTTTTTCTCAGGGTGTAAGAGTCAGTTACTAGGGGACATAGGTTTAAGTGCGAGGGGCAAAGTTTAGAGGGGATGTGCGAGGCAAGTTCTTTACACAGAGGGTGGTGAGTGCCTGGAACTTGCCAGGGGAGGTGGTGGAAGCAGGTACGATCGCGTTTAAGAGGCATCTTGACAAATACATGAATAGGAAGGGAATAGAGGGATACGGACCCCGGAAGTGCAGAAGGTTTTAATTTAGACAGGCATCGAGATCGGCGCAGGTTTGGAGGGCCGAATGGCCTGTTCCTGTGCTGTTTTGTTCTTTGTACTCTTTATTATATTTTCAGTTTTTAGATTAATATTTGATTAAGGATTACATTATCTTTCCTACCACTGAGAAGCTATTTGGTCTCTAGTTCCCTGGACTAGTTCTATCCCCTTTTTTATATGACTGTGTTTGTTGACAACGCAACCACTAGGTGGCGCAGTACTAGCACATGCGCAAGTACAGCCTCTTCCACTAAAACATCACTGCGACGTTAAAGATGGCGCTGCTCAATTTATTACAAAAAGCAAATTCAACCCGAAAATCACCTCAATGGCTGCACTGTTCAGGCGCAACCCATTCCAATGATACTATTCCTTCCTCTCCCAGTACTGGCACCAGTGTCCCATGAAATAGAACCACTCTTCCCCACACCAATCTTTCAGCCATGCATTCAGCTTCCTGATCTGCCTATCCAGTTAGCACATTGCTCAGTGTGATGGAGTCCACGGTCTGCTGGACCAGTGGGGGAGCGTGTGCGAGCTGTTGTCTGAACAGATGACTTGTCAAATGTTCTGTTCGGTGCACTGACCCTGGTTTCAAAGTTTTTTTTCTGAGACAGATCCTAACTGAAAGGGAAACTAAAACTTTGGATTTCTGGGGAAACTGAAACTGGTTGGAACCAGATAAAAGGACACAGCCATCCGAGTTCAGATCACACCGGAGTAGAGTGCAGGCAAGCTGAAGAAAGTTAAGGCTGGATCCAGAAGCTGGCTGCAGCTGTTTCTGTTATTTACGGTAATATTGGTGGATCCATGCTATCAAAACTGTCATGAGCTGAACTGAGGAGCTTCTGGAGAAGTGCGCTGTTTTGTGTGAAGACTGTATCCGTGGAGTTCGGGTTGAAAGGGAACTGCTGTTAGATGAGAATCGGTGGCTGCATCTTGGAAGCTAGGATCTGGAGATCTACCTGAGGAAGTTCAGAGCTTTGAAGAACTTTGTGGCTGTAATTGGTGCCATATATGCTGAGTGGACTGCCCAGTAAAACCATGAGATCTATCTTTGTATTTTGTAGTATATATTGACCGTTATTTGTTTGTTAATTCGTGCTTATTATATGTTGATTTTGGTTATATTGTTAAAGTATAAGTTATAAAAGTGAAATCTTGTCCATTTAGTATTTTATTGGGGTCGTTCAGTAAATTCGGCTTTTGGTTTGTTGATTTCCACAGGGATTATAACATCAGGTAGAAATCCCAGGATTACCATCCATGAGGTTGTGTTTTTATTAATTTACCTCCTAACTTGTAATATTCCTTTAGCAAGATCTCTTTCCTTTTCTTCCCTATGTCATAGGTCTCAACATGGACCACGACAACTGGATCTGCCGCCTCCATTTCCAGATTCCTCTCCAGTTAGTCCAAGATTTCCTTTACGTTTGCACTTGATAGGTAACATATCGTCTGGACTCGTAGTCGCAACTGCAGAGACTGTGTGTCCCCTTAATTACTAAAACCCCTATGACTACAGCTTTTCTGTTCTATTCGCCCCCCACCTTGGACTACCTTCTGCTGCATGATAGCATGGTTGGCATTCTAGTTGTCCACCCTGCAGCTTGTATCCTTATCCTCACAGGCAGCAAGCACATTGGTCCTGCTGAACAGGAACAGTGTTGGCGAGACCTCCTATATCTCCTCTTGGTTTTCATTACTCTACCAAGTCACTGTCCCCTTTCTGTACCTATGTTTTCTGCTAAGCGACTGTACTTCGGAGAATAGTATAAAAAAATTTCACCATCTCGCATTATGTGTTGGAGTGTATGTAACTTGCACTCCAGCTCAAAGCTTGAGCCAGAGTACCTCAAGCCAGAGACGTTACTGCAGATATGGCAATCCAGGATAGTCTCGCTGTTCACAAATTCCCACGTGCTACAATCTGTACTCACAACCTGCACTGCCATTTCTAGCTTTTATTTGAGTATTATTTTAATTCTAGATAGAACAATTACTGAGACCTAGATCATTTTTAGATATCCTGTAATGAGTTTGTCGTTGCTGTTGCTTAATTCTCGGACGGGGTATGTAATAGCATGCTTTCGTGAGCAAGGCAGCAAAATTGGGCCTTCTGATCTAGATGTATGGTTGAATAATATATTGTCATTTGCTAGCTGATTTCCTTTTTCTAGCTTTCTAGGCATGATAACCACACTGTTTTAGGATCCCTTTAAGCTATTTCCAGAAGTGATTTCAGGATTTCATTTCTATTGTGTTTACTTTCTGATAAAATCAGAGTTGCAATAGAGCCATCAGTGAATTGCATGGTTTAATTCAATCTTGAGATTTGGTTAATGAACATAAATTGTTGAAGCTCTAATCTTGTGCTTTGCGATCTTAGTTGACATTGTGATTGGATTACACCAATATATCCAGTGACAGCCGTTGAGCTATCTCTATTTTCATTTTAAAACATCAATATAAATGTAATTGTTTGCTCCGATGTATTATTATCAGTGTTTTTTTTTAAATGAAAGGATAAGTCTAGGGGAAATACCATTTCAATTTAGTATACTGTATTTGCTGCTCATAATGTGGTCTCCTCTACATTGGGGATACCAAACGCAGATTGGGTGACTGCTATGCGGAACACCTCGGCTCAATCCGTAAGCATGACCCCAAGCTTCCGGTTGCTGGCCATTTCAACACTCCCCCCTGCTCTGCTCACATCTTTGTCCTGGGATTGCTGCAGTTTTCCAGCGAACGTCAACGCAAGCTCGAGGAACAGCACCTCATTTAACGATTAGGCACACTACAGCCTGCCGGACTGAACATTGAGTTCAGTAATTTCAGAGCATGATGGGGCCGGCTCCCCATTTTATTTTTAGTTATTTTTTCTTTTTTATTTGTTTTAGTTTGTTTATACTGTGCCTACCCACTTTTTTTTTCATGTTTGTGCTTGGGGCCAGGGCTGTTCATCTTACTATCAGTTGACAACCCTGTCTCTACTAACGCTTTATCTTTCACCACAGCATTAACATACCGTTTGCCTTTGTTCCATATTCTCTGTGACCTTGTCCTATCAACACCTCTTTTGTTATCTCTCGTCCCACCCCCCCCCCCCCGCTTTATTTGCTTAAAACCTTTTACATTTCTAATATTTGTCAGTTCTGATGAAGTGTCACTGACCTGAAACGTTAACTCTGCTTCTCTCTCCACAGATGCTGCCAGACCAGCTGAGTATTTCCAGCATTTTTTGTTTTTATTTCAGATTTCCAGCATCTGCAGTATTTTGCTTTTATACCATTTATTCAATATTGGGCATCTGATGCACTGGAAATGCATTTGGTGCTTATTCCAGCCACAATGTGCCCAAAATCCTATGTGCATTCCGGTGTAAGTGGTGAGCACACAGTTACACCGCGAGTTTGTGCACAAGCTTTTCCTAGGCTCGTTAAGTCCTTAATTCAATGCAAATTAGGCAGCCACCCCATTATGTCTTTGGAGTGCCTGATCATTACTGCAACCATACAGCAGCTGTTTTAAATGGGCATGGACTTGATGGGCTGAATGGCCTCCTTCTGTGCCATTATGACTCTATGAAGTGGAGGATACCAGTCTATTTTTTAAAAAATCAGTCACTATTGCCCATTGCCACTCCCGCTTATATCCACCCCTTTACTCAGTACTGCCAATTCCCTTGTCCCATGCCAAGTACTTCTTTCTCTATGCTGGGGAAGTATCCAGCACACAATGAGCAGCCAGAAGCCTTTCAGTGACAACTATCTATGGGAACATGTGAATGTTGGAAATTATTATGATTTATCCTTTGAAATTTGGCCCCACCTGTTGTTTTCAGGGAAGGAAGTCGTGACTCCCTAGAGAGATGGAGGAAACCGAATAGTATTGATACATTCAAATGCAAATTGAATAGATTTCTTTCGGAAATTAGTATTTTGGGATGCAGCATATGAGTAATTTGAAACATGATATACATTAAATGTAGCAAGGGAGGAACAGGTGACTTTGGACCTATGATTCCCAAAGCTTTCCATCACTGGTGGTTTTCATCCTCTCATGTCAGGGTCTGCTGTAGACCAATTGATTGCTATGATTACTCAACAACTACTTTGTTCTATAATACAACTACCAGGATGGTAGAAGGTGAACTAGATGGATCTTGGCCTTTTCTTGTCTAGCAATCCCTATGTGAACAGATAACCAAGTTTACCCTGTACTTACATGGGTAATGGCCCTGCTAAGTGTGGCTAGAATAGCAGCAGCGAAATGCTGCAAGGCATGTGCCTCTACTGGATTGATCATCAAGAGGATCACCGGGACATTAAAGGCACACTTTTGCTGCCTTAGGAGGGGCTCTGCAGTATGCTGCAGATTGTATGTCATGAATAGTCGTAGCCTGCTTGTCCTTCACAGCTTCATGAATCATAAAAGGCGGGACTTGAACTTTGGCAAGAGAGCTGTGGATCCATTGAAACTAGAACTACATGGAAGACAGTATCACAATGACCAACACTCAGGACTCCTCTGTGACTGCTGCGAAGGACCTCAGCACATCTCTTCATCCCTCTGCGCAACACAGTCTAGCTTTGATACCACCAATGTACTCTCTTCTACTTTCAAATAAAAGAATTTTCACTCAAGTGATTACTCATCCTACAACATGACAACACATTAGCCCTCTGTCCCGACATGAGTATGTCAATAATTATCACCTGGTGAATAAGTCAGCACCAAATAAGTGCACCTTTTTCTGTGTGACTAATCTGTATGAAAAACACTGAGGTGTGAGGTGTTAATATATTTCTGATATGATTACCTGGAAGGACCCTGTAGTGCTTTTCTAGTGTTACTAACAGTAGTAACCCTTACTGTTAGTGGAGTGCAAGGTTCAATAGTTTAATATCCCAACAGGTCGTCATAAACCAGGTTCTCACCTCATTTAACCAGTCACACAAATCTCCATGATTTGCAGGTGAAATTCATTCTTTATCTAACCAATTGAACATTATATTTACCAAAAGGTGAATGATCTTTCAGAAGAACTTTTCCATTTGGAACTGCTAAAGAAGCAGGAAGAAAGCCTAAAGAAGCAAAGAGAGGAAATAATCAAGGAAAATAATAACTACCACGAAGCTCTTGTAAGGTTTCTTAATCTTGTACTTAATATATTTCTAATTTTTATTAATAAGTAGAATATTTCACATCAAGTTACAATAAACTATAGGCTGTCTCACGTAACAGGAACACGGATTAGAGAATTGGGCATGGCGTTCGCAATTTTCCAACTATTTTTCCCCCTTCCTCTTACTACACTAATACAGCTGTCAGTTTTGAAGAGGGTGCCTCTCAAAATGTGTACCTGTCTATTCTCTACAAAGATACTGACTGACCTGTTACGTGTGTCCAGCATTTTCTGTTTTTGTATGATATTTTGTGTTAGCTTTTCATGCACAAGTTTAGTGCTTGCCTTTTAATGCAAGCACTGGTGTTTCTGCGATATCAGAAGGCATTTCAAAACAGAAATTCAGAAATAATTTACTGAGGAATGTTAAACATTTCTGTGCATTTTTTGAAATTCATTCTTGGGATATGGGCATCACTAGCAAGGCTGAAATTTATTACCCATCCCTGGTTGCCCTCGTGAAAGTGGTAGTGGGCCTTCATATTAATCTATTACAATCTGCGTGGTGGACATACTCCCACACTGCTGTGGGGTAGGGGGAGGGAGGTTCCAGGATTTTGACCCAGCAATGAAGGCACAACAATATATGTCGAAGTTGTTCTTCCTCAGAAAGCCACGTGGTGAAGGTTAGAACTGGAGCCAATCTTTGCACACTTTTATATTTATTTACAGAGTGACACATTACAAACATACACTTCCTAATCCAACAGCCATGGTTTCAGTCAGTGTCTATTTATAGGAATTCAAGTAAATCACCAGTTAATGCCTACCACCTGCATACAATTAAAATGCAATTAACAGATTCCCTTCTCTCTACATGAAAATTAGACTTAATATGTACCACAAAAATATCAAAACAAGTTAAATAAAAAAACTTCATATTATGTACCAAGCCCCTCCTCTAGGATCCCTAACAATTTCTTTTTGTAAAATAATCAGACAATTGATTACTTGCATCCACCCATTTAATTTAAGATTTCCTTTCTCTCCAGCATTTGTTTCAAGCCAGCAAAGTCAGTGCATAACCTTTTCTCACTCACACTTTTCATAGAGTGCATATTATCCCACAATGAACGATTATCTATACTACATTCAATGGGTATACTATCTTCAGTATGCCCATTGTATAGAATCTCACTTAAAATATTTGACAAGTAGAATCCCATATCCACTGCCTCTCCAAGAGCCAGGGTTTTGGCAGCCAAAATACTTTTAACAAGCCTTTTTATTTTCTTAGTTTCCCAAGGTAAACGATAACATTCCCATTTTCACCCATCAGAAATGTTATGAAACCAGCTGCACTGAATTACCCATCAGGAAGATTAGCATGTGAAGCATCACTAAAAATGACTAGTTTCATGTCCTTTGGGTCACCTAAGTATGGGAAGTTAAGTATGCATTTCTCCAGATTTTTAAAAATGTTTTATTTGCCCTTAAAACATCCTCGAATTTTGAGTGTTTCATCCTAGTACTTAAGTCCAACACATCAAAAGTAGTATCAGGTCTAGCTGACCAATCAAACTTTGCAATTGCTCTGTCTCTTCAGATATAATATCATCTTCCTGTGAGGACCTAGTACAATTAACCTTGATGGGAATAACACTCTCTAAATAGGATTGCTGATTTAGTTATTCCAGACCTACTCTGATTAATACCTAAATCAATACATTTAAAAGCTCCACAACCTTGACTCTCAATTTTAAAATCTACTCTAATCTTATTAGTAACGTATTTCTCAAATTCCACAGTACCACTCCATAAGAAGTCATCGACATGCATCCTGAAGATGCTTGAACGTTTTCCTTTATGAAGGGCGGCGCAGTGGTTAGCACCGCAGCCTCACAGCTCCAGCGACCCGGGTTCGATTCTGGGTACTGCCTGTGCGGAGTTTGCAAGTTCTCCCTGTGACTGTGTGGGTTTTCGCCGGGTGCTCCGGTTTCCTCCCACAGCCAAAGACTTGCAGGTTGATAGGTAAATTGGCCGTTATAAATTGCCCCTAGAATAGGTAGGTGGTAGAAGAATGGTGGGGATGAGAGAGGGTAATGGGATTAATGTAGGATTAGTATAAATGGGTGGTTGATGGTCGGCACAGACTCAGTGGGCCGAAGGGCCTGTTTCAGTGCTGTATCTCTAAATAAAAAATAAAAGATACCAAAAAAACATTGTGGGCTCTGCTTGTACTTGAACACAACGGATTTCAGCAAAACAGATCTCACTGTAAAATACCACACCCTGGAAGCATCATTCAAGCCATAGGCACTTTTGTTTAGTTTCCATAATTTTCCTTCTGCATCTGCTGCCTCTTAAGGCAGTTTCAGAAATGCTTCTCTCCGAAAAGTATTGCCCTGCAGAAATTCGGCTTTTATGTCGCTTGATCTACACGCCCATGAATATGTGGCCAAAAGAGCTAAAAGGATTTTCAAAGTTAACTTTTCCAGCTGTGGGGAGAGTCCACTCTAACATTGCTCTTCAAAACCTCAAGCGATTAGCTTTGCTTTAGCCTTAATTCCCCTCTGCAAGCATTTTTCCAATACAAATCCACCTATGTAACAAAGCTGGTTGCCTCTTATCTGGTACTTCAGAATAAACTCACCAACTATCTAATTCCCTTTGTTTTGCCTCTCATTAGTTTATCCTTAAGTTTATTGGCAGCCACCAAAACTTCACGATCATGAGGACTTCTGCTTCTAGTTTTGTTCCGAGACTGTTCTGTGACCTTTATTGTATAATCTATTCAAGTTAAGTCCTCCACTTGCACGTTTGTCTGGACTACTACGGTGAGATCTCCCTCTTGCACTGTCGAAGAGTTTTTCGTGATCCTTTTCTGATGCAAGAGTCACTTGCAGTCCCACTGTCATTACTTGCACTGTGATTTCTTACTCTCCACTCTTTCACCCCATTCTGCCATTCCATGGACCTCACTACTTGGCCATCATCCTGAACATGCAACCGATATATAAACTTGCCAGTAGCTTTTCCCGAACATTACACAGTTGTCGCGTTCCTCCATTCACTAGACCCCTCTGGAATTTATGTCACCTGTGTACCCACTCTGGGCAATTGGCCTTTGCTCTGTCCTGTATGTCATGATCACTCACATTACCACTATTCATCCCTTGATTTGCCGTATTCTGTTCCTTGGAACCTTGAAAAACACATTGACACTTGAGGTACAAGGTGCCTTGTTTACTTCTATCAGCTGTTCAGAGTCTGAGATTCTGTAATTAATTACGATCAATCATGAGGAATGATCCTTAGAAGTTTGTTTGCCATGTTCGATAAGTATGGTCTTACTATCATGACCGATTACCTCACCACGGCCTTGCCATTCCTTATTTATTTATTTAGAGATACAGCACTGAAACAGGCCCTTCGGCCCACCGAGTCTGTGCCGACCATTAACCACCCATTTATACTAATCCTACACTAATCCCATATTGCTACCACATACTCACCTGTCCCTATATTCCCCTACCACCTACCTATACTAGGGGCAATTTATAATGGTCAATTAACCTATCAACCTGCAAGTCTTTTGGCTGTGGGAGGAAACTGGAGCACCCGGAGAAAACCCACGCAGACACAGGGAGAACTTGCAAACTCCACACAGGCAGTACCCAGAATTGAACCCGGGTCGCTGGAGCTGTGAGGCTGCGGTGCTAGCCACTGTGTCGACCATTCCTTTTATAATATACCAAATGTTCTGAATTAAATTCTGTCTTGGCTAGTCTTATATGATGCCTTGGTGCTCTCTGAATTTTCTGAGAGATCTCAGCCTTGATGAAAGCCTGTCTCCCTGCAAGTAAAGCATTGTGTAGAAGAAAATTGAACTAATTGTAATACCTTCTAGAGCAGGTGGACTATCGCACAGCACAGAAGGCAATTTGGTATTTTGCCCATAGACTAATTGCTGGGGATTATACTCTCAAGCCATATGGAGTGAATTCTTTGCATGAAACACCCATGCCAAGGTGGTTGTCAACTTGCAGTCTGGTTGATCAGCTAAAATTTTATGCAGCATTTTGTTAATCACCTTTCACAGAGTTCACTGACGTAAGGACTTTCAGCTCTGGTATTTTTAATCACAGTGTTCATGTTTTCACACATGTTTCTGAACTCATCATTGGCAAATTAATTCCTTTATATGGTCATATTAAAATGGTCATATGTTTCAGACTTGACAACATCAGAGGGTAATCATACTGGGACAATGTATACTTGCTTTCTGTCATTTTCCACAATGGCTACTTGGATTGCAGTTTTCTATCTGAATTTTTTTTTTCTTAGATGTCTACCATGTTCTTCCCCTGAAAGCCCGTGCTTAAGGATAGAACTGGAGCCAGTCTTTACACAATTTTATATTTATTTATAGAGTTATGCATTACAAGCATACACCTCCTAACCCAAAACCACTGTTTCAGTCTGTGTCTATTTATTGGGATTCAAATGAATCACCAGTTAATGCCCCCTATCTGCATACAAATACAATTATCGCAAGTCAGGATGCTAGAGGGAAACCAGGAGATGGTGTCTCCCTGTCCCTTTGTAATTTTATTTTCAGTTTTGTGTTTAAATAACAAATACTTCAGGGAGGCCTGATATAGTGATGCAGGGAATTGATGTTCCAATGTGAAAAAGAGTGGTAGAATGCATATTCATCCTTGTAGTACCCTATATGAATTTTTGCTCTTCATTATGTTGTCAGAAGAAGTTATGTATTGAAGTTTAGATATTGTCTGACATGGTTGCAGTGAAAATAAAAGGGTAAGTCACCTTGCTGAACTCTTACATGCCTCCAAGCATCCAACCAAAAAGGAGCATTGGCAGAGGCTGGAGCATGTCACTTTCACTGCCGAGTGGTGCATTCTTTGTACTGTTTGACGGAGAGGGAGAATTTATTTCCGTAAAACAATAATTGGTGCTATATGGTACAATATGTGCATATGGTACGATTCTGTTCAACAAAATTTCAATATTTGAAGTATGCATACGAATGAGGAGCAGATGGAGGCCATTCGGCCCCTTGAACCTACTCCACCATTCAATAAGATCATGGCTGATATGATTGTGTCTCAAATTCCACACTCCCATCTACCCCCAATAACCTTTGATTCCTTTGCCTAACAAGAAGCTGTCTACCTCCGCTTTAAAAACATTCAATGACCCCGCCTCCACCACCTTCTGAGGCAGAGAGCTCCAAAGTCACACAACCCTCAGAGAAAAAATTTCTCTTCGTCTGTCCTAAAAGGGCGACTCCTAATTTTAAAACGGTGCCCCCTAGTTCTGGACTCACCCACAAGAGGAAACATCCTTCAACATCCACCTTGTCAAGATATTCAGGATCTTATGTACTTCAGTCAAATCTCCCCTCACTCTTCTAAACTCCAGTGAAAACAAGTCCAGTCTATCCAACTTTTCCTCATAAGACAACCCACTCATACCAGGTTTCAATCTAGTAAACATCCTCTGAACTACCTCCAATGCATTTACATTCTTCCTTAAATAAGGAGACCAAAACTGCACACAGTATTCGAGATGTGGTCTCACCAATGCCCTGTACAACTGAAGCATAACATCCTTATTTATACTTTCAATTCCTGTCTTAATAAAGGATAGCATTCCATTAGTCTTCTTTATTACTTGCTGTACATGCATACTAACCTTTTGTGACTCATGCACTAAAACACCTAGATCCCTCTGCACATCTGATATCTGCAGTCATTCTCCATTGAAGTAATACTCTGCTTTTTTGAGATCCGGACCAGAATTGTCAGTACTTATGATTTTATTAATGCATCGATTTTGAACTTTTGTTTTAATGTTTAAAAAGCACAAGATAGAAGACCGAAGCAGAGAAATATTATTTCTTTCCCTTTTATCCCATGAATCGTGCACCGTATTGTGTAAAATCAATAAATCATAATGACATTACAAATATTGGTAAAGCCTTAAATGGTTTTCTCTCTAGTCTTAAAAATTATCCAGCAACATGTTGTTTCTCCCTTGTAGGAAAAGAAAAAAAAGAAAATTGCTGAGGAAAGGGAGAAATTTGTTCAAGAGATTTCAGAATTCAATGCGAAATATGACCTAATAAGTAACAGAATAATTACAATTGAAATCAAAGCAAAGTCAAAAATATTTGACTTGGAAACAGAAGCTAAGCACCTGAAAAACGGTCAGTATGTTTCTTATAAGCATGTTTTATGGATTTATGATGGTGAGTTCAATTTTACATTAACATTCTTCAGATTAAGGTTTAGAGAATTACTAATAAGTATCCTACTGCTTAGTATTTACCACTGAATCAGATGAAATGGCATTCAACGCTATTACTGATTTTATTCTTAATTTGGTTAAGGTAATGCCTATATTTGTCTTAACTTGCACTGAGTCCTGTTCCCCTGTCACCCCTGTGCTCGCTGACCTACTTTGGCTCCAGGTCAAGCAAAGTCTTGATTTTAAAATCCTCATCCTTGTTTTCAAAACCGTCCACAGCCTCGCCCCTCTCTATCTTGTAATTTCCTCCAGCCCCATAAACTCCCAAGATATCTAAGCTCCTCTAATTCTGGGTGCTTGTGCATCCCTGATTTTAATCACTCCACTATTCATGATTGTGCCTTCAGTTGCTTAGGCCCCAAGCTCTGGAATACCCTCCCTATACCTCTTCGCCTCTCCACCTTACTTTCCTCCTTTAAGATACACCTTAAAACCTACCTCTTTGACCAAGCTTTTTGGTCATCTGACCTAATATCTCCTTTTGTGGCTTGGTGCCATACTTTGCTTTGTGAAGACATTGGTTAGTTGAAGAATTCGTTCTGTCTTGTTGCAGCTGGTTTCAAGGACTGAAATCCATTGTTGTTGGGTCTGAAGTTCTGTTATGGATAATAAATACCTGGTAGTTTAAGATAATAGGGTGAACAGGTGTTGGATGTTAATTAGTTAATTGTATTCAACTGTGTATTTATACAGAAGAGCCAGCCAGCACTGGCTGGTGGTGTTGTTTGGAGAGCAGAAGTAAGCTCTCTGACAAGCAGTAAACAATCCTAGTCTCTGTGTCTTCTTCACAAACAGGCATGGAGATTTCTCTACCATTGGTAGCAGAGGATAGTTGCCTGAATGTGAAGATTGGAGACTAAAATTTGTTTTCAGACAGACAGGGGATTAGAATTGGAGTTTTTTTTTTCGAAAGCTGTATTTGGAGATTTTTTGAAGATGACTGAAGCCAAGTATAAGGTGTCGGGATATGATTTTCCACCCCTATTTTCTGAAGCTGATCCGTACGATCTATGGAAGAATGAAGTTGATATATGGACATGGGTTACATCTTTACCTAAAAGGAAGCAAGGAATGGCCCTTGCACTTTCACTTCCCGCTAGAAGCAAGATCGGGGCAAAGTGCTGTCGGAGCTAGAGGCTCATCATTTGGATGATGAGGAAGGTTTGGACAAACTCTTGAAATATATGGATAAAGTTTATATGAAAGATGACTTATTGAGTGCCTATGAGGTGTGGTCAGACTTTGATGAATTTAGAAAAATGGATAGTTCTTCCATAGTACAATAAATTATGGAGTTTAACCGACTATATGCAAGCTTGCAGCAATTCTGCTTGGAAATTCCTAGATCAGTACTTGCCTTCAAATTGTTGGATTGTGCCAGGATAATGAACATGGATAAGCTCTTAGTATTAACCGGAGTTAGATTCAATGAAAAATATACGCTGTTTGATCAGATGTCTGATGCCCTAAAAAAACTTTTGGGAAAACATTCCTTTCCAGCCACTTTCATGGCGCAGATGGGCTCTTTAGTGGTGACACCGAAGGTGGAGGATATGATGCTAGTAGCATTTCGAGGCCATTCAAGTATGGGGCCCAAACTTCAGTTTGAAAGGAGAAACACACACAAAACGAATGAGGATAGAGACCCTTTTGGCAGCTATAACAGACAGCAGGAATTGGCTAATTATGGCAGAAGGAGGAATTCCGGGAATAACGAAGGGGTGGTCAACAGGTGTTTCCGATATGACTCAAAGTATCACTATACGTTGCATTGTCCAAAAAGGAATAACAGTGTTTCTGAGATGACACATGACATGGAAGTTTCGGAAGGTGAGGATGATGCTACTGATCAATCAGAAGGAATTGTACTGGTTACGAGAAACTTCAGTCCTAGTTGCAGATTCGTTCAATTGTGAAATACTAGACAGTGGGTGCATGTCCACAGTATGTGAAGTGGACTGGTTAAGGGGTTACATGGATTCTTTAAGTAAAGAAGACCAAAGTAAGGTCAAAGAATACAACAATTAAACAACAAACTGGAGGAGGTGGCTCCACAAATATCCCCATCCTCCATGACTGGAGCCCAGCACATCAGTGCGAAAGATAAGGCTGAAGCATTTGCAACAATCTTCAGCCAGAAGTGCCCAGTTGATGATCTATCTCGGCCTCCTCCTGAAGTCCCCAGCGTCAAGATGCCAGACTTCAGTTCACTCCGCGTGGTATCAAGAAACGACTGAAGGCACTGGATACTGCAAAGGCTATGGTCCCTGACAATATTCCGGTAATAGTACTGAAGACCTGTGCTCCAGAACTTGACGCGCCCCTAGCCAAGCTGTTCCAGTACAGCTACAACACTGGCATTTACCCGGCAATGTGGAAAATTGCCCAGGTATGTCCTGTACACAAAAAGCAGGACAAGTCCAACCCGGCCAATTACCGCCCCATCAGCTTACTCTCAATCATCAGTAAAGTGATGGAAGGTGTCATCAACAGTGCCATCAAGCACTTGCTTAACAATAACCTGCTCAGTGATGCTCAATTTGGGTTCCGCCAGGGCCACTCAGCTCCTGACCTCATTACAGCCTTGGTTCAAACATGGAAAAAAGAGCTGAACTCAAGAGGTGAAGTGAGAGTGACTGCCCTTGACATCAAGGCAGCATTTGACCAAGTATGGCATCCAGGAGCCCTAGCAAAACTGAGGTCAATGGGAATCAGGGGGAAAACCCTCCGCTGGCTGGAGTCATACCTAGTGCAAAGGAAGATGGTTGTGGTTGTTGGAGATCAATCATCTGAGCTCCAGGACATCACTGCAGGAGTTCCTCAGGGTAGTGTCCTAGGCCCAACCATCTCAGCTGCTTCATCAATGACCTTCCTTCAATCATAAGGTCAGAAGTGGGGATGTTCGCTGATGATTGCACAATGTTCAGCACCATTCGTGACTCCTCAGATACTGAAGCAGTCCGTGTAGAAATGCAACAAGACCTGGACAATATCCAGGCTTGGGCTGATAAGTGGCAAGTAACATTCGTGCCACTCAAGTGCCAGGCAATGACCATCTCCAACAAGAGAGAATCTATCCATTTCTCCTTGACAATCAACGGCATTACCATCGCTGAATTCCCCTACTATCAACATCCTAGGGGCTACCATTGACCAGAAATTGAACTGGAGTAGCCATATAAATACTGTGGCTACAAGAGCAGGTCAGAGGCTAGGAATCCTGAGGCGAGTAACTCACCTCCTGACTCCCCAAAGCTTGTCCACCATCTACAAGGCACAAGTCAGCAGTGTGATGGAATACTCTCCACTTGCCTGGATGGGTGCTGCTCCAACAACACTCAAGAAGCTCGACACTATCCAGGACAAAGCAGCCTGTTTGATTGGCACGCCATCCACAAACATTCACGCCCTCCACCACTGACGTGCAGTGGCAGCAGTGTGTACCATCTACAAGATGCACTGCAGCAACGCACCAAGGCTCCTTAGACAGCACCTTCCAAACCCGGGACCTCTCCCAACTAGAAGGACAAAGGCGGCAAATGCATGGGAACACCATCAACTGCAAGTTCCCCTTCAAGTCACACACCATCCTGACTTGAAACTATATCGCCTTTCCTTCACTGTCACGGGGTCAAAATCCTGGAACTCCTTTCCTAACAGCACTGTGGCTGTGCCTACCCCACATGGCCTGCAGAGTTTAAGAAGGCAGCTCACCACCACCTTCCCAAGGGCAATTAGGGATGGGCAATAAATGCTGGCCTAGCCAGCAACGCCCACATCCCATGAATGAATTAAAAAAGTTCTACCTGTTTCAGGTTTGGGGTTGACAACCCCGTTGAAATCACTAAAAAGAGTGGTAATGCCGTATAAAATATCAGGGGTAAACCATTTTATTCGTACGGATGTAGTATCCAGTAATATACCTTTACTGTTAAGTAAACTATCTATGAAAAAGGCTTGGATGAAATTGGATTTGGAACATGATAAGGGTTCAGTCTTTGGGAAATGTGTAGCTTTGCACTTTACACAGTCGGGATATTATTGTATTCCTTTAACGAGACCTAAGCAGGATGTTGAAGTATTAATAGCATCTGGGGGCAGGGATTTCAAGGAGAAAAGGCAAATTATTTCAAAATTACATCAACAGTTTGCACATCCATCTTGTCATAGGTTGAAGATTCTGTTAAAAGATGCAGGGGTAATAGATGGTGACTACAGTAAACTTATCGAAGATATCAGTGGAAAATGTGATATCAGTAAAAAATACAGGAGGACGCCATCGTGACCCATAGTGAGTCTGCCATTAGCAAGGGACTTAAATGAAACTGTAGTGATGGACTTGAAGGTATGGGATAAAGAGAAAAACATTTTTATTCTACACTTTATAGACGTGGCGACTAGATTGTCTGTCGACGGTAATTTATAGTAAAGACAAAAAAGTAATAGTGAACAAGATAATGGAAAGGTGGGTAGGAGCAGGACTGAGAGCACCGGCTAGGTTTCTCACTGACAATTGTGGAGAATTTGCCAATGATGAGTTCAGGAGTATGTGTGAAAATATGAATATTGTAGCAATGCACGTGGCAGCGGAACGTCTTTTTAGTAATGGGATTTGTGAAATAAATCATGCCGTGATTGACAAAATGCTACAAAAAATTTTAGTAGACCAGCCAAATTGTAAATTCACTACTGCTCTGGTATGGGCAGTACATGCGAAAAACACACTTCAAATATACAGTCCATACCAATTAGTTTACAGCAGGAATCCAAAAATACCTTTGGTAATGTGGGATCATCCCCGGCTTTAGATGGGACTACAATTAGTTCAATTTTTGTGGAACATTTGAATGCCATGCATGCAGGGAGAAGAGCATTTATTAAGGCGATGGGCGATAAATGCTGGCCTAGCCAGCGACGCCCACATCCCAGGAACGAATTTTTTAAAAATGCTTTCCACGGATGCCTGGACGTGTCTCAACACATTCGACCCTCATCGGGCAAGTATTCTCAACTTCCTTACTTCTACTGGAGTATCTATTAGATCATACCAAAACTCTGAGGCACAAATAGAGGTAATTGGGTATGATCTAATTGCCATTATGGAAACGTGGCTACAGGGTGATCAAGACTGGGAACTGAATATTCAAGGATATTCGACATTTAGGAAGGACAGGGAAAAAGAAAAAGGAGGTGGTTTTGCGCTGATAAGGGATGGGATCAGTACTTTAGTAAAGGAGGATCTCAAATCGGAAAAACAAAATGTGGAATCTGTTTGGGTGGAACTAAGAAACAGCAAGGGGCAGCAAACATTGGTAGGAGTTGTTTATAGGCCACCATGGGGCATGTATTGATCAGGAGATTAGAGAAGCATGTAACATGAGTAATACAATAATTATGGGTGATTTCAATCTGCACATTGACTGGGTAAACCTAATGAGCACTGATGCTGTGGAGGGTGAGTTTCCCTCTTCATAGGATGGTCCTGCCATCCCGGGAAAAAGTCTGATGAGCCTTTGTTGCACGTCCTCTGTGGTAAGGGGAACAAAACTGCACCCACTACTCCAGGTGCGGTCTAACCAAGGTTCTATACAATTGAAGCAAGACTTCATTACTCCTGTACGCAAATTCTCTTGCAAGAAAGGCTAACAGACCATTAGCCTACCTAATTGCTTGCTGCACCTGCATGCTAGCTTTCAGTTTCTTACTGACACCCATGTCCCTTTGTGCACATCTGTCCCTCCTACCAAAATGGATAACCTCACATTTTTCCACATTATATTCCATCTGCCACATTCTTGCTCACTCACTAAACCTGTCCAAATTCCCTGGTTGGGGAGTCTAGAACCAGGGGACACAATTTCAAAATAAGGGATAAGCCACTTCGAGATGAGGAGAATTTCTTTACTCAGAGGGTTGTAAATCTTTGGAATTCTCGACCCCAGAGGGCTGTGGAAGCTCAGTCATTGAGTATGATTAAAGTAGAGATTGACAGATTTCCAAATACCAGTGACATAAAGGGATATCGGGATAGTGTGGGAAAAAGCCATTGAAGTGTCTGATCAACCATGATCGTGTTGAAGGGTGGAGCAGGCTTGAAGGGCTGAATGGCCTACTTCTGCTCCTATGTTCCTATCTACCATGTTGTGTAAGGTGTGACCAAGGATAAGTCTCCTCAGCTTCTTCTGAACATTTTCATCCCCCACCGCTTTTGCTAAGCGATCTTTCTTTCAACTGAGTTCCCTTGTTGGTTTGAAGGAGAGATCCAGGAGGACAATTCGGTCAAACAGGTTTACCAATTGACTGTTTTAGTCAATTGCTTATAGCTGTAGAATTTCTGCTGCAATTGCAGCAGACTGCTGCTATCACCAAACACCCTTGTCAGAACTTCAAAGATCAGTTGCTGGCTCTTCTGGACGTAGAGTCATCGAGTTATAAAGCACAGAAACAGGACCTTCGGCCCATTGTGTCTGTGTTGGCCATCAAGCACCTATCAATACCTCTCCCTAGTGTTTCTCTATGGGATTTCCCAAACAGATGCTCCATCAGGAATGCCGCCTGCTCAACTTCATTGAGACCCCTACATGCCACGACCATCTGCTCATCTTTGATCCAGTCTTCAGCTGAACGGTCACTTGACGTTGCCGGTCTCCCTCCAAACCTGTCCAACTTCCTTCCAGGTGGTAGGTAGAATATGCGTGAAGCGATACTCCTTTCCTCTGCTGAACTACGGGCGGACACATTGGGAGCCTCTTTCTGGTCTCTGCCTAGATGCTCAACTTCATCCTGCAAGTCCTGGACCTCTGCTGGAGCTGCTTCGGTCTCCTTCATGGACATCGCCCATTTCAGTTCTTCAACCGTACGCTCCGTCTCCGCTAAGTGCTCTTCAGACACCATCTCTTTAGAGATGATTAGACACTGAGAGTTAGGTGAGATGTTTAACTGTGACGCTGCCGCCTGCGATGCCCACTGCATAGAAGTGGCCGCCTGGATCTTGTCAGCCACACAAAAAAACTTTCTAAAGTTTGATGCTTGCATTGTGGAATCCTGCCGACTCTGCCAAAATGTAAGCAAAGGAAAAAGTACACTGAACGCCTGAAGGTTCTAGCTCAGTGTTTATTCCATTGGCACCGAGCATGAAAGTACACTCATGAAGGAAAATATATCTTAAAGAAACAAACTCATTGCAATGGATGACCATTGCTAGCCACCCCGAAGCAGGAGAATTGTTGAGAGTACAACTCCTACATTCACGGAGAAGAGTCTGAGGGCGGAGTTCCGGACCTGTAAGTATAAAAAACTTACCTCGGGGATTCGCGGCCTACATTCACGGAGAAGACTCGGAGGGCGGACTTCCGGACCTGTCAGTATAAAAAACTTACCTCTGGTAAAAAAAAACTGAAAAGTGATTCACAGGAAAGCTGTGACCTGATTGGCTGGTAGGGAATTTATACTGAATTTGAAAATAAAACATTGGTAAAAATTGATTAAAACCCTAATTAACTAATTAATAAGTAGAGTAACTAAACCAGAGGGAGGAGATTACTGTATTTAGTTAGCATTTCTACGTGAGCCGCATGGAAGATGGCAGGATCCCCAAAGACACATTGTACAGCGAACTCGCCACTGGTATCAGACCCACCGGCCGTCCATGTCTCCGCTTTAAAGACGTCTGCAAACGCGACATGAAATCCTGTGACATTGATCACAAGTCGTGGGAGTCAGTTGCCAGCGTTCGCCAGAGCTGGCGGGCAGCCATAAAGACAGGGCTAAAATGTGGCGAGTCGAAGAGACTTAGTAGTTGGCAGGAAAAAAGACAGAGGTGCAAGGAGAGAGCCAACTGTGCAACAGCCCCAACAAACAAATTTCTCTGCAGCACCTGTGGAAGAGCCTGTCACTCTAGAATTGGCCTTTATAGCCACTCCAGGCGCTGCTTCACAAACCACTGACCACCTCCAGGCGCATATCCATTGTCTCTCGAGATAAGGAGGCCCAAAAGAAAGAAGTAAGAATATTTATAGTAGGAATCTAGCACTAGGGACCATATAGTTAATTATAACAATTTAGTAAGGATTTACTAAGTATTTATGTTATATTAATTAACTAATTAGTGCTAGAAATGTCAGAGGGGTGAAGTGCTTCACCTGTGAGATGTGGGAAGTCTGTGACGCTTCCAGCGTTCTGGACGACTGTATCTGCAGGAAGTGTCCCCAGTTGCAGCTCCTCACAGACCGCATGGATCGGTTGGAGCGGCAACTGGATGCACTTAGGAGCATGCAAGTGGCAGAATGTGTCATAGACAGGAGTTTTAGAGACGTGGTTACACCCAAGGTGCAGGCAGGTAGATAGGTGACCACTAGAAGGGGCAGGCAGTCAGTGCAGGAATCCCCTGTGGCTATCCCCCTCTCTAACAAGTATACCGTTTTGGATACTGTTGGGGGCATGGCCTATCAGGGGAAAACAGCTGCAGCCAGAGCAGTGGCACCACGGCTGGCACTGTTGTTCAGCAGGGAGGGACAAAGCGCAGAAGAGCAATAGTTATAGGGGACTCTATAGTCAGGGGCACAGATAGGCGCTTCTGTGAGCATGAAAGGGACTCCAGGATGGTATGTTGCCTCCCTGGTGCCAGGGTCAAGGATGTCTGTGAACGGACAGGGGGCATTCTGAAGGGGGCGGGTGAACAGCCAGAGGTTGTACACATCGGTACCAACGACATAGGCAGGAAGAGTGATGAGGTCCTGCAGGGGGAGTTTAGGGAGTTAGGTAGAAAGTTAAAAGACAGGATCTCTAGGGTTGTAATCTCGGGATTACTCCCTGTGCCACGTGCCAGTGAGGCTAGAAATAGGAAGATAGTGCAGCTAAACACGTGGCTGAACAGCTGGTGTAGAAGGGAGGGTTTCCGATATCTGGACCATTGGGATCTCTTCAGGGACAGATGGGACCTGTACAAGAAGGACGGGTTGCATCTAAACTGGAGGGGCACAAATATCCTGGCTGCAAGGTTTGCTAGCGTCACTCGGGAGGGTTTAAACCAGTGTGGCAGGGGGGTGGGAACCGGAGCAGTAGGACAGCAAGTGAAATAAATGAGGGGGAACTAGTAAATAAGGCCAGTAAGACTAAGAGGAAGAGCAGGCAGGGAGATATTGCTGAGCACAGCGGGACTGGTGGTCTGAAGTGCATTTGTTTCAATGCAAGAAGTATAACAGGTAAGGCAGATGAACTTAGAGCTTGGATTAGTACTTGGAACTATGATGTTGATATTACAGAGACTTGGTTGAGGGAAGGACAGGATTGGCAGCTAAATGTTCCAGGATTTAGAAGCTTCAGGCGGGATAGAGGGGGTGTAAAAGGGGTGGGGGAGTTGCATTACTGGTTAAGGAGAATATCACAGCTGTACTGCGTGAGGACACCTCGGAGGGGTCATGCAGCGAGGCAGTATGGGTGGAGCTCAGGAATAGGAAGGGTGCAGTCACAATGTTGGGGGTTTACTACAGGCCTCCCAACAGCCAGCGGGAGGTAGAGGAGCAGATATGTAGACAGATTTTGGAAAGATGTAAAGGTAACAGGGTTGTAGTGGTGGGTGATTTTAACTTTCCCTATATTGACTGGGACTCACTTAGTGCTGGGGGCTTGGATGGGGCAGAATTTGTAAGGAGCATCCAGGAGGGCCTCTTGAAACAATACGTAGATAGTCCAACTAGGGATGGGGCTGTACTGGACCTGGTATTGGGGAATGAGCCAGGCCAGGTGGTCGAAGTTTCAGTAGGGGAGCATTTCGGGAACAGTGACCATAATTCCATGTTTTAAGGTACTTGTGGATAAGGATAAGAGTAGTCCTTGGGTGAAGGTGCTAAATTGGGGGAAGGCTAATTATAACAATATTAGGCAGGAACTGAAGAATTTAGATTGGGGGCGGCTGTTTGAGGGTAAATCAACATCTGACATGTGGGAGTCTTTCAAACGTCAGTTGATTAGAATCCAGGACCAGCATGTTCCTGTGAGGAAGAAGGATAAGTTTGGCAAGTTTCGGGAGCTTTGGATAACGCGGGATATTGTGAGCCTCGTCAAAAAGAAAAAGGAAACATTCGTAAGGGCTGGAAGGCTAGGAACAGACGAATCCCTTGAGGAATATAAAGACAGTAGGAAGGAACTTAAGCAAGGAGTCAGGAGGGCTAAAAGGGGTTTTGAGAAGTCATTGGCTGACACGATTAAGGAAAATCCCAAGGCTTTTTATACATATATAAAGTGCAAGAGGGTAACCAGGGAAAGGGTTGGCCCACTCAAGGACAGAGAAGGGAATCTATGTGTGGAGCCAGAGGAAATGGGCAAGGTACTAAATGAGTACTTTGCATCAGTATTCACCAAGGAGAAGGACTTGGTGGATGATGAGCCTAGGGAAGGGAGTGTAGATAGTCTCAGTCATCTCATTATCAAAAAGGAGGAGGTGTTGGGTGTCTTGCAAAGCATTAAGGTAGATAAGTCCCCAGGGCCTGATGGGATCTACCCCAGAATACTGAGGGATGCAAGGGAAGAAATTGCTGGGGCCTTGACAGAAATCTTTGCATCCTCATTGGTTACAGGTGAGGTCCCAGAGGACTGGAGAATAGCCAATGTTGTTCCTTTATTTAAGAAGGGTAGCAGGGATAATCCAGGAAATTATAGGCCGGTGAGCCTTACGTCAGTGGTAGGGAAATTATTAGAGAGGATTCTTCGGGACAGGATTTACTCCCATTTGGAAACAAATGGACTTATTAGCGAGAGGCAGCATGGTTTTATGGAGGGGAGGTCGTGTCTCACTAACTTGATTGAGTTTTTTGAGGAAGTGACGAAGATGATTGATGAAGGGCAGTGGATGTTATCTATATGGACTTTAGTAAAGCCTTTGACAAGGTCCCTCATGGCAGACTGATACAAAAGGTGAAGTCACATGGGATCAGAGGGGAGCTGGCAAGATGGATACAGAACTGGCTCGGTCATAGAAGACAGAGGGTAGCAGTGGAAGGGTGCTTTTCTGAATGGAGGGATGTGACTCGTGGTGTTCCGCAGGTATCAGTGCTGGGACCTTTGCTGTTTGTAGTATGTATAAATGATTTGGAGGAAAATGTAGCTGGTCTGATTAGTAAGTTTGCGGACGATACAAAGGTTGGTGGAGTTGCGGACAGTGATGAGGATTGTCAGAGGATACAGCAGGATATAGATCGGTTGGAAACTTGGGCCGAGAAATGGCAGATGGAGTTTAATCCGGACAAATGTGAGGTAATGCATTTTGGAAGGTCTAATGCAGGTGGGAAGTATACAGTAAATGGGAGAACCCTTAGGAGTATTGACGGGCAGAGAGATCTGGGCGTACAGGTCCACAGGTCACTGAAAGTGGCAACGCAGGTGGATAAGGTAGTCAAGAAGGCATACGGCATGCTTGCCTTCATCGGTCGAGGCATAGAGTATAAAAATAGGCAAGTCATGCTGCAGCTGTACAGAACTTTAGTTAGGCCACACTTAGAATATTGCGTGCAATGCTGGTTGTCTCACTGCCAGAAGGACGTGGAGGCTTTGGAGAGGGTACAGAAGATGTTGCCTGGTCTGGAGAGCATTAGCTATGAGGAGAGGTCGGATAAACTCTGATTGTTTTCACTGGAACGGCGGAGGTGGAGGGGCGACATGATAGAGGTTTACAAAGTTATGAGCGGCATGGACAGAGTGGATAGTCAGAAGCTTTTTCCCAGGGTGGAAGAGTCAGTTACTAGGGGACATAGGTTTAAGATGAGAGGGGCAAAGTTTAGAAGGGATGTGCGAGGCAAGTTCTTTACACAGAGGGTGGTGAGTGCCTGGAACTTGTTGCCGGGGGAGGTGGTGGAAGCAGGTACCATCGAGACGTTTAAGAGGCATCTTGACAAATACATGAATAGGATGGGAATAGAGGGATACGGTCCCCGGAAGTGCATAAGGTTTTAATTTAGGCAGGCATCGAGATCGACGCAGGCCTAGACGGCCGAATGGCCTGTTCCTGTACTGTACTGTTCTTTGTTAAACAATGGGAAGCAGGAATGCCTCACTTTCAGCATGAGTGTAGGCTTGTGATCCTGAACCTTTCGCTCTCAACCCCTTATCCCCACTCTTCACAAGGAGGTCTTAGATTTAAATATTATACATGAAGCATTGCAAGAAAAAAGTTGAGAGCCGGCTTGCTCGTAGCCCGCCTGTTGCTAGTTCCACTTGAACTCCTGAGCCACAGATTACCTTAATATCCAGATCACTGGAGGCCTCTTCAGTATCTCAGGGCTTCTCAATCCCTGGGGCTTCCGTGATCCCTAGCTAGTCCTCCGTGGCCCTTAATAACTGGATGTGCACCCCAATTCCACATTTCTGGCACCATTTCCCAGCCACGAACACAGACATTAAGCCCCTCTCTCTCTGGCTCTTTCTTATCCTGCCCATGCTTCTCCCTGCTGCCCATGGCTCTCTGGCTCCATCCCCTCACCTGCCAAAGACACTGTTCCCATCCCCGAAGGGACTTCTGGGCACCAGAATTGTCCTAACCCGATGCTTTCCACAGCCACCTACTGGCCCGCAAGTGCGCACGCTGAGGAGAATGTCTGATAAAGCAGAAGCAGTTCCCAAACTCTGAGGAAGTCCTTGCACAGCAGCTGACAAGGGGACAGCATGACCCACCCGCTACACGCTGAAAGGAGACGGGCATCCAATTTACATATGGCCACAATTAGGGGAGATTTTGCATCACCGGTGGCCAAGTAGTCCCCTTCGCATGCAAAGGCTGCCAGCTGCATTGAAGTGGCCTGCCTCCCTGTGGCAGGCTCGGGGGGGCCATCTGAGCCGGTGGCTCTATGCCCCAAAGAGGGGGCCGCCAGCAGAAATGACCACACCCACGACCCAAACGCTTCCACCAGAAGAGTTTCCCTTCCGTTCCAAATGGTTTACTTGCTTGGCCCCTCTGGAATTTTCATTTAAATTTTCATCTTCTAGGGCTCCTCAACATGGTGCCCTCACTGTCTCTGACCTGCCTCAGCAGTGCCCACCTTTCCCGGCAAGGCTGCCGAGGCTTGAGGGCCAGCAACATCGGGAGCCTGCCCACCATCTTTAATAGAATGGTGAGCGCGGAGTTGGCCAATTAGGAGGCCTCCTCTGATCTCACTCCTGGCAAGTGCGAGCTTGGGACCCCCAATTGGTTTGGATATCAAGGTCCTGAAGCCCGCAGGTGAATCCAGCCTAATGAATCTATTTAAATTTTTAGTTAGACCACATTTGGTGTCTTAGGGTAGAAATTTGTCAGTGCTTGGTTTTGAGCACAAAGGCGGTGATACTGCTGCAACCCATGCCAAAACCGGGAAAGCCCAAGGTTGACCCAAAATTGGGCCTCGGATCATATCCAAATAATATCTGCGAGCTGTGGCACCTTTTTGTAGGAATGAATTTCAGGCCTCCTGCCTTTGCAGCGGTGGCAGTCTCAGATAAGCTCAAGTGGCGGGGTGACGATAGGGGTGCAGCAGCCCTCCACTGTGGCTCCATATCAAAATTTTTAGAACATAGGACTTAGGAGCAGGAGGAGGCCATTCAGCCCTTTGAGCCTGCTCTGCCATTCAGTAAGATTATGGCTGATTTGGTTGTGGTCTCAGCTCCACTTTCCTGTCTGCCCTTGATAACCCTTGACTCCCTTGTCTATCAAAAATGTATATAACTCAGCCTTGAATAAATTCAATGACTCAGCCTCCACTGCTTTCTGGGAAAGAATTCCACAGACTTAACAACGCTCTGAGAGAAAAGAATTCTCTTAATCTCTGATTTATAAGGGAGACCGCTTATTTTTAAACTGTGTCCCCTAGTTCTAGTCTCCCCCACAAGAGGAATCATCCCCCTGATATCCACTCTTATCAAGTACCCTCCTGATCTTATATGTTTCAATAAGATCACTTCTCATTCTTCTAAACTCCAACGTTCTTTGAGTTGCCATTTTGGTGGCGACCGCTTGCATGTTCTGTTTTTCCAGTCACTTCACTTGCTGCTTGTCACTTGTGTCTCATCCAGTGCTCCTTGGGCAGGTGAAGTGCTTGATGCATTTGGGTTGTCACCATTTTCTTTCGCTTTACCTGCTCATCTTGGGCAGACCTAAGGGAAAGAAAAGGTTTAAGAATTACAATGAATCTCCAGACAATGATTTCCAATATAGGTCCAACCATAAGATATTTTAGTCTTTTTAAATAGCTGTATAAATGTGGCTCCTACTCTGAAGAATTAGAATGGAAGATCATAACAAATGGAAGATACTTGCTGATTGGCCAAAATAGAGCCATCTCCTAAAATATAGACTGCTGCTTCATAATGGCTGACCCACCACTTGGTTTGGTCCTGTCCACAGTGTTGGGAGCAGCCTTGCCCTGTAAACTTAGCTTATTTGTGAAGATGTTGGCAAGTGTCTTGATTCTTAGAAGCAACACCACTGTGTCCTGACAACTGCTGTCGCATGCCAAGTCTTCACACATTAGCTTCAATAGCCAGTCATTTGCAGTTGAACTGTGAAGTGCTAGGTGGATGGATTGCCTCTTATTCTTCTAAACTCCGGAGAATATAGGCCCAGTTTACTCAGACTCTCATCATAGGACAACCTCCTCATCCCAGGGACCAATTTACTGAACCTTCGTGTACTGGCTCCAGTGCAAGTATATCCTTTCCTAAATGTGGAGACCAAAACTGCACACAGTACTCCAGATGTTGTCTCTCCAAAACCCTGTACAATTGTAGCAAGACTTCCTTATTCCTTTACTCCAATCCCCTTGTAATAAAGACCAACATGTCATTTGCCTTCCTAATTGCTTGCTGTATCTGCATGCTAACTGTCTGCGTTCCTTTTACAAGCACACCCAAATCTCTTTGAACATCAACATTTACAAGTTTCACACCTTTTAAAACATATTCTGCTTTTCTATTCTGGTAATTAAGTGAATAACTTCACACTTCCCTACATTATACTCAATTTGCCATCTTGTTGCCTACTCAGTTAACCTGTCTATATCTCTTCGCAGTCTCTCTGCATCCTCCCCACAGCTTGTTTTTCCACCTACATTTGTATTATCAGCAAACTTAGATGCATTACTCTCTCTATCTTCATCCGTCGTTAACATATATTGTAAATAGCTGAGGCCCCAGCAGTGATCCTTGTGGCACTCCACTATTTACTGCCTGCCAACTTGAAAATGCCCTGTTTATGCCCACCCATTCCCTCCTGTCTGTTAACCAATCCTCTATCCCTGCTAATATTTTACCCCTAACTCCATGAGTCTTTGTCTTGCCTGTTAACCTTTTGTGTGGCACCTTTTTTTTTATCTGTTTCATGGGATGGGGGCGTCGCTGTCCAGGCCAGCATTTATTGCCCATCCCTAATTGCTCATGAGAAGGTGGTGGTGAGCTGTCTTCTTGAACCTCTGCAGTCTATGTGGTGCAGTCCACAGTGCCCTTAGGAAGGGAGTTCCAGGATTTTGACCCAGCGACAGTGAAGGAATAGCGATATAGTTCCAAGTCAGGATGGTGTGTGGTTTGGAGGGGAACTTGCATGCATCTGCTGCCCTTGTCCTTCTTCCTTCTAGGTGGTAGAGTTCGCGGGTTTGGAAGATGCTGCCTGAGTAGCCTTTGTGGGTTGCTGCAGTGCATCTTGTAGATGGTATACACTGCTGCCACTGTGCGTCGGTGGTGGACGGAGTGAATGTTTGTGGATGGCGTGCCAATCAAGCAGGCTGCTTTCTCCTGGATGGTGTCGAGCTTCTCGAGTGTTGTTGGAACTGCACCTGTCTAGGCTTTGGAGAGTATTCCATCACACTCCTGACTTGTGCCTTGCAGATGGTGGACAGGCTTTGGGGAGTCTGGAGTTGAGTTACTCGCCGCAGGATTCCTAGCCTCTGACATGCTCTTGCAGCTACGGTATTTATATGGCTACTCCAGTTCAGTTTCTGGTCGATGGTAAGCCCTAGAATGTTGATAGTGGGGGATTCAGCGATCGTAATGCTGTTGAATGTCATGGGGAGATGGTTAGACTCTCTCTTGTTGGAGATGGTCATTGCCTGGCACTTGTGTGGTACAAATGTTACCTAGGACACTACCCTGAGGAACTCATGCAGTGATGTCCTAGAGCTGAGATGATTGACCTACCACAACCATCTTCCTTTTGCGCTAAGTATGACTCCAACCAGCGGAGAGTTTTCCCCCTGATTCCCATTGACTCCAGTTTTGCTCGGGCTCCTTGATGCCAAACACGGTCAAATGCTGCCTTGATGTCAAGGGCAGTCACTCTCGCCTCACCTCTGGAGTTCAGCTCTTTTGTTCATGTTTGGGCCAAGGCTGTAAGAGGTCAGGAGCTGAGTGGCCCTGATGGAACCCAAACTGAGCATCACTGAGCAGGTTATTGCTAAGCAAGTGCTGCTTGATATCTCTATCAATAACACCTGCCATCACTTTACTGATGATTGAGAGTAGACTGATGGGGCAGTAATTGGCCAGGTTGGTTTTGTCCTGCTATTTGTGTACAGGACATACCTGGACAATTTTCCACATTGCCGGGTAGATGCCAGTATTGTCGCTGTACTGGAACATTTTGGCTAGGGGCACGGCAAGTTCTGGAGCACAGGTCTTCAGTACTATTGCCGGAATGTTGTCTGGACCCATAACCTTTGCAGTATCTAGTGCCTTCAGCCGTTTCTTGATATCATGCAGAGTGAATTGAATTGGCTGAAGACTGGCATCTGTGATGCTGGGGAATTCAGGAGGAGGCCGAGATAGATCATCCAATCGGCACTTCTGGCTGAAGATTGTTGCAAATGCTTCAGCCTTATCTTTTGCACTGATGTCTGGGCTCCCCCATCATTGAGGAAGGGGATATTTGTGGAGCCACCTTCTCCTGTTAGTTTAATTGTCCACCACTATTCACGACTGGATGTGGCAGAACTGCAGAGCTCAGATCTGATCGCTTGGTTGTGGGATCACGTAGCTCTGTCTGTCGCATGCTGTATACGCTGTTTGTCATGCAAGTACTCCTGGGTTGTAGCTTCACCAGGTTGACACCTCATTTTGAGGTATGCCTGGTGCTGCTCCTGGCATGCCCTCCTGCACTGTTCATTGAACCAGGGTTGGTCCTCCGGTTTGATGGCAATGGTAGTAGAGTGGAGGATATGCTGGGCCATGAGGTTACAGATTGTGGTTGAATACAATTCTGCTGCTGCTGATGGTCCACAGTGGCTCATGGATGCCCAGTTTTGCATTGCTAGATCTGTTCGAAATCTATCCAATTTGGCATGGTGGCAGTGCCACACAACATGATGGAGGGTATTCTCAATGTGAAGACGGGATTTCGTTTCCACAAGGGCTGTGCGGTGGTCACTCCTACCAATACTGTCATGGACAAATGCATCTGCGGCAGGCAGATTGATGAGGATGAGGTCAAGTATGTTTTTCCCTCTTGTTGGCTCCCTCACCACCTGCCGCAGACCCAGCCTAGCAGCTATGTCCTTTCGGACTCGGCCAGCTCGGTCAATCCTGGTGCTACCGAGCCACTCTTGGTGATGGACATTGAAGTCCTCCACCCAGTACATTCTGCGCCCTTGCCACCCTCAGTGCTTCCTCCATGTGGTGTTCAACTTAGTGGAGTACTGACTCATCAGCTGAGGGGGAGCAGTAGGTGGTAATCATAGTCATAGAGTTATACAGCACAGAAACAGGCCCTTCAGCCCATCGTGTCTGTGCTGGCCTTACAGCACCCAACTATTCTAATCCCATATTCCTGCACTTGCAGGAGGTTTCCTTGCCCATGTTTGACCTGATGCCATGAGACTTCATGGGGTCCAGAGTCGATGTTGAGGACTCCCAGGGCAATCCCTCCTGACAGTATACCACTGCCGGCACAGCTACTGGGTTTGTCCTGCCGGTGGGATAGGGCATACTCAGGGATGGTGATGGCCGTGTCTGGAACATTGTAAGGTATGATTCGGTGAGTATGACTATGTCAGGCTGTTGCTTGACTAGTCTGTGGGACAGTTCTCCCAACTTTGGAACAAGCCCCCAGATGTTAATAAGGAGGACTTTGCAGGGTCGACGGGGTTGGGTTTGCCGTTGTTGTTTCCGGTGCCTCGGTCGATGCCGGGTGGTCCATCTGGTTCCATTCCTTATTGACCTTTTACTGGTTAAGTATAACTGAGTGGCTTGCTAGACCCTTTCAGAGGGCATTTAAGAGTCAACCACATTGCTGTGGATCTGGAGTCACATGTAGGCCAGACCAGGTAAGGACAGCACAGTTCCTTCCCTAAAGGACATTAGTGAACCAGATGGGTTTTGACAACGATCGACAATGGTTTCATGGCCATCATGAGACTAGCTTTTTAATTCCATTTTTTTTCAAATTGAATTGAAATTCCACCTTCTGCCATGGTGGGATTCGAACCCATGTACCCAGGCGAATACCCTGGGTTACTAGTCCAGTGACAATACCTTATCGAATGCCTGTTGGAAATCCAGGTATACTACATCAATTGGTTCCCCTTTATCTACCCTATAAGTTACATCCTCAAAAAAACTCTAATAAACTTGTCAAACAGGATCTCCCTTTAGTAAAACCATGCCGACTTTTTCTCATCATACTATGCTTTTCCAAGTGCAATGTTAAGACCAGTATCTTCCAAACAACTGATGTTAGGCTAACTGGCCTGTACTTCCGTTTTCTCGCTCCCTTCTTTCTTGAAAAGCAGTGCAACATTTCCCAACTTCCAATCTGATGGGACCATTTCCAAATCTAAAGAATTTTGGAAATCATAGCTACCGCATCCATTATCTCTGCAGCTATGTCTTTTAGAACCCTAGGGTGTAGGCCTTCAGGCCCTGGGATTTGTCGGATTTTAGTCCCTTAAGTTTTTCCAATACTTTTTCTCTGCTGATATTAATTTCCTCTCTTTAGCCCCTAGATTGCCATTTATTTCTGGTATGAAACTTGTATCTTCTACTGTGAAGACAGACGTCCACCTCTGAGGAGGAAGGCAGCTTAGAGAATGCACTGCCCCGTGACTCCCTTGCGCCCTCCACCAGCACAGATACTTTCACCTTGGTGGTACACACTTGGCTTTAGAATCAGGGTCACAAGCTGGTGAGAGCATGCTGAGCCCCAGGATGATGATGAGCCTCTGGTGTTGTCAGCATAGGGCATGCTGGCATTGCAGAGAGGATTAGGGCAAAATTTAGCAGAGATGCCAGAGGTCATTCATGCCATGACTGCAGCCATGTCTCAGGCCTATGAGCACATGGCTTTCTCCAACGAGAGGTTGGCAACCCTCAATAGAGAGCCATATCCCACAGATCCGTGCTGACCTGCACACCTTTGCCATGGCCATGAACTCTTTGCAGCAGTGGCAAGGCAAGAGAAGGACCAGGAGCCCAGCTGCTTCTGTATTTCCACGTCCTTCTCTGAGTAGGGACGCTCAAGAGAGCCTTCAAAGGGAGGAGGAGAGGCTAACACCGACACCTGGCTGGCCCCTCAGGGCACTTCGAGTGTGATACCAGCTCCTCAGCCTCTCCACCTGAAGCCCAGCTGCAGCAATCTGAACGCTTGAGGAGAGTATGCATCAGTCCAGGACACTTCCAGGCAACCGGAGCCTTCCAGGCCTCAGGCAGCCAAAGGGCGCCTGCCAAAAACATCACAGACCAAGGCACAGCCTGATCAGCAGCCTGCCTCCAGCCCAGCTGAGATCACACCACATAGGAGCACCCACAAACGGATTAAAAAGAGCACATAGCAACACTTTGGGTCTCACGAATGTAGAATATATGTTTGTGTTAAATAATTAAAAGCTCCTTTGTTCAAATTATTAAGCTTCGTTGAATGACAGTCAAGTGCCATTATTCTTATTTGTGAGATGTAAACCTCACCCTTCCCCATTAGGGCCATGCCAATGGACTATAGCCTTCATTAACATGCCAATGTGATGAGAGCCCTTGTTAACATATGCTCTCCCATCCGCTCGCAAGGCAGGGACAACAAATGGAAAGGATGCGACAGAGTTCAGGCATTACGGTGAGCCTTTATTTCGCTGTCTGTGAGTGGACACCAGGATGGCTGCAAAAGGAGGCCTTGTGAGGTTGTCTCTTGGCTCCTTTGCTCATTGCTCTCTCTGTCTGACCTCCTGCCTTGGTACCTGAGAATATGCCATGACCTCAGAGCCCAACCTTGATGATGGCCCACCCTCTGTTCCAGCAGTGTGAGCAAACAGACCCATCAGCAGTTAGCCAACCCTATACTGACTCCCCCCCCCACCCCCCCCAAACACACACAGCCCCCTTGCAGAGCCCCCAGTATCTCAGACCCCCCCCATACACTGGAGCCCTTTGCAGAGCCCCCAGTACCCCGGACTCCTTTACAGAACCTGCAGTGACCTGGATCTCTTTGCAGAGCCCCCGGTACCCTGAACCTCTTTGTAGAGCCTGCAGCAACGTGCTCCCACAATCTATAAGTATGTGAAGAGAAAAAGATTGGTGAAGACAAATGTAGGTCCCTTCAGGTCAGAAACAGGGGAATTTATTATGGGGAATAAAGAAATGTCTGACCAACTAAATGCATACTTTAGTTCTGTCTTCACAAAGGACGACACAAATATCATACCAGAAATGTTGGGGAACACAGGGCTTAGTGAGAGAGAGGAACTGAAAGAAATCAGTATTAGTAGAGAAATGGTGTTGGGGAAATTGATGGGATTGAAGGCCGATAAATCCCCAAGGCCTGATGGTATGCATCCCAGAGTACTTAAGGAAGTGGCCCTAGAAATAGTGGATGCATTGGTGGTCATCTTCCAAGATTCTATAGACTCTGGAACAGTTCCTACAGATTGGAGGATAGCTAATGTAACCCCACTATTTAAAGTGGGAGGTAGAGAGAAAGCAGGGAATTATAGACCAGTCAGCCTGACGTCGGTAGTGAGGAAAATTCGAGAGTCCATTATCAAAGATGTTATAGCAGAGCACTTGGAGAACAGTGGTAGAATCGGGCAGAGTCAGCATGGTTTAATGAGAGGGAAATCATGCTTGACAAATCTACTAGAATTCTTCGAGGATGTAACCAGTAGAGTTGATGAGGGGGAGCCAGTGGATGTGGTTTATTTGGACTTTCAGAAGGCTTTCGACAAAGTTCCACATAAGAGATTAGCATGTAAAATTAAAGCGCATGGGATTGGGGGTAGTGTATTGTGATGGATAGAAAATTGGTTGGCGGACAGGAAACAAAGAGTAGGGGTAAATGGATTTTTTTCGAATGGCAGGCAGTGACTAGAGGGGTACTGCAGGGATCGGTGCTAGGACCCCAGCTATTCGCAATATACATTAATGATTTAGATGAGGAAACTAAATGTAATATCTGCAAATTTGCAGATGACACAAAACTGGGTGGGAGGGTGAGTTGTGAGGAGGATGCAGAGAGGCTTCAGGGTGATTTGGACATGTTGAGTGAGTGGGCTAATGCATGGCAGATGCAGTATAATGTGGATAATGTGAGGTTATCCACTTTGGTAGCAAAAACAGGAAGGCAGATTATTATCTGAATGGCTATAAACAGGAGAATATGCAGCGAGACCAGGGTGTTCTCGTACACCAGTTGCTGAAGGTAAGCATGCAGGTCCAACAGGCGGTAAAGAAGGCAAATGGTATGTTGGCCTTCTTAACGAGAGGATTCGAGTACAGAAGCAGGGATGTCTTGCTGCAATTATACAGGGCCTTGGTGAGGCCACACCTGGAATACTGTGTGCAGTTTTGGTCTCCTTATCTGAGGAAGGATATTCTTGCTATGGAGGGAGTGCAGCAAAGGTTTACCAGACTGATTCCTGGGATGGTGGGACTGACGTATGAAGAGAGATTTAGTCGGTTAGGATTATATTCGCTGGAGTTCAGAAGAGTGAGGGGAGATCTCATAGAAACCTATAAAATTCTAACAGGACTTGACAGGGTAGATGCAGGAAGGATGTTCCCAGTGATGGGGGAGTCCAGAACCAGGGGTCATAGTCAAAGGATACGGGGAAACCTTTCAGGAACAACTGAGATGAGGAGAAATTTCTTCAACCAGAGAGTGGTGAGCCTGTGGAATTCGCTACCGCAGAAAGCAGTTGAGGCCAAAACATTGTATATTTTCAAAAAGGAGTTAGATATAGCTCTTGGGTCTAAAGGGATCAAAGGATATGGGGCGAAAGCCGAAACAGGCTACTGAGTTGGATGATCATAATGAATGATGGAGCAGGTTCGAAGGGCCAAATGGCCTACTGCTGCTCCTATTTTCTATGTTTCTATGAGTCTCCAAACCCCCATCTTCCCCTATGCAGCAATGCTAAACCTTACCTACCCGTCACATCAATGTGCCCTCTCGCCTTTGTGCAGCTAGGTTTCACGCCATTCACAGAATCGCCCATCAATGGTTAAATTTTTTTTAATGATATTGAAATATATTGAAATCAGCATTACAGCAATTTAAAATAGGTTTCCGTAGGGTTGCAGGGTTAGTGCTGCCATTGTGCCTTCCTGCCAGTGCCAAAATCCGGAACCAACGCGATGATGCCAGATTTCTGAGCGGATGGCAGTGTTGCGATTCTCCACCTCCCCCCACTGCCAACGCCACCATTCCCACCCTTGATGGTCGCACAAAATCCAGCCCACTGTGTTTCCAAATGATTTGCTCTTTCATTTGCGGGTAATTCACCTTTAGGGCAAACAGTAGCCCTTAAAGAGTGTCCAGTACCAGGGGTTCTCCTCAAATAAAGAGGGAGGGGTATGCCTCACAAATTTCAGCAAGGCCAGTCCATTACTCTGTCGCCTTTCTTGCCGCACTGGTAGTAGATAAATCCTTAAATACGCTCCTTTCAATTTCTGCACTAGATTTCTTATACAATGGATTGTTGAATGGACTTTCTATGTTGCCAGCACAGGGTGTTAATTTGATTAGATCACTCCATTAATCATGATTCAGGGCATCTTTCATCATAAAACTCAACACTGTTTAAAGTGAAATAATGACCAGTTACCCATATATCTTTTCTATTGCTTTTATCTTGCTGATAGGAATGTGCAGATTGGCATACCAGTGTTTTACAATGCCTTGACTGCACAAATATTAGTGAGGTGTAGCACTTGGAGAGTTTATTCACAATATGTAGAATGTAAAAAATATTAAGAAAGGTACATTACTCATCTTTGAGTGTAGAAAAATTTGACTCTGGAATTCCAAGCAATGAGTTACACCACTTTTGCATGAATGGAAAATGAATTGCACCTGCTGATGGTCTGAGGAGGTGCTTGCACAAAATTTCCTGGGTCAGTTTATTTGCCTATTGTTTGGAGTGTTGATTAGTGGAAAACCTTTCTAAAATAGGCATAGTTTGCTGGAGTGTGTGGGAATTATAATTGTAGCCTTTAAAAGGCTAGTTTTTGTTAAAAAATTGCAGCAGTAAGCTGGGGGAGCAGTATGTAAGCTATAGGTCGGAATTTTACGCCCCCAAACAAATGGACTGATGGCGGTGGGGGGGACGTTGCTTTTATCCAGAGCCGTCCTTCATCTTCCGATGGCTGGGTGTAGTCCCAGCAGTGTCCACTGCTCCCGGTGGCACTGATGGAACTAAGAGCTGCTGGCCCACTGATTGGCTGGCAGCTCCATTCGGTGGGACTTCCTGGCTGACGGAGGTGGAAGTCCCACCCAAGACCAATTAAAGGCCTGGGGAGCAAAAAATCCTGGTCTGGCTCCCCAGGCTCAGTGGAGGCAGGCTCGCCACCGACTTTTCTGTCTGTGGACGGGGTCTCCCGCCCAGTGAAAATTTCCGGCCATAGTGTTTGGCATAGTGAATTGACAGCTGGCTTGACTGGATGTTTCATGAGTATTTTTTGTGCCACTTTATAACTTATGGCACGCTTTGTTCTGGAGGTTGGAGACATGCAGGAAAGGACCGCATTTATTTGCTGATGGCTTATTCAGTAAGGTGGTCATTATTGACATGGTCCAAGGGGGATGAGGAATGATGTGCTAGGATGGGTGCTGGGTTGGACTTTTATTTGAAGAGGAGGAGGAGTTAAAACATTGGTCTCAAAGGTAGGCAGTATTAAACAGAAGGAAAATCTTCAGTCATGACGTGGGCCTGAAGTTTCAGCCCATCTGCCAGCAGAAATTGAATACTCGTACCCCATAAATTGTGGGCAATGGCTTGTTGCCCCCATTGCTATCTCTATGGCCGTGGAGCCCAGAGTCAGGTGGTAGGTCCATTTAAAATGTAAATTGGGTTCCTATGACAATAGGACCCTGATTGATATTTTTGCACTGAACAGGTTGGAGTATATATCGATCTGATCAATATCAACTCCACTAAGGATGCTGAAGATAAGGTTTCCTTTTTATGGGCTGGGTGGGGGGAGGTATGGAGCAGGAGTGCTCCAGAAGACTGTCTGTATCCAGCCTGGGATGTTCAGTCTGCTTCCCTTTTAAACATCGAAAGACATGAAACATGGCTTAACGAAGGGCAGGAATGCCGCCATGTTACAGGGTTTTCAGACAGGATAGAGAGGGTAATGAAAAAGGAAGGGGGTTGCAGTATTGGTTAAAGAAACAATCTCAGCTGTGAGGAGGGACAATATTGCAGACGTATAACAAATGAGGCCGTATGGGTTGAAATAAGGAACAAAAAAGAGGGTATCACACAGCTGGTAGTATACTATAGACTTCCAAATAGACAGAGGGAGATAGAGGAAGAACAAATATGTAGGCAAATTGCTGAGAAGTGCAGGAATAAGAGTAGGGGTTTTCAACTAAAGCCTGGCTCGGGTATAAAATTAAAACCCGACCCAGGCCCGACTCGACAACAGCCGACCCGAATCCGACCCCAGTCCGAGTCCTTTCATTTTTTTAAAATGCCTGACCCGACCCGAACCCGACACGTATTCGGGTTTGGTCGGGTAGCCAGGCTTTAATCAGAGGTGAGAAGAGTGTGGGGGAAAGAAGGGGAAAGAAACAGCTACAAGTTCCGACATAAAACACTCGAGTGAACTTAACCCCACCTGAAATCCATCAAGTCCAGGAGAAACTGACAAACCCGGGGAAGATACCAGTAACTGCGCTAAGTACAGAACAACTGAGCTCTTGGTTTAATCTATACTTGGTCCAAGGATTTAAAATTATCTGGAAATAGGGAGATTAAACTACCAAACTTGAGTTCTCTGTGGAGATTTTTCTCTGTTCATAAGGTCGGAACTTGGTACAGTTCAGAAGCTTGTTTGTTATATTGCATGATTTCCTGAAGTGGATACTTTTTTTCCCGTGAGGGTCTTGGCGCCTTCGTCTGTTTGAAATCAGTGTTTTTTTTTAACTTTATGATGTTAATTGAACATGGGCAACAACTAGCACCTGTATTCGATCACTGGTGAGAGAGAAAATATTAAGGGGCCTACCATCTTTGAAAGTGGATAACACACCAGCGCCAGATGAAATGTATCCGAGGCTGCTAAGAGAAGCAAGGGAGGAAATAACAGGCTCGGACCATCATTTTCAAATCCTAATAACAACAGAAAATGCTGGAAATACTCAGAAGGTGAAGTAGCACCTGTGGAGAGAGAAACAGAGTTAACATTCCAGGTTGTTAACCTTTCATCAGAACCTGTCCAATCCTCTTTGGCTGTGGGTGTGGTGCTGGGGGACTGGAGCACTACTAATGTTGTACTGTTGTTTATAAAGGAAGGAGGGGATGGACCGACTAATTACGGGTCAGTCAGCCTAACCTTGTGAGAAATTATTGGAAAAAATTCTGAGTGACAAAAGCACAGATTAATCAAGGACAGTCAGCATGGATTTGTAAAAGAAAGGTCGTGTCTGAATAATTTGGATTTTTTTGTGGCGGTAACAAGGAGGGTCAATGAGGGTAGCATTTTTGATATAGTCTACATGAATTTTACCAAGGCTTTTGACAAGGTGTCACATGGCAGATTGGTCAGAAAAGTAACAACTCATATAGGATCTAAGGGTAAGTGGCAAGTTGGATCCAATATTGGCTGAGGCAAGAAGCAAAGTGTAATAGTTGACAGGTGTTTTTGTGACTGGAAGGCTGTTTGCGGTGGGGTGCTGCAGGGCTCAGTACTTGGTCCCTTGCTTTTTGTGGTGTAGATCAATGATTTAGGCTTAAATCTAGGTGGCATGATTAAGAATTGCAGATGATACAAAAATTGATTGTGCATTTGATAGTGAAGAGAAAAGCTGTAGATTGCAGGAAGATGGCAATGGACTGGTCAGGTGGGCAAAAAAATGACAAATGGAGTTCAATCTGGAGAACTGTGTGGTAATACATTTGGGGAGGGTAAACAAGGCAAGGGAATACACAATAAATGGTAGGATACTGAGAAGTGTAGAGGAACAGAGGGACCTTGGAGTGCATGTCCACAGATCCCTGAGGGTAAAAGAACAGGTAGATAAAGTGGTTACGAAGGCATGCGGGATACTTTCCTTTATTGTGCCAAGACATAGAATGTAAGAGCAGGGAGGTTATACTACAATGGTATAAAATATTCATTCGGCCTCAGCTAGAGTACTGTGTAAATTCTGGTTACCACTTTACAAGAAGGATGTGATCGCACTAGGGACGGTAGAGAGATTTATGAGGATGTTGCCAATTTTTGATTATTTTCGGTTTTCACAGTTATTAGCCATTTATTATTCGTGGAGCATCATTTCTAACTAGCATTGATATAAAAATTGTTTAAAATATCTATGTTCAGACGTTATAATCTTAACTAGCTATAATATATACCAGTAAATCTCCCATAGTGTTGCTCACAGTAAGCGAATGAATGCAGTAGAAAAATACATGATATTGCTCAGAATTTCTAGACCAGCACCTTTTATCTCAGCAAGGTCACATTGCTAGTTTGATATCTTGATATTTTTAATGCATTAAAGATCCAAAGTAAATAAAACCTTGTCGAAGCTCAGTTTAAAACAATGAAGTTCATGGTGAATAACAGTTAAAATAAAAATGCAACAAGTAATGATTTTATTATTGTGC
This sequence comes from Heterodontus francisci, assembly GCF_036365525.1. NCBI lineage: Eukaryota > Metazoa > Chordata > Chondrichthyes > Heterodontiformes > Heterodontidae > Heterodontus > Heterodontus francisci. Next base: position 66,821,774 of record NC_090390.1, read on the forward strand.
ATTATGTGGTTTCAGATATGAAATGTTTTGAACAAAAAAATGTTCATTTGAATGCTCTCCAAAACCAGAAAAATGAGTTAAAAGAAGAAATTCTACAACTCCAGGACAAATATCAAGGTTATATAATTATTTTCAGTTTTCACACTTAACAGTCATTTATTATTAGTGAAGCATAATTTCTAACTAGCATTGATATAAAAAATTGTTTAAAATGTTTATGTTCAGAATTTATAATCTTAATTAGCTATATTATTTACCCGTAAATCTCCCATAGTGTTGCTCACAGTAAATCAATGAATAGGATGGGGAGGAAGTAAGGTTCGAGACATAGTATTTTGCATCAGGCTGAGGCTTAAGGTGGGAAGTTAAGTAGCGCACACAGTGCATTGTGGCAGTGCTGGGAAGGGGATCACAGCTTGAGACAGCATCTTCCAAACCTGCGACCTCTACCAACTAGAAGGACAAGGGCGGCAAATACATGGGAACACCACCACCTGCAAGTTCCCCTCCAGGTCACACACCATCCTGACTTGGAACTATATCGCTGTTCCTTCACTGTCGCTGGGTCAAAATCCTGGAACTCACTACCTAACAGCACTGTTGGTATACCTACCTCAAATGGACTACAGTGGTTCAAGAAGGCAGCTCACCACCACCTTCTCAAGGGCAATTAGGGATGGGCAATAAATGCTGGCCTGGCCAGTGACGCCTACATCCCATGAATGAATTAAAAAAAAAGAAACAATATGTCATGGGGGTGATGGAGTGGGTGGCTGGGGCCTAAGTTAGGAATAGGAGAGTGAGCAGTGGATTAGAAATAAAAACACAAAATACTGGAAATGCTCAGCAGATCAGGAACATTTCTGGCATCCTTAATGTTCCCAGTGATGCCAGATGACATGGGCTCTGTTACTGCCAGCGCCATAGAGCCACCTCCTCCATGAGCTCAGGAGATGCAGTCGGCCTTGACCTCTGGCAGTTCTGATCTGCTACTTTCTATTGTGTGCCACCTTGTTCTGAAAGAGAGCGGGCAAAATATCAGTGATTGTGCAGCATTGTGCTCAGGTGATATTCTTGCCATAGCTGAATGGCTGGAATTTTGTGGAAGCTGCAAGAGGTGGGTGTGAGGCTGGCATCATTGGTAAATGTGTGAGAGTGAGGTTATCTGGATGTTAGCCATGAGTCCTGAGTGTCAGGGGCTGCTGCTGGTTGAGTGACTATGGTGTGATGCATTGCACCGCATATGTTAGTGGAGTGTTGGTTAGGAGATGTTATATGAAGATGAATGTTCTGACCTTGATCATCAGTGTGGGATCATGACATTTCTTATGGCAATGCTGCCAGGTCCTTGAGTCCAGACACTGTGTATTGACCCCCCCTCCTCAGGTCCAGACACTGGGCATTGACCTCCCTGGCCACCTGCTCCCACCCCTTTCTAAGGGTGGTCCGCGAGGGCCTCCTGGCTCCCCATGGAACCCTGGCGTCTTCCCTCCTGCCCAATTCCACCACTAATGCCTCCAGTGCTGCATCTGTCACCCTGGAACCCTCTATCTGCCTTGGTGTTCACTTTTCCATCAATTAAATTCTACCATTATTCAGTGCCGCTTCCCTTTAAGAGAGACCTCTCCCTCTCTCCACGGATGCTTGACAGTGACAGGAAGTTGGCTGGCAGGCCAACCAATGTACCCAGAATCTCAATATGCATGCCTATCAGCATTCTATTTGCCGCCCTACTGAGGTCCTCACCTGAGTCCTCTGCAGCAGAACCCGACTGCAACCTCGTTCTCTGGCGAGTTGGGAAATGAATGTCCCTGCCTTATACCCCTTCTCAAATCCCAGCTCACCTTCATCCTGCTAAATGGCATGTTGTGCAAGCTGCAGATGGTATGATCATGGACCTCTTGCTTCCCACCCCATTTTTCCTTCCCTAAGCCTAAACTTCCCTCATCTCAGCCTACCCCTTCTGACTTCCTGCTTTTAGACACCCAAGAACTGTTGCCTGCCCAGTCACAGCAGCCAAAGGAGGAAGAGAGAGTGCAAACAGCACATCATTAATGAAGAGGCCCCGTCACTTGATCTGATACTTGCAGCCTCCAGCTCAGATACTGGCACTGCATGTCTCTCAGAGGCTAGTATAGAGTTAGGATCAGCATATGGTGAGTCATGTGGGCAGGTGTGGGCTGCAGCCAGGCCAAAGGTAAAGGATGGTTTGTTTCCTAGCTCTTCGGAGGGTGAGATTACAGACGGGTTCTGCCGCAGTGGTCTCAGGTGAGGACCTCAATAGGGTGGCACATAGACTGCTGATGGGCATGGTATTGAGACGCTTGGTACCTCCTGTCACTGTTAAGCAGCATGGAGGAGTCCAAATTCAAGTTGGCAGAGGGCATGGTGCAGAGCATGCCCCTTCCGCAGCCCCTGCTCCATCTCCCCAATCATGCTGCAGACCCAGAGGCACTGTCGCTGTTGCTCCCATATGTGCATTTGCCTGTACAGACTCTGTCAGGATGCAGCAGCACTCTCTGGCAAATCAAGGAACTCACCATAGCACATCCAAAAACAATCCAGAGTACTTCCAGACACTTTACAATAGCATTGGGTTATTTTATAAATTAGTCAGCATAAATTTGAGCAGATAAAAGTTGATCCCTAGCTGTAAGATATCAGCACAGTGTAAAAGTCCAGAAAAGCTGGATTTAGCTTCAGCTAGACTGATTGCAATTTAAGTGAGTTAAATGTGTAAATGAAGACAACAAAAATTTGAGCTGAGTAGCAAGAGGTTAATCTCAAATTGTGAAAGGCCAGGACATTATGGAATTCCTCCTCCACAGGAGTGATCAGATATAATTGGGCTATTGCTTAAATTTGAGTTAAATAGTGTTGCTTCCTGCAGCCAACTGCTAGAGCTAGCATAGAACTTCCTGTTGCACTCGAGGGTACTGTAGCCCTGAATTTCTATCTCCTGCTCCTCCCAGATTTCTACAGAGGATATTGAATTATGCAACGGGGATTATTTCTGTTTTGCCAGATACCTGCCTTGTTGGTGAACATAAGAAATAGGAGCAGGAGTAGGCTGATCTGCCCCAGACCTCAACTCCTCTTTCGTCCCAGCTCCTCATAGCCCTCAACTCCCCAATATTTCAAAAATATATCTACCTCCTCTTTAAATACTTTCAGTGATCTAGCCTCCATGACTCTCAAGGGTAGAGAATTCCAGACATTCACTACCTTCTGAGAGAAGAAATTCCTTCGCATCTCAGTTTTAAATGAGTGTCCCCTTATTCTGTAACTGTGTCCCCTAGTTCGAGATTACCCCACTGGTGGAAACATCTTCTCAACATCTACCCTGTCAAGCCCCTTCAGAATCTTCTACATTTCAATAAGATCACCCCTCATTCTTCTAAACTCTAATGAATAAAGGCCTAACCTGTTGAGACATTCTTGATAAGTCAAACCCTTCATCCCAGGAATCAGCCTAGTGAATCTCTTTTGAACTGCCTCCAATGCCAGTATATCCTTTCTTAAATATGGGGACCAAAACTGTACACAGTACTCTGGGTGCGGCCTCACCAACACCCTGTACAGTTGTAACAAGATTTCCCTATTTTTAAACTCAATCCCCTAGCAATAAAGGCCAAAATTCCATTTGCCTTCTTAATTACTTGCTGCACCTGCATGTTAACTTTTTGTGTTTCATGCACAAGAACACCCAGATCCCTCTTTGCTGCACGTTTTTGGAGTCTCTTTCCATTTAAGTAATAGTCTGCCTTTTGATTCTTCCTACCAAAGTGCATGACCTCACACTTTCCTACATTAAACTCCATCTGCCAAATTTTTGCCCACTCACTCAACCTATCTACCCTTGCAGATGGTGAAAATTACCTCCATTGTTTTGCAGGTCTTGAAAATGAGGTGACTAAAGTTGTTTTTGATACAAAAGCTTTAGAAGAAGAAAAAGTAAATGTTTGCCAAAAACCACAGACAGACCATGAGTTTTTACGGTAAGCAGACTTAGGTTTGATTATCTTTACTTTTTAGTTTTCATCCTCTCCTGATTGAGGCTTTTTCAAAATATAATTGGGACATTTTCTCGCTGGTGCAGGAGGTTCCTTTTTCTTGTAACAAATAAATAATTTTTTTTTAACCATAAATTATCACTCTATTTTAAAATTCATTCTTGGAATGAAGCTATACCACATGTAGGCATTGCTGGCTAAGCAAGTATTTATTGCCCATCTCTAGTTGCCCTTCAAAAGGTAGTGGTAGGCCTTCTTGAATTGCTGCAGTCAATGGTGAAGGTGCTTCCACAATGTTGTTAGGTAGTAGTTCTGGGAATTTGACCCAATGTCATTGAAATTTTAGGAAGCTTCTTACATGAATTTAAAGACATGGGTATTCTGCAGCGAGTGACTCACCACCTGACTCCCCAAAGCCTTTCCAACACCTACAAGCCACAAATCAGGCATGTGATGAAATACTCTGCATTTGTCTGGATGAGTGCAGCTTCAAAAGTACTCAAGAAGCTCCACACCATTCAGGAAAAAGCAACCCGCTTGATCGGCACTCCATCCACTATATGAAGCATTCCCTCCACCACTGGTACAACATGACTGAAATGTATACCATCTACAAGATGCACTGTAGCAATCCATTTTCCAGTGGATTTTTATTGCTTGGACCGGGAGCCCGCTAACCGGGGGTTAGTTGCCTTCTTGACAGCGTTAGTTCGCAGATTTTCAAGTTGGAAAACTTATGTAACAGAAGGACCACGTGAAGGTTGCTGTCTCAACCCACCCACATTCACTGAATATCCATATTTTCTGGAAGCCTACTTCAGAAAATGGAGACTCTGACCAAATGCTGCCAAGATTGTGATTTCAGCCTTCCACCTGTACAACTCGAAGGCCAGGGAAGAATTTCGCATCCAGTTCTGTGGCTGAACACTCATCCACGACCCAATGCCAAAATACTTTGGCATCACTACTGACCGTAAATTGACCTACCAGCAACACCTCCAGAACACTGGAGCCCAGGTCAAGCCAAGAGTGAATCCCATGAGGAAGCTGGCGGTACCACCTGGGGTAGCAGAGCCAACACACTACGCACTGCTTCACTCACCATGGTCTACCCAATAGCAGAATACTGCTGCTTAAACTGGCTCAGGAGCCGCCACACAAACGTCAGAGAAATGGCAGATGGAGTTCAATCAGGGCAAATGCGAGGTGATGCATTTTGGAAGATCCAATTCAAGAGTGAACTATACAGTAAATGGAAAAGTCCTGGGGAAAATTGATGTACAGAGAGATTTGGGTGTTCAGGTCCATTGTTCCCTGAAGGTGGCAACGCAGGTCAATAGAGTGGTCAAGAAGGCATACGGCATGCTTTCCTTCATCGGACGGGGTATTGAGTACAAGAGTTGGCAGGTCATGTTACAGGTGTATAAGACTTTGGTTCGGCCACATTTGGAATACTGCGTGCAGTTCTGGTTGCCACATTACCAAAAGGATGTAGATGCTTTGGAGAGGGTGCAGAGGAGGTTCACCAGGATGTTGCCTGGTATGGAGGGCGCTAGCTATGAAGAGAGGTTGAGTAGATTAGGATTATTTTCGTTAGAAAGACGGAGGTTGAGGGGGACCTGATTGAGGTGTACAAAATCATGAGAGGTATAGACAGGGTGGATAGCAAGAAGCTTTTTCCCCAGAGTGGGGGATTCAATTACTAGGGGTCACGAGTTCAAAGTGAGAGGGGAAAAGTTTAGGGGGGGATATGCGTGGAAAGTTCTTTACGCAGAGGGTGGTGGGTGCCTGGAACGCGTTGCCAGCGGAGGTGGTAGACGTGGGCACGATAGCGTCTTTTAAGATGTATCTAGACAGATACATAAATGGGCAGGAAGCAAAGAGATACAGACCCTTAGAAAATAGGCGACATGTTTAGATAGAGGATCTGGATCGGCGCAGGCTTGGAGGGCCGAAGGGCCTGTTCCTGTGCTGTAATTTTCTTTGTTGTAGATGTCCACCTCCGGGAAATCATGAGGATTATTTCTGGAACGTTGAGACCAACATAGTTCCAGTGGCTTCCTGTGCTAGCACACATTAACCTCCTGATGTCCGCAGGGAAAACATTCTCCTCAAAGAACACCACTGGCTGACTGCTAATGAAGCACTCGCATTGACACAGGACCTCAAAAGAAAAAGCACACACTCGCCTGAAATCTTGTAGCCCTACTGGAACGCACTCAACACCCTACAAACTGATGACAGCCCCACCTCTCGATGGAGCACTCCTGGTTGACTGCTACCAGGGGTGGCACAATGGCGTAGTGGTTAGCACCGCAGCCTCACCGCTCCAGCGACCCGGGTTCAATTCTGGGTACTGCCTGTGTGGAGTTTGCAAGTTTTCCCTGTGTCTGCGTGGGTTACCTCCGGGTGCTCCGGTTTCCTCCCACAGCCAAAAGACTTGCAGGTTGGTAGGTAAATTGGCCATTATAAATTGCCCCTAGTATAGGTAGGTGGTAGGGAAATATAGGGACAGGTGGGGATGTGGTAGGAATATGGGATTAGTGTAGGATTAGTATAAATGGGTGTTTGATGGTCGGCACAGACTCGGTAGGCCGAAGGGCCTGTTTCAGTGCTGTATCTCTTTTAAAAAAAACCGCAACCTGGTAACTGACCTGAGTGGTGAAGTCCCAGGTTTCAACCTCCCACGGAAAATCTGGACAACTTGCAACTGAATGAGGACAGGCCAGGGAAGATGTGGCTACTTGCTTCACAAGTGGAACGTGAGAACCAGCTCAAATTTTGACTTTGGCCATCCAAATCAGACCATCGCCCACATATTGAACTCTTGCCTTGAGAGATCCATTCCTGGTGGCACCACAACCATTCACACTGCATCAGCTGTAGACATTGAATGGATTGTTAACCGTGACTTCGAACTATGACAGCTTCCCCAGCCATACGAATATATATACTGTACTAATTTGACAAGGCTTCTTTGACAGTACCTCCCAAACATATAACCTATACCACATAGAGGGACGAGGGCTGTTGCTGGGTCAAAATCCTGGAGCTCCCTCCCTAACAGCACTGCACCTACACAACATGGACTGCAGTGGTTGAAGAAGGTGGCTGACCATCACATTCTCAAAGGGCAGTTAGGGATGGGCAATAACTTCTGGCATTGCCTGCAATGCTCATATCCAAGAACGAATAAATTAAAGAAAGGGGCAGCAGGCACATGGGAACACCACACCTCCAAGTTTCCCTCCAAGTCACACACTATCTTGATTTGGAAATATATCGCCATCGCTTCATCGCTGGGTCAAAATCCTGTAACTCTCCCTACCTAACAGCACTGCGGGAGTATCTTCACCACATGGGCTGCAGCGGTTGAAGAAGGCAGCTCACCGCCATCTTCTCAAAGGCAACAATGCCCACATCTCATGAATGAATGAATTTTTTTAAAAAAACCACAGTTCTATCTGCACAAAGCAGGTTTGCTGAAGAACTGAGAGCTTTGTTATCTATTACAGCAAAACAAAAGGTTTAGCTGGCAGCAGATTCATCTCAGGACTTAGCTACCATGAATCCTCTATGGAGGACCATCTGGACATTATGGAATAACCTCATGATAGAGAAAAGGTAATTATGAAACAGTTGAAGAAAATTGGGCTGCAGGTACTGCCTTGAGGAACTTTTTTCTTTAAAATTCATTCATGGGATGTGGGTGTCACTGGCAAGGTGAAAATTTACTGCCCATCCCTAATTGCCCTGAGAAGATGGTGCTGACCGTCCTTCCTGCAGTCCGCGTGGTGACGATATTCCCACCATGCAATTAGGTAGGGAGTTCCAGGATTTTGACCAAGTGATGATATATGTCCAAGTAAGGATGGTGTGTAACTTGGAGGTGTGCCTGCTGCTCTTGTCCTTCTAGTTGGTAAAGATCACAGATTTGGGAGGTGCTGTTGAAGAAGATTCGACATGTTGCAGTGCATCTTGTAGATAGTACACACTGCAGCCACATTGTGCAGATGGTGGAGGGAGCGAATGTTTAAAGTGGTTGATGGGGTGCGATCAAGCGGGAGTCTTTGTCCTGGATAGTGTAAATGTTCTTGAGTGTTGTTGGAGCTGCACTCATTCAGGCAAGTGAGAATATTCCTTCACATTCCTGACTTGTACCTTGTAGGTAGTGGAAAGGCTCGCCACAGAATATGCAGCCTTTGACCTGCTCTTGCAGTGACAGTATTTATGTGGCTCATCCTGTTATGTTTCTGATCAATGGCAAACCCCCCACCACCAGGATGTTGATGGCCGGGAATTCGACAATGGTATTGCCACTGGAGGTCATAGGGTGGTGGTTAGACTCTCTTGTTGGAGATGGTCTTTGCCTGGCATTTGTATGGTGTGGATGTTCATTGCCACTTATCAGCCCAAGCTTGGATGTTGGCCAGTCTTGCTGCTTCATTATCTGAGGAATTGCAGATGGAACTGGACACCACAGTGATCACTTCTGACCTTATGTTGATGAAGCAGCTGAAGATGGTTGGGCCTTGGCAACTTCCCTGATGAACTCCTGCAGGGACGTCCTGGGGCTCAGATGATTGACCTCCAACAACCAGAACTATCTTCTTTTGATATGGCTCCAGCCAGCGAAGAGATTTCCCCGGATCCCCATTGACTTCAATTTTACTAGTGCAACTTGGTGCCACACTCAGTCAAATGCTGTCTTGATGTCAAGGGCAGTCAGTTTCACCTCCCCTCTGGAATTCGGCTCTTTTGTGTTAATGTTTGGCTCAAGGTCTGGAGCTGAGTGATTCTGGCAGAACCCAAACTGGGCTTCAGTTAGCAGGTTATTGGCAAGTAAGTGTTTGATAACTCTGTCGGCGACACCTTTCATTATTTTACTGCTAATTGAGAGTAGGCTGTTGGGGCAGTAATTGGCCACATTGGATTTGTCTTATTCTTTGTGGATAGGATAACCTTGGCAATTTTCCACTTTGTCAGATCGATACCAGTGTTGTGGTTATACTACAATAGCTTGGCTAGAGTCGCAGCTGGTTCTGGAGCATAAGCCTTCAGCACTACGGCTGGATTGTTGTCAGGGTCCGTAGCCTTTGCCTGTGCTCAATTGTTTCTTGATATCACGTGGAGTGAATCGAATTGTCTGAAGACCTGCAGTAATGTCCTTGTGCCGCGATGATTAGCCACCAATAACCACAACCATCTTCCTTTCCCAACCTGCCCATCTCCCTTCCAGTCTTTAAGTCCCTCCATAAGTGTCAGCCACAGCCCAGTTGGTAGCATTCTCACCTCTGAGTCACAAGGTTTGGGATTCAAATCCCACTCCAGGATGTGAATACGAAGATCAAGGCTGATACCCCATTGCAGTACTGAGGGTGTGCTGCACTGTTGGAGGTGCTGTCTTTTGGATGAGATGTTAAACTGAGACCCCATCTGCCCTATCAGGTGAATGTAAAGGATCCCATAGCACTATTTGAAGAAGAGCAGGGGAGTTATCCCCAGTGTCCTGGCCAATATTTATCCCTCAGTCAACATCACAAAAAAAAAGATTATCTGATATCACATTACTATTTGCGAGAGTTTGCTGTATGCAAATTGGCTCCCTGATTTCCTATATTACAGCAGTGACTACGCTTCAAAAGTACTTCATTACTGTTGAGTGCTTCGAGAAATCCGGTGGTCATTAAAAGCGCTATATGGATGCAAGTCTTTTTTTCTTTTCATAAACCTCTCTTTGCTCACCACTGTTAATCTTTTTCTTTGGCTCACTATTAGTTTCTTATCAAGCATTTGAAGGGTCATGCAACATTTTTTCAATGTTAAATATGCTGTATAAATCCAAGTTGTATGACTCCAGCAACCGGGAAGAGTTCCTTCTGAAGTTAGCTTTTCTAAGGCTTCTTAGCTTTTCTCGGACTCTATTAAATGCAGCATAAATTTCTCAAGTATTTAGTTCTTGCTTGCCCATGCTTGGATCAAGGCTGGAGCCACTGGTTCCGGCAGAAGCCAACCTGAGTGTTAATGAGCAAGTTATTAGTGAGTATGTGCTGCTTGCTGGCACAGTTGATGACTCCTTCTGCTGTTTTGCTGATGATTGGGGAACAATTGGTAGGGCAGTAATCTGCAAATTAGATTTATCATGCTTTTTGAGGATAGAATATAATTGGACAGTTTGTCGTCTGTTGGATAGATGTCAGTATCATAGCTGTACTGGAACAGCTTGGCTGAGATGATGACTGCTTCTGGTTCAGCGCTATATCCGGGATGTTGTCAGGGCCCATAGCTTTTGCTGTATCCAGTGTAGGCTGACACTTTGTAATGTCACATCAATTAAATTTAATTGGCTGCCACTGGCATCTGGCGAGGACTCGGGAGGAGATGAAGTAGCACCATCCACTCAGCACTTTTGGATGCAGAAACCTGTAGACACTTCAGTCTTGTCTCTTGCAGTCATGTACTGGGCTGCGCCATATTTGAGCATGAGAATATTTATGGAACCTTTTCCTTCTGTTAGTTGTCCGATTGTCTGCTACCATTCTTGACTGGAATTGGTAGAGCCACAAAGCTTTGCTCTGAGTCATTGATTATGGGGCCATGTGGCTCTATCTAGCATGCTGCTTTTGGTGTTCAGTGTGCAGGTATCCCTGTGTGAAAGTTTTACTAGCTTGGTACCACATATCATAGTGCTGCTGCTGGCATGCCATTCTATACTCTCCATTGAACCAGGCTTCAATCCTTGCTGATCTCCCATAGTTTCTTGTGAATTCTCCCAGTTTTGGATTACTAGATCTGACCTTGATTTTCTCCACTTAGCACGGTAGGACTGCTACACCATGCAAAAGACACTGTTCCTCACTGTGGAGGTGCGATTTTGCCTTCACAATAATTGTGTGGCAATTCTTTCTACCATTGTTATTGTGGACACGTGAGATAAAGCAAGGAACTGTTAAAAATATTACATGTGTCATAATTTCACACACCATTTTCAAAGTATTATTTTCTAATACTTAAAGGTCTAATTAAGTATAATAACTGTTATAAAAGTATTTCTTGTTGCTGCGACAATTCATTTGTTTTATTGTTTTATAAATTTGTTTGGTAGTTAAAGCCTAAGCCAAAGTCTAGGGAGGTGTTACCCTGCCACTGATAAAACCAGTAGCTGAAACAAATGGAGGGTATTTTCTGTTTGTTCTGTAATCATGCTATGAATTTACATAGCAAAAAATATGAAAATACAGGCTTAGACCTCGCATGCATGGAAGTGAAACGTATCGCGGATAAAACAAAAATAAAGCAAACATGACAACTTTAGATGTCTTAGCCTCGAACCTGTCTGGCTCAGAGTAATTGAAAACATAGAAAACAGGAGCAGGAGTAGGCCATTCGGCCCTTCGGGCCTGCTCCGCCATTCAAAAAAGATCATGGCTGATGGTCTAATTCAGTACCCTGTTCCTACTTTTTCCCATATCCCTTGATCCCTTTGGCATTAAGAAATATATCTATCTCCTTCTTGAATATAATTAATGATTTCACCTCCACTGCCTTCTGCAGTAGAGAATTCCACAGGTTCACCACCCTCTGAGTGAAGAAATTTCTCTTCATCTCGGTTCTAAATGGCATACCCCATATCCTGGTTCTGGACTCCCCTGCCATTGGGAACATCCTCCCTGCATCTAGCCTGTCTAGTCCTGTTAGAATTTTATAGGTTTCTATGAGATCCCCTCTCATTCTTCTAAACTCTAGTAAATATAGGCCAAGTCGACCCAATCACTACAGTGAGCTGGAGTGCGAGTTGGAAACCCTCTGATACATAAGGAACAGGGAGGAGTATCTGGGTAGATTGTTCCAGAGCTCGGTTACACCTCAAATAGAGGTGCAGGATCAGAATGACTGATAGTGAACAGGGGAAGGGGAACACAGGTGAGATGGGGAAGGAGGATCTGCAGAAACTGATCCTACTCAACAGTTACATTGTACTTTCTAAATGTAAGGATAGGGATGCAGAGTGTCGGAGAATAGGTTTACCTACATATCCAACTTACCTGTGCTACTCTATGCTGACTACATGACACTTTGAGTTTATCCTCTGTCTGATGTCTGCCACTTTGCTTCCCCCAATAGGCTCTGCTGCAGGTTCTCGCATGCTGTTTAAATCTGCTGCTCTACGAGCTGCCTCAAGCTTACACAAACCACTATAAGTGTTAAATACAAAAAGAAGCACCTCCTTCCCCCTTTTCACTGAATTCCTACTCTCACCAAATTCTAAACTTCCAACTCTGTTCATGATGCATTCAATTTACGTTACGATCTATGGTTATGCTCTGTGTCTTAGCTGTCATTAAAAATTTAAAAGCCATTCAGTAGACTCAAGCTTTATGTTAATTTTAGTTATCCATTTTGAGACCCCTCTTCCATTTTACCTAAACCTAGAACCTTAATAGCTGTTCTGAGTTTTTCCCTTTCACATGCAACATTTAACTCAATGTTATGCTCGCTGTCAGATAGATGTCCATTCACCATTAGACAGTTGACTAATTCTGGCTCATTTCTCATTATTAAATCTAATATGGCTTGCCCCCTTGTTGGTTCTAAGGACATATTATTGCAGAAAACTATCCTGAAAGCACAAGAAATTTTCTTCCTTTCTAATAAGAGCTTATCTACTTTTCCTAATCTATATGGAAGTTAAAATCCCCCATTACAACCACTCTGCCTTTACTACATTCTTGTTTAATCTCTGCATTGATACACTCTACCACTTCATGGCTGCTACCAGGGGGCCTATACACAGCTCCCACTACATTCTTAAGCCCTTTTCTATTTCTTAATTTGACCCAGAAAGTCTCCATTGACTGCTTACCTCTTGTTACATCCTCTCATCTTTTAAGTGATTTCACCCTTTATCACTAAGGCTATTCCTCCCACTATCATTTTCCCAATCCTTCCTGTAAATATTACAACCTGGTATATTCATTTCCCAGTCCTGACTATCTTGCAGCCATGTCTCAGCAATGGATACCATGTCATACCCTCTCAGATGAATATGTGCCTGCATTTGAATTTGTCCCCCTTATAGTTCCTGTGATTGTATAAAGAACTCTTATCTGGACCACACATCCTAACCTGTCCTACTGCTATTATTTTTTCTTGCACATTTCTTATTTCTCTCTCCTGATTTAACTACTTTGCATCTTTTAGTTTTCCTTTATTTGTAGTGCCTACCTAACAATTTCTGACCATAACCATAGTCTCTTCATTATCATTTGTTTTAGAATTATTATTTAAACTACGTTTTCCACCTGAGCCTGCACCCCCTCCTCCCAATTTACTAGTTTAAAGTCATTGTGACTGCCCTATTTGTCCTTTCTGCTGGGACTCTGCCCAGCCCGGTTCAGGTAGAGTCCATCCCAGCAGAACGGTTTCCTCCTATCCCATTACTGGTGCTAGTGTCCTGTGAAATGGAACCCTGCATTCCCGCACCACACCTTGAGCCACTTTCTAATCATTTTATTCCAGTTTGCATGTGGCTCAGGTAATAATCCAGAGATTAAGACCCTTGAGGTTATGTTTTTAAGTTAGCCCTTAGTACTCTGAGCAAGACCTCCTGCCTACTCTTTCCTACATTGTTGACCCCAACATAGATCACAACAAATGGATCCTCCCTCTCCCTCTCCAATATCCTTTCAAGCCATTTCAAGATGTTCTTCCTCTGGCAACAGGTAGACAATGTAGCATGTGGGATTCTTGATCCTACTTACAAAGGATGCTATTCACCACCCCATCCCCTCCAACCTAATTATTAAATCTCCTACTGCTACCACAGTTTTGGTATTAGCTGCACAGTTAAATAGCTTTAAAGCTTAAAAAAAAGTATTTGTAAATAAATATAAACTAAGATATGGCAAAGCAAATTGTGTGCCTGAATTGCATTATGTGGGAGTTAATGGGCAATGTGACTGCCCGAAGCAAACATGACAACATTAGATGTCTTCGGTAAAGCAGCCTTCAATTGGGAAAATCCATTAATGGGTAAAATGATGGAAGATCAGTGGGAGGTATTTAAAAAGAAATCTAACGTGATACAGAACCAGTTTATACCCCTAAGGGGCAAAAGCGCTACTTGGCAAACAGTACCACTTCACTTCAGTCTCTCTCCCTTTGGTCTTCTACACTGTTCCAATGAAGCTCAATGCATGGTCAAAGAAGAGCACCTTATCTTTCTCTTTAGTGTACTTTGCAGCCCTGCATCAATAGGATGAAAACAGGGCAAGTTCTACAATGGGCAGGCGATTCACTCTACCAGGTTACCAGTAGTAAAGCTGAAAATTATCTCATTGACACTTTAGTATCTTCAGATCTTAACTGTAGCACCCAGTTTATCTTTGGCAGGAAATGCCAGCAATATGGGATGGGTGTGCCCGCATTTTCGGGGGTATGGAACAGGTTGATGCTTGAGGTTGGACTCCACCAGAACACCGTGCTGACACTATAGTTTGCACCCTTGATGTCGATCTTTTTTTTTTCTTCTCTCTGGCTCCTGAGCTGCTGGATCCTGCTCTGCTTTGCCAGTTTTTCTTGCTTCCATTTCTACCTGCATCATTCCCACCTCCTTAGTTATTTGCATATCCTCTGTGCTTCATAAATGTCTTTTTTATATTTATATCATTATGCTTCCTTTTGGCTCAAAGAAATATCACTCCTGCCATTTAACCATCTTGTTTTCCACATAAGCACCTTACAGGTCATTCTTTCTGGTGTGTGCACGTGTATAAATGCTGTTCATCTGCAATACCCTCTTTGTTTTTTTAACATTTGAATACTTTTGTCCATTATTTGACTATTTGTTTTTTGCAACACAGGCTGTGTTGTCTGTTCAATTAAACATATGATAAGCAATCACTTTTGAATCTAGCTATCAGTTATGAAAATTCAAATAAATTACTTCAACCCATTGAAGGGATATACATGACTGGATCTGTTCATTAAGCTGATTTAGTAGAAGATAGTTAGACTATACTTAGAATATTACAAGAAAGAAATCAAAATTGACTATGTGTGCATTTTTCCACTCAAGGAGTTTGCCTTGCTATCGTAAATATATAATTGTATCATAGCACCTGGATAATTCACTTGTTAATAAATTTCCTTAATATTTTATACTGAAAATAAGGTCTAATGGGTTGTATTACTGCTTTTGAAGACTGGAGAGAGATTCTGCAGGTTATAGGATGGCTTCCAGAAGCGTGAAAATAGGCAGGATTTGCTATCATTCCTGGGCCAGTTACTGAAAGTTTACCCAGATCACAAGGTTAGGATAGGCACCCTTGAAGGTATGGGGAGTTAGAACTGTACGAGAATAGTCTAAGGTATGATAACCAAAGGTATCTCCAGATGCTATACACAGAATTTTGATTATAGAAAGAGATTATTTAATTATGCAGACGCTCTGAGAGCATGAATTAAAACACACTAGTAATCTTAGATCTTGACATTAATTTGTTGTAATTTGCTATATAATAAAATTGCTAAAACTGAATTCCAAGCTGAAGAGCATTCCTAATTTTCTGAAAATATTTCTGTCCCAGATTAAAGAAAGAATTGGAATTATACAAAGAAGATGATTTAGAAAGTGTTTGTGAGGCCCTTCGGACAGAGATACAATTCTTGCAATTGGTAAATGATGCTTATTTGATTTTAAAATAATTGGTTCTAGTTTAAATTTAATTGGAACTTAAATAATTTTGTGTTTTGTGCTTTTAAAAAAACATGGGCAGACTTACTCTACACTATATGTAGCCGCCTTTCTACTGTGTATAGATTGGGACACGTTTATAATGAAGGTAATAACTGATCTTCTGTGAACTTCTTCATGCTGGTTTGGAGTCTGGAGAGTGGTTAAGATGGCTAACTGTTAAAATGGAACTATTCAATCTGGTTTGTCTCTTGAAGGCCATTGCTCAAGTGCTCCTTGTGAAAAGTAGCTTAAAAAGGACACGGTAAGTTAGTGGTTGATCATTGAAGGAAGCTTCTGTAGATTGACACCAACACGCACATCCCTTGTTCCTGCCGTTGGAGAGAAAACAGAAGAAAATAGCAGTAAATTACGGACTTGATTTCTCTCTTATTAATACTTTTGATAGTCTAAAGTGTAACATTCAGCAAGTGATGAATGCACATTAGACAGAAGCTTATGCTAGCAGGTCTCCCACTGCATTTTCATGATTTTTTTTCTTCATTCATGAGATGTCGGCATCGCTGGCTAGGCCAGCATTTATTGCCCATCCCTAATTGCCCTTGAGAAGGTAGTGGTGAGCTGCCTTCTTGAACCGCTGCAGTGCATGTGAGGTAGGTACACCCACAGTGCTGTAGGGAAGGGAGTTGCAGGATTTTGATCCTGCGACAGTGAAGGAACGGCGATATAGTTCCAAGTCAGGAAGGTGTCTGACTTGGAGGGGAACTTTCAGATGGTGGTGTTCCCAGGCATTTTCTGCCCTTGTCCTTCTAGTTGGTAGAGGTCGTGGGTTTGGTAGGTGCTGTCTAAGGAGCCTTGTTGCGTTGCTGCAGTGCATCCTGTCGATGATATACACTGCTGCCACTGTCGGTGGTGGAGGGAGTGAATGTTTGTGGATGGGTTGCCAATCAAGCAGGCTGCTTTGTCCTGGATGGTGTCGAGCTTCTTGAGTGCTGTTGGAGCTGCACCCATCCAGGCAAGTGGAGAGTATTCCATCACACTCCTGACTTGTGCCTTGTAGATGGTGGACAGGCTTTGGGGAGTCAGGAGATGAGTTATTCGCCGCAGGATTCCTAGCCTCTGACCTCCTCTTGCAGCCACAGTAATTATATGGCTACTCCAATTCAGTTTCTGGTCAATTGTAACCCCTAGGATGTTGATTGTGGGGGATTGAGCGATGGTAATGCCATTGAATGTCAAGGGGAGATGATTAGATTCTCTCTCAGGTCATTGCCTGCTACTTGTGTGGCGCGAATGTTACTTGCCACTTATCAGCCCAAGCCTGGATATTGTCCAGGTCTTGCTGCATTTCTACACGGACTGTTTCAGTATCTGAGGAGTCACGAATGGTGTTGAACATTGTGAAATCATCAGCGGGCATCCCCACTTCTGATCTTATGATTGAAGGAAGGTCATTGATGATAACTAGGCAAAGAGTAGGGCCTATTAGGGACCAATACGGCAATCTGTGTGTGGAGCCAGGGGACGTAGGTGAGGTTTTTAAATGATCACTTTTCATCTGTGTTCACTATGGAGAAGGACGATGTAGGTGTAGAGGGGGATTGTGATATACTTTAACAAATTAGCTTTGAAAGGGAGGAGGTATTAGCGGTTTTAGCAGGCTTAAAAGTGGATAAATCTCCAGGCCCAGATGAGATGTATCCCAGGCTGTTATGTGAGGCAAGGGAGGAGATAGTAGGGGCTCTGAAAAATTTTCAAATCTTCTCTGGCCACTAGGACTGGAGGACAGCGAATGTGCTACCATTATTAAAGAAGAGTAGCAGGGATAAACCAGGTAATTACAGGCCGGTGAGTCTAACATCAGTGGTAGGGAAACTATTGGAAAACATTCTGAGGGACAGGATTAATCTCCAAATGGAGAGGCAGGGATTAATCAAGGATAGACAGCATGGCTTTGTCGGGGAGATCATGTCTAACAAATTTGATTGAATTTTTCGAGGAGGTGACTAGATGTATAGATGAGGGTAACGCAGTTGATGTAGTCTGCATGGACTTCAGTAAGGCTTTTGAGCCTTTTTTGTTTTTCTTAGACCAGAGAAGGCTGAGGGAAGACCTGATTGAGGTATACAAAATTATGAGGGGCATTGATAGGGTAGATAGGAAGAAACTTTTTCCCTCAGCAGAGGTGTCAATAACTAGGGGGCATAGATTTAAGGTAAGGGGCAGGAGGTTGAGAGGGGATTTGAGAAAAAAAAAATTTTCACCCAGAGGGTGGTTGGAATCTGGAACACACTGCCTGAAGGGGTGGTAGAGGCAGGAATCCTCACAACATTTAAAAAGTATCTAGATGAGCACTGGAAACGCCCTAGCATACAAGGCTAAGGGCCAAGTGCTGGAAAATGGGATTAGAATAGATAGGTGCTTGATGGTCAGCACAGACATGATGGGCCGAAGGGCTTGTTTCTGTGCTGTGTAACTCTGTGACTGTATGAAGCAGCTGAAGATGTTTGGGCCTAGGACACTACCCTGAGGAACTCCTGCAGTGATGTCCTGGAGCTCAGATGATTGATCTCCAACAACCACAACCATCTTCCTTTGTGCTAAGCATGACTCCAACCAGCGGAGAGTTTTCCCCCTGAATCCCATTGACTTCAGTTTTGCTGGAGCTCCTTGATGCCATGCTCGGTCAAACGCTGCCTTGATGTCAAGGGCAGTCACTCTCACCTCACCTCTTGAGTTCAGCTCTTTTGCGCGTTTGAACTAAGGCTGTAATGAGGTCAGGAGCTGAGTGGCCCTGGCGGAACCCAAACTGAACCTCACTGAGCAGGTTATTGCTAAGCAAGTGGCGCTTGATCGCAATGATTGAGAGTAGACTGATGGGTAGTACTAATGGAGGTCTAGAGTACGGAGGTGGCACTGATTCTGGTATGTCACTCTTGTGTGTACAATTCCTACTCAGCGCAGACCAGAAGTTCACTCCTATGCTGGCTTTGCAGGGACCTGGACTGATAAAGATGCGTTGCCAATGCTATCAGAAGCAGAGAAAACCTGTGCCCACGAGTGCTGTGTATGGGTTCAGTTGGTCTTATGATTTAGCTCAGAGCAAGTCACATAGTCCCAATTATATGAAACTTCTGATCTAGGGTGCTCTTCAGACTGTCTGTGGAAACAATCATTACATCCATTCCTGAAGTGACCATTGTTTTTAGAGCCTCTTCCTGATGCCTGAGCTGTACTGCTCTCCTGAACTACCATTCACCAGGGTGTTCCTCACATCATGGCATAACTTCTGCATTGTGTTGTAGATGCAAGTTGTAGGCTTCTCCAACTTATCCATCATCTGTAATAAGTGAGAGGAGACTGTCTCCAGCACCTGGATGGGAGTCTATGCTCTTGAATTATAGTTCTTGTAAAAAATAAACTGGGCTTCTGACATCTTGGCTCTTCAGTTAAGGGCAACTATTTCTATCCTCTCCAGGATGGAGATTGTCATTACCTCAACATTCGCTCCCAGTTCCTCTCACCCACTGATGCTGTGTGATTTGTCCATTGATATCCCTTTGTCTCAGTAGTACCTGAGTCCTACATTTTTTTTTACACTGAAACTAGGGCACTACTAATACAAAGAGGATATCACTGGATAAATCACAGAGCATTAGTAAGGTGTTATAAGGGAGTGAGTGAATTAGGTGGAGGTGCTAGGTTGCTTTTTTTTTATTGATGGATACAGCACTGAAACAGGCCCTTCGGCCCACTGAGTCTGTGCTGACCACCAACCACCCATTTATACTAATCCTACATTAATCCCATATTCCCTACCACATCCCCACCATTCTCCTACCACCTACCTACACTAGGGGCAATTTACAATGGCCAATTTACCTATCAACCTGCAAGTCTTTGGTTGTGGGAGGAAACCGGAGCACCCGGCAGAAACCCACGCGGTCACAGGGAGAACTTGCAAACTCTGCACAGGCAGTACCCAGAACTGAACCCAGGTCACTGGAGCTGTGAGGCTGCAGTGCTAACCACTGTGCTGCCCAGATGATTCTCATCAGTATGTGCTCAAAACCTGTGAGGGATACAAAGGATATATAGTTCAGGAGGGTGCACTCTGACTTATGAATCAGAAGATGTGAATGAACAATAGCAGGACACCTTTAAAGTCATCAGAGTTCCTGCAGACAGAAGAAACTCATGCTGGGAATTTCCTTGGGGATTCTCCCAATCAGCAGCGAACGGTATCTTCGGCAATGAGTCAGTTGAAACTCCAGGGTTGATTTTAACCTGGAGTGAGTTTCAATTTGTGGGAGGTATAGCAAATACAAAATGCATTTGCTATTTCATAGCAATAAGTGGTCACTGTACTATATTGCACTTATTAAATTGGATAGTGATTATTTCTGGCCTGAGAACATAGGTTTCTTTCTTCCGTGGAGGACTCACGGTATCTCCCCAACTAGTTGTAGACCTTCTCTGTTTATGACATTTCTTATCACTGCTACATAACTGCTCTGGCTGAAACTCCCAGCCTTTGCATGAACTTTATTACACTTTTCTAAGTAGATGGCATCCTTCTGCTAAACCAACGCTCTGATGGCCTTGTAATTGTTAGCAGTAAGTATCAACTACCTTTGACCTTGCACAGACTTTCCCCTTCATAATTATTCAACCTTGTGATTCTGTTGATACCTTTTTATGCATCCATCCTCAGCGCCTACCACAAGGTCATTTGTGTACTATCTTGTCTACTCACTAGGTATTTCAAAATATTGAGGCTTAAAACAGTGTTAGCATGTTTCTTGTAAACTTTTACACAGTGACATTATGTACAAAAACAAAGCATTGGCAGTATTACATTTGCAAACTCTATCAAAGTCTGCTGATACCCTGATTAAATCATCCTATTTTAGTTTATTATCCAACACGTATTTCATGCAAAATAAACTGGTTATTGTTTATAATCATGCCTTGTCTCACTAAAGTACTTTTCAATATGCCTTCAGTAATCACAGAAGAAATCATCTTGCGGCACATGCAATGTTTCACTGGCCATCTGATGTTCTGCATTATGACTCCTGGGTCAAGCTATCATTTAATAATGTATTGGGTGGTAATGGCTCTGTGTCATTGGGATGTGAGGTCCACTTATTGGAATGATCAATGATGTTGAACCCAAGAGAATATGAAGTGCATGACCTGCAAAATGTTAACAGTCCCATTTTGTTGTTTCAGAAACTATCACAGGACAACCGTCCACAAAATGACAAGTCACAAATTTCACAATGGAGTGCACCTGACTTGTCAAGTAAGCAAGAACATGTTGGAAAAAGATAACAGCCATAATCTGAAAAAGAAAAAAGTAAGAAAAAATGGAAATTGAATGCAAAACTGATTTTGAAGTGGTGCTACTGTTCTTTCCACTCACAGGGTTGTTTCAGGTTGGAAATTAAACAAAGTAACTTTTCTCATTTGTTACCCAAAGCATGGGCTGTGCCACTGTGAGAAAATATACTCTGGTTCACAGCCAGAATAAGACTGTTAAACTCATTTGATATGCCTTCTTTTAGTTGATTAATAAAGAAGCACTGTTGAGAGAAATTAAGTATTCTAGAATGCATTTCAGTCAATTTTCCTAACTGGAACATTATCGTAACATTGGTGACAGACAGAAGCCAGGATGTTAAATTTGACTGCGTCTGTGGATGAATTTATGCTTGCATTACAAGATCATTATTGTATGCAGAATTAAATTGATTTGCAACGCCAATTTTAACCCCTCCTGCCCCACAAAGATACATAGGCCATTCCCTGTCTCAAGCTACCCACTGGTTGGAAAATGCCAGCACTCGCACCCCAAATGCTTGCTTACTTTGCCATGGACAATTGTTGTGGGTACCTGGTGGCAGCCTAATACCTTCATCAATTTTGACTCTCAGTAGCTGTTGGTGATGTCATTACCACTGGCTTTGAGAATAAGCCAGTGTCCGGGCATGTAAATGAGGCCAGGGAGTTAACATTTTTGAGGCCTGATATGTAGGTCGCCACTTGCTTTGCCCCTGAGTAAATAAGTAGGTGAGAACATTGCAAGATCAAATTTGGAAAGCGACAACACATTCAAGGACTTAGGAGAAGAAAGGGAGGTTGGCGACGGGACAGTAGGTTGCAAGGACACTGGGGTCAAGGATTGGTTTTTTGAGGATGGGGTGATGACAGATTTTAAGGAGAGAGGGACAACACCTGAAAGAGATAAAAACAAAGTGCTGGAAATACTCAGCAGGTCTGGCAGCATCTGTGGAGAGAGAAGCAGTTAATTTTCATCGGAACTGATGAAAGGTCACAGACCTGCGGAGTATTTCCAGCACGTTCTATTTCAGATTTCCAGCATCTGCAGTATTTTGCTTTTATTATACTTGAAGAAAGAGAACTGTTAACAATGTCGCCTAACATGGGGACCAGGAGGGGAAGTTGATTGATCAGTTTAGTGGGAATAGGGTCGAGAGAACAGGAGTTGGGTCTCATGGACAAGATGAGCTCAGAGAGAACATGAGGGGAGATAGGAGAGAAACTAGCGAAAGGTGGGAGTTCAGGGCTAGGGTAGGAGGAGCATTAGAGGAAGTTTGGCCAGGTGGGCTAGTGGAAGGAATGAATGCAACAGAGGCAGCTGATTGCATGGTCTCAATCTTAGTGATAAGTCCATGAGCTCCTCACACTTATTGTTGGAGGTGAGAGTGGAGGGGACATGGGAGAGGGGCTAAGAAGACGTTTGCAGTAGAGAAAAGAAGCCAAGGGTTATCTTTGCATTCCATTGTGATCCTGGAATAGTGAGCAGTTTTAGCAGACAAGAGCAGGACCTGATAGTGTTTTATATAGTCCAGCCAGTTTTGGCGCTGGATGGCTAAACCAGTTGTCTGCCATATCCTTTCAAGTCTGTATCCCTTAAGCTTAAGTGAGTGGAGGTGAGGTCTGTACCCTGTACCGGGGAAACAGCCAGGGTGAGAGAGAGTAATGATGTTACTGGGGATTAGGATATCAAAGATGGAGTTAAGGGTGCAGTTGAGCAAATCAGGAGCTGCAGAAATATTGTGTCGAATGGACGGCCAAAGGCTAGGCAGTTGGGATATTGAAAATGCAATTGTAAGTGAATTGGAGGATAGTTTTTTTTCTCGGGCGGTTACAGGACGTAGAGTTGGGGAGTGGAAGGGGGATGTGGGTGGGGAGTAACACAAGGAAGTGGTCAGAGATGGCCTGAAATCTGAAATTGATAAGGTGGGACTAGCAAGAACACATGAGATGGCAAGGTCAAGAGGGTAGCCATGAATGTGGGTTGGGGAGTTTACATGGAGGAAGAGATTTAGGGAGGCTAAGAAGGCAGTGAACTCAAAGGAGAGAGAACATGATGTGTTGAGATGGAGGTGGAAATCACTGAGGATCAGAAGTCGTTCGGTGCACAGGCTGAGGAAGGAATGCAGTGAAGATATCTCGGTGAGAGAATTTTTATCATTCTTGGGAAGGTGGTAGAGAACAATGATTTTGTTAGAGAGGGAGGGTGTGGAACAAGGTATGATGCTGAGAGGAGGAGGAAGTGCCAGAGGAGTAGCGGGTCAGGCCAATGTGTGATTTGGTGAAAAGCGCCACATCTCCAATGCAACGGTCTTGGCTGGGCAAGTGGTGGAAGATGTAGCCAGGAAGATTTCTCAAGGGACAAGGTGTCATCACGCCTCAGCCAGGTTTCTGTTAAGGCCATGATGTCGATGCAATAAGTTCATGGATGGCAAGGGCTTTGTTCACAAGTGAACGGACATTCTGGAGGGAGATGTGTAGAGCGTGGTGAGAGCTGATCCACTGGCAGGGTCCACAGGGTCAGTAGTGGGAGGGGTGAGTTGGACAGGAAGTTGATTGGTAAGATTAGCCCCCGTTACTCATTGACAGAAATACTAATTTTAACTTTATATATAATTTTCTCCATCAAGTCTATACTTGCACAGAACTGATTTTTTTTTATGTTGACAATTCTTATAGGACGGAACTTGGAATCCAACTATGGATTGCTCCTGCACGGTAAATTTAGAAGAAATGTTTAAAATATGTGCAGTAGCCTTTCTTCATTATAACTTTTATACAATTCTTATACAGTCCAAGAAAATGTTAACTTTTGATATTCTGAAAAGACTAAGCTATTTGTGGTTGTAATCTGTCAATATTATTAAATGTAATGAAATTTGAAATGTAACATTTACTGTCCTGATTGACACGAGGATCCATTTATAGCGCTTACTTGTTCATATCAATGTAAAATTATTTCAGTTGTCAAATTACATAGTTTGAAGGTAAATACATCAGCAACACTCAACTTTTTGTCATTTTGATTGACTGTACATTCAAGTTGTCAAATAATTAAACAAAGTCTACTCTGTTGTAGAGACTGGCAAGTATTTTGTGACATAATGTCTTATTGAGGATCTACTTGATCAAAGCTTTATTTCACTTCTGTGTAGTGCATCGCTTGGTCCTATAACAAAAGGAAAACAAAACTCAAACGTACTTGTGCTCATCAGTTAATGCCACAGCCATTCATTCCTAATGCAAAAAAATTATAACATGCGTACAATATATCTTGTCTGCTTGTATTCTTTAAAAATGATCATCTCTTTAGCGTACACCTTTGTATGTCAGGATATAATATTTGTAATATTGCCATCAGAGGAGACCAGTTGTTCTCCTGCACCTCCAGCAGAACACACAAATTGTTTTCCATGTCAAAATTTCCACTTTTTTGTAGCCAACTCACCATAACAATTTATTGAACAGTTTCATAAATGAAAAGAAAGATCTTATATTTATATAATGCCTTTCAAAACATCTCAAAGAATTTTACAACTAATGAAGGACTTTTGATGTGTACTCACTACTGTAATGTAGGAAATGAGGCAGCCAGTTTGTGCACAGCAAGGTTCCACAAACAGTAATGAGATAATAACTGGATACTCTATTTTTTACTGATGTTGGTTGAGAGATAAATAATGTCCAGGATACTGGGCAAATGCTGCTGTTCCTCTTCAGATGGGATCTTTTATATTCAGCTGAGAGCCAAACATAAACTGCACCTTGAGCAAATATTTTGAAGCAGCATTTTGAAATCCATCCACCTCAGCATACGTTTAGTAACATTTAATTTCCAGCCTCAATATTCCTCTCCTACATGCTTTGAGAATGCTCAGTTCCCACGTGGTGGGGGTCTCTTCCTTTTACATTACTGTGGAACTTGCTTGCATGTAGAGGAACATCTTTGCCTATAGAAAGGTGCTAAGTATACATAGGATGAGAAATTCATTGCTGTAGTGCCACTGGAGGTGGTGCTATGGAGGCCTAGTGCCCTGTTGCTGGGGCACGATGTGCCACCAGCTCCTTCCTTCACAGCTTTCCGTTAGTAAAAGGGCACACTTGGAGGCATCCCCAGCATGCGGTGAAAGGCTGTGAATCGACATATCCCTGATGTCGCACAGTCCAACTAGCTGATGCGACACCGGGTTACCTAATTTGGACCACGGAGGTCCAGGCCACGAATTTGTACAACATTCACCAAAGATCAGGTGGTCTGCTGCAAGATGCCTGAACCAGGACTATATAAAAGGCTACTCAACAGGTTGCAGGTGAGGTATATTTGCTTTACTTTTGCTTAGGCAGAGTTGATGGAAGCACTGTGCTGGATTCTGGGAGGTGGTATTTGCCAGTTGCTGAATACATTCAGGGCCAAAAGAGGAGTACCTGACTCAAGTATGGGGGCAGTTGTTGCAGTGCCTTTTGGTCAGGAAATGAAATGGCGAAGGCAGAGAGGGGGAAGCTCTGCTAAGTGAGGGGCTTCATCCTTTTCTAACTCGGGTGGAAGAGCAAATTGAAAGGCACATTGCTTTGCCAGGATAGCAGGATGCCATTGACTGCACCCATGTGGCTATGTGAGTTCCCTGTGTCAACGGTGAAAGGTACAGGAACCACAAAGGCTTCCGCTCGATGTCCGTTATTCTGGCAGCAGCTATGATGCCTTCATCCTGTGCCAGTCTGCCTTACCCAGTGTCTTCAAGCCTTCCAGAAGAACCAGAGGCTGGCTGCTTGGGTCAAGGGCTACCTCCTCTGTAGGTGGTTTATGACTCCTCTGCCCTCCCACCACACAAACAGAGCGGGCCTATAATGAAAACCACAGAACCACTTGTAACATTGTGCAGCAGGCATTCTGCCTCCTTAAGCAGCAATGCTTCCACTGCCTTGGTTGTTTGGTGGGAGGGGGGGGGGGGGGGGGGTGTTGGTGCCATCGCGGTACATATCAAGGAGCATCTCCACGTTTGTGGTGGTGTGCAGCCGTTACCTTCAGGGATCAGGAGGCCGTCTCCTGATGCATTCTACTAGAGAAGATTGTGAAGCTCAGCTTCCACTGAAACAGCTTCCCATCCCAACGTGAATCTACCGTTCCCCACTGACATGCATTTCCAACTCTCTGTCACAATGGCCCCTTGGCAATAAAAGCCAGCAACAAAAACCTTCACAAAACATATTGTATCCAACAAAACATCCAATTATACAAACAGAAATGGACTATTTACCCTTGAGCAATCGCTTAGTGCCATTCTTGCAGATACCCCTTTGCCTGTCCTAGTGCTCCTACGCAGTGGCTACAGCATGACTGGTGAAAGGCTGCTGACTTTCACTGGGAAGACTGCAGATAGCTTTACAGGATGCCTTCGAGCAGCTCTGTGCGCATGAGCAGCAATAGTCTGAGCTGGCTGGCTGACAGGCAACGGCAAAGGAACTGGCAGAGTGGCAGTGTTGGGAGCACTGAAGGCTGTCATTGGGAAAGGACTGCAGGTTCATACTCCATGGTGCCATGGCCACTCCATGAGGAGGTGTCTCAGCAATTCTGGTAATCTGTTGGAGGAGAGATTGCTGGACTGGCGCAAGAGTCTGCTTACCCCTTTGACCACAGATCTGCAGCCATGATGGCAGCAGGCTGAGCCTGCATGGCAGCAAGCATGAATCTCATGACCACTGTGTGAGCTATTGCAGCACTGAGACATTGGGTGGCTTCCACCTGTGCTGCAGCAGAAGCTGAGATAGTGGCCAGCAGACGCTCCATCATGGTCAGGTCTGCCAGTGCTGTTAGGAAATTGGCCACCATTTCCATTCTGGACAGGATGGGCTCCAAGTTCTGCACAATGTCCTCTGCCAACTTGGAGCCAGATTCCTCCATGCTCCTTGACAGTGACAGCAGGCTGTCTGGCAGGCCTGCCTACACTCCAAGCATATTCATCAGCATCCTCCTGTATGCTGCCCTATCAAAGTCCTCATCTGCGTCCCCTGCAGCAGAACTCATTTGTGATCTCATGCTGGCTGCACCCACTTGTGCCCAGTGACTCACCACATGTTAATCCCGACACTATACTAGTCTCTAAAGATTCTTACAATATCAGTATCTGAGCTGGTGGCTGCAAGTGTCAGATAAGGTGTCAGTGCTTTCTCATTACTATTGTGGGTTTACTCTTCCTCTTTCTCCATGTTAAGGCTAACCAGGCAGCAGTTCCTGGGTATCTGAAAGCATAAAAACAGAAGGGGATGGTAGGGAGGAAAGAAGGAGGTCCATGGTCACACCATCTGAACCTTTCACTTCATGCTGCATCTCAGGATGAGGGTGAGGAGGGAGCTGAGAACGGGCATAATGTCTTAATGTCATCCTTGATAGCCTCAGCAGTGCTGAATGCCATGGGCTCTGTTGTTGCTGGCTTGATTATGCAGCGCATCAACTCCTTGAGGGGGCTTGGAATGGAGTTATGCCAACCCTGTGATGGTTCTCTGGGTCCCCCTGGTTTTAAGGGCCATCTCTTTTGAGAGAAAGGGAAGAATGTCAGTGATTGTCTGGCACTGTACTTGGGCGATGTGCCTACCTAGCTAAGCAGCTGGAGGTCTGAGGAGGCAGCAAGTGGTGGGTGTAAGACTGGCAGCATTGTTAGGTGTGTGTGGGTGAGGTGGAGCATCTGTATTTTAATCTTGAGTCCTGAGTGCCAGTGAGAGTTGCTGGATGAGTGATGGGGTTGTGGTACATTGAGCAGTGTGAGAGCTTAATGGCGTGGTAGGTGTGAGATGTGTTGTGAAGATGCATTCACTCATCTCTACCACCTGTGTGAAGTTATTTACCTTTTTTGGCACTGCTACCATGTCTACAGTAAAGCCTGGCTATCTGATCTAAACCCAACTACGTGTTGGGTGCAGGTTGGGTCTGTATTCTGCGTCCAGCATTCGGGCTCTGGTTGGGTCGGGCTGGTCAGTACTGTTTTGTTTTGTATTGTTTTTGTTTTAATCTACAATTTTTTTCTGTTCATTAATATGTTTGTTATTTTTGGGTCAGGTCGGGCATTTTAAAAAAATTAAAGGGCTCGGGCCCGGTTCGGGTTGGCTGTTGTCGGGTCGGGTTTTAATTTTATGCCCGAGCCAGGCTTTAGTCCGCAGGGCGAGACCATAGGCATTCACCTCCCTGGCACCCTGCTCCCAGTCCCTTCGGAGGGTGTTTGTTGAGGGTCTCCTGCCCTCCCCCTCCGTTCCCTCCCTCCTTTCCACCTGGCAGAAGTATGGTTTCTCTCCTGGACTCCACCTGTGTGACAAGTGCCTCCCAGGCGGCATCACTGAATTTGGGAGCCCTCTCCCTTGCCTTCTGCACCATCTCCCTGTAGCTTCAGTCTTGCAAAATTATTTACTAGCAGCCTTCAGCTGAGGAGTGCAGCTTCCTTTTAATAAACAGCCTACCTGGCTGCACCATGTGGTATCTGCACAACCATGTTTGGCCCTCTGCTCAGCACAGAGGCAGTTGACAGCAAAAAGGAGGAAGAAGTGTGGGACTCATTCAGCCACACATTACGATCATGCAGATGAGGTAGGTGCACCAAATTTACATGCTACCCACCTTGATCAGTACTGGCATGGGCAGGGTCGCGAATCATGACCCCTACGTCCAGAAGCTGGAGCCCACAAATTGTTAGCCCATACTTTTTTTTATACTTCGCCATTTTCATCCTGCATTTACTATTAAACATTCCAACCTAACATGTCATCAGCAGTGCTTTATTGGCATTGTTGCCAGAGGTCTAGTCTTTTATATTTAAACATGATGGTTGTCTATGCTGGACTCCATTCCATTGATCTCTTCTGTTGCTCAGGATGGTCAACTTTTTAAAGTTGCTGCTTTCTTGTTCTGCCTCTCTCATGCTGACCTAATGGCCCAGACTTCGCAGTCAGCGGCATAGGGATGTCAATCGCTGCTGATCTTGGGCTCCAGAGCATAGATTACTTCTGTTCCTACGTGACTTTGAATTTGGTGCCATGTATAGGGCATCCAGCAACAGGGCAGGCACAATCAGGTTGCAGAATTCTCAAATAAAAACAAGAAATGCTGGAAATACTCAGCAGGTCTGGCAGCATCTGTGGAGAGAGAAGCAGAGTTAACGTTTCAGGTCAATGACCCTTCAGAACTGACAAATATTAGAAATGTAAAAGGTTTTAAGCAAGTAAAGCGGGGGGTGGGGGCAAGAGATAACAAAAGAGGTGTTGATGGGACAAGGTCACAGAGAATAACTGACCATAAGGTCATGGAACAAAGGCAAACAGTATGTTAATGGTGTGCTGAAAGACAAAGCGTTGGTATAGAGAGGGTGTGAATTGACTAAAGCACTCCAAGCACAAACATTAAAACATTTTTTTAAAAAACAGGAACAGTGGGTAGGCATAGTGAAACAAACTAACCAAACTAAAAAAAAAACTAACCAAGCGAAAAAAATCTAAACTAAAATAACCAAATAAAAAAGGAAAAATAACTAAACATAAAAAGGGGGGTCCGTCATGCTTTGAAATTATTGAATTCAATGTTCAGTCCGGCAGGCTATAACATACTGTTTGGCTTTGTTCGATGACCTTCTGGTCAGTTGTTCTCTGTGACCTTGTCCTATCAACACCTCTTTTGTTATCTCTTGCCCCATCTCCGCTTTACTTGCTTAAAACCTTTTGCATTTCTAATATTTGTCAGTTCTGAAGAACGGTCACTGACCTGAAATGTTAACTCTGCTTTTCTCTCCACAGATGCTGCCAGACCTGCTGAGTATTTCCAGCATTTCTTGTTTGTATTTCAGATTTCCAGCATCTGCAGTATTTTGCTTTTATTTTAATGCGGAATTCTCAAAGCTAGCTAAACAAGAAATAGAAAACAGGGATAATAATTCACCTTTTAACCAAAGAACAGAAAGTAAATAAGGATTGGGGCATAAACATGGAATTAAGGGAGAAGTTGCAATATAAACAGACTTTAAAATGTTTTTATTATTTTAGAAAGCATGCAATTTAAAAATGTTATCTGAAGGAATGGGATTCCATGCTTGTAAAATTAGTTTCTCAGCACCAGAGAGGTGGTTCGTTCATGTGAAATCAGTGATGGCATTTGCGAAGACTACAACAGTGCATCCTGTGGATTTCCCTGCTTTACTGCACACGTGGGGATGTCAGAAGTTGCTGTCATTTTTA
Source organism: Heterodontus francisci (assembly GCF_036365525.1). Taxonomy (NCBI): domain Eukaryota; kingdom Metazoa; phylum Chordata; class Chondrichthyes; order Heterodontiformes; family Heterodontidae; genus Heterodontus; species Heterodontus francisci. Next base: position 66,852,035 of record NC_090390.1, read on the forward strand.
TACAGTAATAATGGTGAACGCTGTTAGTTCCACCTTCATTACAACCATACATTCTGGGCTATTGGTTGGTGGAGCCCTATCTCCCTTCCTCTGCTAATCTTGCACCCAAGCCCTTCCTGTCCTGGCTGCTCTACAATTTCTGATATTGCTTCCTGCTGGCTACATTCTTGCCAAACTATTATCCTGCTTCAGCCTTCGATTGCTTTCTCTCTTGGATGGTCCACATCTTTACAATGCTTTGATCTGGCTATCCTCTGCAGTACTCACCATGTCGCCCTTTCCTGCCACTTGGCATTCCCAACATTTAAATCAGCTACCATACTCCTCAGAAATCAGCTTCCAAATCCAATTTTCCACCCACATCCCACCTTCCTGGGTCTTATCAACCACCTTCACTTTAACAAAACCCCAGCTGTCATCCAATACATTGCCTACAAAACATCACCTGCACCAATTTAGCCATCCTCATTCTTGACCTCATTTTAAGCGGGGTATTAATATGCTGATTACAATACAGTAATCAAAAGGAAAGAATTCAAGATATTAAAATCTCTTGCATGATCATGTGTATTTTTTGAAGTGAAATAAAAGCAATATCTTCATACAATTAAGCATTGCTTTTGTTTGCGTGCATAGTATTTAATGTGCCATGCTGATAGGTTGTCCCATTGTGCTACGTGTGAAAGCCTCATGATTTGTCTCATACACTATTCTGAACTGTGGCCCACATGGAAGGAATCGGTAAGGATAATTGCTGCAAATTCTCTTCTAAGCCATCTAGTGATTTCAAATCTCTAGAACTGGCCTCTGCCAGTTCTGATGAACGGTCACTGACCTGAAACATTAACTCTGCCTCTCTCTCCACAGATGCTGCCAGACCTGCTGAGTATTTCCAGCATTTCTTGTTTTTATTTCAGATTTCCAGCATCTGCAGTATTTTGCTTTTATTTTAGTGTTTAATTCACTCCCACTTCTCTTCCAGGAATGCCTACCTTGAAGAAGTTCTGCACTTCTCTCCGATGGGATTTACGTTTGTCTCTTTTACCTTGTTCACCTTCATTGCTTTCTGTTTCCCTCCTGGTGTTTGATAAAGTGTCTACCAAAACTTGTTTTCACAGCCACATCTCCTTCCTCAGTGACTGTCTCCGGCTCTGACTTATTCCACATGGATTCCAACTGAAGTTTCATCCTTCATGTTTTGAATCCATGCAGGATTACGGGTATCTCCGAGAAATACAACGTTCCTCGGACTGCTGTTCTCACCTCATCCTGACATCCACACTCAGTGCTATGCGCCGCCACATGCAGACACTGGACCTCTCTCCAGAAGCACCGCCTCACCTTATCTCAAAGCTGTTCCACTCTGCAGTTTCATTTCATCCTTCGTCTTATCTGACGCATTAACAAAAAACTTTTTTTCTTCCTTTCGGGTGTTAAGGAACGGAAGCTCCAGCAGCTGATGGGGACTAATGCCCCTCCAGATCCTCCTTCCCCTTCACTGTTTCAGTGCTGTATCTCTCTATGACTTCCCTCTGACCCCACACCTTCTGATCTGACCCCTTGCCATGTATTCACTATACTCTCTGACCTTTTCCTCTCGGACGCTGAACGTTCTGTACTCAGCAAAGGACTCAGTTTTATCCCCTTACGCCCCCACCTCAATGAATTTCGCACTGGGCATGATATTGAGCTCTTCTTCCACGCCTTCACCTCCGGGCTCACTTCTTTGACCAGGAGTCTTCCCACCGACCAGCGGACCCATTCACCTGCCTCCAGCATTCTCCCTCTACCTGAACCCTTCCCTCTTACCCGCTCTTGATCTTTTCATTGAAAACTGTTGGCAAGACATCGGCCATCTCAATTTCTCTGCCCCCCTCACTCACTCTAACCTGTCCCCCTCTGAACTTGCTGCACTCCGTTCTCTCAGGTCTAACCCCGACATTGTCATCAAACCTACAGACAAGGGTGGTGCTGTTGTTGTCTGGTGTACCGACCTCTACCTTGCAGAGGCTCAGTGCCAACTCTCAGACACTTCTTCCTACTTCCCCCTGGACCATGACCCCACCGCCGAACATCAAGTGACTGTCCACAGGACCGTCACTGACCTCATCTCCACTGGAGCTCTTCCCTCTACAGCTTCCAACCTCATAGTTCGCAATCCCGGACAGCCCACTTCTACCTCCTTCCCAAAATCCACAAACAGGACTGTACCGGCAGACCCATTGTTTCAGCCTGTTCCTGCCCCACTGAACTTATTTCTTCCTATCTTGACTCTACCTTTTCTCCCCGATCCAGTCTCTGCCCACCTACACCCGTGACTCTTCTGACGCCCTACATCATTTTGACAACTTCCAGTTTCCTGGCCCCAACTGCCTCCTCTTCACTGTGGACGTCCAATCTCTCTATGCCTCCATTCCCCACCAGGACAGTTTGAGGGCTCTCCGCTTCTTCCTTGAACAGAGGCCCGACCAGTCCCCATCCATCACTACCCTCCTCCACCTGGCTGAACTTGTTCTTACATTGAACAACTTCTCCTTCAATTCCACTCACTTTCTTCAAGTAAAAGGTGTTGCTACAGGTACCTGCATGGGTCCTAGTTATACCTGTCTTTTTGTGGGATATGTCGAACATTCCTTGTTCCAGTCGTACTCAGGCCCCCTCCCCAACTCTTTTTCCGGTACATTGATGACTGTATCAGTGCCGTTTCCTGCTCCCGCCCCAAACTGGAAAACTTTATCAACTTTGCTTCTAATTTCCACCCTTCTCTCACCGTTGCATGGCCCATCTCCGACAGTTCCCTTCCTCGACTTCACTGTCTCCATGTCGGGGGATTGGCTGTCTGCCAATATTCATTATAAGCCCACCGACTCCCACAGCGACCTCGACTACACTTCTTCACACCCTGCCGCCTGTAAGGACTCCATTCCATTCTCCCGTCTCTGACGCATCTGCTCTGATGATGCAACCTTCCATGACAGCGCTTCTGAAATGTCTTCCTTTTCCCTCAACCGAGGATTCCCCCCACTGTGATTTACAGGGACCTCAACCGTGTCCGGCCCATTTCCCACACCTCTACCCTCAACCCTTCCCCTCCCTCCCAGAACCACGACAGGGTTCCCCTTGTTCTCACTTTTTACCCCACCAGCCTCCAGATCCAAAGGATCATCCTCTGCCATTTCTGCCACCTCCAGCATGATGCCACTACCAAACACATCTTCCGCTCCCCTCCCAGCATTCCGAAGGGATTGTTCCCTCTGCGACACCCTCATCCACTCCTCCATTACCCCCATCACCTCATCCCCTTCTCACGCCACCTTCCCCTGCAATCGCAGGAGGTGTAATACCTGCCCATTTACCTCCTCTGTCCTCACTATCCAAGGCCCCAAACACTCCTTTCAGGTGAAGCAGCGATTTACTTTTACTTCTTTCAATGTAGTATACTGTATTTGCTGCTCACAATGTGGTCTCTTCTACATTGGGGAGACGAAACGCAGACTGGGTTACTGCTTTGCGGAACACCTCCGCTCAGTCTGAAAGCATGACCCCACGCTTCTGGTTGCTGGCCATTTCAACACTCCCACCTGCTGTCATGCCCACATCTCAGTCCTGGGATTGCTGAAGTGTTCCAGTGAACATCAACGCAAGCTCAAGGAACAGCACCTCATCGCGTAACGTCATCTTCCTCGGGGAACACGCCAGGTTGGCCTCTGCGCATGCGCAAACTGGACCTGGCAATCCGGACCGCAGCGCATGCGCAGAGGGCCTGAGACCGTGTGCGCATGTGCGTCAATCTTCCGAAAGCTTCGGCGCGAGTTTTTGAAAATGGAAGGAGGAGAGGTTTCGTCGGGCATTTTATCTCAATTATTTAGTCATTTTGGACATTTGCTTCATTTTTATTAGACAGAGGAGATTGTTCCAAGGTAAGTTGCTCTGAAAATATTTACATTGTCTGGGGCACCGCATGTGCTTCAGTCCCTGTTGTTAAGTTGGTCTGAAAACATTTCAAGGAAGGGAGGGAAGGAGGAAGGAAGGGAGGGGGGGAAGGGAGGGAGGGAAGGAGGAAGGAAGGGAGGGGGGAAGGGAGGAAGGGAAGAGGAAAGGAGGGAGGGACGGGGGGGAAGGGAAGGAAGAAGGAAGGGAGGGAGGGAAGAGGAAAGGAGGGAGGGACGGGGGGGAAGGGAGGTCGGGGGGAGCAGCGGAGCAGAAGGGGAGTGCCTTTTTCTGTGCATGCGCCATAAACACAAGGACTGGCTGATGAGATGGAGCCAATTAATTTGCCCAACAATTGCTCAGAAGCACCTTCGAATGGAGGTGGCCATGTGCTGGACATCAATCGCGTGCCACAATCCATGGATCCTGAGCGTTTCACCCCCTGGCCTAATGATCTGATGGACCATACATACTCCTGCCTGTTCAAAGCTCCACTTCCCCTACCTGCGGTACCCTCTCCTTGCTGTTCAGTTACACAGTCACCTGTTCCTGCACCCATCCAAGCAGTGCACGTGGACACACAGCCACATGTTTCCCCATCCGCCCTTGAAACAACCATGCAGAGCCTTGTGAGACTCCGCAATTGCCAGCTGCTGCCTGTCAAGCAGAGAAGGCGTCCAAAGGGGTCAAGCACTTGGGGAATATTCAGCAAGAAGAGATTGAGCACTAAAAGAAACAAGCATGCCGTGTCCAGTGGTAGCACAAATGTGAATGCTCTTGCTGCTTACACAACTGGTGAGGTGGGAGTGTAGCCACACCATTCTCCATCCTCAGTGTTGCTTTAAGGCAAAGGTAGATAAGAGTGAAAGAAATGGAAGATGATGCTGAAAATAGTAGGCAGGATTAAATGGGAATGGATGGGAAGACGCACAAGTAGCATAACCACTAGCAGGGAACAGCTGGGCTAAATGGCCTGCTTTATGTTCATAGTCCAAAAGAAATGTGCTTCTTTTTCCAGCACCCTCACATCATTCATGTTTTCCCTGAGAGCAGCATTGAACCATCACGAGATAGGGGCAGTTACATCATCGTGACTCCTACAGCTGAGGTGGGTACTAAGTGATTCATTGGCCTATACTGCAGAGCATAAAGCATGTGCAACAGTAATTTCACTGGAGGGAGGGAAGCTCTGACACTGATGTTCTTTCATTATTTCCTTTCATGTAAAATGTGCCCTTGAGAAAACAATCCTTGACACTTAAGGACGGCATTCCAGCAAAGGAGGCAGTGCAGGAGATGACGCAAGGATGTGATGATTCCTGCATCTGAGGTGGGTAATAAGTGCTTCATTGGCGACGTTATCAATTGGTGCCTTCACTGCAGAACTTAAAAAGGTGTGCGCAACAGTAATTTCAGTGGATGGAGGGAGGCAAGCTCTGACTCTGATTTGCTTTTCTTCTTTTCATGTAAAACATGCCGTCGAGAAAACAATCCTCGAGACTTACGGTCAGCATTCAAGCAACGAAGGCAACTGGATTATGCTGCGGAGCTCATCACGATGTGGAAAGGAACATTGCATTTATGGATGAATTGGGAATGCACATTGGGATGCGCTTGGGGAACATTCACCAAGAATAGACTGAGCTCAGACTCTTGTGACTTTGCCTTCTTCACATGGACAATACAGTGGTGGAATAGAGAGCCAAGCGTTCATTCACCACAAGGCTCTCCAGGAACAATCTCTTTAGCTGTGCATAGCAGAGACTCGGCCTGTCTGTCTAACGGGAATGCTGGACACAACACTCATGTATCCATGCACAGCAGTTCCTCGGATACTTAATGAACTTAATAAAACTTTTCAATAATTAAACCCAGAATTGTTGAGGTTTTGTTTTGGATGCTATTTCCCCGACTTTGCAACTGCACTTCAGATATTCAACTATGCTGGAGGGGTGGAGGTAGGGGTGAAGAGGGGGAGGGGTGGGGAGAGCAGGGAGGGGTGGGGAGAGGGAGCATGCAAAATGCAGGGACCAGACAGTTGCAATGCCTGAAGTACTGTGGAGAAGGGGAGAAAGCAACTGGATTGGGCATCCACAGCTGGAGGGAACGGCTGAATGGAGAGGGCCGGAAGCGAGAGGCCGTAGAGAGCCGCGGGGAGCGAGCGTGCGAAGACCTTGGTGTCACCGGGTCCAGGGACTGGCCAGTAAGTCTTTTGCTGTTGTGTTTATAGCGCATGCACAGAAAAAGGCACTCCTCTTCTGTTCCGCTGCTCCCCCCCCACCACTCTCTCCCCTTCCTCCCTCCCCCTCCCCTCCCCCCCACTTCCCCCAGCTCTCCCCCTCCCCCCTTCTTTACCCCTCCCCCCTCCCTCTCCCTCTTTCTCCCCCCCTCCCTCTCCCTCTTTCTCCCCCTCCCTCTTTCTCCCCCTCCCTCTCCCTCTTTCTCCCCCCTCCCTCTCCCTCTCTCTCCCCCCTCCCTCTCCCTCTCTCTCCCCCCCTCTCTCTCCCCCCCTCCCTCTTTCTCCCCCTCTCCCTCTTTCTTTCTCCCCCCCTCCCTCTCCCTCTTTCTCCCTCCCTCTCCCTCTTTCTCCCCCCTCTACCTCTTTCTCCCCCCCTCCCTCTCCCTCTTTCTCCCCCCTCCCTCTCCCTCTTTCTCCCCCCTCCCTCTTTCTTTCTCCCCCCTCCCTCTCCCTCTTTCTCCCCCCTCTCCCTCTTTCTCCCCCCTCTCCCTCTTTCTCCCCCCCTCCCTCTCCCTCTTTCTCCCTCCCTCTTTCTCCCTCCCCTCTTTCTCTCCCCCCCCCTCAGCACTGCTACCGCTGGTCTCCCCGCACTGCTCTCCCCGGCCCACTCCACTCTCTCACTCCGGCCATTGTATTCTGCTACGTGTTTGTTAGGTTTCATCTCTGTGATTCTTTGAGCAGCGCCATCTTTAGTCCTGGCAGCTGCTACAGTCGCAAGCTGTGACGTTTTCGTGGCACATGCTGTATTTGCGCATGTGCCAAAACAGCGCCACCTACCGATCATGTTGTCAACAATTGCGGTCGTTATTTTAATGTTTGTACTTGAGGCCAAGCTGTTCAGTTTTCTGTCAATTAACACCCACTCTGTACTAATGCTTTATCTTTCACCGCACCATTAACGTACTGTTTGCGTTTGCTCCATGACCTTCTGGTCAGTTATTCTCTGTGATCTTGTCCTATCAACACCTCTTTTGTTATCTGTTGCCCCACCCCCCGCTTTACTTGCTTAAAACCTGTTACATTTCTAATATTTGCCAGTTCTGATGAAGGGTCACTGACCTGAAACGTTAACTTTGTTTCTCCTTCCACAGGTGCTGCCAGACCTGCTGAGTATTTTCAGCATTTCTTGTTTTTATTTTATATTAGTGATTTCAAAGGCTATTTATGTCAGTATGCTAGAGATTCAAATGGACCAGCAGATGTGCGGCATGTCTTGTTCAGGCTGTGGGGTCCTGCAAATTTTTGGGGGCTTTCCTATCATTCTGGCAAGAGACCAGAAATAACTTTCGAATCATTCACTTGTTCCTATGCTTCTGCACACGTCAATGATGAATACAGAGCGCTGAAAGTAGCCACTGATCCTTGTCAGTAGAAACTTGCAGTACAACAAGGTTTCTAAATCTGTGTCTCTGAAGCACATTGAGCTAGTCTTAATGCCACTTTAGATTTTGGATTTCAATGCCTTGACAGCGTCAGTGAGAGCGTTCCTGAGAGATGCTGTTAGTTGCTAGATACCTGCATGCCTTAGTTCTTTCCAGATGCCACTGATGTTGCCTGATGCTCATTGCCAGTCTAAAGGGAAGACAACCATTGTTCCATAACAGTACACAACTGGGTGACTGACTGGTGATGCAATTCTATTTTTATTGTTCTTCAGTAACAAATGACTTTCCTGACTGAAACAAAAGCAAAATATTGATGTTGCTGAAATTCTGATATAAAAACAGAAAATTCTGGAAATACTTAGCAGGTCAGGCAGCATCTATGGAAAGGGAAACAAAGAGTTAACGCTTCAGGTCGATTACTTTTTCCAGTTCCACAGAGATTTATAAATTAATACAGTATAGTGGAGAAAAATTAGGCAATCAAGGGAATGGAGAAGAAATAGAGCTCAATATAACATTAGTATCTATTGAGTTTTGGGTGACCAACTGGTAGAGTGTGTTTGCTGATCAGCTGTACTCAAAGCGACAAATTGGCAGTGATTTTGTGCTACAGCCTCATTGATATGCGAATGGTGAGCTGCGGTGCACCAAATGGGCATCCTGATGGAACTTGCCCGATTATGGCCTTTCAATTTTGGGCCACTTCGGTCGGCAGAAAGGTGAGTGCGGGGAATCTGCAATTGTAAAAGGGGGTCTGGGGCTGGCACCGGCCCAGATTATTTTTGTGATCTTACTAGGGCCTGATGGTATCTACCCTAGAATACTGAGGGATGCAAGGGAAGAAATTGCTGGGGCCTTGACAGAAATCTTTGCATCCTCATTGGCTACAGGTGAGGTCCCAGAGGACTGGAGAATAGCCGATGTTGTGCTTTTGTTTAAGAAGGGTGATAAGGATAATCCAGGAAATTATAGGCCGGTTAGCCTTACGTCAGTGGTAGGGAAACTATTAGAGAGGATTCTTTGGGACAGGATTTACTCCCATTTGGAAACAAACAAACTTATTAGCGAGAGACAGCATGGTTTTGTGAAGGGGAGGTCGTGTCTTACTAATTTGATTGAGTTTTTTGAGGAAGTGACGAAGATGATTGATGAAGGAAGGGCAGTGGATGTTATCTATATGGACTTTAGTAAAGCCTTTGACAAGGTCCCTCATGGCAGACTGGTGCAAAAGGTGAAGTCACACGGGATCAGAGATGAGCTGGCAAGATGGATACAGAACTGGCTCGGTCATAGAAGACAGAGGGTAGCAGTGGATGGATGTTTTTCTGAATGGAGGGATGTGACTAGTGGTGTTCCGCAGGGATCAGTGCCGGGACCTTTGCTGTTTGTAGTATATATAAATGATTTGGAGGAAAATGTAGCTGGTCTGATTAGTAAGTTTGCGGATGACACAAAGGTTGGTGGAGTTGCGGATAATGATGAGGATTGTCAGAGGACACAGCAGGATATAGATCGGTTGGAGATTTGGGCGGAGAAATGGCAGATGGAGTTTAATCCGGACAAATGTGAGGTAATGCATTTTGGAAGGTCTAATGCAGGTGGGAGGTATACAGTAAATGGCAGAACCCTTAGGAGTATTGACAGGCAGAGAGATCTGGGCGTACAGGTCCACAGGTCACTGAAAGTGGCAATGCAGGTGGATAAGGTAGTCAAGATGGCATACGGCATACTTGCCTTCATCAGTCGGGGCATAGAGTATAAAAATTGGCAAGTCATGTTGCAGCTGTACAGAACCTTAGTTAGGCCAAACTTGGAATATTGCATCCAATTCTGGTCGCCACACTACCAGAAGGCTTTGGAGAGGGTACAGAGGAGGTTTACCAGGATGTTGCCTGGTCTGGAGGGCATTAGCTATGAGGAGAGGTTGGAAAAACTCGGATTGTTTTCACTGGAACGACGGAGGTGGAGGGGCGACATGATAGAGGTTTACAAAGTTATGAGCGGCATGGACAGAGTGGATAGTCAGACGCTTTTTCCCAGGGTGGAAGAGTCAGTTACTAGGGGACATAGGTTTAAGGTGCGAGGGGCAAAGTTTAGAGGGGATGTGTGAGGCAAGTTTTTTACACAGGGTGGTGAGTGCCTGGGACGTGCTGCCAGGGTAGCTGGTGGAAGCAGATATGATAGCGACGTTTAAGAGACATCTTGACAAATATATGAATAGGAAGGGAATAGAGGGATATGGGCCCCAGAAGTGCAGAAGGTGTTAGTTTAGGCAGGCATCAAGATCGGCGCAGGCTTGGAGGGCCGAATGGCCTGTTCCTGTGCTGTACTGTTCTTTGTACTTCTCCTGGCCTCACAAAAATAACATCAAACGTATATTGGTTGGGTATCTTCTCTATCACCCTTTGAAATGATCAAGTAACGCATGAGAAGAAAGTGTTACACCACGGAACGTTTACACTATACAACAGACATTTAATACTATAAAAATATAGGGTGGAAATTTCCTCGGACTTGTTCTCCTTCTACTACCATAACTTCTCTAGAAGTGCAGCAGCAACCCAGTTTATGCATAAATGGGATCAGTGCTGTACGTTGAACGAGCTGACAGCTTTGGAACAGGAGAAGTTCTGAGGAAATTTCACAGCTATTGCTTTTTTTTTAGAATTAGAATTAGAACATTACAGCGCAGTACAGGCCCTTCGGCCCTCGATGTTGCTTTCTTTTTCACTCCAAAAATGAACTAAGATTGCTAACTTTTCATACTGTAGGTGATTACTGATAGAAGTTTTTGATTGCCGGTGTCATTTGTTTTCTGTGACAAGATTTATTTTAATACAAATTTAATGTTTTACATTAAATGCAAATAATAATGTTACAATTATATTGATGGTGCAGTTTTTTAATTTTTCCATTCCTTGAATTTCATCCTTCTTTCTCCCGTTATAGCTATCCCCAGGCTATACTGGTCTTCGTGCTATGACTGTGGCCAGGTAACTCTCACTAGGATCTCTGCAAACACGGCTCTTTGCTATGTGAGAATTATCAGAAGAGGTCTTTTTTATTTTGCCTTGTAGGAAGATGCCGATGCTCGGCAGGGAACTCCCCAAAGGAATATAAACTAAAATTGGGAGTTCAACAGATTGAGAAAGAAGGAATTGAACCTATGCCCACTTAGTTTATTAGTATTCTAATGTGCTGTGTCTGGTACAATGGTTGTTTTTTGGTAATTATGATATTGTGGAATTACAGTAATTCAAGAATTTTCCAAGAAATGTTGTATTACACATTTGTGGTTTCAACCATTTCCTTGTAAATTTATCACAAATGCCACTATTTTGATCAGCACGAGCTTTATACATCACAACATATACAGCCTGTCTGTTAGCTCAAGTGCCATTACAGTGTCAAATCTTTCTGAAATGTTTTGATGAAGACATTGATGATGATGAGGCTGTGAGAAAGGTAATGTGATAGTGCCATCTTGTGGCCACAGAATAATACATTAAAAGTAACAGCCCTAATTAAATCTTGGAAGTTCTGTTTAACAGTTAAATACATCATGTGGGTGGATCTTTGATTCATCGAATGTTGGACTCCAAAACTACATCTGCGAAACATTTTAACTAATGCAGTTCAATATTCACAGAGTCTCTTAATTCAAATAGGCTCATAATAATTTATTATTTATACTTCCTTACACATGTATGCACCTATTGTGTATTTTATTTTACCCTAATGGATTCATGGGGCTGAATTTTCGTTATGGGGTTAGAAAACCTGAAAGGGTACTATTTTTAAATGGAAATAAGTTAATTGGCTGGGGTGTGAGTCCAACACCCAATTGGAGGCACCGGAAGCATCCTGGAGGCAGGAACAGGACACTGAGGGCAATCTTAAAAGGAAAGCGCAGCCTTGACTGGGTTAGCTGGTGCCTTCAGTGATGCAGCACCAGGAAGATCAGAAGGTCTCTGTTGGCATGGGATGGGTCCACAGGCGGCATCGCATTTCTCTGATGCCTCGCTGGAGATACTAATTGATGCAGTATCAGAGAGAAGCGGGCCGTCCTCCCTGGCCTCAGGAAGGAGAAATCTGCCCAGTGAGACCAAGGGCATGGATGGAGGTGGCTGCAGAGATCAGCAGCCGGAAACCCATAAAAACGACCTTGGTCCAGTGCAGACAAAGGATCAATGACCTCTTGCAGTCTGGTACGGTGAGTGACCAGCAGCATCCTGTTCATTGGGCACCAACTCTCTTGAGCGCAAGAATGCACATAAACTGACCTCACAAAATGTCCATAGTTCTCCCTCACATTGTCAGAGTAAGTGAACGGTTGCAACACTGAGACACAGTCACCTCACACATGGGGCGGCATTCAAATGGGGACGTCACTCAGGGGAACATCAGCCCGTGTGTATGTCATGCTGGAAGAGATGAGGGAGGGCAGCCTACTCATGAAATTTCTCTTCTCATCCTGCAGGACAGATTGCCAGAATGGGAGGTGGAGTGGCCCAGCTCCATATGCTGACAACAGCGGAGGAGGTGGCATTGGAGATCACCAGGGTGCCTTTGAGGCATTCGGTTGGGAATGGGGAGATGGGAGGCCATGAGCACCAGGGTCATTGGATAGCTGTTTCTTGAGGTGAAGGGCATGGAGAAGACTCCTGCCCAATGCGTCCAGTAGATCTGAGACCACTGTCACATGTGGGGTTGGTTGTGCTGGGGACTTGTTGAGTAGGTGCAGTTTTTATTACCAATATCTTGTGTTCCCCACAAGGCCAGTTGCAAAGCTGCACCAAAGTGGACATGATGTACCGTCGCCGACATGCTTGCTGGGTTTTGGGTGGGGGGGGGTGGTGGTGGGGTGGGGGGGGTGGAGTCCACAGAACCAGCACTGTCACATCATACTTTGGCACCTTCCACCAGCACAGAGACACTCACCTTAGTTGGGCCACAGACGAGCGTAGAAAAAGGAGTACTGGGTGAACCTCAAAGCACTTGTAAACTGGAGGAGGAGGAGGGCGAGGCATAGTCAGCTGTGGGTAGTCCCTGCTCGGCGAAAATGCTGGGCCATGGAATGCACAGACAAGGACGGCCTTCTTCGAGAACCAGAGGCAGATAAGTTCCTGTTGGTCAGAGTTCCCTGAGGCTTTGAGCCAGGGGCAAGCAATGGAGGAGTCCTTGCGGTGCATGCGCTCTGTCATGACTCAGGGATTTGATCACATGAACTCCTCCATTGAGAGATCGGGCAAACTCTAGGAGAGCCAAATGCAGCACCACTCTGAGAGGGTGCAGAAGCAGCATGCTGATATGCACAGAAGGAGTAAAACACTAGCATTGCTCCGTGTCGCTGATGGCACTGTGATGCTTGGAGTGGATGCCAACTGCATTCCAGTTGGTGCTGCTTCCAGCATCCACGCATACCAGGAAAGGGCTGAGATGACCCTAGCGGCAGACGAAGGGGCACCCCTCAGGGGGCACCGGTGTCACACTTTGGCCCCTAACCCCTCCGACTCAGGAGCCATAAATGTACCAGGGCCCTGTGACAGAAGCAGCCCCTGCCACAACGCAGGCATAGCAGCCCCCACTGGCACCTCCAAGATGAGGACGGAAAACACAGACATATCAGCCAGTGGCAGAGAGTGGGGAGTAGTCTGCCTACACCTCATTCTCTGCCACAGGGAGAGGAAAGTGCCACGGCATTGAATTCACTTAATGGGTCACCTGGGTGTTATTGTCTACATCTGTCTGTTATAATTTCTTTATTTCATCAATCTGGCATGTGTGTTCTTGATGTCTCATTTCAAAAGGGGGACGTCGCTTTGTGGGGCAGATGGCGGGGACATGGGGCCCTCAGAATTTTATGTGCCCATGCCTTGTGTTGATGAATGGAGGAACCCTCCAGCTGCATGCTCATGGCTGCCAATGTGACCTTGCAGTTAAGGGCTCGAGCGGTGAAATAGCTCTGTATGCTGGAAGGTGAGTTGTGGCGTCCTCATCTGCAAGGGCTCGGGAGATCAGGTGAAGCGCTGCTGAATCAACGTGGCCCTTGCTGCCATCCTAGCTTGCAGCTCACCTTGAGGTCTGGGAAGGCCTGGAAAACCGCCACCTCTGGAGCTATCCTCTTCTCCTCCCAGTCCTCCTCTGAGGTGGAGTGGCATTCCAGACCTCCTCCTCATCTATCTCCAGGCATCTTTCCAGTGTCATGTTGTGCGGAGTGCAGCAGACGACCATGATACGGGAGATTCTGGCTGGCTTGTCAAGGCAATGGAGGTGTATCTTCAAGCCGTCAATGGTCTGGTCAGTGCAGGTCCGTGTTAGGAGATGACTCTGGTTGCATCGCCTGTACACGTCCATGTCTAGGTTTTGAACGGGAGTCAGGGACCACCTCCTTAGAAGATAACCATTATTCCCCAGCAGCCACCCACAGAGTCTGGATGGGGGCCTGTAGAGGTGCGGCACCTGGGACTCTCGCAAGATGAAGAAGTCATGACAGCTGCCCGGAACCAGATGCAGACCTGCAAGATTCACTTCCTGTGGTCATAGACCAGCTGCACATTCAATGAGTAGTAGCCCTTTCTGTTCAGGAATCTAACTGGCTGGTCTATTGGTGCCTTCATGGCAATTGGGTGGAATTGATGACTCCCTGGTCCTGAGGCAATCCATCAGTGGTGGCAAAGCCCAATGCCCTCTCTGCCGAGGCTGGCCCATCTGTGTCAAACTGGATGTAGCTCCCACTCTCCTGATCTGTCACCTGCCTGATCTCGTGATCAGCTGACAATTGCGAGATGCCACCCAGGTCTGCAGCTGATCCCTGGAACAAGACGGCACAGTGGTGCAGTGGTTAGCACTGCAGCCTCACAGCTCCAGTGACCCGGGTTCAATTCTGGGTACTGCCTGTGTGGAGTTTGCAAGTTCTCCCTGTGTCTGCGTGGGTTTCCTCCGGATGCTCTGGTTTCCTCCCACATGCCAAAGACTTGCAGGTTGATAGGTAAATTGGCCATTATAAATTGTCCCTAGTATAGGTAGGTGGTAGGGGAATATAGGGACAGGTGGGGATGTGGTAGGGATATAGGATTAGTATAAATGGGTGGTTGATGGTCGGCACAGACTCGGTGGGCCGAAGGGCCTGTTTCAGTGCTGTATCTCTAAATAAATAAAAAATAAAAGACAGTTGCATAGAAATTCAGAGGGGCAGTGACCTTGCTGACTGCAGGTAAGTAACTGCCGTGGGGGCCACGATGCCTTAGGTCATTGTGGATCAGAGCACACAGGTCCAAGACTATCTGCCTGGTAAAGCGCAGCCTCCTACAGTACTGGTGCTCTGTCATTTGCAGGTAGCTGACCCTTGGGTGGTAAACCCGATGTCTTGGGTAGCGCCTTCTTCCCCTCGCAGTCCCCTGCTGTGCTCCTCTGGTCTCCTGCTGTCCAGGAAGTTGCATCTGTTGCAGCTCATCCTGGCTGCTCTGTCCAATGTCAGAGCAGCTTGTTCCCATAAAGCCTCCTTCAGCTGGGCTTTGTGCGATTACCAGACCTTCTCCTGCCAACCCCAGGTGCCCAAGTGATGCCTGTGGCCTCACATCTCCGGATTCCTGCTATTGACCACTGATAAAAGCAAGTCTTACAGCTCCGGCAATTACCTCTCTGTGGCACTTTTGGAGCAGCTGAGCTTTATTTTGTGCCACTGCATTATCTTACTCAGCCCTTCCCATAACCCTCATGGCCCCCCACAGTGTTTATGACTTGTACATCCTGCCGTGTTCCAGACACGGCATTCTCCATGTTCCCTTCCTTTAAAAATTGAAAACTACTGCTGACATGCCTGTTAATGAGCTCATCAATGAGCTCAACAGGCACTTAATTGGAGGCTTGTGGGGTTGCCATTACCTCCATCCTGGCATCCCTTTAAAAATGGCTTTGCATTCTGGAAGTAGTGGGACCCAATACCGATCTCCAAGAACGTGATCTTTAAATCATGCACATACCCGCTTCCTCCCCGGGCAGGCTTTAAAAATCAAGCCTATGAAACTTTTACCAAGTGCATATATAATTCGGACTGTATCCATTCTAATGCCATTACAAGAGCAGTACCAATTGTGGAAGATTTCATCCAAATCACAAGGTACATTTTGGCATACCATTTATTGATTTGAGTATATCAGGGTATAAAGCACCAAGATCACATAATTACCATAGGGGTTCAGTGTCTGAGTGGGGCTTCAGATCTGTGAACTGAGCTGTCTAACATCATGTTGAGATTGCTGCTCTTAAACTAAATCTTGTAGAATTCTTTGAGGACATAACAAACATGGTAGATGGGGGAAATGCAGTGGGTGTTGTATACATGGATTTTACAAGGTCCTTCTCCAAGGCCTTTGACAAGATACTATGGGATGTTTACCAGAGAAGATTAAAGGCTATGGAATTAGGGTGAGTATTAGAAACAGGGTTAAAAATTCATGAAAACAGATTTGTATCTCATTTCTCCCATTTTTCAGTGCAAATTGGGTTCCAAACTTATCAATACCAGGCCATGATTTAGACCAGCAGACTCAACTTATTGATTTGTGTGCCCTAGTCATCCCAGGCCTGCTTAATATAAGTGTTTGTTATTAATGGGTCCTTTGTCTATAGTCAGAGCCTTTGTGAAATTATGTTGCTAGGTTGCCCCTAATTGACTCAATCTTGTTACAGGAGAATTTGGTGCACAATGCCTGTGAAAGGCAGGGCACTAGAATGCATCCCCAACATTAAGCATTTCATGCCCTATGATACAAAGGCCATCGAGCTCATTGGGAGACACTTAACTCTTGCCATGGGGGATGGTGAGGTTGAGGGCCTATTTCCAGCACCAGATTAGTAACTGAACCCCTACACTGTCACTCTAGAATCCCTGTGAAGCATCAACAAAACACAAGCTTTCACCCACTTCTCTGTCTCAGTTTCAAGGGGATAATGCTCACCTTTTCTTATCTATTTTCCTCTTTCCTAAAGACAATAGGGAGCACAGAGCAAGGAAGATGATAAAGAGGAAGAGGCACACCTATCTCCGAATGACTATGATGTTGAGGTGGATGGTGATGAAAAGGGAAGCAAACAAGATGAAGTTGGACTCGAGCTCATTCATGAATTCCTGCAGGGTATACTGCTCCATGTTCCTCTACCTTTATCTGTGTCAACTCACCTTCTGTCATCCTCTGGATTACTTGATTCTTCATTCCTACTCAGATACTGTCATCCAGAAGAAATTAGATAGTATCAGTGTGGATGTGTAATTGCCTGATTTATGGAGCTCAACGGAGCCAGAGGAGTGGGAGTGGGAGTGGGTGAGATGTGCCACCTTTCCAGTGGCGGCCACGGAGAAGGAGAGGCCGTGGAACCCAGAACTCATTTGTCATTGCCTGGAGAATGTTCGAGAAACAACTCACCTATATGCAGGTTCTGAGGTTAGTCCCTTATATGCGGCAACTGCCAACTCTTGAGTCTACCATTCTCATTTGCAGAAACAGCAGAAAAGTTTAGTTCTTCATTGCAAGCACCAATAGTGTTTATGACAGTTTCATTGTAATCTACAGTAAATCCCCACCTAATAAGCAGTCAGAGACCAGTCTGGGTCTTCCTCTCCATAGAAGTGCAGACTGCAGCTCTGGTGGCAATATGGAAGAGAACAAACAGAAAACTGAATATTGGCTTCAGTACCTTGATGACTGTGATATATGCTGCTGCCTCTCATGGCTTTCAGGATCTGATAACTACCATTAAACTAGCCATGCTGCTGATCAATGGGAACACAGATCCATGGCCCAGTGAATAACAATGGTTGAAATTGACTTTCCTGATGTTGCAGTCTCTCAGGACAGCAGCACTTGCTAGGCGTCTGGCATTCTCCCACAAAGCACCATGACAATGGAATATGGGATGCATCACTAGGCTCCTTAGGAACAAGTTCCAGAGATGCAGCTAGCAGTTGTTCCCTGCCAGGGCCCTGATTCTTTTGTAGCACATGAGCTGTAGCACACAATCAATTCTCATGATATTGGACTTCAGATTGAATGCAATGGAAGCACTAGAATAGGTGGAAGGTGCATAGGTGCATGTATAGGCATCCAGGGGAAGCACAGTTTTAGGAAAGATTAAGTTGGCTTCTGCTTACTTTGGAATTTATTGTAATGTGCTTTATTATTCAGAGTTTAGAGTCATGCAGGAAAGGGCGCACTTATTTGGTGCTTACTTATTCAAGTAGGTAATAAGTTTTGGCACAGTTATGTAGGGGCAAAGAGATCTGATGTGTCACTTTGTAAGTTGGATACTGGAATGAAGGAATATTCCTTTGTTTGTAAGTTGGTGATAAGTGGAGTGGGGTGTGCATGGGGGAAGGAGGTAAGGCTCTGGTAGATTGTTAGAAGAGAAGACTTTAATGATGGCCTGTGCACTGATTCCCCTTGCAGCGAATGCTACCCAACTCTCCTTTGCCCTGTCCTGTGTTGCTGTTATTCCTTCTCCATGGTAATGGCATTCAAGGCTATGCCCATAGAGAAAGACACACCTGCTCCTGAAAATCCCTCACTGTGGGTGTGGTGGGCAGATGGTGAAAATCTCCTGGTGGTTGCACCCTTTCAGAATCAGTGAGAAGCAAGATGTGGGCAGAATGCCCAAAATATTTGCTTCAAAAATGGTTCACAGCTGCAGTTAAAGCTACCGAAACTCTTCACACTCTTCTGGCTCAAAAACTCCTCACTACTCACACTACTGCCTGTCTCGGCTACTCAGAGTGCTTTGAAACTGTAAGAATGCTGCAGTGCCCCCATTATATATTTAAATTAGATCACCTAGGACAATGCATGCAGAATTCAGGAAGGACCAAAAAGCATGAGGGAATTTGGAATGGATTTTCGGGTGGAAATTGATGTAATGAGTCCCATTTTTTTGCTCAAAAAACTACTGTGCTGTAAATGGCATGGAAACTCTCCCCTATAGTGTTAACAAGAGACATTTGATTGTTGCAATACCTCAATGTCATTGTGCCATCAAAATTGCAGTAAGCTTGCCTGAGTTTTTTTTAACCTTTTAAAGATTTTTATTGGCCATCCGATGAAGGGTCACTGACCCGAAACGTTAACTCTGCTTCTCTTTTCACAGATGCTGCCAGACCTGCTGAGAGGTTCCAGCATTTCTTGTTTTTATTACACATTTATCAGTGATTGCTTACATTTATTATTAGATGTTAATACAACTTCCACAGTAATATTGTGCCAAAAATGTTATTAATAATGAAAAGATAATTATGAGGTTTAAGTTTAAAAGGGGTAAACAGATGTATTAATTTTAATTATTGGTTTATTCAGATCTGAAAATCTAGGTTTTGTTTTCATTTCACGACTGAAAAATACAAGAGTAAGTCAGGAAGTAAAAAACAAACGTTTTATTATTTAATCATGAATATACACAAAAATGATCCCTTTCCAATTGGCTTTTCCAAAATGCAAGACATCAGCATGAACCATTATATATAGTATGTTTACTGACAGTGATGTTTGTGTGTGTGATATATATATTTCTTACAAATACATAAATAGAATTTTTGAAAACTTAGAATATTTGCCAGAGTAGTCATTAATTCATATTTACACAATATTCAGATTTTTTTCTGGTACTGGTATAAACTCCCCTTAAGTGTATTATAAAATACAGACATTACTTCTGATGGGTCATTTTTACAAATTATGGGCCATTGAATGAATGCCGATTGTAATTGATTGAGTCTACATTGACATAATCACTTTTTTGCATGCTTCCTCTTGGAGATGGTACCTTTTTAGGTGGTCTGGGAGGAGCACCTTTTGTCTGTTTTGGTACAGCATAGTCATCTGCAGAAGGATTGTATGGATATTCATAACCTAGGGAGTCATTCTGTCTGCCTTGCACTTTCCATGCTTCACTTAATTCTTTTGCATCCTCATAAAGTAAAGAATCATCATTAATTTCATATATGTGTTCATTCTTCTTGTGATCTGTTTTTTGATGAAATACGTTTGTGCATTCTGGCCTATTGGATCCACTGTACACAGTATCATAAAGAGATTCAGGATGCTCAGTCATCACAATAGAAGGAATACTCTTTTCAAAAAAAAAAATGTCATTGTTATGTGAATGTATTTTGCTGGGAAACCTAAAAAAAGGCTCATTGATTTTGTGTGGTAGGGTATCCCCTCTGTCAGATGTAAAGCTACTTTGCTGTCTTCCTGTTTGTCTTGGTATGGATTTACTACTGTTTGGTGGTTCCAGAGGGAGTGTCAGATGAACCCCTCCTGGACCTCTTTCTGAATATAGTGTAGCCCTATTCTCAACTGTGTCTGCTGATAATTTAGAATTTACTTCACCATGTGATGCAAATAGAGGAGATGATGGAAAACTGTACTGAAACTTGACTGGTGATTTACTTAGTGGACTACGTGCCTGATTATCTGGGGAAGTG
Source organism: Heterodontus francisci (assembly GCF_036365525.1). Classification (NCBI taxonomy): domain Eukaryota; kingdom Metazoa; phylum Chordata; class Chondrichthyes; order Heterodontiformes; family Heterodontidae; genus Heterodontus; species Heterodontus francisci. The sequence goes on from NC_090390.1 coordinate 66,872,064, forward strand.
TCATAACACAAACGATGCATACCTTCAGAAACATCTGATATGGAGGATACCTTTTTGGATAGTTGAGATTTATGTTCAGCAGCATGCTCTTTGTGAGGCTTTGTACTACCTGGATATGGCTTATAAGGAACAGAATCTACAGGGAAAAAATTGGAACTTTCTAAAGGATCAGAATTGCACTGTTCCTCTTCATTGTTGGTCTTTTGCGTCATTACAGCAGCATTTACAGACATAAAAATCTGTTTCCCTTGGTTAGTTTCGAATTCAAACTTGCCTGGACCAGATTTGCACCTTCTTCCAGATTCAATTGAAAACATTCTCTGAAAAATGTAAACATTACTACACATAAAATCATTGTATAAACATTATAGTATTAATTCTGCAGTACTATTCTGCCAGCGGGTTCACACTGTAGCCCCAATTTTCTGATCACGCCCAGCATGGCTCCCTACTGGGAGTATGCGATTGTGAAATAATACTTTACATTTTGCCTGCAAAAACAACAAAATATACCTTTCAGTTTTCATAGCATTATTGGCCCAGAAAGGTGTAGGGTGCATTCCCTGTGTGAGAATGGTGAGGCCCTCTGCTCCACAGAGATTGAGCTTTGACCCTCATAATAATGGAACTAGTGCAGCATCAGAGGTCAACAGTAAAGAGTAGTGAAAATTCTGGCGACTGCTAGTGTCACCATGGCCCTCACTTAAGTGGGTTCAGGGATCTGGTTGGTCCAGGGAATACGGAACTGAAGATTGTGGATCTGAGAATTGAGGGGCCAAGGAGTGGAGAAATAGGGGCTGACAGTACAGGGGTCGGGGCCAGTGAGCGGTATGCGTTGGAGCCAGGAGCACCTGCAATCGATTTCTTTAATGTGGCGTCAAGTTCCACATTAAGGTAACTTACTTACATTCTTGGTTGGGTCCAACAGGAAATCCCTTGACTTTGTTTCCCTAGAGTGCGCTGGCACTGGTTGCCTCTGTACAAACCAACCTTGGAGCGATCTCAAACAGGCATTAGGTCTTTTGCGTATGTAAATAAGGAGCCTGATGCTTGCTTCAAGCATGGGTAAAGAATGCTTATTTTGCTCTTACCCAATATAGTGGGTGACATGGTATGTGCGCTTGCTTCCTCCTACCATATTGGCACTGCTCAGACCAATTTCCTCCCTGCATCACCTCTCTCACACTGGTGGGCTCCCTCTTGATGACAGGAATTCCCTAATGTATTCCCCAATGTGCATACGGACTAAGCCCTCACTCAGGAAAATCTTTCTGCCCAGTTTAACAGGGGATGAATGAGATGGATTAGTGGAAATTTGACCAAGATCCATATTCACATGCCCTTCCACCTGGTGGAAAACAGTAGGACACCAAATTCTGAATGATAATCTCAACATACTAAACTGAGATGGCATAATATTCAATGAGTACTACTGAACAATGACATGACTGACAGTTATTTATTTGATAAAAATATTGCTGAAAATAGAGACATTATGTCGAAGCTTTTCATCTTGCACTCATCAGGACAAACCGCAAGAATACCAATGTAAGGGAAATAACAAAATTATACTGTATGAGAAGAGAATGCTGATTGGTTGGCAAGTTACCTCTAATTGGTAGAGGCATTGCCATGGAGAATGCACCAGTTAATGGTGACTGACAGTTAACTGCCAAGCTTTGTTTGAAATTTAAAACAGGCAGCTTGACTCTGTTTGGTCAAGGCATGAAGGGCCTAAGGCCATCATTTTCGGCCCCGAAAAGTCCCCTGTCTACCTCAAATTACTCTGGAAGGGTAATGTATCCCAAAGGTTTGAGCATCAGGTGAAGCTAGCTGTTTCATGCTGCTACTGTGCAGTAGCAACACATGTGGTGTAGGATGCTGCCGTCAAGCCAAAAAGACATCCTGCCAATCACACAAATGGTAATGTGATATATGAATTTCAATGCCAGTGTGATGCTAGGTATATAGGCTGTACATCCCAAAGACTGGCAGATCATATCAAACAACCTGTCCCTTCTGTTCGCAACGTGATTCGGTAATTGGACAACATTTGCTAAATAATCCTCAGTGTGCTAAGAATTATGTTGACAATGAATTTAAGATTGTCAGTAGGGCTTGCAGTATGGCACATTTGCACGTACTGGAAGCTACATATATTAATACACCGGCCCTGTTCTTTGCAGACAGAAATAATATGTACAAGCATTGTGCCTCTTTCAGCGAAACAAAGTACGTGACAGCTATTCGTTGGTTCATTCCTCAGGGAAATGCCTTGACCATCAGAGTCAAGCTGTCTGGTTTAAATTTCAAACAAAGCTTGGCAGTTAACTGTCAGTCACCATTAACTGGTGCATTCTCCATGGCAACACCTCTACCAATCAGCACTCTCTTCTCATACAGTATAAATGTGTTGTTTTCCCTTACATTGGTATTCTTGCAGATTGTCCTGATGAGTGTAAGACGAAAAGCTTTGACAGAATGCGCTGAATTTTACCCTCGGCAGACGGGAGCTGTCCACTGACTGAGAAGTCGGTGGCGAACCCGCCTCCGCTTGGCCTGGGGATCCAGACCACATTTTATGGTCCCTAGGCCTTTAATTGGTCTGAGGTAGGACTCCTATGTTCCACCTCACTGAGGCAGGAAGTCCTGCCTAATGGAGCTGCCAGCCAATCAGCAGGCCGGCAGCTCTCTGTCCCAGCAGTGCCACCAAGAGCGGTGGCCACTGCTGGGACTGCAACCCAGCTGAAGACAGACAGTGCCGGGGATCCCCGGAGAACTGGTAAGTATTTGGGGCCTCGACGGGGGCAATCGGTTGGGGCCTGGCGAGGCAAGGGTGGTCAATTGGGGGGACGGGGGCTGTGTTGGGTGTTGGAGGTAGAAGGGCATCGAGGCGGCCCTCTGTCTGGCACAGAGTGCTTGATCATGAGGGCCCCCTCCCCAGACGACAGAAAGCCACCTGCTTTTGTCAGGCGGCTCTTCTTGGGCCTGGGCCACCTGACCGGCCAAGGGTAAAATCCCCGTGATGGTGGGCGAAGGCCTTAAGTGAGCGTTAACTGGCCACTTAAGGGCTTTGATTGCCCTGCGGTGGGAGGGTAGTTTTTCACCACAGCCGCCCTGCGTAATGTGGAGGTGGGAGCTTCTCTTTGGGGAGGGGGGGGGGGGCGTAAAATTCAGCCCAATGTCTCTATTTTCAGCAATACTCAAGTTCTACCAAACGACTATTTCATAAAAGTTGTACATAACAATTTAACATACCGGACACACAATAAAGAACTGGAACGGGAATAAGCTAGTACAAAGGGCAGATGGAATTTAATAGAGAGATACAGCACTGAAACAGGCCCTTCGGCCCACCGAGTCTTTGCCGACCATTTTATACTCATCCTACATTAATCCCATATTCCTTACCACATCCCCTCAATTCTCCTACCACCTACCTACACTAGGAGCAATTTACAATGGCCAATTTACCTATCAACCTGCAATCTTTGGCTGTGGGAGGAAACCAGAACACCCAGCAGAAACCCACGCAGTCACAGGGAGAACTTGCAAATTCCACACAGGCAGTACCCAGAACCTAACCTAGGTCACTGGAGCTGTGAGGCTGCAGTGCTAATCACTGTGCTACTCCAAAGGTGAGGTGATGCATTTTAGTAGAAGAGATAGGGATAGGCTATATCGACTAAATGGCACTGTTCAAAAAAGCGTACAGGAACAGAGGGACCTGGAAGTTCATGTGCATAGCTCTTTGAAGGTGGCAGGATATATTGTGAGAATAGTTAGCAAAGCATATGGGAACTTGGGTTTCATAAATAGAGATAGTGAGTACAAAAGCAGGGAAGTTATACTGAAACTTCATAAAGATCTGGTTAGGCCACAACTAGAGTTTTATGCCCAGTTCTGGTCAATACACTTTAGGAAGGATGTGAGGGTCCTTGAGAGGGCGCAGAGGAGATTTACCAGAATGGTTCCGGGGATAAGAGATTTTAGCTCCAAGGTCAGGTTGGAGAACCTGAGGTTGTTCTCCCTGGAGTAAAGGAAATTGCAGAGAGATTTGATAGAGTTGTACAAGATCATGACAGGCTTATATATGGTCAACAAAGAAAAGCTGTTTCCATTAGCTAGCTCAAGTACAAGGACTGGGGAGACAGATTTAAGGTTCTGGGCAAGAGATAGAGGGGGAATGTGAGGTAGAACTTTTTTACGCAGTGAGTGGTAATGACCTGGAACCCGCTGTCTACAAGGGTGATGGAAGTGGAGATAATGATTTCAAAAGGAAATTGGATTGGCACTTGAGGGAAATAAACTTGCAGGGCCACAGGGATAAAGCAGGGGAATGCACTGATGGCTCTACAGAAACCCGGCATGGGCTGAATGGATCGAATGGCCTCCTTCTGTGCTGTAGTGACTCCTATATAAATATGAGCTTGTAATTTAAAAATAAATGAAGGGTACCTTGTCACCGCCAAATCTTCTTAGAAACATATAAGGCCATTCATATACTACATGCTCAGGACTGATAGATTTTAAAATCAGTGCATCTTTGTCTGCCTTGAGAAGATACATTCCACTGAGTTCACATCTCTCTGAAGCATCTGTTCTTCTTATTGAGACTTTATACTCATTTACTGAAAATGAAAAAAGTAAAATCAATAATTTCATCAATTTTATGGGTCGAGTGAAAATGCAACATTGACCATTGCCAGTGCTTTGTAAAGATACTCCCCCTTGTCTCCCCTCATATTCCCTTTTCTCTTCTCCCATCCTGAAAGCGGTGATTCATGCAGGAGCAGAAGTAGCAGACTGAGGGCCAAAAGGAGGCCTGTTAACAGAGGAGGAGACTGTCTTCTCTAGCAGCTGCACAAACATGGGACCCAGATCTCTGTGATGCTGCATTCAAAACAGAAATACTTTCAGAGCATTCTGCACCATGTTAACAAGTGTGTGGAGTCTACATTCCAATCGTATAAGGTGCTGGTGTCCTTGTATTGGATGTTAGCGCCAGGGCCATCATCTATACAATCCCTTACAGCTGGTGCCTTGTTACAAGTCTTAGGACGTGGACAGCAGAGAGAGAACCTAATTCGCACTGTTCCATTCACTCATGACCCATGCTGGACGGCCTACACTGGCTCCCGGTTAAGCAACGACTGGAATTTAAAATTCTCATACTTGCCTTCAGATCCCTCCATGGCTTTGCCCCCTCCCTATCTCTAATCTCTTTCAGCTCGGCAACCCTCCTAAATATCTCTGTTCCTCCAATTCTGGCCTCTTGAACACACCGGATTTTAATCACTTTACTATTGACAGCTGTGCCTTAAGCTGCCAAGGCCCTAAGCTGTGGAACTGATGTTATGAATGATTCAGCAGAGGATGGCAGACAAGTACTTTTTCTCTTAAATTAAGTTGAAAATCAACTAAAATAGCCATCTGCCTTACATCATTGAAGATAACCACAATAGCTAATTGTTCCTTGATAAAATCCACATTCATACTTGAATTTATTCACTTGTTCTGTTGAATATTGTTTTTACTAACTTCATTACATTGTCGTTTTTTTTTTATTGGCACTTTCATTAGGGAGTAAAAATTCCCATCCATAAGTCAATCTTAAAGCATTGCCTGTTTACATTTTGTCAATTTATAATTTATTTTTCCTGGTTTATCTTTTCTGCAAGACTATGCTATCCTCTCTTTTCTTGTTTCTTCCTTTGGTTACTCATTCCCTCCACCGCCAGTATATGGTAGTTGCAGTATGTACCATCTACCAGATATACTACAGCAATTCACCAAAGCTTCATCAACTGCACCTCCCAAGCCTGCAACCTCTACCACCTAAAAGGAAAGGGCAGCAGACACACGGGAACACCACCTTCAAATTCCCCTCCAAGTCGTACAACATTGTGACTTGAAAATATATTGTCATTTCTTCTTCATCATTGGGTCAAAATCTTGGAATTTCCTACCTAACAGTACTATGGGAATACCTTCACCATATGGACTGCAACGGTTTTAGAAATATAAAAAAAAATCACTGCAACAAGATTACCTCTGTAGCACTCAGAAGGAAAACACTGGAACTGAAGAATGTGATTATTTTCAAGCAAAAGACTCAGGTCATAGTGATTGATGCATATACAGAGGGAGAGGAGACCACTACTAGGTGCTCTCACTCCTGGCAACAACCTAAGGATGCCAGGGGCTGTGTTTGAAGCCAGTGGCTGTAAGCAGGGAAACTGGGTGACTTACCTGGAGCCATTTTCCCTTAGGCATTGACACACTTACATGTGGTGGGCAGTGAGGGGCAGCCAACGGTTTACCCAATTAGGGAGGGAGGTGGAAACTGAGGTCAGGACAAAGATATGAGGGTAGGCCTCATTGGCCAATTTTCCTTCATTTTCTGTGCTACCTAGCCAAATCTAGGGCAGGATCATTGAGGAGAATCCAGTCCTTATTCTTGGCATCATTTTGTAAGCTTGTTTACCACCAAAGCCAAAATAAAATTTAAATTTCTGGGCACAACTATCAATCTGCTAAAACACAGCTTTTTTTTTTACCAACTTTAATTGTGACAGCTGTGGCTCAGTTTTGCACCTCTGAGTCAGAAGGTGTGGGTTCACATCCCACTCCAGAAACTTGAGCACAAAATCTCGGCTAGCTGCACTGTCAGTGGTGTGGATCTTTGGGTGAATAATTAAACTGAGGCCCCATCTGCCCTCTATGTAAGAGATCCCATCACACTATTTTGAAGAAGAGCAGGAGAGTTCTTCCCACTACCCAGGCCAATATTCTCCCTCAACCAATGTCACTAAGAAACATCTCATTACTGTTTGTGGAACTTGACCGTGCACAAGTTGGCTGCTGTGTTTCTTACATTACAATACTGACCACTCTTTGAAAGTACTTCATTGGTTGTAAAGTGCTTTAAGACATCTTGAAAGGCGTTATATAAATTCAAGTTATTTCTTTCTTAATTACAATTGTAACAGAGAATCATTCTTATCTCTAAAGACAAATTCATTTAGTCTCTTTTAGAATTATGTGATGCGGCTGTAGTTGTTTACTTTCTGTATTCTGAGTTTATAAATCTATAGAAGAAAGAGAACCCTCAAGAATAGATAAAAATAACTGATTAAGTTAACTATAAGCTTTTACAATTACAATTGAAGATCTTATAACGTCATTAAGAGCAACAATTTTGTATGTATATCTGTTGCTGCTGCATTGACCTCAATGGAAAATAACATCAAGTGTCTATAACAGGAGGAAGGAAGAGGTAATGAAAGAAACAGTACTATGTGTAACAATAAATGCTGTTTTAAAATAGCATGCAATAGTGGTAGTTTGTAATTTCCATTAAAAATTGCATTGCTTGAAACATCTTTAGATTACAACTAGAAGTGGAAGGCTTTGAGGTTTTTTATTTCCATTGTTACTTTGGACATGGTAACATTCTGGTTGACCTAATTGTATTGGTACGATATATTTTCTATAATAGATAAGGAATTGTATTTTTTCACATTAGAAAATGTGTTATTGGATATATTTTCTATTCTCAAATATACTTGTGTCTGAGAGCATATTATATCTCTCAGCACTAAATAGATTAATAATCTAAGAGGTTAAAGAGTCACTGCTTTTACTGACTTCATTATTATAGGAATCTAAAAACACCATTATAACTTAGATCTGGAGTTAAACAAAGGTAATTACATAGGCATGAGGACAGATTTGGCCCTAGTGGACTGGGCAGGAAGATTAAAAGGTAGGACAGTTGATGAGCAGTGGCAGATGTTTAAGGAGATATTCAATTCCCCCCAACTAAAATATATTCCAGAGGGAAAAAAGATTATTTAGATTTTTTAGATTTAGATTTAGAGATACACCACTGAAACAGGCCCTTCGGCCCACCGAGTCTGTGCCGACCATTAACCACCCATTTATACTAATCCTACACTAATCCCATATTCTTACCACATCCTCACCTGTCCCTATATTCCCCTACCACCTACCTATACTAGGGGCAATTTATAATGGCCAATTTACCTAACAACTTGCAAGTCTTTTTGGCTGTGGGAGGAAACCGGAGCACCTGGAGGAAACCCACGCAGACACAGGGAGAACTTGCAAACTCCACACAGGCAGTACCCAGAATTGAACCCGGGTCGCTGGAGCTGTGAGGCTGCGGTGCTAACCATGCGCCACTGTGCCGCCCTATGAGGCAGAAAAAACAAGCAAGGAAGTTCAGGATAACAGAAAGACAAAAACTAAGGCATACCATATTGCAAAGGCCAGTGGCAGGCTGGAAGATTGGGAAACTTTTAAAGGTCAACAAAGGGTTACTAAAAAAGTAATAAAAAGAGCAAAGGTAAATTATGAAAGAAAACTAGCGCAAAATATAAAAACGGATAGCAAAAGCTTCTGTAAGTATATAAAAGGGAAGAGAGTAGCTAAAGTGTATGATGGTCCCTTGGAGGATGAGACTGGGGAGTTAAAAGAGGGGAACACAGAAATGGCGGAGACACTAAATCAGTATTTTGCCTCAGTTTTCACTGTGGAGGACACCAGTACCATCCCAATAGTAACAGGTAATGCAGAGGTTATAGAAAGGGAGGAACTTAGAACAATCATCATCACTAGGGAAAAAATACTGAGCAAACTATTGGTATTGAAGGCAGACAAGTCCCCAGGGACTGATCTGGGGATCATCCTGGGGTCTTAAAGGAAGTGGCAGCAGAGGCAGTGGATCCATTGGTTATAATATTCCAAAATTCCCTGGATGCGGGAAAGGTTCCAGTGGATTGGAAAAAAGCTATTATAATGCCCTAATTCAAAAAGGGAGGGAGGCAGAAAGTAGGAAACTATAGACCAGTTAGTTAAACTGTTGTTGGGAAGTTGTTAGAATCCATTATTAAGGAAGTAACAATAGGACATTTAGAAAGTCAAAACGCAATCCATCAGTGTCAGCATAATTTTATGAAGGGTAAATCATGTTTGACTAATTTGCTAGAGTTCTTCGAAGATGCAACAAGCAAAATGAATAATGGGGTTCCTGTAGATGTAGTATATCTGGACTTCCAGAAGGCATTTGATAAGGTGCCGCGCAAAAGGTTAATACACAAGGTAAGATCACATGGGGTTAGGGGCAATTTATTAGCTTGGATAGAGGATTGGCTAACCAACAGAAAACAGAGAGTCGGGATAAATGGGTCTTTTTCTGGTTGGCAAGATATAACTAGTGGGGTGCCACAGGGTTCAGTCCTCGGGCCTCAGCTATTTACAATCTATGTTAATGACTTGGATGCAGGGATAGAAGGTACTATAGCCAAATTTGCAGATTACACTAAAATAGGTGGGATAGCAAGTTGCAATAAAGAAATAAGAAATTTACAAATGGATATGGATAGGTTAGATGAACGGACCAAAATTAGGCAGATGGAGTTTAACATGGATAAGTGTGAGGTTATCCATTTTGGTCGGAAGAATAGAAAGGCAAACTATTATCTAAATGGAGGGAAACTTCAGAGTACTTCGGTGGAGAAGGATCTGGGTGTCCTCGTGCATGAATCGCAGAAAACTAGTATGCAGGTACAGCAGGTAATAAGGAAGGCAAATGGAATTTTGGCATTTATTGCTAAAGGAATAGAGTATAAAAGTAGGGAAGTGTTACTGCAACTGTCAAGGCACTAGTGAGACCGCACCTGGAGTATTGCGTACAGTTTTGGTCCCCTTACTCGAGGAGGGGTGTAGTTGCATTGGAGGCAGTTCAGAGGAGGTTCATTAGATTGATTCCAGAGATGAGGGGTTTGTCTTTTGAAGAGAGATTGTGCAGTTTAGGCCTTTACTGTCTAGAATTTAGAAGACTGAGATGAGATCTAATTGAGGTATATAAGATGATTAAGGGGATTGACAAAGTAGATGTAGAAAGGATGTTTCCTCTGGTGGGGCAATCTAGAACGAGAGGTCATAGTTTTAGGATAAGGGGTAGAAAATTTAAAACAGAGTTGAGGAGAAATTACTTCTCTCAAAGGGTTGTGAGTCTGTGGAATTCATTACCCCAGAGTGCAGTGGATGCTGGGACATTGAGTAAATTTAAGGAGGAGATAGACAGATTTTTAATTAGTAATGGGTTGAAGGGTTATGGAGAATGGACAGGAAAGTGGAGTTGAGGCTGAGATGAGATCAGCCATGATCGTATTGAATGGCGGAGTAGGCTCGAGAGGCTGAACTGCCTACTCCTGCTCCTAGTTCTTATGTTCTTATGTTCTTAATATTAAGATAATAGAGAAGCCAGATTAACTATCTTGGGACCTGTATTCTTTGTAGATTATAAAACAAGCAGACCAGACTGCACTCTGAATATAATTTTTGTTGTGAGTATAAATGAAGAGCCACCAGTTATGGAAAAGTTGTTTGTAATGTTTGGGCCAAATTCTGGGTACCTGTACCGGAGGAGTAGTGAACCAGAAATACATGAGAACTTTAACATCGGCTCTGAGCTCTAGTAGTGCCACAACAATTTTCCTAATGTGATCCCTGAAGGTCCCCATAGTGCTGAGCTGAGGGAGGCATTCACATGCAAATCTGTTATTGTCACAATTCTGATATGATTATGACCCATGACCCGATTTCTTGATCCAGTGTAATTTGTAGATCATGGACAAGCTGCCCCCAGTATGAGGTAATGAGTCATTGTGTAAACTGGAACCACTTTAAAACTGCGAAAGAGCCTTATGTTGGGAATGAAGGCAATATGTTAATGCTTTGTCCTGCTAACTTTGGCTGTTGGCAGGAGACCAATACAAATTGTAGAATGTGGTATCTATAATAAAAGAAAGAGAAGCAAGAAATTCTGTTGGAAGCTAGGCTGGTGAGACATAAGAGTCAGGGAGCACCCAACTTGGAGGTACCCAGGTGAATGGATTTATAGACCCTGGTGGAATTCCTAGGCATGAAAATATGCTCCTTTCATTGTATCCCTAACATTCCAGGCAGAGAGAGGAGAAATAACTGTGGAAGTATAGCCATCTGGATAGAAAGCACTGTCATTAATGGGCTGTTTCAACGGACCCCTTCTCAATTGTCGCTATGCCACTGTGCCCATAGCTCTGATGGTTTTCCAACTCCACAACAGGTTTAGCATTGAGTCAAATAACTATTCCTCTTTTGTTTGAGGTACCTCTCTGTCAGCCTGTCCCTATGAGGATGGCATAGTCCAGCAACCTGTGCATTCAACAATAACAACTTACGTATATATATTGCCTTTAATATAGTAAAATGCTAACACGTTACAGAAGCGTTATTTGAAACCAAGCCACATATGGAGCTATTAGGTCGGGTAACTTGGTCAAAAAGGTAGGTTTCAAAGGAGCGTCTTAAAAGGGGAGAGAGCTAGAGAAGCCGAGGGGTTTAGGGAAGGAACACAAGCATTTCTGGCAGCAGAGAAAAAACAATGACTGGAGAAAAATACAAGATGACCAATGAAAATTTTGTTTAAAAAAATCCTTAAACAGGAAGGAAATTCAAGGGACTGTACTTTACGAATGAAAAAATATTTCCTGAAAGAATGCAAATTTAAATGTCATATCATTCCACTTGCCATTTTGGTGATAAATAGGTAAAAATGTCATCCAGTGATGACACACAATGTAAACACAAAACCTCTACTTTGGCTTTACAGTATGTATAAGGTAGTTTCAGTTTATTTGCAAACGAAAATGTCTTTCTGACAGCCAATTGTGTGACTGGAATATTGCTGACAAAAAAAGTTTCCTAAACTGCTTTAACATTTTCAGAATGTCAAAAGCAGACCAATAAGTTTGAAACATTGTCTTGCATTATATTCTAACTAAAATAAGAACTATTAAGGCAACACACCAATGTTCCAATGACCATCATGTTAATGTGGCTACAGCAAAAAGTGGGTCAAATATTTTTTTTTAAATTTTTAGATGGGATGTGAGTGCCGCTAGCTAGACCAGCATTTGTTGTCCATCCTTAATTGCCCTTGAGAAGGTGGTGGTGAGCCACCTTCTTGAACAGCTGCGTCTGGTGTAGGTACACCCACAGTGTTGTTAGGACAGAGTTCCAGGTTTTTGACCCAGCGACAGTGAAGGATAGGCGATATAGTTCCAAGTCAGGATGGGGTGTGGCTTGCAGGTGGTGTTCTCCTGCATCTGCTGCCCTTGTCCTTCTAGGTGGTAGAGGTCACGGGTTTGGAAGGTGCTGTTGAAGGAGCCTTGGCGAGTTGCTGCAGTGCATCTGGTAGATGATACATACTGCTTCAACTCTGTGTCTGTGGTTGTGGAAGTGAATGTTGAAGGTGGTGGATGGGATGCCAAACAAGTGAGCTCCTTTGTCCAAGATGGTGTTGAGCTTCTTGAGTGTTGTTGGAGCTACACCCATCCAGGCAAGTGGAGAGCATTCCATCACACTCCTGATTTGTGCCTTGTAGATGGTAGACAGGAATTGGGTGAGTCAGGAGGTGAGTTACTCGCTGCAGAATTCCCAGCCTCTGCCCTGCTCTTGTAGCCATAGCATTTATGTGGCTGGTCCAGTTCAGTTTCTGGTCAATGATGACCCCCAGGATGTTGATAGTGGGGATTCAGTGATGGTAATGCCATTGAACCTCAAGGGGAGATGGTTAGATTCTCTCTTGTTTGCTCTGGGGACATGGGTTCGAATCCCACCATGGCAGATAGTGGAATTTGAATTCAATTAATAAATCTGGAATTAAAAGCGAGTCTAGTGGATACCATGAAATCATTGTTGATTGTAAAAATTCACCTGGTTCCTTAATGTCCCTATATCTGTAGTACAGTGAATGGTGACATTGAATAGCTCTGGTATCATGTCAAATTCACAGTACGAGTCAATAATGGCTGTTAGATGAGTTGATCTGACTATTTTACCAGTGTCAATTGGACTCATCTATGGTTCCTAATAAAAGACAGATAGAATGAATCTTCCTTATCTTCAGGGGGCATGGATGGCCAATGGCCAAAACAGACAGAACAAAAGTAGAATTTTGCCCTGTTAGGCTGATAAAATTTTTTACACATTCATTGCTAACCTACCTTTAGATGATATTGGTCTGTTGAAAAATAGCAGCAGTGAGCTCTCTGTCAGGTATGCTGTTTCAGAATTAATTTGATCTGTGGCTGTTAGCTTTTAGATTAGATTAGATTAGAGATACAGCACTGAAACAGGCCCTTCGGCCCACCGAGTCAGTGCCGAACATCAACCACCCATTTATACTAATCCTACACTAATCCCATATTCCTACCAAACATCCCCACCTGTCCCTATATTTCCCTACCACCTACCTACACTAGTGACAATTTATAATGGCCAATTTACCTATCAACCTGCAAGTCTTTTGGCTTGTGGGAGGAAACCGGAGCACCCGGAGAAAACCCACGCAGACACAGGGAGAACTTGCAAACTCCACACAGGCAGTACCTGGAATCGAACCCGGCTCCCTGGAGCTGTGAGGCTGCGGTGCTAACCACTGCGCCACTGTGCCACCCAAATGGTGTAATGCCAATGAGGCCCAGGAGTTAAAATTGCTCTGGGTCTCATGCTGCTGAGTTTGGGAGGGGACAATAGTGTTGGCCTTGCCCTACTCGCCCAAATCCCACTCTAGTTTAAAAATTGGGGTTTATAACTTTACAAATGTTTTCAAAAGAGATAGCTCATAAGCAGTACTTTCTCATATATCATAAATTATGAAGCATAACTTCAAATCATTGTATTGCACTACAAATGTATAAATATATGAAAAAATTAAGTCATTGAAAATATATCATTTTAAGTTAACCCACTGAGTGAGAAACTGTTAGGAATCAGATCAGCCATCTCTTTCTACACCCTTCCCAATTTTACTTTGAAGTTTGAAAGTAAAATCAGGCAAGGTGCAAAATGGACAGCGATTCTGATCCCCTCAGTTTTCCACTGTTAGGGTTAGTTTAGAATTGCCCCTTTGTGTTACATGGTATAAACTAAATATCAGAAAGAGGGAATCAGGGAATTCCTGGGATTTTGGAAAGACATTGCATAGAATATTTTAGACTATTTTTTAAACTTCACCTCCGCAGAAGGAGCGGATTGGTGATTAAAAAGTGTTAGTTTCTTTCATTAAGTTGCAAATTTTCATTGTGTTTTAGATTCATAGATATAAATTCCAGGGTTTTTAGTTCACATTTTTACTATTTTTATATCTCAGTCTTTTAGAGGTCAGTTTCTTAGAGTTTTATAGATCAGTGTCGCAGTGTTTTAAATGTCAGTGTCTTAGATTTTTACAGAAGGCAACAATGTTGAGACTGAGTGTTAAGAAGATGGAAGCTCGTAATTAAGGGGAAAGTGGCAGTAAGTATACAGAATACAGCTCAGTAACAGGAAGTAGAGAGTGCTGGTAGCGGATGGATGTTATTCAGACTGGGAGGTATTTTCCAGTGGTTTTCTCCAATGGTAGGCTTTGGGTCCATTTTTCTTAGTCATTCATGGGATGTGGGAGTCACTGGAAAGGCCAGCATTTATTACCCATCCCTAATTGCCCTGAAGGTGGTGGTGAGTCACCTTCTTGAATACTACTGAGTGGCTTTCTAGACCATTTCAGATGGCAGTTAAGAGGCAACCTGTTACGATCCCATTTGGGAACATTCACTTTTAAAAAAGAGTAAGTCGAATTTCCAGTTATTATGCTCTAACTGACAAAGTGATGAAGGCAATTCCATAAATTATTTTAAATGGGATTTGGACAGGTACTTGAGGATAAGGAACTTAGAGTTATGGATAAAAAGCAGGTGTAAGGGACTAAGCACAACTGCTCTTTCAAATAGCCAACATAGGCATGATGGGCCAAATAGCTCCTTCTGTATAATTTCTATGAGGAGTAACAATTTTAATTTCCTGTATTAAGCTATAAAAGGTGGAGTACTGCAAAAACTTTCCATCATTTGTTTGAATATTTGATTCTTTTTGATCGAAACAAAAGACTAAGAAATTTAAAATATTTTGTTTAATATTTTATTCATAGTAAACCATTCAAACAATTATCAAAATGTCAACCACGTATTTAGAGACTATATTCTAGTCTCCACTTGCTGGGGCTGAACATACAATGGAAATACTGATGTCAAAATACCAATGTGCCCTTCCAGTGATGGGCAGTTAATGTTGTTCCATCTTATCACTGAAATGGAAGCTCTTTCATATGACTTCAGCTTGTTAGTATTTTATAGTATTCATCACAATGTAGTCAGGGTTTGAATAGTTCCATTTATTTTACTAAAACCTACAAAAAGCTTGACCCAAAATTACACTGTGGAACATTATTGTCCAAACACTTAACGCATTCACCCAAGGTTCCCCGTTCCATTATTTTAATGGAGTGTTGACCCATTTAAAATAAACCTTTGTAACCAGAGCATCATTTAGGGGCTCTTGTTTCTGATCCATTCAGTAATATGTATTTAATATATAATCTATTGCCATCATTGTTTATACTATTCTCTTTTGTAAGTAGCAAAACCTGTACAAGTTTCCAAAACCAAGTTATTTTACCACTCAAAAATATAATGATTGAACTTAGTAAGATACACAATAGCACTGTCAGATAACAAAAGCAATTATTGTGTATGAAAACCATAATTGTACATCTTTTATTGTATTTTTCGAATTGGAATGAATTTACTGATCTATTTTTAATCCATCAAGCACAAAAGTAGAATAGTAGGTGCTGCAAAATGTACATTTTTTATTCGTTCCTGGGATGTGGACGTCGCTGGCCAGGCCAGCATTTATTGCCCATCCCTAACTGCCCTTGAGAAGATGGTGGGGAACTTTCTTCTTGAACTGTTGCAGTCAATGTGGGGTAGGTACACCCACAGTGCTGTTAGGAAGGGAGTTCCAGGATTTTGACCCAGCGACATTGAAGGAATGGCGACATAGTTCCAAGTCAGGATGGTGTGTAACTTGGAGGAGAACTTGCAGGTGGTGGTGTTCCCTTGTCCTTCTAGGTGGTAGAGATCACAGGTTTGGAAGGTGCTGTCGAAGGAGCCTTGGTGCATTGCTGCAGTGCATCTTGTAGATGATACACACTGTGCGTCGGTGGTGGAGGGAATGAGTGTTTGTGGATGGGGTGTCCAATTAAGCGGGCTGCTTTGTCCTGGATGTTGTCGAACTTCTAGAGTGTTGCTGGAGCAGCACCCATCCAGGCAAGTGGAGACAATTCCATCAGACTCCTGACTTGTGCCTTGTAGATGGTTGGACAGGCTTTGGGGAGTCAGGTGGTGAGTTACTCACCGCAGGATTCCTAGGCTCTGACCTGCTCTTGTAGCCATGGTGGTTCAAGAAAGAGTGCTGAAGGGCATGCCAGAAGCAGCACCAGGCATACCTCAAAATGAGGTGTCAACCTGGTGAAGCTACAACCCAAGAGTACTTGCATGCCAAACATCGTAAGCAGCATGCAATAGACAGAGCTAAGCGATCCCATAACCAATGGATTAGATATAAGCTCTGCAGTCCTGCCACATCCAGTTGTGGACAATTAAACAACTAACTGGAGGAGGTGGCTCCACAAATATCCCCATCCTCAATGATGGGGGAGCCCAGCATGTCACTGCAAAAGACAAGACAATTGTTGCATTTGCAACAATCTTCAGCCAGATGTGCCAAGTTGATGATCCATCTCGGCCCCCTCCTGAAGTCCCCAACACCACAGATGCCAATCTTCAGCCAATTCGATTCACCCCGCGTGATATCAAGAAACGACTGAAGGCACTGGATACTTCAAAGGCTGTGGGCCCTGACAAAGTTCCGGCAATAGTACTGAAAACCTGTGCTCCAGAACTTGCCGCACTCCTAGCCAAGCTGTTCCAGTACAGCTACAACACTGGCATCTACCCGGCAATGTAGAAAATTGCCCAGGTATGTCCTGTACACAAAAAGCAGGACAAGTACAACTCAGCCAATTACCGCCCCATCAGTATACTTTCAATCACCAGTAAAGTGATGGAAGGTGTCATCGACAGTACTATCAAGCGGCACTTGCTTAGCAATAACCTGTTCACTGACACTCAGTTTGGGTTCCGCCAAGGCCACTCAGCCCCTGATCTCATTACAGCCTTGGTTCAAACATGGACAAAAGAGCTGAACTCAAGAGGTGAGGTGAGAGTGACTGCCCTTGACATCAAGCCAGCTTTTGACCGAGTATGGCATCAAGGAGCCCTAGCAAAACTGAAGTCAATGGGAATCAGGGGGAAAACCCTCCACTGGTTGGAGTCGTACCTAGCGCAAAGAAGGATGGTTGTGGTCAATCATCTCAGCTCCAGGATATCACTGCAGGAGTTCTTCAGGGTAGTGTCCTAGGCCCAACCATCTTCAGCTGCTTCATCAATGACCTTCCTTCAGTCATAAGGTCAGAAGTGGGGATGTTCGCTGATGATTGCACAATATTCAGCAGCATTCATGACTCCTCAGATACTGAAGCAGTCCGCGTAGAAATGCAGCAAGACCTGGACAATATCCAGGCTTGGGCTGATAAGTGGCAAGTAACATTCACGCCACACAAGTGCCAGGCAATGGCATGTCCAACTAAAGCGAATCTAACTATCGCCCCTTGACATTCAATGACATTACAATCACTGAATCCCCCACTATCAACATCCTGGGGAGTTACCATTGACCAGAAACTGAACTGGAGTAGCCATATAAATACCATGGCTACAAGAGCAAGTCAGAGGTTAGGAATCCTGCGGTGAGTAACTCACCTCCTGACTCCCCAAAGCCAGTCCACCATCTACAAGGCACAAGTCAGGAGTGTGATGCAATACTCTCCACTTGCCCGGATGGGTGCTGCTCCAACAATTTGTACATCTGAAAACAAATTTGCTAGGTGACTGTACTAATTTTTATGTTTGACTTTGTCGAACAAAGCATACATTTATTTATCCCAACTTCATAGCTACAAGAATGATAACACATTAACTTTGAGATCAGTTACAGACTGGAAAAGGCTTTCTCTCACTTTTCTCTCACTCTGTCCAGAGGTAGAAGGTAGAAACTTCTCAGCTTGGGGTGTCAGTCAGGGAACAAAAGGGCTGTCTCCCTTGGGGTGATTTCAAGATTCCAGGATATGGGAGCCATTGTTACATGATAACAATGGAATGAGGTCCATTTTTATCAATAGGTGTTATTTCACACTTATTATTTTGGCCTTGGCTTCAGAGTCAGTCTGTCTGCAACAGTCTGTTAGCTCCATACCTGCAAATATGAGTTGTTAGCATGGAATGGGTTGTTTTCCATTTCAATATGTTTTCCTCAAAGCTAATTCAAATATGGATAATGGGTTTTATCTTCAACAGACAAACATGTTTATTGACAGTGCAGGAGGGGTCACCTGTCCTCTATTCCATTTGTCTGTGACACTTGTGTCCTTTTTTGTAGATCAGTTCAACAGTTGACTTTTATTTCATAATTCCGCCAGTTCATTTCATATTTCATCACTGTTCCCTCAGTGAGCATGACACCTCCCCACAAAAAGGGGAAAAAATGAAATTCCTTGGTATTTCATTTTTTATTGTTTCTTGATTTTCATAAAGAAAGACCTAGGATAGTACTCAGCTGCACACATTCATCCTATGCACTCCTCCGGCTTTCAGTCTTGCTTTCTTTACAGATTTCTGGTAGTACATTGTTTAAATTCTGGAAAGCACATTGGCAATAATGTTGTTCTTCCCAGCTATATTTACAATTTTCAGGTTGAATGCCTGGAGAAGTAAGCTCCATTGGATCAGTCTGGCATTTTTAACTTTGAATTTTTCCAGAATTGTGAAGTGGTTGTGATCAGTATAGATTCTAATTTCTCTGTGTCCATTATTTTCAGAAACTTTGAAATGTTGAAAGGCTAGTAGGAGTCCTAACACCTCTTTCTCTATTGTGGAATATTTTCTTTGGTGTTTGTTTATTTTTTTTTTTAAATAGCCAATTGGCCACTCAAGGCCTGAATAGTCATCTTGGAGTAAGACTGCTCCTACTCTGACATCAATACCCATTTAAAAGAGTTTGTTAAAATTTGGGGCTGCCAAACACTCCCTGGAACACACTTACACATAACAATTAGTTTCTAACTCTTTACAAATAATGTACAACACTTATGATTATGAAAAGAACCTGTGCTTTACCTCCTTGATGTGAATAGTAGAGTTCATTTTCTTTCATTCTCACTGCCATCTTATCTGAATCCTCTTGAGAATACTGGATGAAGGCAAGTTTCACAAAGGAAAGTTATGAAATTAGTCTTCATATTGGCACAAAAATAAACAAAAAAAGATATAAGTTCCACGGGATGTCATGTGTCAATTTATATCAAGTGCGGCAAAACACTGAATTGAGATTCTTTTACCCTACAAGCAAACTTCCATTTTTTTTTTTTGTTTTGAATTGAAACTGTTGGACGGAAGTTTCCTCCATCTCATTTAGATAAATCTTTATCTCTATAAATCTTTATATCTTTTGATTCTTAATCTTTGAAATATTTTGTGAAAGTGAAACCAATAGGCTTTACACAAATTGGCACAAATCAGAATGTATTACTTCTACAATGTCTCCCACTGACACTACTGTACTAAGCAGTGGTAGCCTAGCATAAGTCACTAGGACTAATTTTGTATTCCTGTGTTCCCAGTACGGAACAATGGTTATGGCAAGCACATTATGAGAAACGTCAGGTGCACGGCTCATTATTTACCACCCATTTTCTTTTGTTATGTTATTGTACTTGAAGCGATAAGCAGTTTTTTTGAAAATTATCTTCTATTCATTCATACATTTCATATAAAATAAGCCAGTTTTGTTGGTTTACAATCTATCCTCAATAGAGTGGTTTATAATCCCCCTCTGAGAAGACAAGGGAATGCATGTGGTAGTATGTGTTAGATCATAGTACCCAGTACGAGCAGTGAACAGTGCACAATTCAGGTGCATGGCTCATTATTTTCCATTAAAATGAACTGACAGAAAGTTGCTGCCTGCGATTATCTGTGAGAAATGCTCTCTACCAGAAGCACGGGGGCTGTAAATTGGCCCTTGTGACTTCAGGAGAAAAGGGAAGGAAATTGGAAATGAATAAATTTAAATAAAAGGATAAAGAAGCAGTGCTTTACTGCTGTTTATGTGATGGATTGTAACAGTCAAATAAAACATCATGTAACTTCTCTCATAGTGCATTAACAAAGTCCCCATAACCATGGTTCTATAGTAGCTGTTTTCTCAGGTTCACTCTCATAAGTGAACTTTGCATCCTCTATCATCAGGAGTATATCTTTACTATCCAGTATTTAGTTAAATTATGGTAGGACCTGGGGACTGCAACAATAAACTCTTCATTGTTTGTACTGGGTACTATGATCTCATGCATCCTAACACATGCATTCACTTATCTTCTCAGAAGGGGAATTGCAAACCGCTCTACTGAGGACAGATTGATTGTAAACCAACAAACTGGTTTATTTTATATAAAATGTGTGAATGAACAGAATACAATTTTCAAAATATTTGTTTATTGCTTAATGTACAATAACGTACCAAAATGCATACTCTTGCTGCTGCTATGGGCTAAACTTACTGGAAAGTTACCATTCCAAACTAAATGGAACTAACCTCAATTACAAGCAGTACATATTGCTTTCTCAGCTCGGAGTCCTTCAACTTCCCTCTAGCTGTCTAGGGAGCAATATCTTTGTGTGGTTGGTAGCTTCAGACTCAAACTAACTGCCTTCTAGATGGAGAGAGAGGAAATAAAGCTTCCTTCATCACTCCCTTGCATGTCAGTGTTGGGGATTAGTCTGCTGAGCTGTCATCAGTTGCTACCTTGAATGAAATGTTGCCGCCTTCATCGGGTCACTTGTGGCCCCAGTCCATTCAGCTAAGCCTTCCTGCCAGGCATATTGAATGAAAACCCAGGGTACCAACTGCTGTAGGATGTGCTCAACAATGTCAAATTGTCTCAACACTATCACATTAGGCAAAAGTAAGCAGTTTTAATGGTTCTCCCATTTTCTTCCAGGACAGTCCATTAACATTCCAAATCCCTTGTGTATCAATAGCAGTTGCTTTTTGTAAACTGAACCCTGGTATTATATCAACAACATAATACAAATGGAAACCAGAAATTTCTTCTAAGCCAAAAATGTAAATGTCTCAAAATGTCACACTTCTGTTAGTGGATATCTTCAATATGTTTGTAATAGAAACAATATGAAGAGTCCATTATCTAATGATGAAACAAAAAAAGAGGGTGTATGATGTATGTCAGGTGAATTCTTCAAGTGAGAACCAAGCCAAATACAATAAGTTGACAGGGGAGGTGAATAGGAAAATAAGACTGGCAAAGAGAGAATATGATAATAGAATGGGAGTCAACAAAAAAAGAACCCCAAAATCTTCTACCAGCATGCAAATAATAAGCTGGCAGTAAGAGGTGAAGTGGGGCTTATGAGGAACAAGGAGGGTAATGTATGGTTAGAGGCACAGGGCAAGGTTAGAATACTTTAATGAGTACTTTGTATCAGTGCTCACAAAAGAAGAGGAATCTGACAAAATATCAGTAGAAGCAGAGAGAGTAGAAGCAATGGATAGGGTAAAAATTGAGAGGGAAGAGGTACTGGAAAGGCTAGCTATGCTTAGCGTAGATAAGTCACCTGGTCATGTTCCCTCTAGGGTAATAGGTAGGAGCAACAAGCCAAGAGAACCATGGATGACCAGAAACATTCAGGGTACGATGAGATGGAAAAGAGAGGCTTTTAGCAAATACAAGGAGAGCAAATCAACGGAAGCATTAGTGGAGTACAGAAAGTGTAGGATGGAGCTTAAGAAAGCAATTAGGAGAGCAAAGAGGGGATATGAGAAAGCTCTGGCTGGTAAAAGTAAGGAAAATCCCAAGATATTCTATAAGTATATCAATGGGAAGAGGATAAACAGGGAAAGAGTAGGACCCATTAGGGACCAAGGGGGAAATTTGTGGGTGGAGCCAGAGGACGTTGGTAGGGTGTTGAACGAATACTTCACATCTGTCTTCACCCAAGAGAATGAGGATGTAGATATGGAACTTAGAGAGCGAGACTGTGAGGTTCTTGAGCAAATTGTCATAGGGAGTGACAAGGTATTGGAGGTTTTGGAAGGCTTAAAAGTGGACAAATATCCAGGTCCAGATGATTTGTGTCCCAGTATGCTGTGGGAGGCGAGGGTAGAGATTGCAGGGGCTCTGACTCTAATTTTTAATTCCTCTCTGGCCACGGGGGAGGTGCCAGAGGACTGGAGAACAGCTAATGTGGTCCCACTATTTAAGAAGGGTTGTAGAGATAAGCCAGGGAACTACAGAACAGTGAGTCTCATGTCAGTGGTAGGGAAACTATTGGAGAAAATTCTGAAGGAGAGAATCTATCTCCACTTGGAGAGGCAAAATTTGATTAGGAATAGTCAGCATGGCTTTGTCAGAGGGAAGTCATGCCTAACAAATTTGATTGAATTTTTTGAGCATGTGACCAGGTGTGTAGATGAGGGTAGTGCAGTTGATGTAGTTTACATGGATTTCAGCAAAGCCTTTCACAAGGTTCCACATGGGAGACTTATCAAGAAAGCAAATGCACATGGGATACAAGGTAACTTGATAAAGTGGATTCAAAATTGGCTTAGCTGTAGGAGACAGAGAGTGATGAAAGACGGCTGTTTTAGTGACTGGAAGCCAGTGTCCAGTGGCGTACCACAGGGATCTGTGCTGGCTCCCCTATTGTTTGTCATTTATATAAACGACATAGATGACTATGTGGGGGGTAGGATCAGTAAGTTCGCAGATGACACAAAGATTGGCTGAGTGGTTAACAGTGAGGTGGAGTGTCTTAGGTTACAGGAAGATATAGACGGGATGGTCAAATGGGCAGAAAAGTGGCAGACGGAATTTAATGCTGAAAAGTGTGAGGTGATACACTTTGGAAGGAGTAATATGAGATGGAAGTATTCAATGAATGGCCTGACACCGGGAAGTTCCGAGGAACAAAGGGACCTTGGCGTGTTTGTCCATAGTACTCTGAAGGCAGAAGGGCAGGTTAATAGGGTGGTGAAAAAGGCATATGGGACACGCCTTTATCAATCGAGGCATAGATTGCAAAAGCAGGGAGGTCATGTTAGAGTTGTACAGAACTTTGGTAAGGCCACAGCTGGAGTACTGTGTGCAATTCTGGTCGCCACATTATAGGAAGGATGTGATTGCATTGGAGGGGCTGCAGAGACGATTCACCAGGATGTTGCCTGGGATGGAACATTTAAGCCATGAAGAGAGGTTGGATAGGCTTGGGTTGTTTTCGCTGGAGCAGAGAAGACTGAGGAGTGACCTGATTGAGGTGTACAAGATTATGAGGGGCATGGACAGGGTGGATAGGGAGCAGCTGTTCCCCTTAGTTGAAGGGTCAGTTACGAGGGGTCACAAGTTTAAGGTGAGGGGTGGGAGGTTTAAGGGGAATTTAAGGAAGAACCTTTTTACCCAGAGGGTGGTGACAGTCTGGAATGCCCTGCCTGGGAGGGTGGTAGAGGCAGGTTGCCTCACATCCTTTAAAAAGTACCTGGATGAGCACTTGGCACGTCATAACATTCAATGCTATGGGCCAAGTGCTGGCAAATGGGATTAGGTAGATAGGTCAGGTGTCTTTAATGCATCGGTGCAGACTCGATGGGCTGAAGGGCCTCTTCTGCACTGTATTATTCTGTGATTCTGTGATTCTGCTTGCATCCCAGGTTGCTAAAGGAAGTCGGGGTGGAGACAGCAGAAGGGCTTGCCATAATATTTCAATCTTCCCTGGATATAGGGGAGGTGCCAGAGGATTGGAGAGTGGCAAATGTGACACCTTTAATCAAGGAAGAGTGTAAGGACAGTTCTCGAAACTACAGGCCAGTTAGTTTAACATCAGTGGTAGGTAAAGTTTTAGAAACAATAATCAGGGGGAAAAAGAAAATCAACAGGCACGGAGAGGTTTGAGTTAATTAAGGATAGCCAGCACAGATTTGTAAAAGCAGATCATTCTTGACTAATCTAATTGAATTTTTTAATGTGAAGTAACAGAAGGGAATGCGGAGGATATTGTCTATATGGATTTTAAGAAAGCGTTTAATAAAGTACCACATAAAATGCTGGTTAACAAAATTGAGGCTCATGGAATAGAAGGCTCAGTGTCCAATTGGATAAAAAATTGGCTCAAGGACAGAAAACAGCGATTTGTGGTAATTGGTTGTTTTTCAGACTGGAGGATGAAAGACAGTGGTGTTTCCAAGGGGTATATATAAAAATGACTTGGACCTTGGCACACAGAGTAGAATTTCAAAATTTGTAAATAATACCAAACTTGGAGGAGTGGCAAACAGTCAGGATGATATGAACACCTGCAACAGGATATAGATAGGCTAGAAGAATGGGCAGACAAGTGGCAGATGGAATTTAATACAGACAAGTGTGAGGTGATGCATTTTGGCAGAAGGGATGGGGGATGCAATATAGACTTAATGGCACAGTTCTAAACAGCATACAAGAATGGAGAGACCTGGGGAGTGAATGTGCGTTGATCTTTGAAGGTGGCAGGACATATTGAGAGAGTGGTTAGCAAAGCATTTGGGATCTTGGGCTCCATAAATAGAGACATTGAGTACAAAAGCAGGGAAGTTATGCTAAACCTTTATAAAGCTCCAATTAGGCCCCAACTGAAGTATTGCATCCAGTTCTTGTCACCACACTTTAGAAAGGATGTGAGGATCCTTGAGAGGGTGCAGAGGAGGTTTACCAGAATGGTTCCAGGAATGAAGGATTTTAGTTACAAGGTTAGGTTGGAAAAGCTGGGATTGTTCTACCTGGAGCAGAGGAGATGGAGGAGAGATTTGGTAGATGTGTACAAGATTATGACAGGATTCGGTAAGTTAAATAAGGAAAAACTGTTCCTTGTACCATCAGTTAATGGGAATAGGGGACGCAGATTGAAGGTTTTAGGCAAGAGATGCAGGGGGAATGTGAGGAAGAACTTTTTTTTGTAATGCAGTGAGCGGTAATGACCTGGAACTTGCTTCCCACGAGGGTGGTGGAAGTAGAGATAATGATTTCAGAAAGAAATTTGGCAGGCACTTGAAGGAAATAAACTTGCATGGCTACGAGGATTGGGACTGACTGGATTGCTCTTCAGACAGGCAGCGTGGACTCAATAGGCCGAATGGCCTCCTTCTATGCCATAAATGACTATGACTCTATTGATTGAGTGATGTCAAAATTACTTTGTTTTTCCCACATGCATTTTCACCACCTTCCTAAAAACAATTGTTATATTTTAAATGTTAATATAAGTGTCCAAAATATTTTTCATGCACTGTTTGAAATTACATGTACCAACATTTTATTTTATCTTTCTCCTCTTCTTTTGGCTCTCTGTACTAATCATCATTCCCGGCTCAGAGAAGGAACGGTTATCAGTTCCCCAGTATCTAGCAATGCCTATCTTGATAGTGGTAGTGTGATAAAGTCTATTTGTAGACAGTGTAAGGTTAGCTTAGAACGTCCACAAATGAGTGTCCAGGTTTATTGACAGTTGTAGAGAGGTAGCAGATCCAGGAGCTGTCTCAAGGGTAGTGTATCAGCAGGCGCACTGTTAAAGATTATTCAGTGGAAACAAAGGGATATAAATATGTCTTGGGCAGTGGAATGAAATAGGCAATGGTGAATTGGCAGCTCGTTTTACACAACGCCCGATTTTCTTTTCCATTGAAGTCAATAGTGCAAAACGGGCTGCCGATTCACTGTTTGATTTGTACAACTGACCAAAATGAATTCATACTCCCAGAAGGCCGGCCAAGAATAAGTGGAGAGTGGACCCTAAGTCAGCAGAGCTTGATCCCAGAGTCCACTGGAGATGAGTAGTGGTCTTGGTTGTTAGCAGTGCCCTCCAGTTCCTATGCATCTTCATAAGTAAAACTGACCAAATAATGCATGATTGTCAAAGTTAGTCTCAGAAATAGAAAAAGGTGGGGTACAGTCAACCTTACTATTGGAAATATTTAGTGTATTCCACTGTTACTTACAAGATATTCCATTTCTAACACTTGCAAAAGGAGTTTAACTGAAAAAATGTCATTTTAAGTAAGGAAATTAGGTGAAGATTGCTAATGCATGATTTTTACTTCCATTGTAATTTCTCTGCATGGATATATTATGCTACTTTCATCATGTACTTGAGTCCCCATTAGGAAGATTATGTAAATGTGATTACTGAATATTTTGTACTCTGTGAAACTTGTCTAAAGGTTTTCCCTGATTTTAATTATGCAATTCTTAAAATATTAAAAAGATAATAGTGGCATTGCAGGCAACACCTTATTTTTATCTGAATTGCCTAAGAGTATGAAAGCCCTAAAGACTATTTTATTTTTTATACAATGTGTAACTAAGTAATACCAACAACCATGTACTTAATGAAATGAATTCTCTACGAGTTTTCTCCTAAACCATCTTTATCAGTATACCAAAGTATTTGTAATAGCTCTGAAAATTGTGTGGTAACAGATTGACTTCAAAACTTAACTCAGTGTGTGACTACGTGCTAGAAATAGGAGATCAAGAAGATTGTGCAAAAGAATGGAATCTCTGGTTGAATACAGTAATATATATGGAGCCCAGAAGGAGGCCATTCAGCCCATTATGTCTGTACTGGCTGAAAGAAAGATAGCCAGCCTAATTTCACCTTCCAACTCTTGATCTATAGTCCTGTAAGTTACAGCACCTAAAGTGCATATCCAAGTGCTTTTAAATACGATGAGGATTTCTGCCTCCACCACCCTTTTAAGCAGTGATTTCCAGGCCCCCACCACTCTCTGGTGAAAAAATTACTCCTCACTCCCCTCTACTCTTTCTACTTAAATCTATGCTCCCTCTCCGCTAACACAAATAGGTCCTTCCTATCCATTCTATCTAGGTTCCTCACAATTTTATTCATCTCAGTTAAGTCTTCCCTCTGCCTCCTCTGCTCCAAAGAAAACATCCCCAGCTTGTCCAATCTTTCCTCATAGCTAAAATTTTCCATTCCTAGTACCAACCTCGTAAATGTGCTCTGTACCCTTTCTAGTGTGATCACATCTTTCCTATAACCTGCACAGGAAATGGGCTTAATGCTAGTTGCAGACATGGACCAAGGACAACTCTGGGGTACCTTAACCAGCTGGCATGCAGTGTTCTTCCGGTGCAAATGAACCTGTGCACCTCTTAGCACCTGTTTTTTGCTTGAAAAATGGGCTGTGCACAAATTTCTAGGCCAATTACTCACAAAAAGAAGCTTCACTGTGATCCTCTTAAAACCTAAGCCTTCTTTTTAAGTCAAAAAAATCATTACATACATTTAGTAAAACCACTATATGTTTTATTGCATGCTTCTTTTAGAAGAACACATGACACAGGTAAGAGCAAGTTATAAACCATATGCTTTTGTGGTCAAAGTAAACTGGTGACATCTTAAGCTCACTGCATACTATTAATCCTACCCATCCAGTGGAAACTGGGCAGGTGGGCATTAAAATGCCCCTGGTGACTTACCCACCATTTTACTGCCTGCTTTGTGCCATTCCTGATTTTAACTTGCTCTTCTGGGAAGCTATTAAAGGCTGCAACCTGAAGTCTGCATGACCTTTGTTTAAAAATCCAGATCAGGGTCTGATGAAGTCATTGGGCTTTGACTGCAATTTTAACTCTGGCCTGAGTGAGGAAGCCACTGTAGCTCTCTCTCTGTCCAGGTGAAAACAGCGGGAAAAGAATATGGGACTAGAAGAGGCCATTGAAGGAAGTTGATTACTTTCCTTGTGTGTCCAGAGGCCTTATCCAGGCTCCACAGGTTTCCCCTGCCAAACGCACCCTTTCCTCCCACCAGCCAGCTTTCTGGTTGTTTGTGCAAGGCAGCTGACTTGCACCATGCAGATGGTGCTTAGGAGTTAAAATTGCCCAGACCGCACACTGCCAATGCTGAACCCATTTGGCACCCTTGGCCACCCAAATCCCAATTCCATTTAAAATTCCCCCTTGTGAGTCAGAAGGGTCTCATACAGCTGAGTTGTCGCCCTTTGTGAGTCTTTCATAGCACATAGGTTAGTGAGTGAGTATGTCTGTGTAGAATAAGTTACCAGTAAAAGGCTCTCGACTGCCTGGTAATTTCAGAGCTTCAGGCAGAGTCCATAGATTCCACGTTGCAGTGGACATATGTCCCACAAATGTTATATGCATGCTTGTTGTGTAGTGGGCTGCCTTCCATCATGGGGAGAAAGGATCTTCTTGTGGCTAGCCGAGATAGCTGCATGAGCTTACAAACTGCAATGCCTAACCAATGTCTTTTGATATACTTAGTTTTCCCTACTATTCTTTCCAACCTTGCTGAAGCCCTGGACCATAGATCTCAGTCCTTCAC
Organism: Heterodontus francisci; assembly: GCF_036365525.1. NCBI lineage: Eukaryota > Metazoa > Chordata > Chondrichthyes > Heterodontiformes > Heterodontidae > Heterodontus > Heterodontus francisci. Next base: position 66,900,542 of record NC_090390.1, read on the forward strand.
CTAGGTTCAGCATATCTACTTAAATCTTGTCCCACAGCCAGCAGTGCCTTTCATCTGTTCTTTACTGGATTTAAATTTTGAATTTTAAAAATTACATTCAAATGTCATGCAGTATGCAGGTAGAGCAATTGATCCATAACAATTTAGTAGTAAAGAAAGATGTAACTTTAACTTATTTTAAAAATATCAATATTTTATCTCGTCATTTAGTGGATGGGAAAAAGATAACTGGCCATCAAGGCATCAGTTAAGTCGCATTCAATCACATGTAGCTTTCTGGGTGGAATGTATCCTTATTCCTTGGTGGTCTAATGATGGATTTGCATCTCGTTCAGTCAGTCTAGGACTAGCATATTTTTCCCCCAGATAGTTTGAGCTTTATTTATGGATTTTATGAAGACTTGAATTTTGATATTCTAAATCCTAATGCCACAGAAACACCAAAAGCCATCCTCAACGTACATTAGCTGTTCAGGACGACGTGCACATTGTGAATTCCCTCAGCACTGCATTAAAGTTCTAAAGACGTTTTCATATGATAAAGGTGTATAATATAATTATTTTAATATTTCTTACTTCTAATGTGTACCATATTTATATTACATACCATGCAAATTATTATGTCTTATACTCAATATTACTTACTTGAAAAGCAGTCTCTGTGAGTTTCTGTACCCATTCTTTGCAGTCCGATTTTTCAGTTGAAAATGTATACAGTTTCGTGGTCGTCTCCACTGAGAAGGCGCTTGAATCCTTTGAGCTGTTTTCTGCGACAAGCTCAGATATTCTGACACAGTCGCTCATTCGAATGAACTTTCTGTCTATCCTTCTTGTAATCTGCTTCTCTGATAAAATTGAGCCCTCTTTGAACTCAAAGTACTCAAGACGAGCAGCAGACTGATTGCTCTGGGAGTAGAGAATAAGCCAAACTCTCTTCCATTTCTGTGGGGGTAAAGTGTGAATTCTAGTATATATTTTAAGACAGAATCAGGAGGTACGCAGCTGTTTAATTTAGATCATTCATTTGCGAATCTTAAAGCAGTGAAGTACAAATCTCAAAAAAAGTAGATATACCCAACCCCTTGTGCTGTGAACCATCCACAAATACACTGACATTCAGTAAACAGTAAAGAAATTAGTGGATCCAAGGATTTCGCGTGTGAACGTGCATCTGGTACATTCTGTTTGCAAGCAGTAATTTCATGCAGAAGTGTTTGGCAACTTTTGTTTAATGTGCTCGCCAAACACGCAACTGGATCACTTAAACTACGCCGATATGTGTCACTGATTCGCAATACTTTCACGCAAACTAAAAAGATATCACCCTCCCTAGGGTTGACATTTTTTAAAAAAGCACGCTAATTTTTGACCATAGCAAGTAGATTTGCTTTCTCGTTTAAAAGGACAGGATTTAAAAGTCAGGATTTTACAAAACACTGTAAATAATTATAAAAGCAAAATACTGCAGATGCTGGAAATCTGAAATAAAAACAAGAAATGCTGGAACCACTCAGCAGGTCTGGCAGCATCTGTGGAAAGAGAAGCAGAGTTAACGTTTCGGGTGAAGGGTCACTGACCCGAAACGTTAACTCTGCTTCTCTTTCCACAGATGCTGCCAGACCTGCTGAGTAGTTCCAGCATTTCTTGTTCCTGTAAATAATTAGCATGCATGGTGTCAATAAATGGATCAAACCAAAAATAAAAATACCACAAATGTCTATAAAACTAATGTACATTCCTAGAAATGTCCCTTTTGTTAGGAGATATATCTAACTATATCCACGTATTAATTATGATCCCCAGCATGTGAGGTTTGCAGATCTGCCTGCATCAAAATCCAAGTTTGTCGCCACATCCCCGGGAAAAACTGTTAGATCAATATCCGTATCTAGCGCAAGATATGTTGGGTATGGAAGTAAAGTAAGATACCTTCCTGAACTTTTGCTGCTGCATGTAGAGCAGACCTTCTTTTACCGTGTCTTCCATAGCTGTGTATTGTCTCACAAACCTTTTGAGTGTTTAATTTGGTTGTGGCGGATATGCTTTGTTTCCGCTTCGAGTTTCCGTTAGTTTCCAAAAGCAAAGCAGCTGCTTATACACCAGAGGTATTAGGGGAGGCGCTTTATTTTCATTGTTTTTTCAGTATAAAATTGAGGCATTTAGGGCAGTAAGCGATTGAGGCTCTGGCAGATGAGATCTGATTTGTGTTCCTATTAACTGAGTGCTGAGACTTGGTGAGGGTTATTTTGGACCAAGGATGGAAAAGTCACTAAATGAGTGCAGTGCTAGTAAGCCTAGCCTGTTTCAAAATCTGGTTGTAGTGCACTATTTTGGTCCTACTTGTTGATCATCGTAATTTGAACTCGCCTGGAGGTGCTAAACAGACACCTGCAGGTTTAACACTTAAGTGCTGATTAGATGCAATTTTCACCTTGCATCCACATTCAAGGTATGGGGTGCTCTGGCTGGCACACAGCTCCAGCAGCAATGTTTCCCCTCATGGGGGAATCTAGAACCAGGGGGCACAGTTTCAAAATAAGGGGCTTCCTTTTTAAGACCTGAGATGAAGAGAACTTTCTTCTCTCAGAGGGTTGTTAATTTTTGGAATTCTCTACTCCTGAGAGCAGAGGAGGCCTGGGTCATTGAATATATTCAAGGCTGAGCTAGACAGATTTTTGATCTACAAGGGAGTCAAGGGTTATGGGGGGCAGGCAGGAAAGTGGAGTTAAGGCCAGAATCAGATCAGTCATGATCTTATTAAATGGCGGAGCAGGCTCGAGGGGCTGCATGGCCTACTCCTGCTCCTAATTCTTATGTTAAGGGGCCAGGAGACCCTCCAGACACACGGTGATAAGGCAATGGGAGCAGCTAGCCATGGAGGTCAATGCGAGAAGTTTAGATCTAAGGACCTGGAGGCAGTGGTGCAACAAGTTTAATGATCTTACAAGAATGGTTAAGGTCAGTGAATGCATCTTCAAATGCCATATCTTAGCAATAGCACCATTAGCCTCAGCTACTGCTAAAATCACCACACCACCGCCCCCCCCCCCCCCCCCATTACTCACCTACCAACAATCTCTGTCTATCAAGACTCATACCTAACATACATATGGTTCACGTCACCCTCACACACTTAGCACTGTTGCAGGCGTCACACTTCACTGCTTTCACACACTGCCAGCTATTCAACGTGATAGGCTCGTCATCATCCTGGGGCATATTGCATGACACTCGCTGATGCACTTCCTTCTCGCTTGCAGGAGAATAACAAAGCAGCAGGAACTAAGCGGAGGTGGAGAGGCATGCCTACATACTCTAATCCTCATGGAGGAGATGGTGCTAGCCATTGTCGGAAGGGCCATTGCTGAGACTGTGGCAGTGGTGGGGCTGAAACCATCGAAAATGACGGTATCCTCGTACCTATACTTCTCGCATCTCACTTCCTCCTCATCACACATTCTTATCTGATTTAGAGGCTGAGGATGGTGCACCTCTTACCTTCCCTCCTCCCCTCATGAGAACCTTATCTGTGTGTCTTTTTCCTTTCAATACTCAAGAAGTGCAACCTGGCCAGGCAGTGGTGATAGACAAAGAAGAGAGTGATGATGAAGACACACTGTCACTTGATTTCACACTCATAAACACCAGCTCAGATACTGACACTGATAGATTAGAGCCGGGATCTTCACATGATGGGCTAGATTTTGTGCGGCCTTTGAGGGTGGGAATGGTGGCAGCAGGAGCCTGGAGAGGCTGGAGAATCGCAACGCAGCTGTCTGCCTGGAAATCCGGCGTTGTCACGTCGTTTCTAGATTTTGTCAGTGGCGAGAAAGCACAATGGCGACATTCTTGCTGCAATACAACAGGAATATATTTTAAATTGCTGACATGCTCATTTAAATGTATTTAAGTATCATTATGAGCGACTTAATGATCGATGACCATTCTGTGAACGGCGGGTGGCACTGATGTGCCTCCAATTTCACCACCAGTGAAATGTGGCTGCACAAAGCTGAGAGGGCACATTGACGTGATGGGGAAGCAGCCTTGAGCCTTGCTGCCTCGGGGAAGAGGGGGATTTGGAGGCCATTGTGGGTGCGACTTGCTGCAGGCTCTGCAATGCAGTCTGGAGTAGCAGGGGCTGTACAAAGGGATCTGGGGTAGTGGGCACTCTGCAAAGGGGCAAAATGTGCGTTTGGGGAGGTGAGGGGTCAGTATGGGGTAGGCACACTGCTCTGTGATGGGTCTGTGTGATCACAAAGCTGGAACAGAGGGTGGGCCATCATCAAGTTTGTGATCTGAGGTCCATGAGCGATGACGCCGATGAATTGGCACATCCTCATGTACCAAGACAGGAGGTCAGATGGGTAGAGCTACGCATGAAGGAAGCAGGAATCAATCTCACAACGACTCGTTTGCAGCCATTTACGGAGAGTGAAATAAAGGCTCCCCTTAATGGCTGAGCTCTGTCACTTCCTTTCCATTTGTGGTCCCTGATTTGCGAGCGGTTGCAATGTGTGCTGGTACCCATGGGAGATCATTGGCATGTTAATGAGGGCTGTGGTCACATTGGCATGGCCCTAAGGGAGCAGAGTGATGTTGACCCTTTTTCTCTGTAGGGTATCAACTGACATGACGGACAAAGATACACTAAAACCAAAGTCTCGTATAACTTCACTTCATTAGTACTAAAATCACTTAAAGCATACAAATGCTTACAACAGTTTTATTTAGACACCAAATAAGTACAAGTCTCACTTCTTGTACAAATACTACCCGTCAACACAGAGGTGATCAGTCTGTTGTCACAGTTGATCACTGAGCCTCCAGACTCAGGGTCCTGCCTTCGTGAGTTGTTCCCGGGTTCTCGCTGAGAATACCCTCCAGTGTTAATCCTTATATATTCTTTGAAGGCTCCTTGTTCAACCCATGATTCACATGATCTTGTTTTGCACAAATCATCAAGCATTATCTCCTCTTTGGCCAGCATTAGCCATTTAGCCAACTGGACAGAAGTCCAGACTTGTTTACAATAACCACTGTTCATTCCCCTATATCTGTTCTTCTTTTATCTATTCTTGTTCAACAGTCTAGTCTAATAGATCACATATCTCTAACCGCAAGCTTCGACATGTTTGTTAGCTTACTTCAGCAAGTTCTGAGCTTATCTTTAGCTGCCTTGGAGCATGCTGGGTATAAAGTGTTACTTGACCAACTTTTCAGGGCCTACAGTCCCCCCTTTGATCCTTTTAAATTTTCTAATTTATTATGAATCACATTACTCATTCTTCTAAATCGCACCCTTGTACAGTCATAATTTCATTTCTAAAGGAAAAGCATACATAACGCAATGTTAAAGAAAACACAATTTCAGCATCACTATCACATAAACAATCACTTGTGTCAAACCTAATACAGTCGCGATTTTGTTTTAGAGTATATTGATCATTCATTAATTCATTTTAAGTATCCACTCATAGGTTATACAATGATGCTTGTGTTACATAATCAATTGCCTATCTTTTTATAGAGCAAGTTCGAATGCCTTTAAGGTAGCTGTCCAACCTGTGTTCATACATCCTCTCACATTCCTTAATTGTTTTTTTTAAGTTTTCAAATTAAGTGTGTCACATATAACATCATGATACCCAAAACCACTATCAGGATATGGGAGATAATTCTAAACCAGGGGTGTATCTGCACATTTGACCCCCAGTTCCATAAGTCCTCCCACCAGTTAGAATCGTTTATCTCGTCAATCTCATCTTATAGCTTCTTCGACTGTTGTTCCAGATTGTAGTACACTACAGAAATGGCTTCTAGCTGCTGTCTCTCTTTACCCAAGCGCATGGGCAATGGCTGAATAGTATATTCGTATTCCCAGAGGTAATTTATCAAGTCCTCCTTAATACATTCTGTCACACTTATCGTTTCTGTCTTCCATTTTTGTATGTCTACCAACTCCATCTTCCCTACTTTAGTTGGTATTTGTGGGATGAAACAAAAGGTACTGTTGCTCACTGGGCAAGTTTGGTTATGTCCATACTGGTATTCCTTCGCCGTGGTGGTTAAGCAATATCTCCCCTTTCCCATGTGGCCACATGGGTTAGCCCTGATAATGCTTTCCTAGTCTCCATGGTGCAATTTACAGTAGCATTAAATCCACATTTTGACTCTGCTGTTTTATATATAGAATGAGGACATATGACCACCTGGTATTCCAGACTACACTTAGACAATGTTGTCCCAATTATCTCTCTTCCAATTTCTGCAGCATAGGGTAATATATCATAGTATTTTATGTAATTTCTTCCCCTTATATTTTCTACTTTGTATAATTGCATTCCTTCCTTATCCCTTGGATTTACAGGTATTTCCAATACTACTCCAATACTCATAGATCCCGTATTTCACACTCCTGACCTTTCCATACCTTAACAAGTTTTCTGAGTTGGCACCTGGTAATTTTATCCTTTGTGTGACTAGCTAAGTACTCCAACTGGGTGTTATTTATCCAAACTGGCACCTATCCCACACCAATTTGCTTCAGATTTTCCTAAGTTTGTTCTAACATCCATGAACCGTACGTATACAACCCTCATGTCTTCTCAGGGCACCAGTCAGGTAGCTGGATATCTGAGATATTCCATATTACCAGTACCAACTCATGCTGTATGTTATCAGTATACAATTTTATTAGTTTTTATGATCGCAAATCTGTTTCCTGGTCCTGCAGTTAAGGTAAGGCAAGGGAGATCAGCCACTTGTTGCTGGGTTGGTGATTCGGATGCGGGGGTAACCATGGTGGTTGATGCTTCTTGCCCCCATACGCCCATGGTACAGAGCCAAGGGGCGTCGATGTCATTTTTTGCAACACAATAGAGCCAAGAGTCCCCAATGTTGAGTGGTTTCACACACGTTGATCAGTTTCTACAATCTTTATCATTGCACTGCCATATGGGGAACTCGGGGCCCCCATCTTTGCTAACTCATCAGCCCTCCTATCTCCTTTGGGGGTCTCCTTGCTATGAACCTTGACTTTGATTATCCCATACTGACCTTCCCCTTTCTTTGCTGTGTATACTATTCTCTGCAATAATGGTGCAGATGGCAAAGGTTTTCCATCTGCCGACACAAAACCTCTCACTTCCCACAGAAGCAAGTACTCGGTTAAACTGTTACACATGTGCATACTGTCAGAATATATATCAACCGGTGGGGGAAACATGTGTGGTTGTGTCACCACAAAAACGACCGCAGCTAGTTCTGCACCCTGCGCACTTAGATTCGCCGGTAGCTGTAAGGCAGGGTCTTTAATCGATTTTCCACAATGATCCTGTACATGTAATCCACACCCTGTCTCTCTAATCCTGTTCTCCACTGTAGATGAACCGTCAACAAAATTTTTTAGTGCTGGTTTGATTGCTGGCTCCTTCCCTTGTACACCCCCAATGATTTTGACACAAAAGGTCCCTTGAGGGCCTTTGCTGTCAAAACCTGACACTCATGGGGTTCACCCTGGTAGATTAAATTGTCCGCCAAGCACATAGTAATTCTTTTTCAGGAAATCAAATAAAGGGGCTGCCTTTAAGGCAAATCCATCAATATGGTTCCTGCAATACCCAACAAAGCCTAAAATAATTTCAGAGCCTTAATATCTTGCGGTAGGGGGAGTTCGAGGATTGTCTGTACTCGCATTTACTCTATGTCATGTTTTCCCCGTGTTATTACTATTCCCAAATAGGAAACCTTTTCTTTCAGTATCTGTGCCATTTTTAGGGTTAACTTTCACTCTGACCTCCTGGAGAATTCGAAGGAGCTCCTCCATACTCTGTGCCAACTGCTGGTGGAATATCGACGGACTATTATGAAATCGCTGGGGGAGACACATCCAGGTGTATTGTCCCTGGAACATAAACGCAAATTTATATTGGCATTCATGCCAGTGGTATGGACCAGAACCCATTGCTAATGTCCAACACAGTAAACCACTTAGACTTTTTTTTTGTGTTTTCTAAAACTTTGATTGTCCTCTTAAATGTCAGATAAATTTCCCTTTGAGTGCTTTAAATAACCACTCATATCAATTACATTTTGTTTATCAATTCCAATTTCTTATGCCCAGACTTGGTGGTACTGCATTTTTTTTAATAAAGACTTGCAACTATCTCTCCTTTTCCAGCACTTTGTCTCATAGATAACAGATACTGTGACATCAGAATCCATTGTGGCTCTGCCCCAAGGCCCATTGGGTTAATTTTACTCTCAGCAATGCAAATATTATGTGGTGGATTAATGGAAAAACAATAGCTGCAGTGGGGTTAATTTTCTTTGCTTATCTGCAAGGGTGTGGAGCAAACCATTCTCAGCAGCGTCACTTTACATAACCTTTCTTATTCTGATCAAAAAGAACTACACTCCATTTTAAACTGTATTTTTTCAATTCTTTTGGTATCCTTAAGGTTTGAAAACAACAAAATCATTAGTAGCATTGTCAACATCAAAGGAAAGCATCTCCATCAGGAAAGACAGCATTTTAAATTAAAGTCCAATTATTACCAAACTTTTAACATCTTTTGTAAGAGGTTTCTAATCCAAGGATTTTTTTTTATACAACAAAGATAATTCCAAATTCCAATTCATGGCAATGAATATTTAAAAATCAAAACTGTCAATGTTATATGAGCGTATTTTATGTCCAGAATTAAAGACTCCCCCAAAACTTGACATAATAATCTTGAAAGTTCATTGTGGCCACAAATGAAATTTCCAGTTTTCTCAACTTAACAGGTCAGTTAACCTTAATAGTATAAACTTAACTCAGACTCATTAACTACACACAGAACAGAATAGCACATGCTTATTTTTAAAGATAGGTAAATTACGTCATTTTTCTTGCTCTTTCCTCAGGCGCTTTTTCAAATGACTAATAAAACCAAAGACTAAAGAAAAAGTTATTTAATATTCTTAAAACAGAAGGTTTAACACCAGCTTCTTAAACAAACATTAAATAGACAGAATCTTTGCCATATCTCCTTTGTTTATCCTTCTCTTCCTTAAACCAATATCCAATTCCTGACATTTGCTACTTAAAACAGTCAGTAAAACTTGTCTTTAATTTAAACTCCAAAAAGAAACAAGAACAGATTTTAAACTGGAACTCCAATTAAAGCAGTGTTTTAAACTTCAAATTGGATTTCTGCCAGACATCTTCAGACCTTCAAGGCTGAAGCTTATCTCTTAGAAAATTGTTCATTGCCTTTTCACAGTTGCAAAACCAACTTTTAAAATAAAAATAAAAACTTTAATTTGAAATATAATTCGCTTTTATACCCCTCACCTGGGTGCACAATCTTAAATTGAAATGGACACACTCAACGATCACTTTTCACACTCATTCAATTCCAAACAACTTAGAAAATTGATTCCGTAATGATGAATTCAAAGTACCAAAATCTGTGTCAAATTCCCTGTCCCGATTAAAATGAACACACACAAGTTCAACTAGTTCACAACCAAAATATGTCTCAAGGTTCCCATAAATTATACATGTGTAAAAATAGAACAAGTAACAGACTCATGCTTTCATCATTAAGGCCAGGCAGTTCACAACCAAAATATATCTCAAGGTTCCCATAAAATATACATGTGTAAAAATAGAACAAGTAATAGACTCATGCTTTCATCATTAAGGCCAAACAACAAAGAGTTAACGACTGTCTGTTCGACAGAACACAAGCTGCACATTCTAAGGACATTCGTTTTATTCGTGGAAGCTTCCAACATTCACACATTTGACTCAAAAGACACAGTAACTCGTTTTTACTCACTTGAAATTTCACTAAAACATAATCTTTCTATGTCACTCTGCCATAAACTTAGATGCGCGCTTTGCCTGGCTTAGCCAGGCTTCTTCCCAATGTTTCTGTCCAACGAGTCCTGGACCCTCTAATGCCTTATCGGCATATTCAGGCCACTTACGGTTTAAGTACTCCCTGAGTACCATTTCCCACTCCGGTCGCCTATCTACCATTTCTTTGTACTTTTTTAGTCGAAGGCACGGGAGGTGACCGGGGTTGGGGTCCGGTGACAGTGCCCCACAGAAGAGAGGTGTATTGACTGCCTCTTCAGTGTTCCGTGGTGGTCTGTTGTTCATTAAATTCCCGTCCGCTCCCTCCGAGTCAAGGCTCAGGAGGTATGCAGAACACCCTTCAAGGCTGATTTTCAGAGTTTACCCTTACCTATCAACTGGTTAACTTTAACTCCTTACCATTATGATTTTGTCCGTAACATCTGTGATTCAGAGACGGTGTGAATTTAAAGCAATCACTTAACCGTGTTCACCCACGGACGGCAAAATGTTGACCCTTTTTCTCTGTAGGGTATCAACTGACATGACGGACAAAGATACACTGAAACCAAAGTCTCGTATAACTTCACTTTATTAGTACTAAAATCACTTAAAGCATACAAATGCTTACAACAGTTTTATTTAGACACCAAATAAGTACAAGTCTCACTTCTTGAACAAGATACTACCCGTCAACACAGAGGTGATCTGTCTCTTGTCACAGTTGATCACTGAGCCTCCAGGCACAGGGTCCTGCCTTCGAGAGTTGTTCCTGGGTTCTCGTTGAGAATACCCTCAAGTGTTAACTCTTATATATTCTTTGAAGGCTTCTTGTTCAACCCATGATTCACATGATCTTGTTTTGCACAAATCATCAAGCATTATCTCATCTTTGGCAAGCATTAGCCATTTAGCCACCTGGACAGAAGTCCAGACTTGTTTACAATAACCACCATTCATTCCCCTATATCTGTTCTTCTTTTATCTCTTCTTGTGCGACAGTCTAGTCTAACGGTCACATATCCCTAGCCACAAGCTTCAACATGTCTGTTAGCTTACTTCAGCAAGTTCTGCACTTATCTTTAGCTGCCTTAGAGCATGCTGGGTATAAAGCGTTACTTGACCAACTTTTCAGGGCCTACAGTGAGATCTACATCTCACAATTATGGCATAATGACACATGGCTTCCAGACAATGAAGCCTAAAGATTTGAACAACAGATCTTTTAATTCTTGAACACAAAACGTATATTCTACACCCATGAAACCCTTTTCAATCTCTTTGCGGGTGCTTCTATGTGGTGTGATTCCGGCTGAAGTCAGGCTGCTGATCAGGCTGCTCCTGAGCTTGGGATGACTTTGGTAGGCGTCCTCTGCTTGCCTGAGGCCTGGAAGACCCCGGCTGCCTGGAGATGTCCTGGACTGGTGTTAGATTCTCCTCAGGCATCACAGTTGCTGGAGCTGGGCTCACTAGTGGAGGTGGTGGCGTAGTGATAATATAATTAGACCAGTAACCCAGAGCCCAGACTAATGTTCTGGGGGATAAAAGCAAAATACTGCGGATGCTGGAAATCTGAAACAAAAACAAGAAATGCTGGATTCACTCAGCAGGTCTGGCAGCATCTGTGGAAAGAGAAGCAGAGTTAACGTTTCGGGTCAGTGACCCGAAGAAGTTCCGAAGAAGGGTCACTGACCCGAAACGTTAACTCTGCTTCTCTTTCCACAGATGCTGCCAGACCTGCTGAGTGAATCCAGCATTTCTTGTTTTTGTTAATGTTCTGGGGGCATGGGTTCGAATCCCACCATGGCAGATGGTGGATTTTAATTCAGTTAATAAATCTGGAATTAAAAAGCTAGTCTAGTGGTGACCATGAAACCATTGTTTATTGTTGTAAAAACCCATCTGGTCTACGAATGTCCATTAGGGAAGGAAATCTGTCCTTACCTGGGTCTCACCTACATGTGACTCCACCACTGAAGTTAAACTGACTGGCCTGTAGTTGCTGGGCTTATCTTTGCACCCTTTTTTGAATAAGGATGTAACATTTGCAATTCTCCAGTCCTCCTTGAGTCTAAGGAAGACTGGAAAATTGTGACCTCCGCAATTTCCACTCTCACTTCCCTCATTATCCTTGGATGTATCTCATCCGGTCCTGGTACCTCATCAACGATTAAGTACAGACAACCTATCCAACACCGCCTCCTTATCAATTTTAAATCCTTCTGGTGTATTAATTACCTCCTCTTTTGCCATGACCTGGGTAGCACCTTCTTCCTTGGTAAAGGCAGATGCAAAGTATTCATTTAATACCTCAGCCAGGCCTCCTGCCTCCATGCATATATCCCCTTTTTGGTCCCTAATTGGCCCTACTCCTCCTTTTACCACCCTTTTACTATTTATTGCCGATAGAAGACTTTGGGATTCCCATCTATGTTAGCTGCCAGTCTCTTTTCATACTGCCTCTTTGCTTCTCTTATTTACTTTCTCACTTCCCCTCTGCACCTTTTATATTCAGCTGGGTCTCAGTTGTATTATCCACCTGACATCTGTCATAAGTACATTTCTTCTTCTTTATCTTAATCTTTATCTCTTTAGTCATCCAGGAGATCTGGATTTGTTTGCCGTATCATACCTCTTCGTGGGAATATACCTTGACTGTGCCCGAAGTATCTCTTCTTTGATGGTAGCCCATTATGCAGATACCATTTTTCTTGCCAACCTTTGATTCCAATTTATCTGGCCCAGATCCATTCTAATCCATTGAATTTCACTTTCCCCCAGTTAATTATTTCTACTCTGGATCGTTCTTTGTTCTTTCCATAGCCAACCTAAACCTTATGATACACTGATCACTGTTGCCTCAATGTTCTCCTACTGACACTTGATACACTTGGCCCACCTCATTCCCAAGAATCAGGGCTAGCAGTACCTCCTTTCTTGTACGACTGGAAACATGCTGCGACCTTTTCCTGAACACACTGTAGGAACTCTTGCCCCTCTCTGCCCTTTACACTACTACTATTCCAGTTTATTTTCGGGAAATTAAAGTCCCCCATTAAAACTACTCTATAATTCGTGCATCTCTTAGTAGTTTCCTTGCAAATTTGTTCCTCTCTATCTTTCCCACTAGTTGGTGGCCTATAGGCTACACCAAGCAATGCACTTGCACCTTTTTTGTTCCTAAGCTCTAGCCAAATAGGTTCTGTCCTTGACTCCTCAGGACATCCTCTCTAACCAGTACTGTAATGCTTTCCTTAATTGATACCGCTACCCCTCCTTTCCTATCTTTCCTGAACACCTTGCATTCAGGAACATTTACTACCCAGTCCTGTCCTTCTTTGAGGCAGGTCTCTGTTATAGACACAACATCATATTTCCACATGTCAATCTGCGCCTGTAACTCACCAATCTTATTTACCGCACTTCGTGCATTCACATACATGCACAGTAGCCCTAATTTAGATTTTGTTACTTTTTCCCTTATTCTGACCCCACCTAATAACTTACTATTCCCTTCTCTAGTGCTATCTATCTCTCCCAGTATTTTGTGCAGCTTGGTATTCCTCTCTGATATTACCTCCTGGTTTCCACACTCCTGCGAAGTTAGTTTAAACCCTCCCCAATAACACAAGCAAATAGCCCCATAAGGAACTCAGTCCCAGCTCTATTTAGGTGCTACCTGTCTAGCCTGTACAAGTCCCATCTCCCCAGAACTGGTCCCAATGTCCAAAGAATCTAAAGCCCTCACTCCTGCATCATCTTTCCAGCCACGCATTCACCTGCCTTATCCTCCTATTTCTATACTCACTTACGCACGGTACTGGGAGTAATCTGGAGGCATGGACTCGATGGGCCAAATGGCCTCCTTCTATGTTGTAAATGACTCTATGAAATTACTACTTTTGAGGCCCTGCTTGCTACTTTCGTACCTAGCTCCCTAAATTCTGACTGCAGGACCACATCTTTCTTTCTGCCTATGTCATTTGTACCAATATTGACCATGACTGCTGGCTGTTCACCCTCCTCCCTCAGGGTGCTCTGCAGCCATTCAATGACATCCTTGACCTTGGCATCAGGGAGGTAACACACTATTCTGGATTCATGTCTGTGGCCACAGAAACCCCTGTCTGTTCCTTTATCAAATCTCCTATCACTATTGCTCTTCCAGTCTTCTTTGTGCTCCCTTGTACATTTGAGCCACCCGTGGTGCCATGGACTTGACTCTGGCTGCACTCCCCAGGTGAACCATCACTCTCATCAGTATTCAGAACTGAATACTGGTTGGAGAGTGGGATGCACTCAGGGGACTCATGCACTACTTCCCTGTCTCTTCTTGACCATCTGGTAGTCACTTATTCTCTTTCTCCCTGCATATTCTTAAGCTGTAGGGGTGACTACATCTATAAACATATTATCCACAAAGCTCTCAACCTCATGGATGCACTGCTGTGATGCCAGCTGCTGCTCAAGATCCAAAATCCAGAGCTCAAGCTGCTGTAACTGACAACGTTTCCTGCACAACTGGTTATCTAGGACACGGGAATTATCCTGGAGTTCCCACAAAGAGGTCAGCGCAGCCTTGTCATTTCTCTATCTATTAGTTAATAAACCTTGTTCCTGCAATAAACCTTACTCTGCTAAGTGCTAAAAAACCTTACTATTGCTAATAATAAACCTCACTACTAATAATAAACCTTACCACTATTAAAAAACCCTATTAATACTAATAAACCTTACTAAAAGTAATAAAAATTACAAATGTTATGACTGAGGTGGGAGGAGTGCACTGTTGTTTATTGAGCTGGAAGACAGGTGGTTTTCCAGAAAGGCTAGTTCTTGTTGCTGGAAGTCAAGTGGTTTCCCGGAAAGGCTTGTTTTCCTCACAAGACCTCTCAGTGCCCCTTTTAAAAAACATTTCCAGGGACTGCTTTTCAAAGTCAAGTGGCCTTTACATAATCCCCTTTAACATTTCTTCAATCTTTCAAAAATGAATCCTCAAAAAATATATTTAACAAAATAGAGGTGCTTTCGTAACACAAATAGTAATAATAATCTTTCCAATAGTAATAATAGCCTTACCAATAGTAATAAACTTTACAAATAGTAATAAACCTTACTCAATATAAAAGACAAGAGTCACCAACTACTTACTTGTTACTTGTTATTAATACTTAATATTTTTAACGCTCTTAAACTCCCAGTTGTTTAGACTCCAACCCTAAGCAGCAATACTCAGCAACCAATCAACTCAGAACTTTCCTGTAATGTCACAGTTTGATTTTTTTTTTCTTTTTTCCGAACTCCAGCGCGCCCCCGGAGAGACTGTTGCTGCCACCTCTCCCAACTCCCTCCAGGTAAATGGTGGGTCTTCTGCTGCCACCGCATCGCTTGACTCCTCCCAGGTAAGTGGAAGGCCCCGAGCCTGAGCCTCGCTTTATTCTGTCCCCGGTAGGTTCCTCACAGGTCCACCACTGCCACCACCCCACCTGACTCCCTCCAGTTAAGTGTCCAGTTGAGTCTTGACTGGATCTGTACCCCAACTTTAGTGATGCAAAACCACCACCATTGTAATGTAAACTCATTTTAAACCTGAAACTTTACTTCAAAATAAAGTTAGCAATAAGGAATTAAGCTGCGACAGACAACATTCGTGCAGATCAAATATTTTTTAATTATCCATGTTTAACAGCTGTTGGTTACTGTTTATTTAATTAAATATTTTGATCATATTTTATTTTAAGAATAATGTGGGAGATTTTATTACCATTGCAGATGGTGTATTCCAGTCAAGTTATCTAAAGAAAACAAATGAGGCAGCCCTGCAGTTAAATTTAATCTCAAAATAAATCTTCGGTAGTTCCTCTTAAACAACAAATGGGAATAATTATAAAAGCAAAAAGTGTTGGAAATGTCTCGCAGTTCTGGTAGCAATAGAAAACATAGCTTGACATTTCGGATCAATTTTCCTTCACCTACATCAAATTCTGTTGTTGTAAAGTTTGTTTAACCATTGCATAGCTTTATGTTCTATTGACTTTTTATGCTCATCAAAATGACATCTATTATTGTTGAGGAATGGATTGCACTATTTTTCGTGTCAAGCATTCAGAGTCAATATAAAGCAATCTCAGGACAGATATATAGAATAGTTAGATTCAAAGTGAAATTCCCTTTACGCTGTCCCAACAAACAAGTATGTGGGATCAATCCTGGTGTTTACACTGGCATTTTATGGGATTAGTGGGAAGGTACCTAACTTATATCGGCGGGCACAAGTGTCATAGGCACATTTCTCCCTGCCTCATGCAGCTGAAAATCCTGCCTGTCTGCCATTTCCCAGAATCATTGCGCTGCTTGCAATTATCTTTTGTATAAGTCCCTCATCTATTAACCATATTCATAAAGCTGGAGACGGTAATATGTCTGATAATTCATTTCATTGACTATTGACAAAGCATGAATCTTAAGCACTTTAAACATCCATTACAGAGTAGTGCGCATGAGCTTCATGTCTTGACTCTCACCTGCATGGATTTTAATGAGGAATCGTGAAGATGGCTTGTTGGGACAGCGTAAAGGGAGCTTTACTTTGAATCTACCTGTTCTATATATCTGTCCTGCGATTGCTTTATATTGATTCTGAATGCTTGACATGAAAAATGATGCAATCTTTTCCTCAACAATATTGGACGTCATTTTGATGAGCATAAAAGGTCAATAAAACTTCATGATATGCAATGGTTAAACAAAACTTTACAACAAGAGAATTTGATGTAGGTGAAGGAAAATTGACCCGAAATGTCAAGCTATGTTTTCAATTACTGCCAGAACTGCGAGACATTTCCAACACTTTTTGCTTTTATAATTATTCCTATTTGTTGTTTAAGAGGAACTGCCGAAGATTTCTTTTGAGACTAAGTTTAACTGCAGGGCTGCCTCATTCGTTTTCTTTAGGTAACTTGGATGGAATATGCCATCTGCAATGATAATAAAGTCTCCCACATTATTCTTGAAATAAAATATGATCAAAACATTTAATTAAAAAGCAATAACCATCAAATGTTCATGCCACTGGGTCTCGAAGGTAGCAAAAGGTCTCTTTCTAACTAAGTAAAAACATGATAACTTTTTCTTCATGGTCTTCTTCCTGATGCTTTAGGACCACCCAGTTGTTCAAACAGATTGCCAGAGAGGAGAGGCCCCATGCCTTTTCACACCATACTGTGACTTATTATTATTGTTTTTCTTGAGGCTATAGCTGTATTGTAAACAATGTTTGGTGCATGCTCTATAGCAACATGAGGGGGGTTGGCATCCTTCCATCTACGAAAGATGATGGACACACAGCAAACAATCCATTTAGGTCAGGTGTCTTCTCTCGTTGTACCTTTGCTGATGGCTGTGAAGGCCAATCCTTGAGAGGCAGATTCTGCCACAAATGCTGCACGTGAAGCTGCCAAGTGACACTATGAGTTGTTGTTTTTGACGTTGGCGCCTGTTGCCGAGCCGCTGTAACAACTGGTCATCGTGGTAGTGCACACCAGTCCACATTTCCCTCTTTCACCAGCTAGTGACTCCCAGGTGCAATAGTCGACATTTAAAGCCTTCACGTCACGCTTGCAAGCATCCTTGAAGTGGAACTTTGGACGCCCCACTGGTCGTCTGGCCCCGGCTATCTCACCTTGGGTATGCAACCATCTTCCATCCTGGGGACATGTCCGATCCACCAAAGCCGCCTCTGTTTGATTCGTGCCAACACACTTGGGAGCTCTGCCTTTGAGAGGACTGCCACATTTGTGATTTTGGCCTGCAAATATATAGCCATATAGCAGCATACTGCCTTTTATATGGCAGCAATCTCCTTCTCTAATGTTATCAGTATCTCTGAGGGGAAAAGACAGGCTCTTCAAGATCATGATTTAAAGCAAACTGTCTCCATTATTGTTCTGTCTTTGTTAGAAATGAAAGTAATGTTAAAACATATTGATATTCTTGCATTCCCCACTTTGAGGCCAAAAAGTGACCCCCTTTTTGTGGCCTCGCAAACTTATTTTCCCATCGGAGCTAATATTTTTATTGTATTTTCTCTTATCTTAATTTGTTTCAGGGTTAAAACAGGCAAACCACTACTGTGAAGACAATTGGCATTAATAGCTGTGCTACTGGCAGAAACAAAGAGGCCTGTCTTACCCAGAGATGCTATATACCACGTCCCACCATTCACGGTCACCTAAGGTGGCAATAGATCATTTTGCTGCTGCTGGAAAACATTGGCGCTGACCCTGAGAAGTGCTGGTGCATTGTTGTATAGGATTTAAATTTAAGAAAAGGCTGGATTGGATGGCCAACATTTACAACTGTTCGTTTTGAATTTCTGTAACATTGTAGCCCTAACAGACATGAATATTCTACTTCAAATTTGATTATTTTGGTTGGTGTAAGGCAAAATGGTGTTCACCAAAACATTTATATAGTGTCAAATGCAATACCTTCTTCTCTCCAAACTTTAGTTCTCTTGGAGTTCTATCGATCAACTCCTATGTGCGGTTAGGGAATTCTACTTCCAGGGTGAAGCCACATGCTGAGGATAAGCTGAACAGCACATCACAACTGCAGAGCAGGGACTACTTTTCCTAGAACGACAATAAGTATCTGGGGCTTTCCAGACTTTCTCCTTCCCTTCGACAGTTTGCAAAATTCTTCCGTATGTCATCTATCAAGTCCACTTGAAAATATTTCTAATGGTCTTTCCGCAACAGAAAACAATGGGACTGTTATCATCACACGAATCAGTCCAAAATAATGTCATGCTGCCTGTAGACTTGCTGGCACAAAATAATGTACAAATGTTCGCACCTTACACCAATCCATATTCCTGTTTGATTTTCAGATTTTCATTTGTTTTCCTACTGCAAAATTTGGTATCCAATTGTTTCCTATATCATTTAATCTCTTTTGGATCTGATTTAAGTAGAAAAACCCTCTAAACAATATCTTCAAACACTTGTGCATTGTTTTATCATTTTCCCATATTCTCTTTATGTTAATTCCTCTGATTTTCTTCTGAAATATTGTTAGTAAAACTATTATTTCCCTTAGTAGTGCATGATTAAATTTTACATACATACGGTTACATAAATCAGAAGGCAAAGATATAAAAGAAAAATTTAACAGAGTACAAAAATTTCCAAATCGTAAATCACTGTCAGTCCATAACTTGGTGTTCTTCCTTGGGCTGGATTTTGAGACCCCATCGCAGGTCCCAGTGGCAGGCCCGGACGCAGGCGCCATCGCAGCATGTCACATGTGCGTCTGGCCGACTGTGATCAGGTGCCAGCTGGCTACGTAACATATTGGAGACATGGAGTCCATCCTATTGCAGGACGGGGGTGGGCTCCAAAGAACTGATGGAAGCATCAGATGACTGCAATGCAGGTGCTGGTGCCATTTTTCAGGCGCTGCTTGTATTACTGTCTTTCAGTGAGGCAGTGAACCTGAAGTGCTGCTGGACCCCTCTGCTGTTGTTTCTAAATCCTGGACCCCCCTGTACCACTGTTGCAGCTGTTGCTGTAGCTGGATCTGCTAGACCCCTCTGCATTACCACTGCTGCTGCTGTTGCAGTTGCTAGAATTCCTTGTGCCCTTGCAGCACTGCTGCTGCCCACCTGGATGGAGCGGGAATGAACTGGGGCTATGTCCAAGGCAAGACACTGGCTGGCCCCACAGTTTAGCGATGCCTCCCTGGAGATTCTCCTCGAAACTGCAAGGGAAAAGCAGGAGGTCCTCTTTCCAAGAGAAGGCAACTGTGGGGTCACTCCCCGGAACTGGGTCCACTATCGCAAGAGGGTCAATGACCTCCTTCACTCCGCCAGGTGAGTCCTTCATATCTCTCTCCTATTTGGGGCTTGCATCTGGTTACGTGGGAGGGAGCGCGACATGAGGAGGGAGTGACCACAAAGGCAGTGACAAGGGAGTTCGGCATCGCCTCATCTAGGCGGATACATGGTTGCTTCTTGGCAACAGCCCACCTTCTTTCACAGCTCAACCCCATTAACTCCCCTGACAGCGGATGTGGGGCGGAGCCATGTAGGAAACCCAATCAGGACAAGGGGCTGTCACTAGCATAACTTCTGTTGCTCTTTCTGCAGAGTCTTCCTATGTCCCTTTGCGGGAGAAACAGGCCCATAACACCAGGGAGACCTCGGACTGGCGGAGGGATCCCCGATCTGCATCCTCTGACATTGGCTGAGGAGGAGGCTCTGGAGCTAGTGGGGGCCCAGGGCAGCCGTGCAATTGCAGATGATCAGACTGGAGAGCCCGCACAAGAGAGTGAGGATTGTGTTCATGTGACCTCCACTACACTTCTGGAGATCCACATCATGCATGGTTGGAATGAGGAGATCTGCACAATCTAACCCACAAACGTTTGTGTTCACTCATGCAGGTCGTTGAACCTGGAGGCGAGTGCAGCCACTGCGACAGGGAACCTTGCCGTCACCCTCACCCTCTGAGGAGGAGGGGGGCAGTCAAACAATGCACTGTCATATCATTCTTCTGCACCTTCTACCAGTATAGATACCTTCACCTCAGTGGATATGCATTCGGGCTTAGATTCAGGGTCACAAGCTGGTGAGAGTACCACACATGCACCTGAGCACCTGACGGACGCTGCGACAGCTGAGGCCTCTGACAGTCAGAGGACTGTGAGTGGCCAGGCCCCATGCTGAGCCCCAGGTTGATGTCGAGCCTGTGGTGTCAACAGCACAGGGCATTCTTGAGTTGCACAGAGGGGTAAGGCAACATTTGGCGGAGCTGCCAGAGGTCATGTGCGGATGATGGAGGAGTCTATCCATGACATGAGTGCTGCCATGTCTCAGGCATGTGAGCACATGGCTTCCACCATTGAGAGGGTTGCCAACCATCGTGGAGAGCCGGATTCCACAAATGCGCGCAGACCTGCACACCATCACCTTGGCCATGAGCTTGACGCAGCAGTGGCAAGGCGAGAGAAGAACGAGACCCGTCTTCTCCAGATCTTCAACTTTCTCTGGTCAGCAGAGAGGTTCAAGTGAGCCTTGAAATGGAGGTGGAGAGGCTGACCACATCTGGGGGCTCTGAAATTGGACAGCGGCTCCTCAGCCCATCCACCAGTGAGCCCAGCTCCCGTAGCCGCGATGACTGAGGAGGTTCCTGCACCTGTTGAGCAACCCCTCAGCCAGCTGGGGCACTTCAGGCCTCAAACAACCAGAGGACATCTGCCAAAATCATCACAGGCCAAGGGGCAGCCTGACCAGCGGCCTGACTCCATCTCAGCTGACAGTGCAGGGAGCAGTCCATGTAGAAGCACACAAAAACTTAAAAAGAAGAACATCTAAATGCACTTGGGGCTTCACAGGTGTATTAATTGTGGCCGTTTTGGTGTCATAGATAGAGTTCACATTCGTTGTTGTTAAGTGCTTATTCTTTAATGCCTGAATTGTGAGATGCTGCCTTCACTCTTGCTCCCTCAATGAGGTGCCGGTGTAGGCACAGGCTGCCTTTGATAAGCATCTCAGATGTGCCAGAGCGCGTGGTGAAGCTGGGCACTAGGCACTGAATTGAGATAGAAAGGAGACGACAAGCGGAATACCGTGAGGTGAGTCTTTATTGAGTTCACTTTGAGAGACCATCATGGTGGCAGGAAGTGTGTATATATGAAATCGCCTCCCTTGTGTGTCTCTGAATGGCCCTGGTCTCCTGTGCAAGGGAATCAATTCCAGTGGTGCCTACTCAATAACCTCCTCCACATCCTCCTCATCGGATAAGGACTGATGATCAATCACGTCCTCTTCATGCAAGACTTCCCTCCCTATGCTGTGCTAGATTGTCTAGTGCACACCAAACCACCACGAAACACAAGATCTTCGCTGACCATACTGCAGGGCTCCACCAGATTGATCAAAGCACCGGAATCTCAGAATCTCATCTTCAGCAGCCCAATGGCCTGCTTGATGGTCATTCATGTGGACCTGTGGCAGGTGTTGTACCTCTCCTTTGCTTCTGTGCAAGGGTTCCTCACATGTATCAGAAGCCATGCCTTCAGTGAGTAGTCCTTGTCCCCAAGGATTCATCCCTGAAGGCAAGATGGTGTCCTGAAAAACTGTGGCACCTGGGACTGTTGAAGTATGTTGGCGTCATGGCTGCTTCCTGGGAAGTGGGCACACACCAGCAGGAAATGCTTTTGGTGGTCACAGGCCAGTTGAATGTTGATGAAATGGAAGCCCATCCGGTTGATAAAGGCCACTTGTTGCTCCATAGGATCCTTGATGGCCACATGCACTCAGTCGATAACACCTTGCACCTGGGATTGAATGGCTCTGAATCCAATGACCCTCTCAGCCTGACTGTCAGGGTCAGTCCATAGTGTACATAGTCACTGGCTCTCCTGAACAGGGCATTGGTTATCTCCTTGATGCAGTGGTGGCTGCTGCTTGGGATATCCAACACATGTCCCCCGTGGGTCCCTGGAAAGAACCAAACACATAAAAGCTAAGTGCCATGGTGATCTTCAGGGCCACGGGCATTGGGTGTCCACCGAAGCCCATGGATAGCAACCCCTGCACATAAGTTGGTGACAGCCTCCCTGGAGAGCCTCAGTCTTCACTGACATTGCCATTCAGACATTTGGAGGCAGCTGAGTTGAGTCGAGTACATTCTCTGGCATGGGTAGGCTCTTCCTGGCGTGGCCGGCTGCTGCCGCTCTCCTTTTGGGGCTTCACGAGCGGGCACAGCTGCATCCTGGCCCTTCCTTCCTCTGAGTCACTGCTGCGCAGCATAGGGGCCCACAAAGACGGGGTGATGAGACCCATGCCATCTGATCAGTAGCCCTCCAGAGCATTGCCCTTGCAGAGATGAACTTGCCTTGGGATCTTTCTTTTGCTGCTCCCCTCAGAATTCACGCTGATGCTGCTCAGTGCCCACCCTTGCAGAGAGCCCAGCACCTGATATCGTGCATAGCCGACCCTTGCAGCCGACAACGAGCCCACCTACCTTTGCCCCAGAGAGTGACCCCACCCAACCAGGGTGCCCAGCACTACAGGCTGACAATGGTCTCTGTATCCACCCCTTACTTTATCCAATGCTCCTCATGGCTGCTTTCCTGCAGCCTCACTGAGGCGTCGCCTCGGTGCCCCCACCTTTAAACGGCCAGGGATCAGAAGGAACAAGAACCCTGTGTACCTTTGACTAAATGTAACCACCCCCCCACCCCCCAACCCATAAGATTACGATCACCTCAGTGCAAATGTATTACAGCTAGCTGTTCAACAATTTAAATTACAGTGCTGCCGCGTTGGGGCAGCAACACTGCCTTGGAGCTTTCCTGCTGCTGAAAAAATACAGAACCGACATCATGACGCGGGTTTCCGGGCGAGCACATCTGTCATGATTTTTCGGCACCCCACCCCCCGCCGAGTCTCCACTCCTGCACCTACTTTCTGGCCAAAATTCAGCTCCTTGTCTCTGACATTGCATTGATTCATCCTGGTCCAGTTTAGTTTTGTTTCATATCGGATCTTACCTTTACCATTTAACATGAATCCGCAGTTTAAACCATTATCACAGTTGATGAACATTAGTTTGTTTGACTTCATGTTTTTGCAGAAATAAGAACAATTTTAGGTTTTGGGTGCATCATTCTGCCAGTTAAATATCAGTCTGCCTTGTCATTAGACATTAGTAAGACAAGTATTTAGGCGCTCTAGTACCTCCTTTCTGAATAGGCAGAACAAAATCCATCAGAGTAGCAAGCAACATCCATGCCATCCTTTCAATCTAAATAAAAAAACTTTCCATACAGGTAAGAATTTAATCAGTAATTAACAAAATTTATAAATTGAAAAGGGATGGTCTTTCAATGGTCGGTGGGCACGATCTTCCCTCCAGGGGCGGGAAACAGACGTCGGGACTATTTGCTGGTTTTGACCCCGCCCCCTTATTTTATTTTTTTTTGATTAGAGATACAGCACTGAAACAGGCCCTTCGGCCCACCCAGTCTGTGCCGACCAACCCTACGGTAATCCCATATTCCCTACCACCTACCTACACTAGGGGCAATTTACAATAGCCAATTTACCTATCACCTGCAAGTCTTTGGCGGTGGGAGGAAACCGGAGCACCCGGCGAAAACCCACGCGGTCACAGGGAGAACTTGCAAACTCCGCACAGGCAGTACCCAAAATTGAACCCGGGTCCCTGGAGCTGTGAGGCTGCGGTGCTAACCACTGCGCCACCCCTGGAGATGG
The DNA here is from genome assembly GCF_036365525.1 of Heterodontus francisci. Taxonomy (NCBI): domain Eukaryota; kingdom Metazoa; phylum Chordata; class Chondrichthyes; order Heterodontiformes; family Heterodontidae; genus Heterodontus; species Heterodontus francisci. The sequence goes on from NC_090390.1 coordinate 66,924,673, forward strand.
ATTTGGCAGCCAATTAAGCACGGTGGGTGGGCTTGCGCAGATGGAAGGCCACTCAGAGGCCTTCCAGTTTGAAAGGTGCAACAGGCTGCATTAGAGGGTAAGTAAGCGAGTGCTTCAAGGTGGAGGTGGCCTCTCTCCAACCTTTTAAAACTTAAATTAAAAAATGGATCTTGCAGCCAGGCCCCCAATGTGGTGGGGTGGGAGCCCCTCGACAGGCCAGCCTACGGCTGCTCCTGCACCCAGGCAGGCAGAGAGAGCCTCTAGGCCCGCTTGGAATTCTGAAACCCACCTTGACCCTGGGAGGCAAATAAATTGGCCCCCGCCACCTGTGGGGACCTAGAGGCTGACTCGAAAATGGTGCGGGAGCCAGGGAACCAGCATGCCAACAGGTTGGGCTATTTTTAGCTCCCGCAGTGCCCCCTCCCCCCCACTCCATTCCTGGCCCCGGTAGAGGCTCAAAATCCTTCCCACCGGTGTCCCAAAAAAGGTTCGGTGGCAACGGTTTCTTTTAATATAGCAGACATTGGGGCAACATAGAAGTGTTCCAGAGATGCTTTCCATGACCTTTCATGACTTCAAAATAAGTTGGTTCAGCACTGTAGACACAGTTCCTCTAATTGTCATCAAAATCAGGAGTATTTTAAGATTTCGGTCTCACTCAGTCTCACTGACTACTTCCTTCATTATAATCTTAATCATTCTATTTGTTCTTTCCGCCAAGCCTGACACTTGTGGGTGCTGTGGGATGTAGAATTTCTATTCTATTCCAAAAATAGTGCACATTTCTTTAATGAACTGGCCCAAAAATCATGCTGCATTATCACTATCAATCACCTCGATCTCCCACCCAGAAAGAAATTGGTCCAGAAGAACTTTCACAGTGTTGAGCATGGTGGTATCGCTTCAAGCTGATACTTAAAAAAAACTCATACAACCTGTCTTTACATTCAGCAATTCAATGTGGCAAATAGAAGTAAGGAATTACCTGTTCACTGTGGAAAGGTACAGAAAATAATCAAAAGGTCTAATGGAATGCTGGCCTTCATAACTAAAGGACTAGAATGCAAGGGAGTAGAAGTTATGCTACAACTGTATAAAGCCCTGGCTAGACAAACCTAGAGTACTGTGTTCGGTTCTGGGCATCTCATCATAGGGAGGATATATTGGCCTAGGAGGAAGTGCTGAGTAGATTTACCAGAATGATACCAGCACTCCAAGGCTCAAATTATGAGGAGAGATTACATTATCTAGAGTCCTATTCCCTGGAATTTAAAAGGCTAAGGGGTGATTTCATCAACATTTCCAAGACATTAAAGGGAAATGATAGGGTAGATAGGGCGGCACAGTGGCGCAGTGGTTAGCACCGCAGCCTCACAGCTCCAGGGACCCGGGTTCGATTCTGGGTACTGCCTGTGTGGAGTTTGCAAGTTCTCCCTGTGTCTGCGTGGGTTTTCTCCGGGTGCTCCGGTTTCCTCCCACAAGCCAAAATACTTGCAGGTTGATAGGTAAATTGGCCATTATAAATTGTCACTAGTATAGGTAGGTGGTAGGGAAATATAGGGACAGGTGGGGATGTTTGGTAGGAATATGGGATTAGTGTAGGATTAGTATAAATGGGTAGTTGATGTTCGGCACAGACTCGGTGGGCCGAAGGGCCTGTTTCAGTGCTGTATCTCTAATCTAATCTAATAGAGAGAAACTATTTCCATAGGTTCAGGGGTAAAGGACTGGGGGTATCGACTAAATATTAGAGCCAGGCCTTTCCTAACTGAAGTTAGAAAACACTTCTACACGCAAAGGATAGTAGAAGTTTGGAACTTTCTTCATCAAATGGTAATTGATGCTGAGATTGATAGACTTTTGTTAACCAAAGGTATTAAGGGATATAGGACAAAGGCTGGTATGTGGAATTAGGTCACAGATCAGTCGTGATCTCATTGAATGGCAGAACAGGCTCGAGGGGCTAAATGGCCTAATCGAGCTGTTCCTGACTCAATGCCCATTTTTCGTATGCCTTTCTGTAAAGCACTGGGACTTTTTTAACATTAAAGACACTACGTTAATATAAATTATTGTTGTTATTACATTTAGAAAAACATCTCAACGCTGGGCGGCATTGAAGCAGTAACTGTTACTACTGCTGAGGGCAGGATGAGGCCACACAGCTTTGGACCATGAAGTGGTGTTTTTCTGGTATGAAAATAGTTATTGCTAAATAATAAAGCATTCCACTTTGGAGGCATAGATGTTACTGTTATTGCAGTTTGATAAATGTTTATTACAGTTCAAGCAATAGCTGACAGAATTAAAAGTGCCCTTTAGTGTTGCACCTGTGTAAATCACTTTATGACTTCACAGATAAGGAATATGAAAAGAAGCAAAAACAAATTTCAAATTCAAAATATCTATTTGCAATAGTCATATAAAAGTCAAAAAGTTGCTTGGTATTGTTTGAAGTCCTTTCAAAAATTAATTTGTCATCTGCCTGTTTCACGTGCAAAAATAGCATCAATGTTACAGAGTAAATATGAGCACAGTATATATGTGTGCACCTTATACTAGCAATCGCTACTTGCTGTCACACTGGGACACTTGCTAAAGTAAGTGAGAATTCATGAGTATGATTCCTGAATGCAGTACTTTCAATCAAAAAAATTGTTAATGTTTTCTTGTAAATTCCTTTTTAGATGCTGTGGCTTGTAATTGCAGCAGTTACTTTGGGCAACACAGTGAAAGGTAAGAACAAAACAATACAGAACGGTATCAATATGTCCAGTCAAGTTGTTGTCAACTTTGTACAGAAAGAAAGCCAACACTTTGTTTGCAGTATTGCAGCTCCAAAAATACTGTGATTCTGAATTTTTCTCTCTCCCCCGCTTCTCTGTCCGACTCTATGTGTGCATGTAAATTTTATATATTTGCTTTTTGATGACATAGATTAAATGAATCAGTGGATTTATTGGGCTGAATTCTCATTTGGAGCATTCGCAATAAATTGGATGAATTAATCGTGCAAATAGATGTAAACGGGTATGATATAGTTGGGATTACAGAGACATAGCTGCAAGGTGACCAGGGATGGGAAATGAACATCCAGGGGTATTCAGTATTTAGGAAGGACAGACAAAAAGCAAAAGTCAGTGGACTAGCATTGCTGGTTAAAGAGGAAATTAACGCAATAGTGAGGAAAGATTAGCTCTGACGATGTGGAATCTGTATGGGTAGAGCTGAGAAACACTAAGGGGAAAAAAACATGGGGGGTTGTACATAGACCCCCAAACTGTAGTGTGATGTTGAGAATGGCATTAAACAGGAAATTAGAGATGCATGCAATAAAGGAACATCTGTAATTATGGATGACTTTAATCTACATATAGATTGGACAAATCAAATTAGTCACAATATCGTAGAGGAGGAATTCTTGGAGTGTATATGGGATGGTTTTCTGGACCAAGACGTTGAGGAACCAACTAGAGAACAGGCCATCCTAGACTGGGTATTGTGTAATGAGAGAGGAATAATTGACAGTCTAGTGATGCGAGACCCCTTGGGGATGAGCGACCATAATATGATAGAATTCTTCATCAAGATGGAGAGTGACATAGTTGATTCTGAGACAAGGGTCCTGAATCTTAGTAAAGGAAACTATGAAGGTATGAGGCACAAGTTGGCTATGACGAATGGGGAAACGTTACTTAAAGGGATGACGGTAGATTGTCAATGACAAACATTTAAAGAGCGCATGGATGAACTGCAACAATTGTTTATCCCTGTCTGGCGCAAAAGTAAAATAGGGAAGGTAGCCAAACCATGGCTTACAAGGGAAATTAGAGATAGCATTAGATCCAAGGAAAAGGCATATAAATCTGCCAGAAAAAACAACGGACCTGAGGATTGGGAGCAGTTTAGAATTCAGCAAAGGAGGACCGAGGGATTGATTAAGAAGGGGAAAATAGAGTATGAAAGCAAGCTTGCGGGGAACATAAAAACTGACTGTAAAAGTTTCTAAAGGTATGTGAAGAGAAAACGATTGGTGAAGACAAATGTAGGTCCCTTACAGTCTGAAACAGGGGAATTTATTATGGGGAACAAAGAAATGGCTAACCAACTAAATGCATACTTTGGTTCTGTCTTCACAAAGGAGGACACAAATATCATACCAGAAATGTTGGGGAACACAGGGCTTAGTGAGAGAGAGGAACTGAAGGAAATCAGTATGAGTAGAGAAATGGTGTTGGGGAAATTAATGGGATTGAAGGTCGATAAATCTCCAGGGCCTGATGGTATGCATCCCAGAGTACTTAAGGAAGTGGCCCGAGAAATAGTGGATGCATCGGTGGTCATCTTCCAAGATTCTATAGTCTTTGAAATAGTTCCTACAGATTGGAGGGTAGCTAATGTAACCCCACTATTAAAAAAGGGAGGTAGAGAGAAAGCAGGGAATTATAGACGAGTCAGCCTGATGTCAGTAGTGGGGAAAATTCGAGAGTCAATTATCAAAGATTTTATACCAGAGCACTTAGAGAACAGTGGTAGAATCGGGCAGAGTCAGCATGGATTTACGAAAGGGAAATCATGCTTGACAAATCTACTAGAATTCTTCAAGGATGTAACGAGTAGAGTTGATGAGGGGGAGCCAGTGGATGTGGTTTATTTGGACTTTCAGAAGGCTTTCAACAAAGTCCCTCATAGGAAGTTACCGTGTACAATTAAAGCGCATGGGATTGGGGGTAGTTTATTGCGATGGATAGAAAATTGGTTGGCAGACAGGAAACAAAGAGTAGGGATAAATGGTTTTTTTTCTGAATGGCAGGCAGTGATTAGTGGGGTACCGCAGGGATCGGTGCCAGGACCCCAGCTATTCACAATGTACATTAATGATTTAGATGAGGGAACTAAATGTAATATCTGCAAATTTGCAGATGACACAAAACTGGGTGGGAGGGTGAGTTGTGTGGAGGATGCAGAGAGGCTTCAGGGTGATTTGGACAAGTTGAGTGAGTGGGCTAATGCATGGCAGATGCAGTATAATGTGGATAAATGTGAGGTTATCCACTTTGGTAGCAAAAACAGGAAGGCAGATTATTATCTGATTGGCTATAAACTGAGAGAGGGGAATTTGCAGCGAGACCTGGGTGTTCTCATACACCAATCGCTGAAGGTAAGCATGCAGGTCCAACAGGCGGTAAAAAAGGCAAATGGTATGTTGGCCTTCATAGCGAGAGGATTCGAGTACAGAAGCAGGGATGTCTTGCTGCAATTATACAGGACCTTGGTGAGGCAACACCTGGAATATTGTGTGCAGTTTTGGTCTTCTTATCTGAGGAAGGATATTCTTGCTATGGAGGGAGTGCAGCAAAGGTTTACCAGAATGATTCCTGGGATGGTGGGACTGATGCATGAAGAGAGATTGAGTCAGTTAGGATTATATTCGCTGGAGTTCAGAAGAGTGATCCCATAGAAACCTATAAAATTCTAACAGGACTTGACAGGGTAGATGCAGGAAGGATGGTCCCAATGGTGGGGGAGTCCAGAACCAGGGGTCATAGTCTAAGGATACAGGGTAAACCTTTCAGGACTGAGATGAGGAGAAATTTCTTCACCCAGAGAGTGGTGAGCCTGTGGAATTCGCTACCACAGAAAGCAGTTGAGGCCAAAACATTGTATGTTTTCAAGAAGGAGTTAAATATAGCTCTTGGGTCTAAAGGGATCAAAGGGTATGGGGCGAAAGCGGGAACAGATTACTGAGTGGGATGCTTAGCCATGATCATAATGAATGGTGGAGTGGGCTCGAGGGGCCGAATGGCCTACTCCTGCTCCTATTTTCTATGTTTCTGTAGGCCCGCTGCTGAAATTGGCGGCGGCCAAAGAAAATGGTGGTCTGCACACCCGAGCGCGATTCCAAGCATGGCGGCTCATGTAAATAGCCGAAGTGAGCCATCCCCCCCGATCACATGAAGGAGGCAACCCGTCCGTCACTGGCAATGGCATCAGCTGCCTGTGCGCAGGCGCCGACGCCATTTTTAAAGGTCTTTGAGTCCTTCGGGGAGTTTTAAGAAAGCTGTAAACATTTATTAAAAAAATTAAAACCTGTATTTTTGCACCTCTCCCACCACGCCGCCCCCAGTAACCACAATATCAAATACTTGCCCTCTCCAGCCCAAAACATTTTCCTTTTCCAAATGACCCTTTCCCCCTCAAAGTGCATCAACTATAAACTTTACCCTTTCCCACAATCCACTCCAACAATGAGAAAACTTTATCGTTGCTCCCCCCGGACAGAAAAACTGACCTGCTCCCCCCACCGAACCAGTGTGGCGCTTCGATTCCCTGGATGGGGATCGGAAGGTGCAGGAGTGTCAGCCAGTGGCACAAAGATCGCAACAGGACTGGAGGCAGAGGCGGGCTTGCAATTAAGTCAGGTATATAGATTTATTTAAATATTTAAATGCAGGGCCCATTGCCAAGCAGCGGGGGTAGTGGGGGTGGGGGTGTGTCGCCATGAGGCCTCTCTGCCTCCGTGGAGATCAGGCTGGGCCCTGTCAGCGTCGGGGTCCGTGGCGGGTCTCATCCAGGGCAATCTTCATGCCCCCCCCCCACCGCCACAGATCCCGATGTTGAGGCCTCTATAAAATCCAGCCCATTGAGCGTGAGGTGGAAGGTCGGAATCTTATCAGCCGTACAGAGGTGCCTTTGGAGGTGGGGGGGAATTTCAGAAACATTCCCCATCGCATTGCCGTCTCAAAGCGATGTTGCTGGAGGCGGGGTCTGAACATCACCGGCTACCTGCCTGGCAGTGGCAGGTAGCTAATTATCAGCAATTAAGTGTCTACTTAAAGGCAAATTGGTGATGTCGCCAGGATCTTACTGGTGGCAGACAGGCCCAGCACTGAGGCCAAAGCCCAGCAAGTGCCTGGAGGTGGCCTCCTGGTGGCAGGCTTGGGGGCCAGCAAGGCCTCCTTTAATTCCACCCCCTCCCTCTGGAGCCACGGGTGCCAGAAAGCCACAGCTGCGGTTGCTTGCCATTCTGAAGAGGGGATCCCCCTCCACAAAGATGGCCTGGAAGCTATGGCCACAGTTTATTTTTAAACATTGAGAAGTTTTCGGAGAGTGCCTCAAGATGGAGGCACCCATGTGGTCTCCCTCCTACATCAGCAGCACCCACCTCTTCCAGTGGGCTGCTGGCCACCCAGAGCCTCATGCACTCCCATTAGTTCACCCGCCTGCGTAGCCCACCCACCGTCCTTAATTGTACGGGGCTCCCAGAGGCCTCTGGTAAGGTCGTGCAGGTGAGCAGACCTCAAAAACCATCGGGGTCGGGACACGGAAATGGTTCCGTCCTGTCCTCTTTTAAAAACTAAGGCAGTAAGATTTTGCCTGAATTAGGCTGAGGTATGTTAAGTGTTGGTACAACTGGGTAATTTCTACTCTATAGTGCTTATGTTACGAGCACTACATTAAATTATGTGAGTTATTTTTGCAGATCCTCCTCTAGTAAGTTTATGATCCCATTAACATCAAGTGACAAATGGAGCTCAATTGCTTCCCCATCAGTTGGCCCTCCAGTGATGGCCACCTTGATGGCCACTGGCAATGCATTCCCACCTGGTCCACAGTGAAGAAGGCCTTGCTCCAGGCAGCAGCAGATGTCAGAAATGACCTGCCATGAAAGCATGAGCCTCATGTGGGACTGGTGCTTAGACATGCCAAGAAAGCTGATCCTCTGCCTGTAGACCCTATGTTAGGGATCTCGCCTCCTCCAAGATGGATCTCTGTTTTCATCCTGTCTGCCCCGTGGAGTGGCATGTGGCTGAGGAGAAGACAACTGCTGCCGCTGCTGTTGGCATTGGTGTTGCTGCCCCTCTTGTTCCTCATCAGAGGTGCAAGGTAGAGCTGCATAAGCCGCTCCCATACCATGTGAAGGCTGACAGCAGGGAAGTGCAGATCAAGATGAGTGAAGTCGAAGGTAGGTGAAATGACTTCAGTAAAGTTGGAAATCACCTGTGAAACAGTGAAATCAAACTCTCAGAACAAGTGCTGTGAACACAAGCCGTACCCATAGGCAGGACAGCAGTTATACTCTGTTTAAAGGCTTTCAAGGTTGCCATTTTCACTGATCAATGGCTCCCAGCTGTCCTAATGCCTTGTTGACCCTGGCAAGTTCCACATAGCTCAGGAAATCCATTCGTTTGTTGCTAAAGCCAGAATACATGTTTAAAGACTCAATTAATTGATTATTTAAATTCCTGATCTGACAACTCATCTCTAAATGCACTCTGGTGAAACCCAGAAGTGGGCAGTGTCATGTTGGGTTTCCAACCTGCCATCATTTTTCGGAGCTTTAACCCGTGCCTACCTAAATGCTCCCCCACTTCACAATTAAAATTCTTCCCGGTGTCAAAATTCATGGTGTTCTTTCTGCTGCATGCTGCACAACATTGCCATCATCAGGGAACATCCATTGCTACCAGCTATACAGTGAGCAGCTGAGGAGCAGAAACTGGAAGAATTGATTGAGACTGAGTTGAGATTGTTGGTAGGTGAGTGATTGAGTAATAGGGTTGCCGTGCAATGAGCAGTGTATAATACCAGTGGGCAAGATATGGCATTTGAAGATGCAATTATTGACCTTGACCCCTGTGTGAGGTCATTGAGCTTCTTTCAAAACTGCAGCTGAGTCCTCAGGGTGACACACCTGGCATTGATTAGCACAGCTATCTGCTTCTACTTCCTTCGGGGAATTTATCTGGAGGGCCTCCTGGCCCCCTGCTAATAGATGACATCTCTTTTCCTCTGCACCTCCTTGGTCAAGGCCTCCAGTGCAGTGTCAGAAAATCTTGGAGCCCACTCTCTACCATGTTGTACTACCTTCATTAGGAGCAATGGCCACAGGTTAGTCATGTATCACAATCCCCATGCCCATTTTCAGGCCTTATTGAATTTCATGGCCACCATCTCTGTCAAGATAGCAGCCATTCAGTATTAGACTGACTTATCTGTCTGGATATTGTGCTTAAGTTTCTGGAGTGGGACTTGAACCTATATCCTTCGACCATAGAGGCAAGAATGCTACCTCCGAGACAAGGCAGACACAAGGACAAGCACCTAATGTTTCATTGTGGAACATTCATCAGAACAACGGGCTCTCAGCGGCGGGCGAAAAAAATGGTGATCTAGTGTGCGGCGGCTCATGCAGGGCAGGCTGCCCCCCTCCCCCCCCCCCCCAATCACGTGGTGGGACAGCCTCAGCAACGCTGTGAACAGCATCAGCTGCCTCTGCACAGGTGCTGGCATCATTTTTAAAGGGCTGCCAGACCTGCCACAAAAACTGCAGAGTTGAATCCCATACCCCCCAGCACTACACTGCAAATAAATTCTCACCCCATGCCGCCCCCACCACTAAAACACTTAAATTGCCGAGTTGACATCCCCCCACGACTGCACAAAGTGCAGAGGTCACCCACCCCCTCCACCACACTAGAAATGCAGAGTTGACCCCATCACCGCCCCCCCCCCCAACCTCGGTGGTGCCAGCTTTTCCTGGATGAGAAAGTGAAGGCGTGTGAATACTGGCGTCAGGAGCTCAACAAGATTCAGCCCAACATTTCTCACATTTCTGTGTTTTTATTTATAATTTCTAACATTGGCAGGTTTCCTTTACCTATTCAATTCTACTTTCTACTAATTAATATGGCACTGAGTGACCTAAATGAGAGGAGAAAATATTTATATTTGTCTTAGTTTGTGCAACTTGCTTACAAAATGACTTCTCTTCACAGCTGCCGAAATCTGCTATGACAAACTAGGCTGCTTTACGGATGATGTCCCTTGGGGTGGAACAAAGCAAAGACCAATTAAAAAACTACCCTGGTCCCCAGAGCAAATTGATCCACATTTTTTGCTCTGGACAAGAAGAAATGCAGCAAATTTTCAGGTACTGTTAGAAATTACTTTTTAATTACTTTGAATGTATTCGTCACATTATCAAAGAAGGTGGGTTGGAACTTTGTAATAACGAGGCTGCGAGCCTCATTGTCATTCCACTTTTTAACTTTAACTATTGTCGACTGGGTAACCCCACAGCTTCATTGAGGTGAGGACTTGGTGGATTCAGGAGGTTAAGTGCCTTTACACTTATCTCCTGGATCCAGTGTGCCTGCCTGAGAAGACTCCATGATTGGGCACTCCCCTTTCCCCCAAGGCCCCCATTCCACCACCAGACTCTAATTTCCTCCCCTCCCCAAACCATGGGTTTCTGATCTCTCCCCATGCCCCCAAACTCCACGCTCCCTCCCCCCACCCCCACCAACATCAGCATCCCATCTGGGCAATACTCCTCCACTTTCTCCCTCCCAGCCAAACTTAACTGCTCCTGCGGCCTTCACTGACAGGCTCCGCACTCAACTGGAAACCAAGCCTGTCAATCAAGCCTCTGGCTGGAGAATGAGTCATTGGTGGCATGGACACGTTGTGGTGTTAAAACTGCACAGTGTGTCGGAGAGTCTCAAATCCCGTGTTCCCCACAACTTTCTGACTGACCCTGCTCCCTGAGGGTCAGGTAAATAAAGCCTCAGCCCTAGGAATGGAGAAGGGGAGACAATCAAACAATAAACAAATGCAGGGAATTAATTGATTAGATGACCTGCAAGCTGCTCAATAGAAAATTGTTCAATGATCAGAAAGCTCATCAGTGAAATAATGCAGAGATATAAAAAGAATGTGAAGAGTTGGGATGAGATGAAAAACTACAGAAGGAAATAGAGAAGATGTTCAACATGTTCAATATGAAGTCAAAAAGCAAGTAAAACACTGGATCTGCCAATGAAGAGAAGAAAACCAGTCAACACCACAGGGTCACACCCCACCAGGCCAGAAGATGCAGTGTCAGAATTAATGCTATATGACCTGACTCATGGAAACGGAAGGAGTGTACAGTATTCGGAGGTAGCCAAGAACTGATTGGCACAGTGGTTAGCTCCGCAGCCTCACAGCTCCAGCGACCCGGGTTCGGTTCTGGGTACTGCCTGTGTGGAGTTTGCAAGTTCTCCCTGTGACCACGTGGGTTTCCACCAGGTGCTCCGGTTTCCTCCCACAGCCAAAGACTTGCAGGTTGATAGGTAAATTGGCCATTGTTAATTGCCCCTAGTGTAGGTAGGTGGTAGGAGAATGGTAGGGAATATGGGATTAATGTAGGATTAGTGTACATGGGTGGTTGTTGGTCGGCACAGACTCGGTGGGCCAAAGGGCCAGTTTCAGTGCTGTGTCTCTCTATGACTCTAACTGAGGAGAAATTAGGAATAACAAGGCATGAGAAATGACAGCAGTGAAGAAAGCAAGTGTGCAAAGAAGGTGAGGAAACCAGCCTGAAAAAGGATAAGTGAAGGAGATCAAAAACAAGGTCGACAGAAAGAACAAAGAAAAGAAAAGGCAATGAAGCAAACAGACATAAACATATTGGGGAAAATTTCCTCTGTGTACCTATATAAATAAGTTGTCAATCTATCATATAAAGATTAACTTCCCCCATAATGTAACTGAAACAGAGATATTGATAAACTGAGTGAGCTCAAGAACAAAAATAAAAGCAGATTGACCACAAACCACATGAAGCATCATAAAGGGCAGAAGCTATTAGAGAATATAGAACTTAAAGATAATGAGAAAGGGAAGAAAACAGGCAAATGCATCAATTCTGAGAAGGGCATAGAAACAGAGGCATAATAAAAGAAAAGCAAAACAACAGAGAAATAAAATACAACGGTTAAAACTGTAGTGTAAACAGTAAAGAGGTTGGCAGAATTACAGTGATATTGTTGAGAGGACAAGCAGCTTAACTTTCAAGCCACAGCCCTCCTGAACCACACAGCTCTGTTGTTTGTTAAGAGTGTGGCAGTGTTAAGATTGGTGATGACCCACTGATGCTTTACCCAGCATAGCTTAGACTGAACATAAATAAAATATTTAGGTTGCCTCTAATTTTGTTCATTACTCCCTGATTTTATGGACATTGTTGCTGATTGAGTGAAAGAAAGAGGGAGAAATTTGAAAGGAAAGAAAATCAAAGCAAACACAATTGTGGATAGAAATTTCGAAAACTTTGTCAACGGAATCACAGATTTATTTTGACACTTTTATAAACTCAACAACAAAGAACATACTGTCATTTTTCACAGAAGATATGAATATGGAAACGGTACAAACTGCTGCCACTCACATCTGTGTGCTCATTTGTTTGAGTTACTTTAATGTTACTGGACATACAGAATCCAGATGTTAAATATCAAGGAATCAAAGTTTATAGAGAATTCAGATTATAAAAAGGAATGTTAAAAACATCAAAGAAAAAGCTTGTATTTGATTTTTTTTACTTTGATCTGGGCAGTATTTCTAACAGTAGCTACATAGTTTTATTGCGGTAGTTTTATTCTAAATTATGAAAGTAACTTTGCTTATGCAAGATGATGGAATATTAACAGACAAGCTAGTGAATTCATAAAGGGATAATAAAACTATAATCAATTTTGTTTCCAATAAACATTGTTTCCAGTAAAGCACAAAGCCTTTTTGCACGTCAAGAATAAGAGAAATAGCTTGCATTTATAGTGTACTTTCCCCATCCTGAGGACATCCCAAGGCATTCCACAGTCATTGAATTACTTTGATGTTTTGTAGCCAATTTGCACACAGTAGTAGCAAGGTCCACTCACAAAGTGATGAAATGAATGACCACATAATCCGATTTGAGTTGTGTTAGCCATTACGTCTTGGTCAGGATGCCGGGAGAACTCCACTGCTTTTCCTTGAACAGTACCATCGGATCTTTTATGTTCACCTAAGAGGAATAGACAGGACCTTGATTTAACATTTCACCTGAAGGACAGTTGAGGGGGGATTTTAACCCAGAGGTGACATGTAAAAATGTAAAAAATCTGAAACCCGACCCCAACCTGCCTCCAATCCGTCCACCTTTGTTTTTAACGGAGATGGAATGGGGGGGTGGGCAACCAACCCTCTCACAGCAGGTGGTTTGGTCATTTAAATAGTATTATAAGGTTGCATGCCTCAGATTTCACCACCATTTTAAGTTTAACCTTGGCTGACCATGTTTCCTAGGCCTCAGGAAGTCCATTGCCTAAAGGGAGGTAGGGATTGCTGGAGCCAGAGGGGAAGTCACCCTGGGGCCTCCAATCCCTCTTTCCTCCTCTCTGTTCCCCATCTGCAGCCTGGTGCTAAAGGCCAACCCACCTTACAGCCAGCCAGCCTCCCACTCTGCCTGGCTGTGGCTTAGAAATGGAGACAACAATTTTTAATCAGATCTTGTTATTAGATTTGGTAGGACCTGAAGGAAACCTGTTCTTCCGGGTTTCCCAACCTCAAAACAGCACCCTTTCCCTTACCCACCTCCAAGCTGATAGCAGGGTCAGTATCTCTGACAATGCAGCACCCTCTCAGTACTGCACTGACATGTTGCCTTATATTGCATGTTTAAATCCTACAGTGGGATTTAAACTCTCAAACATCAGAGTCAGAGCCAAGAGTGATACCACCCAGCCAAGACTAATATCAGGATGAGTAGAAAACTGTGAACTAGCAATGAGAGAGAAAGTAAAGTGTCATTAAGAAATAAATCATATCATGTAATACTTTTAATCAGTATTTAAAATGACAATGACATTTTACAGGGAGTACAAGGTAACAGGAGTTTGACTTAACCTCCATTGTATATTCCCCACAATTTTTATTGCATTAACCTTGTGTTGCAGCATGTAGGTCTTACATGGAACAGTTCTATCTGTTGTAGTGAAAGCTTCAAGTTTTCTTACTCTAATTATATAGCTTTTAACTATGTAATAACATTTTAAAAATCTTAAGCTGTGAGCATGGCATGGTGATACTTTCATGCATCAATGAAACATGTACATTAAGAATATGAGAGCTGTATTAGATTTTCTACCAAGATAACATAGCTGTTTTAATACTGCTACTTGAAAGTGCAATTACAGTGCAATTTACAGATATACTTTCTCCACAGGAGATTACTGGACTAAATCCTTCAACAATCGCAAACTCTAATTTTGACCAATCCAAAAAAACCCGCTTCGTAGTTCATGGGTATATAGACAAGGGAGAAGAATCATGGCTGTCTGACATGTGCAAGGTATTTGTTGGATCTAATATAAAAGGCAAATGGTAATCATGTTATTATTATCACAATAGTTATTACTGAAATTGATATAAATCGACTTCTTAGTAAAATATTTAAGTGTAGCCCTTACTCTTCTGGTACTTTCTCCTCCCTTGAGCATCTCCCCTGGTTAACCCTCTTGCTCTCCTTTAAAATCCTCATTATTTACCACACCTACAAGTCCCACCCTTGTTTCTCACCAAGATATTCTCTCTCCTCTTTCAGCCTTTTCCCTGTGTAATTCCTCATCCTCAGTGACTTAAATCTCCATCTCAACTTCCCTTTAACTTCTCTCCTCTTATTGTCCTGCTTTCCTATCCTCCCTAAATCCTTCCCTTCATATAAACTTTCATATCATACTCATGGCAGGCCCCTCAACCTTGTCATTTTCTATGGCATCCTTGCTCCCATGGTCTTGATCGCTGATGACCCATATCTCCCTACTCTCTTCCCACCCCACTTGTTCCCCCACATCAGTTATAACTGCACTTTCCAACTGACAATTCCTTAGCATGTGGCCTTCTATTTGCCACAACACTTCTGTAGCTCTCAATCTGCTCAATCATCTTTTTCCTGCACCTTTAGTGCCCATTTCACCAGCAAAGTCCTCACCCATCCTGGTATTTCCACGATATGACCCCCACTTTTGCTCCCTCAAGCCAACAAACTTGAACGTTTCCAGCACAAAACTTGTTTACTCCTCTGCCACCAGTTCTGTTTAAATATTAAAATGGAGGGAAAAGGGTGGGGAGGAATTTTCTTGCAATGTCTCCATCAAGCATTACCAGGCCTCACTTTCATCTGCCAAAACTATCCACTGTCCACAGTAATGATGAAAAGCAAAGATAAAACTCTCCACCACCATCTTTCTCCCTCTCTGCTGCTCTCTCCTCCAAACAAGTGTCAGGAGCTCATAGACATTTTTTGTTACCAAGACTGAAACCATCAATTCAGTTGTCTCAACTGCTTCCCCCTCTCTCTTGCCCATCAAGCAAACTCCACAGGTTCCCCCTTGAACCCATTTTTGTGTCCAGTTTCTCTCCCATTTGTTCCCTCCCAACTTCATCTTGCCCATGAGACCCATCTTGTGCTCCCTGACCCCATTTGCACCAAACTGTCTGCTACCCAACCTTGGTTCCTGACCCTCATGCCAGTTGACACTGTACTGACCCCTCCTCCCTTTCAAATTGCCCATCATCATCTCCCTCGCCCAAAGAAAACCACAGTCAACCCCTCTGTCCTTGGAAACGATTGCCTTATTTCCAATCTCCCTTTGCTATCCAGAGTCTTGAAGTTGTTGTCACATCCCAGATCCATGCCCATCTTTCACACAGTTGCATATTTGAATTTCTGCAGTCAGAGTTCCATCCCAACCACAGAACTAAAACAGCCTGAAGTAAAGTTACACATTCCATCCTCTGTGACTGTGGTGCATTACCCCTTCTTGTTTTCCTCACTCTTTCTGCAGCCTTCAACATAGTTAACTATACCATCCTCCTCCTAAGCCTCTCCTCAGTGGGATGGTGTTGCTTGGTTCTACTCCTACCTTCTGATCATAGTGAGAAAATCTCCAGTAATGGCTTCTCTTCCATCCCTGAAACCGTTAACTTCAGAATCCTCCAAAGATAGATTCATGGTTCCCTCTTTTTTCTCATCTACATGATCCTAAATGGTGATATTGATTAACAGACACAATGACACCCAGCTCTACCTCACTGCTATCTCTCTCAACTCCTCCACTCCTACTGTTTTGTCAGGGAGTGTCTCCAGCATTATCTCTTTCATGAGCCACAGATTCTTCTAGTTCAATATTGGAAAGACCAAAGCCCAGCTCTTGCCACAAACTCTGTATCCTTGTAATTGATTCCATCCCCCCTCTTTGGCCATTGTTTCAGGCCTAACCAGACTATTCACAATCTTGTTGTCTTGTCTAAATCTTTCTGAGGTTCCGACCCCATATCCTCTTCTTTAATGATTTCAATCACAATCTCCCCTTGCTCTCTCTCCTTTTAATTCAGTACTCTCCTATCCTCATTAAGTCTTTCCCTCCATATAAAAATTCCTATTCATATGCACAGACACTCCCAATGGCCCCCTATGGTCTTAATCACTAATCACACACATCGCTCTAGCTTCATCCAACCTCACTGAATAAAATCTCTCCATCACAATGACTGCCTACTTTCACCTCAGAAACATGGGATGGAATTTTACGGCCCCCCCTCCATAGTACTGGGCTGGTGGCGGGGGGGCCGTAAAATTGAGTGGGAAGCAGGGGGTGCCATTCCTTATGCCTTCCCGCCCCTGCTGCAATTTTATGAGGGGTTGTGGTGGCGAGAAACGGCCTGCCCACCCCAGGCCAGTCAAGGCCCTTAAGTGGCCAACTGACTGCCACAAGGGCTTCCTCCCACCGCTGCAGCGGCGGGTGGGCCACCCAGACCCCAGAATGCTGCCAGTTAAAACCTGGTGGCTTCCTTGCAGGTTGAGGGTGGGGAGGCCCTCCTGATCAGGCACCCTGTGCCCCATGGAGGGCCACCCACTAAACCACAACCACCCCCACTGAAAGAAAGTTCCCCTCCCCGCCCCTCACAACTGACCCCCCCCCCCCACCCCTTGCCTCACTGGGCCCTGGTCGATTGTCCCCGGCAAGGCCCCTAAAAACTTACCTGTCTTCCGGAGCCATCATCCCTCTCGCTGCTTTGGCTGAGTTGCAGTCCCAGCAGTGGCCACCGCTTCTGGTGTCGATGCTGGGACTGAGAGCTGCCAGCCTGCTAATTGGGCGGCAGCTCCATTAGGCGGGACTTCCTGCCTCCGAGCCCAATTAAGGGCCTGGGGAGTGTAAAATCCCAGCGTGGCTCCCCAGGCCTGGCGGAAAAAGGCACGCCCCTACTTTTTGGCTGGTGGGCGAGGCCTCCCACCCAATGTAAAATTCTGGCCATGGTCAGCCCATCTGATGCTAAAATCCTTATCCATGCCTTTATCATCTTTAAACTTGACTGTTCCAATGCTCTCCTGTCCAGCCTCCCACCCTCTGTAAACTTCAGTTCATTAAAAACTCTGCTGTCTATATCCTATTTCGCACTACGTCTCGCGCACTTATAGCCATTGCCTTGCTGAGCTACATTTACTATCAGTTCCCTAACATCTCTAATTTAAAGTTCTCACTCTTTTTTTTAAATCCCTTAAAGATGCCTTGCCTATACTGTAACTCTTTCAGCCTTACAATCTCCAGCCCCCAACTGTTTCTCTTGATCTACAATTTTGTACCTCCTCCCTACCTTTGAAGGGGAGCTGCCAATGGTGGGACACTCATAACCCATGCTCTAGTATTCTCTCCAGCTCTCCATCCCCCTCTCCTCCTTTAAGACTCTCCTTAAACCTCCTTTTTTCTCCTAGCTTTTGGTCTCCTCCTCTTATCACCTTTTTTGGTATGTCATTTTTAAAATTTCTGATTATCTGTGAAGCATGATGGGACATTGTTCTATGTTAAAGATGCAATATAAATGCAAGTTGTATTTCTTGTTGTGCACTTATTTTTAAGGCAATGTTTGAAGTGGAAGATGTGAATTGCATTTGTGTTGATTGGGTACACGGTTCAAGAACCTTATACGATCAGGCTGTTAACAACATCCGGGTGGTTGGTGCAGTAATAGCACATCTGATTGATGTATTAGAGGTAAAACCAAATTTACTGAAGAGTTTCAGCACATTACAATTCCAAGAAAAATAGTACAATCAGATTAAAATCTATCCTTTTGTGTATAAATAGAAAAATTTTAACTACTCACGTTCTAAGATCCACATTATTGGCCATAGCCTGGGAGGTCAAGCTGCTGGAGAAGCAGGAAAACGCATTCCTGGAATTGGAAGAATCACAGGTAAATATATCAGCAGTCAGAAACTATTCACTGAAAGAAGTAAAAATTGAAGATTTTTCAACAAATGCATCTTAAGCTGCTGTTTTCCTTCACTGAAGCTAAAATATTTCCTCCAAGGAGCTCCTCTGACAATGACAAAATAAAATATTGTAAATGTGCCAGGAGCTATTGTTCTGATGTTCATGCACAGTAGCTGAAGACTGTCACACTCATTTGATTTGTTGATGTATGTCTAAGAGCAGACAGGTAATTACCCAAGGCTGCTTGTGTGAAGGACTGAAAATGTAAAACAACATTTTTAAAAGCACAAAGAGCTCAATGGTACATTGGGTTAGAATTTAGTTATTCCACATCTGGGATCTGAATTTGGATTCAGTCTAGACCAGTGGGATGAAAGTCTGTTGTATCTGCCAATCGTCAGGATTCTGAGTGAAGTAAATTTGGAAAGTGTCAATCTAGGTTCCAATGCTGTGTAGTCCACAGTGCAAAATTACCCATAATTTTACACTAATTGGCATTCTGACTCAGAGATGAAGGCTGTAAAGATAACTGACATGGGGAAAGAAGATGAGGCATATAGCCGGCGTATTACTCTTGCTGGGAGTACTACATACTAACACTGGGTGCAAAAATGTGAAAGCACTGACAGCTACACCTGGGAAGTTTGCATCTGTGAGTATATACCCACTTGGGACTAAATTGACACTACCATTGTTGAAGCCAGAGGCCATCATATGTGTGCAATAATCACTGGGGCTCAAAAAGTGAAAACAAGTGCACACTGCATGTAATATTTTACAAAATAGAAACAGCTATAATGTAATGAAAAATTACTGTGGAAAGTTTGCATTCACTGTAGTTCACTGGCATTATTATTTACTATAGGTCTAGATCCAGCCAAGCCCTTTTTTAAGGACACTCCCAAAGAAGTTCATCTGGATCCTTCAGATGCAGTGTTTGTTGACATTATCCACACTAATGCTGCTCCGTTATTTCCTAACCTTGGTAAGATTTTCCACATAAGAGCACTGAAAAACAGAAAACTACAATTGCTTTTTTCACTGATTAATAATTTTAATTGCATTACCCGAACAGGTTTTGGACTGCTTGAACCCGTTGGACATCTTGACTTCTATCCAAATGGTGGAGAATTCATGCCAGGATGTGACAAAAATATTATTTCAACTATAATTGATATTAATGGCATTTGGGAAGGTACAAAAACTTTCTTATTCAGTGCATGCTTCAGATCACCAACATTTCTCTTTCATTATACTAAATTCATTCAGTTAGTTATTGAGATATTCTGGATTATTAAAGTATGGTTTCACATTCACTGCAATAAACTGTACAAATATTTGCTGATTCTTTGAAAGGTACTCGTAATTTTGCAGCATGCAGCCACTTAAGGGCATATAAATATTACACGGAGAGCATCAGAACCAAAAGTGGATTCGTAGGTATTCCATGTAACAACTATGATGACTTTACAGCAGTAAGTTTCCTATTAAAATTTCTTCCGATATTCCAAGCTGCACATTAATTAAGAGTTTCCAAGTTAGTTGCAGAAATAGGGCTGGATTTTACTGAGCTCCGGATGTCGAGCTCCATGGTGGGCGGGGCGGGTAGATCGTTCCGACAGAGGCCTGCCACGGAGCTTGGCTCCAGGAGGGCTCGACCCGCCGGGCAGCAGTGAGGCTTCGTGGCAGCATCCCTGCCACTGGGCAACGGGACCTCAATTTCCGTATTTAAATCAATAAAATGAATTAATTTAAATATACTTAACAGCAGTCGTCCAGGCCTGCTGTGATCTTCAGAGCAACAGCTGGCACTCCCACACCTTCAATTCCCCATCTGGATTTTCAGTACGGGGAGTGGGGGTGGGGGGGGGGAACGTGGTCAAGTACACATCATCAGTTTAGGGGATGGTGGGAAGGGGTGACCTTTCAACTTTGTACAATCCAGAGTGGGGAAAGGTCAGCATTCAAAGGTGTGTTTTGGGGGGAAGGGCAAATACCTAATGTAATTTTTATTGGGGGGTTGGAAAGGGATGTTACAATTTTATTTTGTAAACTTTGGAGGGGGTTCAGTTTAAAAATTCAAATTTTCCGGCAGGGCTGGCTGCCCTTTAAAAATGGCATTAGCGCCTGCGCACAGACAGCTGAGACCATTGCCGGCGACAGACTGCCTGCCACCACCCCCCACCCCCTCCACAAGATTGAGGCGGGGAGTCACCCCGGCTATTTAAATGAGCCGCCACGTGGGAGATTGCGGTAGCCCTTTGGCGTGTGGCCCGCCAATTTTTGAGCCCGCCGCCTCTTAAAATCCTGCCCACAGTCTTTCTTTATAAACAAACCTTAAATATTCAGCCAGTTTTATTTGTTTCCAGGGAACATCATAGATTGCATTGTGATGGGAACCTTTATTGTCCAAAAAGTTTTGAATAATCTATTGATTTGGATTATTCACTAGTTTGAATAAAGTAATCTAACCAATTCAGCAAAATGGAATTTTACTGTTAAAATAATTGAATTATCAAAAGAATTTGAATTAAGCAACTTTGCCTTAAGAGAGTTGTCTGTAATAGATAAAGTCTGCTAAGATCTTTGGCACACTCTCTTTGATAGCTTCCTCTTTAGTAGTGAAACCATAGACTGAATTTTATCAGACCTCTAGGGACGGGCACGGTCTCATGGGGGCCTATCAAATAGCAAGGGAAGGCAGGGGGTGGAGTGCCCATCACCTTCCCAATGCCATTCAATTTTGTCAGGGATGGGGAAGACTGGCCTTCCCACCCAGAGGCCAATTGAGGCCCTTAAGTAACCAATTAATAGCCACTTAAGAGCCTCTTCCCGCCACCACTGCTGACATTTATCCAGCGGCAAAGGGCGCTTCTGCCACCTGGAGAGGCTGCCCAGTAACACCAGGCCTCCGTGTGGGCTGTTGGCAGGAGGCCCCTCCTGCTTGGGCAATCTGTGGCCCGCGGAGGCAAAGGCCGCCCCTGCGCCAAGATCCCCCCTCCCCACACTCTCAACAATACACACCACCCCACCCCTCACTGGGGACTGCCTGACCAGCCCTGGCGAGGTGGCCCCACTTACCTGCAGTCCGAGGCTGCAGCGCTGCTCCTGATCCTGGGCCTGCTGCAGTACCAGCAGTGGCCACCGCTCCCAGTGACACTGCTGGGACAGCTGAGTGCTGGCTCTCTGATCGGCCGGCAGCTCTTGGAAGTGGGACCCCCATCCTTAAAGGGATTGGGACCCCGACACTGGCAGTTAACTGCCTGAGCATCGTAATATGCAGCTGAGGGTCCCCCAAATGGCCGAGGTGTTCCCTTCGTCTTTCTGGTATGACATCGGGACCCCCATCGGCTAAAATCCAGCCCATAAACTACCAAGGATGATTAGTTGGTCTAGGCACCAGCTGCTGAACTTTTGTAAATGCACTTGAAAAGTAAGTGTTTATGATTTTCCTTGCCCCTTTGAATCACATGTTTCTTAAGACTTCTTCTCAGAGATTGCTGTGTAAACAAGGCCAATGGTTGGAAATGTTATCCTGGGCCTGGCCAAATCTCTGATGTAACTACTGAGGGTCAGAGTGGGGGGGATGGGAAATGGAGGGGTTTAGTTGTAATCCAGTTCAGTCAGAACATTTACCCACAGAGAGGTGGTCAGGATATTCTAATGGGGACAGGGAAGAGGACCATTTTTCAATTTCCCCTTAAATCAAGGTGAAATATCTGGGGATGTTCCCAGGTCTCCCTGAGCAATTCATTCAGTTAGAGTCTTTTACTTCTACCATGTGGTGGCAGATTGCTGCTTTGATTTCAGGCCTCAGTTGAGTGGTACAGTCAATGTACCTTTACAGACACAGGCACAGGCTGCCTGCCCTATGTATGCTGATGACCTTTCCCTGGGGTTTGGAACAGGATCTGTGCCTTTCCACATAGGTGTACTTTTCCATCATATTTCCACTGGCAACATGTCAATTAGAATTTTTGGTCCATTAGCTTTTTAACGCATCCTTTTTTCTTTTCTTTTACTGTCGTGTTACTTATTGGCTTTGGACCCATTAAGCTTGTTTTCAGTTTAAGGCGTATGGTCTGTTTATATGTTCACATTTCAATGGGGGCCAAGCCATTAGGTGCATTGCAGGGATATTGTCCTAGAAATTGTTGATGCTGTGACCATTTGACAGGCATAAAACAGGCGCATAAGCAGCTAATATGATGGGCTGCATGTGTGTGCACATTCTGTGATAGGAGTGCACCACTTGGTGAAGGCAAAAAAAAGACATCCAGGGTTCCCGCCTAAAACAGGCATTAGTATCGTTGCTTACAAAATAAAGGGCCTAATGCCCGTTTCAGGCCCTTTTCTGAATTGTTCTGCCCTAAATTTTGCCAATACTCTATCACCTATGTTCAGGATCATCATGCCTTTGTGCAACCTAACCAGCAGTCCTTAAAGGCCGGAGGCCGTCAGCAATGGTTTGAAAAAGAAGCATACCTAATTGAGGAGCTGGGGAAAGCAGGATTGCTGCTCCTCACTCCACAGCAGTGCCAAAGATTGATGCCAGTGCCCGTTAACCGCACCCTGATCATCTCAGCTCAGACTCCCAGGAACTACCTGAGGGCTGCTATAAGAGATGCAGCAGTCCGAAATTCAAATTCGATTCACCAGCGATCTGTCTGGGGGTGTCAGCAGCTCATCGTACTCCTGTAAATGGGGCCTTGAGGCTCAATGTCAGTTGTGCTTTGGGTCTACCCGTTTTACCACAAGGTGCTGGGCAAGCATGTATGAACCAATTTCTAGGCCAACTTCCTGAGAACTGAAAGAATTCACCCTTAACACAGCAAACTCCAAAGCGGACGTAAGCCAACCTACTCTTCCCTCACACCGTGGTACCTGGGCTGTCTAAAGGTGCACTTCTATGCCAAAGCTAGCAGGTGGTTGGCTGCTCCTGTGCTACAAAAGGCTTATTGGATTGAGGCGGCCCTTCTATCATGGCAATCAATCCTGAAAGAGAGCCACTGCTGTCTGAATTTTTGGTGTTTGTATATAGGCAGCCTCTTACATGCCGTTTATGTGATGGGGAAGGCCAGAGGTTTGGCATGTGCTGCAACCCTGAGAAGCAGCAGCATCACACAGGTCACCCCCAGCCAACACTATTCCACTGGACCCTGAAACTGTGTCTCCACTGACATACAAAACAGGTTTTGGGGGTTTTTATGAGCATCTTTCCTTAGCTGCATCGTGTCCCGGTGTGTTTGTAGGTCACTATCTAAAATTGTGCCTTCTTCTTTTAAGCCTTCTTGCAATGCCATGCCCCTTCTTTGGTTATATGTACTATGTCCTTCACTTGGCACAAATTCGCAGATGAGCCTTTTATGACATATATCTGACAGCGAATTCAGTGTTGCAAAATGTTTACTACTTACCTGCAGCTTCCCTAGGCTGCTGCAATATTCCATTTTTGGCTTTTTTCAATGACTTCTCTTCCTGCTCCCACACCAATTACCTCTTACATCACCCAAGGATCTAACCTTGACCCCCTCCCAATTCTCATCTTCATGCCTCCCTTTGGCGACATTATCCAAAAACACAGCGATAATTTTCTCATGTACGCTGACAACATCCAGCTCTACCGCACCACCACGTCTCTGGACTCCTCCACTGCTGCTAAATTGTCAGACTGCTTATCCGGCATCCAGTACTGGATGAGCAGAAATTTCCACCATTTGAATTTTAGGAAGACTGAAGGCATTGTCTTCGATCTCTGCTCCAAACTATGTTCCCTAGCGATCGAGTCCATCCCTCTCCCTGGCAAAAGTCTGAGATGAAACCAGCCTGTTCACAGCCTTGGTGCTATATTTGAGCTCGAGATGAGCTTCTGACCACATATCCACAGCATCACTAAAACTGCCTATTTCCCCTCCGTAACATCGCCCAACTTCGTCCCTGTCTCAGCTCATCTACTACTGAAACTTTCATTCATGCCTTCCTTACCTCTAAACTTGGCAATTCCAATGTATACCTGCCTGGTTTTCCACATTCAACCCTCCATTAACTTGAGGTCAACTAAAACTCTGCTGCCCGTGTCTTAACTCGCACTAAGTTCCATTCACCTGTCACCCCTGTGCTCACTGACTTACAATGACTTCTGGTCAAGCAGTGGTTCGATTTTAAGATTTTCATCCTATTTTTCAAAACTCTCCCTGGCCTCCCCCGTCCCTATCTCTGTAATTTCCTCCAGCCCCACAACCCTCTGTGATGTCTGCACCCCTCCAATTCTGGTCTTTTGAGCATTCTGCTTTTAATTTCTGTATGATTGGTGGCCGTGCCTGTAGTTACCTGGGTCCTAAGCTCTGGAATCCATCCCTAGACCTCTCTGACTTTCTACTTTTCTTTCTTCCTTTCAGACAGTCCTTAAAACCTACCTCTTTGACTAAGCTTTTGGTCATCTGCCCTAATATCAGCTTACGTTGCTCAGTGTCTAATTTTTCTTTTCAACACTCCTGTGAAGTGCCTAGGCACATCTTATTATGTTAAAGGTGCTCTCTAAATATCAGTTGTTGTTGTTGTTTTTGTTTTAAATACTGCATTGCTAATTTCCCAGCACAATACTTCCATAGTACATAAGATTTGCACTAAACAAAAGACACACAACTGAGCTGAACCCACAAATTACAGTAGGATCAGCACTGAACAGTATCCACTGAGGGGCACAACCTAACGTGGGCGGCACAGTGGTGCAGTGGTTAGCACCGCAGCCTCACAGCTCCAGCGACCCGGGTTCAATTCTGGGTACTGCCTGTGTGGAGTTTGCAAGTTCTCCCTGTGTCTGCGTGGGTTTCCTCCGGGTGCTCCGGTTTCCTCCCACATGCCAAAGACTTGCAGGTTGATAGGTTAATTGGCTATTATAAATTGCCCCTAGTATAGGTAGGTGGTAGGGAAATATAGGGACAGGTGGGGATGTGGTAGGAATGTGGGATTAGTGTAGGATTAGTATAAAGGGTGGTTGATGGTCGGCGCGGACTCGGTGGGCCGAAGGGCCTGTTTCAGTGCTGTACCTCTAAACTAAACTAAACGGCCCGGTGGAATTTCAGGGCCGTAGTCTTCACCATCACAGCACTTAAATTAAACAATTATATCAAATTACATTTTAAAAATATTTCACAAGCAAAATATGCTGAGATGGAACTGCTGCAGTATTTTAAGATTCAGGTGAAACATTCCAGGGCATTTTTTCCTATTTCTTTCATGAGGTTACATTTAACTATCATTCCCAAAGGCTGATGATTTGCAATGAATAGGTATAATAAATAGCAAATTGCCAATTTTATTACCTATAACTGGCAGTTAATTGTTAGCAACAAATACATGCTACTGACTTTTTTTAATAATGTGCTATTGTTTTCCAGTTCCTAACTATCCTTTTAGTGCAATGCAGGGCAAATAAGGACAAAATAGCCACAACATTATTATTGGTCTTTAAGTTTCAGCCTGAGGAATTTACAATGATCATCTTTGTTCTTATCACTGTAAATTTCTCTGGCTGTTCTGCATTGACCTGCCCTTTCAAGTGATTTGAAGGCAATATTTTGGTACTTTAATGTCTGGTTGTAACCTGCACACCCCTGAGACTTGTAGGCCTCATATTTGTTACATTGGCTAATATATTAGAGTTATCTAATTGGCTCATTGCCAAGGTTAAATGGATTTTTGGCTTTAGATTTTTTTTATTCTAAGCCAAACTCTCTTGTGGCCTTATGGGTTGATTATAAATGGTTAAAAAAAAGGAAACAGCTGCCAATGAAGAGTCCTTCACAATATGTTTGTTTTCCTAAGGGGAGTTGTTTCAGTTGCCCAACAGAAGGCTGTCCTCTAATGGGTCACTATGCTGATACCTATCCTCTTGGAAATGCTACTGAACCCAAATTTTATCTGAACACGGGTGCTGCTCCATCTTTTGCACGTATGTATATACACATTACACATCATTCAGTTTTTCAAATTGCTGTTGAAGTATATTTATTAATTAGGAAATTGTAATAAAAACTCTGAATCTGATTGTTTACAACAGGCTGGAGATATAAGGTTTCTGTTAAAATTACCTGCACCCGAAGTATCAGAGGATTCTTCAATATTGCCTTGTATGGAGCCAATGTCAATACCCAACAGCATCAAATTGCAGAGTACGTTTATGGCTGCTGATCAGGAGATAATTGTTCTAAGTGTTTGAAAAACTTGCTCATCGGTGTGGTTGTACACAGTCTAATAAAACTGATATTCCTATTTTATAATTTATTTAATGATATTTTAAAATTTGGTCTTGTGATGTGGACCATGCTGACAAGGCCACATTTATTGCCCATCCCTAAATGTTCTGAGAAGGTGGTGGTGGACCCTCTTGAATGTTGTTTTGTAACTGTGTGGTTTGCCAGGCCTCTCGAAAGACAATTAAGAGTCAACTACAAAGTGTGGAATATGTAAGCCAGGCCAGGTAGGGTTGGCAAATTCCCTTCCCTGAAGGACATTAGTGCACCAGCCAGGTTTTTACAACAATCCAGCAGCTTTCATGGTTATTTTTTTCTGGTGCCAGCTCACTATTTCCCAGATTTGCTTGCCTGGAATTTCTGTGATAGTTCTTCTAATCTCCCGCTGTAACTGCAACAGAAGATCAGCAGGAGCCCTGGAGAAACAGCCTAAACAACCAACAGATTAGGGAATCCACAGAGTTTCTACCCCATTGAATTTAGTGAATCCTGCAGTAAATATTTAGTGGGTTTGTTGTCAAAATTCATTAAGATTGAACCAATTGTTCTTTTTATTCCACTGCTTATCTTGAGGGTGCCCTGTATTAAAAAAATCTGTTTACATTAATATGCCACAAATGATTTTGATACTGACCTATATATTTTGCTTTGCAGAGCACTGTTGGAGTCTGGAAAAACATTCACAGCTGACATTGATGTGGAAAATGACTTAGGGAATATTACTAAAGTCAAATTTATCTGGGATAATAAGCTGCCAAATCTTTTTGGGCCAAAAATTGGAGCAGAAACTGTAACCCTATTAAGACTATATGACCAACAAACGTAAGTGCACATTTATTAAATTATTGAATATGTAAAATTTACCAATATTGATTCAGACACTGGCTGTAATGCTTCATCTCATTTGTATATCTAGCGTGGAACTTGGATACAGTGGTACGTTTGGACAAATTCCCAAATGACCACGATAGGTGAATTGATCACTATATCAGAAGATGGCAATGCCATAATGTCCAGCTAATATGGTTTAGCCTGCTAGTGAGCAACATTACTGAACACAAAGCTGTGTAAAAGCCCTGATCCATTGCCCAATCCCTATGACATGGAGGTCAAACTTCCATTAATACTTTTCCTGAAAATAACAAATAAAGTTCTAATTTCCTGGAGGTGATAGGCTTTTGAGCCATCTCACAGGATTTTAAAAATCTGTGTTGCCAAAACTTATACACTAAATGGAGTTCTTTAACAGTCCTTTGCTCAGCATGCCAGATTTTGGCTGAAAGGAATGATGGAGCACACTGAGGAGGGTGGTTGAGCAACATATCAGAGAGAAGAGATTCATAAACATTATAGAAACCAGTACAGATATAGGAGGCAACTTAACTCATCCCTCCTATGAACCTCCCCAATACAGTATTTAATCGCTGTTGATTTCAGAGCGTTTGTCTCCACTATCTTACCTGGAAGACCATTCTAGGCATTGATTAGTCTTAGTGTGAAGAAGTTCATTGTTGACCTGAATCATGGACTTACATATCATGAAGTGTTGCATACAGTTTCTCACCAACACCAAGCAGAATTCCAAGTTCGCCTCTAGGCCCCACAAGGAAAATTTAGGCCTCCCCTACCCAGGCATCCTCTCTCTTCCTAAATGAAAGTACTGTCCCAAAAACTGCACCTTGCCTTGTTGTTGACAATGGATCCTTTGGTGCCAACTGATGCCTCCTGCCACCGGAAATTCTGCTCTCACCTGCTTCCTGCTGTTAAAATCACCTGGGCCTCACACCGCCAAGGCCTGGAGGGGGGGAATTAGTGTTTATTGTCTCAGACCCACCACAGCTCTGTGTGATATCAAGAAACGACTGAAAGTACTGGATACTGCAAAGATTATGGCCCCTGACAACATTCCGGCAATAGTACTGAAGACTTGTGCTCCAGAACTTGCTGTGCTCCTAGCCAAACTGTTCCAGTACTGGCCACTGGCATCTACCCAGCATTGTGGAAAATATCCCAGGTATGTCCTGTACACAAAAAGCAGGACGAATCCAACCTGGCCAATTACCACCCCATCAGTCTGCTCTCGATTATTAGTAAAGTGATGGAAGGGGTCGTCGACAGTGCTATCAAGCGGCACTTGCTTAGCAAAAACCTGCTCAGTGTCATTCAGTTTGGGTTCTGCCAGGGCCACTCAGCTCCTGACCTCATTACAACCTTGGTCCAAACATGGACAAAAGAGCTGAACTCCAAAGGTGAGGTGAGAGTGTTTGTCCTTGACATCAAGGCAGCATTTGACCGAGTATGGCATCAAGGAGCCCTAGCAAAACTGGAGTCACTGGGTATCAGGGGGAAAACTCTCTGCTGATTGGAGTCATACCTGTCACAAAGGAAGATGGTTGTGGTTGTTGGAGGTCAATCATTTGAGCTCCAGGACAACACTGCAGGAGTTCCTCAGGGTAGTGTCCTCGGCCCAACCATCTTCAGCTGCTTCATCAATGACCTTCCTTCAATCATAGGGTCAGAAGTGAAGATGTTCACTGATGATTGCACAATGTTCAGCACCATTCGCGACTCCTCAGATACTGAAGCAGTCTGTGTAGAAATGCAGCAAGACCAGGTTTGGGCTGATAAGTGGCAAGTAACATTCGCACCACACAAATGCCAGCCAATGACCATCTCCAACAAGAGAGAATCTAAACATATCCGCTTGACATTACGATTGCTGAATCGCCCACTATCAACATCCTGGGGGTTACCATTGACCAGAAACTGAACTGGAATAACCATATAAATATTGTGGCTACAAGAGCAGGCCAGAGGCTAGCAATCCTGCGGCGAGTAACTCACCTCCTGACTCCCCAAAGCCTGTCCACCATCAACAAGGCACAAGTCTGGAGTGTGATGGAATACTCTCCACTTGCCTGGATGGGTGCAGCTCCAACAACACTCAAGAAGTTTGACACCATCCAGGACATAGCAGCTCACTTGATTGGCACCCCATCCACAAACAGTCACTCCCTCCACCACCAACGCACAGTGGCAGCAATGTGCACCATCTACAAGATGCACTGCAGCAACGCACCAAGGCTCCTTAGACAACACCTTCTAAACCTGACACCTCTACCACCTGGAAGGACAAGGGCAGCAGATTCATGGGAACACCACCACCTGCAAGTTTCCCTCCAAGACACACACCATCCTGACTTGGAACTATATTGCTGTTCCTTCACAGTCGCTGGGTCAAAATCCTGGAACTCCCTTCCTAACAGCAGTCTGGGTGTGCCTACCCCACATGGACTGCAGCGGTTCAAGAAGGCAGCTCACCAGCACCTTCTCAAGGGCAATTAGGGATGAGCAATAAATGCTGGCCTACCCATGGTACCCATGCCCACATCCCATGATTGAATTTTTAAAAAAAGTTCCCTTCATCCCCATCCCCATCCGATTCCCACTCCCAGTTAACATCGGGCTTTACAAGTATATAGAAAATTCAGCATAAAGCTGATTCAAACAAACTGTTGGAATATGCAAAGAATTAATACCAATAGAATTTTAACAAATGTGCTTTAAGCATTCCATCCACAAGATCACTACAAGCAGTGACACAGAAAGAGATTCCATATACATTTATGGTATCAATTCACTCATTTCAAATTCTTAAATTGTTGGTTGGGACATTCTTCTAAATATAAGTTTTCCAAATAAATTGTTCAGCTCTCATTCCAGTAGTTCAATGAATGCTACCACATTGTAAAAATGTTCATAGTTAATTATCGTTTGCAATAGAAGTGAATCACTTTTATCAATATGACATCATCACAAGAATACATTCAAGCAAAGTTACGTTATTTTGTGGTACATCATGAGTCAAATTGAGGAAATATAGGAATATAGATGTTTCATATATGTAGATATCATTTATTTATTGCAATGTAATATTTAATTTTACAGCTTTAAATTCTGTGGAACTGGGCGTGCTGGTGAAGATGTTCTGCAAACTGTTTTGCCTTGCTCAAATTCTTGAAAATTATTTCATAATTTTGTAATGTGGCCAGATAAAAATAAATAAAGCTGATAGTACACCTTGAATTGTAGTTTGTTTTACATTCCTCTGGAAATATAGTAGCGCAGAATAATTGCTACACAGTAGACAGGTATTCAAACAGCAATGGTGATCTAATCTGATATAAGGGAGCAATTATTCTCATTCGCACAGCTGTATATAGTTGATGCCATCATATATAGAAGACTCAGATATGATCATCGGTGGTAATAATAACATGAAGACAATAACAAGGAATTAATTCAACTAGACTAGATCCCTTTTAGTGCATTCAATCTTTATTATATTCATCAGATTTTCTCTCATTTTTAACTTATCAAAGTAGAAATACTACAGATTTCCAGAAAAATAAAATGAATAAAATAGTTGAGTATATTGATCGTTTGTTTCACTTGGACAGTGTTCTAAGCTGATCCACATTTAAGTCACTGCAGCTTTCTGTACTCCCAAATGGACACTGCTAGGTAGAGTAGAAGAGATCATGAAGTTTAACATCAGAACATGGTGTTGACCCTCAAACTAGGGTGTCAACTGACGTGGTGGACAAAAGACACCTGCACGAGATACTTCATATAAACACTTTTATTGATACTTAAATCACTTAGCTACTCGTTATTTCACTTGTTAAATTACTTGTTACAATAAATCACAAGACTGGTAGGTAATATGGGATTAAATGTAGGATTAGTATAAATGAGTGGTTGTTGGTCGGCACAGACTCGGTGGGTCGAAGGACCTGTTTCAATGCTGTATCTCTCTATGACTCTATGACTCACGGCTTGGACTTAAATACTACCTGTTGCAAGGTGCGGTGATCAGTCTCCCTCCGATGGGTAGTCTTCACTGAATCCCGAACTGGTTCCCCTCCACGATGGTCCGGCTGCTCTTTTCTGGGCTCCTAGCCTCCCCTTTTTATCCAGTTTCTCCCAGCATCGAGAATGTTTTTTGTCACATACACTCAGGGCCTGGAGTCATCTGTCTGCTTAGTTCCAAAACAATATACATCTGCTGGCCTTCCTTCTTTATCTGTAACCTTGCCACCACAGCATCCCACAGTCTCATTGAAAATGTCTTATCGCCCACTGCCTAGCAGGCTGGAAAACAATTACTTCATCTGCTTCACAGCTCCTTGTCCTTGTGTAAAGCTGGCAACTTTTCCCTTCATGCCTTGCACAGTTTTAGCTGTTAACCATTCGGCAACAATGGGAACAAGATTCGGCCATTTAGCCCCCTCGAACCTGTTCTGCCATTCAGTGTGATCATGGCTGATCCGTGACCTGACTCCACTTTTGCCCCTATCCCTTAATACCTTTGGTTATAAAAATCTATCAATGTCAAATTTAAAATTAACAATTGATCCAGCCTCAATTGCTATTTGTGGAAGGGAATTCCAAACTTCTACCACCGTGTGAGTTTAGAATTACATGTGAACATACAAGCATACATACGAATTAGGAGCCTTCAGTCCCTCGAGCCTGCTCTGCCATTCAACAAGATCATGGCTGATCTGTTTGTGTTTCTAATTCCACACTCCCATCTACCCCAGATAACCTTTGATTCCCTTGCCTAACAATAATCTATCTACCTCCGCCTTAAAAATATTTGATGACCCCGCCTCCAGCACCTTCTGAGGCAGCGAGTTCCAAAGCTGCACAACACTCAGAGAAAAAAATTTCTCCTCATCTCTGTTCTAAAAGGGTGACCCCTAATTTTCAACAGTGCCCCCTAGTTCTGGACTCGGCTACAAGAGGAAACATCTTCTTGGATGTTAGCAGAAACATGAGGCACAGTGGTTAGCACCGCAGCCTCACAGCTCCAATGACCCAGGTTCAGTTCTGGGTACTACCTGTCTGGAGTTTGCAAGTTCTCCCTGTGTCTGCGTGGGCTTCCGCTGGGTGCTCCGGTTTCCTCCCACAGCCAAAGAG
The DNA here is from genome assembly GCF_036365525.1 of Heterodontus francisci. NCBI lineage: Eukaryota > Metazoa > Chordata > Chondrichthyes > Heterodontiformes > Heterodontidae > Heterodontus > Heterodontus francisci. The sequence continues at coordinate 66,956,996 of NC_090390.1, forward strand.
TTGCAGGTTGATAGGTAGGTTGGCCATTGTAAATTGCCCCTTGTGTAGGTAGGTGGTAGGAGAATTGAGGGAAGGTGGGGAGGTGGTAGGGAATATGGGATCAATGTAGGATTAGTATAAATGGGTGGTTGTTGGTTGGCACAGACTCAGTGGGCCAAAGGGCCTGTTTCAGTGCTGTATCTCTAAATAAATAAATCCACCTTGTCAAGACTGTTCAGGAAGTTATATACTTCAATCAAGTTTCCTCTCACTCTTCTAAACTCCAGTGTAAACAAGCCCAATCTGTCCAACCTTTCCTCATAAGACAACCTGCTTATTCCAGGTATCAATCTAGTAAACTGCCTCCAATGCATTTACATCTTTCTTTAAATAAGAAGACCAAAACTGCACACCATATTCGAGATGTGGTCTCACTAATGCCCTGTATAACTGAAGCATAACATCCTTACTTTTATTTTCAATTCCTCTCATAATAAAGGATAGCATTACATAGAGGAGTTATATTTGCTACTTTCCAGTCTGATGGAACCTTTCCAGAATCTAGCAAATTTTGAAAAATTAACACCAACGCATCTACTACCTCATTAGCCACCTCTTTTAAGACCCTAGCATGAAGTCCATGAGGACCCGGGGACTTGTCAGCCCGCAGTTCCATCAATTTGCTCAATACCGCTTCCCTAGGGATTGTAATTTCACAAAGTTCCTCTCTTCCTTCCAGCTCCTGATTTACAGCTATTACTGGAATGTTTTTTGTACCCTCCATAGTGAAGACAGAAGCAAAATATTTGTTAATTTCATCCGCCATTTCCTTTTATTTAATATTAGCTCCCCTTTCTCACTCTCTAGAGGACCAACACTCACTTTACTTACTCTTTTCCTTTTTAAATACCTGTAGAAACCTTTGCTATCCATTTTTTACATTTCTAGCTAGCTTCCTCTCATAGTCTAATTTCTTTCTCCTGATTAACCTTTTAGTCATTCTCTGCCGTTCTTCATATTCTGACCAATCATCTGACCTGCCACTCATCTTTGTGCAATTATATGCTTTTTCCTTATGTTTAATGCTTTCCTTAACTTCCTGAGTTAACCACAGATGGTGGGTCCTTCTCAGAGTTTTTCTTTATAGTAGAAATATACTTATTCTGAGTATTCTAAAATATCCCCTTAAATGTCTGTTACTGCTTCTCTATTGATCTATTGTTTCCAAAGTTCACTCATGAAACCTCTGGCTCTGATTTCAATCTATCTAACCTATACCTCTCAATACCTTGAACTTCGATCAAATCACCTCTTAATCTTCTAAATTCCAGGGCATACAACCCTAGTTTGCATAATCTCTTCTTGTAATTTAAACCTTGGAGTTCAGGTATCATTCTGGTAAATCTACACTGCACTCTCTCCAACACCAATATATCCTTCCTAAGCTGTGGTGCCCAGAACTGCTCACTGTACTCCAGTTGTGGTCTAACGAAGGCTTTATATAGCTGAAGCATGACATTTTGCCCCCCCTTGTATTCTTGTCCTCTAGATATAAAAGCCAGCATTCAATTAGCCTATTTGATTATTTTCTGTACCTGCTCATGACATTTTAATGATCCATGTACCTGGACTCCCAAGTCTCTTTGGACCTTCACTGTTTTTAGCTTTCACCATATAGAAAGTACCGTGTTCTATCTTTTTCAGTTCAAAGTGGATGACCTCACCTTTGTCTCAAGCTTACATAAAGCTCTACAAACATTGAAGGCAAAATCAGCACTTCCTTCCCCCCTGCACCGAATTCCCACTCTCACCAAATTCCCAACTTTTAAACTGTATTTATGCTGTATTGCTTTCACAACCACTCTGAGTAAGAAGAATATCATTTAGTTTTACATGCTTTGCTGGAGTGAGCCTTTGGCTTAGTGGTAGCATTCCTGCCTCTGAATCAGGAAGTATAGGGTTCTAAATCCTGCTCCAGATAGTCCCAGCAAGTGGAGACTGCAGTTCTGCCTTAAAATCCTGAGTTGACATTCAACAGGATGATTTCATCTGGTGTGCATGTACCCCTCCTCACTTGTTAAATGTGAGAGATGTAAAACCCTCCTGCCATTCTGCCAGTTGGCATAAAGGTGGCGCCAGCCATGGACCCCCAATGAAGGAGATTATTAATCAGCCTATGAATCCTTCTACTATTTCACTTGTTTTGATTTCTCACAAAGTAAAATATTTCCAATGATGGAAAAATTACTCTCCACCGCATTTGATTGGCACAGGAAAGAATTGAAATATGGCATTAAAGAAGAAAATGATCATTTATGGATGGACCTAAAGCCAATTGGGAGAATGTCAAATAAGGTCATGTATGAAAGGAATAAACAGGAGTTCTCAAGAGTGCTGAATATATCACATTGACCCGCATCAGACTGGTCTCATGAAATATTGTTGAACAATATATTAATTATACAGGAAAGAGTACTCTTGAGATTTTCAAATAAAGATGTAAAAAAAAATGCATATTTCAGTAATTTAATTTCTGTGCACATAAATTCACAATTGATTTTCCCCTTTACTTTTACACCATTTTTTAAATTTATGTGCACCTTTAGTTTAAAAATCTATTTTAAAATGTAAACAGTTCTGCAACTCTTCAGCGTTCCCAGTTTTTAGACTATAAATTTGCATCAAATCTTCTGAAAATAAAGGTAGCACAGTGCCATCTGTGGTATTAAACATCAAAAAATAAATACTGTGACTGCTGATAAAGTACTGGTGTTAGACATTTTCATTTGAAATAACAAAGCATGTAGAAACACAACAGTTTACAGATAACTTTGCCTGGGAAAACGAATAAATTGTGCAACTGTTACTGATCTGTCAGCCTTGAAAACAATACACAGAGGGCGTTGCTTTCTGAAATACCAGGAAAGCACTTGAAAACACACAGCCGGTTTGTTATGGGACTAATGGTGAGGGCTGTTGCAGCTGGATTCGTATCACTTGGAAGAGAGGTTGCAGGCTGAATTACAACACATAGTATCTTTTATGTGTGATGCATCACTGAATTCTCAGACTATTAGGCATCTTTGGGCTTCATGTGCAGTTGTGCAAGTAATCATTTTGACAAAAACAATTCCCACATCCTTTTGAGAACTTTTGACTGTGGGAAACCAAATACAATTTAGAAAGCCCCAGAATGGCTTAATGTAGTGATTTATTTTAATTAAATACATGCTTCCACTTCAAGAAAATACAGTTCTTTACTCCATCAGCTAAAACATAAACCATATTCAGCAGGTGAGGAATGCTTAACCCTTACAAGGGTCAGCAATCTAGGGAATTCTGCGCTCCCACAGCAGGTGTAAGACAAAAATAATTGTAATTTTATAGTAATGATGTTACTGAGATGGCAGGAACAGGACAATTACCATAACATTAAAACTATACTACTAAAATGTGTACTTTAGAACAATTTCAAATAAAAGTCAAAAGTTTAAAAAAATTCTTCTGCTCTACCTGTTCTTTTTTTCTCACCGCTATTTCCTTGACATGGAATCAGACTCTTACAGCACAGAGGAGGCCATTCAGCCCATCGTACCTGTGCCGCCTCTTTGAAAGAGCCTTCCAATTTAGTCCTATGCCCTGTTTTTCTTCATAACCCTGCGAATAACCATCTTCAAGTACATGTCCAATTGCCTTTTGAAAGTTCCTATGGAAGCTGCTTCTACCACTCTTTCAGGGTGGTGCATTCCAGATCTTAACAACCATAATGTGTGAACAAAAACTCTTCATTTGTCCTCTAGTTGTTATGCCAATTATATTAGGTCTGTGACCTCTGGTCACTGACCCACTTGTCAGAGGAAACAGTATCTCCCTACTTGCCCTATCAAAAGCCCTTATAATTTTGAATATAATTAGGATTTTCCTTATCCACCTCTGTTCCAAGGAGAACAAATCCATCTTCTCCACCTCTCCACATAACTAAAGATCCCCATCCCTTATATCATCCTGGTAAACCTCCCTACCATCACCAAGGCCTTGACTTCCTTCCGAAGTGTGGTACCCAGGATTGTACACAACATTCCAACTGAGGTCTAAAGAATGATTTGTAATTTTCTCCCTTGCTTTAATATTCACTGCCACTATTTACAAAGCCAAGTATCCCATAGGCTTTCTAACTGCATTATCAACTTGCGCTGCAACCTTAAAATAATTGTGAATATGCACCCCAGGTCCTTCTGCTCTTGCACACCCATCAAAATAGTACCATTTAGATTATACTGCCTCAGTATCTTGTTCCTCCCAAAGTGCATGGCTTCACAATTATCCATATTAAATTGCATCGGCTATGTGCTTGCCTTGGTCCCTAGTCTGCCTATGTCGTCCTAAGGTCTGCTATTATCCCGCTCTCTATTAACTTCATTGCAAAGTTTTGTATCATCCGCAAACTTCAAAATTGTCCTTCCTATAAACAAGTCCACATCATTTATATATAAAACAAGAAAAGCAAAGGTCGTAATGCTGACACCTGCTAGTCCCACTGCATACATCTCTCCAGCTAAAAAAATGTACAAGAACATAAGAGATAGCAGGAATAGATGATATGGCCCATCGAGCCTGCTCCACCATTCAATAGCATTCAGTTGGTTGATCTTGGCTTCAACTCCACTTTCCCACTCGCTCCCCATATCCCTTGATTCCCTGAGGGACCAAAAATCTGTCTATCCCACCCTTAAATGTATTCATCGATGGAGTATCCACAACCCTCTGGGGTAGACGAAACCCTTTGAGTGAAGTAGTTTCTCCCCACCTCAGTCCTAAATGATTGGTCCTTTATCCTGAGAATGGGTCCCCGTGTTTTAGATTCCACGACCAGCGGAAACAACCTCTCAGTGTCCACCCTGTCAAGCCCCTTCAGAATCTTGTCGGTTTCAATGAGATCACCTCTCATTCTTCTGAACTCCAGGAAATATAGGCCCAACTTACTCAGCTTCTCATCATAGGACAACCCTCTCATCCCAGGGACCAATCTAGTGAACCTTCGCTGTACTGCCTCAAATGCAAGTATATCCTTCTTTAAATATGGAAACCTAAACTGTGCACAGTATTCCAGATGTGGTCTCCATAACTTTCTGCCATAACCAATTACATATCCAGGTTACCATCACTCTTTTAATCCCATGTGCTTCTTTGTTCTGAGTAAGTGGGTTATGTAATACTTTACCAAGTGCCTTTTGAACGTCCATATATACATCTGCTGCACAACCATCGCCAGTCCTCTCTGTTACCTCACCAAAGACTCAATCAGGTTAATCAGACAAGATTAATCTTTAACAAATCCATGTTAGCTGTCTCTTATTAACCCAGAATTCTCCAAGTGAGAATTAATTTTGTCCTTGTCAGTGGTTGCTAGTGCATTTCATACCACTGACATTCAACTGACTAGCCTATAGTTGTCAGTTTATCCCTCTCCCTGTTTTTAACAGTGGTGTAACATTTGAAATCTTCCAGTCCTCTGGCACAACTTTTTCCAAAGAGGATTGAAAGATTGTGGTCAGAGCTTCTGCTATCGCCATCTTTGTTTCCCTCAACAACCTCTGAAGATCCTATCTGAACCAGGTGACTTGTTAACTTTGAGTGATAGCAACCTATTTAGCACCTCCTTTCAAACTATTTTTATCCTATCAATCTCTACTCACCCCCTCCTCTACTGTGACATTAACTTCATGCTCTGCTTTTGTGAAGACAGATACAAAGTAGTCATTCAGTACCTCAGTCATGCCCAATGCCTCCACAAGAAGATCTATTTGTCTCTAATCAACCCCACAATTCCTCTAACCATCCTTTCAGTTTTTATATAATAGAATCATGGAATGATACAGCACAGATGGAAGCCATTTGGCCCATCATGCCTGTGCAAGCTCTTTTTAGAGCTATCCAATATGTTCCACTTCTTTGTTCTATCCCCAATAGCCCTATAAATTGTTTCCCTTCAAGTATTTATTCAATTCTCTTTTGAAAGTTATTATTGAATCTGCTTTCACCACCCTTTCAGGCAGAGCATTCCAGATCACAGCAACTCACTGTGTAAAAAAAAGTTTCCTCATGGCACATTTGGTTCTTTTGCCAGTCACTTTAAATCTGAGTCCATTGGTTACTAACCCTTCTGCCAGTGGAAAGAGTTTCTCCTTGTTTACTCCCTCAATTTTGAACACCTCTAACAAATCTCCTCTTCACCTTCACAGCTCTATAGAGAACAACCCCAATTTCTCCAGTCTCTCCACATAACTGAAGTCCCTCATCCCTGCTATCATTCTAGTAAATATCTACTGTACTTTTCCTAAGGACTTGACTTCCTTCCCAAAGAGCGGTGCCCAAAATTGGATGCAATATTCCAACTGAGTCCTAATCAATGTTTTATAAAAAGTTTGTATGATTTCCTTGCTTTTGTACTCTGCCATCACCTATAAAGCCAAAGAGCCTGTATGTTATTTTAACAGCCTTCTCAACTTGTCCTGACACCTTCAAAGTTGTGAGCATGTCCACCCCTAGGTCTTTCTGTTCTTGCACCCTGCCCCCTTAAATATTGTATAATTTAGTTTATATTGTGTCTCCTTATTCTTCCTACCAAAATGTATCACTTAACATTTCTCTGCATTGAATTGCAACTGCCAGGTGTCTTCCCATTTCACAAGTCTATGGCCTTCTGAAGTCTGTTTACTACATTTCCAACTGCATCTGTGAACTTTGAAATTATGCCTTGTATACCTAAGTCCAGGTCATTAATATAAATCAAAAAGAGCTGTGCTCCTAATATATTTATAAAAGATTTTTGGCTCCCTTTTATCTTAGCTGCTAATCTTTTCTCATACTCTTGGGTTTTCTTTTATTCTTTTTCAATTTCCCCCTGCACTCTACCCATTCGTCTATTGTCTTCTGCATCTGACGTTTGTCATAAACATCCTTTTTTATTTTATTTTAACTTCTATTTCTTTTGCCAACCAGGGATCTCTAGCTTTGGATACCTTATTATTCCTCCTATTGGAATATGCTTAGTTTGTACCTAAATTATCTCTGGCTTGAAGACCTCCCATTGCTCATTTACTGTTTTCCTGGCTAGTCTTTGTTTCCAGCCCACGGCTGCTAGATCCCTTCACAAATCACTAAAATTGGCTCTCTTCCAATTGAGTATTTTCACCTTTTTTTGGTCTTTTTCCATAACTACTTTAAACCTAATGTTATTGTGATCATGTCATGCCCTGAAACATACTTCACTTGCCCTTCTTCATTCACCAGAACTAGATCCAGCTTCCTTTCTTGTTTGTCTAGAAACATACTGATTAACAAAGTTGTCCTGTACACATTTTAGGAATTCCTCACCCTCTGCACTTTACACAGTTTTTTTTCCCAGTCTATATTACTAATTTATAGGACTATATATTTTCCTTTCCCCCGCCATTATGATCATTTTTTGCCCAGTTTTCTCTGACTTTTACTCTCTCACAGGTTTTTTTTATTCATTCACAGGATCTAAGCGTCATTGGCAAGGCCAGCATTTATTACCCATCCCTAATTATCCTTGAGAATATGATGGTGAATCACCTCTTGAACCACTGCAGTCCATGTGGTGTAGGTACACGCATAGTGCTGTTAGGTAAGGAGTTTCAGGTTTTTGACCCAGCATTGATGAAGGAACAGCGATGTATTTCCAAGTCAGGATGGTGTGTTACTTTGAGGGGAACTTGGAGGTATTGGTGTTCCCACGTGCCTCCTGCCCTTATTCTTCTAGGTGGTAGAGGTGGCGGGTTTGGAAGGTGTCGTTGAAGAAACTTTGGCGTGTTGCTGCAGTGCATCTTAAAGATGGTACACACTGCAGCCACAGTGAACAGTTGTTTTTGATACATAACTGAAGTCCCCTACTACTGCTGCTTTATTGTTTTTACATTTCAATGAAATTTGCCTACAGATTTACTCCTTTTTCTTCTTCTCAGCAACATCTCTTTTTTCTATTTCTTGCCTCGAACCAAATAGATTCAGCCTGTTAAATTGGACAGGGTCCAAAAATGGGTGCAGGGATCACATTGCATAATTAACCCACGCCTGTTGCTTGCGATGCAGGCAGCACGCAATTTTTTGGATTTCACGACCTCAGTATATTGTCCCTTTGTAAAACTGTAATATTATCCTTGATCAATACTGCCGCATTCTGTTCTTTTTCTTTCCCTTCTCTATCCTTCCTGAATACATGGTAGTCAGAAATGTTTAGTTCACATGTATAAGCCAAAGTCTCTGATATAGCCACAGTATCATAACTGCATGTGGCCACTTGTATCTGCAGCTCATCAACCTTATTTGTAACACTCATTGCATTAAGCACCAAGTCTGTCAGCTTTGCTTTTTACCTCCATCTAATTCCTGTTCTTTCTACACTATTCTATATTCTGTTGCTGTTTGCCCTTCCTAGTTTTCTATGCGCCTTGCCTCTCCTTTCTGCTGCTACTTCTTGGTTCCTCTCCCTGCCAATACTTGCTATTTAATTTTGTTTTACATTGCTAATTATCATCAAATAATAAACTATTGTAAATTTTATTATGCATTTACCCATCCCCCTTATAATTATTTGGATTTTATAAAACAATCTTCTGAGATCTTCGCTCCATCTTATTGTTCAGTTGAAGTGGATTCGATTCCAAGTGCTGCCCTGACTGTATCGTACCTTCCCCCCTCTACTATTATTTTTTGCCCATTTTCCCTGACTTTTATTCTCTCATAGGCATGAGGTTCACTTGTCTGCCCTAAACACTTGTTCCGTGATGTTAGTCTGATCCTTTGGAGCCCTGCTGGTTGTATCTAATTACATCCCTAGTGTAAATTCTGTGACTTGCTGAACTGTTCCCAACCATATCTGTCAGTATCAGGCTTGACTAGTTTTCTTCTGGTTCAGTTCCACTCTGTGCTTACTGAGACTCACGCCTCAATGCTTCTTGTCTTAGTTTATATGATCTCTTGATATTACTGTGTTCAGCTTAACCTCACCTTATGCGATTGACAGTGTGCAATTTCCTGAGCCTTATTATTATTGCAATATTGATATTCTGCTGCATATAATATATGATGTTAATATTATTATTCTTTATTAGTATTTCTGCTTGTTTCTCCCCTTGTATTTGGCAGCTGCTGCTACACAGCCTATCTTTCTATTTTTCCGCTACTCTGCTATTGATATCAATCTGGGAGCTGCACAAATAAAGCTTGGTTCCTGATATTTTGAAAACCAGTTCCAAAGGTCAGGTTTTTTTAACTGATCGGGAAACTCAACATTGTAGTTTGATTCAACCGCATCACTGAGATGAAATGATCGAACAGCAACAAATTTCATGGTCGATATTCAACAGTCAAAGTGGCCTGAAATATCTTGTGGTCAGTGTGCAGAGGTGAGGGCTGCTGAAATCATTACTTTGTCAGCAGCACTTGTGGGGTTAAATAACCAAGCAAGAGCCTTATGACAATCAGCTTTCACGGGATAGATGAAAAGGCCACAACGAGATCAGAGAGACAAAATTATTTTTAGGGAAGGACTGGGTGGTGTCACAAACTAGCACAAGCTCCTTTCACTTTGGGAGCTCGAATCAAATCTAATATGAAGATTTTTTAAATTTGTTTTATGGGATGTGGGCGTCACTGGCTATGCCAGCATTTATTGCCCATCCCTAATTGCCCATGAGAAGATGGTGGTGAGCCGCCTTCTTGAATCGCTGCAGTCCATGTGGGGTAGGTACACCCACAGTGCTATTAGGAAGGGAGTTCCAGGATTTTGACCCAGTGACAGTGAAGGAACGGCGATATAGTTCCAAGTCAGGATGATGTGTGACTTGGAGGGGAACTTGCAGGTGGTGGTGTTCCCATGCATCTGCTGCCTTTGTCCTTCTAGCTGGTAGAGGTCGCTGGTTTGGAAGGTGCTGCCTGAGTAGCCTTGGTGCGTTGCTGCAGTGCATCTTGTAGATGGTACACACCGCTGCCACTGTGCTTCAGTGGTGGAGGGAGTGAATGTTTGTAGATGGGGTGCCAATCAAGCGGCCTGCTTTGTCCTGGATGGTGTCGAGCTTCTTGAGTGCTGTTGGAGCTGCATCCATCCAGGAAAGTGGACAGGCTTTGGGGAGTCAGGAGGTGAGTTACTCACTGCAGGATTCCTAGCCTCTGACCTGCTCTTGTAGCCACAGTATTTATATGGCTACTCCAGTTCAGTTTCTGGTCAATGGTAACCCCTAGGATGTTGATAGTGGGGGATTGCTGTTGAATGTCAAGGGGAGATGGTTAGATTCTCTCTTGTTGGAGATGGTCATTGCCTGGCACTTGTGTGGCCACTTATCAGCCCAAGCCTCGATGTTGTCCAGGTTTTGCTGCATTTCTACACGGACTGCCTCAGTATCTGAGGAGTCGCGAATGGTGCTGAACATTGCGCAATCATCAGTGAACATTCCCACTTCTGACCCTATGACTGAAGGAGGGTCATTGATGAAGCAGCTGAAGATGGTTGGGACTAGGACACTACCCTGAGGAACTCCTGCAGTGATGTCCTGGAGCTGAGATGATTGACCTCCAACAACCACAACCATCTTCCTTTGTGCTAGGTAAGACTCCAACCAGCCAAGAGTTTTCCCCCTGATTTCCATTGACTGCAGTTTTGCACAACTCCTTGATGCTATACCCGGTCAAATGCTGCCTTGATGTTAAGGGCAGTCACTCTCACCTCACCTCTTGAGTTCAGCTCTTCTTTCCATGTTTCAACCAAGGCTGTAATGAGGTCAGGAGCTGAGTGGCCCTGGCAGAACCCAAACTGTGCGTCACTGAGCAAGGTATTGCGAAGCAAGTGCTGCTTGATAGCACTGTCAATGACACCTTCCATCACTTTACTGATGATCGAAAGTAGACTTATGGGGCGGTAATTGGCCGGGTTGGATTTGTCCTGCTTTTTGTGTACAGGACATACCTGGGCAATCTTCCATATTGCCGGGTGGATGCCAGTGTTGTCGCTGTACTGGAACAGCTTGGCTAGGGGCGCAGCAAGTTCTGGAGCACAGGTCTTCAGTACTATTGCCGGAATGTTGTCAGGGCTTGTAGTCTTTGCAGTATCCAGTGCCTTTAGTCGTTTCTTAATATCACGCGGAGTGAATCGAATTGGCTGGAGATTGGCATCTGTGATGCTGAGGACGTCAGCCCCTAGGTCCCTCTCATTTGTCCTCCAACTGTAGGAGTATGAATATTATATGATATGAGTTTGAGTTGACCCAATCCAGTTCTAATTGGCCAAATGCACCCCAGAAATATCATGAGAATTGTTGATGCAGGAAATGGAAAGAATTTCACTAAGGTAGTAAAATGTGTTATTCTCAGACTGGGGTTGAGCCAATATTATATAGACAATTCATTACTCTGCATCTGATAGAGTCTAATCTGACTTGGATGTTGACATTAGTTACAAATAATTATGTGATTGGTAAAAAGCTTAGGCCTCAAAATTTGATTGTGCTTTGCCCGTTTTACTGGAGTAAGAAGGGGGCCTAAATATCCAATTTGGCATGAGGTACACACACATTCCGTGCCGGAAGTGGGACACTTACTGCATTGGATCATCCTCCTCCATGGGCACCCATAGGGTGCAACAAAAATATTGAAATGTTCATTAAAATACTTAAACAAGAGCCACAATACACGATCAGTCCCACAACCCTTATCACCACCATCCTTACTACCTCCATCTGATTGCCTTCCTTCAGTCAGGCTGTGGATCCTGCCCTCACTTCACTAGAAATATTAATATCAACACAAATTGCAAAAAAAATCCAACAACTCAACTCCTTCTGTGTATAATAATTAACAGATAATTAAGAATCAAAATCCCTTTGTGTTTGTCTTGTGTGCTTGTTTACCTATCCTTGTGCTCCGACAAAATGGTTCCCCATTGGCTACAGCTAGGGAGGTAGAAGACTGCTGAACCTCCCTTGAGGACACTTCAGATGGCTGTGGTGGGTAACCTACAGCAGATCTGGGTCTTAAAGGCCTGGCTGCAAACTGCAGCATTTTAGCATGGGCTGAGGCAGTGTAGCCCAATTGACTGTGTGGTACTAACAGGGTACTTATTGAGCGGGCAGCGGGGATCAGGCATGTTCTCATCCTGAGTGAGGACAGCAGGTGCCTCTCTCGTGGAACCAAGGCCATTCTCCTGGGTCTGCACCTCTGCACTCTTACTGCTCTGCACAGAAACAAAGTGCAGGAGTGATGTGATGCTTTGGAAGGCCCTCTCAAAACTAGCCCCTGAAGCTAAGATGGCAGCAATTGGAACTGCCATGATTGCAATGTGAACTGCCAGGGAATCCGTCAACAGAGGCTGCACCATGGTGTGTACCACTGTCATGTTCATGGAGCTGATGGCTCACTCCATGTTGGACAGAAATGTCTCCATGCTCTGTGCGAAGCCCCAACACCATTTGGAGCTAGGCTGCTCCATGTTCTTAGCCATTGAGCAAAGCTCGCTAGCAGGCTTTCCTGTGCACCTAGCCTTCCCGGCATTTATCCAACAATGCTGTTCTATATCCTGGGCTCTCAATGTCCACACCTGAATCCTCTACAGCAAAGCTAGTATCTGATCTCATCCTCCGGTGACCTGAAACTTGTGGCACCGTAGCTCCTATACACTCACAGCCGGTGATTCACCACATGAAGACCCCTCCTCTAACTTACCCTCTAATACATACATAGTGCCAGTTTCTGATATGGTACTTTACAGGGTCAGATCAACTGGTACTACATCTTCAGGAATGCTGGCCTCCTCTTCCTGAAGTTGCAGAGAGGTGTCCACAATTTTAACACCTGAAATTAGACAGAGGAACAAGAGTTAGCTAATGTTATGGAGGGAGACTAGAAATGGATGAGGAGCTGGTGAAATTAGCTAAAGTTTGACATAAACAGTGTTTATGGAGAGATCGAAGTAGCTAAAAAGAGGATAAGGTGTAAAGAAATCCTAGGTAACATTTCCTCTAACATTGCCACTCGCCCTTGTATGACTCTCCCCTTGCCAGTGATGCTCAGAATGTTTTCTTGTCTGGGGAAAGGATGAGCAGGTGGGCTCAGCCTCCTCTGGATGTAGCCTCCTGCTGCAAGTTGTGCACAATCTTCCCCTGCAATAAAGGGTAGCAGTGTGTTAGTGGCATCCTTTTTAGAGATTGTGCCTGTCATGGTAGAGTAGTTTGGACATTAAAAATTGTGTGCAAGATGTGAGGTGTGGGGAAGTGAGGGTTGCATCAGTGGTGAGAGTAGCAAGTGCGAGTGTGTGAATAGAAGGAGAAGGAGATGGGATGAAGTGAGGTGTAGTAATTGTAGGAGAGCGAAGGGAAGTATTGTGAGTAGTGAGGCTGCAGGTGGTGCAGTACAAGGAGAGAATAGTTCAGCTGAAAGGTAAGATTTATACATTGACAACTGTGGTGAGGTCATTGAATTTCTTTCAGTTTTGCTGTCATGTCTAGGATTTAAGCTCCTAGGATTAACCTCCTCAGTGAAAATGTTGCCCCTGAGGAATCAGGATCTCCTTCCTGCTGTCGACCTCCTGGACCTGGGCCTCCAATGCTGCATCAGAGAACTTGGGTATCCTCTCTGGACCTCTTTCAGTCATTTCTCCACTTGCACAGTTTCCATGCTGACAGCAGACAGCGTGCACCTCTCCTTTACAAAGTGCTGAATGACTTTAAGTGGTATCAGTCAAACCCAGTTTAGCATCTCTGAACAAGCATTCAATAGCTCTGACTGCACAACTCAATCATGCACCAATTTCATATGGTTCCTGCAATGGTTTTCGGGCATAATTAGATAGGTTTTAGCTTCTTATATATGGTGGTGCAATGAATTTTGATGTGTGGGTTTGAAATTTTAGTTCCTTGGATTTGGTAGTGTAGTGGAGAATAATATTGGGGCTTGAATCCACCCAGATAATAGGAGAAGAATCTCTTAAATGTTGACAATCTCATTCCAGAACCTAGTGGATTATAAATCCGCCCCCCCCCCCACCCCACAATAATTCAATACCAGTTGACAAATCCTGCTTTGACTGACCATGTGGAAAACTAGTGTGGAAAATGGAAATGTCACACTGGTGCTGGAAAAGGTGCTTTTGTCAGGCTGAAGTTAAGCCAGCGTGCTGATGCAATGCAGAGAGAGCTTTCATCTCCATCTCAGCCATGCTATACCTGATGTGATTGTGCACGATGTCATATTCTCCTCCCAATACCTACATCAATCTTTTGGTGAACACAAAATCATTTTAAACAGTAAGTACAAAATGCATATTAAAGAATGCAAAAACAAACATATTGCAACAGATTTCCCAACAGATATTGAAATATTTGCTGGCAATAATTTTTTCAAGTGATTAGGAAAGAAGATTGAGTACTAGTAATAATTTAAACATTAACTGAGATAGAGATAGATCCTTTCATTTTACTCACCTGACAGCTAAGCACCTACATGGATTTATTTTTAATACTTCAAGCTATTATTGATATGGATATGACACTCATGAAACCTGAACATCGTGATAAAATTTGTCAGTGTTTAAAAAGTAAATGTAGTTCAGGGTCTCTGCACAGAAATCTTTTACACTTGATTAGCTTTCATCATAACCAAAAAAGTTGGAAATTAAAAATAAATATATCCTTATAAACTGGATATTTGCATGTTAGAACACATAAGTTATTTAGTGTGATTTTGTGTCTCCAATATCTATTTTTCCCTTATGTTTGTGACATCCCACACTCCATTAGTGACCACACCAATGCTTTCAATTTACTCTGATTCTTTGTCTTGTCGTGTTGCTACACCTTCCCTCGACACTGACGCAGGCTCTGGCTCGAGAGCTGAAGACCTTCAGATCTTCAGGGCTGCAGGCTTCGGTAGTAGAGGGCATTCTAGGAAATGTTTCATTGTTTGGGATGCCTCTCCGCAGTCAGTCTACAGAATTCATTTTGCTGTATCCCCACTTCTGCATAAGAGCCTAGCAGTGGATGACACCAGTCTTGAGGTTATTGAGACACAGCCAAGTAGGCCATGTTTCGTTGGCTCCTGATGGGAGGGATTCTTCTAGGTCATGAGGCAACTCATGTGCCTTTGTTTGTAGCTGTGTTGACCAATCAGCAAGGCAGCAGCTATAGGGGTTTACAATCTAGGGGCTGGACAGTGTGTAAGAAGACTTCAGCATTTTTTCTTGTTCTTTCTGGAAGAGAGGATGATGAGAGTCACTGGTCTGCTTTACTCGTTCGCCTCTTGATATAACTTGCCTCCTTATGGTGGATGGAGAAATACCAGCAAGGAGGTACAGATCATCCACTTTAGTAGGTTTCAGGCAGCCAGTAATAGCTCTGCAAGCTGATTGAGGATCAGATCCAACGTCTTGGCATGGGGAGAGCATTCCCAGACTGGGAAGTCATATTCAGCTGCTGAGTAGCACAGTTGTTCGTAATGTTCTTGGGTCAGTTCCCCAAGTAGAGTTGGCCAACTTCCTTAAGACATTGTTTTTGGCTGCTACCTTCGCCTTTACTTTCATGACATAATCTTTGAAGCTTAGCATGTGATCCAACATTACTCCAAGGTGTACTGTCTTAAAGTTGTGTGCCATTGTTCTTCCATACCAATGTATGTTAAATTCTCGCTTTGCATCTCTATTCCTATGATGAAAGGAACTGCTCTGTGTCTTTTTAGAGTTAGCCCGCAGATGATTAATTGCACAATGGTTGGTTAGCTCAGCTAGTTCTTCGCCAAGGGACTTCTCTACTATGTCGAAGGATTAGTCCTGAGATGTTATACACAGATCATCAGCATAGAGGTAACTTCTGGTATGAGAATGGATGGGCTGGCCGTCGGTATAAATATTGAACAGGAAGGATCCAAGAACACTATCTTGAGGTAAGCCATCTTTCTGTCTGCGCCATCTGCTTTGTTTGCCATTTAGTTCAACAAGGAAATATTTGTTGGCCAGCATGTTACTTATCAGCTCAGTCAATCTGGTATCTTTGCCCATATGGAATAACTGCAAGAACTGACCGTGTCATATGCAGCAAATAAATCCATGAAAGCTGTGCCTGTTATTAATCCTGTCTCGTACCCATCCTTAATGAATTGGGTGAAATTTAGTAATTGGCTTGGGCAGGATTTCCCTGATGCCCCACCAGTTATTTTTCATGGTGAAATGAAGCAAAAATGCCCCATATATATATACATATATATATGAATTACACAAGTGAGGGGTCCATGTTTGTTTAGTGCTTCCAGGTACATGAATGGCACCCATATCAAGCCAAGATAATTTTTTATTTAACAGATCTGGAACTCACACCCTGACTATTTGCTACTCTAAATATAAACCATGTGATATCTTCAGAAATACACAGTGACCTCAAGGCCTGAATTTTACTGACCGGGCAGATGGCCTGACGTCGGGTGGAAATGCCGGTTGGCGGTACATTGGATGGGCGGCGGGAATGCCTCTGGGATTTTAGTAGCAACAGTCAATTAAGGCCCTGTAGGTGGGGGAGTGGCCAATTAACAGTGGCAGGTAGGTCCTCGTGCTGGCAGCTTACATGCAGTTGCCATTTTTAAAGGCACGTGTTCAGCAGTCAGGTAGGCTGAAGACAGAGGCAAGGTGGAGGGGGTCAACAGCAAAGAAAGCTGCAGAGTAATGGGGTCAGAATGAGGAAAGATCACTCCACGATTCAGCGATGCCTCCCTGGAGATGCTTTTGCAAGCAGTCAGAGAAAAGAGACACGTCCTGTTTCCAGCCGACAGGAGGAGGAGACTAGAAAGCCTGACCAGGAAGACATGGCTGGAGGCATCCAAGGGGTTTTTGCAAGAACCTGGATCCAGTGCAGGAAGAGATTTCATAACCTTGTGCGGTCCGGAAAGGTGAGTGGCGTTTAGAGTTGCAAACTGGAAGCCCAGCATGAATTAAAAGGCACCCATGAAATATGAGGCCAGGTGGTTGACCCATGCATGGGGCAACACCAGGCACCAACATCCACATTGAGGTGCCCATTCACACACACCCAAACCCCATGGTCAGTGATCAGTGAAGGACATAAGAACATAAGAATGAGGAGCAGGAGTAGGCCATTCAGCCCCTCAAGCCTGCCCAGCCATTCCCTTACAGTCAGAATCAGGGGAATTTATTATGAGAAATAAAGAAATGGCTGACCAACACAATGCATACTTTGGTTCTGTCTTCACAAAGGAGGACACAGATATCATACCAGAAACGTTGGGGAACACAAGGCTTAGTGAGAGAGAGGAACTGAAAGAAATCAGTATTAGTAGAAAAATGGTGTTGGGGAAATTGATGGGATTGAAGGCCGATAAAACCCCAGGGCCTGATGGTCTGCATCCCAGAGTACTTAAGGAAGTGGCCCTAGAAATAGTGGATGCATTGGTGGTCATCTTCCAAGATTCTATAGACTCTGGAACAGTTCCTACAGATTGGAGAGTAGCTAATGTAACCCCACTATTTAAAAAGGGAGGTAGAGAGAAAGCGGGGAATTATAGACCAGTCAGCCTGACGTCAGTAGTAGGGAAAATTCTAGAGTCCATTATCAAAGATTTTATAGCAGAGCAATTAGAGAACAGTGGTAGAATTGGGCAGAGTCAGCATGAATTTACGAAAGGAAAATCATGCTCGACAAATCTACTAGAATTCTTCGAGGATGTAACTGGTAGAGTTGATGAGGGGGAGCCAGTGGATGTGGTTTATTTGGACTTTCAGATGGCTTTGGACAAAGTCCCACATAAGAGATTAGCATGTAAAATTAAAGCGCATGGGATTGGGGGTAGTGTATTGCGATGGATAGAAAATTGGTTGGAAGAAAGGAAACAAAGAGTAGGGATAAATGGGTCTTTTTCCGAATGGCAGGTAGTGACTAGTGGGGTACCACAGGGATCGGTGCTAGGACCCCAGCTAGTCACAATATACATTAATGATTTAGATGAGGAAACTAAATGTAATATCTGCAAATTTGCAGATGACACAAAACTGGGTGGGAGGGTGAGTTGTGAGGAGGATGCAGAGAGGCTTCAGGGTGTTTTGGACAAGTTGAGTGAGTGGGCTAATGTATGGCAGATGCAGTATAATGTGGATAAATGAGAGGTTATCCACTTTGGTAGCAAAAATAGGAAGGCAGATTATTATCTGAATGGCTATAAACTGAGAGCGGGGAATATGCAACAAGACCTGGGTGTTCTCGTACACCAGTCGCTGAAGGTAAGCATGCAGGTCCAACAGGTGGTAAAAAAGACAAATGGTATGTTGGCCTTCATAGCGAGAGGATTCAAGTACAGAAGCAGGGATGTCTTGCTGCAATTATACAGGGCCTTGGTGAGGCCACACCTGGAATATTGTGCGCAGTTTTGGTCTCCTTATCTGAGGAAGGATGTTCTTGCAATAGAGGGAGTGCAGCGAAGGTTTACCAGACTGATTCCTGGGATGGCGGGACTGAGGTATGAGGAGAGATTGAGTCAGTTAGGATTATATTCGCTGGAGTTCAGAAAAGTGAGGGGGGATCTCATAGAAACCTATAAAATTCTAACAGGACTTGACAGGGTAGATGCAGGAAGGATGTTCCCGATGGTGGGGGAGTCCAGAACCAGGGGTCATAGTCTAAGGATACGGGGTAAACCTTTCAGGACTGAGATGAGGAGAAATTTCTTCACCCAGAGAGTGGTGAGCCTGTGGAATTCGCTACCACAGAAAGCAGTTGAGGCCAAAACATTGTATGTTTTCAAGAAGGAGTTAGATATAGCTCTTGGGTCTAAAGGGATCAAAGGGTATGGGGTGAAAGCGGGATCAGGCTACTGAGTTGGATGATGAGCCATGATCATAATGAATGGCAGAGCAGGCTCAAAGGGCCTGCTCCTATTTTCTATGTTTCTATGATGCGGGATAGCCTTGATGGGGCATATTGCAGGGCTCCTCCAGATCTATCGAGGCATCTAAAGCTCATCTTCAGAAGGCCAATGGACTTCTCGATGGTGCCCCTTGTAGTTATATGGCAGTTGTAGTATGTGTCCTCTGCCTGTGTGTTGTGGTTGCGCACAGGGGTCGTGTCTTCATTGGGTACCCATTGTCCCCAGGATCCAGACACAAATGCGTTCGGGTGGCTCGAACAGCTGAGGCGCTTGGGACTATCGAAGGATATAGGAGTTGTGGCAGCTTCCCGGAAACCTCACACACACCTGCATGTTCTGCTTAGAGTGATCACAGATGACTTGAACATTCGGGGAGTGGAACCCCTTCCATTTCACAAAGGCATCTGGCTGCTCTGACGGAGCCTTGATGGCCACTGGCGTCCACTCAATGACCCTCGTGTACATGGGGAATCCAGTCATGGCCCAGAAGCTGAACCGCCCTATTGGCCTGACTGGTATGTTCGGTTGATATACTGGTCAGCCTGACTGTCAATGGCATCCGTGACTTCCTTTATACAGCGATGGGCCACTGGCAGAGGTCTCCAGACAATCCCTAGAATGAATCACAGGTTGAGTTGAGTGCCCACGTTACCTTTAACACTACAGACATTGGTTGTCCACCACTTCCCAATGGCATCAACACCTGCTTCAGCATTCTGCACAGCTCCCTGGAGAGATGCAATGTTCGTATACATTAGCGCTCGGACAGTTCGATGAAGCCGAGCCTCAGATGGTACACCCTTTGAGTTGGATAGCTCCTTCTGTGAAAATGAAGCTGTCCGCTTGCCTGCATGCACCCCCCTCTTCCACGTCCACATCCACATGGCTTCATCAACACACTGCAGCTCCCCTGGCCATTGCACAGCCGCTCCATGTGGCTACATTCTCTGTGCTTCTCTCCTTCACACTGGAGGAGTCAAAGGCTGAAAGCATTGATCACATAGATGAAGCCTCCACTGTGATGAGCCTCTCAAGAGCCTTGCTCTGCCTCCAGTGGCTGCTATGGACCAGGGAGACACCTTTTCACTAACAGCACTTCACTTTGGCACCACCCCCTGCAGTGTGTCCAAACTTGATAGCATCGCTTCCCCAACACACAGCATGCAGACAGCTTCACAGTGTGGCTACCTGTTCCGTGCACAACTCAAGTGCTGTTGTGATCTCGCCTGATGTGAGTAGGCGAAACTCTGAGCCGCCATGCATCCTGTGCACTGTTGGTAAAATCGGAAAAAGGTCAGAAAGTACCTAACAATTGGCTGTTTAACGACATTAATTACTTGCTCGTTGCAAGTCTGTGAGACACTGAGCTGGATTTTAAAGAGCTCTCAATGTCAGGATCCATGGTGGGGCGGGCCCGAAGATGGCTCCGGATGAGGCCCACCATGGACCCCAACGCCAGCAGGGCCCAGCCCAATATTACCGGCGGCAGCAAGGCCTTGTGGCAGCAACCCCGCCCCCCAACCCACCCTGGCACTCGGCAATGGGACCGCAATTTATATATTTAAATAAAATAAAATAAGTGAATTAATTAATCTCACATCTCCTCCTGATGTCCCGCCGCGATCTTCAGCCCGGCAGCGGGCACTGCTGAACCTTTGGATCCCCGTCCAGGGAAACGAGGTGGAACACTTGTGGGGAGGGGGGAAGGCAAGTTTATCATTGCAGGGGGTGGGGATGCACGGGGTCAAATTAGCATCATGGGTGTAGGGGATGGTGGGAAGGATTAAAGTTGAAGGTTTGTGCAGTTTGTGAGGGGAAGGTCAGGTTGTAAAGTTAAGTGTTTTTGGGAGGAAAGGCAAATAATTTAATTGGTATGGGGGTGGGTGGGAAAGGGGCAAAAGAAATGAATTTATTTAATTTTATTCACTTCGCCTTTAAATATCTAAATTTCCTGGTAGGACTGACAACCCTTGAGAAAGGCGGCAGCACCTGTGCACAGGCAGCTGACGCCATTGCTGGAGACAGACAGCCCGCTCTCCCCACGCGATCGGGGGGGGGAGGGGCGAGGGTCGTCCCAACCTGGCTATTTAAATGAGCTGCTGCGCTTGGAATCGCTGTGTTCTTTGGCGTGCGGCCCTTATTGCCCACCACCAAAATTGGCGGCAGCCTTTTAAAATTCAGCCCACTGATACGTCTCACTGCCAACATCTGGCAAAATTGGTTGACGGCAGGAAGACATCGGGGAAATGGCCTGAGGAAGCCACACACATTTTACCAGCCCTCCACACCCCGCACCCTGCCCCACCTCCATTCCTGCCTCCACACGGCTTATAAAATTTTGCCAGCAATGTCAGGGCTTATCTTCTCCACCCTAGAAAGTCTGGCAGAGTGGGATCAATGTTGACCCCATCCTAATTCCAAGGACAGGGTCATTGAAATAATTGAGACAGCTGTGGAGATGCACCCAGGATGCCTGCCCTGAAGAAACGATGGAATATTGGAGCAACACCCTGCTGCTCTGGTTTGGGAGTTGGGGAGCCAGAGGTGGAACATTTCCTGCAAAAATGTCTTCCGCTGCAAAATCCAGGCTGGGATCCTTATCATGCGTCGACCATTTGAGGTCTTTGGCAGAACTGTAAAGGAACCCACACCAGGGGCAAGATTTTCCCATGGGCTCCAGGAACCCAACATGGGACCAACTGGGAGCCCCGAGCCTGCAATTGCCGGGAGCAAGATTGGGGGAGCTATTTTCTTGGAGGCAGTCTCCTAACTGGCCGCTTCCGCGCTTGCCATCCAATTAAGGATGGCAGGCGGGTTCCCAATGCTGCTGGCCAATTAAGGGACCAGCAGCTCTAGAGCCTCAGCAGCCCCACCAGAAAATGTGGATGCTGCTGAGGCAGGTAGGAGAACACGAGTGCGAAAACACATTGTGCAGTGGTTGTAGAAACATGGGGAGGGTATTTCAGGGAAGCTGTATGAGGAATTAGAGATGCCACTGGAGAGGTTCCTTTCAGTCTTAGCAGCTATAAATTCAGAGGATTTCTTTGTACTTTTTCCACCCTGTTAATTTTTTTACTCTTCATCTCTCCATCCCAACTCATTAGATCGGTCAGAACAAAGGATCGTGTATGAATGCATTGGGTTCAGATCATCTTTTCCCCAGTCTCGTGAAAACTAGACAAGGTAATTTGAATTATCAATAGGTAGGCATGTGTCCTATACAGTTGTGAAGCAAGAATCTTAATGGCAATGCTACCCCAACTTTATTATGTTTTTCCCATTTACCTTTACTTCCAATAAACAACATAAGAAATTGTGTTGTAAATTTTCATCGTATCTGATTTCATTGTTCCTATATATCATTGCCTCAGTCTAATCTATAAATATTCCCTCTACCTATGATGTATGATACAGTCAAAGTATAAAATTTCATCTTCAAATTCATCAACTAAATTACGGTGAGCAGTACATTTATATTTTGAATATAGTGCTTAACAACATTTGGCCATTTATATGCAGAGCATATCCTAGGTTCATATAAAGTCA
Organism: Heterodontus francisci; assembly: GCF_036365525.1. Taxonomy (NCBI): domain Eukaryota; kingdom Metazoa; phylum Chordata; class Chondrichthyes; order Heterodontiformes; family Heterodontidae; genus Heterodontus; species Heterodontus francisci. Next base: position 66,979,454 of record NC_090390.1, read on the forward strand.
CCTGCCACGGCTAATTGAACTCCTTCATCTGATTTCCTGTGTATAAAGCATAATATAGTTAACGTGTGTGCAATTAAGTATCTTGGCAAGAAATGTTATACTTAAAAGCTGGATTTCTGCAAACTGCAGATAAAGTAAGTGCTTTGCAGTTCTTTGAATTCCAGCTCATTTCCTATTTTATTCAACAAAAAAAAATCAATCGCCATACATTTTGTATTTTGTATTCTAAATTGTACTGCTGGCTCCAAATGGAATTTGGCTCATGATCTATTGTCTTTAATGCATTGAAGTTGTAAAAATGTTGAAAAGTGTACTTATATCAGAATAACATTAAACGTGGCATTCGTCTAGATGCACTTAACTACTGTACCAATGGGGCTTGAGAATCTGCTGGTGGGCACCCAATGTACTGAAGCTGGTGCCTGTTTCCTTGCAGCCTTTGCAATACCTGAGGGTCCGGTGAACCTTAATGTGGCTGGTCCAGATGAAAACAGTGTCAGGTAAATCTCTACCAAGAATCTGGGTCTTTGTGGTATTACTAGGGGTGCTTGACCAACATTCAGTCACAGTAGGTGAATTATTTCATATTTTGCCAGATAGCATTATGATATAATCAATACTGGTGGAGTTTAATAGCAGGTGAGCTGACCTAGGGTGACAATCTCTGCTTGGCCCCTCCTTTAAACTGCATGACTGAGGACAGAAACTTGGTGCCTTGGAAATTGCAGATTCATAGCCATATCCCAACACCACACTGTGCAATGGCTTGGGCCACTATTTCACATAATCAAATTTAAACTTGCAATTATAAAGTTAAATCTTCTAAAACTTTTAAAATATAGTTATAACAGCAATAATATTTCACATTGTCACAAGTGTCTTTACCAGTAAGTGGCTTTTGCGCTTCAATTCAATAGTCTAGCCTCCAGCTTCAATGTTTAATCAACAAAGGAGTCATTTACTGCTTCATAAAATCCTGATGAGTGTATCTTCTTGTTTTCTTTCCTTTTGTTTTGAAAATAAATTGAAATTGGATTAATATCCGATTCAGACCACGAATGAAAGAAATTTCACCTGAATAATTCTTTTGATGTTATTAAAAGAAAGTATTGAAGTCCAGGGACTAAAGGGGCAGCAGCAGCATGGATACAAAATTGGTTAAGGGACGGAAATCAGAGAGTAGTGGTGAGGGATTGTTATTCAGGCTGGAGGGAAGTGCACAGTGGTGTCTGCCAGGGGTGGGTCTTAGGGTCACTGCTCTTTTGATATCCATTCATGACTTGGACCTGGATATACAGGAAATATTTTCAAAGTTTGCAGATGAGACGAAACTCAGAAATGAGTAAACAAATAGTCATTTGGTAAAACAGACGTTGAGTGTTACTGAAAATAGAGACATGTTGTCGAAGCTTTTCATCTTGCACTGTTCAGGACAATCCACAAGAATACCAATGTAAGGGAAAACAACAACTTTATACTGTATGAGAAGAGAGTTCTGATTGGTAGAGGCGTTACCATAGAGAATGCACCAGTTTACTCTGACGGACAGTTAACTGCCAAGGTTTGTTTGAAATTTAAACCAGGGAGCTTGGTTCTGATTGGTCAAGCTCAGGGCAATGCCTTGAACGATTGGAGTCACGCTGCCTGGTTTAAATTTCAAACAAAGCTTGGCAGTTAACTGTCAGTCACTGTAAACTGGTGCATTCTCCATGGCAACGCCTCTAACAATCAGAGTTCACATGCCAACCAATCAGCACTGTCTTCTCATACAATATAAAGTTGTTGTTTTCCCTTGCATTGGTATTCTTATGGATTGTCCTGATGAGTGCAAGACGAAAAGCTTCGACAACATATCTCTAATTTCAGCAATACTCAAATGAGTAAACAGTGAGGAAGATAGTAACAGATGTCAAGAGGACATAGGCAGTATTAGAAATTAACAATATGCCATGTGTGTGTGTGTGTATGTATACATATTATATAATCAGCTTAAAATAGGTAAAGGAATAGGTTGGTGCTGTACATTTCATTTTAGTAGAAACTGCTTAGAGTTTTGTTTTGCTGGAAGCAAATCTAGTGAAATGATTATTTTTGGGTAATGGTAGTTAGCCTGAAATGGGGCCATAGCTAAGTAAATGCATAAATAGAGAACCATACTACAAAGCTGTATTATGCTTTTAATTTAACCTTGCTTAATTGGGATGTTTGCTGGAATGTAAAAGTTAATTGGTATGTAGGAATAGAATAGGAGTTACTTCAGTGAGTCACTATGGGTCAATGGCCTGATAAGAAATAAAGAATAAAAGCAAAATACTGCGGATGCTGGAAATCTGAAACAAAAACAAGAAATGCTGGAATCACTCAGCAGGTCTGGCAGCATCTGTGGAAAGAGAAGCAGGGGTAACGTTTCGGGTCAGTGACCCTTCTTCGGAACTCTCAGTTACCCCTGCTTCTCTTTCCACAGATGCTGCCAGACCTGCTGAGTGATTCCAAGAAATAAAGAATGTCTGGGCTGAATAGCCAATATGAACAGCTAATTAACAGGCCTTATGAAAAACTTTGGGCATAAACTACTAAAAACTGGAACAATGGAGCCCCTGAAAGTTAGTTGAAGGCCAGAAATGGAATGATTCTAGGGAGGAGGAAACTGATCGGGGGAGCAGCATGAAATGAGATAAGATGGTATAAATGCCTCATTGATCAAGGACAAATGGTACATGCAAACGCTGTAGAAGCTTATGGCAGGTGGATGACATGAGGGTGGGCTTTTACCCCATGGTTTAGACAAAGAACTCGATATACTATTGGTCATTTTGTAATAAAGAAAATCTTTATGGGACAATAAGTTCCTGTCAATATAACACCGAGGTCCACCCCTAAAAAAGGGTATGAAGTAAGAGACTTTGGGAGGCTCTCAAGGAAGACTCCGGTCTAACACTCTAGGGCAGTTTCAGAAGTTGCGAAGACATGCGGCACCAAGAAGAGAAAAGGAAAAAGAATCATGATGGGTGGTGGGGGGAGAGGGGCCAGGGGTCCATCGCCACCTCATCACCCAATGATTTTCCCAGGAGTGAGATAGGCTGATGACAGCCTTCCCACCCAGAGGCCAATTGAGGCCCTTAAGTGCCCTATTAAAGGCCAATTAAGGGCCTCTTCCCCCTGCTGCTGGGATCTTACCACCTGCAGAGGGGGCCTCCGCTATGCGGGGAGGACGTCTTGTAAAATGAGGTGCCCTCCATGTGGGCTTGGGAGGGATCCCTCCACTGTGGGCAATCTGTGGCTCCTGCATAAAATTCAGGCCCTTATCACTGTTGTATGTTTTTGCTGTATTACTAGTGTGTTATATCCCATCGTGACGACGAAGCCCACTCCATGCTGTCTTGGTTCTTCAGGATCCCTACTCTGCCAGAAGAAGGTGTAGTCTTGCTCTCTTAGAGATCTGCTCGCAGGGAGGCGTGTCTCCTGAAGTGCTGCAATGTCTACATTGAGTCTACTGAGCTCGTTGTTAATGATAGCGGTCTTCCGAGAATCGTTAATTTGTGTAAGGTCTTCCGACAGGTCAGGACACATAGTTCTGATGTTCCAGCTTGCAAAATGACGGGCTGGTACCTTCTTTCCTTTTTTTGGTCGTGCTGTTTGGTGCGGTGTTGCAGTCCACTTGTCGGGCAATGACCCTGAGCTCCAAGCACCCATTGAAGCAGGTGGACTGTGGCGGGACAGAACCTTACTGACCGGGGGCTGCCCAGTTTGAGGCGGGCGGTAGCTGTCCAGTGAGATGCGATGGCCTCTCCCACTGACAAAGGCAACCCGTGGTGCCCAATATCTACGCCAATTGAGCTGGACATAACCCGTAACTGCTGCCTTCTGTGTTGTTTTGGTCACTGTGAGGCAACTATGGAGTGACCTCTCCATGGCGCATGCCTGGGTGGATGTATGGAGGTTGTGAGTTGCCCAAGCGTCAAAACCTCCCTCTCAGCCTTCCTGGTGGGGTCCAAAGGAGTGCAGAGCACGACATTTGGCACCGGTATGGCTGCAGGAACTGCCAGAAACATGCCAAAGGTGACACATGACTGCCTTCGGGCTTCCGCTCCAGATTTTCTGAAGGTTTACTCCCTTAGCCTTGGTCTCTCCCAAGATGCCCACAAGGCAGTGGGGTTGTTCGGGCCCCTGTTCAGGGATAGGTGGATGCCGGTGGGAGGAGGTGGGGGCAAGGGGGGGAGGGGGTGCGAGGGGGAGGGTGCGGGGGAAGGGGTGGAGGGAAGGGTGTGCGAGGGGGAGCTGGGAAGGGGGAGCGGGGGGGGGGGAACGGTGGAGGAAGGGGGTGCAGGTAATAAAACATTTCATCAGCTCCCTTTGAAACATACAACCATTGTCCTCTAGCGATCTGAATGCTGGTGGGGTACCTTCATTAATTGGTTAGTAGTACTGCACTTAAGAAAGGACCTCATCAGGGTAATCGGGCTCTCAGTGAACCTGTTCGCTTCCATCTGCATCGTCTTCATCAACAAGTGAATCGCAACCCTGGCGAGCAGGCCAGCCCACAGCCTGCATGGCCTCCTCGATTCCATGATAATATGAAAGGCACAATTCAGCATAGCGGCGCCTCATCAGACCCCTTTCCTATCCTGAGTGGCGTGAAACAGGGCTGTGTTCTCGCACCCACACTGTTTGGGATTTTCTTCTCCCTGCTGCTCTCACACGCGTTCAAGTCTTCAGAAGAAGGAATTTTCCTCCACACAAGATCAGATGGCAGATTGTTCAACCTTGCCCGTCTTAGAGCGAAGACCAAAGTATGGAAAGTCCTCATCAGGGAACTCCTCTTTGCTGACGATGCTGCATTAACATCTCACACTGAAGAGTGTCTGCAGCGACTCATCGACAGGATTGCGGCTGCCTGCAACGAATTTGGCCTAACCAACAGCCTCAAGAAAACGAACATCATGGGACAGGATGTCAGAAATGTTCCATCCATCAATATCAGCGACCACGCTCTGGAAGTGGTTCAAGAGTTCACCTACCTAGGCTCAACTATGACCAGTAACCTGTCTCTCGATGCAGAAATCAACAAGCGCATGGGAAAGGCTTCCTCTGCGATGTCCAGACTGGCCAAGAGAGTGTGGGAAAATGGCGCACTGACACGGAACACAAAAGTCCGAGTGTATCAAGCCTGTGTCCTCAGTACCTTGCTCTACGGCAGCGAGGCCTGGACAACGTATGTCAGCCAAGAGCGACGTCTTAATTCATTCCATCTTCGCTGCCTCCGGAGAATCCTTGGCATCAGGTGGCAGGACCGTATCTCCAACACAGAAGTCCTCGAGGCGGCCAACATCCCCAGCATATACACCCTACTGAGCCAGTGGCGCTTGAGATGGCTTGGCCATGTGAGCCGCATGGAAGATGGCAGGATCCCCAAGGACACATTGTACAGCGAGCACGTCACTGGGATCAGACCCACCGGCCGTCCATGTCTCCGCTTTAAAGACGTCTGCAAACGCGACATGAGGTCCTGTGACATTGATCACAAGTCGTGGGAGTCAGTTGCCAGCGATCGCCAGAGCTGGCGGGCAGCCATAAAGGCGGGGCTAAAATGTGGCAAGTCAAAGAGACTTAGCAGTTGGCAGGAAAAAAGACAGAAGCGCAAGGGGAGAGCCAACTGTGTAACAGCCCTAACAACTAATTTTATCTGCAGCACCTGTGGAAGTGTCTGTCACTCTAGAATTGGCTTTAATAGCCACTCCAGGCGCTGCTTCACAAACTACTGACCACCTCCAGGCGCTTACCCATTGTCTCCCGAGACAAGGAGGCCAAAGAAGAGAAGAAGATATCCCATCCTATACTCCAAGTAAACTCAACATATTCACCATATTGGCTGCAGCTGATCCATTCAAATTTAGACTTATTGCAACAGACTAATGAAATGGGCAGACAGATGCCAGATGAAATGGCAACAAAAGTGTTACGTGATTCATTTTGGTAGGAAGAATGAGGAAAGGCAATATAAACTAATTGTCAAAATTTGAAAGGGGGTGCAGGAAGAGAAGGACTTGGGGTGTACATATATAGGTCTTTGAAGGTGGTATCAAATTGAGAAGACTGTTAAAGGGGAATGCAGGATCTTTGGCTTTATAAATAGCATCAAAGAACACAGAAGCCAAGAAGTTATGCAAAACTTTGTAAAACACTGGTTATGCCCCAGCTGGATTATTGTGCACTATTCTGGACACCACATTTTAGGACGGATGTCAAGGCCTTAGAGAGGGTGCAGAGGAGAACTGGGTGAGTCTGATGAAAGGACATACCTTCTTCGGCCTGGAGTTCAGTCTGGATTCTGGCTGGGCCCCCTGTTAATGTGGTAGCCTGGATCTGGTCGTCTCCCTGGTCTACTAGCCTATGCCAATGAGGCCTGGTGATCAATATGGACAGGGCCCCCCAGTTGGCACTATTTGGCCAAAACTGTTGGATCGAAACCTGACCATAGTTAAAATATCCACCAATAATTCTTACCTAACAAACAAGTGGACATATCAACAGATCATGTTCGATCACATTTCTTAATTATATCTAATTATTCCTCCATGCAAGGAGATGTACTGTTACAATGTACCGCACTACTGAATGACTACTGCCTTGTTTCAAAGAATAATGGCTTACAAATTAAGCTGTCACTAGTTTTGGATAGGGCAAGCAACAACTAGGCCGTCAGTGTATTATGGCCTTGATCTACCAGCTTGTTTAGCACGTGTTGTCACACCTTACAAGGTTGGTGTTGTAATTTGTCACATTATGCAAAATAAAGAATGAAGTAAAAGAGACAAGGTCAATGAAACACAACCAGCCAATAATGTCATCCCAGCACAGCGACACTGCTCATGAGGCAGTGCTTCCAGATTGGGAGATAAAACCACCATCATCGCATAGTGCAAGATCAGCTTATTTACATGTTTAACAGGTGCTCTCAGCAGATAGCTTAGCGCGTGCCAATGGCATAGCATGAAAATTCAGAACCGGTTATTCTTAAAGTGTTGCTGGCTACCGTCCAAGGTGAGTTCCATTTTTGATTGGGAATGGGAACAGAGTTGCCTCATTCAGCAGAAAGAAGGACCGATTTACTGAGATGGCGAGATCAAGAGTCACAAAACAGAGAAATAGCAGTTACTTGCATTTATACGGCATTTTTAGGGTAGTAAAATGTCTCATAGCCCTTCACAGGAGCATTAGCAGATAAAACCTAACATCAAGTGAAGGAGAAACTAGGACTGGTTATCAAAGGCTTCCTCCAAGCATCTTGAAGGAAGGAGAGAGCTAGGGAGACCAAGTGGTTTGGGGAGGGAATTCCAGAGTTTAGGGCCTACAGAGATGAAGTCACAGTTGCCAGTGAGGGTGTGGGGGGGGGGGGGGGTGGGGGGGCTGTTGGTGAAGGGAGTGGGAGATGCACACGATTTGGGCTGAGTTTTGTGCTGCCATTTAAGATGGGTCCGGTAGCGTGGGACGGCGGAGAATCGCAGCAGAGCTACCTGCCCTGAAATCCAGCGTCATTCTGTAGTATCCCGATTTTGTCAGAGGCGGGGAAGTATTGATGCATGACGCAATGGAACCTAATTTAAATTGCTGAAATGTTGTTTAGCTTGAATTTAAATGTAATTATCTGCGATTTAATGACTGGATGGTGGTTTTGCAAATGGCATATGTGCTTTCAGCTTTTCAAGGCGAGAGGCCCCAGTGCCAGAATGGGGTGGTATACTGACCATTGCAGCATATGGGAAGAAGGGGGTTCGGAGGCCATTGTCGCTCTGCTGATGTAGGGTCTCCAAGGGGTTGTGTGTATCAGGGACTCTGGAAGGGTGTGTTACTGTTTGTGGGGACTCACACAGCTGGAAAAGATGGTAGCCCACAGTAACCTTTAGTCCTGAGGCACATCAGACATCTGGATGAGCAAACATTGATAATCATAGTTGCCAACGCAGGCCCATCTCTGCATCTGAAGCGATCTGAAGGCCCCAGGACACCTGCCATGGGTCTCATACTCCCTGCATTTTTGGATTCCTTTGGTGTGTTGAGGTGCCTCCGATGGAGGCAGGCCCAAGAGCTACACCTGACCCTGAAGCTCCACGACGAGAGCAGCAGCAGCTGGCCAGGCCAAGAAGGGTCCATGTACGCCAGAGAGTCTACAAGGCTCGCATCACTGACCTCCAAATGCCCGTGCGACACTGTCAGCAAAGACTACAGCTTTCCAGGGAGGTTGTGACTGACCTATGCGGCCTTCTGCAAGATGATTTGTGACCTCTGGGTTTTGGGGGTCACCCTATGCCAGTGGCCCTAAAGATTACCATGGCACTGAACCTTTAAGCATCTAGATCTTTCCAGGGATCCAACGGGGTCATTTTTGGGCTCTTCTAGGCTCCAGCATGCTGCAGCAATAGGGAGGTGACCAATGCCCAGTTCAAGAGGGCCAACGGGTATGTGCATTACCGGACCGACCCTGACAGTCAGGCCGAGAGGGCCATTGGTTTCAGGGCCAAAGCTGGATTCCCCCAAGTGCAAGGTGTGATAGATTTCACACATGTGGCCATCAAGGCTCCAACCAGCCAGCCACCTTCTTCAACAAGAAGGGCTTCCATTCCATCAACGTTCAACTGGTCTACGACCACCGAAATCATTTCCTGCAGGTGTGTGTCCGGCTCCCGGGAAGCAACCACAATGCTTACATACTTCGACAGTGCCAGGTGCCACAGCTTTTCAGGCCCCACCCCCTCGCCTTCAAGGATGGATTCTTGGGGACAAGGGCTACCATTGAAGACATGGCTTCTAACAACTGTGAAGAACACTTGCAATGCAGCGGAAGAGAGGGACAACACTTGCCAGGATTCCACCTGAGCAATCATAGAGCAGACCATTGGGGTGCTGAAGATGAGGTTCTGCTGCCTTGATTGATCTGGCTGGAGTCCTGCAGTATGCCCCAGTGAGGGTCTTGTGTATCAGGGTGGTCTGCTGCGCTCTGTACAAGGGAGGGGCCTTACATGAAGAAGATATGCCTGAGCAAGAAATATCCTCTGATGAGGAGGACACAGAGAAGAGACAGGGCCAAACAGCTATGGAAGATGATAACACAGCGATGGAGGCCAGACATATTGAGTGAAATGCAAAAGAGGCAAGAGACAACCTCATAATGTCCCGCTTTCAACCACTCTGATGTCTACTCAATTAGAATCCAATAAAGACTGACCTTCATGCATGTAGTCTTCTACCTCCTTACCATCTGTGTTACCTGAATGCCAGCCAGCTTCAATGTGCACTAGTGCCCATGGGAGAACACATTAATGAAGTCTGTAGTCACATTGCCATGATAATGAGGCACTGCACTAAGGGTAGGCTCAAAGTCAAAAGCTCACAATTAAGGCATGCTGGAACATGGGTTTCACACAATGATGGCTAAGTGTTTAAAAGAGCATTTAATTACATTTCAAATAACGTATTTGCAACACCCGTGAATCCCAAACTGTGCCTAGGTGCTTTTCTTAATAGGCTTGTGAATGCTTCTACGTGGTATGACCCCTGTGCTAGCAGCTGTGCTGATGGCAGACTGCTGATCAGACTGCCCTTGGGCCTATGATGACTTCGGCGGCCGTGCTCTGGGTACCAGAGGCCTGGAGGGCCCCGGCTACCTAAAGGTTTCCTGTACAGATGCAGGACTCTCCTCAGGCATTGCGGCTGCTGGAGCTGGGCTCACTGATGGAGGGGCTGAGGAGCCGGTGTCCACACTCGGTGCACCCTGAGGGGAACCCCCAGATGTGGAGGGCAGCCTCTCCTCTTCCCTGACAGAGCTCACAAGAGAAGGAGAAGGAGTGGGAAAACTCTCCAGGCTCCTAGTCCTTCTCTCACCTTGCCACTGCTGAGTTGAGCTCATGCCGAGGCAATGGTGTGAAGGTCCTGGCGCATCTGTAGAATCTTGCTCTCTATGAGGGTTGCCAACCTTTTATTTTATTTTTTAAAATTTATTTTATTTAGAGATACAGCACTGAAACAGGCCCTTCGGCCCACCGAGTCTGTGCCGACCATCAACCACCCATTTATACTAATCCTACATTAATCCCATTACCCTCTCACATCCCCACAATTCCACTACCACCTACCTATACTAGGGTCAATTTATAATGGCCAATTTACCTATCAACCTACAAGTCTTTGGCTGTGGGAGGAAACCGGAGCACCCGGCGAAAACCCACGCGGTCACAGGGAGAACTTGCAAACTTCGCACAAGCAGTACCCAGAATCAAACCTGGGTCGCTGGAACTGTGAGGATGCGGTGATGGAGGAAGCCATGCGCTCATATGCCTGTGACATGGCAGCAGTCATGGCATGGCTGGACTCCTCCATTGTCCGCTCATGGCTGCGCATGACCTCTGGTATCTCTGCCAGATATTGCCTTACCCCTCTCTGCAACTCCAGCATGCCCTGTACTTTTGACATCAGAAGCTCGTCATCAGCCTGGGGCTCAGCATGGGCCTCGCCACTCACAGTCCTCTGAATGTCGGAGGCCTTGGCTGTCTCAGCCTCAGCCAGCTGCTCGAGTGTGTGTGTGGTGCTCTCACCAGCTTGTGACAGTGGCCGGAATTTTACCTTAATTGCTAGCTCTGGTACGGGTGGAACTCAAACGGAAGCGGCCTCCGATCCCGCGCTGTGTCTCCTGTCCACCGGCATCACGCGCGGGGCAGCCAATTAGAGGCCCCGCAGCATAACTGAGACCTGAATCGGTTCGTGCGGGCGGGAAGATATACATCATTGGGGGCGGAGCCACATCCGAGAATGTCTGACGTAAGCCCTTGAAAAATGTTTACTTCAATGAAATTGACCAGGTACTCATTCATTGTTTGTAAATCTGCTGTATTAGTTGTGGTTCACTGAGAGGCTACAGTTCTGTTAGTGCAGAAGGAGTTAGAGATTTAAACACAGGTGGAGGAAGTCATGGAGGGGAGAAGCACTCGCTCAGCCCCCCCGTTTTTCGGATGCTTCACTACAGGTCCTCCTTCAGGTGGTTGAGGAGAGGCGTGAGATCCTGTTCGACCCAGACAGTAGAAGGCAACCGTCGACAGTGACAAAGAGGGCCTGGCTGGAGGTCGCGAAGGAGGTCAGCAGCCTTGGCGTCATTCGGCGCACATGAATACAGTGCCGCAAGTGCCTCAATGACCTGCTTCGCTGTGCCCGGGTAAGGGGCATTCCTCATTTTGTCAAGGGAGGGTGTATTTGTATTCATGATGCAATGTAGAACCCCTGTGTGATTATTGCCTGGCTGCTTCCTTGCATTGGGATGCAAGATGGGCATATGTGAGATGAACGTTAAGGAGGGATTGATGAGGGCACGTTCAGCAATGGCACAGCAGTTAAATGCTACATCAACCCATTTGGGTGATTGCGTGTAATGCGCACAACAAGGTTTGAACTAATTTTTTTCTTTCATTAGGAAAAGAGGGCACACAACACCCGAGAGAGGTCCCGGACAGGTGGTGGCATGGCCTGTCCAGCATTCCTCAGTAGAATGGAGGAGGACGCATTGATGATAGCAGGGGAGGAAGGAGGACGAGATATAGCAGATGGCGAGGCCGGTGGACATGGCCATGAGAGTGAGTGATCCAGAAAGTGGTGTATTTGTGCATTTCGAGGGGGGCGGGGGCAGGGTGGGGGAGGTTGATGGGCCAATGTTGTGATGATTTACTAATGAACATAAATTTTGCCCTCAAAAGTCCCATCACACTGATGTGACCATAATGGACTCAAATACATGTTCTCCACTCTGGCTTTCTGATCAAACTGATCAATATGATTTTCCCAGCAGGTGACCAACAGCATGGAACAGGAAGCGTCTCAGTTGTACCATCATCCACCTCTGAGGTTGAGGGGGGCACCTCAGAGGGCGCACTGTCACATCCTCGCGACGCACCAAGCACCAGGGCAGATACAGACACCTCGGTTGGGATTTGCGTGTCCGTGGATTCGATTTCACATCCAGGTGTCAGCACAGCACAGGTGCCAGGCCAGCCACCGGAGGCAGAATCGGCCGATGCCTCACACAGTTGGAGGAGAGTGGGAGGCCAGGCCAGTGCAGAGCAGCAAGCTGATGACATGCCTTTGAGAACATCCATTCGGCGGGAAATGTTGCAGGTGCAGCAAGCGGCCCTTGAAAATCTGGCGGAGCTGCCTGAGACAGTGCACAGAATTAATCAAACTCTGGCTACATCCATCCAGAGTATGAGTTCTGCTCACTCTCAGGCAATTGAACATCTGGCTTCCCCCATTGACAGATTGACAGGGCCAGCTCTGGATGCTCTTCGTGACGTCGGATTGATTGTGGCCTCCCTGGACCAGAGCATCAGAGAGCAGAATCTGATGCGCTGGCGCCAGGTCGAGGCCGCTCATCCCTCTGATGTCACCATTGAGGATCGTCAGAGCCTCACGAGGGCACGGGGCAGCAGATTGCATATGGGAGCTCCTCTCAGTGTGCCTCTGTTGCATCCTCCAGCTCCTTGCTCCCTCTGCCAGGGACATGTGATTAGCGAAATCCCAGGGTGTTACAGGGTACTCATGAGATTTCTCAGGAGAACCCTGAGATGCCGGGGCCCTCACGGCCGCGAGCAAGCAGAGGACGTCCGCCAAAGTTATCACAAGCAGGGCAGCAAACAGTTCAGCCACCTGCCTCTGGTGTGTCTGGTGGCGAGGGATCATTCACCCGAAAGAGCACTCAGAAAAGATTTAAGAAATCACTTTAACATCACTAATGGTTTACAGGGTGAATTGAAAGGTTTTTTATTTGAATGTGTTATAAAATATTGTAATAAAATCGGGTTCTCTGAGATTTTGTCATGGCTTTCCTGAAGTCAAATCCAACATCGTTGCTCAACAAAAGTAGTTCAACATGTGAGGTCTCACACCTGGGTTGCGTTCCTCATGATGTGAAGGATTGCATCGTTGCATTCTCTCTCCCTTTGAAGGTGAGTGAATTTGCCCTTTCAGAGCCTCACAATTAGTCTTGTCATATGGTAATCCCAATTGTGTGAAAATTTACAGACTCTCAATGGAAACGTCTGCCTCTTAAAGACACCCTTGTCTATCGAGCACTTAGATCCAAATTAAATTCAGCTTCCTCTCCATGACCATCAAGTCAATGGTGTCCAGCTTCATCATCAGAAACATCATCGTCATCTGATGACACATCGCGATGACACTGATCCTTCTCCAGTGCCTCTCCATTTTCAGTCACTAGGTTATGCAAGGCACAGCAGATGACAATTATTCTTGAACCCCTTGAAGCTGCGTACTGCAGTGCTGCACCTGAGCGGTCAAGACACCTGAACCTCATCTTAAGCAGGCCTATAGTTTGTTCGATGGTCACTGTGGTGGCCGCATGGCTCTCATTGTATCGTTCCTCCGCATGACCCCTTGGATTCCTCACTGATGTCATGAGCCATGTCTTCAGAGGATAACTCCCTGAGCCAAGTATCCATCCCTCCATTCTGTCTGGAGGGCTGAAAAGTGCAGGTACGTGGGAGTTTCGGAGAATGAAGGCATCATGACAAATCCCAGGGTAATGTGCACACACCTGCATGATTCTCTAACAATGATCACAGACGAGCTGAACGTTCATTGAATGGTATCTCTTGCGGTTAATCAATGCCCCCGACTGACCTGCTGGGGCTCTAAAGGCCACGTGAGTACAGTCAATCACGCCCTGTTCCATTGGAAACCCAGATATAGTGCTGAAGCCTCTGACTCTCTCAGCCTCACAAGTGTTGTCTGCCTTGAACGCAATGAATTGGTTAGCACGTTGGAACAATGCATCAGTCACAACCTTGATGCAGTGGTGCGCTGCTGCTTGTGAGACTCCGCACAAGTTTGCTGCTGAGGCTTGGAATGAGCCAGACGCATAGAAGTTAAGAGATATTGTATCCTTTAGAGCGACTGGCATTGGATGGCCTCCGATACATTTTGAGGAAACATCTACTGCCAACATCTCACAAAGAGATGTGACAGTCTCCCGTGACAGCCGCAGTCTTCTTCTGCACTGATGATCTGACAGCTGCAGGTAGCTCAGACGCAGCCGGTATGCCCCTCCTGGTGGGTAGGCACGTATCCTGACATGTGTTCGCTAACGGGCGACTCTGCCACCTGCTCTCCCTCCCACATCACGATGGTGCACTGGGTCAGCTTGTTGCACATTCCCCTGCACATTTGTCCTTCTGTCCCTCATCTGATGATCCACCTCCACATTGAACAATTCCCATTGCTGTACTACTCACCAGATGCTCTGACCACAGGTATTAGCTTCCAGCAGTTAGGACTGGCTCACGAGATCCACTTCCTTTCACCACATAAATCAAAGTAAATGGGTCCCCATCAGCAGTGCAGAACACTCAGATGAATCCTTTAGCACTAGTTGCAAGTCACACACCTTGTCAGGATATACAAATAGCATTAGAATTATTTCTGAGTAAAACTGAAAATTGTACTTCCAACTCCCGCCCTTATGTAGCTGCTGGCTGGCCGACACGCCCCACGAGCCGATTTATGGACGTTAAATCAGACCTCAGACGTAAAATTGTAGTCAATTGCTTTGTAAACGACCTTAATTACCTTTCAATTACTTGTATACGGGTGGAGAGCACAGACTCGCTCACGCCCGACTTCCGACATTGGTAAAATGACTTCTGCACGTAATGACGCTGGGACACGGCCCGACGTCATCGCGCTTCATTTTACCATCCAGATGCCTCCGAAGAGACACGTTTAATGCCGGTAAAATTCTGGTAACTGATTCTAATGCTGATCAATTACCCACTGAGGTGAAAGTATCTGTGCTGGTGGAAGGTGCAGGAGAGTCATGGGATGGTGCATCCTCTGGGTAGTCCTCCTCCTCAGAGGTTGACGGGTTTCTCTCTGGGGCTGCAGTCACCAGCGAACGCCAACCTGCATGAGAGAATGAAAAGATATGTGGGTGTGGCTGCACATATCCCATTATGACAAACATGCCTGATGTGGTTCTTCATCATTCATGAAATTTTTGATGAACAGCAATAACTGTCTTGTGCAGGGACTCTAGTCTCCCCATCAGATATCATGTGTTCACCCTGGCTCCCCGCCAGTTCTAACGCCTCTTCCTCGGCCTGGCTTAGAGGATGTATGTCAGGACCCCACCACCAGTCCTGGCTGTCTCCCTCCTGTTATGGGCCCTCTTCTCCTGAAAGAGGAAGGATGGAGAAATTATAAATTGGCATAAATATCACCAAGACAGTTCTGCTACTATGGGCCCCTCGTCCCCAACTGGGGGATCTGACGTATCTCATGCTGACATGTGCTGTCATGGAATTTACTGGAGCTGAGCTATGAATGAGGGTGGCGTGTGGCCCAGATGCAGCCATGCATCTATCATGATGAGGTTATAACCTCTCTGTCATCGTGGCACCTTCATCATGTCGCACACCCTGTAGTCACATCCAAACCCCAGAAAAGAGCACTGGAACATAGCACTCAGCTTGGCAGAACACAGGAGGTCATTGACTCTCTTCCTGCACTACACCCAGTTGCATTGGGTAACCCCCAGCTGCTGACCTCCTCTGTGATCTCCGTCCAGACTCGCTTGGTCAGGCGGGAGGATCTTTTCTTGCCATCGCTGGGGAAGGGAACCTCCCGCCTTTCCCTTGAAGCCTGGAGGAGGATCAGCAGGGAGGCATCACTGAAGCGTGGGGCCACCCTTGGTCTGACCTCTGCCATCCTCCCCATTCTTCCTAGAGAGGGTTGAACATTGTAGGAAACAGCGATGTGACTTTTTATGCCTCACAGTAAGCTGACCTTCTATTGACTATAAGGCAGGGGTGATTGCAGGGCTGGCAGTCTCTTAAAGCTGGTGTCTGCACCTGGTCCGCTGATAGCTGATGGCGTAATTGGTGTCCCACAATTGGCTCCCACAACATTAGGCATGACCGGCTTCTCCATTATGTTAAATGGCACGGTGGTGTGGCCGCACACATGACGCAAGGGAACGCCGCTCTTTTCCAGGCCCGCCGCCAGTCCCAGGTCATTAAATTCAGCCCAAAGCTAGTTTTGGAGGAACACTGAATTCTCACAAGGTTGTAGGGGCTGAAGGAGGTTACAGAGACAGGTAGGGGTGAGGCCCTGAAGGGATTTGATCACAGGAATATGAATTTTAAAATGGAGGAGACAGGGAAAATAGGAAATAGAAAAGCACCGGTGACAACCTAAGTATGTGAGAAACATATAGTAGGAGACAGAATGAAAGACAAACAGAAAGACACCCCCATAGTTGCAGGAAGGCATACAATTTGATTTTTTTTTTTGGCAAGCGTAACCATGGAGACGAAACAATACAGGACCATTTCTGGAGCTTGGATGTATCCATTTTGCACATGATTAATGGTTGAAGCTATCAAAAAACTAGGTTGAAGTTGACAAATGTTTTCTGCAAAGGTAGGGCAGCCCTAGAATTTCCAAGGACTATTCCCACATTTATCAAAGAGTTGCACCACGCCAAGAAGTAAAACTTCAGTTGCAGAATCCAGTAAAAGACAGAATGGCTGAATTTACCCTTGTTCCACTCTTCCCGTACAAGATCCGGGTTGCAGGACTTTGGTCATGCTCCTGATGCAGGCCTATTTCCAGGGGTCAGAGACATTTAATGTGGGGTTGTTCTCCTTGGAAATTGAGGGGAGATTTGATAGAAGTGTACAGGATTATGAAAGGTTGAGGCAAGAAAGCCAAAGAAAAGCTGTTCCCATTAGCTGATGGTACAAGGACGAGGGGACACAGATTCAAGGTTTTGGACAGGGAGAATGTGAGGAAGAACTTTTTACGCAGCGAGTGGTAATGACTTGGAACTTGCTGCCTCCGAGGGTGGTGGAAGCAGAGACGATGAATGATTTCAAAAGGAAGTTGGATGGGCACTTCAGGGAAATAAACTTGCAGGATTACGGGGATAGAGTAGGGAAGAGGGACTGACTGGATTACTCTATGGAGAACCGACATGTACTCGATGGAATGAATGGCCTCCTTCTATGCCATATATGACTGTATTTTGGGTGCCCACACGGGCATTTATGGTGTAGTTCAGGTGCCCGTCTCAGGTGGCGAGGAGGAAACTCGCTGACTGCCCTGTTGTTGACTAGCTTGTTGTTTGGGAGGTGGTGGCATGGTGGTATTGTCACTGGACTAGTAACACAGAGATCCAGGGTATTTCTCTGGGGATATGAGTTCAAATTTGAATTCATAAATAAATCTGGAATTAATAAATCTGGAATTAAAAGCTAGTCTAATGATGGCCATTAAACTATTGTCGATTGCTATAAAAACCCATCTGGTTCACTAATGCCCTTTAGGGAAGGAAATCTGCTGTCCCTTACCTGTTCTGGCCTACATGTGACTCCAGATCCACAGCAATGTGGTTGTCTCTTACATGCCCTCTGAAATGGCCGAGCAAGCCACTCAGTTGTATCTAACCGCTACGAAGTCAATAAAACAGAATGAAACCGGAGGGACCACCCGGCATTGACCTAGACACTGGAAATGACAACGGCAAACCCAGCCCTGTCGACCCTGCAAAGTCCTCCATACAAACATCTGGGGGCTTGTGCCAAAGTTGGAAGAGCTATCCCACAGACTAGTCAAGCAACAGCCTGACATAGTCATACTCATGGAATCATACTTTACAGACAATGTCCCAGACACCGCCATCACCATCCTCGGATGTGTCCTGTCCCAACGACAGGACAGACCCAGCAGAGGTGGCCGCACAGTGGTATACAGTAGGGAGGGAGTTGCCCTAGGAGTCCTCAACATCAGCTCCAGACCCCATGAAGTCTCATGGCATCAGGTCAAACATGGGCAAGGAAACCTCCTCGTTACCACCTACTGCCCTCCCTCAGCTGATGAATCAGTACTCCTCCATGTTGAACAATACTTGGAGTAAGCACTGAGGGTGGCAAGGGTGCAGAATGTACTCTGGGTGGAGGACTTCAATGTCCATCACCATGAGTGGCTCAGTAGCACCACTACTGACCAAGCTGGCCGGGTCCTAAAGGACATAACTGCTAGACTGGGTATGCGGCAGGTGGTGAAGGAACCAACAAGAGGAAAATGAATACTTGACCTCATCCTCACCAATCTGCCTGCCACAGATGCATCTGTCCATGATAGTATTGGTAGGAATGACCACCGCACAGTCCTTGTGGAGACGAAGGCCCGCCTTCACATTGAGGATGCCCTCAATCGTGTTGTGTGGTACTACCACCATGCTCAATTTTGAACAGATCCAGCAATGCAAAACTGGGCATCCATGAAGCACTGTGGGCCATCAGCAGCAGCAGAAATGTACTTTACCACAATCTGTAACCTCATGGCTCGGTATATCCCCCACTCTACCATTACCATCAAGCCAGGAGATGAAACCCTGGTTCAATGAAGAGTGCAGGAGGGCATGCCAGGAGCAGCACAGGCATACCTCAAAATGAGGTGTCAACCTGGTGAAGCTATAACACAGGACCATCTGCGTGCCAAACTGCATAAGCAGCATGCGATAGACAGAGCTAAGTGATCCCATAACCAATGGATCAGATCTAAGCTCTGCAGTCCTGCCACATCCAGTCATGAATGGTGTTGGACAATTAAACAACTAACTGAAGGAGATAGCTCCACAAATATCCCCATCCTGAATGATGGGGGAGCCCAGCACATCAGTGCGAAAGAGAAGGCTGAAGCATTTGAAACAATCTTCAGCCGGAAGTGCCGAGTTAATGATCCATCTCGGCCTCCTCCTGAAGGCCCCAACATCACAGATGCCAGAATTTAGCCAATTCGATTTACTCTGCGTGATATCAAGAAACGACTGAAGGCACTGGATACTGCAAAGGTTATGGGCCCTGACAATATTCCGGCAATAGTACTGAAGACCTGTGCTCCGGAACTTGCCGCGCCCCAAGCCAAGCTATTCCAGTACAGCTACAACACTGGCATCGACCCAGCAATGTGGAAAATTGCCCAGCTATGTCCTGGACACAGAAAGCAGGACAAATCCAACCAGGCCAATTACCGCCCCATCAGTCTACTCTCAATTATTAGTAAAGTGATGGAAGCTGTCGTCGACAGTGCTATCAAGCAGCATTTGCTTAGCAATAACCTGCTCAGTGATGCTCAGTTTGGGTTCTGCCAGAGCCTCTCAGCTCCTGACCTCATTATAGCCTTGGTTCAAACATGTACAAAAGAGCTGAACTCAAGTGGTGAGGTGAGAGTGACTGCCCTTAACATCAAGGCAGCATTTGACCGAGTACGGCATCAAGGAGCCCTAGCAAAACTGAAGTCAATGGGAATCAGGGGGAAAACTCTCCACTGGTTGGAGTCATACCTAGTGCAAAGGAAGGTGGTTGTGGTTGTTGGAGGTCAATCATCTTACTTTCAGGACATCACTGCAGGGGTTCCTCAGGGTAGTGTTTAGGCACAACCATCTTCAACTGCTTCATCAATGACCTTCCTTCAATCATAAGGTCAGGAGTGGAGATTTTTGCTGATGATTGCACAATGTTCAGCACCATTCGCGACTTCTCAGATACTGAAGCGGTCCGTGTAGAAATGCAGCAAGACCTGGACAACATCCAGGCTTGGACTGATAAGTGGCAAGTAACATTCGCTCCACACAAGTGCCAGGCAATGAACATCTCCAACAAGAGAGAATCTAATTATCTCCCCTTGACATTCAATGGCATTATGATCATTGAATCCCCCACTATCAACATCCTGGGGGCTACCATTAACCAGAAACTGAACTGGAGTAGCCATATAAATATCGTGGCTACAAGAGCAGGTCAGAGGCTAGGAATCCTGTGGCAAGTAACTCACCTCCTGACTCCCCAAAGCCTGATCACCATCTACAAGTGTTACGACCAGGTGAGTAATGTGTCTAGGGATCTTTTGCTGCCTTTACCTGGTCTTAGTTTAACAGGGTTTAATTTTAAACACACTGTGTTTTGAGCTCCCCTTATTGTGAATCCTTGTACACTGTTTTCCAATTATAAGACAAAGAAACCAATTCACAGGCTTTTTCATGTTTAAAGAAGAAAGATGAAATTTTATTAAAACTTAAACTCTAATACGGTTCACACCTGCGGATATACGACATGCCCACGCTAGCATGCACATGCGATATCACATGCTGATAGGGACAGAAAAGAGAAGAGAAAAATATAGTAGAGAGGGGGTTTGAGGCAATATCTTGTTATGGTACTTCGTGCTCACTGTAGTCCTTTTAAAGTAGTCTTGCTTTTAGTTGGGGCCCAGTAGTCTTCTAAAAACCTTGTTCAGGTAGGAAACCTTTCTCTCTTTGAGTTTCATGTGTTTTCACAAGATTCATTTCCGTGGGAAGGAGATGGAGCAGGCAGACAGGAGAGGAGGTAATTCTTGCTTCAGTTCCAGGAGAGATCTTCACTCCATGAGTACATGGCTTTGTCTCTGTTCAAATCCTTTGTTAGAAGTTCAAATTCTCTGCAACAGCCAGTTAGTCATGTGACTAAAACTGGTCTGATCACTTCTTCTGTGTATTGGGGAAGCAACGACTAAGTCCCCATTGTTCCAACATTGTTAATACTATGCAAATGTCCTTCCAGTCAGGGCTTGCAATTTCAAGTTTTAATGTTCATGTGCCAAAATAATGTGTGCCTCAGTGCTGGTAGGTGGGGGGTTTGCCTGACACAAGGCACAAGTCAGGAGTGTGATGGAATACTCTCCACTTGCCTGGATGGATGCAGCTCCAACAACACTCAAGATGCTTGACACCATCCAGGACAAAGCAGCCTGCTTGATTGGCACCCCATTCACAAACATTCACTCCCTCCACCACTGACGCACAGTGGCAGCAGTGTGTACCATCTACAAGATGCACTGCAGCAATGCACCAAGGCTCCTTCAACAGCAACTTCCAAACCCGTGACCTCTACCACTAGAAGGACAAGGGCAGCAAATACATGGGAACACTACCACCTGCAAGTTCCCCTCCAAGTCACACACCATCCTGACATGGAACCATATCACCTTTCCTTCACTGTCGCTGGGTCAAAATCCTGGAACTGTGGGTGTACCTACCCCACATGAACTGCAGTGGTTCAAGAAGGCAGTTCACCACCAGCTTCTCAAGGGCAATTAGGGATGGGCAATAAATGCTGGCCTGGCGACGCCCACATCCCATGAATGAATAAAAAAAAGAATAAAAAGTCTAGGTCTGGCTGCTGAAAGCTGTTTTGTAAAATGCTGCCAGGTATTCACTTTGGCAGTATTGCTATTGGAATTGATCAGGCTGCCATTCATTGCAGTAAAGAAAACAAGGCATTAAAAATTGAACCCCTTCACAGCTCTTGAAAATGCCGGTCACCAGGGATGGACATGATTCTCTTGTATCTAGCTTTGCCAAGGCACAATGATGAAAAACACGTCAGAACAAGCTTGCTCCCAGTTTCAATGTTGACAGTGCAGTAAGGGACAAGGAGGCTGATAGAATCAAGCCCTGCCACAAATTACCACCCGTCCAGAAAATGCCACTTTTGCACTGCTTTGTTTCCAGAATTTTCTTGCATCCTACTAGGAAATAGAAATTTCTGAGGCAGGAAATTGAATTATTCATGTAATTATAATGTGGGGAGGGTAACCCTTTCTATGATACTGCAAATTTCCAATAATAATGTCACAAATGACATTGACAGTTAAATATTGAAAAATAGAAATACAGTTTCAAAGTGCACTTTTAGACAATTCTCTATCCCCCAGTTGACACTGTTATCTTTCGAATGGGCTTGAATGGTTTGCCACTAATTGAGACCCTCTCACACTGAATAAGTTCCCCTGAAAGGAAAGGAAAACAAGTCGTATCAGCAGCCAGTTGATTTAACATTGCTGCTGCTATGCTTTCTGAAGACCACATCCTATCCATTGCAACCAGCAGGAAGTAGCCTTCACATAAACATCAGAAGTCGTCCAGGTTTGTGTGCGCTGCTGTATTTTGAATGTACCCTCTTAGTACTCTAATCAGCTCATCGAAAGATAACCTAAATTATCTTTCTCAGGAAGAACTCAAACACAGCAACAAAATGCATCTCTGCATTAACTTCAATGTCAGGACAAATTGAACTGACAATATTCAAACACTATCACTGAAATTACAATGATGAGAATGGTGGTGGTGAGTGTGTGGGGAAAGGTGTGTGGGAGCATGTGTGTGTGTGTATTGTGTGGGTGTGTGTGTGTGGGGTGTGTGTGTGTGTGGTGGATGTGTATGTGTGGGTGTGTGTATAGTGTGCGTGTGTGTGGATGTATGTGTCTGGTTGTGTATGCATGTGTCTGTGTGTGTGTGTTGGTATGTGTATGTGTGTGTGTATCTGTGTGGGTGTGTATGTGTGTTTTGGGGTGTGTATGTATCAAGGGGTGTATGTGTGTGGGCGTGTGTGTGTGTGGATGTGTGTCTACAGAGGTGGAGGCATGTTCTCAGCAATTATACCAATCACAGGGACATTAAGACCCAAACCTGTGCCTGCTATATGAGTTATTCAGGTTTATTTTTAGGGAGTATTCATACATTCACACAAGTTTATCATCAACAAAAAGCTGCAACTGTTTCACGCTGGTGCTAAACTCAGGGTGTAAATCAGGTGTTAACGCCTGAACTGAAACTGAAGACAGCTGACTTCCCCAGGCAGTGTTAAAATAAAATGCTGTCTGACTAATGCCTGATCCTAAGCCCGATCAGCAAACCTACCTCAGCAGGTCAAGTTGTTAATGGTATCATTTTGTAAAAATGTCTGCAGGCTCACTCTATACAATAAAACACAAGTGGAATGTAATACCATGGTATCTTAGCTTAAAACACTGGCTTGCAAACAATAACCAGAAATGGGAATCAGCACCTTAAGTTATGATACTGAAACTTGTCATGGAGTAGGGGAAATTTAACTGGCATGAAAGTAAACTTCTAATATGCGGTATGCTCCATAGCAAATAGAATCCTAGGATACATTCACACTACAAATGTAGCATTTGTACAAAGTAGTCTTGCCTCAAAGCAACCTTGCAGCTATAGTGTAAATGAAGCCTGCTTCTGGTGATGGGGTCCAACCTGACAGTGTAGTGTGCTATTTGTGTGCTTACCTGCTGCTTTCAATTATATGGTGTGGTGAGGTCCTGCTTCATATTGGCCCTGACACTGGGAACTTGCCAGAGGAGGTGCAGGAATTTATTGCAGAAACAGTTACCCACATAATAAATGTGGAAGCAGGAGGCCAAGTTTGTGGCTAAGTGATGGAGGGCTCAACACTCCAATCCTCTGTTCAATGGGTAATAAGATGGAGATGGATGTGGTAAGCAAGGAACATAGCCCTGCTTGGCATTTTAGCATATCCTCCCGATGGTACAGGAAACATAGAAAATTACATATAAGATGTAACATTTTGAGGGGGTTTGACAGGGTAGATGCTAAGAGGATGTTTCCCCTCATGAGGAAATCTAGAACAAAGCGACATAGTTTCAGAATAAGGGGTTTCTCTTTTAAGACAGAGATGAGGAGGAATTTCTTCTCTCAGAGGGTTGTTAATCTTTGGAATTCTCTACCCCAGACAGCAGTGGACGCTGGGTCATTGAATCGATTCAAGGCTGAGTTAGATAGATTCTTGATCTACAAGGGTTATGGGGGGAGGCAGGAAAGTGGAGTTGAGGCCACAATCAGATCAGCCATGATCTTATTGAATGGCAGAGCAGGCTTGATGGGCTGAATGGCCTACTACTGCTCCTATTTCTTATGAATGCAGCGTGCCTAGAAGGAGACAGAGAAAGAGGAGTGGATTAAAAAGAAAGAAGGACTTACATTTATATAGCACCTTTCACGATTACCGAACGTCTCAAAGCACCTTACAGCCAATCTTCTTTGGCCTCCTTATCTCGAGAGACAATGGGTAAGCGCCTGGAGGTGGTCAATGGTGTATGGAGCAGCGCCTGGAGTGGCTATAAAGGCCAATTCTAGAGTGACAGGCTCTTCCACTGGTGCTGCAGAAAAATTTGTTTGTCGGGGCTGTTACCCAGTTGGCTCTCCCCTTGCGCCTCTGTCTTTTTTCCTGCCAACTGCTAAGTCTCTTCGACTCACCACACTTCAGCCCCGCCTTTATGGCTGCCCGCCGGCTCTGGCAAAAGCTGGCAACTGACTCCTACGACTTGTGATCAATGTCACAGGATTTCATGTCGCGTTTGCAGACTTCTTTAAAGCGGAGACATGGACGGCCGGTGGGTCTGATACCAGTGGCGAGCTCGCTGTACAATGTGGCTTTGGGGATCCTGTCATCTTCCATGCGGCTCACATGGCCAAGCCATCTCAAGCGCCGCTGACTCAGTAGTGTGTATAAGCTGGGGATGTTGGCCGCCTCGAGGACTTCAGTGTTGGAGATATGGTCCTGCCACCTGATGCCAAGTATTCTCCGGAGGCAGCGAAGATGGAATGAATTGAGTCATCGCTCTTGGCTGACATACGTTGTCCAGGCCTCGCTGCCATAGAGCAAGGTACTGAGGACACAGGCTTGATACACTCGGACTTTTGTGTTCCATGTCAGTGCGCCATTTTCCCACACTCTCTTGGCCAGTCTGGACATAGCAGTGGAAGCCTTTCCCATGCGCTTGTTAATTTCTGCATCTAGAGACAGGTTACTGGTGATAGTTGAGCCTAGGTAGGTGAACTCTTGAAGCACTTCCAGAGCGTGGTCTCCATTATTGATGGATGGAGCATTTCTGACGTCCTGC
Organism: Heterodontus francisci; assembly: GCF_036365525.1. Taxonomy (NCBI): domain Eukaryota; kingdom Metazoa; phylum Chordata; class Chondrichthyes; order Heterodontiformes; family Heterodontidae; genus Heterodontus; species Heterodontus francisci. The sequence goes on from NC_090390.1 coordinate 67,004,270, forward strand.
CCCATGATGTTCGTTTTCTTGAGGCTGATGGTTAGGCCAAATTCATTGCAGGCAGCCGCAAACCTGTCGATGAGACTCTGCAGGCACTCTTCAGTGTGAGATGTTAAAGCAGCATCGTCAGCAAAGAGGAGTTCCCTGATGAGGACTTTCCGTACTTTGGACTTCGCTCTTAGAAGGGTAAGGTTGAACAACCTGCCCCCTGATCTTGTGTGGAGGAAAATTCCTTCTTCAGAGGACTTGAACGCATGTGAAAGCAGCAGGGGGAAGAAAATGCCAAGAAGTGTAGGTGCGAGAACACAGCCCTGTTTCATGCCACTCAGGATAGGAAAGGGGTCTGATGAGGAGCCACCATGTTGAATTGTGCCTTTCATATGGTCATGGAATGAGGTGATGATACTTAGTAGCTTTGGTGGACATCCAATCTTTTCTAGTAGTCTGAAGAGACCACGTCTGCTGATGAGGTCAAAGGCTTTGGTGTGATCAATGAAAGCAATGTAGATGGGCATCTGTTGTTCGCGGCATTTCTCCTGTATCTGACGAAGGGAGAACAGCATGTCAACGGTCGATCTCTCTGCACGAAAGCCACACTGTGCCTTACAGCCAATGAAGTACTGTTAAAGTGTAGCCACTGTTGTAATGGAAAAAATGCAGCAGCCAATTTGCACACAGCAAGCTCCCACAAACAGCAATGTGATAATGACTAGATAATCTGTTTTTGTGATGTTGATTGTGTGATTAATCTTGGCCAGGACACCAGGGATAACTCCCCTGCATTTCTTCAAAATGTTGTCATGGGATCTTTTACATACATCTGAGAGAGCAGACATTGCATTTGAAAGACAGCACTCCTTCAGTACTGCACTAGAGTTCAGCCTTGATTTTTGTGCTTAAGTCCTGGAGCGGGACTTAAACCCAGAACCTTCTGACTCAGAGGCAAGAGTGCTACCAAGTGAGCCACAGCTGGAAGTAAAAGAAATGCGTGCATGGATAGAAGATTGGCTAGCTAACAGGAAACAGAGAATAGGCATAAATGGGTCATTTTCTGGTTGGCAAAATGTAATGAGTGGTGTGCCACAGGGATCTGTGCTGAAGCCTCAACTTTTTACAATTTATATAAATGACTTAGATGAAGGGACCGAAGGTATGGTTGCTAAATTTGCTGATGACACAAAGATAGGTAGGAAAGTAAGTTATGAAGAGGACATAAGGAGGCAACAAAGGGATATAGATAAATTACGTGAGTGGGCAAAGACCTGACAAATGGAGTGTAAGGTGGAAAAATGTGAAATTGCCCATTGTGGCTGGAAGAATAAAAAAGAAGCATATTATCTAAATGGTGATAGATATGCAGAGCTCTGAGATGCAGAGGGATCTGGGTGTCCTAGTGCATGAATCGCAAAAGGTTAGTGTGCAGATACAGCACGTAATTAGGAAAGCTAATAGAATGTTATCGTTTATCATGAGGGGAATTGAATACAAAAGTAGGGAGGTTATGCTTCAGCTATACAGGGCATTGGTGAGACCACATCTGGAGTACTGTGTGCAGTATTGGTTTCCTTATTTAAGGAAGGATGTAAATGCTCTGGAAGCAGTACGGAGAAGGTTTACTAGACTAATACCTGGAAATGGCGGGCTGTCTTATGAGGAAAGATCGGACAGGCTAGGCTTGTCTCCGCTGGAATTTAGAAGAGTAAGAGGCAACTTGATTGAAACATATAAGATCCTGAGGGGTCTTGATAGGGTGGATGTGGAAAGGATGTTTCCCCTTGTGGGAGAATCTAGAACTAGGGGTCACTGTTTAAAAATAAGGGGTCGCCCATTTAAGACAGAGATGAGGAGAAATTTTTTTCTCTCATAGGGTCGTGAGTCTTTGGAATTCTCTTCCTTAAAAGGCAGTGGAAGTGGAGTCTTTGAATATTTTTAAGGCAGAGGTAGATAGATTCTTGATAAGCGAGGGGGTGAAAAGTTATTGGGGGTAGGTGGAAATGTGGAGTAATCAGTTCAGCCATGAACTTATTGAAAGGTGGAGCAGGCTCGAGGGGCCGAATGACCTACTCCTGCTCCTAATTCATATGTTCGTTTGTGTAGGGAATGTTTGGCAGAGGATAAGATATCATCTGGCCTTGCCTAAAGGTATAAAATCATCAAGACAAGATAGGAGACTTATCCAATTCTGAGCACATCAATAAATTATTTGGTTAGCATTTCCTAATACTTACTATCGAAAAGAATGGTCTTTACATTGTGAAAAGAGTGCAAACCTTTGTGTCCCTGCAATCTTTAGGTGTCGTTATACTATAGTTCTTGATTACCTGCTGAGAGAGATGTGGTGCTGGCAGACCTGAGTTATACTACCAGCTACACAACGTTCTCCATCCAGACAAATTACTCTTTGGTGACATTCGAGAGACTAAATTTGCCCTGGACCGATGAGTACTTTTAGAATTTTACTTTGCAGTTTACTGGTGCCACTATAAAACTGCACAATGTGAGACTACCCACTCGGTTGGTCAATCACTCTTGTTAAATGTGACCCAGGTGACTTTGCAGCCAAATTACATGACACAATTTGCAATGCCATTTTGTATTGTTGCAAACTGTGCAGATAACTGGCCTAGTGTGATTAAAACATTAATGTCAGAAAGAACTAGTGTTTAAACAGACCTCAGACTAATGCTTCTTACCTTTATCACTAGAGTTGCAGCTTTAGAAAAAGTCCCCAATACAGCTTATACTGAGAAATCCTGAGATGATTTCTTTCTGTCTTTAGTACAATTCAATAACTGCAGTATTAGGGCAGGTTTTAAAGAATTTCTAAAGCAGGTTTGATGTTTAATTTCTAAAGCAGGTTCAACTGTAGTGTGAGAGCAACTGCAGCAACTATATTCTGAAACAGCACCCAATAATTATTCATAAACCCACAGATTTATAACCCCACATAAATCTCTAAATATGTTTGTGCATGCTTCTGCGAGGCAATGTTTGAAACAAGTACCTTGATGTGAGATTATGTAACTGAAGGGAGATGTACTCAATAACTGTTACCCATGTACTCAATAATCATGTTACCCATATACAGTCTGTGATCCCACTTTTTAACCCCCTTGCTGTAGAAAACTGTTATCCAATTCCATGTTCACTGAAGTTATTCAAATAAATTGCCTCAATGATCCACTTGACCGATCCCAATGATAAGACTTACTACACCAATGGTGATTAAGGGGATTAATGGCAGTGTAGATGATACACAGATCATCACGCTTCACTGAGATGCACCTGTTTTTTATTAGTTATATGGAACAGAAAACTGATAATGAATTTTTTGAACCATCTGTGTTGCCTACAACACAGGGCAAGGCCCTTATATAAAGTTTAACATATTGTCTACCTGAGGTCACACTTAGATACATGCAAATTTCTGCATTGTCATGTTCATAAATAAGAATAAATCACAACTGAGGAGACTGGGAGCGGACCAATGAGCAAGTACAAGTGAGTAGAGAAATGTGCCAATCACAAAGCACAAAAACTATTAAAAACAGCTACCAATAGCAAGTACCAGAATGGGAAACAATAAAACTGTTTGTTGTAAATCCTTTTAGTCACCATCTTGTTTTCTCATTAAGCTGATGATTTAGCACTGGAAATGGGGAGTTTAACTGAATCAATCATGAAGTTACAATGTTCGTTAAAAAAATTCTGACACTTGTTGAAACAATTGCTTTTGTTTGCTTCAAATTCCTCTAATAATATTTGTCACAGACCTCTTCTCTGAGATGCCTGAGGCTTGAGTCCACAGGGTCTGGATTAATGTCACAGCCACCTCTGCCCTGGATTCTCCCCACTGCACCCATCAACACAACTCCCCCACATCCCCAAACCCCACACACACCCTTTCCCTCCCACAAGACCTTTCTGAAATCCCCTTCCAGCCATTTACCTGCAAGCTGCTGGGCGACCAAGGGCTGTCCAGTCCACACCTGCTACCAGCCTCTCTGTGCTTTCTTCATGCCCATTCTGGGTAGGCTATAGACTAGTGCCACTTTAAGGAATTCCCAGGATTAAAATTGCCATTGCCTCCTGCTGCCTCTCCCGGGCAGAAAATTAACTTGCTGAGTTTTTCCATATAGAAGTCCACTCTGTTACAACCTACCCTTGTAGCTTTAAAGGGAGGAGTCAGATACATACAGCCATCCTTAAACAGCAGAATGTTACCTTATTTGTTACAAGTATAATGTTCCTGTCCCTTTAAAACAGCTTATCCTCCTTCAGTGTCAATTGTAGCTCAGTGCTCGCACTCTGGCCTCTGTGTAAGAAAGGTTTGGTTTAAAGCTATTCTGAAAACACAAAATCTAGGCTGATACTCCAATGCAGTACTGAGGGAGTGTTGTACTGTCAGAGGTGCCACATTGTCATGAGACATTAAACTGAGGCCCTGCCTGCCCTCTCAGGTGGATGTAAGCGATGCCATGGCCCAATTTGAGGAAGATCAAGGAAGCTCTCCTTGGTGTCCTGGCCAATAATTATCACTCAAGCAAAATAACTAAAACCTGATTATGTGGTCATTGTTACATTCCTGTTTATGGGAGCTTGCTGTGCACAAATTGGTTGCTGCATTTCCTACCTGACAACAGTGGCTACACTTCAGAAAAACAACTGAGCTCCTAAAAGGTGTTATATAAATTATTTTATTCTGAGTAATATCATAGTAGATTCACTAGTCGTTCATAAAGTTACTATGAAGTTCCAGAAGTGTAGAAAAGGTTCAATCACCTCAAAGGAACAGCAATTATTAACGCATTGCACAAATAAAATGCAAATGAACTGCAGAGGGAAACAACAGGAACTTGGAAATATCTTGCATGGCCTGTGAGGCTGATAACTCAAGTGCTTCAACTCTAGGGCAAGGAAGGCAGCTCCAAGCTGACAGACCCTGGGTAAGTGATATGATAATGTTTGCTGTCTGATTTAGTAATAAATAAATATCATTACATCAACGCCCATAATCTCCTCCATTATACAAATCTGAACAAATATCAGTGACAGCTTGTAAATCCTCATATATAATACCCTGTGTCGCCATTCCTTCGCTATGTTCACATAAATAAATTATTTAATGCTGTTCTATCTTCTGCAGCGCTCCAATGGTGAAAAAACAGGAGTTCACGCACAGTTCAATGTCCAATATTGAACCGTGTCTCTAATATTGCCACGTACTCGGCTACCAAATTCAGTTCTAGCCATGCTTCAAGGCATTTTATCAATGCCATATGGGACCCTATTTCCCTAGAGTTGATGTTTTTGACACCAGCTCTGTTACAAATTAAACGTAGCCCTTCTTTGTTAGAAGCTGCGTAAAACCTTTGACAGTAAGTAAAATGTATCTGAATTGCATTTAATCTATAATATTTAAGCATAGTGATATATTAATGTCAACTATTCCACTATGGCTTTTTAATGGTTACTGTATAAATCAGTGCAGCATCAATTTTGAAAATATGAACATTACTTGTAACTCATTTTAAGGTCGTTTGGCAATCTCTCAAGGATTCTGAGTGTTTCTAGGAGATTCCTGTTTGTCCTGTAAGGTGTGGACTCTCCATCAGTCCCTTACAAGGCAAATAATGGCAAGGGGAAGGAATTGTGTTCTATGTGACTGCATAATACTCTTGGTCTAGTTAAATAGTGTAGGGAATATGGAAGAATGGCAATCTATTCAACCAACTGCTTCATCAATGACCTTCCTTCAGTCATAAGGTCAGAAGTGGGGATGTTTGCTGATGATTGCACAATGTTCAGCACCATTCGCGACTCCTCAGATACTGAAGCAGTCCGTGTAGAAATGCAGCAAGACCTGGACAATATCTAGGCTTGGGCTGATAAGTGGCAAGTAACATTCGCGCTACAAAAGTGCCAGGCAATGACCATCTCCAACAAGAGAGAATTTAACCATCTCCCCTTGACATTTGTCATGGTCCTGTAGTTTTTTTCTGAGAAGATGCGGTTTGCCTTTAAGGCTTGCAAAAGATCAGTATTGCTTTAAGAACCAGCAAACATCTGGAGTTATAGGAAGGTGCATTTTTGTTACCTTAGAAACAGCCATTTGGAGACTGCGATTCAAAGGGTGAATTCTCGTTACCATAGATACAGCCACTGGGAGTGAGTATTAAGCAATACATTTGTTACAATTCAATTTTGAACTGGCTTTTTAGCTGAAGACAGTTTGTTCTAACAGAACACAGACACAGACATAGACAGCTGTGGTGTTTAAGCACCTGAGAAAAGAGCTCTCAATCATTTAAATTGAAGGAATAGGATTTTAGAGCCATTGAGTTATACAGCGCAGAAACAGGACCTTCGGCCCATCGTGTCCATGCCAGCCATCAAGCATCTAACTATTCTAAACCCATTTTCCAGCACTTCGCCCGTAGCTTTGTATGCTATGACGTTTCACGTGCTCATCTAAATGCTTCTTAAATGTTGTGAGGATTCATGCCTCTACCAGCCCTTCAGGCAGTGAGTTCCAGATTCCAACCACCCTCTGGGTGAAATTTGTTTTCCTCAAATCCACTCTAAACCTCCTGCCCCTTACCTTAAATTTATGCCCCCTGGTTACTGACTCCTCTGCTAAGGGAAAAAGTTTCTTCCTATCTAACCTATCAATGCCCCTCATAATTTTGTATACCTCAATTATGTCCCCCCTCAGCCTTCTCTGCTCTAAGGAAAACAACCCTCGCCTTTTCAGTCTCTCTTCAAAGCTGAAATGCTCCAGCCCAGGCAACATCCTGGTGAATTCCCTCTGCACCCTCTCCAGTGCAATCACATCCTTCCTATAGTGTGGTGCCCAGAACTGTATACAGTACTCCAGCTGTGGCCTAACTAGCGTTTTATACAGCTCCATCATAACCTCCCTGCTTTTATATTCCAAGCCTCGGCTGGTAAAGGCAAGTATCCCATATGCCTTCCAAACCACCTTATCTACCTGTGCTGCTGCCTTCAGTGATCTGTGGACAAGTACACCAAGATCCCTCTGACCCTCTGTACTTCCTAGGGTCCTACTATCCATTGTATATTCCCTTGCCTTGTTAGTCCTCCCAAAATGCATCACCTCACACTTTTCAGGATTAAATTCCATTTGACACTGCTCCGTCCATTTTACCAGCCCATCCATATTGTCCTGTAATCTAAGGCTTTCCTCTTCACTATTTACGACACCACCAATTTTCTTGTCATCTGCGAACGTACTGATCATACCTCCTATATTCACGTCTAAATCATTAATGTACACTACAAACAGCAAGGGTCCCAGCACCGATCCCTGTAGTACACCACTGGTCACAGGCTTCCGCTCACAGAAACAGCCCTCCACCATCACCCTCTGCCTCCTGCCACTAAGCCAATTTTGGATCCAGTTTGCCAAATTGCCCTGGATCCCATGGGCCCTTACCTTCTTAACCAATCTCCCATGCGGTACCTTATCAAAAGCCTTACTGAAGTCCATGTAGACTACATCAACTGCTTTACCCTCATCTACACATCTAGTCACCTCCTCAAAAATTCAATCAAGTTAGTTAGACACGATCTCTGCCTGACAAAGCCATGCTGACTATCCCTGATTAATCCCTGCCTCTCCAAGTGGAGATTAATCCTGTCACTCAGAATTTTTTCCAATAGTTTCACTAACACTGATGTTAGACTCACTGGCCTTGCTACCATTCTTGAATAATGGTACCACATTCGCTGTCCTCCAGTCCTCTGGTACCTCTCCTGTGGCCAGAGAGGATTTGAAAATTTGTGTCAGAGTCCCTGCTATCTCCTCCCTTACCTCACATAACAGCCTGGGATACATCTCATCTGGACCTGGGGATTTATCAACTTTTAAGCCCGCTAAAACAGCTAATACTTCCTTCCTTTCAATACTAATATGTTCAAGTAAATCACAATCCTCCTCCCTGATCTCTACACCTACATTGTCCTTCTCCGTAGTGAACACAGATGAAAAGTAATCATTTATAACCTCACCTATATCCTTCGGCTCCACACACAGATTGCCACTTTGGTCCCTAATAGGCCCTACTCTTTCCCTGGTTATCCTCTTGCCCTTAATATACTAATAAAATGCCTTAGGATTTTCCTTTATTTTGCCCGCCAGTATTTTTTCATGTCCTCTCTTCGCTCTCCTAATTACTTTTTTAGTACCCCCCTACACTTTCTATACTCCCCTAGGGCCTCCATTGTTTTCAGTGCTCTGAATTTGCCATTAGCCTCCTTTTTTTTCCTGATGCAATCCTCTATATCCCTTGACATCCAGGGTTCCCTGGACTTGTTGGTCGGACCCTTCACCTTAATGGGCACATGTTGGCTCTGGACTCTCACTATTTCCTCTTTGAATGACTCCCACTGGTCTGATGTAGACTTTCCTCCAAGTAGCTTCTCCCAGTCCACTTTGGCCAGATCCTGTTTTATCATATTGAAATTGGCCTTCCGCCAACTCAGAACCTTCATTTCCGGTCCGTCTTTGTCCTTTTCCATAACTACCTTAAATCTTATAGAGTTATGGTCACTATCCCCGAAATGCTCCCCCACTGATACTTCTACCACTTGTCCAGCTTCATTCCCTAGGATTAGGTCCAGTACTGCCCCTTCTCTTGTAGGACTTTCTACTTACTGGCTCAAAAAGCTCTCCTGTATACATTTTAAGAATTCTGCCCCCTTTAATCCTTTTGCATTAAGACTATCCCAGTTGATATTGGGGAAGTTGAAACCCCTTACTATTATTACCCTATTATTTTTACACCTGCCTGAGATTTGCCCACATATCTGCTCCTCTATCTCTCCCTGACTGTTTGGAGGCCTGTAATACACTCCCAGCCAAGTGATTGCCCCCTTTTTGTTTTTAAGTTCTACCCATATAGTCTCATTTGAGGTACCTTCTAAGATCTCATCCCTCCTTACTGCAGTAATTGGCTCCTTGATCAACAGTGCAATGCCACCTCCTCTTTTATCCCCTCCCCTATCATGCCTGAAAAAATTAGAGTCTTTGCAAATTTACAGTTCAATGTTGCTTGAAGTCCTCACAGAATGTTCTTGAAATCCTCACAGTCTGTTTAATTATTATCTCTCAAAATTCTAAAAAAAGTCAAGCCAAAACAGAGATCTCTGGTAATTTAAATTGAAGAAAGGGAAGTTAGACTGTGACAATCTTTTATCCCTCAAAAACTCTAAAGTCAGCTTGATTCTATTGAAAATGTTTCCAAGTCGTTAATTGTTGAAATTCGCTGGAGAAGGAAAGCATCATCTACTGCTGAAGTTAGACTGTTCCAGTACAGACTGTTCTACTGTGGAAGAACCTTTTTTCCCCGCATCAGACAACTGTGAGGACTTCAAGCAACATTTTGCGAGGACTTCAAGCAACTGTAAATTTGCAAGTACTCTAATTGTTTCTATTTTAAATGTTGTTTATATCTTCATAGTGTTTAAGAATTTAGTTCTTTGAATTAAAGAGTTAATTTGTTGATTTAAAGACACCTGGTTTGGTTAGCCTCATTCGGGGGTTAATAGATAGTACAATTTGGCTGGGTCTTTCTTTAATTTGGAAAGTTTTAAATGATATGTTAGATCTGTGGAGCGACAGGATTGAATTAACAGTGCGTTACTCCCACCACAATAATTTGATTGGGAGCTTTGACTGGAGCGGTTGGTCATAACACATTCAATGGCATTACCATCACTGAATCCCCCACTATCAACATCCTAGGAACTACCATTGACTGAACTGGAGTAGCCATATAAATACCATGGCTACAAGAGCAGGTCAGAGGCTAGGAATCCTGTGGCACGTAACTCACCTCCTGACTCCACAAAGTCTGTCCACCATCTACAAGGCACAAGTCAGAAGTGTGATGGAAAACTCTTTGCTTGCCTGGATGTGTGCAGCTCCAACAACATGCAAGAAGCTCAACACCATCCAGTACAAAACAGCACGCTGATTGGCACCCCATCCACAAACATTCAGTTCCTCCACCACGGACGCACAGTGGCAGCAGTGTGTACCATCCACAAGATGCACTGCAGCAAGGCACCAAGGCTCCTTAGACAGCACTTTCCAAACTCACGACCTCTACCAACTAGAAGGACAAGGGCAGCAAATGCGTGGGAACTCTACCACCTGCAAGTTTCCCTCCACGCCACACATCATCCTGATTTGGAATTATATCGCCGTTCCTTTACTGTCGCTGAGTCAAAATCCTGGAACTCCCTTCCTAACAACACTGTGGATGTACCTACCTCACATGGACTGCAGCGGTTCAAGAAGGCAGCTCACCACTACCTTCTCAAGGGCAATTAGGGATGGGCAATAAATGCTGGCGAACCAGCGACGCCCACATCCCATGAAAGAATTTTTTTTTAAATTGCATGTCAGGTTTAGCTAGACTGCCAGGGAACTTGGCGCAAGCTCAGCAGGCCACTGGTTAAGCTGTGCTGCAGCAGGTGGCCTAGGCTTACCCCACTGATTTCACATCTTATTGTATTGATGGGAAACCTGCAGGAGACCAACAGCCTTATATAAAATAGACATTTTGAATATATTGTAGATATAGATAATGCAAATAGATTCATTGCTTTAATTCCAACCTCAGAAGGCTATGGCAGTTCTGTGAATTTGCCCATTTTCCTATATCTCATTAAAGCCTCTTCAAGTGAGTTTACCAGTTTCCAGTGTACTGATTTATGAACCGTATTGTGTAGTGGGTCCTGGCTCACTACGAACTCGACCAAGACAGAATTCATGTAGGAACCTTACAGACTGCAGACAGGAAACTTTTATCCATTAGTTGGACTGGACTTAGAATCAGACCCCTCTGGTAAAAAAGGACAGTTTGCTAACTCAATGCACATTTAATTGCCCTCAAAAACATATTTATTGTTAGGGCTTCAACAAACTTACGTTAATATTCTTTGATATTCTAGATCGGTTTGTCTGTTGTTAAAAAAAAATGTGCATCTTATTAAGAAACTAGGGGCTAAAAATTGATTTGCACAGTTATTCTGACATGGGGGTTGTGATTTGTGACCTGCCCACGCCTGTTCCTATCGAGATGGGCAGCAAGCAAATTTTGCCCTAGGACTGAGCGCCTGCCATGCTACTGGCTGCCTCTGTGCTTAGCAGGAGCCGAGCAGTGTCATGCTAATAGCATGTGCTGCAGCCAGCCTTCTGTTCTTAAAGGCAGTATGTCCCTCTTCAAGGGAAGTTGCACTAAATGATAGGACGTTACTGCTGAGTACTATTACTGCAATTCAAAGCAAGGAAAATGGAACACCAGGGCAGAGAAAGGGCTCCAGGGTCATGGATGCGGCATCGTAGGCCTTAGTGGTGACAGGGAACAGGAGGGGGGATACCATGGTTCCGCAGGGAGGCCAGAAGGACCCCAAGGATAAACCTCAGATGGCAGTGGGAGCAGGTGATCCTTGAAAACATTAGAGATGATGGTATCTTATACCTTATGCCCCTCCTCAGCTCCCAGCTCACCCTCATCCTGCTATCTGACATAATGAGCATGCTAAAGATGGTGCCACCATGGATCTCTTGCTCTCCTCACCCTTCTGATTTTTTGCTTTCAGATACCCAAGAACTGCCACTTGCCCAGCCACTGCAGCCCCAGGAGGAAGAGGAGAGAGCAACAGCTCAGCGCTGATGAAGAAGCATCATCACTTGATGTGACACTTGCAGCCACCGGGTCAGATACTGTCACTGCATGTACCTTGGGGGCTAGTATAGACTTGGTGAGTCACCGGGCACGAGTGGGCTGCAGCCAGGCCAGGATGAAACAATGGTTCATGTGCTAACTCACCAGAGGGTGAGGTCACAGATGAATTCTGCTGCAGGGGACTCAGGTGAGGACCTCAATGGGGCAGCCTACAGAAGAATGCTGATTGGCATACACAATGAGATGCTGGGTTGACTTGCTGGCCTGACAGTAAGCCTCCTGTCACTGTCAAAGGAGCATAGAGGAGTCCAGCTCCATCTTGGCAGAGGATATCACACAGAGTTTTCCCTCTCACAGTCTCCGCTCCATCTCCCTGTCATGCTGCAGACCCATAGGCACTGGAACAGCCCCCATACCTGTTGCAGCCTTTGTGTGGACAGGTCACCCAATCCTCTGTCCTCCCTTTGAGGATGCAGCAACAGTCCCTGCCAAATTCAGCAACTCATCACCACACTCCATAGTACTTTCAGACACTTTGCAGTAACAGAGGTTCTTCAAATTACCTTGGGTGCCTGGCCCTTTGATTAACGCTCGTGCTGCGTCTCTCTTGCAGTTGAACACTTGATCTTTGGTGAGTGACATGCAGATTTGTTGAATGGATCTTTGCAGTCCAAATTTGGAAAATAGGCATGTCATCAGCTGGTGGGCTGCGCAACACCATGATAGGACCAGTTCAGTTGCTTCCAGTGCTCGCAGGGGGTGACTAGCCGAGCACCCTGCTCAAGATGGTGCACCAAGCAGCTGGCACTCAGCTCCAGGAGAAGATTGTCTTGTGTAGCGCCGTCTCCACTGTTCTCCTGCATGTCGCCCTAGCGATGCTACGGATTTGAATTTCTCACCCTGGAAATTCACAACTTCGTATAACCTTTAAATGGCAGTGCTGGAATTTTCATAAAGATAAACAGTTGAAAGTGAATAATACAACTCACTAAAAGTTGTCACTCTCTGAGGGTCAGTTTTCTAAAGCCACGCAGCAGCTAGCTCCTGCCAGCTGTGCCGATCAGGAGACCACAACAAGCTGATGTTTGTTTTATACACACTCATAGCACACGTCAGTAACCAATATCCACTGGTCTTGGCAGCAAAATCACTGATCTGTATAATCAAAATGTATGTCTAGATCACGAATATAATTTTCTCTATATGTTTCCTTATATCTTTTTCTCTTCCAATTTTTAACCTTTTTGTTCTCTTTTTCACTCCTTTCCCTTAATTTGCTTTTCTGTTTCATTATCTTCCATGTTCTTGCATTATTTTGACTTCTCAATTCATCAATGTTGTACTTTATTTAACTTTTTCCCCCTAGATTGCTCCATTCAAGTCATAGTTTCACAATAATGGAAGAGCCTCCATCCACATCATTAATCAGTTTTATTCCCTTCTCAGATAAACTTCTTGTTTACCGCCATCAGTCCAGTAAAGTAGGCCTATAGCGCCACCTGGTGGAAACATTGTAGATTAGATTAGATTAGATTAGATTAGAGATACAGCACTGAAACAGGCCCTTCGGCCCACCGAGTCTGTGCCGACCATCAACCACCCATTTATACTAATCCTACACTAATCCCATATTCCTACCAAACATCCCCACCTGTCCCTATATTTCCCTACCACCTACCTATACTAGTGACAATTTATAATGGCCAATTTACCTATCAACCTGCAAGTCTTTTGGCTTGTGGGAGGAAACCGGAGCACCCGGAGAAAACCCACGCAGACACAGGGAGAACTTGCAAACTCCACACAGGCAGTCCCCAGAATCGAACCCGGGTCCCTGGAGCTGTGAGGCTGCGGTGCTAACCACTGCGCCACTGTGCCGCCCTTGTACATTACATTGTTATAGATTCAAAGAAAGAAAGATTTGCTCGACTTGCATTTATAGATTACCTTTTACGGCCTCCAATTCCAAGGTGCTTTACAGGCAATGAATACTTTTCATGTACAGTTGTAATGTAGGAAACACTGCTGCTAATTTGTGCACAGCAAGCTCCAACAAGCAGCAGTTATATAATGACCAGCTAATCTGTTGGTGATGAGACAATCTTTTATATATTTTATGGACAGTTACCAACAATGGAGACTTGAGAATCTCAGCAGTTGCAAAGTTATGATGCTGAAGAATTGCTGCAGCTGAATTACAGGCTGAACTGAGCTGTAAGCATCTGGGAAGTATTTAGAAGTGACATTACAATCAATAGGAATGACAGAGATTCCAGACATGTTTAAATTCTTGGAAGTACTTTTTTTTTTAAGAGTTACATATGTCAAAATCATTCAGATTTGTAAACCCAGATTGCAATTAACATTCCTGATGATTGTCACATTCAACAGGAGGGTTGGGCTGAAGTTTAATTGCACTGGGAGCGGTTGCGGGTGGGGGGCGATGGTTGGGGTGTTCTTAATGCACAGAAAACCTTGGAGTTAGTGCAGTGCGTCTACCAGTAACTTATTAACCCAGACACTATATTAACACATCATTTCTGAGTTTCCCAACCAATTAGTTTTAGCGAGTGTGATGATGTCCCACATGAGTCACTTTTAACTCCAGTACTTAAACATGAAATGTGATGGATTCTAGAGTTGGGAGCAGACACAAGGAAGTGACAGACTGATGGGACAGGGACTCAGGGACACAGATTTAAGGTTTTGGCAAAGAGATTTAGGGGGAATGTGAGAAGAACTTTTTTACGCAGCGAGTGGTAATGACCTGGAACACTCTGTCTACGAGGGTGGTGGAAGCAGAGACAATGAATGATTTCAAAAGGAAATTGGATGGGCATTTGAGAAAAATAAACTTTCAGGGCTACGGGGATAGAGTGGGACTAACTGGATTGCTCGTTGGAGAGCTGGCATTAACTAGATGGGCTGAATGGCCTCCTTCTGTGCTGTAAATGACTCTATGACGCTATGAGTGCACACGCTTAAATGCTGCACCTCACTTTAGCGATGCCTTCCTGGGTGTGGTGCTGGGGACTGTAAGGGCTTCAAGAAGATACAGTTCCCTAGTGATGGGAAGAAGAGGCCCGCCAGAGAAAGCTGGAAGGAGTGGCTGGAGGTAGTGGAGGAGGTGACCAGCAGGAGTATGGTGCCACAGTCCTGGATTCAGTGCTGACAGCTGCTTAATGATCTAAGCAGGGCAGGAAAGGTGAGTATAGTGGCACATCCAACTACACCCTGATGTGTGTATCATGCCAACTTCATCATTCTGCCTTCCCCAACCTACACCAGCACATCGCTCGTTGCACCAACTTACCTTGGGTGCACCCATCCTTCTCTGTCTATGCACTTCCTCAGATCTCCGTATGTCCATCCTCCAATGAAACTCACCCTCATCCTTATGCAATGTCATGTCTCTCCCTCATAGTCACTCTCAACAAATGCTCTCCATCCATTCAACACAGTCCTTTACTATCTGTCAGAGGTCTCTTCTTTTCCTCCTTTAAAGAGAAGAGAGCACAGACCACCGGGGAGAGGCAGAGAACCGGAACTGACAATTGCAGAGAATGGGGCGCTGGATGTCGGTGCAGTCTCTGCATACTTGGCCGTCAGACATAGGGGCCTCTCAGCTACCTGGTGACAGGATTAAATAGCACACAGCCGCAAGGTATGTAACACTCGCTCATGTTGACTATGCCAACAGGGAGTGAAATATGGTCATGTGCATAACGATCACTTAAAACATTCGGACCTTAACAGTTTTAATTCATGTCTTTAATCTCCCACAGGCTCTTCACGTGTCCTGCAGGAGGTAGTCCAGGAGGACAACAGTGACTCTTCAGAGAAGGTCACTCACTCTAAGGGCACAGACCATGCATCAGCTCCAATATTCACACTTTGGTGGGACCAGTAAGAGAGATAGTTGGGTTTTTACGTAACGGCTAACACATTAAAAGTGAGCAAGAACAGATGACGGAGTCAGGGACAGCAGTGGAGAGTGCTTGTCAGAGGCTGCAGGATGCTCCAAGCTCTGCTTAGCTAGATGCAGATGCTGAACCTTGGGGGGTGCTGATGGAGGATATTTCTAGAACAGCAGCAGAGAATGTGCAATGTACTGGCAGGTTTTTCCAGCCACACTGTGCAAAGAGGTTGGAGGAGTCCATCTCGAGCATGAGTGGCACAATGCTACAGGCCTTTGCGATGATGTCTTCATCCATGAGAAGACTACCCGCCTGCTTGAAGGATCAAATGTATAATGACACCGCATATCTCCCCCCCCCCAAAAAAAACAGTGTCATGACACCTCCACCCCTGGCGGATGAAATGCCATTCCCGAAATGCGTTTCATTACAATGTAAAAAATACAAATTGAAAAAAACGCTCACTTTTTTTTCCCACATTTACAGATATACACTTTCGGCTTTGAATTTTACAAAGGTTGTCCCAATTAACCTATTTCAAATTTCCAAGCATAGTCTTCCAGTTGTTTTGTGTTTTCATTCCAAGTGTCCCTATTGTCCATCACCTCGGTCAGGTGAACTGCTTAGTTAGGAGAACTGACCACTACTGGGTTCGCTATTCTCTGAGAAGTTTCTCGAGTACTTCTTAACCTATGTGGCATCATGTGATACTGGAAAATCCTGGTTGGTGTAACAGAAGCTGACTTTTTCTTATCTTGGGGTGTCAAAAGAGTTTGACAGTATCCCTCCAACACATCTGTCTCTTTAAGACACATGGTGTTGCCCACTCTGTCCATACAGTTCTTTAAATGAGAATTTGGGTAGGTGTCTGCCTTCTTTACCGCAGTTCCTTTTCTAGAGTCTATGCAAGTTTGAGCCGACCCACCAGGTTTAGGTATTAAGACCCCCTGTGAATTCCAGCTGTCCTGACTAGGTTCAACTAAGCTGCCCTTCAGCATGCATTGTACCTCTGCTTCCACTTGGGCCTGTCTGTCTGGATCTAAGTGGTATGTTGTTTTAAAGGAATGGTTCTCCCTATACCCACATCATGTGTGGCTAAGGTTGTACATCCTGGCTTATCCCTACAAACTCTTTGAAACATTGTGCAAACCCTGGTTAGGTCTTCACACTGTTTTGCCTCGAAGTGTAAAAGCATATTGTCTAATTTTCCTAGCCATTCTGTACTCACTAATCTGATAGTTGGAGGTTCAATCTGAGAATTTCCAAGGCCGATTTCTGCCTCAGCCTCACTATCCTTTTCCTTCTCGACAGTCCCGATTACCTGACATACCTGTACTGGCTTATCCTCCTCCCTGCGGTAATATTACTTGAGCATATTAATGTGACACAACCGGTTTTTCTTCCGGCGATCAGGGGTGTCAATCAAGTAATCTACCTTACCCACTCTTTGATCACTCTATATGGACCACTGAACCGTGCTTTCAATGGTTCTCCCTTTAATGGTAACAACAATAATACTTTTCCCCTGGTTTTATGGTAGGTTGTGGTTTTCCCACCATTTGACAGGTATTGCATGTCTGACAAAATTGTCTCACATCCTTTGTAAGACCTGGCTAGTAATAATGTTGGCTTATGTGTGACTTGGTCTTCCGAATTCCCCTATGTCCTGCAAAATGAATGTCATGTGCTAACCTTAATAATCTTTGGCGATATTTAGGTGGTACCACAATCTGTTCAACAACTGTCCAGTCTTCGTCGGCAGGTCTATGAGGCGGTCTCCATTTCCTCCTCAAAACCCCGCTTGCCAGATAGTAGCCTTCCGGAACTCCTTTTGCCTCAGCTTCTGACAGAGCTGTCTGTGCTATTTGATATATCTCTGGATCAGCTTGCTGTGCTGCAATGATAGACGATCTGTTAAACATCTCATTTGGATTAGCTAAATCCCCAAATAAGGTTTCAGATACTTGACTATCTATTTGTGGTGCCCCTTTTACCTCCGACAATGGATCCTGTTTAGCCATTGTTCGGGTGACTACACTCACAGGAAATATTCTTGGAACTTGTTCCTGTAATTGCTCTGTTTCCTTAATTTCACTTGGTTCCTCTGTAACTATAGGAGAAACTGATACATTTGATCCAGCCAAATCATTTCCAAGGCATAGATCAATTCCCTTTACTGGCAAACTGTGGACAACTCCTACTGTTACTATCCCAGATATTAAGTCACTTTCTAGGCATACGTTTTACAAATTTATGAGTAAAAACTCCCCACCAATCCCATTAACTAAAACTTCAGTGATCAAGGTGCTCTCTGGTGGAAATGTTATATTTTGTTTTGAGTGAGTGGGCAAAAACTTGGCAGATGGAGTTTAATGTACGAAAGTGTGAGGTCATGCAGTTTGGTAGGAAGAATCAAAAGGCAGACTATTATTTAAATAGAGAGAGACTCCAAAAAAGTGCAGCACAGAGGGATCTGGGTATTCTTGTGCATGAAACACAAAAAGTTAGGATGCAGGTACAGCAAGTAATTAAGAAGGCAAATGGAATTTTGGCCTTTATTGCTAGGGGATTGGAGTTTAAAAATAAGGAACACTTGTTATAATTGTACAGGGTGTGGTGAGGCTGCACCTGGAGTACTGTGTACAGTTTTGTTCCCCATATTTAAGAAAGGATATACTGACATTGGAGGTAATTCAAAAAAGATTCACTAGGCTGATTCCTGGGATGAAGGGGTTGACTTATCAAGAACGGCTAAATAGGTTAGGCCTTTATTCATTAGAGTTTACAAGAATGAGGGGTGATATTATTGAAAGGTACAAGATTCTGAGCGGGCTTGACAGGGTAGATGTTGAGAAGATATTTCCACTAGTGGGGGAATCTCGAATTAGGGGACACAGTTACAGAATAAGGGAGCACTCATTTAAAACTGAGATGTGAAGGAATTTCTTCTCTGAGGATAGTGAATGTCTGGAATTCTCTACCCCAGAAAGTTGTGGAGGCTAGATCACGGAAAGTATTTAAAGAGGAGATAGATTTTTGAAATATCGGTGAGTTGAGAGCTATGAGGAGCTGGCATGAAAGAGGAGTTGAGGTCTGGGGCATATCAGCCATGATCTTATTAAATGGCAGGGCAGGCTTGAGGGGTAGAATGGCTTACTCCTGCTCCTATTTCTTAATTCATCTTTTTAATTCCCCAGTGAGAGTGTTTGGGTTGCTCCTGTGTCCCTGATTATAATGATAGGTTTTCCTGCCTCACTTACAGAATATGGAGTTACTCTCTCCTTTGATAGAAATTCACTATAACTCTCAGGTATTTTATTCTTAATCTCTACACTCCTTTTAGTTTTAGGATCTGGTTTCACAGCTGTTGTTAAAGCTATAGCCTGGGCAGCTATATTCTCAGTCAGAGTCTTTTCCTCTGCACTAGCTTTGCGTACCCCAACAAGTCCTATGGGTTTACCTCACAATTTCCAGCACTCTGAACGGTGATGGCCCGTTTTGTGGCAATGATAACACTTCAGCTTGCGAACCTCATTTCTGCCCTCAGCACCTTCCTTTCTGACCTGAGGAGGTGATCTTGGGGCATTTCCAGCTGTTCCTTGTTGTCCCGGGCTACTTGCCTTCCTTTCATTCTCCCACTTTCTATCTTTCTCGGCTTTATGAGGGTGACGGACAAAATAGATTGGCGTATTCACAAGCTCAAAATCATCAGCAATTTCTGCTGCTTGCCTAGCTTTCAAAACTTTCAGGTTATCTATATGAGTTCTCACGACTGATGGAATGGAGTTTTTAAACTCTTCTAAAGGAATCAATTCTCCAAGGTTCTCATAGGTGGTTTCTATCTTTAATGCCCATATCCAATGGTCAAAAATAATTTGCTTCACCCTCTCAAATTCTATGTCTGCCCAGTCAATCTCTGTAAGTTCCTAAACTTCTGACGGTAAGCTTCAGGGACTGACTCATATGCAGTGAGAATAGCCTTTTTTGCCATCTCATAATCTGCAGAAGCCTCTTCAGGAAGCATAAGCTTAATGAGCTTTGCCTACCAACCTGCCCTGCATAAGCAGTGTTGAGCTGCCTTTTGGCCATTTCATCTGTTTGGCTTTCTTTTCAAAAGATATGAAAATTGCCTCTGTGTCCTTTTCCTCGAACTTAGGAAGAGCCTGTATAAATTTAAACAACTTCTCGCTGGGTCCTGATCTAAATTCAGATTTTTGCTGACCTGAATTTTTCCTGGAATCAAGACTACCCTTTTGTCTTAGTTCCATCTCTTTTAACTTAAATTCCCTCTCTTCTCTTTCACTTTCTTTCCAAAATGCTCTCTTTCCCTTTCCTCCAATTCAAGTTTTATATTGCTATTGCTTTTTAATTTTTAATTTTTCCTTTCCTCTTTTTCCAATTCAAGTTTTCTTAATTCTTTTTCCACCTCAAGTTTTTTCATTTCTAACTGAATCCTAGCCAATACCACTGCATCACTCTCGGACCTACTACTTTCTTGTTCCTTATATTCCCTTTCATCATCATCATCTTCTTCTAATTCCAGATGTTCGGCTATTATGTCAATTATCTGCTTTTTTGGTGCCTAATTTCAATTCTAACCCCAATTTTGCTGCCAATTCATATAATTTGTTCTTGGTTAAAGTTATCAAGTCACTCAGAAAACATTCTGCTTTCCCAAAAACTCTGTTGCAACCACTAATGCCATTACAATGGTATAGACTGGACCTTTTATACAAGATAGAACAAAGAGAACAAAGAACAAAGAAAATTACAGCACAGGAACAGGCCCTTCGGCCCTCCAAGCCTACACCGATCCAAATCCTCGATCTAAACCTGTCGCCTATTTTCTAAGGGTCTGTATCTCTTTACATCCTGCCCATTCATGTATCTGTCTAGATACATCTTAAAAGATGCTATCGTGCCCGCGTCTACCACCTCCGCTGGCAATGCGTTCCAGGCACCCACCACCCTCTGCGTAAAGAACTTTCCACGCATATGCCCCCCTAAACTTTTCCCCTTTCACTTTGAACTCGTGTCCCCTTGTAATTGAATCCCCCACTCTGGGAAAAAACTTCCTGCTATCCACCCTGTCTATACCTCTCATGATTTTGTACACCTCAATCAGGTCCCCCCTTAACCTCCGTCTTTCTAATGAAAATAATCCTAATCTACTCAACCTCTCTTCATAGCTAGCGCCCTCCATACCAGGCAACATCCTGGTGAACCTCCTCTGCACCCTCTCCAAAGCATCCACATCCTTTTGGTAATGTGGCGACCAGAACTGCACGCAGTATTCCAAATGTGGCCGAACCAAAGTCTTATACAACTGTAACATGACCTGCCAATCCTTGTACTCAATACCCCGTCCGATGAAGGAAAGCATGCCGTATGCCTTCTTGACCACTCTATTGACCTGCGTTGCCACCTTCAGGGAACAATGGACCTGAACACCCAAATCTCTCTGTACATCAATTTTCCCCAGGACTTTTCCATTTACTGGTTCTTTTATTTTCTTTGTAATCGGCATTGAAATTAGATCCCAACGATCGAGTTTCCAATTGATATTTGTTTAGTTTAAAGATACAGCACTGAAACAGGCCCTTCGGCCCACCGAGTCTGTGCCGACCATCAACCACCCATTTATACTAATCCGACACTAATTCCATATTCCTACCACATCCCCACCTGTCTCTATATTTCCCTACCACCTACCTATACTAGGGGCAATTTATAATGGCCAATTAACCTATCAACCAGCAAGTCTGTGGCATGTGGGAGGAAACCGGAGCACCCGGAGGAAACCCACGCAGACACAGGGAGAACTTGCAAACTCCACACAGGCAGTACCCAGAATTGAACCCGGGTTGCTGGAGCTGTAAGGCTGCGGTGCTAACCACTGCGCCACTGTGCCGCCCTAGCGAGAGAAATAAATATGATGCCAGATGCAAGACCCCAATTTAAATATGTTATCCCAGAGATCAGTAATTAATATGATCCCAAATGCGAGTCCTCCAAATTAGTCTGATTCTGATCTGAGACGCGAGTCACTTAATTAAAATATGATTCAATCGCAAGCGAGCCCCCAATTAAAGCGTTATGATCGACCACTCAAGGCAAAGCCCCAAATCAAAATATATGTTTCTGATTGCGGTGGGAGCAACACACTGTCAATTCAGTCCCGTCACTCCACAGATCGCCTAACATATCACTTTGAACTTTCCAAATTAAAGAAAACCATAGCTGAATTGAACCATCTATTAACCCCCGAATGAGAAGAGGTGGCTTTAGATCAACAAATGAACTGTTTATTAGAAAAACTATATTCTTAAACACTATTAAGATAAAACACTTTAAAAATAGGAAAAATTAGTGTCCTTGCAGATGTATGCTTCCCGATGAATAGTCCTCTAATTAAAGTCCACTTGCAATCTTCCAGGGTCCGATGAGAAATGGAAAACAGTCCGACATCTGAAGCTTCAAACTTCTCTTTCTTCCAGCGATGACCACAGCAGATCAACAACTCACAACCATTTTCAATAGAGTCAATTTGGCTTTCGAATTTTAACAGATAATAAAAAAAAAGTCACAGTTTAAATTCTTTCTTCAGTTTAAATTAACAGAGATCTCTATTCAGTTCTTGCTGGCCCAGCTGTGTGTCTGTTAGAACAATCTGTCTTAACAAAAAGCCAGTTTAAAAGTTAATTGCAACATTGTATATCGATCCTCAGTCTCAGAGTGGCTGTATCCAAGGCAACCAGGATGCATCTTCTGAAACTGGTTGGTTCCCTCTCTGCATGGTTTTATCCAACGGCAACCAAAATGCATCTTCTCAGTAACTCTGAGGCTTGCTGGTTCGTAAAGCAGTACTGATCATCTCAATTTCTCTGCCCCCCTCACTCACTCTAACCTGTCCCCCTCTGAATTTGGGGCACTCCGTTCTCTCAGGTCTAACCCCGACATGGTCATCAAACCTGCAGACAAGGTGGTGCTGTTGTCGTATGGCGTACCGACCTCTACCTTGTAGAAGTTCAACGCCAACTCATGGAAACTTCTTCCTACCTCCCTCTGGACCACGACCCCACCACCGAACATCAAGCCACCATCCAAAGGACTGTCACTGACCTCATCTCCTCTGGAGATCTTCCCTCTACAGCTTCCAACCTCATAGTCCAGCAACCCTGGACAGCCTGCTTCTACCTCCTTCCCAAAATCCACAAACAGGACTGTCCCGGCAGACCCATTGTGTCAGCCTGCTCCTGCCCCACTGAACTTATTTCTTCCTATCTAGACTCTATCTTTTCTCCGCTGGTCCAGTCTCTTCCCACCTACATACGTGACTCTTCTGATGCCCGACATCATTTTGACAATTTCCAGTTTCCTGGTCCCAACCGCCTCCTCTTCACTATGGACATCCAATCTCTCTACACCTCCATCCCCCACCAGGATGGTTTGAGGGCTCTCCGCTTCTTCCTGGAACAGAGGCCCAACCAGTCCCCATCCACCACCACCCTCCTCCGCCTGGCTGAACTTGTTCTCACATTGAACAACTTCTCCTTCAACTCCACGCACTTCCTTCAAGTAAAAGGTGTCGCTATGGGTACCCACATGGGTCCTAGTTATGCCTGTCTTTTTGTGAGATATGTTGAGCATTCTTTGTTCCAGTCCTACTCAGGCCCCCTCCCCCAACTCTTTTTCCGGTACATTGATAACTGTATTGGTGCCGTTTCCTGCTCCCGCCCCGAACTGGAAAACTTTATCAACTTTGCTTCCAATTTCCACCCTTCTCTCACCTTTACATGGTCCATCTCTGACACTTCCCTCCCCTTCCTCGACTTCTCTGTCTCCATCTCTGGGGATAGGTTGTCCACTAATATCCATTATAAGCCCACCGACTCCCACAGCTACCTCGACTACACTTCTTCACACCCTACCTCCATTCCATTCTCCCAGTTTCTCCGTCTCCGACGCATCTGCTCTGATGATGCTACCTTCCATGATGGTGCTTCTGATATGACCTTTTTCCTCAACCGAGGATTTCCCTTCACTGTGGTTGACAGGGCCCTCAACCGTGTCCGGCCCATTCCCCGCACCTCTACCCTCACCCCTTCCCCTCCCTTCCAGAACCGTGAGAGGGTTCCCCTTGTCCTCACTTTCCACCCCATCAGCCTCCATATCCAAAGGATCATCCTCTGCCATTTCCGCCACCTCTAGCGTGATGCCACTACCAGTCGCATCTTCCCCTCCCTTCCCCTGTCAGCATTCCGAAGGGATCGTTTTCTCCGCGACACCCTGGTCCACTCCTCCATTACCCCCACCACCTAGTCCCCGTCCCATGGCACCTTCCCCTGCAATTGCAGGAGGTGTAATACCTGCCCATTTACCTCCTCTCTCCTCACTATTCCAGGCCCCAAACACTCCTTTCAGGTGAAGCAGTGATTTACTTGTACTTCTTTCAATGTAGTATACTGTATTCGCTGCTCACAGTGTGGTCTCCTCTACATTGGGGAGACCAAGCGCAGACTGGGTGACCGCTTTGCGGAACATCTCCGCTCAGTCCGCAAGCAGGACCCTGAGCTTCCGGTTGCTTGCCATTTCAACACTCCCCCCTGCTCTCATGCTCACATCTCTGTCCTGGGATTGCTGCAGTGTTCCAGTGAACATCAACGCAAGCTCGAGGAATGGCATCTCATCTACTGATTAGGCACACTACAGCCTGCCGGACTGAACATTGAGTTCAATAATTTCAGAGCATGACAGCCCCCCATTTTACTTTCATTTTTAGTTATTTTTTCTTTTTTTTACATTCTTTTTTACATTTTTTACAATCTTTTTTTTGCATTTATTTCATTTCATCTTAGTTTGTTCAGTTTGCTTACCCACTGTTTTTTTTCAGGTTTGCACTTGCTGCTTTTCAATATTCAGTGCATTAACACCTAATCTGTACTAATGCTTTGTCTTTCAACACACCATTAACATATTGTTTGCCTTTGCTCCATGACCTTTTGGTCAGCTATGTGGCCTGGTCCAATCTACACCTCCTTTGTTATCTCTTGCCCCACCCCCACCTCACCTGCTTATAACCTGTGACTTTTCTAATATTTGTCAGTTCCGAAGAAGGGTCACTGACCCGAAACGTTAACTCTGCTTCTCTTTTCACAGATGCTGCCAGACCTGCTGAGTGGTTCCAACATTTCTTGTTTTTATGTCAGATTTCCAGCATCCGCAGTATTTTGCTTTTATTATAGTACTGATCCTTTGCTGTCTTCAAGATAAACTGCATATATCCCCCCCCCCCCACCCCCCCACCCCAAAACAGTATCATGGCACTAGGTCCAGGATCTGTTGGAGTCCTAGCAGTGGACACTGCTCCCGGTGGGGCTGCTGGGACTGAAGAGCTGCCAGCCCTCTGATTGGCTGGCAGGACTTGGAGGTGGGACATCCTGCCTCAGAGGGATGGAAGCCACGAGCTCAGGCAGTTAATTGCCTGAGCTATATAAAATATCATCGTAGCTTCCAGGGCCGGCAGAGGCAGGCCATCCCCTGACTTTCTAGTCAGTGGGCGGGACCAACATCTCTTTGTGGTTGCACGCCAGCTGCTCATTGATGAGTGAAAGCCTTTATGGTTGATGAAGGCTCCTGGGGCATCTGGTGTCGGGGGGGTGTCTTATTTACCATAAGCCTTCAGTCTAATGTCTTACACCTGTGGGAAACTTGTCAGAGCTGCAAATCTGAGTGCCTGCTCATTCTGACTGGCATCACCGCTGGCAAAGTGTGAATAATTGCCAGCCCTATCAAACATCCATCTCACCTGTTCTATGTATTTGTGGGCTGCCTGCTAAGAGATCCTGCAAATGTCTCTGGCGGAGACCTGGAAGGAGCCAGAGGCAAAGATGTTGAGGACAGTGGTGACTTCGATAGCCATTGGCAAAGTGTGGCCAGTGGGTCCACTTGGCAGCACGTCTATTTCCAGCAGGCTGAAACTGTGTCTCACATTCTGACTCAACACCCTGAGCCTCCTGGGACACTGGTTGTGACAATGTCCAGGAAACGTATCCTCTGCCTGTAGACCCCATGTGTTGCAATGGTCTCCTACGAACTGCACCTCTCTGCTCATCACCTCTCTCCTGTGGAGTAACAGGTCTGTGAGGAGCAGGATGTTGCTTCTCTTGCTGGTGCTGCTCCTGCTGGGGCTGCTCCTGCTGGTGCTGGTCATCTGGGTCCTCATCTAAGCTCCAAAATAAAACAGCATAAGCGGCACCCTTGCTGATCTGACAGATCACAGCTCCAAAGTGGAGATCAGACGTACAGACCTCTCAGCCCGAGGACTCTGAACAAAATCTTTAACACAACAAGGGGCATGATATCAGTTGTGAGGTTTCAGTATTTATTGGCATCTTCCCCTGTCACATCTTCAAACCCCCTCAATTGCTGCTGTCTTCTCACCTTGCTTTCACTCATCAGTTCCAGGAAAACCCGTGCGCCCACAGTTAAATTTCAAAAGCCATGTTAAAATCGCTGTAATTGAGCAATTAACATATTGAAATTGACAACCCGCATCTCCAGTGGAGGTTACATAATATAATGTACAGATTCACAACAGCATAAACAGAACTTAACTTTTTTGTGTGTTTATTTTATTTCATCTTAGTTTATTCAGTTTGCTTACCCACTGTTTTTTTCATGTTTGTACTTGCTGCTGTTCAATTTTCAGTCCGTTAACACCCTATCTGTACTAATGCTTTGTCTTTCAACACACCATTAACATATTGTTTGCCTTTGCTCCATGACCTTCTGGTCAGCTATTCTGGGACCTTGTCCTAACTACACCTTCTCCTTTGTTATCTCTTGCCCCACCCCCGCTTTACTTGCTTATAACCTTTGACATTTCTAATATTTGCCAGCTCTGAAGAAGGGTTGCTGACTGAAACGTTAACTCTGCTCCTCTCTCTACAAATGCTGCCAGACCTGCTGAGTATTTCCAGCATTTCTTGTTTTTATTTCAGATTTCCAGCATTCGCAGTATTTTGCTTTTATAAACAGAACTTACACTGTTCAACCAAAAGCATGTTTACCAATTGGAAAAGTAAAGTTTTAAGCAAATAGGCTTTCAATTCGGGAGAAAATATTGTTTTTTTTTAAACATTTGGCAAAAAGCTGAATACTTTGTGAAGTATTTCACTCATTGAATATTTAAATAAAAGTTATTCACTACCATTAATGAAAAGTGTCTTTGAAAATACTGCTGGTGCTTTTTCTAATTTGTGCTTTCTTTTCTAAAATGGTCTTTTATGTAATGTGGAACTCCCTGGCATTGAAATCTGATGGAGCTATGTCTGTTTATCACCCAATTTGTGCACAGGGTGTAAGTGCTAAATTCGCGTAGAGGTGCCCAGTGTTTGATGGAGGCATAACTAGAGGCATCCAATGCCCACACCTGAAACAAATGTTAGGCACTTTGCATTTGTAAACAGGTGGTTTAGAGTCATAGAGTCATTTACAGCATAGAAGGAGACCATTCAGCCCATCGAGTCCATGCCGGCTGTCCGTGGAGCAATCCAGTCAGTCCCACTGCCCCGTTCAATCCCCATAGCCCTGCAAGTTTATTTCCTTCAAGTACCCGTCAAATTTCCTTTTGAAATCATTGACATTTAACGGCTGTTTGAGGCCTCCTTCGCACAATTGAGCTGCTTGAAATGCAGCCAGTGTTGGACCTGCTGTGTTCAGGAACATATGGTCCACACGTGGCCTGCTAACAGTACTTAAAGGGACCACTCGAGCCATCACCAAGGAAGTAAATTTAAAGAAAGCCAAAGTACCTGAGCGTGGAGCCTGGAGAGTATGACTCCGGCTCCACTGCAGTACCAGAGACTGTTGCAGTGCCCACTCAGCCCTTTTCCAATTGATTCCCCCACACCTGATCACTTGCTCCTTCTCTGAATTGCATTCTCACACCCAATCGCTCCCTCCCTTCTGAATGCTTTCCCTTGACCTGATCATCCTGTCCATTTTGGTTGCTTCACCCCTCACCAATCGCCCCTCCCTCCTGATTGCCTTCCTCCCTCCTGACTGCTTCTCCTCTATCCCAGGACCTACCTGACACCCACTGGCAATGCACTGGCCCAAAATTGAAATTCTCTTGGGGCAGGTGGGAGGGGGAGTTAAAATCGAGCCCACAGAGGTGAATGATACCAGTCAATTCTCCTTTCACAAACCTCTAACTAGACGGAATGCTCATCATCACTGGAAACATTTAGGTGGCCAATAATAAAATGTGATGAGCCGCAGCCTCGGACTGATAAAGCTTGGCATGCGGCCTATCACACCCATCCAAAAACTGCCTGCAGCCAGAATCAACCAGTCAGGAGGAGTTAAAATTGAGGCCTGAGATACACTTTATCTAGGAGCTATTGTCAAGAAAACCTGCTATGCTAAAGGAGGATTTTTTAATTCATCGGTTGGAAACCTACATTAAACTTTTAATAAGAAAAGGAGCTAGGATCCTACAGTTACCTTTAAAAAAACTGGCAGCCAAGATGGCCACCGCGATTTGCATCTGAAATACCTCACATTCCAGGATGTCGAATTGGAGACACATGTCCAACAAGAAGCCCATCCAGAACAATGCTTTGGCTACTGAGTAGATCATTCATATCATCCTCGTTAGTAGGACATTCAAAGCCATCTTGAATTCATGAGTTGAGACGTCCCTCCAGGGAGTAAACACTGACAATACCACCTGAGAGAGGTTTTTGGGTTTTAGCCTTTGGACCTCATTAAAAACAAAGGGGATTGTGAGAATCATGTGACCGTCTCCCCAGTCTGTGTAAAACTGAGAGTTTTGTTAAACACAACAGACAAGCTACTGAGACCTTGAAGCAGACAGGCTTTATGTGCTAACCAGGCAGAACCCCAGTGAGACTGTGTGTGTGTGTGTGTGTGTTTGTTTCTCTCTCTCAAGACAATATCAGAAGTCTGAAAACGCCTATGATTGTGGATCATCCAAGCCTACAGATTACTACGGACAGAGACCCCAGGGGAAGAAAGCCACCTATATGTCAGTCTCCAAGAAAATCCTGAGCCAAGTGGGCCAGCCAAAAAGTGCACTGCTACCAGTCAAAGACTTCAAGATCACAACTTCAGCCAGAAGACAACAGAATCATCCAATCCCACAGACAATGTATTAATTTTTATTTGTTCTGGACTCTATTCCAAACCAAACTATTTCTTATCACTCTGTACTCTGTGTATATGATTCTTGTGTGCATGTGTGAGTGAAAGTGCAGCATAATTTTATAATTTTATCTAGATCGGGTTTAGTTTTTTAAAATGCAATAAACTCACCTCTTTCTTGTTTAAACTCAAGAAAACCTGTCCAATTGGTTCTTTGCGATCACAACAAAGGTAAAAGCTAAAACACTCACTGAGGTGGTAAGCACAACCACTGTTCAAAAAAAGAATAAAACCTATTGTGGTCAAACGAGAGGAAGGGCAAGAGGGAACCTTGTGACCCCTCCTCACCTGATCATGACACTATTCACTGGTCAATTCTCCTTCCATAAACTTCATACAGTGTGCAGCTTGGCAATAACAAATAAGGTGCCAAGGAAATGACCATGTTTATGGTAATCCTCTTGGCAAACCCTGTTCATCATTTGAATGACTCTTATGTTGAATTTAAATTTTTTTAGAGACACAAGGTTTATGTCTCCAACTTATTGAATCTGGATAAAATCAAGTGCAATTATGAAAAAAATAATATTCTGCTGCAGAGATATTGGCACACTGATGTAGAACAGTGAATCTCTCCTTGATTAAACAGAAGGAATAATGAACAGCATTGTGAACCATGCTGATTCAATGCTGATTTCAGAGGTTATTTTGGTTATGGTTTCCTGGTTGTCCTGGTGGAGGGGAGATCCTCAATATGAGCACTGCAGTCCTATGAGTTACTGGCATGAAAGGACTATAGTTGCACATTCTGTTCCTCAGTCATATCAATTCAGCATTGCTGTACCAACATAAAGTGGCTTCAGCAATTCTCTCTGATTGCCCTCAGAGTTCTTCAGTTGCACAACTTCATTCTTCACTTGTTCTATTCGTCGTTACTGTGCAACACAAAATTTTAAATTCCATTGCTATTTCTATCCACCAGAGGGCAGTTTACTCACCTTTAGCAAAATCACACTTCAGAAATTGGAAAATCCCTTAGGTAAATTCTAAATCGTGAAGCAAAATGTAAGGAATCCACATACGTAAAGCTCATGTTAAACCTGTGATGCATTATTCTGTGCGTTTAATACCAGTATTACTCATATATATCTTAATTATCACTTTCCTCGTTTAGAAGGATGTCAAACACCAAAACATTTCCTATTTAAGAAGGTGGGATCATTGAATTCCAAACATCAATCAGATCACTGCTAATTCTGGCCACTATTAGTACAAATTATGACCATGTCCCCCTCTTTGTGTGTTGAATTGGTTGGCATCTGCTTAACACATCATTGGCCTGAAGATTAGGAAATTACCCACATATGCACTAGTCAGAATATCTCTTGGCCTGTCAAACCAGTACAGCAGCAGGTAATGCTGCTAGGTCAATTCATTAATATTTACAAAAAGAAATATTCATACTGCATTCAATAAGTTTTTTATCTTTGCTATAAAGTTGTGGTGTAAAAGTTGTGTGGCCACGAACATTCTGAGGAGATAGAGGCTAAACAGAACCAGCTATTTATCTTAAAAGCTCTCACATGATATCATAGCCCAAAACTAGGGGTCCATAAATATCAGACAGTCACTAATAAACCCAATAGGAAATTCAGGAGAAACTTCTTTCAATAGAGAGTGATTAAAATGTGGAGTAGTTGAGACAAATAGCATAGATGCATTTAAGGGGAAGCTAGATAAACACAGGAAGGAGAAGGGAATAGTACGATATGCCGATTGACTTAGATGAAGTAAAGGGAAGAGAAGTCTTATGTGGAGCAGAGACCAGTTGGGTTGAATTGCCTGCGCCTGTGCTATAAATTCTAGTTGCAGTTCCCAATATATGAAAAAATTACACAATTCACACACATTAGCCTAGCACCCGAGATGGCAGGCAATGTAAGCACTCGCATTCCATACCGGAAGTTCACTGACTGTCAGGTAGAAAAAGTGGTGTCCGGTTCCCTTGCCTGAAACAGGCGGTAGACCCTATGCCTACACAGATGAGGCTTAATGTCTGCTTCAGGCTTCCTTTGCAAAGTTAGTCTGCCCTGAACATAGCCAGTGCCAGGCCAGCTGCACTCAGGAAAATGTGGACCATATGTGGCCGAACCAGGGGTCCTTAAAGAGACCACTGCAGGCCACCACCAAAAGCTACATCTGTTAAAAAATACCTACCTATATACTTACTTGCCAGAGACTGTTCCTGGCTTTCACTCAATCCTGTTACAATCACACTCCTCCTGAACCCGCCCCACCCCACCCCCAATATCCTCCCCTCTTCCAATCACTGCTACCCACTCAATCACACCCTCGTTCCCAGTCGACTGCCCTCTGATCACATCCCCGCACTTCCGATCGCTGCTTCCATCTCAATCAGCCCCCTCGCTCCTAATCACCCCCTCCCTCCTGATCACTTTCTCCCCTCTTCTGATCGCAGGACCTACCTGAAGATTGCTGCCAGTGAGGCAGCCACCTGAAATCCATGGCCAACTTGCTGGTAAGATGCCTGGGAGGGAATGTCCAGCATGCGCATACAGCTTGCTGTTCTCATTTAAATAAGAAGTAAGGCCTAAGATCAGGTGTGGGTTGGGTTTCCCAATTCTGGTGCAGTGATGGCCATTTAGTTTAAGTGACTTGTGCTTTCAGTTTCAAACCCTGTACAGTATAAAGCCATGCCAACAGAGCAGGTGATATCTGAGAACTGGTCCAACTGTGCTATTGATTTATCAATTTGTCCTCTAAGCTAGACAAGTACAGCAGCTGAAACAAAAACAGAAAATGCTGGAAACACTTAGCAGTCAGGCAGCATCTGTGGAGAGATAAACAGAGTTAACGTTTAAGGTCTGTGTGACCTTTTGTCAGAACAGCAGCTGTATAAACACTGCATGTTTCCTATCTTAAAACACTGTTACTTTTATATCAGGCCTTATATCTCTGAGAAATATCTCAAAATGTTCCATGTACAATGGAACACAGTGCAGCCATTTTGAGCACAGGAAATCCCCAAAATAGTAATGAAATGAAGGACTATTTCATGTGTTTTTGGTTTTATTGGCTGAAAGAACCTTTGACAAAATTATGAAGAGATTCTCTGCTTGCCTTCAGATAGTTTAATGAAATCTTTAACATCCATGGAAACTCCAGAATAAGGCCTCAGTTTAATTATCTAATTCAGAGGGGGACTTTTAACCTGGGGGAGGGGGTGAGATTGGGTGAGGCAACAAGAGAAGGTTAAATGCCCAAAACACTGAAGCATGTCGAGGAGCCAGCTCCAAACGGCCAACTTCTGTCTTTTACTCAGGCGGGTAAAGGGGCAGATGGTCATCCTACTCCCAGGAGGCAGGTTGGCATTTTACATATAATGAGGCTGGAAGCCTCAGATTTGCAGGTTTAACTGCAGTTGGCCAGGGAACCGTCCTTGCAGGAGAGGCTCCTCACAGTCCCCTCAAACTCTGCCACTATCGGATCCCACCCATGTAAAAACCCACCTGCTCAGGATCAGATTCTGTTCAGGATCAGATGTGCCCTCACTCCAGGACTGGCCCTCAGCCCCACCCCAGGAGCAGGGATTGGGCCCCCCCAGGGACAGGGCTCAGCCCCCCTCCCCCCCTTGGGGTTGGAGATTAGATACCCATGGGGACAGGGCTTGAACGCCCCCCCACCCCGGATTGGACACTGCCCATAATCGGGGCCCCCGGGTGTCATGGGGCTGTGTCTCAGACCTACTCAGTCCTGTGGCCTCTTCTTCAGCATTCCCCATGAGTTAAAATTCTGTGGGGAAACCTGGACTTCTGGGTTTCCAAGCACTACTGAGCATCAGCACACACCCCTGCTGCCAGCAGGTCCCAACATTAAAATTCCCTCCTAAGTGTATCTGAAAGTATGTCTTCTGTGCAGCTCCAATATAATGTATCTTTGATTTATATACCAACTTAAGTTTTTATGGGACATGTCCTGGAATTTATATAACCTACTGTTATTGCTCTGAAAATGATTGAGCAAAGACACGAGAGGGAGCATATTGCCCATGTGTCAACATTAGACTGTATTCAGATCAGTTACATTTTCAGTACCATAGAAACATTACTAAATTTACAAACCTAAATTGTTAGGGTTGTGTTGATTTTGAGTTCTCCAAATTATTAAGTTTTGTAGCCAGGAGTTATTGGATAATTTTCACAAACCTTTCCAGCTGAGTTTTAAAATATAATTAGAAAATCCATTGTAAGATAGTGCAATCACAGGGGCCAGCTAGTACAGGTAATATGGCATCAGCTGCTACTCTGAGATTGTTGGCTGAAGTCCCAGGACTTTATTTCACTGGAGTCTCCACAGTTGGAATCAAATCTTGTCAATTCCCATGCAGGTCACTAGATGGAGCACAGATTATGATGGAATGCTTTCATCATATGGAGGATTTCAACGTTGAAATTTTAGCTGGCATTTTCACGAAGGGGGTAAGTCCCGATGTTGGAACCCCGTGTTGCTGCCAGGCCTACTGTCCAATTAAGGAAAGTGGGCAGGCACTCAATGCTGCTGGGCCAATCAGAGGGCCGGCAGCTCAGAAGCCTCAGTAGCGCCATCAAGAGAAGTGGTCACTGCTAAGGCAGGAAGGATAATCAGAGGATTATCCATCTTGAGGCACCCACACAGGGGAGGAAGACACTTTATTTTTCTGCCAGGGCCAAACAGGCAGGCCGCGTGTGTTGGGAGGGGGAACCTCTCCAATGGTGGCGGCAGGGCTGCGGGAGCAGCCATTGCTGCTAGCGTCCCCTTCCTTGGGCCTTGGAGCCTCTGGCTCTGATGGCCCATCTCCCCCCACCAGGGCGGCTGCCTGCATAAAACTGGTGGCCTCCCCACGCAGCAAGGGCTGCTCCAGCACCAGCAAAATGCAGGCGGCACAGGAAGATGGCCTTCAGTTGGGACTTTAATTTGTTAAATTGGCTGCCCACCTCCAGTCAGTAGGCGACCAAGCTGCTGCTGGGAAACCACCCTGGTGGTGGAACCGTGTTGGGGATCCATCCTGACGCAGCTCCCCGGCATTTTACTACCTCCCCCTCCCCCGCCCACCCTGCCTCCTAGCCCGCCACCAGTAAAATCTCGCCCCTTGTTGTCTTGGGTATGTTTTTCAATTAATGAGCCATAAGGTAGCATTACCAGCAATCTCAAACACACTCATGCTGCCGACACATCTCTTCCTGTGGAGGCTCAGGGGGAGCTACAGAAAAATCAAGGGAAACACTTGGAGAGAAAAGTGAAACAAGTGCTAATTATTATTTTCAATTCTGTTGTATTTTTATTTATTGATGCAGCCAACTGTGTAACAGCCCCGACAACCAATTTTATCTGCAGCACCTGTGGAAGAGTCTGTCGCTCTAGTATTGGCCTTCAAAGCCACTCCAGGTGCTGCTTCACAAACCACTGACCACCTCCAGGCGCTTACCCATTGTCTCTCGAGACAAGGAGGCCAAAGAAGAAGAAGAAGATGCAGCTTTAGTTTCATTTGTAATTTGTAGAGAAAGTTGAGGCTGAACTATAAAAATTAAGAGTAGCATCTATATTTAAGGATGAACATTCGGATTATTTAAGGTAAAGAGATTGGTATAATAAGTTAAAACTGCGTACTGGTGCTTTTTGCAATCTGCTTTCAGAAAAGTATGAGAAGTTTTACATTTGGATGAAGGTCTTTGGTACATCACATTTAAGATCTCAATCTCTCATCTGGTAAGTGATCTCAATTAATAAATACTAGGAAATGTTATCGAACATGCAGTGGAAACCATCCCTTCTATATAAAGATCCATCCTTATTCCAGAGTAGTCTGCAAGCCATTGAATAGCACATGGCACAACTCTGTGTTGTGAAGCAGAAGGGGTGAAGACAGGTGTTTCTTATGTGTCCAAGTGGAGAGGTCTAGAAATACAGGTCCCCATGTGTGGCCAAAAGACCCCATGTATTGTTGCATCGACACTTATTGGCCTATCACAGACTGATCTCAATTATATAGGACAGTCAACCCTGTTCCACCACCACCCCACCTCACCAATGGATACTGAACCTCACCCTCTTAATATGAATGAGAGTAGCAATCAAAGCTCGTCAAGTAATGCTTTGATTTTGCAGTAATAATGACAGCAAAACTATCAGCATTGGCCTCTGAAATTGACAGCAACTTCTGGAGTCCGCACATGTGCAGTTAATAATGGAATTCCAGGGGTTGCTGTCAGTGGGTCTATGCTTTCCCAAAGGGTTCTCTGTGGAAGAGCTCACAGGCTGCAATCAGCCAGAAATTACTGACCTGACAAAAACTTGCCCTTCTACACTATTAGTCTTGCTGTAAAAACCATTGAGAAAGTTACACCTTGTTGAATAAGGTGTAACTGGGTTTTTAATGGCGTAATATGCTCATAATTGCTGCTAAACAGCCTCATTGGCCCTGAAAAACTAATTATATTTTTTTAGTTTAGTTTAGAAGTTCAGTTTAGAGATACAGCACTGAAACAGACCCTTCAGCCCACCGAGTCTATGCCGACCATCAACCACCCATTTATACTAAGCCTACACTAATTCCATATTCCTACCATATCCCCACCTGTCCTTATATTTTCCTACCACCTACCTATACTAGTGGCAATTTATAATGGCCAATTTACCTATCAACCTGCAAGTCTTTGGCATATCTGTGGAATGTCAATTTTTTTCCATTATGATTAAAAAATGCACATATATTTAAAATAAAATACTTTTTAAAAGTTTGTTTATGATATTTCAGTTTTTGTCTTAATTCTATATGAACGTCCTAATAATTTATTTCACTCTTTGTAAACTTCTAATTAAAAGTGAAAACTTCAGTGGTGTTTACTTCCTGGTTTGCTGTCTGTGAGAATACTTCAATGTTTACCCTGTCTGATGACACCACTGTTGCTGGATGGCTGGAGATCCCCTTGACTTGGCACCAGATTCAAACTGCATATTAGGAAAGGGGATAGCCATGCCATGGTAAGTGCCAAATCTTAGAGAGATACAGCACTAAAACAGGCCCTTTGGCCCACTGAGTCTGCACTGACCATCAACCACCCATTTATACTACATTAATCCCATATTCCCTACCATATCCCCATCTTCCCTCAATTCTCCTACCACCTACCTACACTAGGGGCAATTTACAACGGCCAATTTACCTATCAATCCGCAAGTCTTTGGCTGTGGGATGAAACCAGAGCACTTGGCAGAAACCCACACAGTCACAGGGAGAACTTGCAAACTCTGCATAGGCAGTAGCCAAAACTGAACCCAGGTTGCTGGAGCTGTGAGGCTGCAGTGCTAACCACTGCACCACTGTGCCACCCAAATTCTGTTGCTTCGCTTCACAAAATTCAGGCCAAAATGCTGGAAACGTAAGTTAATGGAGAACTTTCAAACAAAGCAAACTAATGCATGGAACAAAATGTAATTGAAAATACCAAAATAAAATTACCTGCAACAAATCCACCTAACCCTCCCATATGTTCAGTTCTATGGACATGCAGCATGATGGGCTGAATCTAGATCCCCCCAGGTGTCAAGAGTCCGTGGTAGGGGTGGCCTGAAGATCACTCTGGAGGAGGCCCGCCCCAGACCCTGATGCTGTGAGGGCCCATCCTGATCTTCACGAAGGCAGAGAGGCCTCGTGGCGGCCCCTCCACTGCTTGATGACGGACCCCCGATTTAAATATTTAAATCTATTTGCATATTTGAGTTAATTGCAAGACTGCCTCCGCCTCTGGTCCCGTTGTCATCTTTGTGCCGCTGGCCAGCTCTCCCGCACCTTCTGTTCCTTGTCCGGGGAATCGAGGCGCCACACTGGTTGGGAGGGGGGAGCAGGTCAGTTTTTCTGTGCGGGGGTAGGGGAGCGCGATAAAGTCTTCTCATTGGTGGAGGGGATGTTGGGAAGGGGTAAAGTTTATAGTTTATGCACTTTGAGGGGGGGAAAGGTCATATGAAAAATTAAAGTGTTTTGGGCTGTTAGAGGGCAAGCATTCAATTTCATGGTCAATGGGGGGGTGGGGGGGGGGGGGGAGGTGGGAGAGGCCAAAAGTACTGCATCTAACTGTTTTTATTATTGTATCCTCAAATCCTCAAATATGCCGGAAGGGCTCAACGCCCTTTAAAAATGGCTTCAGCTCCTGCGCACAGGCAACTGACGCCATTGCAGCTGACGGACAGGCTGCCTCCTACGTGTGATCAGGGGGGGCGGGCTGCCCTGTCTATTCAGATGAGCCGCCGGACTGAAGATTGCGGAGGAGTGGGGGGGTGGAGGTGCCTCGTTAAAAGGTATTTAGTGCCTGAACGAGGGACCTGCCATTGGGAAGGGGGTGGGGGCCCGCTGAGAGCCATTCCCCTGCCCTTGCTGCCGACCCCCCCTACAGGCCCCGCCCCTCATGACTCCACCCCACGAGACACCTCCCACCCTGACCTACCTGTGACCTGGGTCCAGCGCTGCTCCTAGGCCTCGGGTGTGGGCTCCACGGGAAGCAGTAACCACCTCCACAGCGACGCTACTCAGTTAAAGAGCTGATGACCTCGGATTGGCCAGCAGCTCTCAGAGGACGGGACTTCCAGGACCAGGCTCCTTGATCCCATGGAAGACCTGCCGCTGTCCAGTTAAGTGCCTAATTGGCACTTGATTTGACAGGCCGTCTCCAGAAGGGGTGCACAGGGTTCTTGCCAGCACTTTTGCGAGACACCCGTTGCCCGGATAAAATCCCAGCCCATATTTAAGGAAGGATATGCTTGCACTGGATGCAGTACAACGAAGGTTCACTAGATTGGTCACTGAAATGAGAGGTTGTCCTATGATGAGAGGCTGAGTAAACTGGGTCTATACTCTCTGGAGGTTAAAAGAATGTAAAGTGATCTCATTGAAACGTATATGATTTTGAAGGGGCTTGGCAGGGTAGACACTGAGAGATTGTTTCTGCTGGTTGGCCAATCTAGAACATGGGGGTACAGTCTCAGGATAAGGGGGCGATCATTTAGGATTGAGAGGAGCAGAAATTTCTTCACTCATAGAATTGTGAATCTTTGGAATTCTCAACCCAGGGAGTGGTGGATGCTCCATTGTTGAATATATTTAATACTGGGATGGACGGAATTTGGGTCTTGCAGGGAATCAAGGGATATGGGGAGCGGGCAGCAAAGTGGAATTGAAGCCCAAGATCAGGCATAATCGTATTGAATGGTGGGTCAGACTCGACGGGCCGTGTGGTCTACTCCTGCTCCTGTTTCTTCTGTTCTTATGTTTCAAATAAATGTGTTCTCTTGTAGTATTAATGTTTATAATATGAAAATGTTTATACTTTTGTTTCTGGCATGAATTCATAATTTACTTATGATATTTAGTACAGAAAAATAATGCACATAAACTTATTACATTTAGTAGAGACAAAGCAGTGAAATATTTATAGTTACCCTCAGTACATACACTACAGCCATTCTTCGCATTAATTTGGGGAGTTTTTTTTTGTGGTGGCCTAAGTGGTCCACGGACAAAAAGTTTGCAAACCACTGTCCCAGAGAGATGGATGGAGAGGGGGATATAGAGTGACTGGAGCTTCTATGAAGACAGTATCACATTTCAGATTTCACTTTGCATTCACCACAGTAGTAATATAAGATTATTTCCATTCTTTCCAGAGGAGAATTGTGTTTTCTTCGTGTTCACAGTGTAAATTGCTTTCCTCATCTTTTGCTGTGTTAATGACACATAAGACTAATAATAATTACAGATGCTTTTAAAATATTTGTGATAACTCCATAGGTTTTTAACACCTCTTTCTCTCATCATGATTGCTCATTGTCTCCAAACAAAGTGATAATGATAAATGAAAATAAAAATACTGCTGTTTT
Source organism: Heterodontus francisci (assembly GCF_036365525.1). Lineage (NCBI taxonomy): Eukaryota > Metazoa > Chordata > Chondrichthyes > Heterodontiformes > Heterodontidae > Heterodontus > Heterodontus francisci. Next base: position 67,042,995 of record NC_090390.1, read on the forward strand.
AAAACTGAATGTGAATTATTGACAATGCTAGCAGTTAATAATGGGTATACTAATGCTTAACCTGGGGAATTGACTGTATTTGTATGAGATGTACTAACATCCCCACTGTGTTGTTATGGAAAGGCATTTCTGCTCTTTTCAACACCACAATAGCACTGTTCTTTGCACATAACCTCTCAAAGCAGTGGCATTAGTTTTCATAATGCTTCTCTACTGATGCAATTCACTTTTGACAGCATAAATGTTTACACTAAATGACATGATTTCATTTCTAAGTTGCAGTGGGTAACAGCTGGAATCAGCCTAACAAGCTATTCATTTCTCACGTAATAGACTTGCCTTCAGCACTTTTTTATTATTATTTCTGAGGTGTCAGATGCATAATGGTGGAAATGATTGTGGTGCATTGTTTTGGTGCCTTTCATTCCCATTTACGCCGTACCATCACAATCTTCCAAATAGTCATTAAAAAGATGCGATTCTAGGTTTTATTATGTCAGCAAGATCACTTAAGTTGCTATGTATGCAGCAACCTTTTTCGTAGATTTGCTATTTTATAAAGGTTACATATTATGTATATAAAGCCTTGTATCTCTAAAGATTAATGTTGGAGGTTGTAACCAAAGTCATTTTCCAGATGAAAATTGCTTGCTTTAGCTGGCACTGCTGTTCATTAACAGATGTCATGTCGTGTCATTTTGATAATTTAGTATTAAATTGCTGACTTCAAGTGTTAGCAAACAAAGGATGATAACTGTCATTTTTCTTGTAGGAAAATGGTGCAACTTATTCACACAATTTTCTGCACATGGATTTAAATTTGAAACTGATTATTTGAATCAACATAGAATATTATTCTGATATAACCTCCTTTGTTGGCTAGTTTATAATTATTATACAATATTTTAAAAGTTGGCTCCATAGCTCAGTGGTTAGAGCACTGACCCTGTAAACAAGGAGTCGTGAGTTTGATCTTTGCTGGACCCTGCTCTTTAGAAAAAGCCAACATTCAGTTGGCAGCAACTTGACTCTAAGGCAAAAGGTTATGGGTTCAAGTCCCACTCCAGGATTTGAACACAAAACCTAAGCTGACTCTCCACTACAGTGCTAAGGGAGTCCTGCAGTGTCAGAGTTGCTGTGGTTTGGTTGAGATTTTAAACTGAGACCCAGCTGTCTGTCCTCTCAGGTGCACCTAAATGATCTCACAGCACTATTTTGAAGAAGAGCAAGTGAGTTATCTCCCGGTGTCCTGGCTGATATCTATCCCTCAATCAACGTCAGAAAAAACTGATTGTAAAGTGCTTTGGGACATTCTGTGGCTGTGAAAGATGCTATATAAATGCAAGTCTTTCTTTAACACTGCAAGTGAGAAACTGTAAAGCAAGTTTATAGTATAATCTTTTACAATGTTAGAGATGCTGGTTAGATATTTATGAAATAATAGAATTGTGATTGTCACAAGTTACAGTCTTGTGGTTGATCAAACACTACTACCGTATTTTATTTGCTAAAATGAATTTTTAATTGGACTAAGGCATTGGGAATTTAAAACGTAACTATGCAACTATACACTTTGAAGTGTATTTTGAAAGGAAGCAACTGGTTTCTAGTTCATAAAGGAAGAATACACAAATAACTGTCTGGATCTGAATCTAATTTAAGTCAAATCTTGTCTAGCTAAACTGATTGTCTGCTGCTGTATTGTTTTTGCTTTGTCACTGCAGGAGGTAATTCAAACTGGAACAATAGCGGATTAATTGCAAGGGATACTTTTTAAAATCTGTTATTGTATAGCATGGAAACCAAAGGAAAGAAAGGCATAGAACCTGCTGGTGCCCAATGTTCTTCAGCTCCTGTGAAACTTTAGTGTCAGCTTTGGTAACATCCTTGCCTCTGAGTTAGAAACTTGTAGGTTCAAGCCCCCAGTTTATCGCATAAGGAGTGTTGATACTCCTGAGGAGAACTAAATTGTTGGATTTGTTCCCTTGGGTGAGATGTTGCAATCAGGTGGTGGCAAATGGCACAATTTGAAAAAAAGCAGAAGATATCAATGGTATAAAAACAAGAAATGCTGGAAATGCTCAGCAGGTCTGGCAGCATCTGTGGAGAGAGAAGCAGAGTTAACATTTCAGGTCAGTGACCTATATATATTATTTATTATAGTAGATATCAATAGACTGGTCAGGTAAGCAGAAAAGTGGTAAATGGAATTCAATCTGGAGAAGTGTGAAATAATGTATTTGGGGAGGGCAAATAAAGCAAGGGCAAATACATTTGTGCTGCCCTGAGGAGATTAAAAGTGCTATATAAATGCAAGTTCTTTCCTTAATGCAATGTATAATGTATAAAGTGAGTCAAAAATATCAAATGTAATGCAAAGTATTCTATGGAAAAGTGTTCATGTCATGTGAAAATCACACATGAACGACAGCAAAATATCAGAGCTGGACACAGTCCTTATTACTCAAACAATGAGGGCTGGTAAATTTTAATGAGATTTTATTTCTATTGGCAACATAATACACCGACCCTGAAGCATGTAACACCAGTATGCCAGAATGTACAACTATGGAAACAGATTCATTTTTATCAGTGTGTGTGCTCATAAAGTCAGTGTAAGCAAATTGTAGAACTGCACCAATGTAAACCAGTGGAAAATTCTGCTCAAAAATAATGGCCCTGAATTTTATCAGACCCTCTGGTGCTGCACTGCTGTGATTTCACTGCACTTGCGCAGAAACCCTGGCGAATATACAGAAACACATTGGCAGAAAGCCCAAGGAAACTCAGGGCCTATGTTGTAGAAACCTAGTGAAAAATATTCCTGTTTGACATTGATTGCATTGATTTTGACAATTATTAATAGATTATTGATGTGGCTAATTTTTCCCCAGCATTTCAACCTAGGATGCTTAATTTTATTAACAATATGTGTGATCAGTAAAAATGAAAACAGTGAAGAACCTGATGACGTCAGCACGTCTTATCCAAAGTTTTCTGACAAGATATATACTTATAGGAATGTCAGGGATAAATGCTCAGATTAGTCTGGAGTTGGGGTCGGATTTCTTTGAAATTTGGACTATTCTAATATAAATCTTTTTATAACAGAATCATTTTGAAACTACTGATGTAGTGTGATGCACTGATGTGTTAAACTACAGTATCAGAATGCAAATTCCCTTGTATACTTCTCCACTTTCTCTTTTCTCTTTCTTGAAGATCCCAGGCTGGAACTTACTGTGTGAAGAATAGTGGAGATAATCTGCCTCCTCCCAGTCAGTGTGGTTCCTCAAAAGTACACATTAAGGTGTACATCTCTTGAATTATTTTTCTACCTGAATATTTAATAAAATTTAGAGTCATAGAGTCTTACAGCATAGAAACAGGCCCTTCGGCCCACCACGTTCATGCCAATCATAAGGCCTATCTATACTAATCCCACCTGCCTGCATTAATTCCATATCCCTCTATGCCTTGCTCATTCAAGTACCTGTAGAGATGCCCTTTAAATATTGCTACTGTTCCTGCCTCCACCACCTCCTCAGGCAGCTCATTCCAGATACCCACTATTCTTTGTGTGAACAATTTACCCCTTTGATCCCCTTTAAACCTCCTTCCTCTCACCTTAAATCTATGCCCTCTAGTTTTAATCACCCCTACCATGGCAAACAGACTCTGGCTATCTACCCTTTCTATCCCTCTCATAATTTTATATACCTCTATCATGTCCCCTCTCAGCCTCCTTCGCTCCAGGGAAAACAGACCCAGCCTATCTAATCTCTCTTTCTAACTCAAGCCCTCCAAACCAGGCAACATCCTTGTGAATCTTTTCTGCACCCTCTCTAGCTTAATCACATCTTTCCTGTAGTGTGGCGACCAGAACTGCACGTACTACTCCAAATGCGGCCTAACCAACGTTATGTACAACTGTAACACGATATCCCAACTCTTGTACTCAATGCCTCGGCCGATGAAGGCAAGTATGCCACACACCTTCTTCACCACTCTGTCTACCTGTGTTGCCACTTTCAGGGAACTATGTACTTGCACCCCAAGGTCTCTCTGCTCAACAACACTCCCCAGGGCCCTGCCATTCACTGTATATGTCCTGCCCGGGTTTAACTTCCCAAAATGCATCACTTCGCACTTGTCTGCGTTAAATTCCATTTGCCACTCCCTTGCCCACTTTCCCAGTTGATTTATATCCTGTTGTAACCTTAGACAACCTTCTTCACTGTCCACCATACCACCAATTTTGGTGTCATCTGCAAACTTACTAATCATGCCCCCTACATTCACATCCAAGTCATTAATATATATGACAAACAACAGAGGGCCCAGCACCAATCCCTGCGGCACACCACTGGTCACCGGCCTCCAATCTGAAAAACAACCCTCCACTACTACCCTCTGCCTCCTATCACCAAGCCAATTTTGTATCCAATTTGCTAGCTCACCCTGGATCCCATGTGTTCGAACCTTCTGGACCAGCCTACCATGCGGGACCTTGTCAAAGGCCTTGTTAAAGTCCATGTAGACAACGTCCATTGCCCTGCCCTCGTCAATCCTCTTGGTCACCTCCTCGAAAAACTCAATAAAATTCGTGAGACTTGATTTCCCATGTACAAAGCCATGCTGACTATCCTTAATCAGATCATGCCTTTCCAGATGCATATAAATCCTGTCTCTCAGAATAGCTTTCCCACCACTGATGTAAGGCTCACCGGCCTGTAGTTCCATGGCTTATCCCTGCTGCCCTTCTTAAATGAAGGCACAACATTAGCTATCCTCCAGTCTTCCGGTACCTCACCCGTGGCTAATGATGATACAAAAATCTCTGCCAGGGCCCCAGCAATCTCCTCCCTTGCTTCCCATAGCATCCTAGGATACACCCGGTCAGGCCCTGGGGATTTATCCACCTTAAAGCGCTTCAAAACCTCCAACACCTCCTCCTTTGTAATATTGATATGCTCCATGATATCGGTGTTCCCTCCCTTGAACTCACTAGTTTCCATGACCTTCTCCACGGTAAATACGGACAAGAAATACTCATTTAACACCTCACCCATTTCCCGTGGCTCCACACATAGATTGCCACACTGATCCTTAAGGGGACCTACTCTCTCCCTAGCTACCCTTTTACTCTTAATATACTTATAGAATCTTTTAGGATTCTCCTTTATCTTATCTGCCAGGGAAATCTCATGGCCCCTTTTCACCCTCCTAATTTCCTTCTTAAGTGTAGTCCTACATCCCCTATGCTGCTTGAGGGACTGGCTCGATCCCAGCTGCCTATACCTGACATATGCCTCCTTCTTTGTCCTGACCAGACCCTCAATATCCCTCGTCAACCAAGGTTCCCTAAACTTGCCAGCCTTGCCCTTCAATCTAACAGGAACATGCCGGCCCTGAACTCTTCCTATCTCACTTTTGAAAGCCTCCCACTTGCCAGACGTCCCTTTACCTGTAAACAGCTTCTCCCATTCAACTTTTGAGAGTTCCTGTCTGATGCCATCGAAATTAGCCTTCCCCCAATTTAGGACTTTAACCTGAGGACCAGTCCTATCCTTTTCCATAACTATCTTGAAGCTAATAGAGTTATGGTCACTGGTCCCAAAGTGCTCCCCAACTGACACATCAACCACCTGCCCATCCTCATTTCCTAAGAGGAGGTTGAGTGTAGCCCCCTTCTCTAGTAGGGCCATCCACATACTGCTTCAGAAAACTATCCTGGACACACTTAACAAATTCTTCCCCATCTTATCCCTTAGCACTGAAGCAGTCCCAGTCAATATTAGGGAAGTTAAAATCACCTACTATTACAAAGCTATAATTCCTACACCTATCTGTGATTTCCCTACATATATGCTCCTCCACTTCCCTCTGACTATTGGGGGGCCTATAGTATAATCCCATCAAAGTGATCATCCCTATCTTATTTCTGAGTTCTACCCATATGGCCTCGCTGGACATTCCACCCGGGATATCCTCTCTAAGTACTGCCGTGATGTCCTCCCTAATCAATAGTGCAACTCCCCCTCCTCTCTTACCTCCACCTCTGTCATGCTGGAAGCATCGGTACCCCGGAACATTGAGCTGCTAGTCCTGCCCATCCCTCAGCCACGCTTCCGTAAAGCTATAATATCACAATCCCATGTACCGATCCATGCTCTGAGTTCATCTGCCTTACCTGTAAGGCTTCTTGCATTAAAGTAAATGCAGTTTAGCTTATCAGACCTTCCACGCTCCCTGTCCTGCCCCTGCCCGGTCTGCCTACTTCATTTGCCTAATCCTCCTATTCCTACCCTCACTAGCACGTGGCACAGGGAGTAATCCTGAGATTACAACCCTAGACGTCCTGCTTTTTAACCTTCTGCCTAACTCCCTATATTCACTTTGCAGGACCTCATCTCTCTTCCTGCCTATGTCGTTAGTACCAATATGGACCACGACCTCTGGCTGCTCACCCTCCCCTTTCAGAATGTCCTGCAGCTGCTCCGAGACATCCTTGACCCTAGCACCAGGGAGTCTCGTTTGTGGCCACAGAAACGCCTATCTGCACCCCTTACGATAGAATCCCCCATCACTATAGCTCTTCCAACCCTTTTCCTTCCCTGCTGTGTGGCAGAGCCCTCCGTAGTGCCACGAACTTGGCTGTTGCTGCTTTCCCCTGGGAGGTCATCCCCACACAACAGTATCCAAAGCGGTATATCTGTTTGAGAGGGGGGATGGCCACAGGGGACTCCTGCACTACCTGACTGCGCCTACTACTCTGTCTGGTGGTCACCCATCTCTTTTCTGCCTGTGCAGCCATTACCTGCGGTGTGACCACCTCACTAAACGTGCTATACACGATGTCCTCAGCATCGCGGATGCTTCACACTGAATCCACCCGCAGCTCCAGCTCCGTAATGCGGGTAGCCAGCAGCTGCAGATGGATACACTTCCTGCACACATGGTCATAGGGACACTGGAAGCGTCCCTGATTTCCCACATAGCGCAGGAGGAGCATATCACGGGTGGGAGCTCTCCTGCCATAACTTTCCCTTAGGTTAATTAGTTACTCCCTGAATTTAAAAAATACTAATTACACTAGGGGCCTTGTTCTACCCACTTCAAGCTAAAGTCCTTAAAAAAAAACACTTTAGTAGTACTCACCTTATCACCAGAGGTTTTTTTTTCCAACAAAAAAAACTTTCCCCTTATTTTTTTAAGATATTCTAACAGTTGCTACTCACCAACCACTCACCTTGCAGCTCTCCTCTGTTGGCTTTTTTTTTTCAAAACTTCGGCGCGCTGGAAGATCTCCGCTCCGCTCCCGAAAGGGAGCTATAAGGAAATATTAGGCCAGGTCATAGTCATTGAGTCATAGAGATGTACAGCACAGAAACAGGCCCTTCGGCCCATCCTGCCCATGCCAGCCACCAAGCACCTAACTATTCTAATCCCATTTTCCAACACTTGGCCCGTAGCCTTGTATGCTATGGCATTTCAAGTGTTCATCTAAATACTGCTTAAATGTTGTGAGCGTTCCTGCCTCTACTACCTCTTCAGACAGTGCATTCCAGATTCCAACCGCCCTCTGGGTGAACATTTTTTCCCTCAAATCCACTCTAAACCTCCTGCACCTTACCTTAAATCTATGCCCCCTAGTTATTGACCCCTCCGCTAAGGGAAAAAGTTTCTTTCTATTTAACCTATCAATGCCCCTCATAATTTTGTATACCTCAATCATGTCTCCCCTCAGCCTTCTCTGCTCTAAGGAAAACAACCCTCGCTTTTCAGTCTCTCTTCATAGCTGAAATGCTCCAGCCCAGTCAACATCCTGGTGAATCTCCTCTGCACCCTCTCCAGTGCTATCACATCCTTCCTATAGTGTGGTGCCCAGAACTGTACACAGTACTCCAGCTGTGGCCTAACTAGCATTTTATACAGCTCCATCATAACCTCCCTGCTCTTATATTATATTCTGTGCCTCGGCTAATAAAGGCAAGTATTCCATATGCCTTCCTAACCACCTTATCTACCTGTGCTGCTGCCTTCAGTGATCTATGGACAAGTACACCAAGGTCCCTCTGACCCTCTGTACTTCCTAGGGTCCTACCATCCATTGTATATTCCCTTGCCTTGTTAGTCCTCCCAAAATGCATCACTTCACACTTCTCAGGATTAAATTCCATTTGCCACTGTTCCGTCCATTTTATCTGCCCATCTATATCATCCTGTAATCTAAGGCTTTCCTCCTCATCATTTACGACGGCACCAATTTTTGTGTCATCTGCAAACTTACTGATCATACCTCCTATATTCACGTCTAAGTCATTAATGTACACTACAAACAGCAAGGGTCCCAGCACCGATCCCTGTGGTACACCACTGGCCACAGGCTTCCACTCGCATAAACAACCCTTGACCATCACCCTCTGCCTCCTGTCACAAAGCCAATTTTGGATCCAATTTGCTAAATTGCCTTGGATCCCATGGGCTCTTACCTTCTTAACCAATTGCCCATGTGGGACCTTATCAAAAGCCGTACTGAAGACCATGTAGACTACATCAACTGCTTTACCCTCATCTACACATCGAGTCACCACCTCGAAAAATTCAATCAAGTTAGTTAGACACGATCTCCCCCTGACAAAGCCATGCTGACTATCCCTGATTAATCCCTGCCTCTCCAAGTGGAGATTTATCCTGTACCTCAGAGTTTTTTCCAATAATTTCCCAACCACTGATGTTAGACTCACTGGTCTGTAGTTACCTGGTTTATCCCCGCTACCTTTCTTGAATAATGGTACCACATTCGCTGTCCACCAGTCCTCTGGTACCTCTCCTGTGGCCAGAGAGGATTTGAAAATTTGTGTCAGAACCCCTGCAAACTCCTCCCTTGTCTCACATAACAGCCCGCTAAAACAGCTAATACTTCTTCCCTTTCAATGCTAATATGTTCAAGTATATCACAATCCCCCTCCCTGATCTCTACACCTACATTGTTCTTCTCCATAGTGAACACAGATGAAAAGTAATAACTTAAAACCTCACCTATGTCCTCCGGCTCCACACACACATTGCCACTTTGGTCCCTAATGGGTCCTACTCATCCCTGGTTATCCTCTTGCCCTTAATATACTTACAAAATGCCTTAGGATTTTCCTTTATCTTGCCCGTCAGTGTTTTTTCATATCCCCTCTTCGCTCTCCTAATTACCTTTTAAGTACCCCCCTACACTTTCTATACTGCTCTAGTGCCCCTGCTGTTTTCAGCGCTCTGGATCTGCCATATGCCTCCTTTTATTTACTGATCCAATCCTCTATATCCCTTGACGTCAGGATTCCCGGGACTTGTTGGTCCTACCCTTCACCTTAATGGGTACATGTTGGCTCTGAACTCTCACTGTTTCCACTTTGAATGACTCCACTGATCTGATGTAGACTTTCCTACAAGTAGCTGCTCCCAGTCCACTTGGCCAGATCCTGTTTTATCATCTTAAAATCGGCCTTCCCCCAATTCAGTACCTTTATTTTCGGTCCATCTTTGTCCTTTTCCATAACTACCTTAAATCTTGCAGAGTTATGGTCACTATCCCCGAAATGTTCCCCCACTGACACTTCTACCACTTGTCCAGCTTCATTCCCGAGGATTAGATCCAGTACTGCCCCCTCTCTTGCAGGACTTTCTACATACTGGCTCAAAAAGCTCTCCTGTATGCATTTTAAGAATTCCGTCACCTTTCAGCCTTTTGCACTAAGACTATCCCAGTTGATATTGGGGAAGTTGAAATCCCCTACTATTATTACCCTATTATTTTCACTGCTCTCTGAGATTTGCCTCCATATCTGCTCTATCTTTCCCTGACTGTTTGGAGGTCTGTCGTACACCCCCAGCCAAGTGATTGCCCCCTTTTTGTTTTTAGGTTCTACCCATATGGCCTCATTTGAGGGACCTTCTAAGATATCATCCCTCCTGACCGCAGTAATTGACTCCTTGATCAACAGTGCAATGCCACCTCCTCTTTTACTCCTGCCCCTGTCATGCCTGAAGATTCTATGCCCTGGAATATTGAGCTGACCAAAAACTCAATGAAGGAGGTAAATTTTAAGAAGTGTCATAAAGGAGGGAAGGTGGAAAGGTGAAGAGGCTTACATTATTATAAAGTTTTCTTTTGTTGCTCACTTACATTTTCTGACTAAATTCTTAAAAGTTTCTTCTTTGAACCCTAATAGATGATGCCAAGCAAGGAACTATAGATCATTTGTAAAAGCAGCCCATCACCACCTCAACAACTACTATACTTAATTCAGTTTGGCACTTGACATATTTAAACATTGACCAAAATACAGCCTTTTGATGGGAATATTATAAGAAGAGACACAATGACCCCAGCAGCACCTGGAAGTAAAAGATGAGGAGCCAGGATTGATACCTTTAGAAGCTGAAATAAAAACAGAAAGTGCTGGAACTACTCAGCAGGTCTGGCAGCATCTGTGGAGACAGAAACAGATTCAACATTTCAGGTCCATGATTTTTCATCAGAACTCAGAAAATTTCAGTTGGCCTCCTTTAATTGAAGTTAACAAGGTCTTAATGAGCCTAATAGGCTACCTGCCGCATGGGGCAAGTGCTGGCCCCGAGCACATCTCAGCTAAAATGGATAGTGCTGGGAGCCGGGTGCGAAACCGGTACAGTGGCCGGCACTGGTATTTTTGGGCCCCATCTACCTCCGTACCTGCCCTCCCAGCAAGCTCGAAAAGCCTCCCCCAGGTCCCTTTTAATTTAATGTTCAAATTCGGAACAAACTTTACCCTGAGAGTTTTTTTTTTGACTTATTTGTTATGTATCAGAAGTGGACATTACAAAGGGTCATTCATAGAATGATGGTTTGTGCTGAAGGACTGTCTAAAATCTTGCAGAAGCTCTTGTTGAAAATTTGCTGCCACCAAGGGGTTGCTAGGTGGCATTTTCACTCCCTCATGGGCAATGACTTCATGATTCAGAGATAGAAAGCGTTTTCTGAATTGTAAAAATATGGCCCATGAAACAAGCCTCTATAATTCTGGACACCCTTGTTGGGATGTACTGCTGGGAACCTTCAGAATGCCAACTGTCTGCTGAATATAGATATGTGTAGTTCCCAGTGCTGTATAATATCTGTTTACAGCTGAATTGGAGTGAGCCATGGATGCAAGGGATACCCCTGGTCTCCAAGCAACCATCTGGAAAGATTACTCTGGCTAAATAGTGCAGGTGCAGTAGATTGATGTCCAACAAAAGGATCATGGCAGCCTCCAGGCTAGCATGCATTCACATGTGGAACTAGGTGGTTGGCATCCTGCACACTTTCTGTTGAGAAACATAGAAAAATAGGAGCAGGATTAGGACATTCGGCCCTTCGGGCCTGCTCTGCCATTCAAAAAAGATCATGGCTGATTGTCTAAATCAGTACCCTGTTCCCGCTTTCTCCCCATATCCCTTGATCCCTTTGACATTAAGAAATATATCTGTCTCCTTCTTGAATATATCTAATGACTTGGCTTCCATTGCCTTCTGCGGTAGAGAATTCCACAGGTTCACCACTCTCTGATTTCTCCTCATCACAGTTCTAAATGGCATACCCTGTATCCTGAGGCTGTGATCCCTGGTTCTGGACTCCTCAGCCATCGGGAACTTCCTCCCTGCATCTAGCCTGTCTAGTCCTGTTAGAATTTTATAGGTTTCTATGAGATCCCCTCTCATTCTTCTAAACTCTAGTGAATATAGGCCTAGTCGACCCAATCTCTCCTCATACGTCAATCCTGCCATCCCAGGAATCAGCCTAGTAAATGTTCTTTGCACTCCTTCCATGGCTAGAACATTCTTCCTCAGATAAGGAGACCAAAACTGCACACAATACTCCAGATATGGTCTCACCAAGGCCCTGTATAACTGCAGTAAGACATCCTTGCTGCTGAACTCAAATCCTCTTGCAATGAAGGCCAACATATCATTCACCTTCCTAACTGCTTGCTGCACCTGAATGCTTGCTTTCAGCGACTGGTGTGCAAGGACACCCAGGTCTCGTTGCACCTCCCCCTTTCCCAATGTATCACCATTCAGATAATAATCTGCCCTTCTGTTTTTACAACCAAAGTGGATAGCCTCACATTTATCCACGTTATTCTGCATCTGCCATGCATTTGCCCACTCACGCAACTTGTCCAAATCACATTGGAGCCTCTTTGCATCCTCCTCATAGTTCACTTTCCTCCCCAGCTTTGTGTCGTCTGCAAACTTGGAAATGTTACATTTAGTTCCCTCACCCAAGTCATTAATATATATTGTGAATAGCTGGGGCCCAAGCACTGATCCCTGCGGTACCCCACTAGTCACTGCCTGCCACCCAGAGAAAGACCCCTTTATTCCTACTCTCTGTTTCCTGTCTGTCAACCAATTATCAATCCACGCCAGTTTATTACCCCCAATCCCATGTGCTTTAATTTTGCACACTAACCTCTTATGTGGGACCTTATCAAAAATCTTCTGAAAATCCAAATACATCACATCCACTGGTTCTCCCTTATTCTATTCTACTAGTTACATCCTCAAAAAACTTCAGTAGATTTGTTAAGCATGATTTCCCTTTCGTAAACCCATGCTGACTTTGCCCAATCCCATTTATGCTTTCCAGGTGTTCTGCTATCACAACCTTTATAATAGACTCTAGCATTTTCCCCACTACTGATGTAAGGCTAACTGGTCTGAAAGTCCCTATTTTTCTCTCCCTCCTTTTTTAAATAGTGGGGTTACATTTGCCACCCTCCAATCTGTAGGAACTGCTCCAGAGTGCATAGAATTTTGGAAGATGACCACCAATGAGGGGTGAGCAAAGGAACCTTTAATGTCACGAAACTTTAATGGCACCCTTGGACCTAGCAAAATCCTCCCACTGCAGAAGCTGTTGTGTGCATGGTCTCTATTCTACTGGGTTCATGTGGAAGCATTGAAACAGAGAAGCTCAACTGTACAGATTTCCTCTCCATGACAGATTGCCTACTTCCACCTCCATAATATCAGCCATCGCTGCTTCAGGCCATCTATTGCTAAAGCCCTCATTAATGCTTTTATTACTTTCAGGCTCAATTATCCCAGTACGCTCCTTGCCAGTCTCCCCTCCTCCATAAACTTCAGCTCAGTCAAAACTGCTGCCCGTATCCTAAACCACACCAAGTTCCATTCGCATATTACCCCTGTGCTCATGGATCTACAATGGCTCCCGGTCCAGCAATGCCTCAAATTTAAACTTCACATCCTTGTTTTCAAATTGCTCGCATCTCCTAATCTCTGCAACCTCTTCCAATCCTACAATCCTCTGATAACATTGCGCTGCTCCAAATCTGGCCTCTTGTACATCCCCCACTCCTTTCACTCCATTATTGATGGTCGTGCCTTTGGCCAGATAGTTCCTAAGCTCTGGAATTCTCCCTCTAAATCTCTTCACCTCTCTCTTGTCCTTTAACACCCACTTTAAAACACACTGCTTGACCAAGCTTTCCTCTCCTAAAATCTCTTTCTTTGGCTTGGTGTTTATTTTTATCTGATTATGTTTCTGTGAAGTGGCTTGGGAGGTTTTCCTATGTTAAAGGTGCTATTTTAATGGAAGTTGTTTTTGTTGTTATTGTTGAACAGCACATTTGTGCCAATCAAGCTACTGCTAAGGTCAACTGTGGCTGCTGTTTAAAAATGAAGAGCTGTTGTCAGTATAACACGCACTGACATCTCAGTTATAACTGCACCTGAAGGTTTTTATTAGCATATCTACACAAAGCAATATGGGATCATAAAACAAATAGAAAGGGGAACTAAGGGAAAAAGAATCAACTCCTGGAATATATTAGGGAAAAAATGTCAACCTTCTTCTTTCTTCTCAGACTTGTTGACATGAAATACTTAAACCTTTCAATATTCATTAACTGCAAATATTTGTTCCTAGCAGACAGCTTGAACTCAGTATAGATGAAAGAACCATCAGTAACACTTTAGATGAATATATCGTGTGAATGTTGATTATATCCTTTTGAGCTTTTTTTTAATTGTCGATGCTTTCTATTGTCCAGGAAATTCTGCTGCTGAACAGTCGACCTTCCACATGATGGTGCTGTTGAACTTCTTAGAAAGAAAAGAAGGCTCGACCTGCTCAACGCATTTCAAAACATTAATCACAATGATGCGGCAACAGCTGAATAGGGATCATGCAATTCGTTACTAAATAATCAGCACTGTCAACAATTGAGAGGAATTGCTACCATCCCGTGAATACTGATGTCGACAAGTTAAAATTGACCTGTGTTCCTTGTTTGGCGGATGAAGAACGATCATTCAGCTGAGGTACTGGAAGGCAATTACTGCCCAAAAGAGTAAATGCTATTCAATGGAGGAATGAAATCGACAGACATGTCAAGAATGTGTTACTTTTATTGTGTTTACATTAGGAAGTGCCAAGAAATGAGGCTACCACTGGTGCACTGACATTTGGCTGTTATTGTGAAATACAGCAATTCATACAAACATTAATTGATGATTTTTCCCTCAGTTGAAAAAGCAAAGCAGTCATCAAATCGAGCCAATACAAGAAAGAATATTTTTGAAAGAATAAAATCTCCAGGTAAATGGGACAACTTTTAATGTTGGAGGGTACATGTGATTATACATGAAACATAAGTCTGCAGTTCAAGATCTGGCATTCATCATTAGGCATTTGATTTCTTTCCAGCTCAGTGCTGTTACAATAAATTTAAAAATCAAATATTTTACATTTATATTTTTAATACTCAAAATAAAAGTATGTACAATACTTTAAATATTGTATATACAAAAATAAAAATAACTACTGGTTTGATTATTTAGGGAAAAATCCTGAACATTCTAAGTTTTGTCCATTTTAGTAATCGAGAAAGTAAGTGTAATATGTTTTAAATTACTGCATGACCACATCAGTACTTCATTTCAGCATGGTAAACATTAAGAATTAAGTACTAGCAAGCAGGTTGTGATTATATAGTAGCATTCTCCAGGTAGCTTTATGCCATTTTTTTTTCATTGAAACAAGGACAAATTCTTACTTTACATCCAGGAAATATAGATACTTGATCACATATTTGCATACATGTGGCATTTAGAGTAATACTTCTTGGCATTCCAGTAGTGTGATGAAATGATTGGTATTGCTAGACTCTTTTCACTTACAGCAAAGTCCCAATCTGAACTATAATATGACTCCCAGTTTTAGACATAATCAATAATTCTGAATTAGGGCATGAGGGCTTTTGGATGACTGGTGACATATTAATAATTGAGGAAATCAATGCCAGCTTTGACACATTTGGAAGTGGCAATATCAACCGCCATGGCTTTTATCTCAGTATCTCCAAACTGCATTAATGTTTGAATCTCTCTTCGCGCCGGCAGTGATAGACTATCAGTTCCCGTTAGATCAAGACGAAGAGTGCCACACTTCTTCACACTCGTATCAGTGATGAACTTAACATTATCATTTTCTGAGCAGTATATATTGATCACTATAACCATTTGTGATGGCTTTGCTGGAGTGTAACTGCGTTTCACAGTCTCTCCAAGAGCCACAGACTGGTCAGCTGTGATGAACTTGTCAAACACATCAGTACACCAGCGAGTGCCATCTTTAACCAGTAGCTTTTCAGTAGGGTGCTTCCCATCCGTAAATCGATTCAATACCCCAACTCCATAGGTCAATGGTGAACGCCTTACTTTAATGATAGTGGGGTCCAGTCCAAATAGCACTGCCCCTTTTAAAATAGTAAGTCCCACATCATGAGGAATTATGACACGGCACTTGTCAGCTAGATTTGATTGAACGGCCTGCTGAAGTAAAGGCGACTCAGCAAATCCACCCACCAAGAACAGAAACTTCAAACCTGAAACATCGGGTTTCTGGAAAAGATTAACTGGAGAAAAATATAGTGCATCAGAAATATCTTCTTATTAAGCACAGATGAGATCCTCATAACATAAGCCCTTCTGTCAAAGATGCTAGTGTTGCAAAATGGGGAAATTTCAGTATTACATTTTTGTTTTACCTCAGATGGGAAGGGTAAACATAATTTAAAAATTGGTTTCAGCTAGCTGTATTTGTAAAAGAATCCTTTTGACTCTGTGATGGGGATGGGAGGTATACATAAAATTGACTAGATTTATAGATATATCCAATGAGGATTTGCCTGGTCTTTGTTGGTGTCATTGCCGAGAAATTAGTTAGGTCAAAAATTGCTTAGTGAGGAAGGAATTCTCTCTTTGAAATGTTCATGTCTATTGTGAGGTAAACCACACCTGCCAAGAATGAGGCAAATAATTTTGTCATATGGAACATTAATTTTAAACTCTTACTGGACTGAAAACATGGCTGCACCTGCATTCTAAAATGACAGTGGCTGGAAACAGTTGCATTCGAAAAGACAGTTGCCTGGAGAAGACAATGGAACTGCTCCCTGCTTTAATTAACCAAATGGATTTTGATCAAAAGACATTGGATGTGTGAAAGTCAGGAGTCCAGCCCCCTACTGAGGATGTCTACTAAAATTGAAAGAATTCACAAAACCTCACCAGGCAGGTTGGTCCAATCACACGACTGGCCTGTTGGCCCAGGTTTGGTTTGAATTGTGACACAGAAAAAAAAACCACAGACTGCAACTGAACTTGAAGACAGAGCATCTTTCCCGGTCTCTCCCCCTCTCACACAAAGACATGGACCCACGGAGGAAATTAAGCCTCAAGACAGAAAACCATTGAAACAAATTTGAAAGCTTTTACTGGGCCCCAATGAGTTGGCAAGATTGAACTGCAATCAAAGGCTTTACATCAAACTCAAAAGACAGTAAATGATCTCCAGCTATTGCTCCTCACTTTAAGTTCAGTTGTGAATTAACAACTGGATTTGATATAGTTAATGAAAAATCATTATACTCATGTGTAGCATTGTATCATGAAAATGTCTCAGACATAGCAGGGACAGGGTGCAAGGTTTCGTCCATAATAGATTTGCTCTGCTTATGGAAACTACTTTCCTTTGATGTGAACACAAGTTAAAGGTTTGGGAGCAAGTTCAAAACACAACATCTGGTAAAAAAAAGTAAATTGCCTAGAAATCTGGACAACACATGAAAACTGTTCCACCAGATACCGTATTTTGGAATGCCCCACTAGAATGAAGACTATTTGTTGCTCTTTTATACAATTAAGAAATGCTGAAATTACACACATCGAAAAGAGAAAAACATGTTAACATCTTAGATGTGACCTTGCAGCGGGACTCACACCTGAACATTAGCCTTTCTTTCATTATAGATGCATATCCAAATTTGCATACTTTAAAAAACGTCTCTACTGTTTAGTTTAGTTTTTTTTAGTTTAGAGATACAGCACTGAAACAGGCCCTTTGGCCCACCGAGTCTGTGCCGACCATCAACCACCCATTTATACTAATCCTACACTAATTCCATATTCCTACCACATCCCCATCTGTACCTAAAATAAAAGCAAAATACTGCGGATGCTGGAAATCTGAATCAAAAACAAGAAATGCTGGAGTCACTCAGCAGGTCTGGCAGCATCTGTGGAAAGAGAAGCAGAGTTAACGTTTCGGGTCAGTGACCCTTCTTCGGAACTGGGTTGCGAAGAAGGGTCACTGACCCGAAACGTTAACTCTGCTTCTCTTTCCACAGATGCTGCCAGACCTGCTGAGTGACTCCAGCATTTCTTGTTTTTGTTCCCATCTGTACCTATATTTCCCTACCAGCTACCAATACTAGGGGCAATTTATAATGGCCAATTAACCTATCAACCTGCAAGTCTTTGGCATGTGGGACGAAACCGGAGCACCCGGAGGAAACCCACGCAGACACAGGGAGAACTTGCAAACTCCACACAGGCAGTACCCAGAATTGAACCCGGGTCGCTGGAGCTGTGAGGCTGCGGTGCTAACCACTGCGGTCTTTTACAATGTATTAGATTCTGTATTGGTTATTGTTTGATTGGGTATGAGATGACTGAAATATACAATTCGAATTTTAGAGATGAACCAAGAGTGGCCTAAGTGGAAGGAACTTCCTCATAATACCCTCCTAGCAAGGATATGATGCCATGTAATGAGAATATTGATTGAAGTCCAAGTACTTTTTACAGAAGGGGAAAATAGAGATTAAAACAATCTGTGATTCTCTCGTGGGCAAGTGACAATGACAACGACAGTGACAGAGACAAAGCCATGTGCTCATGGAGTAAAGATCTCTCCTGGTACTGAAGCAAAAAGACCTCTTTCCTGCCTACTTCCATCTCCTTCCCACGTAATTGAATCTTGTGAAAACACGTGAAACTCAAAGAGAGAAATGTTTCCTATGTGAACAAGGTTTTAAGATGACTATTGGGCCCCAACAAAAAGCGGAGCGAACCTGTGGGGAGAACGCCAAGAGCGAAGCCGATAAATTGAGCCCAAGGATCGAGGCCCAGTCACTTACCTTCCGGGAGCGGAACGGAGAGCAGTCCAGCTGCGCTGGAGTTTGAAAACAAATTGAGCAGTGATATCACAGGAAAGCTGCAAGGTGATTGGTTGGTGAGGCTGTTAGGGAATAACTCTAAATAGCTGGGTAAGTAACCAAAGTAAAGGGAAAGGTCTACAGTTTTTCTTTTAATATAGTAAGTAGTGGTTTTTTTAGGGAATCAAGGTCCCTAGTGTAAATAATCTAATTTTTGGTTATTTAAGGGGATAAATTAAGGGTAAGTCATGGCAGGGAAGCTCAGCAGCATGGAGTGCTCCTCCTGTGCAATGTAGGAAGTCAGGGAAGTGTCTCCAGCTGCAACTATTTGAAATCCGCGTTTTGGATCTGGAACGGCGGCTGGAGACACTCTGGAGCATCCGCAAGGCTGAGATCATCGTGGATAGCACATACAGGGAGGTGCTCAGGCAGAAAGGGAATGGGTGACCGCCAGGCAAAGCAGAAGAACTAGGCAGGTAGTGCAGGAGTTCCCTGGGTCCATCTCCCTATCTAACAGATTTTCCATTTTGGATACTGTTGAGGGAGATAGCTTCTCAGGGGAATGCAGCAAGAGCCAAGTCTGTGGCACCACAGGTGGCTCAGCTGCACAGGAGGGGAGGAAAAGGAGTGGAACAGCTATAGTGATAGGGGATTCTATTGTAAGGGGTACAGATAAGCATTTTTGTGGCTGCAAACGTGACTCCAGGATGGTATGTTGCCTCCCTGGTGCTAGGGTCAAAGATGTCAGGGAGCGGCTGCAGGACATTCTGAGGGGGGAGGATGAACAGTCAGAGGTCATGGTACACATTGGTACCAACGACATAGTTAGAAAGAGGGATGAGATCCTGCAACAAGAATTTAGGGAGCTAGGCAGTAGATTAAAAAGCAGGACCTCAAAGGTTGTAATCTCTGGATTACTCCCGGTGCTACGTGCTAGCGAGTATAGGAATAGGAGGATAGAGCAGATGAATGCGTGGCTGAAGAGATGGTGCAGGAGGGAGGGCTTTAGTTTCCTGGATCACTGGGTCTGTTTCTGGCAAAGGTGGGACCTGTACAAGTTGGACGGGTTGCACCTGAACCGGAACGGCACCAACATCCTTGCTGGGAGGTTTGCTAGTGCTGTTGCGGGGTGCGGGGTTTTAAACTAATTTGGCAGGGGGATGGGATACAGAGTGGAGGTACAGTAGGGGGTGATGCACAGTCAAATACAGAAGAGAAACTGAGTCAGTCTGGAAGGCAGAGCAAATACAGACCTGTTAAGGCACAAGTGAAAAATGCAAGGCTGGATTGCATCTATTTTAATGCAAGGAGTATTAATAGTAAGACAGATGAATTGAGGGCGTTGATTAGCACATGGGATTATGATATTATTGCTATCACAGAGAAATGGTTGAGTGAGGGGCGGGACTGGCAGCTCAATATTCCGGGGTATAGAATCTTCAGGCGAAACAGGGAGGGGATAAAAGAGGAGGTGGCATTGCACTGTTGTTCAAGGAGTCAATCACTGCAGTAAGGAGGGATGATATCTTAGAAGGTTCCTCAAATGAGACCATATGGATAGAACTTAAAAACAAAAAGAGGGAAATCACTTGGCTGGGAGTGTACTCCAGGCCTCCAAACAGACAGGGAGAGATAGAGGAGCAGATATGGAGGCAAATCTCAGAGAGGTGTAAAAATAATAGGGTAATAATAGTAGGGGATTTCAACTTCCCCAATATCAACTGGGATAGTCTTAGTGCAAAAGGCTGAAAGGGGGCGGAATTCTTAAAATGCATACAGGAGAGCTTTTTCAGCCAGTACGTAGAAAGTCCTACAAGAGAGGTGGCAGTACTGGACCTAATCCTAAGGAATGAAGCCTGACAGGTGGTAGAAGTGTCAGTGGGGGAGCATTTCGGGGATAGTGACCATAACTGTAAGATTTAAGTTAGTTATGGAAAAGGACAAAGATGGGCCAGAAATAAAGATACTGAATTGGGGGAAGGCCGATTTCAATATGATAAAACAAGATCTGGCCAAAGTGGACTGGGAGCAGCTATTTGGAGGAAAGTCTACATCAGACCAGTGGGACTCATTCAAGGAGCAAATAATGTAAGTTCAGAGCCAACATGTACCCGTTTAAGTGAAGGGTAGGACCAACAAGTCCCAGGAACCCTGGATGTCAAGGGATATAGAGGATTGGATCAGTAAAAAAAAAGGGCTTATGGCAGACTCAGAGCGCTGAAAACAGCAGGGGCACTAGAGCAGTATAGAAAGTGTAGGGGGATACTTAAAAAAGTAATTAGGAGAGTGAAGAGGGTCATGAAAAAACACAGGGGGGCAAGATAAAGGAAAATCCTAAGGCATTTTATAAGTATATTAAGGGCAAGAGGATAACCAGGGAAAGAGTAGGGCCCATTAGGGACCAAAGTGGCAATCTGTGTGTGGAGCCGGAGGACATAAGTGAGGTTTTAAATGATTACTTTTCATCTGTGTTCACTATGGAGAAGGACGATGTAGATGTACAGATCAGGGAGGGGGATTGTGATATACTTGAACATATTAGCATTGAAAGGGAAGAAGTATTAGCTGTTTTAGCGGGCTTAAAAGTCGATAAATCCGCAGGCCCACTTGAGATGTATCCCAAGCTGTTATGTGAGGCAAGAGAGAAGATAGCAGGGGCTCTGACACAAATTTTCAAATCCTCTCTGGCCACAGGAGAGGTACCAGAGGATTGGAGGACAGCGAATGTGGTACCATTATTCAAGAAGGGTAGCAGGGATAAACCAGGTAATTACAGACCAGTGAGTCTAACATCAGTGGTTGGGAAATTATTGGAAAAAACTCTGAGGTACAGGATAAATCTCCACTTGGAGAGGCAGGGATTAATCAGGGATAGTCAACATGGCTCTGTCAGGGGGAGATCGTGTCTAACTAACTTGATTGAATTTTTCGAGGTGGTGACTCGATGTGTAGATGAGGGTAAAGAAGTTGATGTAGTCTACATGGTCTTCAGTACGGCTTTTGATAAGGTCCCACATGGGCGATTGGTTAAGAAGGTAAGAGCCCATGGGATCCAAGGCAATTTAGCAAATTGGATCCAAAATTGGCTTTGTGACAGGAGGCAGAGGGTGATGGTCAAGGGTTGTTTATGCGAGTGGAAGCCTGTGGCCAGTGGTGTACCACAGGGATCGGTGCTGGGACCCTTGCTGTTTGTAGTGTACATTAATGACTTAGACGTGAATATAGGAGGTATGATCAGTAAGTTTGCAGATGACACAAAAATTGGTGCCGTCGTAAATGATGAGGAGGAAAGCCTTAGATTACAGGATGATATAGATGGGCAGATGAAATGGACGGAACAGTGGCAAATAGAATTTAATCCTGAGAAGTGTGAAGTGATGCATTTTGGGAGGACTAACAAGGCAAGGGAATATACAATGGATGGTAGGACCCTAGGAAGTACAGAGGGTCAGAGGGATCTTGGTGTACTTGTCCATAGATCACTGAAGGCAGCAGCACAGGTAGATAAGGTGGTTAGGAAAGCATATGGAATACTTGCCTTTATTAGCTGAGGCACAGAATATAATATAAGAGCAGGGAGGTTATGATGGAGCTGTATAAAATGCTAGTTAGGCCACAGCTGGAGTACTGTGTACAGTTCTGGGCACCACACTATAGGAAGGATGTGATTGCACTGAAGAGGGTACAGAGGAGATTCACCAGGATGTTGACTGGGTTGGAGCATTTCAGTTATGAAGAGAGACTGAAAAGGCTAGGGTTGTTTTCCTTAGAGCAGAGAAGGCTGAGGGGAGACATGATTGAGGTATGCAAAATTATGAAGGGCCTTGATAGGTTAGATAGGAAGAAACTTTTTCCCTTAGCGGAGGGGTCAATAACCAGAGGGCATAGATTTAAGATAAGGGACAGGAGGTTTAGAGGGGATTTGAGGAAAAATGTTTTCACTCAGAGGGTGGTTGGAATCTGGAACACACTGCCTGAAGGGTGGTAGAGGCAGGAACCCTCACAACATTTAAGAAGTATTTAGATGAGCACTTGAAATGCCATAGCATACAAGGCTACGGGCCAAGTGCTGGAAAATGGGATTAGAATAGTTTGGTGCTTGATGGCCTGTTTCTGTGCTGTATAAATCTATGACTGCATGACCTGTGGAAAATGACCTATGAGAAAAATCTTTTCAAATGTCAAGGGCCAGAGGCTGGAGTTTCTTTGAATTGATGTGAACATTAGGCTACATAGATCAACTACAACAAAGCCTATATATACATGTTCTCAAGTAGTTTACATTGTAATGACTATGAGGTAGATTTTAACTTTCACCACCAATGGAAAAAATAGTGGTAGCAAATCGGCCGCTAATTACACATTCTGCCTGAATTCCCTTTTCATTGTGGAGAGAAAAAATCAGGCAGGGTGTACAATGCGTGGTCAATTTATTACTGCCAGTTGGTGGGAAATCGTTCAGCGATGCAATGTTTTTAAAAATTAGTACAATGAAAAATAACACACTGTATTGTCAAACAGATATATTAAAGGTATTGTATTAGATTATTGATAGACCTGAATTGATGATTTTAATTTGTTGATAACTGTTGCAAAAACCCAGGCTGATGCTATTTTGCTCAGGCTCCGATCATTTCAATCTTCTGCCTCAGAGCTGCTGCTGTGAAATAACTAAGATTGATAGCCACTATGGACAATATGCTCAAAATTATAATAAACTATAAACATATAACCTAATGGCAAGAAATAAAACCAGAAAATGCTGGGAATACTCAGGCAGCATCTGTGGAGAGAGAAACAGAGTTAATGGGCTGAATTTTAAGAGGCCTCTGGTGTTGGGGGTCGTGGCGGGGGCGGGGGGGGGGGGGGGTGCTGGCCCAGAAAATTCTTCCAGGAGAGGCCTCCCACGGCCCCCAACGCCAAGAAGGCCCTGCCGCATTTTACTGGCAGAGGCGAGGCCTCGGTATGGCCCCCCCCACCCCACCCCCTGCTGGCAAGCAGCGGGGCCTTCATTTACCAACTCAAACTTATTCAAAAAACTGTTCATTAACTTACCTGGACCGGGCGGCCGTCCCACGCCGATATTGCAGCCGGTAGCTGGAAGACCCATGCCTTCCGAACCCCGTTCAGGGATTCAAGGTAAGACACTGGTGGGGAGGGGGGAGGAGTGAAATTATCAGGGCGGGGAGGGGAGCAGGAAAAATTTTTTTATTGGCTGTGGGGAATGTGGGAACGGGTTGAAGGGCAAATATGACGAGATTGGAGGGGAAAGTGCGGGTTGGGAATAAAATAAATCTTCGAGATATATGCCAATAAAAAAAACATTGGAGGGGTTGGGAAAGGGCCTCCAGCTTTTAATTACTTTTTTAAAGATAATGCACAGAAATGTACCTTTAAAAATTCACTTTGTTCCTAAGGGCTTGAAGCCCTTTAAAAATGGCGGTGCTGACGGGGACGGGGCAGTTGCCCCCTCTAATTCATCGGGGGCGGCCATTCCACCCCCTCCATTTAAATGAGCCTCCGTGTGAATATCCTGGGGGCTCAGCGGCAGCGCTCTGTGCCTGAAGGATGGCGACTTCAAAGAACGCCGCCATGATTTGCAGCGTGCTAATAAAATTCAGCCCAATGTTTCAGGTTGACGACCTTTCATCGTGAAAGGTCATCGACCTGAAATGTTAACTCTGTTTCTCCCTCCACAGACGCTGCCTGACCTGCTGAGTATTTCAAGCATTATCTGATTTTATTTCAGATTTCCAGCATCCACAGTATTTTACTTTCCTAATAGCAAGAGTGTACTGCTGTCCATTTTTCCATTTGCCCTTTCACACTGGAGTCCACTATATCATTCAGTTTTTCTTTATGTTGTGATGGCCTCTGTAGATCTGAAACCCGTTATAGATGCTCAAAGAGTACATAATTAGTAATGCAGTCATGCTGATATTTTGCTGATTGTTGTCTTGTATAAAACTAAGGGGCTTTGTATCCGAGATCTCAATAAACAATGTGATAAAGCAGCTCGAAACATAGACAGTTTAAAAATGACTTGTGTTTCTAAGACCCCTGGGCAACCTCAACCTTTTAGCTATGATATTCATGATGCATTTTCATATTACTAAATTCCAATTATAGGACTTAGTTTACTCTGGATAATTTATAAATAATATGTATTTGTACATTAATTGCTCTCTAAACTAACCAAGTCAATCATTAATTACATCTAATAACTCTGCTTTTACATCTCAACATTGTACTCACGTAGATGTTGGATGATATGGTCAACAGTGGGCTTAAATAGAGCATTCATAGCATCTGGATTCATCCTTAGCATCCCTTGGGACGACCACTTTACAAAATTCACACTGTAGGAAAAATAGGATAACTATTGAGCCAATGCACAATAGAAGGATGAGAACCTCGGAATCCAGCTATCATTTGCTGTGCGTCAATAATTGCTAACTGGAAGAATAACTCTGAGAAAGAAAACAGGTCAGGCTTACAGCAGGGTAAGAAAGGCGGGTGGAAATCTCACCCTGTTGCTACCCTGTCAGAGAGAGGGAAATCAGCCCTGTGTGTCAAAGGGTTCGAACAAAAGGCTCTGCCCAGCCGTTACTGCTATATTCAAATCTTCTCACTCATGACAGAGAGTGACCCATAACTCCCTGGAATCTCAGGTATCAGGTGTTTGCCCCTCCTGGGAATATGGCTCTAACCTTCACAAGGGCAAGGCCTTGAAATCCTTGAAGCCATGTGGCTAAACCTATTGGAGCTGGAGATGCAGAAGGGCTAGGTTTGGTTTGGTTCACCAAATGGGTGGACAAGTGGCAGATGAAATTTAATGCAGAAATGTGTGAAGAAATTCATTTTGTTAGGAAGAACAAGGAGAGGCAAAATAAAACAAAGGATACAATTCTAAAGGGGATACTGTGCAGAAATCACTGAAGGTAGCAGGGCAGGTTGAGAAAGCAGTTAATAAAGCATACGGGATCCTGGGCTTTAAAAATAAGGGCATAGAATACAAAAACAAAGAGGTTATGATAAACCTGTATAAAACACTGGTTCGGCCTCAACTGGGGTATTGTATCCAGCTCTGGGCACCACACTTTAGAAAGGATGTTAAGGCATTAGAGAGGGTGCAAAAAAGATTCACGAGAATTGTTCCAGGGATGAGGAACTTCAGTTATGTTGGGTTGGAGAAGCTGGGACTGTTCTCCTCGGAGAGGAGAAAATTAAAAGGAGACTTGATAGAGATGTTCAAAATCATGAGAGATCTGAACAGATTAGGTAGACAGAAACTGTTCCCATTGGTGGAAGGATCCAGAACTAGAGGACACCGATTTAAGGTAATTGACAAAAGAAGCGACGATGACATGAGGAGAAACTTGTTTATGCAGCGAGTGGTTAGGATCTGGAATGCACTGCCTGAGAGTGTGGTGGTGGCAGGTTTAATTGAGGCCTTCAAAAGAGTATTGAATAACTACCTGAAGAGAAAAAAATTGCAGGACTAACATATGAACAGGATTATGGGGAAAAGGCAGGAGAGTAGGACTAGGTGAGTTGCTCTTGCAGAGATCTGGCACAGACATGATGGGCTGAATGGCCTCCTTCTACACTGTAACCTATGTTCCTATGTCTGTGCAAGCTCATTTCTAAACCTATCCAAAACTAATCCCATTGCCCTACTCTGTTCCTATAGTCTTATATCTTTCACTGCTTCAAATATTTATCCAATTTTCTCCTAAAAAATAATTCTCTCTGCCTCATATTATCCTTTGTGTAAAGAGATTTCTCCAAATCTAACACTTTACTCTCTTACTGATAGTTTTAAGCTGATGATGCTTCATCACCAACTCCTCAAACAGAGGACATTGTCTTTCCAAGTCCACTCTATCAAAAATCGTCACCATTTACAAAACCTCTATTAAGTTAACTGGGACTTCTAGCATAGTGGTTATGTTAATGGATTAATACAAACATAAGAACATACGAATTAGGAGCAGATGTAGGCCATTCAGCCCCTTGAGCATGCTCTGCCATTCAATAAGGTCATGGCTGATCTGTTTACCACACTCCCATCTACCCCCGATAACCTTTGATTCCTTTGACTAACAAGAATCTATCTACCCCCGCCTTAAAATTATTCAATGACCTCACCTCCACCACCTTCTGAGGCAGAGTTCCAAAGTCGCACAACCCTCTGTGAGAAAAAAAATTCTCCTTATCTCTGTTCTAAAGGGCGCCCCCTAATTTTAAAAGAGTGCCCCACTAGTCCTGGACTCACCCACAAGAGGAAACATCCTTTTCACATCCACCTTGTCAAGACCGTTCAGGATCTAATATACTTAGAGTCAGTCAGAGTCAGAGAGATACAGCACTGAAACAGGCCCTTTGGCCCGAGTCTGTGCCGACCAACAACCACCCAATTATACTAATCCTACATTAATCACATATTCCCTACCACATCCCCACCATTCTCCTACCACCTACCTACACTAGGGGCAATTTACAATGGCCAATTTACCTATCAACCTGCAAGGGTTTGGCTGTGGGAGGAAACCAGAGCACCCGGCAGAAACCCACACAGTCACAGAGAGAACTTGCAAACTCCACACAGGCAGTACCCAGAACCAAACCGGGTCACTGGAGCTGTGAGGCTGCGGTGCTAACTACTGCGCCACTGTGCCGCAATCATGTCTCCCCTCACTCTTCTAAACTCCAGTGAAAACAAGCCCAGTCTGTCCAACCTTTCCTCATAAGACAACCTGCTCATTCCAGGTATCAATCTCGTATACCTCCTCTATACTGCCTCCAACGCATTTACATCCTTCCTTGAATAAGGAGACCAAAACTGCACACAGTATTTGAGATGTGGTCTCACCAATGCCCTGTATAACTGAAGCATAACATCCTTACTTTTATTTTCCATTCCTCTCATAATAAAGGATAGCATTCCATTAGCCTTCTTTATTACTTGCTGTACTTGCATATTAACTATTTGTGACTCATGCACTAGAACACCTAGATCCCTCTGCACCTTGGAATTCTGCAGTCGTTCTCACTTAAGTAATACTCTGCTTTTTTATTCTCCATGCCAAAGTGAACAACTTCACATTTTCCCACATTATATTCCATCTGCCAGATTTTTGCCCACTCACTCAACCTATCTATATCAGTCTGCAACCTCCTTACGTCCTCTTCACAGCATACTTTCCTGCCTAACTTTATGTCATCTACAAATTTAGCTACCATTGTCATCGCTCCCCTCACCTAAGTCATTGATATAAATTGCAAAAAGTTGAGGTCCCAGCACAGACCCCTGCAGGACTCCATTCATCACATCCTGCCACTCAGAAAAGGACCCATTTATGCATAATCTGTTTTCTGCCAGCCAGCCAATCTTCTACCCACTACACCATGAGCTCCTACTTTGTGCAATAACCTTTTAATAATCCAGAGGCCTGGACAAATGATCTGGAGGCATTAGTTCAGATCCCACCACAGCAGCTGGGAATTTAAATTCAGTTAATTAAATAAATCTGGAATTAAAATAAGTTAATATCAGTAATGGTGACCATGAAACTACTAGATTGTTGTAAAAACACATCTGGTACATTAACTTTCTTTAGGGAAGAAAATCTGATGTCCTTACATGGTCTGGCCTATATATGATTCCAGACGCACAGCAATGTGGTTGACTCTTGACTGCCCTCTGAAGTGGCCTAGCAAGCCACACAACAACCCCCTTCTCAAAGGCAATTAGGGTTGGGCAAAGAATGCTGGCCTTGCCAGTGACACCCACATCCTTTGAATGAATTAGGGGGAAAAAAATCCTCTTGGACTTCTCTGCTCCAATAGAAACAGCCCCAGTATCACAACTGTCTCCTCATAGCTATAGATTCCCGTCCCTGGCACAGTTCTGGTGAACCTACACTGAAGTCAATCCCCCCCCTTTAGAGCCTACAGCTTCAGGTGTCTTGCTTTAAAAAGGATGCTGGATGAGCATCACACATATGTGGAGGCCTGAGGATCATCTCGAGGAGTTCAATTCCAACCAGTATTCAAGAAGGATTAGACACAATGCAACACTATCTGGAATGAATGGTGGCACCAAAAACATCTGCATCTGTTCCCTCGACTAGAGAGACCTACAGACCAGTTACTGCATTGCACATGGATGCTTTGAACACTCGCCTTTAGGCCTTGGGGAACATTTTGGAGAGAACAATGGCAACCAGCTTCTGAGTTAAGAGATTCAGGTGACATCAAGTCTGCCTTCTTGGTGATCAGATCCAGTGCACAAAGTATTTGGCCAGTGTCACCTTCAGCTGATTGTCCTGACTCCTGATGACAGATTATGTGACTTTTCCAGCAAGGCCTCTCAAATGGCCTGCTTATGTTGGCATGATACTGAACCAGGCTGCCCATGTAACTGATGAAAATTCTTCCCAGAATTTAGAAGCCCTGAGATGAGGGTCACATTGGTCCTAAGTGGGTTATGCTACTACAGCACAGCAAACACCACTGAGAGCCTGGGCCTTTGGGTACCCCCTTGCTGGAGTACCAACGTAACAACAGCACTGAGAGACACCAGGGTTAGGCATAGTGGTAAAAAGAAATATCTGTTGTAAATATATTGGTACACAGTAAAACCTCTGCATAATAAAAAATCCAATATTCTGAGTAATGCCTTGTGTCTGTTTTCATATGTTTGAGAGTGTATTTAGAGGTCAGTTTACAATAAGACACAGAGACCTAGAAATTTCATTGCACAGCACTTGTTTATCACAAGACCCAAAATGGCAGGCAGGAAGTGCATGCACATTGTTGGCTTAAAGGGCACTGCCCACATATTGGGCAAGGACAAATAAGAGGTATTCTTTACCCCATGCCGGAAGCAGGCATTAGTCCCTGTGCACATGCAAATAGGGACCTAACACCTACTTGAGGTCACCACTCCAAGATTGGTTGCCCTGAGTCAGTCAGTTCCAGTGCAGGCAACAGTCAGGAAAACCAGTCCATGGGATTGCCAGCAACAAAGAAGGTAAGTAGCTTACCTGAAATTTACACCAGATTTAACCCCCATTCCCCCATCCTGAGTCTCACCAATTCCCTCCCCCATCACCTCTCTGCTATCCCCCATTCATAGATCCCATGGCCTCCTCTCCTGACCTCTGATAGCCCACACTCCCAGTTCCCTGCCTCCTGGTCTCCACACCCTCAAGATAGCAAACTAAACTAGAGAGCAGTAAACTAACCTCAGCGCTCTGGATTTATGGCATCATTAGCTTAACGATAACCCACATGTATCCATTAATTTGCATGTATCATCACTGTCCCATACTCCTGACAGGGAAGACTCAGATAGGCTGAGATACTTCGATTAACCAGCATGGCAAACCAATACAGTACAAATTAAAGCATAAGGTATTTGTACTCAGTCTACGTACCTGCTTTTTCTAAGGGCGTGCTCCACACTGTGACCTCGGAACTTCTTATAGTAATCGATGAATGAGAAAGGCAAGTTGATATTGAGTGGATTGATTCGTCCAGGAGAAGCAGCCCTTTTACGCGACTCAAATGCTATCATCAAATCTACCCAAGCTGCTGGGCGTTTGATTTTAAACTGTTCAATGAAATCCTCCCCAAAAATTTTACAGAGAAGTTTTTCAAATTCATAGTCAACCCCTATAGAGCCGTAGGGACCACCTGGAATTTAAAAAGATGGAAGTGAGTCAAAAACAATAATAACTTGCTTTATTTAGCTCCTTTAACATAGTAAAATGACCCAAGGTGATTCGCAGCAGCATTATCAAAAAAAATTTGACACTGTGTCACATAAGGCGGTATTAGGACAAGTGATCAAACACTTCGTCAATGAGGTAGGTTTCAAGGAGTGTCTGAAAGGAGGAGAGAGCATTAGATGGGCAGAGATGTTTAGGAGGGAATTCCAAAGCTTAGGGTCCAGGCAGCTGAAGGCATGACTTGCCAATGGTGGAGCAACAAAATTGGGGGATGCTCAAGAGTCCAGAATTGGAAAAGTGCAGAGATCACAGAGGGCTGCAGAAGTTTACAGAGATAGGCAGGGAAAGTGGTTGTTAGCTCATCTCAGGGTCAAATTGGATGCCAAGGTCGCCAATGGCCTGGTTCAGTCTCAGACAGGGGCCAGAAAGAGGGATGGAGTTGGTGGCTGGGGAATGGAGTTTGTGGCAGGGACCGAAAACGATGGCTTCAGTCTTCTCAATATTTAGTTGGACGTAATTTCAGCTCATCCAGTACTGGATGTCAATCAAGCAGCGTGACAAATCAGAGATAGTGAAAGGGCCGGGAGAGGTTATGCTGGTGAGGTTAAGGTGGGTGTCATCAGCTTACATGTGGAAGCTTTTGTATTTATGGATGATGTTGCTGAGGGACAGCATGCAGATGACAAAATAGGAAAGAGCCAAGGATAAATCCTTGGGGGAACTCCAGAGGTAATGGTGTGGGAATGGGAATAGAAGCCATTGCAGGTAGTTCTGTGGCTACAAATGGATAGATAAGAATGGAACCAGGCAAGTGCTGTACCACCTACGACGGATGGGCTAACAGAGGAAAGGCACTGCAGAAAGATGATGTGGTCAACCTTGTTGAAGACTGCAGACATGTCGTGAAGGATGAGTGGGGATAGTTTACCACGGTCACAGTCACAAAGGATGTCATTTGTGATTTTGAAAAGGGCTGTTTCAGTACTTTGGCAAGGGTGGAAACCTGGTTTGAGGGGCTCAAAATGCTTAATATGACTTGAAAATGGATCAATGATGTTGCACAAACATTTAATTTAATTTAATTGAGTTTCATGTTAAAACAGTTAGCACCTCTATCAAGAATGTGATATAAATGTGTTAAGCATCTGTATGATAACCCCCACAACCCTCACAGTCATTTTAAGGCCTCTGATACTATATAATTCGATTTTGAATATTTTCCTGAAGGATATTTATCTGGTTTTTATATTAAGTGCCTTACATTTTCTTACTGTATTAGATTTGAGAACTCAACGGTTATATAGGATTAGCACCAACAAATCTTCTCCTATCGAGTTGTGATATAACCAATTGATGAAAGCAGAGGATTTCTACAGCTACTGCTTTGTTTCTATGGTAGCCAGAAAAGGAACAACAATTTTTTCAGTACATGTTGTGGTTAGTAATTTAGTTCTCTGTCTGAGTTATCAAATACAATAGGAATCCCGTTCATCTGTAATTGGATCATGGCACTTATTCATTTTTACTGTGTATGCAGAGTCAGGGACCAGTTTGGGTGGATACTAGGCAGATGGTGGCTGGAGTGTATCTGTCACCCACCACATGTCATGGCAAGAGGCCTGGCTAATTTTCATGGTTGGGAAGCA
The DNA here is from genome assembly GCF_036365525.1 of Heterodontus francisci. Classification (NCBI taxonomy): domain Eukaryota; kingdom Metazoa; phylum Chordata; class Chondrichthyes; order Heterodontiformes; family Heterodontidae; genus Heterodontus; species Heterodontus francisci. Next base: position 67,074,921 of record NC_090390.1, read on the forward strand.
TTAACGCATCAGAAATAAGCTGACCATGCATTTAGCAGACAACTCATCAGTCAGGAGGGGGCAGAATGTTCAGTGGCTCCTCCATGGGACCAAACTACTGAGTTCCATTAAAGGGGGATGGTACATAATCGCATCGGGGGAAGGAATGGCAATGGGGAGATTAGATGCAGGCATGCCAATTTTTGAATGTTTCTCTTGGCGCAACAAAAATCATTCTAAAATACATATCTTTTCCATTTTGGAGCGGTTACCCATGAGTCCTTTAAAGACCGCTGGTTAGGACACTCTATGGACAGTTCCATTGGGCAGGGCTTGTGCAACCTCCATTCTGCCCAATTGCATCCATATTATGAACCACATTAAAATGATGGTGGCTCAGATGTCAGCAGGAATGGGGTGGTAAGAGCTTTGCCAACAAGTTTTCAGCACACTAGTGCCCTATTCCTGCTTGACAGAAGGGATGTAAATTGGCTCTCACTTGTCTGCCTTTAAATTAACCAAACACTTGACAATTGAATGTAATTTAGTTTTGCATTTTATGAATAAGAGGAAGATTATTTTCCAATTTTATTCCAGAATTCGTTCTTCCTTTCCTGAAGGTGCTGACTCATCTCAAGTGCCAGCAGCCAGCTAGTACATTACCCAGGAAGACACCCTTCAGGTGTGAACCTGGACAGAATTTTAGGAAGCTATTTTTCCAAGTGATCCTCACAGCTGAGCCTGACTGTGACATCTTTCATTCACACGGCTCATTTTCTATTAGAGAGATACTCGATAGCATTTATGAGGGAAAGCCCAAGTGAAATGTTCCCTTATCGAGTCCAGATTCGTTTTTGCCACCATCTTGTCTAAGATCAGATAACTCATTAAATACAATGGGGGTGAATTCACACGAAGGTTCTCCTGATTGGCCGCCATAACTGTAGCAAAAGATTTTCAGAAACCCCTGGAGAAACACTGCAGATTTTCACCAATGCTATGGCACCAGATTGGGAGAACTCTGATGGAAATGTACCCTCAAGGATCCAAACTAATATCTTCCTGACCTGTAGATGTAGCACATGAGCTGGTATATTCATCCACTAAGCTATCAGAATAGCTCTGACAAATCAAGACTAAATGTACTTCTATTAATTTACCTGTGTGTGGTTAGTCGAAGTGCCTTGTTTAGGTACTTACAATGTTCCATTCCAACACTGTGGGATATTGCATAATGGCAATAGGTACAAAAGCCCTACTTTTACCTGAAGCTTTATAGAGTTCTTTCAGGTGTCCTTCAGGTAGTTTCACTTCATGAACAGTGAGATCTACAGTACCACCTCCACAGTCAACCACAATATAGCGATCACCTAAATGAAACAAATTGCACTTTTAACTGTATTCATAAAAAACTTTCCTGAAACTGCAATTTATAATATACATATGGATTGCAATAACATTGTAAACGCATCTTTCAAAATAGTCATGTAATGATGCATATGCTTATTTGAAACCACAGCTTAACATTGAGCAGTGCATTTCAACAAAGAATCTTCAACTGTCATTGCTCAGAAAGACCACAAACACTTGTCATTATGCATCTAAAATCATTAACAAATTAAATATCATATGTGTTAAAGAATCACCAAGATTAGCATTGATCCCTAGTATAAGACTTATTCCTCTGAACTACCTTTAGTGCATTGGTTAATGACTTCATGCCAAATTCCTGCCTGCGTTGTTTAAATTATGATTATTTTATAAACTTGCTAAAATAGCGCAAAAAGAAATTTAATGTAAACACATTAACTAATGTATTAAGAAACACACACACACACAAATTCAAGTCCTTACAGTTCAAAGTATGGTAGGTATGTGAGGTAATTAATTTAAACATGTTGTAGTACTGTATTATCTAAATAGTGTTTTTGCCTTTCCTTCCATACATACTTTTGTTGAGGCTGTAATACACTACAAAGTGCAGTTAGTGAAACATCTTAGCTATCTAAGCAGACTATGAAGTTAATAGAAACTACTGTACGAAAGATATTAGGTATATGAATGTAAAGTATTATTAAGAAGTGTGTGTTGTATGACAAATATTTGAAACTCATTTATGCAAGGTTATTGCTGGAAATGTGAGCGTCCCTTTAAAAAAAATATTATTGTTAAAGATAAATAATAGAGATGTATTGAGGCATGGTGCAAAAGCAGCACAGTCATGGACAGCATGTCACAGATTGCGGTGAAGTGATAGCAGACCTCTTCTTTGATCTCCCTTTCCTCTCCGATATGAATATCAATGTCCCACAGAAACAGAATATGCAAGGTTAACAGGAAATGGCACCATTGCCAGCAACATGAAAATCAGCAAGAGCCAAGAATGCCAGGAAAGAAGACACTACCTTGCTCCAATTCTGACCAGATTTCTCCTATGACATTTTCCACCAAAAAGGTGCGACTCTGCCGATTACGTCGTGTGTATTCTTTAGCTAGTTGTTGATAGAGAGAAAATAACTGAGCATAACACAGAAAGAAACAGAAATGCTGTCAACCTGCAACAATTCAGTTACTTAAGAAGGGTTTGTTCAGAATTTAATGGCATTTAATGAAAGAAAGAAACCTGGCTTTGCACAGATTTATTTTAAGATGCTTTATTATCAGGTAAAGTTTTGAATTGCTGTGAAGTATTGGGTGAGAGGATGGGATGTGAACATTGATATTTTTAGTAAAGCTTTCCAAATATTAATATACACTTAAAATTTATATGAAATTCCTTTGCCACTATTTTAATGCAGTTTTTCACTTATTTATTTTAAATGGATTAGTACCTTTGTTTTAAAAATGGACTGAGGAATATCATATAAATTCATTAAAAATTGGTATCCTAATATTGGAAACAGTACTTTCTAAGCTTATATTTTGTCCTTGGTTCACACTTAAGCAAAATAAAATTAAAATTTTAGCAGAAAATCTGACATAATACAAATTCATTAAAAAAACATATTTTCCAAAATGCATAAAACCAAATTTGAGTACTACATTTTAAAAAATTCATTTCCTCCTAGATGATTTAAAGATTTGGAAAGAAATTCCATTACATCCTGTAACAATATCGGTCAAGAATATGTTTTTACTAGGAAGTTAGGTTTTATTATCCCTTGTGGATTAAGCGTGCAATATTTTTGTGTTTAATTTCCTCTGGCACTACAGTAATTCTTTGAAAATAAATAGGTTCACAATTATCTTATAAAAGGGAACAAGGGACTAACAAGTGCTTTAACCAAAAATCAAATCCTCAAATAACAGTTCAGTTTGTATTACTCTTGAATAGCCTATTTTATTTGAATTAATGATGCTGAAGAATTCGAGTTCCAATTCTATTAAAAGTGCTGCGAGATCTGAGCTCAGTTTGTACTTTATTTCTTCTGTCCTTATAATCTGGGCCACCAAGAGATGCTTTCTCCTTTCTGCAAACACAATTTCTAAAACACATCTTCTTTCTTTGCTTGGCCTCATTTTGCGAGGAAATTAGAAAAAAAAATATTTTAAATATCATTCGAACTGCCTTCAGAAAGATTTTATTTGGTCCAGATCATCCTAGATGGTTGCAAGTGAAAACCATATGCAGGCATTATATGGAATCTGCCTGGTTGCAAGAAATAGAGAAGTAACAATAGCAAAAGGCAGCATGCAAATATAAAGATGATGATGATGATGATGAAGAAATGTATCTGTAATATTTCTTATGGTTGATACCATCTTCAAGCTAGTCATCTTAAAATGTGTTCATTATTTTAACTATTTCTCACCAAAAATATCAGGAAATTACTTTTTTTTTTAATAAAGTGATTGGGATTTCCTGAGGACAGAATAAGACGTTACGTAAATACAAGATCCTTTATTTTTTCATTTTTTTCAAATTTTCACCTGAAGATGTTAACTTATCTTGCAGTAAGATCTTACCTGCAATGGCAACCAGCAGCCCTCTATATTGCAAATCTTTATGTTTGAACCTGGACAGACTGTTGGTAGGCTGTTTGAGAATGGGAGGGGAGCATCATATTGGGCCTGGCCCTGTCTTCAAACAATGTCTACACATCTGAACCTATACTTTACAGCAAGGGCCACTGAATAATGATCAAGAGCTGGTACTAGTGGGGTCAAAGCTTGGGAGCTTCTTGTTCAGTAGGCCTCAGTATCATAATACAGAATTTGCATTATTTTTAAAGAAAATTTACAAATGTTTGATCTCATGTTCAGGTAAAACGAATAAAGAAAAACTGTCAAATAAACCCTAGCATGGAAAAATAAAGGAATAGTTAGTCTGTAGGCTAAAATCAAAGTTCGCATGCATTCAAAAGTGTCCGATAAAAAGGATCAATTTACACTCCTGCTATGGCGTTTTACCCACCGGGACGCATACCGGAAATTCAGTCACACACATGAACAATTTTCCAGCTATTGATATGGGGAGTCAGAAAATCATGTTCATTTGTGACTTAATTTTCAACAGAGCTCCCAGTGGCCAAAGCTACCCGCTGGAGCATGAAGTCAGAATATGATCATTATAATCTTAATTTAACCATTATTCAAGCTAAATCCACAAGCGAATGTGTATATTCATCACCAAGAATGGTCCAGTTCATGGCTTTCTTATTTTCTCATACACTTTCAAGTAGAGCTTTTCATTCTGCAGTGAAAAATGAACCCCACAGAAAAGTATGAGATTAAAATTTAACTACCAAGGCTAAATCAGGTGTAACTCTGCAGTGCTTCTCCATAGTTAATGTCAGAGTAACTAAGAGTGATGCATAGTCAGCAGTATAACTCTGGTCTGCTGACTGAACATTTCACTCCATAGACACTGATGTGAGATTTTAGTTGCAAAAGGGTCAAATTTTGAGAATAGAACTGCTCCACTGCCTTGCTTCAGTAAATGAACAAGTTAAACTGTTCCATGTATATAATTTAAGTGAACAAATATCTTGAGCTTAAAGCAATTGCAAAAGTGTACTTGTTTTCATATGTTCTTACTCTCCTTGACTAGCATGGTCATCCAAGTTGCATAACATGCATTGGTTGCAGTTACAGATTCCCTGTTTTGTTTGAGATCCTTTATACCACTTTGTCCTGTCAGCCAAAGACAAGCCAAAAGCACGGAAAGGCCTGTTTTTGATCAAATATTATCTATAGGTTATTACAACTCACCAAGGCTCCTTAGACAGCACCTTCCAAACCCGCGGCCTCTACCACCTAGAAGGACAAGGGCAACAGGTGCATGGGAACACCACCACCTGCAAGTTTCCCTCCAAGCTACACACCATCCTGACTTGGAACTATATCGCTATTCCATCACTGCTGCTGGGCCAAAATCCTGGAACTCTCTTCCTAACAGACTGTTGGTGTACCTACACCACAAGGACTGCAGCAGTTCAAGAAGGCAGCTCACCACCACCTTCTCAAGGGCAATTAGGGATGGGCAATAAATGCTGGCCTGGCCAGTGACGCCCACATCCCATGAATGAATTTATAAAAATAGAAATTACAAAACAGAAACAGTTAAGTAGCCCAACCAGTCCATGTTGGCACTAAAACAAAACCAAAATACTGCAGATGCTGGAAATCTCAAATAAAAACAGAAAGTGCTGGAAATACTCAGCAGGTCTGGCAGCATCTGTTGGCATTTGTCTTCCATGTAAGCATTGCCAACTCGATTGCCATTTCCCTTTATACCCATCCTGTCCTTCAACCATCCATCCATCTAACCTTATCTTAAATGTTGACGTTTCAGCTTCAATCACTAAATCTGGTAGTGCATTGCAAGCCTCATAACCCTTTGTGCAAAGAAAATCAGCTTTCATTGCTAAATCTCTTACAATTATTCTTATACTCATATTGTGGAAGGAAGCAGTGCTGGATCTGGTTCTGGTGAATGAAGTAGGGCAAGTGGCGTGTGTTGCAGTAGAAGAACAGCTTGGTAATAGTGATCATAATATAATTAGGTTTAAATTAATTATGGAAAGGGGCACAGAAAAATGAAAGGTGAAAATACCCATCTGGAAGAGAACCAATTTTAGTGATTTGTGAATGGATACAGCACAGGTAAACTAGAAACAAAGATTTGCCAGGAAACGGTAAATGAGCAATGGCAGGCCTTCAAGGCAGTGGCAGTGGGCTGAATTTTAAAAATGGTGGCCCGCACATGTGGGCTGCGTGCCGCCATGCCGCTGTGTACTCATCTACTCCCCCCCAATAACGTGGAAGGGGCGAGCTCTGCAACGCATCGGCTGCCTCTGCACAGGCACTTGCGCCATTTTTAAAGGGCTGCCAGAACTGTACATTTGAAGCCCGTACCCCACACCACACCCCCCTCCCCCAAAAAACATTGTGAATTGATTTTTGGCCCATACCCCCCGCCCCCACCCCACAATACAAAAGAAATAAGTGGCTGCCCTGTTTCCCTCACCCACGCAAAACACAGGCATTTAATATGTGACAAAGTGCAGAGGGCACCCCTTCCCCCCTCCCCGACACTACACATGCAGATTTGACCCTGTTCCCCACAACAGTAAAAATCCGAAATTCCCCGCTTCCCCACATCGGTGGCCCCAGCTTTCCCTGGACGGGAAAGTCAAGGTGCGAGTGCTGGTTGCCGCACGCAAGATCGCAGACAGCCAGCAAGATCGCAGTGAACGGTCTGTTTAAATATTTAAATAAACATCATGAATAAATTAAGTTGGGTCCTGTTGCCGAGCGGGAGCTGGGGTGGGGTGGGGGCGCCAGGGAGCCTCACTGCTGCCAGGAAGATTGGGCCTGGAAATCCTGGCGTAGGGCTCCATGGCAGGCGGCTGCTGGTGTGACCTTCCGGCACCACCACCCCCCACCCCCCCCATCCACCCGCCACGGAGCCCGATGTTGGGAGCTAAACAAAATTCAGCCCTGTGTGGGTACAAACCAAGCATAGTCCCATAAGGGAGAAGGATAGGGCATCCATATGGCTGACAAAGTGATTAAAATAAAACAGAAGAAGGAGGTTTATGATAAATGTCAGGTACAGAATACAGTCAAAAACAAGGCAGAATACAGAGAGCACAGGGGATATTGAAAAAAGATGTTAGAAGGGCAAAGAGAGAAAATGAGAAAAGGTTAGTGGGCAACATAGAAGAGAACCCAAAAATCTTTTGTAAACATATTTAAAAAAAGGATGATTAATGGAATGGTGGGCCCATTTAGGGACAAAATGGAAATCTTCTTGTGGAGGCATTGGACATGACTAAGGTACCGACTAAATACTTTGCAACTGTCTTCACAAAAGAGGATGAAGTTAATGTTGCAATAGAGGAGGATAAAAATAAATAGAAAGGAGGGGCAGAATAGGTTGGCATTACTCAAAGTTAACAAGTCACTCGGTCCAGATGAAATGCATCCTAGGTTGCTGAGGGAAGCTAGGGTGGAGATAGCAGAAGTTCTGAACACAATCTTCCAACCCTCCTTGGATATGGGAGTGGTGCTAGAGAAATGGAGGATTACAAATGTTACACCTCTGTTCAAAAAATGGGAGATGTATAAATCTGGTAACTACAGACCAATCATTTTAATATCAGTGGTGAGAAAACTACGAGAACCGTGTTCGCCATAATTTTTTTTCCAAATACATGGGAGATTTCTTTAATTGTACAACCCCTTTAAAAAATTTTGCTTGGCCAAGCATGCGCGGTAATTTAAATGGGCCAACTTGTGTTCGACCTGCGCAGAGACTTTCGGGTTGTTGCATATCATGCAGCTGAAAGGAAACATTGCTAGAGACCATTATCAAGGATAAATTATCATTTGGAGAAGCGTAGGTTAATAATTGACAGACTTGTTAATAGCAAATTGTGTCTGACTAAGCTGTTTGAGTTCTTTGATGGAGTAACAGAAAGGGTTGAAGGTAGTTTGGTAGGTGTATATATGAATGTTCAAAAGGCAGTTGATAAACTACTATGTAATATACTTACTTGGAACATAGAAGCAAATGGGATTAAAAGGACAATGGCACCCTAGGTATGTAATAGGTTATAGGATAAGTGGCAGAGAGTAGTGGTGAATGGATGTTTCTCTGACTGGAGAGAATCATGCAGTGGGGTCCCTCATTACAACCATTGCTTTCCTTGTTTTATATATAAATGACTTGGACTTGGTTATGAAGGACAATTTTGAAGTTTGAAGGATGATACAAAACTTTTCAATATTGTTAATAGAAAACAGGATTGTTGCAGGAGAACATATACAAACTAGGGACAGGGACAGAAACATAGATAAAATTTAATAAAGGTGAAGTAATGCATTCTGGGTGGAACAACATAGAGATGCAGTATAATCTATTTGTTCTGACGAAAGATCATTGACCTTTCTCTCTCCACAGATGCTGCCTGACCTGCTGAGTTTCTCCAGCATTTTCTGTTTTCATTTTATAATTTAAATGGTCTATTTTGAAGGGAATACAACAGCTAAGGGATCTGGGGGTGCATATTCATAAATCCTTTAGGTTTCAGGGCCAGTTGATAAGGCAATTAAGAAAGCCTGTAAGACACTTGGCTTTGTAAATAGGGACACTGAATATAAAAATAAGAAAGTCATGCTAAACCTTTCAAAATCGTTGGTTAGGCCTCAGTTGGAACATTTTGTACAATTCTGGGTACCACACTTTAGAATGGATGTCAAGCAAGGCCTTGGAGAGGGTACGGAGGAGACTTACTAGGATATCGGGATGAGGGACTTTAGGTATGTGGAGAAATTGGAGAAGCTAGGATTGATCTACTTCTAGCAGAGAAGGTTAAGGAAAGACCTGATGGAGCTATTCAAATATATTAGGGCTTCTGATAGAGCAAGTACAGAGATACTGGGCTGGATTTTGTACAACCGGCAAGGGTCCTGGGGGCAGGCCCAGAAGGCAAGGAAACCCCACATTGGCTCTTTGGAGGACCCCCGGCTGTATTTAACAGCGTTCGGGAAATTAACTGAATTAAATGCTCAGTGCTGGGGTCCCCTCCCCTTAAGGATGGGCTCCCACCTCCGAGAGCAGCCAGCCAGTCAGAGCGCCAGCAGCTCGGCAGTCCCAGAAATGCCACCTGGAGTGGTGGCCACTGCTTGAACTGCAGCGATCACTTGAGAAAGAGCATCAAAGGAGCCTGGACTGAAGGTAAGTGGGGGTGGGCTCGCCGGGGCAGTCAGGCAGGCTCCAGCGAGGTTGGTTGGGGGTGTTGGTTACAGAGGGCGGGCGGGGGCGATGGTAGAGGGGTGGGTTTTGCCGCCGCAGGGCCCCCACCAAGCCCACAAGGAGGTCGTTTTGACCTACTGGGAGGCCTCCTCCGGTGGTGAAGGCGCCCCCATGCCCCGCCACTGGTAAAATACCAGCAGCAGCGGATTTGATGCCATTAAGTGGCCATTAATTAGCCTCTGGGCCATAAAGCTGTCCTTGGCCTTCACCGCCCCAGATTAAGTTGAATGACGGTGGGAAGGCAATGGGAATTTCATCCCCCCAGCTTCCCGTCCAATTTAATGGACTCCACCCTCTGACCCCCACCACGCACCCCCCCCCCCCCGCCTCCATTCCCATCCCTAGGGGGCCCATAAAATTCAGCCCACTGTTTCCTCTGGAAAGTGGGTTGGTAACCAGAGAACGCAGATTTAAAATAATTGGCAAATGAATTATAGAGGAAATGAGATTCTTTTCACACTACCTGAAAGAATGGAACTTTCAAAAGGCAATTGGACATGTACTTGAAGATATCTAATTTGCAGGGTTGTGCGAAAAAAGCTGGGAGTGGGACTAAATTTGATAGTTCTTTCAATGAGCCGGCACCGGCATGATAGGCTGAATGGCCTCCTTCTGTGCTGTACAATTACAAAGTATTAACAGCATAGGAGAAGCTCAATGCTGACACTAAGCTAATTGGTTTATAGTTCCCTAGACTTGTTCTATCTCCCTTTTTATATATAAGAATAACTTCAGCTATCCTCCAGTCCCCTGGCACTATTCCCTTTCCTGATGAATTTTATATATAATAGTTTTAAGATTCTACGATTAAATATGTCCCTTTGTTAAGATCCCTTAACCACTGGAAGCAGTCTTTTCCTGTTTACTTTGTCTCATCCCTTACATCATTTTAATTACCTGTATCAAATTGCCCTGTAATCTCCTCCATTCTAATGAAAACAACCCCAAAGAGATGCCTTCTTTTGGTCTCAAAGTAACAATTACTTGCTAAGTGGACACTTAACACCAAATTAAGATAGAACTCCCATTTTTTTTTAAACCCAAATTGATTTCAAAATGTTTCCTTTTCACAAAGGGCTGAATTCTTTGATCATAAGCTTATCTCCACTGCACATTGTGAAAATCAGCATTCAAATAACATCTCATTTTTCCTTCTGCAGTGATTGTTGGAATGTTATGATATTGTGAAGCAGATTGTTCAGTGTTCATTTTAGAATTTTGCAGGGTGTTTAGCAGAAAGCGCTAGATTCCATCTTTAGTTTTTGAATTATATAGAGATTATAATAATGAATAATACAGATTTTTATTAAATGGTCAGTGGTGCACCAGGCTTCAGGCACCTTGGAGGTTTGCTCCCACAGAGGTTTCCAGAGGTTGGCTGTCCCATCAGAAGCAAACATTAAAGTGACACTGAAGGGAGGGAAGGGAATCAGGAATAAAAACAAGAAATGCTGGAACCACTCAGCAGGTCTGGCAGCATCTGTGGAAAGAGAAGCAGAGTTAACGTTTCGGGTCAGTGACCCTTCATCGGAAGGGAATCAGCAGTTATTCAGCCTACATCATTCAACATACAGAGAAGCACTGGGAGATTAACACTTCTACCCATGTTCAGTAAATATTGTTACGCAAAGGACATTAAGAAGATATAAAATATTAAATGGATACAGAAAAATAAATAAACTGAATATGAAACTGATTAATTGATTCTCATTTCCATTATGAACTGGAAAATGGATCACGTACTGTTCAGAAGATGCATAACCCCAGCTCTCTCAGAAAGCACTGCTTTCCCCTGTTTAGCTTTCCCTTATTCTTTCCTATTGGAGTTTTGCTGAAACTCATGGGGCTGAATTTTTCCAGGGACGATCAAGTCCTGCCGCTGAGGCTGAAAGCAAGAGCCGACCCTGTGCCGGTGGTGACACCAGAACCACCGTCCAATCAAGGATAGCAGTCCACTCCCTAGAGCTGCCTGCCCAATCAGAGCTCAGCAGCTTCGGCAGCGGTGGCCACTGCTGAGACTGCAATAAGAAAGAGAGGGCGCCTCTATGGCGTGGTGCCCTTGAAGACATGATAAGTTTTCTTGAGCTGGCTGGTGGCATCTTAACTGTGGGTGCCCCAGGAATCTGCTGGGACACTGCCAGGGTTGACCCCCGCATGATGTGACAAAATGCCAGCGGGGCAGGAAGTGGCCCTTAATTGGGCCCTTAAGTGGTTCATTTGGCTACTCAGTGAGCGGCCAATCCACTGAACACTGAGGTTCCCACTGCTGGTAATATGCCATGGTGGCAGGATGACATTGGGCTCCCCTCCCGATGCCTTCACCTGCTATATTCCCAGCCCTCCAGCTGCCCAGCCTGTCTCCAAAGGGCTGGGAAAATTCAGCCCTTGGTCTTAATCCTTGTGATGATTCTGGATGTCTGTTCATAGAACACTACAAAGTGAAGGCGGGCTATTGGATTGGCTTATCCCACAAACTGTTGTCTTGCAATTGCTGCTTTTTGGCTGGCAATAAATGCAACCAATATTTGTACATTAATGTAAACCGTAGCTTTGTGCCCCCGATTCTCTTGCTTCAAAATGACATGAACAAGACAAATCTTGAGCAAGCAAAATGGGGATGCACAAATCCAGCAGGTTTGTGCTACATTTAGCAGAAAGTGATTCAAATCAAAGAAGTGCATGCAAAATGTAATGTCTGACTTACTAAGAAAGAGTATTACAAATCTTTTCTTCTATTAACATACAAAGTCCTGCATTTGATATATTTTTTCAATGAATTTGATTAGAGCCATCTTCAAATGGCTGGGAACGCTCACCGCCTCTGGTCCAGCACACCTACTCAGCATCTATGCTCCAACATTCTGCTCCCCACCTGAAGTTCAAGACCAGTTCTATGAGGAACTCCATAATATCATTAGTAGCATTCCTAATATCGAACGTTTGTTCCTGCTGGGGACTTGAACGCCAGGGTTGGGGCCGACCATGACTCATGGCCCTCCTGCCTTGGGTACTATGGCATTGGAAGGATGAATAAGAATGGATAGAGACTGCTAGAGTTCTCAACCTATCACAACCTCTGCATCACCAACTCGTTCTTTCATACTAAACCCTGTCACCAGGTTTCATGGAGGCACCCAAAATCATGTCGTTGGCACCAGCTGGACCTCATCATCACAAGGGGAGCCTCTATAAACAGTGTCCAAATCACATGCAGCTTCCACAGTGCGGACTTCAACACTGACCACTCCCTGGTGTGCAGCAAGGTTAGACTCAAACCAAAGAAGCTACATCACTCCAAGCAGAAGGGTTGCCCACATATCAACACTAACAGAATTTCTTATCTATAGCTGTTACATAAGTTTCTAAATTCACTTGAAAAAGCCCTTCAAAACACTCCCACAGATGATGCAGAGACGAAGTGGGCCAACATCAGAGGCGCCATCTATGACTCAGCAATGATCACCTTTGGCAAACGTGTGAAGCAGAATGCAGACTGGTTTTAATCTCACTTTGAAGAGCTGGAACCTGTTATAGCTGCTAAGCGCACTGCACTGTTGAACTACAAGAAAGCCCCCAAAGAGTTAACATCCGTAGCACTTAAAGTAGCCAGAAGCACTGCACAAAGAACAGCCAGGCGCTGTGCATATGACTACTGGCAACACCTATGCAGTCATATTCAGCTGGCCTCCGACACCGGAAACATCAGAGGAATGTATGATGGCACTAAGAGAGCTTTTGGGCCAATCATCAAGAAGTTCGCCCCCCCTCAAGTCTAAACCAGGGGACACGATCACTGACCAACGCAAGCAAGTGGACCACTGGGTGGAGGACTACCTAGAACTGTACTTCAGGGAAAATGTTGTCACTGATACCTCCCTCAATGCAGTCCAGTCTCTGCCAGTCATGGATGAGCTGGACAAACAGCCAACAAAATCGGAACTCAGTGATGTCATTGATTCTCTAGCCAGCGGAAAGGCCCCTGGAAAGAATGGCATTACCCCTGAAATAATCAAGAGTGCCAAGCCTGCTACACTTCTCAGCACTCCATGAACTGCTTTGCCTGTGCTGGGATGAGGGAGCAGTACCACAGGACATGCGCAATGCCAATATCATCACCCTCTATAAGAAGAAGAGTGACCGCAGTGACTGCAACAACTACCGTGGAATCTCCCTGCTCAGCATAGTGGGGAAAGTCTTCGCTCGAGTCATTTTAAACAGACTCCAGAAGCTGGCTGAGCGTGTCTACACTGAGGCACAGTGCGGCTTTCGAGCAGAGAGATCCACCATTGACATGCTGTTCTCCCGTCGCCAGCTACAGGAGAAATGCCGCGAACAACAGATGCCCCTCTACGTTGCTTTCATAGATCTCAACAAAGCTTTTAACCTTGTCAGCAGACGTGGTCTCTTCAGACTACTAGCAAAGATCGGATGTCCACCAAAGCTACTAAGTATCACCTCATTCCATGACAATATGAAAGGCACAATTCAGCATAGCGGTGCCTCATCAGACCCCTTTCCTATCCTGAGTGGCGTGAAACAGGACTGTGTTCTCGCACCTACACTGTTTGGGATCTTCTTCTCACTGCTGCTCTCACATGCGTTCAAGTCTTCAGAAGAAGGAATTTTCCTCCACACAAGATCAGATGGCAGGTTGTTCAACCATGCCCGTCTTAGAGCGAAGACCAAAGTATGGAAGATTCTCATCAGGGAACTCCTCTTTGCTGACGATGTTGCATTAACATCTCACACAGAAGAGTGTCTGCAGAGACTCATCGACAGGATTGCGGCTGCCTGCAATGAATTTGACCTAACCATCAGCCTCAAGAAAAGCAACATCATGGGACAGGACATCAGAAATGCTCCATCCATCAATATCGGCGGCCACGCCCTGGAAGTGGTTCAAGAGTTCACCTACCTAGGCTCAACTATCACCAGTAACCTGTCTCTCCATGCAGAAATCAACAAGCGCATGGGAAAGGCGTCCGCTGCTATGTCCAGACTGGCCAAGAGGGTGTGGGAAAATGGCGCACTGACATAGAACATAGAAGTCTGAGTGTTTCAAGCCTGTGTCCTCAGTCAGTACCTTGCTCCATGGCAGCGAGGCCTGGACAACGTATGCCAGCCAAGAGTGACATCTCAACTCATTCCATCTTCGCTGCCTCCGGAGAATCTTTGGCATCAGGTGGCAGGACCGTATCTCCAATGCAGAGGTCCTCAAGGTGGCCAACATCCTCAGCATATACACCCTACTGAGCCAGCAGCGCTTAAGATGGCTTGGCCATGTGAGTCGCATGGAAGATGGCAGGATCCCCAAGGACGTATTGTGCAGCGAGCTAGTCACTGGTATCAGACCCACCGGCCGTCCATGTCTCCGCTTTAAAGACGTTTGCAAACACGACATGATGTCCTATGCACTGACCACAAGTCGTGGTAGTCAGTTGCCAGTGATCGACAGAGCTGGTGGACAGACATAAAGGTGGGGCTAAAGAGTGGCAAGTCGAAGAGACTTAGCAGTTGGCAGGAAAAAGACAGAAGCGCAAGGAGAGAGCCAACTGTGTAACAGCCCCGACAAACAATTTTATCTGCAGCGCCTGTGGAAGAATCTGTAACTCTAGAATTGGCCTTGATAGCCACTCCACGCGCTGCTCCACTAACCACTGACGACCTCCAGCCACTTACCCACTGTCTCTCGAGACAAGGAGGCCAAAGAAGAAGAAGGGAGTTTATTGTATCATTCTTTTATCTGTGATTAATTCTTTCAGTATAAACGTTAAATACATTGACAGTGTCTTTTGACACAATTAACTTCTCAAGCATTTAACATTGATTATTTGCAAGTATTTTCTTTGCCCACGGAATGTGCTAAGCAATGAATGAAACATTTTCAGAAAGCTTTGACAAACGTTAGTAACAAAGCATGCAGGACAACAGAAGCCAAATTAAAAATATAACAGGATCACATTTGTGTTAATTTAGTGCAAGGCTAGTAGAAACCAAACAATATTCCATTGTTCCATACAATTCCTGAAAACTATTTGGAAATTATGTCTTTACATAATCATTTTTACAAACATTGTATAAAAGAAGAATTGAAGCTGCTAATGGTCGACTGGATCTGAAAATCCATGGGCCAGTGGTGCCAGAAATCATGTCAGGATTGTGTAAGCACTCAGTGGACTTTTTAGGGTTAGGGGGAGGTTCCCTATTTAGCCTGCCATTGGCAAGAGCCCCTGTCATCAGAGGTACTGTAAAATTTCAAAACAAATTACCCTCCTAAATCTTCAGATGCCTAGGTCATATCCGAGCCTGAATCCCTCGGTTCAGCTCACAACTACTGGTTGTTGGCGAGATACCTCTGGTCTGACCAGAGGTATCTCCACCAATCATATTCTGCCTCCCACCGAGCGATGCAGAATCTCCTACTTCTGGGACTACCTGCCTCTTGCCACGGCTCACTCAACGTTCTATGTAAAGTCGGGATCTGCCATATCTGGGTCCTACCAATTTTTCAGCCATTCCAAATGGGAAATAGGGAGTATATTGGAACAGCATAGATTTTTGGGATCACTACTTTTATGAAAAAGTGTTTTCTCATGAGTCGTTAAACACAATATAATGGTATAAATTACATCAAAGGTTTGCATGCCACTTGCATGTAACCTCATTGCGATGAAAATCATAGTTGACTATTTTGGGTTTTACAAAATAGAAAGTTTTGTTAAACAGTTTTTCATGAAGATAATGCTCCTTTAATGTCTGAAAGGCTAATAGGTAATAAAGAGGAAATAATACTTGAAAAATATCTCACAAGACATCTTGCCAGAATTGTAAACGGATAAAAGTGCAACAGTCAATAACAAGATGACATTCCATTTAAAATAAAACTCCAACCCAATATTTATTTTAAAATGCACATTAGAATAGCAACACCTACTGAAAAATCAAATTTCACCATAGGCACCATGACACACTTCTATTAGGCTTTTCATACTCCTTGCTGTTCAGGAGCAGAGTCTGCCTGAAAACTCCTTCAGGTAGCAATAATTCAGAAATAATATCCTCAGAAAATTCAGAGTTAAAAAAATGAAACAGTACAGTCTGGAAATTCTTGCACTAATTGTTGATTATTAAGTGTTTTTTGGGGTGGTCTTTCATACTGTTTTACCCATGATATTCTTATTTTCAGTCTGTGGACTAAAATTTCTTGCACAGTGGCTCAGCTGTAAAATGCAGGGCAGCACCCGATTCCCTGAAGCAGCTGTGAGCTGCAATTATAAACAGTGCAGCATCTGAAATAGCATTGGAAAGACAAGGCTAGCTGTCCACTCACCAACCAGCTGTTATTAACGGTGTTACTGCTTGAGAAAAGCCATTTTAATTTGCCAAGAACTGCAAACTCATCTGCAAAGACTTGGTAGAGACAGCACATGCTTAAAGGGACTGATAGCTTTTTCCTCAGAAGCTCCAGGCTTGGGAAGAGGTAGCTTAAGCATGTGATGGCAGTGTCAGATGCTGCTAACTTACATAAAGGGTCCCAATGCACAGCACAGAGATGTCTAGGGTCACCAATATCACAAACAGGTGCTTGTGAAATCCTGTTGCCAGTCAACAGATTTTCTCTTAACTCGAAGGAATGGTAGATTAGATGTCAGACATGTGAAACTAAGCACAAGCACCAAGGGGCAGAGTCATATTAACTCCAGTTGCCAACATGCATTTATTTGCAATGAAGGAAATAAGTGCTCTGCACTTGACTTTGCAGGAGCCCAGCATGAATGGCAATAGGTGGTATTTGAGAAATTAAGGATTAAAATACAGGACAAAGTGGTTTGGGTGTGTTTACTTGGCAGGGGTGGCTTCTCCTTTATGAAATAACACTCATGACATGTATGCACTAATCATGTTGTGTGCAATGAAACGCATGCTTACAACCAGAACGATCAAACATGCCATTAATATCTTGAAGTAGTGCTTTACTTGTATGAACAGATCAGGGTTAGCCTTACAGCTTACCCTCTCCCAGCATTTCCAGGATATTTATCCTCTGCTGCATGTTCCACAGCTTCCAGCTGGAAAAGGCCCCCAGAATTATCTCAATAATTAGGAAGGTAAAGCCATGGCAGAATGTAAATCAATGAGGAATTAGCAAAGGTGCCAGCAGTGCGGCCAGGAAGAGTGTGTTCCAGGCAATAATTCCACACACCTTCCAAGAAGTGCCACAGCTGCATCATTCCACATCATACCTGCTGAGCAATGATGTCCAAATCACTCTGTTTTACAATTTCATACTCAATTAAACCAATGAAAATTAAATACTTAAAAATAGAAAATGCTGAAAATACTCGGCAGGTCAGGCAGCATCAAAACTATGATGAAAGGTCATCAACCTGAATCAATCAGAAACATTAATTCTTCTCTCTCTAAGGATTTGCCTGACCTTCTGATTATTTTTGTAAAAAAAAACTTAATGCACAAATCAGATGAAAAAATTAAGCATAATTTGAACATTCACAGTACTGCAGCTAGAATGAATATTACCCCACCACTGGGATACAGGCTGACTTTATGAGTCCATGCAGTGACAGTAAGCCTCACTGACAGGCAATGTATTTCAGACATTTAAGTGCACACTGCACCATAGCTTACCACTAGGGATTGGAAAATCTGGATTCCCAATATGCACAGTTGGTTGGTGAGACTGTCTACTGCCAGTGCAGGCTTGTAAAACAGTCTCCGTATGGTCAAGTATCGAAACATCCAATGTCATCGTTTGATATTAAATTTTAAAAGGCTACCGATAGTCATGATACAGATTTGATCATGGATAACTGGAATTATTGCAGTTTAGCGTTACATTTATGAACTGAGGAATTTTAAAAGAATTTTGTTTTTCCCCTCTCTCCTGAACCAACAATGGGGTGCAATTCTATTGGCATTTACTTTATTTCAATACCTCACTCAGGCATGTATTCTTCATCTGTGAGCCCAGATAGTGATTGAAGGCAAGTTATTCAACTGTGGGAGCCTGATGTGTCCCCACTCCATGTCCACACACACACAGACACACCATGCGCACAGACTCACAGACGCACACCGCACACACACAGACACATACACTCATGCACGCATAGATACGCACACAGACATACAAGCGCATTTCAGCAATAGCTAGTGCAGCATGAACTGAAATGCCCTTTAGAAGCTCAGGAGTGGTTAGGCTAATTTTTGTACCCATACCACCGGCTCAGATGGAATCAGCTAATTCAGCACTGAATGAGGGAATTTGAGAGACTTCTCATTTCTAGAACATTGCATTATGAGAGAATTTTGACTTGTGGAACATTACAATTTAGATTATTTCCAAGGAATTGAGGGCTGGATTTTACTGTAGGCGGACGGGACTCGCCACTGACTTTTGCCTCAGTGGCGAACCTGCTTCCACCTAGCCCGGGGATCCGACCCGCATTTTACGGGTCCCCGGGCTTTAACTGTCCCGAGGCGGGACTTCCACCCACTTAAGGAAGGAGGTCCCACCTCAGTGAGCTGCTGGCCAATCAGTGGGCCAGCAGCTCTTAGTCCCAGCAGCGCCACCGGGAGCGGTGGCCATTGCTGGGACTGCAGCCCAGCCAATGCCATGGAGGCAGTTTGCCTCGCCGGGGGGGTGATTGGTCTTGGCGGCGAGGCAAGGGTAGTCATTTGGGGGAAGGGGGGGGGCCCTTGGTTCCTGGGGGTAGGTTGGGAGGTGGGGTGGCCCTCAATCGAGCACCCTGTGCCTGACTGCCATGGCACCCCGCCGGCGCCCGGAAAACCTGGCAGCTATCGCTGGGCGGCCTTTCACGTCCCCAGCATGCCCGCTTGCCACGGGTAAAATACCCATGGAGGCGGGCGAGGGCCCTTAAGTGGCCGTTAAGTGGCCACTTAAGGGCCTTGATTGGCCTTGGGCGGACGGGCCGTTTGCCCCCCTGCCCGACCTCCGTAAAGTTGGATGGAGATGGGAGTGGGGTGGGAAGGCCTTCCAGAGCCTCCCGTTCAATTTTACATCACCCCCACGCCACCATCTGACCCACTGGGGCGGCGTAAAATTCAGCACTGAGTCTTTCTCTTCCACGACAGTCATTTCAAATAGAGAAGTTTTGATTACTTCAGTAATTTATCACAGATACATTCCAGTTTGTTTTAAATACTATTGATATAATCTGCATGAAAGGCTTATGCTACATTGGTAAAATATATTACACAAACATACCGTTAAATATCAGAAAAAAATTAAAATCTAGTGGTGGCTTTTAGGTGCTGTTTGATTACTAAGAATACTTTTATTCAGAACTTTGAAAATGGTCCTCAAAAGATTGAGTTAATCCTCCTACTATCTGCATTTTAAAACAAGCACTACCTTTATTTGGCCTGAAAATTTATTTTAAAAAATCTTAAATGCATCAATTCAATGGGATCTTGTCATCACCACCACGGAAATCATTTGATGTCTTTACCTATGAAAGTTGTCTGCTGCTTCCAAAAGAAATTGCTAAAGAATAGCTTAGAATTTGGTGAAATGTCATTAATGTTTTAATAAAGCCCAATATTCAGATTAATACTTTTCATGAAAGCAATGTTCAGGAAATTCTGTAAGCTGAGGCTAATAAAATGGTACTCTATGAGTATTACTTCATGAATGCTTTAAATAAATACAGAGTGATTTTAATATGGAAAGAGGATTCAACATTTTTCATGGTTGCCACTGTAGTCTTAGGTTGGCTTTAAGAGTGGTTTTGAAAGGAAGGAAAAATCTATTTTGCTAATGTTGGTTGTAAGGAGAATATTATATACCATCGAGAGTGATATTACATGATTTCTATTAAGAAATGATTTGGTATCTGATGATGCAAAGTAACAAACAGACAAAGATACCATGTGTTATTCCAGATGAAAGTGTTTCAGTGGGGCTATAACCATTGACAGCCTCCTTGGC
This sequence comes from Heterodontus francisci, assembly GCF_036365525.1. Lineage (NCBI taxonomy): Eukaryota > Metazoa > Chordata > Chondrichthyes > Heterodontiformes > Heterodontidae > Heterodontus > Heterodontus francisci. The sequence goes on from NC_090390.1 coordinate 67,095,131, forward strand.
ACTGAGATCAATCATCTGATGTAGGCGGAGTTTCCGGCAGTAGATGGAGGCAGCTTCAGGCTCAAGTGCAATTATCAGCTGCTCTGGACAATCAGGAGATGCCAAGCCTGCCTGTGGAAGTGGATGAAAGAGAAAAATTAGTCCTATATAAGATGAGCCTAGGAACAGAGGAGGGCATTCGGCCTATCGCACTTGCTCTGCAATTTGCTTAGCCGTGGCAGTTCCACCTTTTTAATCCCAATTCCCTAATGGTGAATACACAACCTAGCATGTATGAATTTCTGAGATGGGCTCCCTGTGACTGTTGCTCCCTTCCGGAAGCACTAGATTATAACTCATTCTTCATTTCTCTTAATTACCCTTACTTCCTAAGTATCTATTTCACTTTTAAATACCTTAATTGATTATGCATCTCTGGCCTTCAGGAGCACTGCACTCGCCATTCTCATAATCTTTTGCATGCAGAATGATTACTGGGATGTCTGCCCTGTCAATTCCCTTCATTATTTCAAGCAGCTTAATCAGATCATCCTTTAACCACCTCACATCAAAGCAAAGTTATCCAGTCTCCCATTATAGCATAGTCCCTCCATCCTAGTTATTATTCTGGTGAGTCATTGCTGGGTTTTTTTACGGTGCACAGTGTTTGCTTCCTACTGTGCATTCTCAATATTAAACCCAGCATTACAAATTAGGTTTGACCAATTGCAGTCTGCATAACTGTAGTGTATTTCATTACTTTGATAATCCATATCTCTTGTGATGACGTCAAGTTCCTATTTGTCACTTTTGGGACCTCTGAACCAACTGCTAATGACTTGTGTATTAGGACTTTAAATCCTTTTATTCATGTGTCTCGTCCTCTGTCATGGTTTCTTGTTTAAATTTTTCTCTCTTCTGCCATTCTTACATTCATTGTACCACCTCAAACGTTGTTATATTAAACTGCATCTGCATCATTTCATCCACTTGCTTAATCAGCGTCCTTTTACAAGTTTCCACTTTCCTTCATAATTCACTACAGGAAAAAATGTTTGTCTTCACCACATAGATGTTAATCTGGCAGAATAAACTGCTCACCTGTTATAGAACCAATTTTCATTCCATTGAATTCAATTGAATGATAATTGGGCAAGTGTTGCAACAGCAGTTGGTCCACTCCGTTAGATTGTCACCCATATGGTGAAGATCAAAATTTACTCCAACATCACCTAGTTTAACATTTATAGACTTGAATGTATTTTCCTGTATTCCTAAATCCAGGTGAAACAGCTACAGTGGCATCACGTGTATTCTTGAAAATTTCTTGATCTGCAGGGGCATTATTACTCTAACTTTTAATATCGGTCTTGTACATTCTCTGATCTTGTACTTGCTATTTTATGCCTTCACAACTATATAAGTAGTTTACATACTAGATTTCTCCCTATCATCATTTCACTGTGAACAACAGAGAGCACAATTTGTTCTTTAAGCAGATGTTGATTTAAGTATATAAGAAAGCAGGAAATAAGGAAAACACAGCCGTTCCTCAGATTGTATATAATCTGCTCTATCTAATCCACCTACGGAGAAAAGGGTCTGCAATGTTTCTTTCTGTCTTCCCACAAAGGTAAATCATGTAAAAGTCCAGAATATCTATCTAATCTCATACCCTGCATTACTCACTCTTGACAGTTGCCTTCCATGCTGTGACATTTGCACGGTGCCAGCAGCACAGTAATTATTATTGCGGAAAATAGAGACATGTTGCTGAAGCTTTTCGTCTTGCACTCATCAGGACAATTACAAGAATAACCAATGTGAGGGAAAACAACACTTATACTGCAAGAGAAGAGAGTACTGATTGGTTGACAAGTGAACTCTGATTGATAGAGGTGTTTCCATGGCGAATGCACCAGTTTACAGTGACTGACAGTTAACTGCCAAGTTTTGTTTAAAATTTAAACCAGGCAGCTTGACTCTGATTGGTCAAGGCATTGCACTGAGGAATGAACCAGCGAATGGCTGTCACTTATTTTGTTCAGCTAAAACAGGCGCAATGTTTGTACATATTCATTCAGTGTGCAAAGAACAGGGCCCTGTGTATTAATATATTTGCACACACTGGAAGCTACATATATTAATACAGCCTTTGAAATCTAATCATACACTCCTTTGAGAGATTTTCATGGCGGTTGGGATATTTTCTTTAATTATTTAAGAAGTGAAATGACTTGTGTCATGCTAGGTCCCCACCTGCCAAGAATGAGGCACATTAATTTTGTCATGAACATTGATTTTAAACTGTTACTGGAGTGAAGAAAGGACTTGTTAAACAGATCAGCCACGGCTGGAAAAGACATTTGCATATTAACAGATAGTGTTTGGAAGGACAAAGCAGCCATTCCCTGACATTCAACCCACAATGGACTTTTGATCACCAGATGTTGAAGGTGGGGGATCTTGCTTTCCAGGTTGATTGCTAAAATACACAAACGGACATGGTCAAACCAGCTAGTCACACGATTAACCTGCTGGGCAACCTGAGTTCTGCTCCTGGGCAGAAAAGAGCTCTCTCCTGTCTGCTCCCATCTCTTCTCACAAGCCACTGAATCCACTGAAGACACATGAACCCCAAGAGATAAAAGTCTCCTACAGCGAACAAGGTTTAAGAAAAATACTGGGCCCCAATGAAAAGCAAGATCTACCTACAATCAAGGACTCTACAGTGAGCTTGAAGAACCGTAACAACAACTCTTCAGATATTGCCTCAAACTTTTCCACTTTATTTCTTCTGTTCTGTTCTGTCCAATCTGCATGTGAGTATCGCATATGCATGCTAGCATGGGTGCGTCGTGTATCCGTAGGCGTCAACCAAGTTAGAGTTTAAGTTTAATAAATATCTACTTCTCTTTTTTTAAACCTAAGAAAGCCTGTTTGTGCTGGTTTCTTTGCCTTATAATTGGAAAGCAGTGAACAAAGATTCACCAAGGGGGAGCTTAAAAACATGGTGTGTTTAAAATTAAACCCTGTTACAGTAAGACCAGGTGAAGGCTGAGAGGGAACCCTCGACCTCTTTAACACCTGGTCATAACACATGTAAAAATGCAAGAGTTCTGAATGCTCTAATAAAACAGTTTTTACTGTTGCAAACAAGATACGGAATCAACACAAATTTACCGTTTTAGACAGAAACAGCCACAATGACTGAAACTCCATTAATTTCAAAATGTGTTGTTAGTACAGATTTTGATTTCAGTATTGAAAGAAATAATTCCTGGATCTTTAGATGGTTTGATTTAACATCAAAATCCTTGAAAACTTATGCAGGTACAGCAGGTAATAAGGAAGGCAAATGGAATTTTGGCAGTTATTGCTAAAGGAATAGAGTATAAAAGTAAGGAAGTGTTGCTGCAACTGTACAAGGCATTAGTGAGACCAGACCTGGAGTATTGCATACAGTTGTGGGCCCTTACTTGAGAAAGGATGAAGCTGCATTGGAGGCAGTTCAGAGGAGGTTCACTAGATTGATTCCAGAGATGAGGGGTTTGTCTTATGGAGAGATTGAGGAGTTTAGGCCTTTACTCTCTAGAGTTTAGAAGAATGAGAGGAGATCTAATTGAGGTATATAAGATGATTAAGGGGATTGACAAGGTAGACGTGGAGAGGATGTTTCCTCTGGTGGGGCAATCTAGAATGAGTGGTCATAGTTTAAGGATAAGGGGTAGCAGCTTTAAAACAGAGATGAGGAGAAATTACTTCTCTCAAAGGGTTGTGAGTCTGTGGAATACACTACCCCAGAGTGCGGTGGATGCTGGGACATTGAGTAAATTTAAGGAGGAGATAGACAGATTTTTAATTAGAAATGGGTTGAAGGGTTATGGAGAATGGGCAGGAAAGTGGAGTTGAGACCGAGATGAGATCAGCCATGATCTTATTGAATGGCGGAGCAGGCTCGAGGGATTGAATTGCCTACTCCTGCTCCTAGTTCTTATATTATTTAATTATCTCAGTTGATTACAACTTCATGTTGATTAGATACTTTCACCAAATGATCAATAGTTACCCTCAAATCGTTCTTTCTTCCCACTGCTGCTAAAGACTCCCATTCATTGTGTACCTATCTTTTCAATTTACTTTTCTGATGTGTTACCATGCAATAATTTAGATTGAATACCTTGTCACTCTGAAATGGAACAAGTGCCTGATTTCAACATTTATATTTAAGTGTCTCTCAGGCCATTTTTGTTTAATCCACTGTTATGCTATTGGATCTAATGCAGATATCAGTCAGAGCCAAAACTGATGTTACCGGCTCCAATTTGCAAATCTGGAGTTGAGGTGACATTTTGTTGATATCAAATTATATTGGGGTTCAAAATCAACTTGGATTAAATTGATTTAAACAGAGTTTGATTTTGTTGGTATTTACTTTGCCCCCTTCCTCTAGAGACCTGCAGATCTGTCACACATTAAATTACAATCCAATGTATGTGCTGTGTTGTACAGCAGGTCAGAAAACATGTGTAGGTTTGAAGCAGACATTCTTTGCAGGTCTCTTAAAATCAACTTACTTCATTGCTGGTTTAGATCTAGTCTCAGGAAGATGTTCTTTTTTTACACTTCACAACAGTATTTTAATTCAGAGCAGCTAAAAAGACAGAAGACGCCTTTAATCAGGCTAAATCCTGAATATATATAACATGAAATGAGCTGCCTGGGAAGGCAATAGGGCCCAATGTATCAGCAAATTTCTGAAGAGAGACTTGGGTAAGTAGCTGATGCAAGGTTTGATAAAGATGTAAATTGTGCGATATATTTCCCAGACACTGGGACCAGCCAGATGGGCCACAATGGTCTTTTTTGGTCCTATACCTTCTTATATTCCTACATTAGTTATTAAACTATTTCTGTATCAAGCCCCAGTTGATATATTTTAATAAATTAATCCAATCTATTTCTACCTGCCATGTAAATGGTTTGGGAAAACTGAAGCCTCCAGAATGAGTTCTGAATATTGTCTGTTCCACTGATATTTAGTATATACATAACTCACTATCTTCGCATGGTTAAACGTTACATATATTCAAGGAATAGTCTGATTTGAGCTTTGAGAATTGTTAGGATTGTTTTTTGGGGCTGAATTTTCAATGCCCAGTGGAGGCGGGTTGACAGTGGGAATGGTTACCCACTTAGCCATGGCAGATGATCAATTAAAACCCTTGAGGGCTTAATTAAGAGCACTCTCCCGATGCTGACTGGATTTTTCAGCCAGTGCATGGAGTACCGGTCGCATCAGGAGGCTGTCTGTGAAACAGTAACAGCCTCCCAGCAGCAGGCTGGGGAGACATCGGGCTGGATTTTATACGGGCCTTGACGTCGGGATCTATGGCGGGGGGCATGAAGATTGCCCTGAGTGAGGCCTGCCACCGACCTCAACACCAGCAGGACCAGTACCAATTTTGCCGGTGGCGGTGAGGCCTAGTGGCCGCCCCCCCGCCGCTTGGCGACGGGACCTGGATTTGAATATTCAAATTAATTAACTCACCTGCATTAATGACGTTCCTGTCGCCTCCTGAAGTGCCGCCGCGATCTTCAGCCTGGCAGTCGGCACTGCCACGCCTGCGAATCCCCGTCCGGGGAAACGAGGCGCAACACCTGTGGGGAGGGGGGAGGAGGTAAGTTTCTCAGAGCCGTTGGGGGGTGGGGGGGGGGAGCGGTGGTGGGGAGCGAGGTCAACCTCTTTGGATTGGTGGGAGGGATGGTGGGAAGGGGTTGAGGTTAAAGTTATTAAAGGTCGGGGGGAAAGGTCGTGATCTGAATCAAAGGATTTTTGGGGGGGAAATGCGCTATTAATGACTCGATTACTCCTTGGGGGTGTGGTTGAGGGGAGTGCAGATGTAATGTAATGTGTAAATTAAATTTTAACACTTCGGTCCCTTTAAAAATTAAAATTTCTTGTAAGGGTTCGAAGTCCTTTAAAAATGGCGTCGCAGGGGCTCTGCGGAGTAAAACCCGCACATACAGGCTGCCATCTTTTACGGCCACCGCAACATAAAATCCAGCCCATCGGAATCGGAGGCTGCATTCAATATGGATGGCGCCACTCCAAAAATCGGCTGCAATTGCAGTTGTGCCCGTTACTGTGGATGGCTTTCCCCCTCATGTTCGATGGTCCTAACCCTTTGGCCCTCTTATTTAGCCCTTCTGTGGCCAACAGCTGGAAAAGGAGGTGCCCTCGTGCCTCCCTACATATTTCAACAGCGTCCACCTCTGATGGTGAGACTGCCAATCTTTCAGTGTTGAATGGTCTCCTATTGGTCTTCCAGACTCGGGGTACCACCTGCCATCCTTAATTGGATGGGGCTCCAAGAGGTCCTCCAAATTGCCCTCCTGGGTCCCGCCACTGGCATTTGTGGGTTCCCGACCTGTATTTCACTCTGACAGCAGGATCGGGACCTGGGAATGAAAATCTTGCTTTTGGTTCCCACCTTCTCATTGTTTTGTCCTTCAACAAACATAGCTTGAGGCTGGTGTGGTTTGAGCTGTTCATATCCACAATAGTACAGCCAATATCATCTCAATAATCCAGCACTGGAAAGTAGGTTAAACGAAGTAAAAATCAATTCAATCTCCATCAGAAAGCCTAGCTGGAGATTACCATGCTTATCCAATGAAGTGACAGGCAAACCCTGATGGCCAAGAAGTTAAGCGTTCATTATCTGATCAATTATGCCAACAGAGTTCTTAGACTTTTCAGGTTACACCAATCCTCATTCTCTCAGTCTGTTCACTTTAATAGACTCTGATACACTTCCCCCTCATAAAATGAATTATTAGGTTATTGAGTGGTCTTTCCAGTCCATCGCACTACGTGGAATTTGCAGCTGGAATACCTAGATTAAGGCCTTGGATGTTCCCTTTAACTATTATATGGGATATGGGGAGCGAGCAGGAAAGTGGAATTGAAGCCCAAGATCAGCAATGACCGTATTGAATGGCGAAGCAGCCTTGAGGGGTCTTATGGTCTACTTCTGCTCGTATTTCTTGTGTTCTTACAGCATTTGATAATTATGTTCAAGAGATGTAAAATATGGAAGATATGTAAAATATGGGGAGAGTTTTTTTCCCTTGGCAGTGCTGTTTGAGCTTTCCTGTAAGACATTTTTAGTTAACAATAACAGAACTCTCATGCTCTTCTTTCAATAGTGGCATGGGATCTTTTGTATTCGCCTGAGTGGACAGATGGGACTTTGGTTTAATGCTTCATCCGAAAGATGTTCGACGAGGCATAAATTACAGTTGCTTTGGAACAATTCACCCCTTCCTGATCTGCAGCTTGATTCCACAGTTATTAGGCTATCCCACCACACAATACAAGCAATGATCCGGTTTGGAAAAGCTCATGGGCTGCGTTTTACTAGCCCCTTGACGCTGTGGGACACGGAGGGGAGGGGGGGGTGTATATTTCTGTGGGGAGAGGCCCACCTCGACCCGTGACATCGAGAAGGGCCCGCTGCATATTACCGGCAGCAGGGGGACCTTGGTGCGGTCGCCACCCGCCACCTGGCGGAGGGTCCTTCATCTGAATATTTAACTTAACAATAAAGACATGTCAATTAACTTACCTGCAGGCGGAGGCCATCCCACGCCGATTTTAGCTGCCATTCGTCCTTCGCGCACCTTCGGACCTCTGTGTGGAATTCCGAGGCGAGAACATGGTGGGGAGGGGGGAGGAATAAAATTTTCAGGGTGGGAGGGGTGGGGGAGCGAGGAAATCACTTTTTACTGGATGTGGGGATGGTGGGAAGGGGTTGAAGGGCAAAAGTTAGAAGGTTGGGCGGGGCGGGGCGGGGGGGGGGGGGTGGGGTGGAGTTCAGGTAGGGAAAAAGTGAAGTGTTGGTCATATCGGGCATTGAAATGACCATTGGGGCGTTTGGGGAAGGGCCTCCACATCTTTATTATCTGTTTATAAAAAATTCGGAATATTTTGCCTTTAAAAATTAAAATTTCATCTAAGGGCTTAAAGCCCTTTAAAAATGGTGCTGGCGCCTGCACAGTGGTGCCGGACGACGTTGCCGGGGACACGACAGCCGCCCCCTCCGTCTCCTCTATTTAAATTAGTCCCCGCACGTAATATTGCGGGGTGTGTGCGGCAGCCCTTGCATGTCAAACGGCCGCCGAGTTCAAAACGCGCCACCGCAGAGCGCAGCGGGCGAATAAAGTCCAGCCCCATACATCCATTCACACAGAACTGTGACTTTCTCTGAGTAACTAATTACGCTCCAGTATTATTTAGCTTGATAGTGAAATTACTAAAGCATAATATTTCTTTCAGTATTACAGTTGCTTTTATTCTAATAGTTTATAAAAGGTTTATCAATCACAGCCATTTTTACTCAAAAAATAGCAGTTTTACCAGGCAACATATTCCTTTAGAATGTGCTTTGGCGAATGGATTTAATTTTTTTTTAAACCTGGATACAATGCCAAAGAGTAACATCATTTTAAAATTACTCATCCAAAAGAAAATATTACCTTTGGTAATATCTAACGATATTGAAAAGGTATATGTCAAATCTGATTATTATTATTTTAATAACAAAGTTGAATTTTTCAATTTGTCTCTGGAACATTGTCAATAAAGGTAATTTTGCATTATGTACTTAATTTAAATTATTTCTGAACCTTACACTAACTTCCATTATAATTAACAATACGTACCTAAATGTGTATTATGAATACTGAGGATAAGTCTTTCATTTAATAAACTAGAGATTTTGTACCATAAATAGAGGCATGTGAATGCCAATACTGCAGGAACACTTCTCTACAATGATTAATTATCATATCAGATCCCTGCCAGCGGATCTCTAAGAGATCAAGACTACACCTTCTACTGGCAGGGTAGGGATCCTGAAGAACCAAGACAGCATGGAGTGGGCTTCGCCATCAAAAACTCTTTGCTCAGCATGATAAAGCCATCTTCAAATGGCTCGGAACGCACACTGTCCATCCGACTGCTCACCGCCTCTGGTCCAGTACACCTACTCAGCATCTATGCTCCAACACTCTGCTCCCCACCTGAAGTTAAAGACCAGTTCTATGAGGAACTCCATAATATCATTAGTAGAATCCCCAATACCGAACATCTGTTCCTGCTGGGGCCTTTAATGCCAGGGTTGGGGCCGACCATGACTCATGGCCCTCCTGCCTTGGGTGCTATAGCATTGAAAGGATGAATGAGAATGGACAGAGACTGCTTGAGTTGTGTACCTATCATAACCTCTGCATCACCAACTCGTTGTTTCAGACCAAACCCTGTCACCAGGTTTCTTGGAGGCACCCAAGATCATGTCGTTGGCACCAGCTGGACCTCATCATCACAAGGCGAGCCTCTATAAACAGCGTTCAAATCACACGCAGCTTCCACAGTGCGGACTGCAACACCGACCACTCCCTGGTGTGCAGCAAGGTTAGACTCAAACCAAAGAAGCTGCATCACTCCAAGCAGAAGGGCTGCCCGCGCATTAACACTAGCAGAATTTCCTACCCACAGCTGTTACATAAGTTTCTAAATTCACTTGAAAAAGCCCTTCAAAACACTCCTATGGGGGATGCAGAGACCAAGTGGGCCCACATCAGAGACGCCATCTATGACTCAGCAATGACCACCTTTGGCAAACGTGTGAAGCAGAATGCAGACTGGTTTCAATCTCACATTGAAGAGCTGGAACCTGTTATAGCTGCTAAGCGCATTGCACTGCTGAACTACAAGAAAAAGTCCCCAGCGAGTTAACATCCGTAGCACTTAAAGCAGCCAGGAGCGCTGCGCAAAGAACAGCCAGGCGCTGCACAAATGACTACTGGCAACACCTATGCAGTCATATTCAGCTGGCCTCCGACACCGGAAACATCAGAGGAATGTATGATGGCATTAAGAGAGCTTTTGGTCCAACCATCAAGAAGATTGCCCCCCCTCAAATCTAAATCAGGGGACACAATCACTGACCAATGCAAGCAAATGGATTGCTGGGTGGAGCACTACCGAGAACTGTACTCCAGGGAAAATGTTGTCACTGAGACCGCCCTCAATGCAGCCCAGTCTCTGCCTGTCATGGATGAGCTGGACGTACAGCCAACAAAATCGGAACTCAGTGATGCCATTGATTCTCTAGCCAGCGGAAAAGCCCCTGGGAAGGACGACATTACCCCTGAAATAATCAAGAGTGTCAGGCCTGCTATACTTTCAGCACTCTACGAACTGCTTTGCCTGTGCTTGGATCAGGGAGCAGTACCACAGGACATGTGCGATGCCAATATCATCACCCTCTATAAAAACAAGGGTGACCGCGGTGACTGCAACAACTACCGTGGAATCTCCCTGCTCAGCATAGTGGGGAAAGTCTTCACTCAAGTCGCTTTAAACAGGCTCCAGAAGCTGGCTGAGCGTGTCTACCCTGAGGCACAGTGTGGCTTTCGAGCAGAGAGATCCACCATTGACACGCTGTTCTCCCTTCGCCAGCTACAGGAGAAATGCCGCGAACAACAGATGCCCCTCTACATTGCTTTCATTGATCTCATCAAAGCCTTTGACCTCGTCAGCAGACGTGGTCTCTTCACACTCCTAGAAAATATCGGATGTCCACCAAAGCTCCTAAGTATCATCACCTCATTCCATGACAATATGAAAGGCACAATTCAGCATAGCGGTGCCTCATCAGACCCCTTTCCTATCCTGAGTGGCGTGAATAAGGGCTGTGTTCTCGCACCTACACTGTTTGGGATCTTCTTCTCATTGCCGCTCTCACATGCGTTCAAGTCTTCAGAAGAAGGAATTTTCCTCCACACAAGATCAGGTGGCAGGTTGTTCAACCTTGCCCGTCTAAGAGCGAAGATCAAAGTACGGAAAGTCATCATCAGGAAACTCCTCTTTGCTGATGATGCTGCTTTAACATCTCACACTGAAGAGTGTCTGCAGAGTCTCATCGACAGGTTTGCGGCTGTCTGCACCGAATTTGGCCTAACCATCAGCCTCAAGAAAACAAACATCATGGGACAGGACGTCAGAAATGCTCCATCCATCAATATCGGCGACCACGCTCTGGAAGTGGTTCAAGAGTTCACCTACCTAGGCTCAACTATCACCAGTAACCTGTCTCTCGATGCAGAAATCAACAAGCGCATGGGAAAGGCTTCCACTGCTATGTCCAGACTGGCCAAGAGAGTGTGGGAAAATGGCGCACTGACACGGAACACAAAAGTCCGAGTGTATCAGGCCTGTGTCCTCAGTACCTTGCTCTACGGCAGCGAGGCCTGGACAACGTGTGTTAACCAAGAGCAACGTCTCAATTCATTCCATCTTCGCTGCCTTCGGAGAATCCTTGGAATCAGGTGGCAGGACCGTATCTCCAACACAGAAGTCCTCGAGGCGGCCAACATCCCCAGCTTATACACCCTACTGAGCCAGCGGCGCTTGAGATGGCTTGGCCATGTGAGCCGCATGGAAGATGGCAGGATCCCCAAAGACACATTGTACAGCGAGCTCGCCACTGGTATCAGACCTACCGGCCGTCCATGTCTCCGCTTTAAAGACGTCTGTAAACGCGACCTGAAGTCCTGTGACATTGATCACAAGTCGTGGGAGTCAGTTGCCAGCGATCGCCAGAGCTGGCGGGCAGCCATAAAGGCGGCTCTGAAGTGTGGCGAGTCTAAGAGACTTCGCAGTTGGCAGGAAAAAAGACAGAAGCGCAAGGGGAGAGCCAACTGTGTAACAGCCCCGACAACCAATTTTATCTGCAGCACCTGTGGAAGAGTCTGTCACTCTAGAATTGGCCTTTTTCGCCACTCCAGGTGCTGCTCCACAAACCACTGACCACCTCTAGGCACTTACCCATTGTCTCTCGAGACAAGGAGGCCAAAGAAGATATAAATCTATTAAATAAAGTTAACCAAACTACAATTGAAAGCAATTGAACGCCCTGTGATGGCAAGAGCCAGATATTACCATGGTGTGGAATAGATTCTTTTCAAAATGCAAGTTCTTGTCACGATATTCAAGATGCTCATGTATGCTAAGTTGTTTTTAATGCTACCGCGATAAGAAATTGTTGACAGATTTGCACTAGTTTTAATTTGTATCAAATCATTGTGTAGATCTCTTTGGAAATACAGGGCTGAATTTTACCCGCCCCTTGACACTGTGGGTCGCGGCAGGTGGTCCATAAAATTCTGCCGGGAGAAGCCCGCCTCGACCCCAGATGTCGAGAAGGCCCCGCCACATATTACCGGCGCTGAGGAGACCTTGGTGCGCCCACCGCCCCCCCACCGTCAAGCAGCGGGGCTTTCATCTAAATATTTAAATTAACAAAAATTAGATGCAAATGAACTTACCTGCTGACACTGGCCGTCCCATGCTGATTTTACAGCCGCCGAGCGCAACTGGCACACCTTCGGAAGGAGTTCCGAGGCAAGAAACTGGTGGGGAGGGGGGGGAGGAGTAAAAACTTCAGGGTGGGAGGGGTGGGGACGGGGGGGAGGAGTAAAATTTTCAGGGTGGGAGGGGTGGGGGAGCAGGGAAATCAATTTTTATTGGCTGTGGGTTTAATGGGAAGGTGTTGAAGGGCAAATGTGAGAAGGTTGGGGGGGCAAGTTCAGATCAGGTATAAAATACGTTCTGTTAATATAGGGCAATGCAAAGACCATTGGGGGGGGTGGAAGGGCCTCCATCACATAAGTATTTATTTAATAAAAATTAATGCTAATATACTTTTAAAAATTTAAATCCTGCCTAAGGGCTTAAAGCCCTTTAAAAATGGCTCCGGCAACTACGCGGTGCTGCCAGACATCTGTCGGGGACGCGGCGGCCCCCCCCCCCCACATCATTGGGGGCAGCTGCTCTGCCCCCTCTATTAAAATCAGCTCACACGCCTAATACTGTGGAGGTTACGCGGCGGCACTTCCATGTTGGAACGCCGCCACTCTCACAGCGCGCTGCCACGGAGCGCAGTGCACTGATAAAATTCAGCCCAGGCTTTTCACAGAAAATTTAGCTGTCTTCTTCCTGTATGTTGATAGATAGAGTCACCTCAGTATCCTTAAACATAATTGAAAACACATTATTTCATAAAATTGAATATATAAATTTATTTCACTGTTGGTTGGATTCTGAGCTGGTGAAATCAGAAGAAAATGGTTTCCGCCATTTTGATCACTGGGTTACCTCATTAACTTTGCAAGCTTTTGACAGCTTTGGACCAAAATTAGTTAGGCAAACATTTCGTCTCATGTTACCATTTGGAAGTTGCCTTATGTTTTCTCAAAGTTATTATGATTCGTTCTGCTGTATTTTCAGCTAACAAGCAGCAAACTTGTCTGGTACCTCTTTGAAAGGCTTCCTCATTAGCATAGAGATACTAGAAATATTTCCAGCTGTCCAAGTCCTTGCTAATCTATCTCCATAAAGCCACCATTCCAGAGTCTGATTCAACATATAGACTCACTGATGGCTTTGGTGCATTCTTTCAGAAAACAAATTATCTGTGACTGACAAAAGAAGGTACAAAATAAAGCACAGAGTATTTAAAAATAAGGGGCCGCCCATTTAAGACAGAGATGAGGAGAAATTTTTTCTCTCAGAGGGTCGTGAGTCTTTGGAACTCTCTTCCTCAAAAGGCAGTGGAAGCAGAGTCTTTGAATATTTTTTTAAGGCAGAGGTAGACAGATTCTAGACAAGCAATGGGGTGAAAGATTATCAGGGGTAGGCGGGAATGTGGAGTTGAGGTTACATCCAGATCAGCCATGATCTTATTGAATGGCAGAGCAGGCTCGAGGGGACGCGTGGTCTACTCCTGCTCCTAATTCATATGTCCATATGCAAAGAGCATGAGTATTTTACTATAATTCCTTACTCCATTTCTCGAATTCATCTTTACAGTGTCTTCCGTCTACAGTGTTTACTGTCATTATTAATATGTGAAATTAATTATTCCTTTCTAAAATCATGACTGAAATTTGAACTCACATACAAATAAAAAAATACGCTCACAACAAAGACCTTCACCTTCTGTTAATTCTAGAAATATATGGAGAACCCATCATCATATTGCAAGAGTTTAACCTGTGCGTGTTGTAAATGTGTCAGCACATAAGTACCCTGAGACTTTAAATGGAATCTTTGACTTGCAATGTTGCAGTGCCCACATAATTAATGTAGTAGTACTCATTTCTGTAATACAGTTTGTGATGGAGATGAAAACTTACATTTTAACAAATCTTATTGAATTGTAACTATATTCCTTCTGATAAGCAAGTGGACTCAAGAAACAATTTGTACCTTAAACAGAAGCTGCGGGTTGTCTGAGCACTGTGCCTTTTTACATGTGGTACTGCTGAAAAAATTGATTCTACCTTTGGGTTAGAGTCAATGCTGGATTAAGAGTAGTCGACCTCTGAGTTACAGTGCTTATACCCTACCTTGTAGGCCGCATGCCTCATGAATTGCTTTGCAGGTTGTTTCCATATAGCCGGCACAGTAATGACCCATCTAACATCCGAGTTTCCAAATTGTGAACCAGCCTGGTCACTCAGCTCCTAAAAATAGAATTACATCACTGACAGCTTTCCTTTTGTTTTGCTTGAAATTTTGCAGCAACATCCTGGCTGTTTTAAGTTACACCATAAGTTAAAAGAATGTACAGTTTGTACACACCAAATCTGCCCTAAACAAATCTTCCATTTGTGAAGGGCCGTATAATGTTGGAACGATTACTAATTAGCATCCAGTAACATTTTACTGGATGTATCTGTTCATTAAGATACAAGGAACTCTCGAAACCCGGAATAAAGTTACTGTTGTCTATTTTTGGATCCATTTCCTTTGGCAAGTGAGTGAGATTACTGGGATGTAGAATTATGAAGATGAAAGAGTAAAGCAATAGCTTTTTGTGAAGGTCAATGTGGCTACTGAAACCATGAAATCTGAACTACACCCTTACAAACAAGAATTCCCTTCCCAAGGGTAGCTCCAAAGGCTTTTCAGAACGGAAGATCACTGCAGAAGTTTGAAAGGAAGCACTTTTTGACAGGAGCTATCAAATTTCTTAACAGTCCAAAACAGTTTTAAGTACTACTAATTCTTCTGGTCTGTAATCACCCTCTGCACAGCCGCTTGCCAAAGGAAATGGATCCAAAAATAGACAACAATAACTGTGTTTCCAATGACTAGAGTTGCTTGCATGTTAATAAACAAATATCCAGTAAAAGTATTACTGATTCCTTTAGCCTGCAGCATCAAGCTTTAAAACTGATGTAATCAACTGCAATAAGAGACGATATTATAGCACGGAACAGTCCAGTCACAATGCTTTATTAAGTAAAATACTCAGCAGCACAAACTTTAAAATAAACATGATTTGCAATTTCCATCAAAACCGTCTATCACAGCTGTACTGCGGGAGGACACCTCGGAGAGGTCATGCAACGAGGCAATATGAGTGGAGCTCAGGAATAGGAAGGGTGCAGTCATGATGTTGGGGGTTTACTACAGGCCTCCCAACAGCCAGCGGGAGGTAGAGGAGCAGATATGTAAACAGATTTTGGAAAGATGTAAAGGTAACAGGGTTGTAGTGGTGGGTGATTTTAACTTCCCCTATATTGACTGGGACTCACTTAGTGCTAGGGGCTTGGATGGGGCAGAATTTGTAAGGAGCATCCAGGAGGGCTTCTTGAAACAATATGTAGATAGTCCAACTAGGGATGGGGCCCAGTACTGGACCTGGTATTGGGGAATGAGCCCGGCCAGGTGGTCGAAGTTTCAGTCGGGGAGCATTTCGGGAACAGTGACCATAATTCCATAGGTTTTAAGGTACTTGTGGATAAGGATAAGAGTAGTCCGTGGGTGAAGGTGCTAAATTGGGGGAAGGCTAATTATAACAATATTAGGCAGGAACTGAAGAATTTAGATTGGGGGCGGCTGTTTGAGGGTAAATCAACATCTGACATGTGGGACTCTTTCAAATGTCAGTTGATTAGAATCCAGGACCAGCATGTTCCTGTGAGGAAGAAGGATAAGTTTGGCAAGTTTCGGGAACCTTGGATAACAAGGGATATTGTGAGCCTCGTCAAAAGGAAAAAGGAAGCATTCGTAAGGGCTGGAAGGCTAGGAACAGACAAAGCCCTTCAGGAATATAAAGACAGTAGGAAGGAACTTAAGCAAGGAGTCAGGAGGGCTAAAAGGGGTCATGAAAAGTCATTGGCAAACAGGATTAAGGAAAATCCCAAGGCTTTTTATACGTATATAAAGAGCAAGAGGGTAACCAGGGAAAGGGTTGGCCCAGTCAAGGACAGAGGAGGGAATCTATGTGTGGAGCCAGAGGAAATGGGCGAGGTACTAAATGAGTACTTTGCAGCAGTATTCACCAAGGAGAAGGACTTGGTGGATGATGAGCCTAGGGAAGGGAGTGTAGATAGTCTCGGTCATGTCGTTATCAAAAAGGAGGAGGTGTTGGGCGTCTTGCAAAGCATTAAGTTAGGTAAGTCCCCAGGGCCTGATGGGATCTACCCCAGAATACTGAGGGAGGCAAGGGAAGAAATTGCAGGGGCCTTGACAGAAATCTTTGCATCCTCATTGGCTACAGGTGAGGTCCCAGAGGACTGGAGAATGGCCAATGTTGTTCCTTTGTTTAAGAAGGGTAGCCAAGATAATCCAGGAAATTATAGGCCGGTGAGCCTTACGTCAGTGGTAGGGAAATTATTAGAGAGGATTCTTCGGGACAGGATTTACTCCCATTTGGAAACAAACAAACTTATTAGCGAGAGGCAGCATGGTTTTGTGAAGGGGAAGTCGTGTCTCACTAACTTGATTGTGTTTTTTGAGGAAGTGATGAAGATGATTGATGAAAGAAGGGCAGTGGATGTTATCTATATGGACTTCAGTAAGGTCCCTCATGGCAGACTGGTACAAAAGGTGAAGTCACACGGGATCAGAGGTGAGCTGGCAAGATGGATACAGAACTGGCTCGGTCATAGAAGACAGAGGGTAGCAGTGGAAGGGTGCTTTTCTGAATGGAGGGCTGTGACTAGTGGTGTTCCACAGGGATCAGTGCTGGGACCTTTGCTGTTTGTAGTAAATATAAATGATTTGGAGGAAAATGTAGCTGGTCTGATTAGTAAGTTTGTGGATGACACAAAGGTTGGTGGAGTTGCGGATAGTGATGAGGATTGTCAGAGAATACAGCAGGATATAGATCGGTTGGAGACTTGGGCGGAGAAATGGCAGATGGAATTTAATCCGGACAAATGTGAGGTAATGCATTTTGGAAGGTCTAATGCAGGTGGGAAGTATACAGTAAACGGCAGAACCCTTAGGAGTATTGACGGGCAGAGAGATCTGGGCATGCAGGTCCACAGGTCACTGAAAGTGGCAACACAGGTGGATAAGGTAGTCAAGAAGGCATACGGCATGCTTGCCTTCATCGGTCGGGGCACAGAGTATAAAAATTGGCAAGTCATGCTGCAGCTGTACAGAACTTTAGTTTGGCCACACTTAGAATATTGTGTGCAATTCTGGTCACCACACTACCAGAAGGACGTGGAGGCTTTGGAGAGGGTACAGAAGAGGTTTACCAGGATATTGCCTGGTCTGGAGGGCATTAGCTATGAGGAGAGGTTGGATAAACTCGGATTGTTTTCACTGGAACGATGGAGGTGGAGGGGCGACATGATAGAGGTTTACAAAGTTATGAGCGGTATGGACAGAGTGGATAGTCAGAAGCTTTTTCCCAGGGTGGAAGAGTCAGTTACTAGGGGGCATAGGTTTAAGGTGAGAGGGGCAAAGTTTAGAGGGGATGTGCAAGGCAAGTTCTTTACACAGAGGTGGTGAGTGCCTGGAACTTGCTGCCGGGGGAGGTGGTGGAAGCAGGTACGATAGCGAAGTTTAAAAGGCATCTTGACAAATACATAAATAGGATGGGAATAGAGGGATACGGTGCCCGGAAGTGCAGAAGGTTTTAGTTTAGGCAGGCATCAAGATCGACGCAGGCTTGGAGGGCCGAATGGCCTGTTCCTGTGCTGTACTGTTCTTTGTTCCTTGTCTGATAAACATAGCATTTTCAAAAGGAAACTGCATTGGATATAAATTCTGTGTTGTTTCTAACACACCTGTAATGCATGGTCCTTAAAGAACATTAGAGCACAGGCAAAGATTTCGATAGCCTTGACCTTTTTCCCATTGGCAGCCTCCAGTTCTGTTTCAATTGTGAGATTCTAAACAGAGAAAGAAATAAATGCATCACGCAATGATTGTTCCATAAAATGACAATTGCCCATGCTTTCACAGAGTTATAACTCTATCCAGTCACAAATAGTGTACTCCCCTTAAAAGCAATTCTTTCTCAAAAGTAATTTACTGTCTGTATGATCAAACAGCCATCCTGAAATCTTCTTGAGTGCAATTCTTGAGTAACATTTCATTATGGTTCTCTGTGGCCTTGCATAAAATGTATCAACCAGTATACAAAGGGTTACAACACAATAATGACTGTACACAGTTATTCAAAAGGTTCAAGGGCAATTTTTTCCTTCATCACATGGGCAGTAATCCAGCAGAGAAAATCAGACACATGATATAGACCCTGCCCCATTTCTATTCCATTGAGCTCGTGCTGAGATGAACCTCAAAATCAGCCCTAAAGTATTCTCTAAAACAAGGCCAATAGGCAAAGATTGGGCAATCAGATAGGAACATAAGAATGTAGGAAATAGGAGACGAAGTAGGGGGAGGCCTTTGCAGCCGGAGGCTCCATGGTCCGAGGAGCGGACACCCAGTGGCAAAGGCAGTCCTTGCAGCCCCAACATTGTTACTGAAGGGGTTACTCCTCCAATCGCTGGGGCCTGCCTACTTGCCTGGCCCCAGCAGAGAAAAAGCATTTCTGACTCCCCTGCCTAAAATGGAGGTGCCCTCTTGTCCTCCTTGCAGCCTCATCAGCGGCCTCCTCTGTCCTTAAGAGGCCGCCTCTGGGAAGGTTGCCACTGCAGTCCCCCTGCCCGCGCATGTGGGCACAGGACCCACATATGGTCCTGACGACAGCACTTACCCCCTCCTAGAAAATAAAAAATCCTGGCCTATGACTCTAGCTTGAATATATTCAATGACTGAGCATTCACAGCCCTCTACAGTAGATATTTCCAAAGATTCACAACCCTGTGAATGAAGAAACTTCTTGTCACCTCAATCCTAAATGGCGATCCCTTATTGTGAGTCTATGACCCTTTGTTCTCGACTCCCCAGCTAGGAGAAACATCCTCCCAGTATCTATCCTCTCAAGGCCCTTAAGAATTTTATATGTTTCAATGAGATCACCTCTCATTCTTTTAAACCACAGGGAATATAGGCCGAATCTATCACTGTCTCTTCAGAGGACAATAACCTTATCCCAGGAATCAATTTAGTGAACCTTCGTTGCACTCTCTCTAAGTCAAATATATTCTGCCTTAGGTAAGGAAACCAAAACTGTACAGAGTACTCCAGGTGTGGACTCACCAAGGCCCTACATAATTGCATTAAGAATTCTTTACTCTTATACTCCAATTCCTATTTATTAAAGGCTAATATACCATTTGATTTCCCAATTGCTTGCTGTACTTGCAGGTTAACCTCCTGGGATCCATGTACAAAGGACACCCAGTTCCCTCTGAAAACTAACATTTCCCAGTCTCTCACCTTTTAAAAAAAATTCTGCGTTCCTATTTTTTGACCAAAGTGGATAATTTCACATTATATTTCATCTATCACATTCTTGCCCACTTACTTAACCTGTATATATCCCTTTGCAGCATCTTTGCATCTTCCTCAGAGCTTACTTTCCAACCTAGCTTTGTATTGCCTTGATCCAAGATGATACCCAAACTTGTATATATTCTACTTGGTCCTCTCATCTAAGTCACTGATATAGATTATAAATATCTGAGGCACAAGCACTGATCATTGTGTTACCCAATTAGTTACGCCTGCCAACCAGAAAATGATCTGTTTATTCCCACTCTCTGTTTTCTCCCCATTGAACGATCCTCAGTGCCACAAGCCCTCATTTATGTAATAAGCTCTTCTCAGGCACCTTATCTAATGCTTTTTGAAAATCCAAATACACGACATCCACTGGTTCCCCCTTATCAGCTCTGCTAGTTACAAGTCTAATATACTCTAACAAATTTGTCACACGATTGCCCTTTCATAAATCCGTGTTGACTCTGTCCAATCATATTATGTTTTTCCAAGTGCCCTGTTACAACATCCCAAATAATAGATTCTAGTATTTTCTCTACTACTCATGTCAGGATAACTAGCCTATAGTTCCCTATTTTCTCTCTCCCTCCTTTCTTGAATAGTGGGGTAATGTTTGGAGCTAGAGGGCATGGGGAGGAACAACCAAGAAGACAGGAGAGAGCTGGGAGAAGAGGATGGAGGAAGGCACTGTGTGGAAGGCCGTACCCACAGCGGGTCTTCAGGGAGCTCTTCTCCTATCTCAATTTGACTGAGTATTAATGTGTCAGGCACCTTCGCTTCACCAGGCGGTCACTGAGCTAAGTCATCTGTTGCAGCCACAACTCATACCTTCCTGTGCTGCCAAGGTCACCATGGTCCTTAACATTTATGCCCGGGGTCATTCCAGGCAGTAGCAGGTGACATCAGCGACATCTCTCAGTTTGCTGTTCACATCATAGCAGGGAGATCACTGAGGCTCAATACACCACATAGAACATCTACTTTACTTTTACAATGGATGGAATGAAGCTGGCTGGGAGCATATCAAGCTTTGCCTGCACTGCAGGCTTCCCAGGGTGCAAGGTACCATAGACTGCACCCACATTACTCACCATCACTAGCTTTCTGAGTAGAAAGGGTTTCTACTCTCTCAAACTCCAGCCTCGGCACAAGTTGGAGTTGGATTACTTCATGATCTGATCCAGGTGTGCAAGTTCACTGCAGACTGCCCAGTGTGCTGAGCATTCCCTTGTATTCCCACTTGCCTTCTTCGGTAGCCTGGATCCTTGAAGTCTTCTGCAGCAGAGCTAGTATGTGATCTCGCCCTTTGGCATGATTGGACCTGTGGCAAACTATCCATGGGCCCTAGTTCCTGCACACTAGTGGTTACAAGAAGACCCCCACTGCCCCTGGCTAACCCTTTAAAGTACACATGGTGCCAGTCTCTGAGCTGGTGCAGTGTATTTCCCACCCCTGACCATAAACCCGTCAGCCTTGGTTTTGGAACAGAAAGTCATTTGAAACTGATGTCCGTTCCTAATGCTTAGCTTAAGGACAGGATTTTCTCCATGGGCTGTCAGGCTCGCAGAAGCCCGCACTGTGTGGGCAACAGTCACTTACCTGTGATTCTCTTCGAATTGAGTGACCAAAGGGCAGGCTCGCCATCCTACTAAGGATGGCAGATGTACTGTCAAAGCTGGAAGGCCAATAGAAGGCCCTCCAGCTCGGAAGCATCAGCAGGATGCCTTTGCAGGTAAGTGAGGGAGAGGAGGTCCCAAGATGCAGGAGTTTTTTAAAATGTAAAATATTGAAAGCCCTCATCAGCTGTTGGGGTATTGGGGTGGGTGGGGGATCCCCTCCAAAGGGCAGCTGGGAGCTGCAGCTGAAGCCAGGCAGGCAGGGAGGGCCTGCAAGCCTGCCTGGAATGCTGCCCCCCGGGGTCTGGCGCTGGGAGGCCACCTCCAGGCAGCACCCCTGTTCCCCAATGCCTCCAGGGACTGGAGGCTGACTGGAAAAGTCCTGTCGACCTCTGACAATAGGCCTTAATAGGGCCTTAATTAGGTGAATTGGTTACCCGCCACTTCTGGGCGGGTAGCCCTGCGATGCCCCTATCCCACCTCTGGGAAAATGGCCTGTGGTAGGACGGAACCAGGGAACCAGCACACTGGCCAACGGCGCAAATGTTCGCGCCTGTCCACCTCCATGCTAGCCCCATCGGGGCTGAATCTCCAGCGCTACAAGCTAGTGGTCTCCACTTTTCTTGGATGATATTTCACATAGCCAACTGGCTGAAAATTGCTACAATTCCTCACAATGGGACAGGAAGCGGATGTGGTCATCTCTATAATCAAAGAAACATGAGATGAATGCACTGTTGCCATGGCATATGCATTACACAATCACAAGGAAATAAGCAAAAGTATAAAGCTGTTCCCTGAAAATTCCTGAAGAATATCAAGTAAAATGAAGAAACAGTTTTGACCTAAGCAGCACCCGAAGGCCTCTTTCTGTCCAGTGTATACCATACCATGCTTGATTAGTTTTCTATTGTGATTTAAATGAGGGAATAAAAACTAAGTTTGAGACTGTGACTCCTTTGACACTGTTTTGTATGGTTCTGATGCATGCTAACAGCTATTTCAAAAGGCCGCGTAGCTTGCTTCTTATAAAGCAAAGCAAAAAGAAAACTCCTAATACTTGAATAGATATCTTTTAAAGCAAATAATTTCAGTTTGCTGTAATTTGGGAAAATAACCTAAATCAGCCAAACCATTGGAGCACCATCTTTGATCTGAAAGGTCATCCCCACCCTAATTATAACTGTGGAAAAGATGAAAGGTCGCCTTCCATTATAGATAGACTCCAGCATTGAACTGGGAGGCTTACTGGGATGGTAAAAGAGGTCATTTTTAAATCAGTCAAGGACTCAACTTTTCTATTGAGTCCAGCTTGCTTCTGAATAGCCCAGTAATAAGGCTTGAATAAAGAGGCCAATTAATCGTCATCAAAACATACACGTTGCTTTTTAATTTAAAGCTGTTTCAGTGAAAATGACAGACCATGTAGATTTGTATGGTACACACCATACTACAGACTTAATGTGCATGTGACAACCCCATAACACAAGCTGTAAAATGTTGTTTACATTTAAAGGGCTTTTTTTAAGCCCTGCTGAGATTCCAATTACCAACCTGTGTGGAATCACAGAGCTAGCTGTTAATTTGAATTGATAATATATATGTTTTAACGAGGAGCATGGAATATACTGAGTTCTGTCTGACCTGAGGCTCTACCAAAGCAAAATACAGCAGATGCTGGAAATCTTAAATAAAAATAGAAAATGCTGGAAATCTTCAGCAGGTCTGTCAGCACCAGTGGAGAAAGAAACAGTTAACAAGCTGAATTTTGCAGGGGGGAGACTGAAGTCCTGCTGCTGGGGCCGAAAGCTGGAGCCAACCCCGCTCTGGCAGGCAGTGGGACCCCGGGGCGGCCTTTTGCCGACATGGCCAATTGAGGAGGGCGGTCCGGCCCCATCGCTTTCAGTGGCCACTGCTGAGGCTGCAGCTCCAGGATGAGGACGCCTCAACGGTGAAACACCCTCGAAGAGCAGGTAGGTTTTTATGGGGAAGCCGGGGCTAGGCAGGCAAAACCTGGTGATCGGTGTTGCGGGGTTGGGGGGACGGTTCGTGGTGCACCAGAGGGCTGTTGCTGCGGGGGAAGCTATTGCTGCCTGGGATCCCCTCCGTGGGCCATGGATTGCCCATAAAGGAGGACACCCCCCACTCCCACAGGAACCCACTGGGAGGCACCCAGGGTTTACCTGACAGTCCCCCAACGTGGCAGCGAACCCTCATGACATGGGAAAATGCCCGTGGGGCAGGAAGTGGCGCTTAAGTGGCTGGTGGGCAGCCGTGCTGCTCAGCTGCCCACCACTGGCAATATACCATGGCAGGAAGAAGACATCAGGCTCCCACCCTGACACCTTCCCCCACTATAATGCCAGCCCTCCTGCCTCCCATCCTGACCCCAGTGGGCCAGGAAAATTCAGCCCATTGTTTCAGGGGGATGATCTTTCGTTTTAACCTGAAACGTCAACTTTATTTCTCTGTTCACAGATGCTGCCAGACCTGCTGAGTATTTCCAGTATTTTATCTCTTGTCATGCAGATCCCCACCTGCCAAGAATGAGGCATATTAATTTCATCATATGAACATTGATATTAAACTGTTGCTGGAATGAAGAAATTACTTGTGAGAGAGGTCACCAAACCTTTGACTGGAGGACATTTGCATACTAAGAGGCGGTACTTGTGGAGACAAAGAACTACTCCCTGGTCCAATTAACCCAAATGGATTTTGATCACCAGACATTGAAGGTATAAGGAAGAGCATTCCAGGTACTGCTAAGATGATAGAATCCACAAAGACAGGACTGGTCACATGACTAACCAGCTGGTCCAGGCTTTGAATGAGACACAGAACAGTTTGAATTGAGAAGGCAGTTTGCAACTGAAGCTGGAACAAGGAAGCCTCTCTCCTGGCTGTCTCTCTCTCGCTTTCTCCCTAGCTACCTGACCCATGGAAGATACATAAACCTCAAGAGAGAAAAGACTCCAATATCGAAACAAGTTGAAGCATGAACTGAGCCCCAACGTACAGCAGGACTTACCGGCAACCAAAGACTCCACATTGAACTCAAAGGACTGTAATTATAATCCCAATATTGCCTCAAACTTTTCCCCTTTATTCTTTTCCACTTTTTCTGTCTCTATTTGCATGTGTACTTATTGCGTACGCATGCTTGTGTGATCGCGTCCCATATTCATAGCCGTTAACTCGATTAGAGTTTAAGATTAATAAACTTGCACCTTTCTTGTTTAAATCTAAGGAAACCTGTCTGATTTCTTTGCCTTACAATTGGAGAAGTGAACAAGGATTCACTGAGGGGGAGCTAAAAACACGGTGTTTCTAAAATTAAACAATGTTACGCTTAAACCTGGCAAAGGCTGAGAGGGAACCCCTAGACCCCTTCTCACCTGGTCGTAACACTCAGTATAAGTGGATTGTGCTACTTAGATTGACTAGCTTGCTGAGACTGACTATAAAGGCTCACACATAAAGAGGGCCCATTTGTGCCTTGTAACAGAGGGCAGGATTTTCCCTGCAGGCTTCAGAACCCCGATGTCAGAGTCAGATGTGGGTCAGAAGCCTGCACTGTGTGGTGGAACAGTCACCCACCTGTGATTATCCCCGAACTGTCCAATTAATGGACAGAGGACAGGATTAAGGATGGTGGGCAGGCTTTTGAAGCTAGAGGACCAATAGGAGGCCCTCCAGCACTGAAGCAGCAGCAGGCTGCCTTTTTAGATGAGGGAGAGGGCACTGCAACATGAAGGTTCCCTTTCTCCAACTATTTTTAAACTTAAAATTTAAATAACGGCCTCAGCAGCCAGGCCGCTACTGTGTAGGGTGAAATCCTCCACAGGACGGCCCACAGCTGTAGATGAAGCCAGGCAGGCAGGGAGAGACTGTAAGCCTGCCAGGAGCTCTAGCTCCCTGGCCTGCTGCCAGGAGGTTGCCTCCAGGCAGTTACACTGTTCCCCTAAGTCTCTGGGGACTTGGTGGCCGACTGGAAAACTCCATTCAGACACTGACAATAAGCCTTAATAGGCCATTAACCATGTCAATCTGGCTACCCACCCCTTGCGGGAGTGGGGAACCGGCACGCCAGCCGGCCTATGGTGCAAAATTCTGCACCTGTCCACCTCCGTGCTCGCCCCATCAGGGCCTAAAAATTCAGCCCAGAAAGCTGCTGGCACCCGTGGAATCATATTCCAAGAGTCAATGTCTTCAATAGGGAAGGAGGACACCACTGCCACCAGTTGTCAATACTGAGTTGCATTGCTACATAATTGCCCAACTGAAAGCAATGTCAAAAATGGCAATAGATTTGATTTACAAATGGCTGTGCCTCAGTGATGAAGGTAAAGCCTAATACTAGCACCATATTTGATATATTAGACATACCCTCTTGACATGGGGTGGAATCTGGAATATTCTTTCATGCATCACCCCACTCCCTACCAGAATTTAAAGGTGTCAGTGCAAATACCGTAGAATCCTGCAATAACTCGATTTCACTCCAAATTCCTGGCCTCCACAGGCAGAAACTGAGCTTTTGCAGCAGCAGGAATTTTGGGCCCCAATTTTTTTTCAAATTGTTACTTCGACTAACTTAATTAATTGCAACCCTATAAGAAATAACTTTCATACCCTGAGCAACTGCTGAGGTGCAAATGAAGCAAAATTTCTCATGCAGCTTTCATCCCATCATTTGTGTGTTATTATAATACACCCACCCATATTTCAACAGATGTATTAAAAATCTGACATTATAGTATATCTAAAATTATAGGAGTTGTATTAGCCCCTGGAAAGGACAGCATTACCCCTGAAATAATCAAGAGTGCCAAGCCTGCTATACTGTCAGCACTCCATGAACTGCTTTGCCTGTGCTGGGACGAGGGAGCAGTACCACAGGACATACGCGATGTCAATATCATCACCCTCTATAAGAACAAGGGTGACCGCGGTAACTGCAACAACGACATGGAATCTCCCTGCTCAGCACAGTGGGGAAAGTCTTCACTCAGGTCGTTTTAAACAGACTCCAGAAGCTGGCTGAGCGTGTCTACCCTGAGGCACAGTGCGGCTTTCGAGCAGAGAGATCCACCATTGACATGCTGTTCTCCCTTCGCCAGCTACAGGAGGAATGCCGCGAACAACAGATGCCCCTCTACATTGCTTTCATTGATCTCATCAAAGCCTTTGACCTCGTCAGCTGACGTGGTCTCTTCAGACTACTAGCAAAGATCGGATGTCCACCAAAGCTACTAAGTATCATCACCTCAATCCATGACAATATGAAAGGCACAATTCAGCATAGCGGTGCCTCATCAGACCCCTTTCCGATCCCAAGTGGCATGAAACAGGGCTGTGTTCTCGCACCTACACTGTTTGGGATCTTCTTCTCACTGCTGCTCCCATATGTGTTCAAGTCTTCAGAAGAAGGAATTTTCCTCCACACAAGATCAGATGGCAGGTTGTTCAACCTTGCCCGTCTAAGAGCGAAGACCAAAGTACGGAAAATCCTCATCAGGGAACTCCTCTTTGCTGATGATGCTGCATTAACATTCCACACAGAACAGTGTCTGCAGAGACTCATCAACAGGATTGCGGCTGCCTGCAACGAATTTGGCCTAACTATCAGCCTCAAGAAAAGCAACATCATGGGACAGGACATCAGAAATGCTCCATCCATCAATATCGGCGGCCACGCCCTGGAAGTGGTTCAAGAGTTCACCTACCTAGGCTCAACTATCACCAGTAACCTGCCTCTCGATGCAGAAATCAACAAGTGCATGGGAAAGGCATCCGCTGCTATGTCCAGACTAGCCAAGAGGGTGTGGGAAATTGGCGCACTGACACGGAACACAAAAGTCTGAGTGTTTCAAGCCTGTGTCCTCAGTACCTTGCTCTATGGCAGCGAGGCCTGGACAACGTATGTCAGCCAAGAGCGACGTCTCAACTCATTGCATCTTCACTGCCTCCAGAGAATCCTTGGCATCAGGTGGCAGGACCGTATCTCCAACACAGAAGTCCTCGAGGCGCCCAACATCCCCAGCATATACACTCTATTAAGCCAGCGGCGCTTGAGATGGCTTGGCCATGTGAGCCGCATGGAAGATGGCAGGATCCCCAAGGACGCATTGTACAGCGAGTTTGTCACTGGTATCAGACCCACCGGACGTCCATGTCTCCGTTTTAAAGACGTCTGCAAACACAAAATGAAGTCCTGTGACACTGACCACAAGTCGTGGTAGTCAGTTGCCAGCGATCGCCAGAGCTGGCGGGCAACCATAAAGGCGGGGCTAAAGAGTGGCGAGTCGAAGAGACTGAGCAGTTGGCAGGAAAAAAGACAGAAGCGCAAGGAGAGAGCCAACTGTGTAACAGCCCCGATAACCAATTTTATCTGCAGCACTTGTGGAAGAGTCTGTCACTCTAGAATTGGCCTTTATAGCCACTCCAGGCGCTGCTTCACAAACCACTGAGCACCTCCAGGTGCTTACCCATTGTCTCTCGAGACAAGGAGGCCAAAGAAGAAGAAAAAGAAGACCCATATTTCAACAGATGTATTAAAAATCTGACATTATAGTATAAAATTATAGGAGTTGTATTAGGCAGTGGGTAGATGGTGGAACAACTATACGCACAATTTCTTCCCCTCCAACTACCTAGCCAGCTTACGCTGATTTATCAGTATCACTGAATTTGAAAATGCAATCCACTCAGCCATTTATAATATGCAATATAGATTACATTCCAGAAGGAAAGGAGGAAACAATTACAGGATAGGAATCAAATTATTCATATACAAAAAGGCAGCACCAACCCTTTCTCTTTTAATAATCAAAAGAAAGCACATAATCCATTTCTGATGCTGTAGCATATTATGTGCACTTACAACAATCGGAACATATACTTAATAACTGCAAGGAAATAAATGTTAAAAAAAAAGGAACATTGAAATTATATTCTGTTAAAAATATAGTTACTTCGAAAAGCTAATTCACTGCTTCCGTGCTCCCAGTGGAGAAGCTACTCTTGAAAGAAGCACAGGTCAGAGATAAAACTGCAACATCTTACTTCAGTGCAGTTCTGCGTCGGCAGTAGAAGAGCCCTATTTAATTAGTTGGACATTCCTTCACGAACTATACAGACAGAGACTGATTTTTGTTTCTTTAGCCACCAACCCCCCCCCCGCCCACCAATTTACACCCAAAAAACTGTAGTCAGTAAATGAAACAGAATGTGGCCCCACCCACTTAGCAATGATTTCCAAGATCATTCCAATTTTTAGTGAGAAATTGCACAGGGACAGAGAGCTCCCACCTGAAACAGATTATTAACATATGTAAAGAGGACAGGGAAGGGCACAACTCTAGTTTCAGGCCCCTGGGCACCAAGTCTCTCGCATGCCCACAGAAACCTGGCAGGAAGGAGACTCCTGCAGGCCACAGAGCCTTTGAAAGATCTACAGATTTTTACCATAAGTATTTCAGGCCTTTTAAAGCTCCTTCTTATAGTATTTTTATATTTTTATTTCTGCTGTTACTCAGGCTTTCAATTATTTATTTATTTTCATGCCATGTTTTCTTTTTATTGGCTTTAGTGAGTTATCCAATGGGGATTTTCCGAGTAGTTTCGCTCACAGGAAGAGGCGAAGCTGCAAAAGGATGCCATGCTAGTCATTCACCAAGCATTGTACCATCCCCTTTCACTGGTGCCCACCCTCTTGAATCTGTTTTGGAGATGTTGTACTGGTGGTGTTTCCTCATCACCTTGACGAGAACAACCATCAAACAGGAGGCTGGGTGCTAGGTTATATTGTGATTTGCCTGCAAACTCATCTGCACCAAAAAGTCCTTTCTCATGCATCTTGCTCAGCCAATCCTTAATCCCCCGCTCCTTCCGTCTTGTCAAATGATGTGTTAAATTGTCTTTACAGAAGCTGTCTGAATCTGGGCCCCACTCCTTGTGACCCCCCTTAATTTGAACCCATCTGAGTTTACACCTTGAGTTGTGAATAACTACCCAAATAAGCTTAAACTGGGGAGCTTAATACTATTTGTAATTGAGATTCAAGTGAGTCTTAGGTAAAATGGAAACCAAATTAGAACAGACTTCACCTGAAGATGAACACTGGTTCTATATTCTTTGCAATAGCTAATGCTGGCAGCAAATCTAATAACTTGACAGTTTAACTTGATGGGTTTTGTTTGTAAAATAGGAAACATCAGCAAGTTGTCTCCTTTAATGATGTCAGAGCAATTTCTCATAGTTGAAGGCAGAATATGCAGTTGACAATGGGTGCATACATATGAAGGAGTAACTTCATTGAACTCTCCAGAGGGGCCGTTTTAATTAATAGATGGCTTAATTTCTGTGCCAGATAGACATTTAACATCCAATAAAGGAAAGTGTTTGCCTTCACTGGGTCAAATTTTACATGCGTCCATTTTTGTTTTTTTAATTGACAATCACTACTGTGTAAATTGTCATCTTAAATAGGCTGAACTAGCAAACTGAACATAAGGAACTTACACTGGTTGTATGGAGCTTCATTTTGAACTTCTCAAAGTAGAGCCACTGTTTTGAATCATTTGGATCCAAATCGTGATAAAAATCCCTGGCTGCATAACCAAAGCTGTGGTACTTTCCATCAGGTGTCAGCAGGATAGTAGTAGGAGTCTTTTGATTGGATACTCCAGGGTCACCACCTTCCCATCGCCTAATAAAGAAAAGATTTCAATGAGATTGTATCTGCTCTCTTCACAGCAAATATTAGTTAGTATTACACACAGAATATGGACGTATACACCACCTCCTGATATCACTCCTTGCCTCCAGAGGCGAAACATCATTGCCAGCAAAAGTAAATGGTCATTCATACAGGTCAATGAGATTTGAACATTCCTGCACTCCATGGCCTCCCAATGAGGTTAGGAAGGGTCTGCAGCCAGAATGGCAACATCATATATCAGGCTATGCAGTAACTGCATAGTCGTAACAAATGTTACATGCATGCCCAGTTTGCTAAATCCACCCCCTCCCCTATAAATGAAATGAATGCATCTTAACAGAAGTCAATTTGTAATGTGGAAATGAGATATCCACATTGGCTCATAATCGGGACAGAATAAAAATTACAAATTGATGTGCCATTTTTTGGGACCATGGGTGAATTCTGGAAATAAAGATGAAGCACAGAGAGTTTTCTCTTGCATGTAATTTACCTAAATGTCCAAAAAGCATCTCAGTAATTAATCATCACAATCAATTTTAATGTACAGTGAGGTAAATTATTTGTATATTTTAGTTGCCAGTTCCAAAAATATTCTCTGCAGGTTAATTATTTTATTGGATAGTTAATTCTAGGTTGTATTTGCAAAACAACAGAAGTATATTGAGTTAATGAGTTGTTTTCATCCATTTATGTTCATATTGTTGTCTAAGCAGTAAGGTGGAGGAATGTTTGCCAATGTACTTTGAATGAATCCGCTGAACAATGTGCTTTTATTTTCATGTCAAGCCAGCGTCTCTGTGTAAAAGTGAAAATGAAAAGAACAACTTTGGAAACTGGACATTGTGCTTCATAGGAATGAAAGAATAAAAGAAAAGACAGAAAGCTAGAAAACTTTCATTTATCTAGCACCTTTCACATCCTTAGGATGTCTCAAAGAACTTTGTAGACAAGTAAGCACCTTTGAAGTAAAGCTGCTTTTGTAATTTAGGGAAATTTGCACAATTTGGCAGTCAATTTGTACAAATAAATGTCTTATGAAAAACAATGAGAAAAATGGCCAGATAATGATGACAGTTGAGGGAAAATGTTGACTAAATATAAAATACAGGTTAGGTCCTGGTCTAGGATTTTTAAAATAAAAACAAGAAATGCTGGAAATACTCAGCAGGTGTGGCAGCATCTGTGGAGAGAGAAGCAGAGTTAACGTTTCAGGTCCTGACTCTTCTTCTCTGCTTCTCTCTCCACAGATGCTGCCAGACCTGCTGAGTATTTCCAGCCTTTCTTGCTTACATTTCAGATTTCCAGCATCCGCAGTATTGCTTTTAGATTTTTTTAACGTTGCCTTCATGTTACTGTAATGGCAAATGTTGCACTAGAAATCAAGTGCAGAAGTGTTACCACAATAGAATACAATCCCAAAGTGAAAGAAAATGAATATTTCTCGTTGTGACTCATTTCCCCCAGGAGCCATTCCCACCCTTTCCTGCTTGAACTCTCAATGACCTGTTGCAGATTTTTCTCCGTCTTATAGCTGTAACCCTTTGCTGACCTGTTTAATATGAAATTAGGTTTTTAGTTTTAATCTTGTTGCTAATAAGTTAATGACACAGCTTCAAGTCCCACATGCAGCAGAAATGAGATGAAAGTGATGCCTGCAGTATACCCAGATGTTTCTAATCATACTGTCTCACTATGGTTATAGGTTACTTAAATGTAATCTGGATTTTGCTGTCATCCCATTGGCATTATTTGTGACTACGGTGCCAGATTTATTGTATGCACTGACTTTCTTCTGTGAAAAATGAATAGGGATCACAGAGAATGATCCTGCCTTGTCATTGTAATTCATTCAGGCAACTACTTACACTATTAAGCAGACCCACATTAGATGTACAAGTCTGAATTAAATGCGCCATCGAATCAAACATTAGATATGAAAGAATTCAACTTTTGGCCAATTTTATCTAAGCATATATCCATGTTTGTAAACTACATTTTACACTATGGCCCCTTACATTGAAACATATATAAATATTTAAACAACTGGCTTTTTAACATTACAATATCATATGATTGCTCAGAAATGATTAACACATGTTTAATATTTAAAATTGCATTTCTTATGAGTTCATGCAAACAGATCAATGCAAACTTAAATAAATATTAAGAAGCAGGTTTGAACTTTCACCACCAGGCAGGAAACATGTGGTTGCATAACTGGCTACCTTAAAGTTAAGGGGGAAATTTTAACTCCTGGGCAGTTGGTTGGCAGAATGGGCAAGCAGGCTGCCCAGGAGGTATAGGGGGAGACCTGGTCTATTTTAAAAGCCGAGCATCATTTAGAGGGAGTGGCAAGCTGCCTGGCCAAAATGGGCATTCAGAGACAGATCACTGTGTTTGGGCCACAACAACAACAACAACAACAATGTGCATTTATATGGCACCATTAACATAGTAAAGCATCTCAAGGTACTTCGCAGGACGGCTACCAAACAAAATTTAACACCAAGGCACAAAAGGAGATATTGACAGGTGACCAAAAGTTTGGTCAAAGGGGTAAGCTTTAAGCGGTGCCTTAAAGAAGGAGAGAGAGGTGAAAAGGTTTAGGGAGGGGATTCCACAGCTCAGGGCCTTGGCAGCTGAATGCACACCCACCAATTGGGGTGTAATGAAAAGCAGAGATGTGTAAGATACCAAAATGCAAACTCAGGCTGCACATTTAACTTAGAAATACAAAATTTACAAAGAGAGATGGGGTAAATTTCTAGTCAGAAACCATTTTGCATTTGTGTTTTGGGACAGGAAAGATAAAGAACAAATTCAGCTATGGTCTATCACTCAAAGGGGCCGATTATCCTCCCCAAGATGGGGCCTTAGAGCTGAAACACTGAGTGCTGTGGTACTCTACCTTATTGGATAACTTATAGGAGTCACCAAGAGAAAGGGTGTGCTTTGTCATTGGCATCTTGTTCCAGGTCCCCCTTGGTCTACAGGAGGAAAGGGAGGAGGACATGAGGCCAGGCACAGAAACACCAACTGCGGCAGGAGAGAAGGACAGGAGGAACCTGGAGGGCAAGTTGGGCTCTTCCCTCACTGTGGGTACAGGACATCCCTCCTCTTCTGGACCTCCAGTGCAGTTTGTGAGAACCTGTCCACCTTCTCTTTTGGTCCTTGAGCCATTCTGAAATCTTCCCGCTGTGTGTCAGCCAGCACACACCACACCTTCCTTGGAAGTAGGTGCATGGAGCTTGTATGTAGTGCCCCATGAAAAATGCGTTCAATCACAGTTTGAGTGCTAAGCCTGCGGGTGTCTGACTTAAAATCTCCAGGAAAGTTCAAATTATGATAATTGACATTTAGGCTCAAAATCGGGTGCTGAAACCAGTCTTCCAAACCAGCACAGTACCTATGCAGTGCCTGTTTTCGCCCTTTCACCAAAATAACCCCCACTGTGTCTAGTGTGAAGAGGAAGTGATTACATTTACAATACAAAGACTACAGATCTCCATTTTGGGGACTGTATTGCAGGTTAATCTCTTTCAAGAAAAAAATGAAAGCTACACAAGAAAATAAACTTGTAACAATAAATCAGATTCTGTTTTATTCCATTTGATTCTGGGCTTTTAAACCTGTGTTTTGGGGATCACATTCTACAGTTTGCTCCGTTTATAATTATAGAGTGACTGGTTCATTGTGATGGAAGAGGTCAAATTCTGATTTTATTACATAAAATTCTGGGGATTTCCCAGAATTTTTACAGATGGTGTGGGGGTAACATTCAGCAATTGTTTTATTTTTCCATGATAATGGCAAATCAACCTAGCAAAAAAGTCACAATAACCTCAACAAAGTGAGGAAGAACAAACAAAAAAATCTGCAGTAAGTACCTCTGAAATACCTCCGATCAAAATCCAACTCTTTTTAGAATTCCTAACAAGTATATCATGTACTTATAGGCATCACTGAACATCTGAGTGCAGTAGGACACAAAGACACTGTCTATTTTATAATGACAAGTGAAGGTCAGACTCATCTCACAACTGGTATAAAGCCAACATCCGTTTAACACTAAGAATAAGCCTAATAATAACATTGAGGAGGGTGATTTTTGACAGCTCCTCCAGGCGCTAAAGTGCCTCCAAGTTGACCAAGATCGGGTCTTGAGCTAAAATGCCAGTTTTACCTGCATTTAGTGCAAGGTGCTGCCATCTTGGTAAAGGAGTTGTGCTAGGAACGGACGCCCAGAGGATCGTTATGGGGCTGTTTGCCACTTAAAATTGCCTGCTAGCATTCAGTAAGGAGGGTGCACAGCATTTTGGTGGATAGCGCTTGACCCAACGCCCTCTCCTAACAGCAACCAGCTGATTGGGAGTAAACAAGTCATTGCTGAGGATTTCGAGCACTACTTAAAGGTAAAAACACTTTACTGTTCATTTGCTGCTGGAGGTTTGAAGAGGTCTTTTGAGACACGTCGGCAGACTTTCTGGGACCCTTTGTCAAGCCTTCACCAACACGCTGTCAACATTTATTCTGTAATCCTCAGAGGATTTCACCTTATAGGAGTCATCAGGAGAAAGGGAGTGCTTGGTCACCAGCTGCTGCAGGAGAGAGGGACAGGAGGGTGAGGTCCACTCCTTCCCCCACAGAACATCCCTCCTCCACTGGATCTCCTCCACCAGAACCTCCAGTGCAGTGCTTGAGAAGCTGTACACCCTCTCGTTCCCTGAGCCATCCTGAAACCCGCTGCTGTGTATCAGCCAACCCACACCTCACCTTCAGTGGAATAGAGTGCACGGAACCCACATCTACTGTACCACGAAAATTGCAGTGGTTGAGCGTTAAATCTGCAGGTGGCGGATTTAGCACCTCCAGGCAAGTTCAAATTATGGTCATGAGCAATTAGGACCAAAATTGAACACTACAACCAAACTTTCAAAAAGGCATGTTTTATTTGGACAACACTCATTTAGTACTTGTTTTCATTGTTTCATCGAAATAATCCCCATAGTATTGTACATCATTGTTTTATTCACCAGCTAACCAATTTAAGCTGCCAAAAGGATACACAGTCTCAAATTTCTGCTGCACTCCTTATCCTTCACTTATTTATCCTTCCTTCCCTTTCCTTGTACCAACTGCGTCCCTCGCTTGTGTGAAAATGGAAAAGTAATGGATTTTTGAAATGTCTCATGTATGGACACATTCTGGTGATGTCACTGCATCACTGGAAGTGGATGGTTGGAACGTCTACTCGCTGCTTTGGCCACGCCATGACACTGTCCCAAATCATAGGATGGAGTCATTACTTTAATAGGGGCAAACACATGCACCAGTTGTATCACAACCCACCCAGGGGAGATGGAATGCCAAAGTGGCAGACATTGGGATGCAGTTGGATTGAAGACTCATCGTTCATTTTCAAAGTCCGTTTCTGCTGTTATGCAAGCAATCACAAAATCTAATTGCAACCTATCTCTCTGGGATTGATTGCCATTTGATTTGTTCGGGACATGGTGGGGGGGGGGGTGGTGTAGTTGATGCGGGGATCCATTTGCAGCTCACAATGGCAATTACACCTGCTATATATAGGCCTGG
The DNA here is from genome assembly GCF_036365525.1 of Heterodontus francisci. NCBI lineage: Eukaryota > Metazoa > Chordata > Chondrichthyes > Heterodontiformes > Heterodontidae > Heterodontus > Heterodontus francisci. Next base: position 67,130,835 of record NC_090390.1, read on the forward strand.
GTATTGCTGTGCTTTCCAGTGGCATAGCTGGCAGAATTTCTGGGAAAGGCCAGTAACAACCTACAGACAGATCCTCAAACTGAAGTCAGGATGGGCAGAAAAGGCACTAATCCCAACGCTATCACAATTTAGTCTTATTGCTTTAAGCCAACTAACAGCTCCTCTGGCATCATAATGCCTGACTTCTGTCTCAAGAAGCAGCAGAAGTTCAAAGCTAAAGACTTGTGAAACTATAAAGAATGGAGGGATTTGAACACAAGGATGTGTTCTTGTATCTACACACTCAACTGAATCAAACTGGAGCGTACGAGATTTTGTATGAGGGTGAAGGGTATTTTACTGTTTCTGACTGGGATAGCTTGATGATACTTGATGTTCAAATTGAAAAGTTCTCCAATGACCAGCACTGTCATCCCTCACCCTAACATATATAACAAAATGCAGAAAGATAATCAGCAGTGGTGCAACCAGTGCTGATGTTTAGTTTACAGAGGCATTAAAATTCTTATAAGATGCAATAAACAAGACAAAGAGGTAAATAACATGGCTATGGCGTAGTCATTCTGGGCCCACTGCTCATCAGGGGCTAACCATGCCTGCAGACCAAACGACTGACCTTGCCCAATAATGTCAGCTCATATTATGACATTGTTCCCAGTACGTTGAACATGAAATGCAAGAGAAGCGATGAGTTCATGGAAATGGGATTTCTAGCTCTCCTTAAAGGGGTACTTCTTTTTTCTCGTAAAAATGGTCAAGGTTAGTACAGCCTCACTGATCAAACAGGCTTTGTTGGACCAGCAGTAAAGGCGATCCCATTTGAAGGAAAACGCCAGCATTCCAATAAAGGTTACTATCAGAATGCCTTGGATGGGAGTGACGAAGTGCATAAATGGCCCAAATGTGGGATTGGGTGAGGATGGATCACGCAAGGTTGCCAAGGTAAGTGTTAAAACATGTGGCAACATAAAAGATTGTCTTGCCAAGCTTCTTATTGTTCCTTGCTGTCAACTTGACACAGAAGGATCACAAATGCAAGGAGCTTTACCAACCACTGCCCTTTGTAAATGTAGAGGATAGCTCATTTTCTTCCATTTCACTGGGCCATGTTACCATATGACAGAATTGCCTGGGTTGGCCATTAAATGGGTCAAATACCAAGTGCTATGCCAGAACAAGGCTCCTCACAGCTGAAATATTAACGCATTCACATAAGGTAGTTGCTGTCCTGGGCATTTGGGTGGAACTCCTCTTTGCAATCCTTCTCTTACATATCTCCCTGCTATATCTGCTTTTGTGAGAAGGCTGCATAATACAGGAACAGCACCTGCAGATAGGAAAGGGGAAGGGTGGACACCAAAGTTACACTCTTTGACTTATGAGGAGAAATTCATCCAATTATGGGTATGGTAACAATAAAGGAAATGGGGAAGGATAAATTTGGAGTGTTCCTCAGGTTCATGGCCAGTATCCTTTGCTTTTCTTTGCTCATCTCCTTGTTTACTCATGTTCCCTTAGAACACATTACTGTATTTTAGTGTAAGACACTGCACATTACAGTTTTCATTTTGTAGATTTTATATCTATATTATATATATATATATATATATATATATAAGTTTTTAAAACAAGAGAAGAACATATGGCTTTAAAATATATTTTCTGTGATCCTGTGGTGTCTGATATGTGCAAACAGCCATCAATGTACTTAAGGATCCATTTCAATGAGATATAATTGACTTTTTGGAAAACAGAAACACGGCACTAACATTTAAATGAGCGGAGTCCCTGCTCATTCTGGAAATCTTCCATTCTCCACCATGCTCCCAAGTCTCTGAGGGTTAACAGCTATCGTCTAAGAAACAGCTGGAAAATCAGCAGTGCCTCTGCATTGCAGTACTTACCTCATTATGTGAATGCACTCAGGGTCCCTAGCGAAGCTGTAAGCATATCCACTCGAAGTAGTGCCAAAATCAATAGCTACCACCACAACAAATGACTGGTGCAAGGATGCAGTTTGTTCAGAGTCTTTCTGTAAGAAGAAACACCTTTGTGAGAAAATCATTTTTAATATAGATGGTTTTCATCTTTGTTATTCTTAGATGCTGTTCAAGCTTTAATAAAATGATTTACCTCATACTAATAACCCTCAAAATGGAATCACTATATTTTTGGATATTTTTGCAACTGATGAAACTCTGAGTCAAGCTTTATTCAGCTATATTTCTATGACCTTATTGATTAATGTTGAAAGAAGATCACAAGTTAAGGACAAACTAGAAGCTCTAAAAAGCAATAGAAAGAGGGGCCACTTTTCAGGCCACTGTGCCAGTAGCAGAATAATGCCTTCTGCAATCATCTAATGACATTTCCAATTAGTTTCCCTGAATTAGTTTGATATACTGAAGCATTATCAAAATATTTCACAATCTTTGTGTGTTAAATGTATGAAAGTAAGTCACGTTTTTATTACAGTGACTCTGGCAACACAATCAGAGACAATAAATATTTAAGGGGTACTGGTAATCCAGGTACTGTTACCTATAGAATACAACACAAGGATAAGCACACCCAATGATACTGTCAGTTCTTGCTTGCTGTTAGCTTGCAGCAATGGAGCTCTCTGGATGTATCCTTGCAGTCACATGCAGAGCTGTGCTCAGCAGCTTGCAAATGCAGGTCGAATGCTAGAGAGTTGGTGGGAGTGCCACCTTTCTCTGAACACAATTGGAGCTTAAAATTGAGGCTAAACATTTCCTGTGAGATCCTGTGTTATATTCCAGAAAGCCAGTTGGTGAAGGATAAAACTGGAGCCAATCTTTATCAGCATTTATTTACAGAGTTACACATTAGAAGCATGGACCTCCTAACCCAACAACCACAGTTTCAGTCTGTGTCTATTTAGAAGGGTACAAGTGAATCCCCAATTAATGACTACCATCTGCTCACAATTAAACACAATTAGTATACCATTAACATCCTAGAGATGGCCTCAAACCTCCTACGGTAACATGGGTGCATATTCAGATCACTAACCTGACACCTGAATTAGACTATCATTTCTGCATCAAATCCAGTTTGCATTGATGCAAATGTGGCATCATAACTAGCACATAAAAGTCTCCTTTACTCAGGACTAGAATTTCACACATATAGAAGATGGAGCAGATAGTATGAATGTTATTAGTGAAGCATTGAAGAGCAATTTGATAAACCTTAGCATGTTTAGTTAACAACTAGCAGTAACATGAAACAACTTGTGTATTGTTGAAAAAAAGAGACACGCTGTCAAAGCTTTTTGTCTTGCACTCATCAGGACAGGTGCAAGAATGCCAAATTTCAAAGGGAGCAACAATTTACACTGCATGAGAAAAGGGTGCTGAATGATTGGAAAGTCAATTCTGATTGGTCGAGGTGTTGCCATGGAGAATGCACCAGAGAATTACTGTCGCTTATGCTTTTGTTTACTTCAAAAAAAGCGCAAAGCCTGGACATATTCCTTTTGCCTGCAGAGGACAGGTCCCTGTGTAGGTTCCAGCAGGCGTAAATGAGCCAAATTGTGAGCCCAACTGATAATTTTAAAGTGGTTGTTATTGTAATTCTTAGCACACTCAGGATTGTTCAGCAAATGCTGTCCACTCGCGGAATCACATCTAACATTGGACATTATGTTCTGAGTTTTGCAAGCACAGGCTGGTGGAGTACTGTCAGTACTCTGCTACTGCAAACAACCGAAAGGATGTGCTGTTCGATACAATCTGCAAGTCGTTGGGATGTACAGTCTACATACCTGGCATTGCACCAGCACTGAAATTCATATACCACATTGCTCATTTGTGTGGGAGGCAGATGGTCTTTTTGGCTTGATGGTAGTATCCTGTTAGTGGAAAATACCACTTGCACTGCTACTGCAAAGTAGCAGTGTGAAACAGCTAGCTGTACCTGTTGCTCAAATTTTTGAGATACCTTACCCTTCCAGGGTAATTTGGGGTAGACTGTGTTGGGTTTAGTTGTATTTGTATTAGCAGCGTTGTAGGGCATTCTAGAGAAAGTCTTAGACCCCGGTAAATGTTAACTAACAACTCTTTATTATTTACAGTTACAGCGGCGAATCCACAGAGGAATTTGAAAAAAAAAGAGAACTTTAAAATCAAGGCACTGCTTAACCCGAAGCTAATATAGGTCAGCGAACATAGGGAAGATGGGTAAACAAGACTTGGTGTGAGTTAAGACACGGACAGCAGAGTTTTGGCTGACCTTAAGTTTAGAGAGGGTAGATTTAGAGAGGGTAGAATGTGGGAGGCTAGTCAGGAATGCATTGAAATAGTCAAGTCTATAGGTAACAAGGGCATGAATGAGTGTTTCAGTAGCAGATTCAGGCCATGTTACAGAGGTGGAAAAAAGACAAACTAAGTGATGGCACAGGGTAAAATGTATACATAGAATGATACAGCACTGAAACAGGCCCTTCAGCCCACCAAGCCTGTGCTGACCATCAACCACCCATTTATACTAGTCCTACATTAATCCCATATTCCCTACTACATCCCCATCTTCCCTCAATTCTCCTGCCACCTACCTACACTAGGGGCAATTTACAATGGCCAATTTACCTATCAACCTGCAAGTCTTTGGCTGTGGGAGGGAACCAGAGCACCTGGCGGAAACCCACACAGTCACAGGGAGAACTTGCAAACTCCACACAGGCAGTACCCAGAACCAAACCCAGGTTGCTGGAGCTGTGAGGCTGCAGTGCTAGCCACTGCGCCACTGTGCTGCCTAAGGTTGTGAATAGTCTGGTTCAGCCAGTGAGAGGGATGGAGTAGGTGGCTAGGGAATGGAGTTTATGGCAGGGACTGAAGATGGCTTCAGTCTTTCCAATATTTAGTTGGAGGAAATTTCTGTTCTCCCAGTACTGGATATTGTACAAGCAATCTGATAATTTAGAGACAGTGAAGGAGTCAAGAGACGTGGTGGTGAGGTAGACCTGGGTGTCTCCAGCAAACAAGTGGAAATATTTTGGATGATGCTGCCAAGGGACGGCATGTAGCTGAGAGGCCAAGGATAATAATGTTGCAGGAGCAGCAAGAGAAGCCATTGCATGTAAATCTCTGGCAACAGCTGAATAACACATCAAGTTGCAAGAATCAGCCGTCTCCTAGCATAGACGGGTGCTGATTCTGAAGCACTGTCTGAATTGTAACAAGTTGGGATGGCTTTAATTACTATGAGATTCCATGTTTGGTTACAAATTAATAAATTATGCTATACAGGTGCAGGTGACTAGATGTTGTCCTATATAAGTGTGCTGTCATTTTCAGTGGCTCCAAGTGCGTATGTGCTGGGCTCCATGTATCACCTCCCCTGTACGATATAGTTATCATTGCGAGCTCGGTGTTTGGGTAATAAGCTAATATTCTGCAATACAATGCATTAGTATATGAATATACTATGCCCCTAGACCAGCCATATTTCCACACATCTCTGTATTAAATTATATCCTTGGTGATTTTTTTGTGTTAACAAACAACAGCTATCAGTGCCGAAGAGTAGAGCACTTCTTCACTTTTAGTACCAAGTATTACACTAAGGACTTCCAAGTTAGGCATAGAACAGGATAGGTAAAGGCCGAAGGCCCCATCACTTGGTCCCAAAAGTGTATAAAGCACTTGGTCCCAAAAGTGTATAAATGGGGGAATCTTTATAAGAACATAGGAAATAGGAGCAGGAGTAGACCACACGGCCCGTCGAGCCTGTCCTGCCATTCCACATGATCATGGCTGATTTGGGGCTTCAACTCCACTTTCCCGCCCGCTCCCCATATCCTTTGATTCCCTGAAAGACGGAAAATCTGTCTATACCCAGCCTTAAAGTATATTCACCGATGGAGCATCCACTACCCTTTTGGGGTAGAGAATTTCAAAGATTCACAATCCTTTGAGTGAAGAAATTTCTCTTCATCTCAGTCCTAAATGATTGTCCCCTTATCCTGCGACTATGACCCCGTGTTCTAGATTCCCCAGCCAGCGGAAACAACCTCTCAGTGTCTACTCTGTCAAGTCCCTTCAGAATCTTGTAATTTTCAGTGAGATCACCTCTCATTCTTTTAAACTCCAGATTATGTAGGCCTATAACCTGGCAGTGAGCACTGGGCGACAGCTGAATGGGTCAAGGTAGCACCCAAAGCATTGAGATGTGGTAACCCTCAGCAAGGCTGGGTACAGGGGCTGCAGTGCTTATGGAGAACCACACAGTGAAGGACCAGATCTGGGAGTGCAGGGTAGGCATAGACACCAACTCGGAGCAAAGCAATGGCCGAGAATAAATGAGATTTCTAATGGGACAGAGCATGAGGTAGTAGTGATCAAGAACAGATAAAAAGCTCAATGGAATGTAGCACAGAGTCAGAAAAGCAGAAGAGAAGCCAAAGGTGGAAGCAGATGGAAGACTGTAGAAATATTAGATAGAGAAACATGATTGCATTTGCATGTGCTCATGAGGATGGAAAAAAACAGCTTAAGGAGGCACTGATTTTGCAGATTTTCCATTCAGGAAGATATGGAAAACATTGAAACAATAAGGATTAAGGCTGTGAAACTGGAGCAGAATAGAGCTCTAAAGCCTATGATAGAACGTGCGGCGGGTGGGGGGGGGGGGGGTGGCGGGGGATTGGGGGGTCACAGTTCAACACCTGCTTCAGTCCTGTACCCCCAATTCCCAACCTGAGTTAAAATTAGGGCTGTTAATTTAGTCTCCCCATGGCATACTCCGCAGTAGTTCAACGATAGCATAGATCTCATGGTATCTGCACTCTGCTGCTATGTGGTAAATTCTAATTGGAATCATCAACCATGGTTGCAGAGGGTAACCTTGGTCTCCCAATAGGTGACTGTTCATGATTTTCAAGGTCATCAAATTATGGAGGCAAGGTGGAACGTATCATGATGAAAGCACCACTGTGGCTTGCTGAATATTTGCATGCAAGATTTGTAGACTGAATCCCACACCTACACATTTATGGAGTGGTACCTTCCTGTTGATATGTGCACTGGCGTTGGGAAGGAAAAAGTTCTGTGCCTTCTCCAGTTGGTATTTCTTTCCACAGGAATATAGATAAAGGTGTATCCCCTGACAAACTTGACTTTAACCACTTACCTTATCCAGGAATAAACTGTAGACTGATTTATTTGAAATATTATTTTTGAAGCTTCTTTGCTCTTTTTTTGGTGTTTTTTTTTGGCTTCCAAGTTTCAGGCTAATGCCATAGACAAGCATTAGCTCCCTAGTCCCAGACAGTCTTTTTACTTGATCAGATATCTAGGCAAATTTGTAACATCACCAGGGATTAAGCAGAGAACCCTCTTCTGCTTATTTCAGCTTGCCACGTGCGGCCATGTGATCTTCCTTGTCTTTGGAAGGCAACAAAATAACACTACACTGGAATTTAACTTAGGTTTTAATTTCAAACAGTAGAAGAAGAATGGAATACAGAGAAAGAACTTGCATTCATCTAGCAACTTTCACGACCTCAGGATGTCCCAAAGTGCTTTACAGCCAATGGCTGTACTTTTTTAAGGCGCAATCATTGTTGTAATGTAGGAAACACTGTAGCACTCAGCAGGGTCCCACAAACAGCAATGTGACAATAACCAGATAATTTGTTTTGTAGGTGTTGGTTGAGGATGAATACTGGCCAGGATTCTGGGAAGACCTCTGCTATTCTGCCTGGAAATAGTGCCATGGGATCTTTTACATCCATCTGGGGGCAGACTGGGCCTCGGTTTAATGTATCATCAGAAAGGTGGCACCTCCACAGTGCAGCACTCCCTCAGTACTGCACTGGAGTGTCAGCCTAGATTATGTGCTCAGGTTTCTGAAGTGGGACTTGAATCCACGGCCTGACACAGAGGTGTGAGTGCTACCACTGAGCCATGGCTGACACCGTATAGCAATGGTAATGTAGCATATATTTTTAACAATAGTTATTAAGCTTAGTTAGCTCCTCATGCAGTGGTCAATAAATAATTTGCTTGTGTTGTGCTAACTGTAGCAAGTAATATTTCTGTGTAACAGTTCTTTTCTCACCACCTATGCCCATCGCGCATTCACAGGCAGCTCGGCTCGGCCGAATGAAGAGATCAATGTTGGGCTGCCTGCCACATGACAGCGGCCCTCGAGTAGGTCCTAGTAGCGGGTTTGGAGTGGGGTAAGGGGGAGGTGGGCAGCAACTGCAACTCCTGTAGTGCCAAAGGAGCATCCTGCTTCTCCTGGTTGTTATCTTTACAAAAATAAATTAACTTACCTTTCCTTGCAGGCCATAGAACTGTTGAAAAAGCCTAAACTGGGTTGGCCCGATACCTACCCTACTTATTGCTGATTAATTTATGGATGGAGTCCCTCAACTGACGACAGACCCTTAATTGACTTATTAAAGGGACCTAGCGCCTGTTTTAGGTGTCCACCCGATATGTCTAAAAGAAGGGCCCATAAATTTAACAGTGGGATCAATGACTGTGCGGACTGGGCACAAGCTGTCCCTCTGCCAAAATGTTATGCTTTGTGCCTGTTCTATGCCTGAAAAATGGGAGCAATGCAAAACAATTTCTACTAATTAGTAAAAGGCGGACTGATAAATACTTTCAAAAAGATGATTAGAATGAGCAAATCTAATTCCCATTGTTAAGTTAAAAAAAGACTTCCAATCACTTATTTCACAAGGTGCCTGTGTTTAAACTGAATGGTTTGGCTAATCTTCAGATAAACAGACTAATTCCTGTATCACATCAAATTAAGATGGATTATGATTTCTGTGAGTGCAGCTAGTTTTTAAGCTTGAGAGAACCGATGAAGCCACAATAAGCTCAGTCTTAGCAAGTTTATCAGTTTTGTCAGAGTTCTCTACATTGGTCTGAGGGGAACCTGCTGGATAGAAGCTAATGTCTTAGTGACTTTCACAGCTGTGGGCCTAGATAGAGTAGACAGGAAGGACCTGTTTCCTCTAACGGAGAGGTCAATTACCATGGGGCACAGATTTAAGGTGACTGGCAGAAAGAGTAGAGGGGACATGAGGAAAAACTTTTTCACCCAGAGGGTGGTGGGTGTCTGGAATTCACTGCCCGGATCGATGGTGGAGGCAGAAACCCTTAACTCATTTAAAAGGTACTTGGACATGCACCTGAAGTGCTGTAACCTGCAAGGCTACAGACCAGGTGCTGGAAGCCGGGATTAGATTGGGCAGCTAGTTTTTTTCAGCCAGCACAGACACAATGGGCTGAATGGCCTCTTTCTGTGCTGTAACCTTTCTATGGTTTGAACTATGCGCTGAAGGTAGTTGGAAATCAGCCTGTAATAGCTAGCATCGTCTCGCCTCTCATATGGGCTTAAAAGATCCCAGGGCACTATTCAAAGAAGGACAAGGGAGTTCACCCTGAGTCCTGGCCAACAATTTTCTGTCAACACGGCAAACAGATTATCTGGTCATTTACTGCATTGCTGTTTGTGGAATCTCGCTGTGTGCGGCATTTCATATCTTACATCTGTGACTACACTTCAAGAGGACTTTGTTAGCTGGAAAGCTTTTGGGCCATCCTGAGACATGAAAGGTGCTACATAAAAAAGAAAAAGTGTGCTTATGACAGATGCCAGGTAGAAAATACTATTGAGAACTGACTGTATGTAGAAGATCCAGAGGGGAAGTGAAAAAGCAAATAAGAGAAGCAAAGAGAGGGCAAGAAAAGAAACTGGCAGCTAACATTAAAGGGAATCCCAAAGTTTTCTATAGACATATAATTAGTAAAAGGTGGTAAAAGGAGGACTGGGGCCGATTAGGGACCATTAGGGACCAGAAAGGGGGTTTACGCATGGAGGCAGAGGGCAGAGCTGAGGTATTAAATGAACACTTTGCATCTGTCTTTACCAAGAAAGAAGGTGCAACCCAGGCTAGGGTGAAAGGGGAGGTAATTCAGACACTAGAGGGGTTTAAAATTGATAAGGAGGACGCATTAGATAGGCTATCTGTACTTAAAGGGGATACAGCACCAGGAATGGATGAGATGCATCTAAGGATACTGAGGGAAGTGAGGATGGAAATCGCAGAGGCACTGGCCTTAATTTTTCAGTCTTCCTTAGACTCAGGGGTAGTGCCAGAGGACTGGAGAATTGCAAATGTTACACCCCTGTTCAAAAGAGGGTGTAAAGATAAGTCCAGTAACTACAGGCCAGTCAGCTTAACTTCAGTGGTGGGGAAACATCTAGAAAGAATAATTCAGGACAAAATTAATAGTCACATGGACAAATGTGGGTAAATGTGGGTAAATTGAAGAAAGCCAACTAACGCTGGAGTTTTTGAGGAGGTAACAGAGAGGGTTGATGAGGGCAATGCTGTTATGTGGTCTACATGGACGTTCAAAAGACATTTGGTACAGTGCCACACAACAGACTTGTGAGCAAATTTATAGCTCATGGAATAAAAGGGACTGTAGCAACATGGATACGGAATTGGCTGAGTGATAGGAAACAAAGAGCAATGGTTAATGGATGTTTTTCGGGCTGGAGGAAGGTTTGTAGTGGAGTTCCCCAGGGGTCAGCATTGGGATCCTTGCTTTTCCTGATATATATTAATGACCTAGACCTTGGTGTACAGGGCACAATTTCAAAGTTTGCGGATGATACGAAACTTGGAAGCATTGTGAACTGTGAGGAGGATATTCTAGAACTTCACAAGGACACAGACAAGTTGGTGGAATGGACAGACAGGTGAAAGATGAAGTTCAATGCAGAGAAATGTGAAGTAATTAATTTTGGTAGGAAGAACAAAGGGTACAATTCTAAAGGGGGTGCAAGAGCAGAGAGACCTGGGTGTATATGTGCATAAGTCATTGAAGGTGGCAGGACAGGTTGAGAGCACGGTTAATAAAGCATACAGTATCCTGGGCTTTATTAATAGGAGCATAGTGTACAAAAGCAAGGAAGTTATGTTGAACTTATATAAGACACTAGTTCGGCCTCAGCTGGAGTATTGCGCTGCACTTTAGGAAAGATGTGATGGCATTGGAGAGAGTACAGAAAAGAATCACGAGAATGGTTCTAGGAATGAGGAACTTCCGTTATGAAGATAGATTGGAGAAGTTGGGATTGTTTTCCTTGGAGAATAGAAGGCTGAGAGGTGATTTGATAGAGGTATTCAAAATCAGGAGGGGTCTGGACAGATTTGATCGGGAGAAACTGTTCCCACTCGTGAAAGGATCGAGAATGAGAGGGCACAGATTTAAAGTAATTGGTAAGAGAAGCAAAAGCAACATGAGGAAAAACTTTTTCATGCAGCGAGTGGTTAAGGTCCAGAGTGCACTGCCTGAGAGTGTGGTAGAGGTAGGTTCAATTGAAGCATTCAAAAAGGGAACTAGACTCTTATATGAGAAGGAAGAATGTGCAGGGTTACGGGGAGAAGGCAGGGGAATGGCACTTTTGGAAAGCCAGTGTGGACATGATGGGCCAAATGGCCTCCTTCTGCACTGTAACAATTCTGAGATTCTATGAAATGCAAGTTTTCCCTGTTTCCTTATAATGTATTCACACATATAGCAACATTCTCAGTCAGAGTCCCAAAAATCTTACATTATAAAATTGGGTGGGCCACATGTCTGGTGTGTGGAGCTGGGGTCTGGTTTCCAAATTGCCACCAATGAGGTTCTGCATCACTGGCAAAGGCTCAAAAGTTCAGAATTCAGGTCTCAGTTTTGTCAAGTTGTCTAACCAATAATCACTATTATAAGGAGTTACCAGCTTCAACAATTAATTAGATACTGAAAAAATGAATAAAAACATAATAATAATAAACTTAACACCTATAAATATATCCAAACTTGGAACTATTCTGTATCATTACATCAAGTACCATAAAGTCCTGATTGTCACCAACATAATTAATAACAATGTTATTGACAACTCTTCATTCTGCTCAAACAGTAATATAATACCAAACAATGTGAGCAGTTTGTAAAGAAATGAAGCATGCTCTTACTGGAGACATTGAAGGGCTAAGTGGGGTGATACCAGGTTCTCCCAGGCTTTTAGCAGGTGATGGGTAAGTTGAAGAGACATTTTCTGTAGAGAGAGGTGAGCATCATTAGGTCATGGTTAAATCTTTAAAAATAAATTGCAAAGAGAACACAGTATTATGAAACAAGATTGGAAGTAAATTATTCAAATTTACTTATTGACATCTGAGAAATAGTTATTTTTTATTAGATTTCTAGGTTAAACGTTTAAGGAAGAACATGGAAATGCTGTTTGGCTAAAGGCTCTACAGCTGAAATGCTAACATTTTTTTCATGGATGCTGTTGTGTATTTCCATCATTTTATTTTTTTTAATTTTAGTTTTGTACACTTTTGAATTGAACTCTGATTCAGATTGGGTTCTGAACTCAATTACTTGGAGACATGATTCTGAAATTGAATTCTTTTTGAAATAGAAGATATTTTCCTTACAAGCAGATTCACATAATGATTGTCACAGCAGTGTCACTGTGCTTATCTGGAACAAGCAGAGATTCTGCTCAAAATGACTTCAAAGTAGAATAATTCAAATAGGCCAATTGTGGAAACAAAAATCGGGAGAGATGTACAATGGTGACTGAATCGATATCTCCCATTTTACATGATTACACAAAGTCAAAATTACTCCCAATAAGTATTCAAAAATGCATCTGGCTCAGAAGTACTCATTATAATGAAACAAAGAGCTCAGAATCACTGATTTCATTTATCCAGTAAGCTTTATGATATTTAATGTTATTGTTAGGGCCCCAGCAGACCAATGCCCAAGTGGATAGCCATAAATCACTGAAAATGCTGTTCTCCTGGTTTTTCTTATGTTGTGTGCTGTTATTCCAGCCATGGGTTGATCAGAGGCCCAATAAAAATGGAGGCCCATGTTTTGCACTGCCTTTTGCTGCAGCTCTCAAGAATCAAGAACATTTAGGCTGAGGGCATTGTTGGGGTCAAGGGGTTTGTACCGTTTCTACTGACAACTGCAGGCAGCAGTGGCGCAGCACTGCATGGATACTGCTGACAACATATTATGGAGGTAAAACCAACTTTGCACATCCTTTTCCAGGTTGTGAATTTAGCAACAATAGAAGTAAATTGCCAAAAGTAAAAAAGCAATCTATTCTTCAACCTCACCAGAGTTGTGTGTTTAATGAAAGGGGTCAGTACTTGAAACTGTGACTAATGGATTAACAGCAGCAAATGCCTTCTGCATGTGGATCCAAGGTTCATTTTGATGTCTTTGAAGCTAGAGAAATATAATAGTATACTTCCTGTCAGCTTCCTCTTGACTGAGGCTTTCGCAAGTACAGTGCTTTGGAATGAAAAGCAGTGATTTGTTTCTGACGAGCTTTTTGAACATTTCAAGATGCATCATTTAGCTGTATAAATTTACAGCTACCTGAAGCAATAATATTTTTCTGTTAGTAACAAAGGGACCATTTGTAATATAAGTTTCCAAAGGAGTACAAACCACAATCATTTAACTTCCCAGAGTGTAACTTCCCAAAAGAAAATTGCTAGCCTCATAGTCCACCTTTGCCCCCACCCCTCATGCCTCTTTGTACTTGTGAAAATGTTTAATGCCAATTTTGTTTTCTAAATTCTAAAATTGGTTACAAAGAAATTAAAAGTTGAGGCTTTGATTGTAAAAGGTAAGCTTATTAAAAAAAGTAGAGTGGTTGCTGTCTGATGACCCTGCTGCAAAATGCACATGTGTAGATGTTGGCATGTTCTCAGTTGTGATGCTTTCCTTAGCCAAATAGACTAATGCCAGTGACAGGAAAGGAACACACCTGAAGATGACATCTTGCGAGAGGTAATGGAGGCTGGCAGCTTCTGTACCATAGCAAGGAGCTAGTGCCTTCAGAAGGCTGACAGGAAGGGAGAAAATCAAAGTAAGGAAAGGTCCTGTGAAAAAGCAGAAGCTCTCTGATGTTGATTGTTTCATAGGATAAAAGATCAGACTGCTAGCTAACAAAGAGCTGGCAGTGTAATGGTGCAGTACATTACTGTTAGCATAAATTAGAATATTTTGACTAAATGCCATTTAGATGCACTGCTTGGAATCAGCTCCATATTGTATATATTATATATTATGAATGCAATGTATGTCAACATACTGTAACCAAAAACAGTCATAAAAAGCTTTAATTCGCATATGGATATGAAAAATATCAATTTTTTGAATTTTATATATGAAGTCTAACATAATGAAATGTAAGCATAAAAATACCTCTAGATCAACTGTTCATGAACACTCAGAAGCACTATAACTGTGGTAAAAGGAGGAGTATTTTAATTGTAAATCATCCTTGGATATGCCTTGCCTCACTTGAAATGATCAGAACGGTTTCAATGTTCTTCAATGTAGGTAAACGTAACTGGAAAGAGATGCTGTTGCGAATAATGGTGCAAGTTAACCTGTTCTGCAGTTATCATAGGATAGATTCTGCTATGCAATGTTTAGAAGAGCAGACAGGCAATGTGTGCTGGAGGGTTGTATACCAGACTACTGTTCTGCAGTCATTTGGTGAGCTGAAGTGCATTTTCCTGTTTTGTGCCTTAGCTTCGTTAAGGTCACAGATTTTGATGCATATCTATTTAAGTTAATGGCGAGCTCAATCAGGTGGCTTTTTCCACCAGGTTTGTTCTTTTTTCCTTTTGCATTTATTTGGAATGAGAGTAAGGGAATCTTCATGGAACTAAATCATGGAATTAATTCGCTGTTTCTTCACTGTACTGGATCAAAAACATGGCACTTCCTTCCCAACAGCACTGTGGGTGTACCTACACCTCATGGACAGCAGCAGTTCAAGAAGGTGGCTCACCATCACCTTCACATCATACCAGAAATGTTGGGGAACACAGGGCTTAGTGAGAGGGAGGAACTGAAGGAAATCAGTATTAGTAGAGAAATGGTGTTAGGGGAATTGATAGGATTGAAGGCCGATAAATCCCCAGGGCCTGATAATCTACATCCCAGAGTACTTAAGGAAGTGGCCCTATAAATAGTGGATGCATTGGTGGTCATCTTCCAAGATTCTATAGACTCTGGAACAGTTCCTACAGATTGGAGGGTAGCTAATGTAACCCCATTATTTAAAAAGGAAGGTAGAGAGGAAACAGGGAATTATAGACCAGTCAGTCTGATGTCGGTAGTGGGGAAAATTCTAGAGTCCATTATCAAAGATTTTATAACAGAGCACTTAGATAACAGTGGTAGAATCGGACAGAGTCAGCATGGATTTACGAAAGGGAAATCATGCTTGACAAGTCTACTGGAATTCTTCGAGGATATAACTAGTAGAGTTGATGAGAGACAGCCAGTGGATGTGGATTATTTGGACTTTCAGAAGGCTTTCGACAAAGTCCCACATAAGAGATTAGCGTATAAAATTAAAGCACATGGGATTGGGGGTAAGTATTGCGATGGATAGAAAATTGGTTGGCAGACAGGAAACAAAGAGTAAGAATAAACGGGTCTTTTTCTGAATGGCAGGCAGTGACTAGTGGGGTACTGCAGGGATTGGTGCTAGGGCCCCAGCTATTCACAACATATATTAATGATTTAGATGAGGGAACTAAATGTAATATCTCCAAGTTTGCAGATGACACAAAACTGGGTGGGAGGGTGAGTTGTGAGATGGATGCAGAGAGGCTTCAGGGTGATTTGGACAGGTTCAGTGAGTGGGCTGATGCATGGCAGATGCAGTATAATGTGGATAAATGTGAGGTTATCCACTTTGGTAGCAAAAACAGGAAGGCAGATTATTATCTGAACGGCAATAAACTGAGCGAGGGGAATATGCAGCGAGACCTGGGTGTTCTCGTACACCAGTCGCTGAAGGTAAGAATGCAGGTGCAACAGGCGGTAAAGAAGGCAAATGGTATGTTGGCCTTCATAGCGAGAGGATTTAAGTACAGGAGCAGAGATGTCTTGCTGCAATTATACAGGGCCTTGGTGAGGCCACACCTGGAATATTGTGTGCAGTTTTGGCGTCCTTATCTGAGGAAGGATGTTCTTGCTATAGAGGGAGTGCAGCGAAGGTTTGCCAGACTGATTCCTGGGATGGCGGGACTGACATATGAGGAGAGATTGAGTCGGTTAGGATGATATTCGCTGGAGTTCAGAAGAGTGAGGGAGAATCTCATAGAAACCTATAAAATTCTAACAGGACTTGACAGGGTAGATGCAGGAAGGATGTTCCCGATGGTGGAGGAGTCCAGAACCAGGGGTCATAGTCTAAGGATATGGGGTAAACCTTTCAGGACTGAGATGAGGAGAAATTTCTTCACCCAGAGAATGGTGAGCCTGTGGAATTCGCTACCACAGAAAGCAGTTGAGGCCAAAACATTGTATGTTTTCAAGAAGGAGTTAGATATAGCTCTTGGGGCAAAAGGGATCAAAGGATATGGGGGGAAACAGGAACAGGCTACTGAGTTGGATAATCAGTCATGATCATAATGAATGACGGAGCAGGCTCGAAGGGCCGAATGGCCGACTCCTGCTCCTATTTTCTATGTTTCTCAAGGGCAGTTATGGGTGCCCAACAAATGCAGGCCTTTCCAGCGATGTTCACATCCCATGAAAGAATTTTTACAAGTGCAATATAGCTCTAAAAGTGCATCAGACTTCTGTTTATATTGCAGAGTTTACATTCCCGTTCTTAGAAAATTACTTTAAATATTTCTGCCATTTTTGTTGCTGATAAGGTCTCTCACGACCGATGTGGTATTCCAGGGCGATCAGCAGGCAGGAGACCATATCTGCAGACCTTGGCACACCTAGGACAGCTGCCACGGCTTCCTCCAGTTCAGTAGGGAGCCAGTTGTAGAGTTTTGACAAGGGCTACTGTAGTCAAGTTGCAAGATATTGATGGCCCTGCTGTCAACTGTTATGATTCTGGCTCAGTCTCAGAAGCACTACAATATCAGCGAGTGTGTTGTTGTCTGTATGACATCAAACAGATCACAGACATTAGTCAACATGGCCAGTACTTGCATCTTCCTCCCACACATCACACTGTCCAATGTCACTACATTGCTGAACTTCCCAATGTACATGGTGCCTTAATGACTGTCATATGCTAACTTGGATGTTGATCAGTGACTATATTTACAGAAATGCTCCATCCATCAATATTGGCGACCACGCTCTGGAAGTGGTTTAAGAGTTCACCTACCTAGGCTCAACTATCACCAGTAACCTGTCTCTAGATGCAGAAATCAACAAGCGCATGGGTAAGGCTTCCACTGCTATGTCCAGACTGGCCAAGAGAGTGTGGGAAAATGGCGCACTGACACGGAACACAAAAGTCCGAGTGTATCAGGCCTGTGTCCTCAGTACCTTGCTCTATGGCAGCGAGGCCTGGACAACGTATGCCAGCCAAGAGCGACGTCTCAATTCATTCCATCTTCGCTGCCTCCGGAGAATACTTGGCATCAAGTGGCAGGACCGTATCTCCAACACAGAAGTCCTCGAGGCGGCCAACATCCCCAGCTTGTACACACTACTGAGTCAGCGGCGCTTGAGATGGCTTGGCCATGTGAGCCGCATGGAAGATGGCAGGATCCCCAAAGACACATTGTACAGCGAGCTCGCCACTGGTATCAGACCCACCGGCCGTCCATGTCTCCGCTTTAAAGACGTCTGCAAACGCGACATGAAATCCTGTGACATTGATCACAAGTCGCCTCCATTTTGAAGCGCCCTCTCCCTTACGTACCCTCTATTGCAGCCTGCTGCTCCCTTAAAGGTGGAAGGTCACTGACTGGCCCTCCAGCTTTGAAATCCCACCTGCCATCTATAATTAGATGGCGAACCCATCTCCAGGCCAATTAAAGGGGCGCCACCTCACCCGCTTTGAAATCGGTGCCGGGAACTGTTCCCTCACGACCGCTGTTTCCTGCCTCAGGAGGGAAAATCCTGCCCATGTCACAAGCATAATTGATGAACAGCACGATGCTGAAAATGTATTGCGTAGTAACAGGTAAGTAGATCTGTAACATAAAGATTCTATTTGCTATGTGTTACTGACCATGCTGCTCTCGTCAGCCTATGCTTCCAGAAAAAGCTTTGCTATGAGCACCAAACCCAGGAACAGCTGTGCTATCAATGTCAGTCCCAGGAACATCTGTGCTATCAAGGTCAGTCCCAGGAACATCTGTGCTATCAACATCAGTTCCAGGAACATCTGTGCTATCAAGGTCAGTCCCAGGAACATCTGTGCTATCAACAGTCCCAGAAACAGCTGTGCAATCAATGTGAGTCCCAGGAACATCTGTGATATCAGCAGTCCCAGGTACAGCTGTGCTATCAACATCAGTCCCAGAAACAGCTGTGCTTTCAACATCAGTCCCAGGAACATTTGTGCTATCAATATCAGTCCCAGGAACAGCTGTGCGAGCAACATCAGTCCCAGGTACAGCTGTGCTGTTAATATCAGTCTCACAAACAGCTGTGCTAGCAACGTCAGTCCCAGGAACAACTGTGCAATCAACATCAGTCGCAGGTACAGCTGTGCTGTTAATATCAGTCTCACAAACAGCTGTGCTAGCAACGTCAGTCCCAGGAACAACTGTGCAATCAACATCAGTCGCAGGGACAGCGGTGCTATCAACATCTGTCCCAAGAACAGCTGTGCTATCAACATTAGTCCCAGAAGCACCTGTGCTGTCACCACCAGTCCCAGGTAGAGCTGTGCAATCAACATCATTTTCCCAGGAACAGATGTGCTGTCAAGGTCAGTGCCAAGAACAGCTCTGCTATCAACATCAGTCCCAGGAACAGCTGTGCTATTAACGCTGGACCCAGGTACAGCTGTGCAATCAACATCAGTCCCAGGTACAGCTGTGCTATCAACATCAGTCCCAGGTACAGTTGTGCTATCAACATCAGTCCCAGGTACAGCTGTGCTATCAACATCAGTCCCAGGAACAGCTGTGCTATCAACATCAGTCCCAGGAACAGCTGTGCTATCAACATCAGTCCCAGGAACAGCTGTGCTATCAACATCAGTCCCAGGTACAGTTGTGCTATCAACATCAGTCCCAGGTACAGCTGTGCTATCAACATCAGTCCCAGGTACAGTTGTGCTATTAACATCAGTCCCAGGTACAGTTGTGCTATCAACATCAGTCCCAGGTACAGTTGTGCTATTAACATCAGTCCCAGGTACAGCTGTGCTCTCAACATCAGTCCCAGGTACAGCTGTGCTATCAACATCAGTCCCAGGTACAGTTGTGCTATCAGCATGAGTCCCAGGAACAGCTGTGCTATCAACATCAGTCCCAGGTACAGCTGTGCTATTAACATCAGTCCCAGAAACAGCTGTGCTATTAACATCAGTCTCACAAACAGCTGTGCTAGCAACGTCAGTCCCAGGAACAACTGTGCAATCAACATCAGTCGCAGGTACAGCTGTGCTGTTAATATCAGTCTCACAAACAGCTGTGCTAGCAACGTCAGTCCCAGGAACAACTGTGCAATCAACATCAGTCGCAGGGACAGCGGTGCTATCAACATCTGTCCCAAGAACAGCTGTGCTATCAACATTAGTCCCAGAAGCACCTGTGCTGTCACCACCAGTCCCAGGTAGAGCTGTGCAATCAAAATCAGTCCCAGGAACATTTGTGCTATCAGCATGAGTCCCAGGAACAGCTGTGCTATCAGCATGAGTCCCAGGTACAGCTGTGCTATCAACATCAGTCCCAGGTACAGCTGTGCTATCAACATCAGTCCCAGGTACAGTTGTGCTATTAACATCAGTCCCAGGTACAGTTGTGCTATCAACATCAGTCCCAGGTACAGCTGTGCTATTAACATCAGTCCCAGGTACAGTTGTGCTATCAACATCAGTCCCAGGTACAGCTGTGCTATTAACACCGGCCCCAGGAACAGCTGTGCCATCAACATCAGTCCCAGGTACAGCTGTGCTATTAACACCGGCCCCAGGAACAGCTGTGCTTTCAACATCAGTCCCAGGTACAGCTGTGCTATTAACACCGGCCCCAGGAACAGCTGTGCTTTCAACATCAGTCCCAGGTACAGCTGTGCTATTAACACCGGCCCCAGGAACAGCTATGCTGTTAACGTCAGTTGCATGAACAGCTGGGCTATCAACGTCAGTTCTAGGAACAGTTGTGCTATCAACATCAGCCCCTGGAACAGCTGTGCTATCGTCAGTCCCAGGTACAGCTGTGCTATCAACATCAGTCCCAAGTACAGCTGTGCTATCAACATCAGTCCCAGGTACAGCTGTGCTATTAACATCAGTCCCAGAAACAGCTGTGCTATTAACACCGGCCCCAGGAACAGCTGTGCCATCAACATCAGTCCCAGGAACATTTGTGCTATCAATATCAGTCCCAGGAACAGCTGTGCTATCAACATCAGTCCCAGGTACAGCTGTGCTGTTAATATCAGTCTCACAAACAGCTGTGCTAGCAACGTCAGTCCCAGGAACAACTGTGCAATCAACATCAGTCGCAGGTACAGCTGTGCTGTTAATATCAGTCTCACAAACAGCTGTGCTAGCAACGTCAGTCCCAGGAACAACTGTGCAATCAACATCAGTCGCAGGGACAGCGGTGCTATCAACATCTGTCCCAAGAACAGCTGTGCTATCAACATTAGTCCCAGAAGCACCTGTGCTGTCACCACCAGTCCCAGGTAGAGCTGTGCAATCAAAATCAGTCCCAGGAACATTTGTGCTATCAGCATGAGTCCCAGGAACAGCTGTGCTATCAGCATGAGTCCCAGGTACAGCTGTGCTATCAACATCAGTCCCAGGTACAGCTGTGCTATCAACATCAGTCCCAGGTACAGTTGTGCTATTAACATCAGTCCCAGGTACAGCTGTGCTATTAACATCAGTCCCAGGTACAGCTGTGCTATCAACATCAGTCCCAGGTACAGCTGTGCTATTAACACCGGCCCCAGGAACAGCTGTGCCATCAACATCAGTCCCAGGTACAGCTGTGCTATTAACACCGGCCCCAGGAACAGCTGTGCTTTCAACATCAGTCCCAGGTACAGCTGTGCTATTAACACCGGCCCCAGGAACAGCTGTGCTTTCAACATCAGTCCCAGGTACAGCTGTGCTATTAACACCGGCCCCAGGAACAGCTATGCTGTTAACGTCAGTTGCATGAACAGCTGGGCTATCAACGTCAGTTCTAGGAACAGTTGTGCTATCAACATCAGCCCCTGGAACAGCTGTGCTATCGTCAGTCCCAGGTACAGCTGTGCTATCAACATCAGTCCCAAGTACAGCTGTGCTATCAACATCAGTCCCAAGTACAGCTGTGCTATCAACATCAGTCCCAGGAACAGATGTGCTATTAACATCAGTCCCAGGTACAGCTCTACTATTAAAGTCAGTCCCAGGAACACCACTCTAACGGCTGAATTTTACTGGTCCCTCGACACCACGAATCGCGGCACAGGGGCTGGTAAAATTCTGTGGGGAGAGGCCCACCTCCATCTGCCTCATTGAGAGGGGCCCGCCGCAAATTATTGGCGCCGGGTGGACCTCAGTTCGGCCCGCTGCCACACGGGTGCGGCACCCTAATTACAATATGTTAAATGGTACTTAGCTCTGCAGATTATGGAGCTCGCCGCCTTTCCATGGACATCTCTGGATATTTCGCTGAACGGGTAGCCGTCGTGTGCCGTCACGTTCATGATTTGAAAAGCCAGCGGGTCCTCAGAGGCAGAAGGTAACTTTATTTTCAGGGGTCTCACTCTGCATTCTTAAAGGGAGGAGGGAGGGGGATATTCAGGGGTCTCACTCTGCATAGTGGAAGGGAGGAGGGGAGGGTCTGGGATTACTGGAGGGAAAGCTGTGCAGGCATGAAGGGAGGTACTGTGTACCCTCCTCTGTTAACAGTGTATGATCTGCGTTTATTTGTATTTGTGAAGGAGCAATGGCACTCTAGTCACCCTGTGTGTGGGAGGTTGCCAGAAAGGGTAGGAACATTAAGCGTATATGGATGTTGGGGGAAATTGATTCAGCTGGTAGGACCTTGATGTGGTCATGCTGTGCCACTCTGAGTGTTGGCCAAGATGGGCAATGCCATGGCATGCCACATAGTTGATCCATGAAAGCAGCTGATGTACCCGTCAACATCAATCCCTGCCCTGTTAGGAACCTTTGAATACACGAAGAGTTCAACTTTATTTATCACATGGAAATGTGTATGGCTCATCCTACATTGTGTGATCTTCTGCTTGTGAGGATCCATATGCACCAGAGGCAGTGTGATCCACGTAGAGGCCCCCGGTTGTGAGCAGCAGCCTCCAAGGGGAGCTTGCCATTACATTTGCTGTGCATCTCCAGGCCCCACATAACATGCCATCAGATGTCAGAGCACCAGTGTCAGAGGCGATTGCGCATATAGAGAGGGTGATGATCGGTCTCTGTGCCCTGTTCAAAGATGACCTGCAGCCCATGGGCTTTGGGTGGACATCCCATGCCTTTGGTCCTCATAGTGGCAGCAGTTCTCAAACTTGATGCCTATGCAGCTTTTCAGCGGCCCACTGGAGACCTTTGTGGGGTCACAAAGTCAGCAGTGCACTGCTGCATCAGGGAGGTCACCGATGCCCTGCACCGGAGGATCAGTGAGTATGTCCGCTTCGGGACGGACTCTCACAGTCAGGCCCAGAGGGCCATCGGCTTCGGCACCATTGCTGGAGAACCATAGGTAGTAATGTTCATAGACTGCACTCATGTGGCCATCAGGCCTCCCACCAGGCCTGCAGATGCCACCATTAAAGGAATCCTCTCCATTGAGGTGAAGCTGGTATGTGATCACCACAGATGCTTCATGCAAATCTGCAACCGCTTCTCAGGCAGCTGTCATAACACCTGGGACCTGCACCAGTCCTGGCTGCCACTGCTGTTCACTGAACTGGCTCAGATGGAGATAACAGGAAACAGCCCACATCCTCCCTGTTTCCACTTGGACTTTGTGTCCCCCTGCAGCTCCCACTTCACCCATGTGCTCCATTCTTGGCCCTATGATTTATTTACTTTACAGAACTTGCTAGGAACATCTCAGGAGGTCTATTAGTTAGTAAATGGTGATAATTCACAGTAAAATAATAATAAAATTCTGTTATGGACTGATCTAAGGTATAATCCTCTTGTTTGACATTCAACTTCTGGGATGTGCTGACATTGACATTTGAGGCCTATGTAGATCAAAAGCTCCCAAACTAAAAGCCAATTAACTGAATTAAGACTGTAGTCATTTTTTATCGGTTTCCAATTAACCACATAAAACAAAACTCACAAAAGGGTAGAATACTGCATAGAAATCTTAGCAATTCTAAAATTGTCACTGTTTTGTCATTCTTAATAGCTCCACAAATCTGTGTGATTTCAGCTATTTTCCCAAAAGGTGTTTTGTTAAATGATTTCTTTCAGATTCTGTTGCACTTTAATGATTATCACACTTCACACATCACTCATGAATTGTAAATTAAAAACTAATTACTTGAAATACAAGCACTCAGTTAATACTTTTTGTTTCTCGAAAGAATGTTAACTAATTGCCCAAAATAAATACGTATTTAAACGTTATCCTTTTGATCACAAATAGCAATTATTTTCATTCTATGCAATCAATGAAGATTGCTTTTTAGTAGCACGAACAAGCTGTGAAATTACTTTCTATTCATTGGGTGTATTTTTAATTAACTAAATAAAATCCTGTAAAATGTTATGAATAATTTGATTAAAAAGCTCCTGTAGATTCTAGAAATAACTCATATAATTGATGAGGAAAATAAATACACAGGCTTTCAGATTATTACTGTTACAGCAAGGACATATGCTTGAGTCAGAAATTATTCCAGAAAATGTATTTAAAATAATAAATCAAGGAATTTCAATTTCATTATAGTTTGAAGGCAGTGCATACTATATGGCCTGCTTTCTCTTATCACACACAGACTCATTTTCTGGTACGGTTGTATCCAGTTAGCGCCAAATGAGACTGTAGATCAATTATTGAATTTAAGTGTAGACATTTGGGCTTGTGCAAATACCAATTCAGAGGGAAATTTCCTTGGAGCTGCTCCCTCTCTATCTCTGTAACCTTTCCAGAAGCACGGAATCTCATTCCACACTTAAATAGGGTTTCCGATGCACTTAAAGTTATGGCAGCGGAGCAGGAATAGCTCCAAGGATGTGATTTTTGCTATTCGTTCATGGGATGTTTGTTGCCCATTCCCAATTGCCCTTGAACTGAGTGGCTTGCTAGGCCATTTTAGAAGGCATTTAAGACAGAGCTATGGTTCTGGAGGCACATGTAGGCCAGACCAGTTAAGGACAGCAGATTTCCTTCCCTAAAGGAAATTAGTCAACCAGATGGGTTTTTACAACAATCGACAATGGTTTCATGGTCACCACATTAGACTAGCTTTTTAATTCCAGATTTATTAATTGAATTCAAATTTCACCATCTGCCATGGTGGGATTCAAACCCATGTCGCTAGACCATTAGCCTGGGCCTCTGGATACTAGTCCAGTGACATTACCACAACGCTACCGCCTCCCCGTTTGATGAAACTTTAGTGTTTGAGAAGGTGGATATGCTATCTACTGTAACTATTATCCCTTACAAACAACAGTGACTATATTTCCAAGTAATTACTTGGCTTTAAAATGCTTTAGGATATCCTGAGAAATGTGAAAAGAGCTATATCAAATGTAAGTTCTCATCTTTAGTGAGAAGGAAATTCATATGGCACATGCTGAAAGCATAGACGCACCCCAATGTGAAACAAAGTGCTGTACTGCTAGCATTGTAGCATGACAAGGGTATCTGTACAGCAGTTCCAGTACAGCTACTACTCTGCTGATTATATCAAAGATAAATGGAAGTACCCTGTATAAACAATGGCTTACAAACATGAGGTTGAATTCTTGCGGGAATTCTCCCCTTGTCCGCTGTAACTTGGCTCTACATCAAATGAAATTTGACTTTTTTTATTTAGCAGATCTCTGAACTGGAACTGGTTTACTCTGCTGTAAGGATATAATCACATTCCAACTGTTGTAGTGCAAATGCAGCTTGAAACCAGAGTAAGACCCAGCCTGAAACTACAGCACAGCAGTGAGATTCCCTAGAGGCAGAAAACACGCTCAGCTGTGGTTCAGAATCTGATTGAGCCTTCACACTCAACTTAAACCACAAAAATTTAGTATCACTGTGAAGTCAAAGCCACTTCACATTAACACTAAATTTGTATTGTGAATGCACCATAAAAATACATACAGGACCTAAATTCCACTCAGGCAGTGAGTGCAATTCCGGGAGGGGAATTGGAAACTTGGTCAGAACACTGTTCTGCCAGAATTCTGGATAGGAGGCTTGGAAATTCTGCTGCAGGAAGGGGTGCGGGGGGGGGGGTGAGTGGGGGGTAGTTGGGGAAAGGGCAAGTCTTCCACCCACCCATTCCCAGCACCAGGGAGATTTATTTGGGAAGTCCCCAGGCTATACATGCAGTATGCCACCTGTTAGCCTCAAATGCACTTACAGCTGATGGGAGCAAATGAACACTCTATTATGAGCCTTCCTAAGGTGCCAAGATGCCTCTAGAAAAGGATAATTGATCCTGGGGCAATCAATTACCTTAAAGATCCAGCACCTTTGGGTATTGGAGAGTTGTGCAGCTCCACTTCTGTGAGGCCCGTCCCAGGCTGCCTGTGCTCTGTTGGGGTGGCATGATGCCACTGATGTACTACTACAGGTGCGATGTGATTTGGGACAAGTTCGCCATTGTTCTGAGCTGGTGGACTTAGGCCGCACGTCACCATAATTCCACCAGTGAAGCAGGGCCATATTATTTAATACACACATGAAAGAATCCCAACTTAAAGCAGAAAATGCTCTAAATTTCCTCAAAGCTTTTCCTGATCTGCCACCGTAACCTCACTGGATATGCAAATGGGGCAGATTTTTAACTGGCGGTGTGGATCGACCACCGGTTAAAGAGAACGTCCAATTTTCACTTTCATTTAAATCAAAGGAATGAAAATCAGGCTGTCTTTGTAATGGACAACTTATTCACTACATCACTTTTACATCTCGGTGGGAATTTGAAAATCTATCTCACTATGTCCTAAAATAAAATGTTACGTTCATTGAAGCTTTTTAATAATTTCCTTATGCTCAGAATGATTATTTGATGCACATATGTTTGTATTGGCATAAATGTAACCTGGTTTTTGCACTGTGATTTGCCCAGAGTTTTGGCATTCACATACATGGAAGGGTGTGAAGTGGCAGTAATTACCCACTAGGTCTCCATCCGACATGCCATAAAAAGTTAGGGCTTGTCTATTCAAGTGTAAGCGAATCTCTAATGGCATGACAGGTCTCACTTACTGCCAAACAATCTCTCTGGCACTGAAAATTTACTTTTAAAAGCATGGCATTTCATTCCTTCAGCTTTTAATTAATGTTGGAGATTTTCAAAAATTCAAAAATTAGAATAAAAACATATTTTTACTTTTTCTTTCTGTCTCTTTTATCTCTCTCTTAATTCCATTCCCCTTTCTTTGCTTTGAGTTCTTTACATGATTTGGTATTCAGTGCACGCTGCATCCCCAGCCACGTCTGACATGGCACACTATCTTGAGAGGGGTGCTTGTGTGGGCATCCCCTTTGAGCAGCGTAATCAACTGAACTGGTCCTATCATGACATCGTACAACCCTATCAGTTGATGTGATGCCCATTATCCAAATTGGGACCATGCAGGTCCATTCAACCAATTCGCAACTCACTCAAGCATGCAGCTACAAAAGGGCCCAGCACTTGTGTTACTTAAAGGTCAAGCACCCAACCTGCAGATCAGATAATTTTGAAGAGCTTCTGTTATTGCAAAGTGTCTGAAAGTACTGTGGAGTGCTTTTGGAGGTGTTGTGGTGAGTTGCTGAATTTGACAGGAACTATTGCTGCATCCTCACAGGGAGGACAGAGAATTGGGTGACCTGTCCACACAACAGCTGTAACAGGTATGGGGGCTGCAGTTCCAGTGCCTGTGGGTCTGCAGTATGACAGGGAGATGGAGCAGAGGCTGCGGAGGGAGAAAACTCTACACGATGACCTCTGCCAATTTGGAGCCAGACTCGTCCGTGCTCCTTGACAGCGACAGGAGGCTGCCTGGCAGGCCAGTCTGTGCGCATGCCCATCAGCGCTCTCTTATATGCCACTCCATTGAGGTCCGCATCGGAGTCCCCTGTCACAGAAATCATCTGGAACCGCACCCTCTGGGAGCTGGCACACAAACCATCTATTATCCCTGACTTGGCTGCAGCCCAATCTTGCCCGGTGACTCACCACATGCTGATCCCAACTCTATACTAGCCTTTAAGGCACATGCAGTGCCAGTATCTGAGCAGGTGGTTGCAAATATCAAATCAAGTGACAGTGCCTCTACCTCAGTGCTGTGCTGTTGCTTTCCTTCCTCCTTCTGGGGCTGCAGTAGCTGGGAAGACAGCAGTTCTTGGGTATCTGAAAACAGAAAATCACCAAGAAGGTTGGGATGAAGGAAAGGGTCAGATAGAAAGCAAGAGGTCCATGGTGACACGTCTACAGCTTGCTCATCATGCCACATAGCAGGATGAGGGTGAGCTGGGAGTTGAGAAGGGATATAGGGCAGGAACATATTGTCATCCTGAATGTTCTCAGTGACTCCAGATGCCAAGTGTCTGTCGCAACGGGTACCATGATGCGGAGAACCGTCTCCTCCGTAGGGCTCAGGAGATGCAGGCATCCTTGTCTCCCATTGACTCTGCTCCCTTCTATTGTGTGCCGTCTTGCTCTGCAGGAGAGAGGGCAGAATGTCAGTGAGTGTGCTGCACTGTGTTTGGATGATGTGCCTGCTGTAACTGGATAGCTGGTGGTATGTGGAAGCAGCGAGAGGGTGGGTGTGAGGCTGGCAGCATTGGTAGGTGTGCCAGGGTGCAGTGGTGTATCTGGATTTAATGTGTGAGTCTGAGTGCCAGGAGTGTGATGGGGTCTGCTGTATTGAGCAGTGTGACAGGTTGCTGGAGCAGTGGGTATGAAATGTCATGTGAAGATGCATTCCACTTCTTGTGGCAACCTGCCCAGTCCTCGGGGCTAATCTCTGGGAAGTGACCTCCCTGGTCACCTCTTCCAAATTCCTTCTGAGGGTTGTTCATGAGGGTCTCCTGTCCCCAGGCAGAAGAATGGTGTCTCCCCTCCTGTCCACCTCCACCACTAAAACCTCCAATGCTGCATCTGTGACCCTGGAGCCTTCTCTCTGCCCTGGTGTTAGAATTGAAATAATAGTATTCAGCAGCAACCTCCTGTAATTCAGTGCAGCTTCCCTTTAAGAGAGACAGACTGCCTTTAAGAACAGAAAGCTGGCTGCACCATGTGCTATTAGCACATGCTGCTCGGTTCCCTGTTGAGTGCAGAGGCATCCAGCAGCATGGCAGAGGTTTGGCCTCTGAGATACTGCCACAGCGCTGTGAGGGAAATGAGGTGGCAGCAACAAATTTGCAAGCTGCCTACTTCACCAGAACTGGCATGGGCAGGTCCACCTATGCTCCCGATAAATGGTACATACCAATTTTTAGCCCTGCATGTCTCAGTAAGGATTCTTCAGTCTGACTGGTTAAAGAGACACACCATTGCTTATATTGTTCACACAGGTCCCAGATCTCCTGTAGAGGATGCCATACTGTTTTGACTCGCTAACTACCACAAGTCACAGTATGAAAGCTTATAGAACATCTGTGGGCAAGTGTAAATGTAATAAATGGTGAGCACTCTTTTTGTCATTGTTAAGTATTCTGCTAGCAGTCAATCCCTATAGTTCCATAAACATTTTTGATATGTATTTCCAGAATAAAAGAACTGAATTCCAGAGGTCAAGTTATGCTTCAAAGCAGCATTTCACCGAATGTGGCATCAAGGAGCCCTAGTAAAATTGAAGTCAATGGAAATTGGGGGGAAAACTCTCAACAGGGTGGAGTCATATCTGGTACAAAGGAAGATGGGAAGATGGTTGTTATTGTTGGACGCCAATCATCTCAGCCCTAGGACAGCGCTGTGGCAGTATCTCAGGATAATGTCCTAGGCCCAACCATCTTCAGCTGCTTCTTCAATGACCTTCCCTCCAACATAAGGTCAAATGTGGGGATGTTCACTGATGATTGCACAGTGTTCCATTCACAACTTCTTAGATAATGAAGTAATCCGTGCCTGCATGCAGCAAGGCCTGGACAACATTCAGGCTTGGGCTGACAAGTGGTAAGTAACATTCCTGTCACACAAGTACCATCTCTGACAAGAGAGAGTCTAACCTTGACATTCAGTGGCATTACTATCATTGAATCCCCCATCATCAATATCCTGGGAGTCACCATTGACCAGAAACTAAACTGGAACAGCCATATAAATACTGTGGCTGCAAGAGCAGGTCAGAGGCTGGGTATTCTGTGGCGAGTAACTCACCTCATGACTCCCCAAAGCCTGCCTACCATCTACAAGGCACAAATCAGGAATGTTATGGAACACTCTCCACTTTCCTGGATGAGTGCAGCTCCAACAACACTCAAGAAGCTCGACACCATCTAGGACAAAGTAGCCCACTTAAATGGCACCCCATCCATCACCTTAAACATTCACTCCCTCCATGAGCAGCACACCATGACTACAGTGTGCACAATCTATGAGATGTCCTGCAGCAACTCGCCAAGGCTCCTTCAACAGCACCTTCCAAACCCACAAACTATCACTTAGAAGAAGAATGCATAGGAATACCACCACCTCCAAGTTCCCCTTCAAGTCACACACCATCCTGACTTGGAAATATATTGCCATTCCTTCACTGTCACTGGGTTAATATCCTGGAACTCTCTCCCTAATAGCACTGTGGGTGTACCTACATCATACAGACTGCAACAGTTCAAGAAGGTGGCTTACCACCACCTTCTCAAGGGCAATTAGGGATTGGCAGTAAATGTTGGCCTTGCTAGCAACACCCATATTCAATGAATTAATTTTTTTTAAAGGTATACCGAGAGTGTGAGGGACAAACATAAGAGGCACAAGGACTTACAGAAAAATTAGAGATAAAAGGTGAAAAACAAACAGAAAGATTAAGTGAAGATATAATTAGAGAGTGAGAAGAAGCCAGAGAGACATTAATGGCGAGAGAAAAACAAATGTATTTTTCAGTTTGTCTGTGAGGAATACTGTAGGAGATAACTTGCATTTCATACAAAACATTATTAGTACTATTATAATTCATCTATCTACAGGGTTTCAGCATATAGAGACTGTTTCTGTATAGTTATAAATTCAGTAAATGTTGTATTCCAAAGTTATGGAGAAACGAACTTTTATGGCTTGGTCCATTTAATAACGAACATGCAATCAAGTTATTAAAATGTAATTTTTTGAATTTCCTTGACTGGTAATTTTCCTGGATGATAATAAGAACAATGGCAGAACTTAAGAAGGTATCTTTATAAAATTCCTTCAATCTTGTTGACTGGTTAAATGATAATTAGATTAAGTGTCATTATCAATTCGCTGGAGTTATGTTTTTTATTTTGAACTTGGGTCATTTAGGGAGATATGCCAAGCAGGACATTCTATCCCAGGCCCAACACTGAACTCTTGGTCCCAGGCTTCTTTTCAACCTAACAACTAACTATTGCATCAGGCATCCTCCCAAAGCAATCAATAATAAAGTTCTTGGAAGGCATTCTGTTGCTTTGTCTGTGGTCCATGGCACTGTGTCCCTCCCTTACTCAACCTGATTGACTGATTGGCAAGCTAGTGGAAGGAAATCAATCAAGGTAATCACATTAGTTGCATATTGGACACAATGTAGGTTGGCAGAGTTTGTTTTTTAAATGGATGTGACAGAGATTTTAGTAATTGTATTGTTCAATCTGCATATCACCTGCCAATCTTCATTTAGGAGATCAAGAAAGATATCCACCACACTAAAATGTTGTCTGTGCTGATACTGATACTAGCTCTGCTGTACATGCTCCACCATTTTATCCACAAATGCTAAGTTCCTGAGGAAATGAGAATCAAGAGGCACTAGTGCCACAATGCAGATTTAATAGATTGTATGCTGCATGACAAAATATGTGCAGAAACCTAACTAGAACAGATTATTTTTATTTGCAAAATTATTTGGGCCAAATACTCAGTTATATCTTCAATTTTAATTGAACATGAGAATCTTTTTTTCTGTTGTAAGGGTGCGTTTGCCTCTTTCTTTGCTTGGGTTTACTACATGGTACACTATTCTCAGCCAAAACAACAGGCAAATAAGCAGCTCCAAGACCTCCATCACTAAAGCCACTACCAAGCAGTGTGCAAGAGAAGCAGTGACTCTCCCCGTATGAAGTTTTTTGTTCTCCACTTGACACTTCTCTGCACTGCCACCAGTGAGACTGAGGGTGGCACAGTGGTGCAGTGGTTAGCACTGCAGCCTCACAACTCCAGAGACCCAGGTTCAATTCTGGGTACTGCCTGTGTGGAGTTTGCAAGTTCTCCCTGTGTCTGCGTGGGTTTTCTCCGGGTGCTCCGGTTTCCTCCCACAAGCCAAAAGACTTGCAGGTTGGTAGGTAAATTGGCCATTATAAAATTGCCACTAGTATAGGTAGGTGGTAGGGGAAATATAGGGACAGGTGGGGATGTGGTAGGAATATGGGATCAGTGTAGGATTAGTATAAATGGGTGGTTGATGGTCGGCACAGACTCGGTGGGCCGAAAGGCCTGTTTCAGTGCTGTATCTCTAAACTAAACTAAACTAAATTAGTAACTAGATGTTTTTATTCAGTTTGTACTATAGGGGGACATGTCAGTGGTCAATATGCAGTGAAAAATTGGATTTTGTTTGTACTTTTTCAGCCTTAACGAACTACAATTAATTGGAAATCAGCCAACTGTAAAATATTGGTAAAAGCAAAAACAGAGAATGGTACAAACACTGAGTTGGTCAGGCAGAGTCTGTGACATGAACAGTGGAATTGATGTTTTGAATGTAGATCATTCGTCAAAGAGTCTACACTTGAAATGTCTTCTTTTCTGTTTACTCCACAGCTGCTGCCTGGCCAGTTGACTGTCCCCAGGATTTTCTGCTTTTGTTTCAGATATCCACCATCTGCAACTTTCGGCTTTTTGTTTATAGTGAAAATGGTTAAACTACTCAAAGTGGAAACTGAAAGACTGCTTTCCATCTGATAACTTTCATATTTGTTCATTGTTTTACATCTCCCATGTTCTTGACTAAAGAAAGAGAACTAAATTATTTCACATTATTTTCCAAGATAATTTTCTTTTCCCAACAAGAATTATGCAACCTTTCTGACTTAATGAACACATGGACATTGCTGAGATTCCAAACACATAACCACAGCTCTGAACTACCAGAAATATTTCACCAGCTGTTGAACTACAAATGTTGTGTTTAATGTTGATCATTCACATAATCTGAGCCTGTAAAGCCAATAGATAAAGTCAACAAGATATAATCACGCTTAGCGGTGGGTGAATCATTGTTAAAAATTGCTAACAGCTTGTAGGATCACCTAAAAGTAATTTTAATGACTATGCAGAAAGATAACTATTGTCTAACTGAGCACATCTCTTCTGGTGGTATGGTGAGAAAGTGAAAATGGTCTGTTCTTCAACCATACAGACAATAAAGTCCCCAGTTTAACCATCGGGGTGAATTTCCGTGAAGGTCTCTGGCTCGTCTGCCTTAACTTCAGAAGATTAAGTTCCACTCAGTTTGAACTCCTGATCTAGACTGACACTTTACTTCAGTACTGAGGGTGTACAATATTGCCAAATTAATATATTACTCCTTTAAAGTAGCGAGCTATCTTGTCCTGGTAAAGATTTCTTTCTTAATGCCATTCAATGCAATTAAATGATTATTTACCTTGTTGCCATTAATGTGATCTTGCTGTGCTGCTGCTGCACTTACTGTCATATCTGTCTACCTTGGAACATTCACTGTACTTCAAAGCTTTTAACTAAAGGGTAGATTTTCCTGGCTTGCTTAAGCACAGAGAACATCTAAAAATCATGTGAATCCAAGTACAAACTGGAAAACGAATCTGCCCAATTTTCCAGTTATGCTGTGTGAACCCAAGAAAATCTTCCTTTGTATGTGAAATTCTCTAGGACAACCTGAGAAATGTGACCTGATAAGGGACTACCAAGTACTTTCTATACCCCAATCTGCCTTTATAGCACTGTTACAAACTCACATCTGCCGTAGATACTCGCTCCTATTCAGTGAGGTCAGTTGCTTATTTCAATCAATATAACTTAGCTTTGTGTCATAATGGAAGATAATGAATGTACTACTCTCCCTCACCTCACTGTGTCATCTTATTGAACCTGGACAGAGTATCTTTCCTGTGTTCTGTCCTACAGCCAAGACAGAACCACCTATCTCTGCAATGTCCTGTCTTTTATTGAAACTGCCTTTTGCTGTCTGACTATCTGCACAACAGTCAGAGACCGAGAGATAGATCTTGGATTTATGCAATACTGTAAAATGGATGGCAGCAAGTCAGCAGCACATTTTCAATTTTTATTTCCATCGACTTCATGGAGAGCCAATGCAGGTCAATGAGCACAAGGGCGATGGGTGAATGGGACTTGACGTCAGTTAGGATGTGGGCAGCAAAGCTTTGGATCAGCTCAAGCTTATGGTGGGTGGAAGATGGAGGCCAGCCAGGAGGGCATTGGAATAGCCAAGTCCAGATGTACCAAAAATATGGATAAGGATTTCAGCAGCAGATAAACTGAGGCAGGGGCAGAATTAGGAAGGGAGAAGTAGGCATTCATCGTAATGAGAGGATATGGTACAGGAACTCAGCTCATGTTTAATTAAACATCAAGGTTGCGAGAAGTATGATTCAGCCTGAGACAATGGCCAGGGAAGGGGACAGAATCAATGGCAAGGGAACAAAGATTGTGATGGGGACTGAAGACAATGGCTTCAGTCATCACAATGTTTAATTGGAGAAAATTGCTGTCCATGCAGGACTGGATGTCGGACGAGCAGTCTGACAGCACAGAGCTATTGGAGAGGCTGAGAGAAATGGTGGTGCAATAGAGCTGGGTGCCACCAGTGTACACGTAGATGTGATGTCACATCGCTGAGGGACAGTATGAGAACCAGTAGGGGGCCAAGGTTAGATCCTTGAGGACTCCAGAGGTAGCTGCTTTTTATTTTGGTGGCACTCCTTATCAAAATTCATGAAAGTACAAACTGCTTTCGAAATACTCAACATTAAAAGTAATACTATTTCCAAATCTTTCCTGTGGAACAATGGTCATTAAATCTTGAAATGTGATAAGCGCACAATTGTATTTAGGACACAAAGTTTTGGTCTAGAACATTATGCCAAACATTTTCAGTCTTTGACTAAAGCAGTTCTTTCTGATATCTCTGTTCTAAATTTATTTTTAACTATTTTCCATTTATGTCTTTTTGGCAACTTTTGAAATGTATGTTGTAACTGTTATTGTGTTTACCATATTCTTATGCAAGTGCTTTAGCAAAGATCTTTAGACGCTACACAGGCCAGAAAATTTCATAAAAGACATTCACTCATTTGCTCAACCGAATCTACACTCTGAAAATTCCAAAAGTTTGGATTTCGGAGAATCTCAGAAGCTCGTTGCGTTACAGTTTTCTTTGATGTAAAGTGGCTTCAGCTTTATATCAGTGTAAATTATCTATGTACTTTTGGTGCGAAGCTCAACATTAAAAGGTTAAAAGAGGTTAAAGTTTTCAGGTAGTGTAATAGGGAATTTTGGAACTTAGCTTCACACTGGGTTACAGTTAATTGTAACTAGAGCAAAGTTGAAGCAATGTGCGACTACCTAATGAATTAAAGCAAGCGAACTGACCAGTTCCCTGCTTCTTGGCAGTCTGGAAGGGATCATCAGGGAATGCTAAACATTAGGCTGAACTAATTGGAGCATAATTCCATCTTTGAAGATTAGTGTAGCTGTAAACAAAAGAAAATGCTTTGTCCACTTCAACTCCGATAAACATACATTATGAATATGGTTAATATCTGTCGGTAGAAGATGTTGACTTAGTGCAACTTCAGTTGCCTATATGAGAGATACTACTGTAGACTAAATAATTAAAACAGACTTGTGTCTGGTTTTAAGGTATATGCAAATTTTGCTTCCTTTTCTTTGGATTATATGGGGAGCTTGAGATCTATAGGATTGAACTCTTATCCATGACAATGATATCACGATTAGTCACTGCCCTAATAGGCGGCAGTCCAATGTCAGCTAAAGCCGACTTCAAGGCTTTTAGATTCCACAGTGCTGCAGTTTCAGATAGCCTTTAACACCCTTGACCATTATTAGTTGCAGCTCTTCTCCTGAGAACAGGCAGACATCAGAATTCAATTTAATTTGTTCCTGTTGACTTGCTAATCTTGTTATCTGTCAATAGCGTGTTAAAGGAACCATAAATGCAAACATTCTGACCACTTCAGCAAACTCTAAAAATATTGAGGATTAGAAGCTAACCGCCTATGACTTTTTTTCAAAATTACATTGTTTTCAGATAGCGTCCAAGGCAGTTAATAATTTCTTTACAGGCTCTATAGTAAATATGTAGTGGATCTGTTCTTATTTAGAAAGCTAATTGCAAACTCACCTTTAAAAACAAAATATATACAATTAATAGATAACACTGCCTAGCTCAAGATGAAGACAGTGCAAAAGAGATAAGAACCAAGAAGCAATAAATAGGTAAGAGAATGCAGAAATGCCTTTTCATCCATTTGCCAAATAACGTCAGTGTTTTTGAGAAATACTCAGTATGAGATGATCTATTATGCCAATATATTTGCTATGTTGTTACTGAATCGTGGCTCCTGAATATTTCATGTTACATTTACACTGTCATATGAAACATTCAGACATCATTATAACAAGCAAGATGTGTGATCCCAAGAACCATGTTGCAATAATGTCAACCTATATAAATTAAGTAAATATTTAAACTATTATATAAGTCAGTAAGCCATAGCTGCAGGTTGTATTAGATTACAAGATGCTGTGAAATTGACCCTCCAAGCTCCATTGGACTGAGTCTATTATAATGTATGGTGTTACTGGGGAATTTCCCATAGTGAGGCACTTCGTGGGATATTCTCAACAACTTCCCACCTGCCCCTCTACCACCATTGTCATGAAAACCCCATATGCCAAATGAGAAATATTAATTTCATTGGTTGGAAACTTACATTAGACTTTTAATGGAAAAAATCCTACAGTAACTTTTTAAAAACTAGCAGCCAAGATGAGCACTGCAATTTGCATTTGAAATACCAGGAGACTGAACTGCAGACAGAAGTCTGAGAAGCCCTGGTCCCAGAACAATGGCTTACGCTAAACAAGTGAATTACCCAGAATTGCTTCATTAGCACAACAGTCAAGGCCATCCTGACACATTGACTTTGAAAGAGCAAACCTCTCCGAGTGTAAATATTGTCATCCTGGAACCTGTGGAAACAATTCCAAACCTTGTATCTCATTAAAAACAAAGGGGACTGAGAGAACCATGTGATCATCTGTCCATCTCTGCACAAACAGAAGTTTTGTTACACTCCCAGGAGACTAGCAGTAACTCAGAGTGCACAGCAGCAGAAAGCTACATGCTTCCCTTTCTCTCTTTCTCTCTCCCCAGAAAATATCAAGTTTGAAAACCGTCTGTGACTGTGGACCCTCCAAGCCTACAAACTGCTAGTCAGTGACCGGGGGAAGAGAGTCAACTACAATTCTGCCTTCAAGAAAGCCCTGAGCAAAGCAAGCCAACCAAAGTGCACTTTGACCAGCGAGGACTTCAAGAATACAGCTTCAGCCGAGGACTACTGGATCATCCACATCGCAGACTGTGTAGTTAAGTTCCATTTATTCTGGACTTTAATCCAACCACCAAATCTATTTTTCCCTCTGTAATCTATTTGTGTGCATGTGATTCTCGTGTGAATGTGTGCATGAATGTATAGCATATTTTTAATTATTTTAAATCAGGATTAGAGTGCGATGTGTAATAAACTTACCTCTTGTTTGAACTCAAGAAAACCTGTCTGATTGGTTCTTTCGTGATCACAGTAAAGGTAAAAAGGTAAAACACTCACAGAGATGGGAAACACAACCACTGTTTAAAAGGAATAAACCTAGTTGTGGTCAAATAAGACAAGGGCAAGAGGGGAGCCTGAGGCCCCCTCCTCACCTGAACGTAACAACATCTTAATTCACTTCAAGGGCTGGATTTAGTGAGCCCATCACAGGTCCCAGCGACAGACCCAGAAGTTGGCGCAACCCCGGCTTGTCACATGTGCAGCCGGCCCACCACGATCATGCAGGGGTGGCCAATTATCATAAAGGAGGCGTGTGGCCCAGCCAATCACACGGCAAGGGCAGGATGCGAGACGCCGAATACTGTGTCAGATGACTCTGAAGCAGGTGCTGGCACCTTATTTAAAAGCCTGCCAGTCCTGCATTTACTCCTGCCTTGTTTAGAAGAGTGCCTTCCTGAGTGCCATCTGCTGCCCAGAACCCCTTCTGCTGCCTCTGCTGATAGGCAAGGAGCTGAACGCGAGCCTGCAGTGACCATGGCTGAAGTAAGACACGGGGAGGCCCCACAGTTTACCAATGCCTCCCTCAAGATTTTCCTCCCAGCTGCAAGAGAAAGGTGGGAGGTCCTTTTCCCCAGCCATGGCAAGAAGAGGTCCTCCCACCTGACCAAGCAAGCCTGGACGGAGATCGCAGAGTAGGTCAGCAGCCGTGGGGTCACCCGCCCAGACATGGGTACAGTGTTGCAAGAGGGTTAATGACCTCATTCATTCTGCCAAGGTGACTGCTCCATACCCATCTCCTTTTTAGGATTTGCATGTGGCTACGCAGGAAGAAATGGGGATTCAGGAGGGAGGCACCGCAAAGGTGCTGACATAGGGGGTTAAGCATCACCTCATCCTGACAGATGCATGGCTGCATCTCAGCCACAGGCCACCCTCTTTCACAACTCATTCCCATTAACCCCCCTGACAGCTGGCAGGAGGATGAGCTATATAGGATACTCCAGTAGGGAACGAGGGGCTGCCACTAGCAGAACTGTCATGTTGATCTCTCTGTGAAGTATGACTTTCTCCATCTTTCCACTTGTAAGACAAGAGGGCCTATAACAGCAGGGAGACATGCCAGACTGGCTGAGACATCCCAGACATCAGGCCTCTCTCCATGGCTGAGGAGGAAGCACTTGAACTAGCAGGGACCCAAGGCTGCCACTCAATAGCAGATGGTAAGACTGAGTCTCTGCACAAAACAGTAAGGATTGTCTTCCATCGACATATTGATTGCTTGTGGAGACCTCCATCACATATGACTGGCACGATGAGATCTGTTCATCCTAACCCACACATGTTTGTGTGACAGGTCGGTATGCGCCGGAGACCCCAGTAGATGCGGGACCTAATTCCACCTCTGAGGAAGTTCTGGAGTCAGAAAATGCACCATCATATGACTCTCCT
This sequence comes from Heterodontus francisci, assembly GCF_036365525.1. Classification (NCBI taxonomy): domain Eukaryota; kingdom Metazoa; phylum Chordata; class Chondrichthyes; order Heterodontiformes; family Heterodontidae; genus Heterodontus; species Heterodontus francisci. Next base: position 67,169,482 of record NC_090390.1, read on the forward strand.
GCACCTTCCACCAGCACAGATACTTTCACCTCGGTGGGTTTGCGTACAATTGTAGAATCAGGGTCACAAGCTGGTGAGAGTGCCTCAAAGTGCCTAAGCAGCTGGCTGGGGCTGAGACAGCCGAGGCCACTGACAGTCGGAAGACTGTGGGTGGCCAGGCCCATGCTAAGCCCCAGGCTGATGACGAGCCTTTGGTGTCAAAAGCACAGGGCATGCGAGAGTTGCAGAGAGAGGTAAGGCAACATCTGGGGGAGATGCCAGAGGCAATGCACAGCCATGAGCAGACGATGGAGGAGTCCATCGATGCCATGAGTGCTGCCATGGCTCAGGCATGTGAGCGCATGGCTTCCACCAAGAGGTTGGCGACCCTTATGGAGAGCCAGAGCCCACAGATGCACACAGACCTGCACACCATTGCCTTGAGGCTTACAATGTTGCAAAACAGTAGCAAGTCTTGAGGATTGGGAGTGTTTTAGAAACCAGAAAAGGGCCACCAAAAAGTTGATAAAAAGGGAAAAAATAGAATATGAGAGTAAACAGGCCAGCAATATAAAAACAGATTGTAAGAGCTTTTATAAGTATATAAAAAGGAAGAGAGTAGCTAAAGTAGACGTTGTTCCCTTAGAGGCAGAAACAGGAGAAATCATCATGAGGAATGAGGAAATGGCAGAGGCATTGAACAAATATTTTGTGTCTGGCTTCACAGTAGAAGACATAAGTTCCATACCAGAAATAAGCTGTAACTTAGGGGCTAAAAAGTTTGAGGAAATTAAGGATATTAATATCAGTCGAGAAACATTATTGGAGAAACTGAGGGACTAAAATCTGACAAGACACCAGGAACAGATGGTCTAGGGTTCCAGAAGAGATAGCTGCAGACATAGTGAATGCGCTGGCTGTGATTTTCCAGAATTCCTTAGATTCAGGAATGGTCCCGTCAGATTGGAAGTTGGCAAATGTTACGCTGTTTTTCAAGAAAGGAGGTAGAAAGAAAACAGGGACCTACAGGCCAGTTAGCCTAACATCAGTCATTGGAAGATGCTGGAAACTATTATTAAGGAAGTTTTAACATTGCACTTGGAAAAGCATAGCATGATTAGAACCAGTCAGCATGGTTTTACTAAAGGGAGATCCTGTTTGACAAATTTATTCAAGTTTTTTGAAGATGCAACTAGCAGGGTAGATAAAGGGGAACCAGTAGATGTAGTATACCTGGATTTTCAAAAAGCATTCGATAAGATGTCACATAAAAGATTAATAGGAAAGATAAGGGCTCATGGTGTTGGGGGTAATATATTAGCGTGGATAGAGGATTGGTTAAGAGACAGGAAGCAGAGAGTGAGCATAAATGGGGCATTTTCAAGTTGGCAGGCAGCGAATAGTGGAGTGCCGCAAGGATCAGTGCTGGGGCCTCAGCTATTTACACTCTATATTAATGACTTGGATGAAGATACAGAGTAATGTATCTATGTTTGCTGTTGATACAAAGCTCAGTGGAAAGGTAAGCTGCGGGGAGGACGTAAAGAGGCTGCAAAGAGATATAGACAGGTTCAGTGAATGGGCAACAAAATGGCAAATGGAGTATAATGTAGGGAAGTGTGAAGTTGTTCACTTTGGTCGTAAAAATAGAAAAGCAGAATATTTTTTAAAAGTTGTGAGACTGTTAAATGTTGACGTTCAGAGAGACTTGGGGGTACTCGTACAAGGAATGCACAAAGTTAACATGCAGGTGCAGCAGGCTATTAGGAAGGCAAATGGCATCTTGGGCTTTATTGCAAGGGAATTGGAGTACAGGAATATAGAAGTCTGACTAAAATTGTACAGGGCTTTGGTGAGACCGCACCTGGAATACTGTGTGCAGTTTTGGTCTCCACATTTAAGAAAGATATACTTGCATTGGAGGCAGTGCAGCAAAGATTTACTAAATTGGTCCCTGGGATGAGGGGGTCGTTCTATGATGAGAGGCTGAGTAAATTGGACCTATATTCTCTGGAGTTTAGAAGAATGAGAGGTGATCTAATTGAGACATATAAGATTCTGAAAGGGCTTGATAGGGTAGAAGCTGAGAGATTGTTCCCTCTGGTCAGGGAATCTAGAACATGGGAACACAGTCTCAGGGTAAGGGGTCAATCATTCAGGACTGAGATGAGGAGAAATTACTTCACTCAAAGGGTTGTGAATCTTTGGAATTCTCTACCCCAGAGGGTTGTGGATGCTCCATCATTGAATACATTTAAAGCTGGGATAGACAGATTTTTGGACTCGCAGGGAATCAAGGGATATGGGGAGCAAGTAGGAAAGTGGAATTGAAACCCAAGATCAGCCATGATCGTATTGAATGGGCAGAGCAGGCTCGATGGGCCATATGGTCTACGTCGCCTATTTCTTGTGTTCTTGACCATGAGGTTGATGCAGTAGTGGCAAAGCCAGAGAAGGATGAGGCCCCTGGAGTCTTCTCCAGCTTCTCGTCCTTCTCTGGTCAGCAGGGAGGTTCACTGGTGGAGGGGCTGAGGAGCTGCTATCCACACTTGAAAGGGAGGAGGAGAGGCTGAGCTCCACAGCTGGGGGCTCCCCTCAGGGCGCTCAGAGTGTGGATAGCAGCTCCTCAGCCCCTCCACCAGTGAGCCCAGCTCCAGTAGCCGCAATGACTGAGGAGGTTCTGTGTGAAAGAAACCCTCAGCCAGCCTGGACCATCCAGGCCTCAAGCAGCTAGAGGACGGCCGCCGAAGTCATCACAGACCAAGGGGCAGTGTGATCAGCAGCCTGCCTCCAGTCCAGCTGCTAGTGCAGGGGTTACACCTTGTAGAAGCTCTGTAAACGTATAAAGAAAACGACCTAGAGACACTGGGTTTCACGGGAGTTTGTCATTTGTTTTCTCATATAAAGTTCTTTTGTTTTTGAAATTAACTTTTATTGCGGAAAATTATTCCAGCATGCCTTAGCTGTGAGCTGCTGACTTCACCCTTCCCCTTTAGTGGATGCTAATGTAGGCACGGCCTCATTTGATTAGCATCTCCCATTGGCCATAATGCACGCTTCCGCTGGGCGCTATCCAGGGAACACAAATAGAAAGGAGGGAACAGACTGCATGCATTGAGGCTAGTCTTTATTGATTTTACTCTGAAAGGCCATTACAGTGACTGGAAGCGGGTAAGCATGAGACAGTCTCTTGCCTCCTTGGCCCGTCACTCAATGTGTCTGGCCTGTGGTGCAAGGGGCTCAACTCCCAATGCTGCTAGTTCATCTCCCTTCTCCGCATCCTCCTCGTCAGATGAGGAATGGCATTTAATCATGTCCTCGTCATGCAAGGCCTCCTCCGCCCCTGCAGTGCTAGATTGTGCAGACCACCGTGATATGTGAGACCCACGCTGGGGCTTACTGCAGGTCTCCACCGGATTGATCCAGACAATGGAATCTCATCTTCAGTGGCTGAATGGCCTGCTCGATGGTTGCTCGGGTGGAGCTGTGGCAAGTGTTGTTACCTCTCCTCCTCTGCAGTACAAGGATTCCTCACAGGCGTGAGTAGCCAGGTCTTCAATAGGTAGCCCTTGTCCCAGAGAATCCATCCTGAAGGCGAGTGGGGGGCCCACCCAGTACAGCTATCCGAGTCCCAGCCCACCGATACAGCCACCCGAGACCCAGCCCACCCAGTACAGCGATCTGAGACCCAGCCCACCGATACTGCCATCCGAGACCAAGCCCACCGATACTGACACCCGAGACCCAGACCACCGATACTGCCATCCGAGATCCAGACCACCGAAACTGCCGCCCGAGACCCAGCCAACCGACACTGCCACCCGAGACCCAGCCCACTGATACTGCCGCCCGAGACCCAGCCAACCGAAACTGCCACCCGAGACCCAGCCCACCGATACTGCCATCCAAGACCAAGCCCACCGATACTGACACACGAGATCCAGTCCACCGATTCTGCCATCCGAGATCCAGACCACCGAAACTGCCGCCCGAGACCCAGCCAACCGACACTGCCACCCAAGACCCAGCCCACTGATACTGCCACCCGAGACCCAGCCCACCGATAATGCCATCCAAGACCAAGCCCACCGATACTGACACACGAGATCCAGTCCACCGTTTCTGCCATCCGAGATCCAGTCCAGCGATACTGCCATCCGAGACCAAGCCCACCGATACTGACACCCGAGACCCAGTCCACCGATACTGCCATCCGAGATCCAGACCACCGAAACTGCCGCCCGAGACCCAGCCAACCGACACTGCCACCCGAGACCCAGCCCACTGATACTGCCGCCCGAGACCCAGCCAACCGAAACTGCCACCCGAGACCCAGCCCACCGATACTGCCATCCAAGACCAAGCCCACCGATACTGACACACGAGATCCAGTCCACCGATTCTGCCATCCGAGCTCCAGTCCACCGATACTGCCACCCGAGATCCAGTCCACCGATACTGCCACCCGAGATCCAGCCCACCGATACTGCCATCCGACACTGTCCACCGATACTGCCACCCGAGATCCAGTCCACCGATACTGCCATCCGACATTGCCACCCGAGATCCAGTCCACCAATACTGCCATCCGAGACGCAGTCCACTGATACTGCCACCCGAGACAGAGCCCACCGATACTGACACCTGAGACCCAGCCCACTGATACTGCCACCCGAGACCGAGCCCACCGATACTGCCACCCGAGATCCAGTCCACCGATACTGCCACCCGAGATCCAGTCCACCAATACTGACACCTGAGACCCAGTCCACCGATACAGCCACCTGAGATCCAGTCCACCGACACTGCCACCTGAGACCCAGCCCACCGATACTGCCGCCCGAGACCCAGCCAACCGACACTGCCACCCGAGACCCAGCCCACCGATACTGCCATCCAAGACCAAGCCCACCGATACTGACACACGAGATCCAGTCCACCGATTCTGCCATCCGAGATCCAGACCACCGAAACTGCCGCCCGAGACCCAGCCAACCGACACTGCCACCCGAGATCCAGTCCACCAATACTGCCATCTGAGACCAAGTCCACCGATACTGCCACCCGAGATCCAGTCCAGCGATACTGCCATCCGAGCTCCAGTCCACCGATACTGCCACCCGAGATCCAGTCCACCGATTCTGCCATCCGAGCTCCAGTCCACCGATACTGCCACCCGAGATCCAGTCCACCGATACTGCCACCCGAGATCCAGACCACCGATACTGCCATCCGACACTGTCCACCGATACTGCCACCCGAGATCCAGTCCACCGATACTGCCATCCGACACTGCCACCCGAGATCCAGTCCACCGATACTGCCACCCGAGACCCAGCCCACCGATACTGCCATCCAAGACCAAGTCCACCGATACTGACACATGAGATCCAGTCCACCGATTCTGCCATCCGAGATCCAGACCACCGAAACTGCCGGCCGAGACCCAGCCAACCGACACTGCCACCCGAGATCCAGTCCACCAATACTGCCATCTGAGACCAAGTCCACCGATACTGCCACCCGAGATCCAGTCCAGCGATACTGCCATCCGAGACCAAGCCCACCGATACTGACACCCGAGATCCAGTCCACCGATTCTGCCATCCGAGCTCCAGTCCACTGATACTGCCACCCGAGATCCAGTCCACCGATACTGCCACCCGAGATCCAGTCCACCAATTCTGCCACCCGAGATCCAGTCCACCGATACTGCCACCCGAGATCCATTCCACCGATACTGCCACCCGAGACCGAGCCCACAGATACTGACACCTGAGACCCAGCCCACTGATACTGCCATCCGAGACCGAGCCCACCGATACTGCCACCCGAGATCCAGTCCACCGATACTGCCACCCGAGATCCAGTCCACCGATACTGCCACCCGAGATCCAGTCCACCGATTCTGCCACCCGAGATCCAGTCCACCGATACTGCCACCCGAGATCCAGTCCACCGATACTGCCACCCGAGATCCAGTCCACCGATACTGCCACCCGAGATCCAGTCCACCGATTCTGCCACCCGAGATCCAGTCCACCGATACTGCCACCCGAGATCCAGTCCACCGATACTGCCACCCGAGACCGAGCCCACCGATACTGACACCTGAGACCCAGCCCACCGATACTGCCATCCGAGACGCAGTCCACCGATACTGCCACCCGAGACCGAGCCCACCGATACTGACACCTGAGACCCAGCCCACTGATACTGCCACCCGAGACCGAGCCCACCGATACTGCCACCCGAGATCCAGTCCACCGATACTGCCATCCGAGAAGCAGTCCACCGATACTGCCACCCGAGACCGAGCCCACCGATACAGCCACCCGAGATCCAGTCCACCGATACTGCCACCCGAGATCCAGTCAACCGATACTGACACCTGAGACCCAGTCCACCGATACAGCCACCTGAGATCCAGTCCACCGACACTGCCACCTGAGACCCAGCCCACCAATACTGCCACCCGAGATCAAGCCCACCGATACTGCCATCCGAGACCCAGCCCACTGATACTGCCACCCGAGATCCAGCCCACCGATAGTGCCATACGAGACCCTGCCCACCGATACTGCCACCCGAGACCCAGCCCACTGATACTGCCACCTGAGACCCAGCCCGCTGATACTGCCACCCGAGACCCAGCCCACCGATAGTGCCATCCGAGACCCAGCCCACTGATACTGCCACCTGAGACCCAGCCCACTGATACTGCCACCCGAGACCCAGTCCACCGATACTGCCGCCCGAGACCAAGTCCACCAATACTGCCACCCGAGATCCAATCCACCGATACTGCCACCCGAGAGCAAGCCCACCGACACTGCCATCCGAGACCCTGCCCACCGATACTGCCACCCGAGACCCAGCCCACTGATACTGCCACCCGAGACCCAGTCCACCGATACTGCCGCCCGAGACCCAGTCCACTGATACTGACATCCGAGACCCAGCCCAGCCAGTACTGACATCCGAGATCCAGCCCACTGATACTGCCACCCGATCCAGCCCACCGCTACTGCCACCCGAGACCCAGCCCACCGATACTGCTGCCCGAGGCCCAGCCCACCGATACTGCCACCCGAGACCCAGTCCACCGATACTGACACCCGAGACCAAGCCCACCGATACTGACACACGAGATCCAGTCCACCGATTCTGCCATCCGAGATCCAGACCACCGAAACTGCCGCCCGAGACCCAGCCAACCGACACTGCCACCCGAGACCCAGCCCACCGATAATGCCATCCAAGACCAAGCCCACCGATACTGACACACGAGATCCAGTCCACCGATTCTGCCATCCGAGATCCAGTCCAGCGATACTGCCATCCGAGACCAAGCCCACCGATACTGACACCCGAGACCCAGTCCACCGATACTGCCATCCGAGATCCAGACCACCGAAACTGCCGCCCGAGACCCAGCCAACCGACACTGCCACCCGAGACCCAGCCCACTGATACTGCCGCCCGAGACCCAGCCAACCGAAACTGCCACCCGAGACCCAGCCCACCGATACTGCCATCCAAGACCAAGCCCACCGATACTGACACACGAGATCCAGTCCACCGATTCTGCCATCCGAGCTCCAGTCCACCGATACTGCCACCCGAGATCCAGTCCACCGATACTGCCACCCGAGATCCAGCCCACCGATACTGCCATCCGACACTGTCCACCGATACTGCCACCCGAGATCCAGTCCACCGATACTGCCATCCGACACTGCCACCCGAGATCCAGTCCACCAATACTGCCATCCGAGACGCAGTCCACCGATACTGCCACCCGAGACAGAGCCCACCGATACTGACACCTGAGACCCAGCCCACTGATACTGCCACCCGAGACCGAGCCCACCGATACTGCCACCCGAGATCCAGTCCACCGATACTGCCACCCGAGATCCAGTCCACCAATACTGACACCAGAGACCCAGTCCACCGATACAGCCACCTGAGATCCAGTCCACCGACACTGCCACCTAAGACCCAGCCCACCGATACTGCCATCCGAGACCCAGCCCACCGATACTGCCACCCGAGATCCAGCCCACTGATACTGCCACCCGAGATCCAGCCCACCGATAGTGCCATCCGAGACCCTGCCCACCGATACTGCCACCCGAGACCCAGCCCACCGATAGTGCCATCCGAGACCCAGCCCACTGATACTGCCACCTGAGACCCAGCCCACTGATACTGCCACCCGAGACCCAGCCCACTGATACTGCCGCCCGAGACCCAGCCAACCGACACTGCCACCCGAGACCCAGCCCACCGATACTGCCATCCAAGACCAAGCCCACCGATACTGACACACGAGATCCAGTCCACCGATTCTGCCATCCGAGATCCAGACCACCGAAACTGCCGCCCGAGACCCAGCCAACCGACACTGCCACCCGAGATCCAGTCCACCAATACTGCCATCTGAGACCAAGTCCACCGATACTGCCACCCGAGATCCAGTCCAGCGATACTGCCATCCGAGCTCCAGTCCACCGATACTGCCACCCGAGATCCAGTCCACCGATTCTGCCATCCGAGCTCCAGTCCACCGATACTGCCACCCGAGATCCAGTCCACCGATACTGCCACCCGAGATCCAGTCCACCAATTCTGCCACCCGAGATCCAGTCCACCGATACTGCCACCCAAGATCCAGACCACCGATACTGCCATCCGACACTGTCCACCGATACTGCCACCTGAGATCCAGTCCACCGATACTGCCATCCGACACTGCCACCCGAGATCCAGTCCACCGATACTGCCACCCGAGACCCAGCCCACCGATACTGCCATCCAAGACCGTCCACCGATACTGACACACGAGATCCAGTCCACCGATTCTGCCATCCGAGATCCAGACCACCGAAACTGCCGCCCGAGACCCAGCCAACCGACACTGCCACCCGAGATCCAGTCCACCAATACTGCCATCTGAGACCAAGTCCACCGATACTGCCACCCGAGATCCAGTCCAGCGATACTGCCATCCGAGACCAAGCCCACCGATACTGACACCCGAGATCCAGTCCACCGATTCTGCCATCCGAGCTCCAGTCCACCGATACTGCCACCCGAGATCCAGTCCACCGATACTGCCACCCGAGATCCAGTCCACCAATTCTGCCACCTGAGATCCAGTCCACCGATACTGCCACCCGAGATCCAGTCCACCGATACTGCCACCCGAGACCGAGCCCACCGATACTGACACCTGAGACCCAGCCCACTGATACTGCCACCCGAGACCGAGCCCACCGATACTGCCACCCGAGATCCAGTCCACCGATACTGCCACCCGAGATCCAGTCCACCGATTCTGCCACCCGAGATACAGTCCACCGATACTGCCACCCGAGATCCAGTCCACCGATACTGCCACCCGAGATCCAGTCCACCGATACTGCCACCCAAGACCCAGCCCACCGATACTGCCACCCGAGGCCCAGCCCACCGATACTGCCACCCGAGACCCAGCCTCTGATTGGCCCTCCAGCTTCAAGAGCCCGACTGCCACCCTTACCTGGACAGGGAACCTATCTCCTTGCCAGTTAAGGGAGTGTCCCGATCAAAATTCCAGGTCAATGACTATTTCTTGCTGGAGGTAAGTTCAGAATCCAGAAACAGTCCCAACTCCTGTTTCCTGCATCCGACACGGAAATTCAGCACCAGGTTTATCATGACACAAAAGTTTGGCAAAAACGTGACAAGTTTTGTAAACAGAGAATGTGCTCAGGTATAGGATTTTTCATATGTCAATAATTGCATGGCAAATCCTGAAATTAATGCTGACATCAGCTACAGATTAGGTTGCAAATAAGAATGCTGGGTTGTTTGACAGGACAATTGACAATTTTGGAACTAGCCTGAAACCAAGATGTTCTTGGAGAAAGGGAACTGAAACACGAGGGAGGATTTCCACAGGAGTTCTTCCATTTATTTGGCAGGTGATCAGTGGAAACCTGGAGAAATGGTGTAAACAGCCATTATTAGCCATTTATACACTTCTCCAAGGGTTCAGCTGCAGTTCAGAAGATCAGGAGAACCCCTGTGGAAATTACAGGCAATAGTATTTTAAGATTCTAAGAAAGAGCTGTATGGAGAATGTAGTGACAGAACGGAAATAGCATTACACTTACAGGAAATGCACACATACTCTTTTGAGGGGAGATTTTCACTAGCTCCACCAGATGAAAATTGGGAAAAACCTACATCCCCATCCCCACCCGTGACCAGGCCAACACCACCCTGAAGTCGCCTACTGCTGCGTGGCCGCACAGCCTGCCTGTTTCAGGTAGTACCACCTTTTATATGCTGTTACGGCCAGGTGAGAAAGGTGTCTAGGGGTTTCTTTTAGCCTTCATCTGGTCTTATTGTAACAAGGTTTTACTTTTTAAACACACTGTGTTTGAGCTCCCCCTTGGTGAATCCTTGTTCACTGCTTTCCAATTATAAGGCAAAGAAATTAGCACAAACAGGCCTTCTTAGGTTTAAAGAAGAAAAGTGACATTTATTAAAACTTAAACTCTAATTCGGTTAATGCCTATGTATATATGCCACGCCCCACACTAGCATACATACGCGATATGCACATGCAAATAGAGATAGAAAAGAGCAGAAGAAAAAATAGAGAGGTTTGAGGCAATATCAGAAGAGTTTCTTGTTACTGTGCTTCAAGCTGACCGTAATTCTCCTGTAGATAGTTCTTGCTTGTAGGTAATTCCTGCTTTTCGTTGGGGCCCAGTATTCTTCTGAAACCTTGTTCACTGTAGGAGACTCTTATCTGTTGGGGTTCATGTGTCTTCAATGGGCCTTCAGTTCCAGGAGAAAGAGATGGGAGCAGACAGGAGAGAGATGTTCTCAGTCCAGGAGCAAAGAACTTTCTGAGTTCAAATTCTCTGTGGCGAGTTCAAATTCAAAAAGCTCCAAAGCCAGTTAGTCATGTGACTAAACTGATCTGACCATGTCTATTTGTGTATTCTGCCATTTTAGCAGCTAACCTGGAATGCAAGCCTCTCCACCTTCAACGTCTGGTAATCAAAAGTCCATTGTGGATTAAATTGGAGCAGGGAGTGGCCCCTTTGTCCTTTCCAAGCACTGTCTGTTACTATGCAAATGTCTTTCCAGTCAGGGGCTCTTATAATAGGCCTTCTTTTCTTACCAGCAACAATTTTAAGCTTTAATGTTCATGTGGCGAAATAATATGTGCCTCATTCTTGGCAGGTGGGGGCCTGCACGACATATGCAAATAAGAGTCCTATGATGTACATTTTGGGAGACAACTGGATGGATATTATGCTGTGCACACTCTGCCTAGTTTATATCAAGTAGTATAGCCAAAGGGGACCAAACAAATGGTAAGTTTAAAATTAATTTTGTGGAGCAGGAGTGATCCTCTAGGCTACAGAGGAATAACATGGGCCAGTGCCATCCCAGGCTTCCTCTCGGCCATGATCATGACCTACTTTGCTACTGGTCAGGTCAGCCTCTGGACCACCTGATATTGCTTATTCAGGGGTTCATGTAGGGCACCCATAGTCTGTTGGCAGCATGGTAAGATTACATGGATAGTAATAAATATATATGTATTTTATATACCTACATGAATAAACTGTGCAAGTTATACCTGTATATTGTGGTTAAAACACCTATGGGATAAATGCCAGCTCGAAAAGTAAAGAATTGACTCCTGGGGCTGCATTTTACCAACTCCTCAATGTCAGGGATCATGGTGGGGGGCCCGTAAAATATTTGCGGGAGAGGCCCGCCACGACCCCAGATGCCGAGAAGGCCCCACCACATTTTATCGGTGTACGGTACCAGTGTACCACTTGCCGGCTGGGCCTTCATCCAAACATTACAATTAATTTTTAAAAATGCAAATCAACTTACTTGTCCCGGCAGCCGTCCCACGCCGATATTACAGCTGCCCGCCACAACTCATGTGCCTTCGGAATTCCATTCGGACATTTTATATTGGCTGTGGGGATGGTGGGAAGGGGTTGAAGGGCAAATGTTATGAGGTTAGGGGGAAGGTTCGGGGTGGGATTAAAGTTAATGTTCCTGATAAAGGCCAATAAAAAAAACATTGGGGGGGGCGGGGAGGGGAACGTTGGAAAAGGGCCTCCAGCTTTTAATTATTTTTTCAAACAAAATTCAAAGTGATGCTACTTTAAAAATACACATTTTTGTTAAGGGCTTGAAATACTTTAAAAATGGCACCGGCACCTGCGCGGTGATGCCTGATGCAAAATATTGCCGGGGCTCAGCAGTGGCGCTTCCGCACCTGAAGGCCGCCGACTTCAAAGCGCGCTAATAAAGTTCAGCCCCTGGAGTTTGAAAGATGTCAAACAATTTGGAAGATTACTTGATGAACGTCTCCCCCTCCCCCATAAGGCCAGACAAGCCTAAAAAGAGAAGAGAAGAGCAGGCCAACTCCTATCAGCAGAACAAGTTAACAACAGTTCACATTCCCAAAGCCTGAAAGCCTATCATTCCACTCCAGCCAAAGCCCAGAGATCATCACCAGTTGATTGTCACTGTTAAATTTGCTCTGTGTTTAGCCGGTACACACTCGTGCTGATAATCCTCATGCATCAATGTATCTTTCATACGGGCCAAAATGGTAGCTTCACAAAATACATTTTTTCTTAACAAAATCATTCTTAAAAGGTTTTTCTATTCAATAGTGCAGTAATAGACAGCTGCAGTGCTGGTGACACATCTTGCTTATAAATCATGAATCATTATCAAAGCTGTTCTGAAGTATAACAGCAGCATTATTTCGATTCAAATGTAATGGAATGAATCTATGTCTGAGGAAAAGTTCCTCTGTTGTGGAATATTCACAGTAACAAAGTTTATATTCATCACTTTGATCTACTTGGCTAAGACTGATGAATCGTCAGGCCATGATAAAAGCATTCTCTAGCGTGCCAAATACTGCCTGTTGCTTGTAAACTTGCCCAGAACATCTGTTTATTTTATACGATCTCCTACAGCACGTTTCTGAATTTTTCAGAATTAAAGAAAAAGGAATCTTTTTTGTTGTTTTCTAATAACTAAAGTGCCGACTGAAGTGTTTTATACAGACAGCAGAAATACTTTAATTCACTTTTGCAAAACTTTGATCTAGACCGATTCTAAATTACTTGCATTTTTTTCTACAATTCTTGTATCGAATCCCATTTGTGCCAAGCTTCCTCCCCCTTTTTTTTGCATCAACATGCATTCTCAAAGACTTCTGAGTCTTCCCTCCATTCACCACACTGCCACAATATAAAGTGTAAGTTATCAGGACTACCAGTTTACAATGACCAAATATGTCAAATTTTGTTATTACTTAGCATTCCAGGATGTTTACTGCTGTTTTGGGAATCTCATTACACAATTCCATCCACTTACAATAAGGACCAAAATGCTGTAGGGTTAAATGAAGAGGGATGTGAGGAGGCTCATAAGGTACATAAACGCTATGTAAAACCAGTTGGGCCGAATGGCCTGTTTCTACGCTGTAGACTCAATGCAAGTAAAATTACGGTTTTATTTTATGGCGTTTTGTGATTTATTTGGATTTTTACTGGTATTTTGGAAACATTTTATATTCCAGAAAAGACCCAAACTTGTGGTACCGGTTATTGTTGTGGGCCGTGTGTGTTCCATTCGTCATTTCACATCGCTGCTCAACTGCTGGCAAAATTTACAACTTAATCTGCTAAGTCAAAACAGATACTGAAAACAAAAATTCAGAATCCCTACAGTAAATGTTCAAAAGAAAAGAAAATGTGAAAAAACAGTGATTAGCCAATGTTCAGAAAAAAGCAGTCATCATTTTATTTTGATCCCGTAATGTACAAGCTTAAAAAGCTCATGATTGATACTGCAAATATTCAAATAACTTGCATTCCCTGTCTTGCTAGTATTGCTAAAAAAAACTTTGCTTCTCTTTAGCAACTCACTGTTATTTATTGAGAATCTAAACTTAAAGCTGAGTACTTCTCAAACAATAAAAAAACTTGCATTTATCTTCTTCTTCTTTGGCCGCCATGTCTCGAGAGACAATGGGTAAGCGCCTGGAGGTGGTCAGTGGTTTGTGAAGCAGCGCCTGGAGTGGCTATAAAGGCCAATGCTAGAGTGAAAGACACTTCCACAGGCGCTGCAGATAAAATTGGTTGTCGGGGCTCTCCCCTTGCGCTTCTGTCTTTTTTCCTGCCAACTGCTAAGTCTCTTCGACTCGCCACACTTTAGCCCCGCCTTTATGGCTGCCCGCCAGCTCTGGCGATCGCTGGCAACTGACTCCCACGACTTGTGATCAATGTCACAGGACTTCATGTCGTGTTTGCAGACGTCTTTAAAGCGGAGACATGGACGGCCGGTGGGTCTGATACCAGTGGCGAGCTCGCTGTACAATGTGTCCTTGGGGATCCTGCCATCTTCCATGCGGCTCACATGGCTAAGCCAGCTCAAGCGCCGCTGGCTCAGTAGGGTGTATATGCTGGGGATGTTGGCCGCCTCGAGGACTTCTGTGTTGGAGAGACGGTCCTGCCACCTGATGCAAAGGATTCTCCGGAGGCAGCAAAGATGGAATGAATTGAGACGTCGCTCTTGGCTGACATACGTTGTCCAGGCCTCGCTGCCGTAGAGCAAGGTACTGAGGACACAGGCTTGAAACACTTGGACTTTTGTGTTCCGTGTCAGTGCGCCATTTTCCCACACTCTCTTGGCCAGTCTGGACATAGCAGTGGAAACCTTTCCCATGCGCTTGTTGATTTCTACGTCGAGAGACAAGTTACTGGTGATAGTTGAGCCTAGGTAGGTGAACTCTTGAACCACTTCCAGAGCGTGGTCGCCGATATTGATGGATGGAGCATTTCTGACGTCCTGTCCCATGATGCTCGGTTTCTTGAGGCTGATGGTTAGGCCAAATTCGTTGCAGGCAGCCGCAAACCTGTCGATGAGACTCTGCAGGCACTCTTCAGTGTGAGATGTTAATGCAGCATCGTCAGTAAAGAGGAGTTTCCTGATGAGGACTTTCCGTACTTTGATCTTCGCTCTTAGATGGGCAAGGTTGAACAACCTGCCACCTGATCTTGTGTGGAGGAAAATTCCTTCTTCTGAAGACTTGAACGCATTTGAGAGCAGCAGTGAGAAGAAGATCCCAAACAGTGTGGGTGCGAGAACACAACCCTGTTTCACGCCGCTCAGGATAGGAAAGGAGTCTGAGGAGGCACCATGTTGAATTGTGCCTTTCATATTGTCATGGAATGGGGTGATGACACTTCGTAGCTTTGGTGGACATCCAATCTTTTCTAGTAGTCTGAAGAGACCACGTCTGCTGACGAGGTCAAAGGCTTTGGTGAGATCAATGAAAGCAACGTAGAGGGGCATCTGTTGTTCATGGCATTTCTCCTGTAGCTGCCGAAGGGAGAACAGCATGCCAATGGTTGATCTCTCTGCTCGAAAGGTGCACTGTGCCTCAGGGTAGACACGCTCGGCCAGCTTCTGGAGCCTGTTTAAAGCTACTCGAGCGAAGACTTTCCCCACTATGCTGAGCAGGGAGATTCCACGGTAGTTGTTGCAGTCACCGCGGTCACATTTGTTCTTATAGAGGGTGATGATATTGGCATCGCGCATGTCCTGTGGTACTGCTCCCTCGTCCCAGCACAGGCAAAGCAGTTCGTAGAGTGCTGTAAGTATAGCAGGCTTCGCACTCTTGATTATTTCAGGGGTAATGCCGTCCTTCCCAGGGGCTTTTCCGCTGGCTAGAGATTCAATGGCATCACTGAGTTCCGATTTTGTTGGCTGTACGTCCAGCTCATCCATGACTGGCTGAGACTGGGCTGCATTGAGGGAGGTATCAGTGACAACATTTTCCCTGGAGTACAGTTCTAGGTAGTGCTCCACCCAGCGTCCATTTGCTTGCGTTGGTCAGTGATTGTGTCCCCTGATTTAGATTTGAGGGGGGCGATTTTCTTGATGGTTGGCCCAAAAGCTCTCTTAATGCCATCATACATCCCTCTGATATTTCCGGTGTCTGAGGCTAGCTGAATATGGCTGCATAGGTGTTGCCAGTAGTCATTAGCGCAGCGCCTGGCTGTTCTTTGTGCAGCGCTTCTTGCTGCTTTAAGTGCTATGGATGCATTTATATAGCACAGTTAACATAATAAAACATCCCAACATGCTTCACAGAAGTATTATCAGATAAAAATTTGACATATAAGGAGATATTAGGACGT
The DNA here is from genome assembly GCF_036365525.1 of Heterodontus francisci. NCBI lineage: Eukaryota > Metazoa > Chordata > Chondrichthyes > Heterodontiformes > Heterodontidae > Heterodontus > Heterodontus francisci. The sequence continues at coordinate 67,185,720 of NC_090390.1, forward strand.
TGACCAAAAGTTTGGCCAAAGTTGTCGGTTTTTAAGGAGGAACTGGAGAGATAGAGAGACTAAGAGGTTTAGGGAGGGAATTCCAGAGCTTCAACCTTGGCAGCTGAAGGCACGGCTTCCAATGGCATGTGATCTGTGTAACAGGCCAGCATTGGAGGACATGACAAGCACTGGAATAAAAAATAGTGAGCAAATATGTAAACAGCTTTGCACACAAACATTTTGAGAAAGGAGTGGTATAATCTAGTAATGATGCACTCTGTCTTGTCACATCCAGATCTGGTTATATGTGGATGTTTAATTCATTGTACCTTTTGTGCATAATAGGAGCCCACAGTATATATGATAAAGGATCTGCTACACCAACAGGGAATTAAAACTGCAGGGTAAGAAGTATTTGTTTGCTTCTTTCAGGAATGACCAGTAAACAGGAGGAGGTAGTATTCGCAAGACTGCAAGCCTTAATGAGTCAACAATGACTGCATTGTGGCAAAATGAGTTCTTCAACCATTATTCACAGGTACCCATCTTATTGAAGAATTGTTTTACCAATCCCAAGAGGAAAAATTGCCAAGAAAAGCTCATCTCATCCTGCTAACTTAATACTGGGCCAAAAAATACATTGGTTTGTAACCTTAATGGAAAGAAAAGTTGATGAATCTTATTTTCTCTGAGAAATGTAAGCACTTATATAAACTGAATGATCCTCCCATCTTATCCCCCTTCACAGTCCCAAATTGAAGGAAAAGTGAAACATGTAAACACCAAATTAAACAGTGCAACAAGCTTTTTTTTTGTTTTATTTGTTCTAGGAATATTTTGAATCAAGGAGCGAGATTTTACTGGCCCCTGGCTAGCAGGGAAGGAGGTGGGGGCTAGTAAAATACCAGGGAACCGTCTTGGGAGGACTTCCTGACAGAGTTCCACCGCCGGGCCATTTTATAAGCGGCGAGAACGGCAGTGGCTCAGCCACCTGTCAACTGGAGGCAGGAAGACAATTTGAATAATTAATGGCCCAATTAAGGCCCATCTTCCTGGACCACCAGTGGCACCCCAGCACGTAAAGAGGCTACCAGCTGCATGGAGATGGCCTCCCAGTGCCTTCCTGGGGGGACTATCCCATCTGGAGGCTCCATGGCCCAAGGACGGGGCCCCAGGTGGCAACGGCTGTCTCCACAGCCCTGACGCTGCTGCTGGAGGGACTACTACCCCTCCAATTGCCAGGGCCCGTCTGCCTGACCCTGTCAGAGAAATGATTTGTCCCCTCATTCTCCCTGAAGCCTCAGCAGCAGACACCTCTTTTGGTGGTGCTACCGAGGCTGCAGAGCTGCTGGCCCTCTGATTGGGCTGGCAGCATGGAGAGCCATCCTGCCATCCTCAATTGGACGGTGGGTCTGGCGGCGGCCAATTAAGAGGCTGCGACTGGGAAGATTGCCGCTGTGGTCCCGCTGGTCTGCCTGCGTGGGCTCGGGACCCACATTTTGTCCTGTCATCAGGACTTGCCCCCTGCAAAGAAAATCCCAGTCAAGAACTCTCCTTTGATTCTGTGCATTTCTCTGATGCTGATTCTTAATATCCAGTTTTGAAGAATGCTTTAATTCAATCTGCTAAATGAAAGAAAAGATATGGATTTTGGAAGCGGACCAGGACATTCAATGCATGACATTTTTTGAAAGGGTTCAACTGCAAAAGTACCATTGTCATTTACAAGAAGGCAATGGCAGCATTAAGTATATTTCAGGAATGTAGCCCACTCCCTCAATGCTTTAAGCTCTTTTTACCGTGACACATATTTATTAGGGCTGGATTTTCCTCCAGTATCCTGTCTGAATTCAAGCAGTTTAGTGGGGGTGCAGTTAAGAAAATAGGAAGGAGAGACCTGAAACCAAATCTCTGCTGCTGATTCCAGCAATACAAAATTCTCTCCTCCCCTACCCCCAGATCAGATTTCACCCACCCTACCCCTGTCCCCACCCTTTGTCTATCCTTCCAATTGTACATGACAGCAAGGAGGCAGGGCTAGAGAAACCATTTGAACAGAAGAAATGTAGTCAAGGTATCTGTGGGAGTCAATGGGCTTATAGTGGATATTGGTCAATGGCCTATCTCCTGAAATGGAGGAAGGGAAGAGTTGGAGGTGGACCACGTGAAGGCAAGGGAAGGGTGAAAATTGGAAACAAAGCTGATGAAATTTTCTAGTATTGGGCGCGAACAGGAAATGGCACAGATAAAGTCATAATGTACCAGAAAAAGAGATGAAGCAGGGTACCTGAGTAGGACTGGAACAAAGAATATTCCATATATCCAATGAAAAGAACACATGGCTAGCACCCAGTCTTTAACTGAAGGCGTTGACCCCATCCTAAAAGTTGGATGCCGATGCAATTTTTGGCTCTCCTGAGGTGCCCACTTCTACAGGAGGGAGGGACTGGCTCTGGTACCTTGCTGCAGTGTAAGAAGGCTGGATGAGCTGGCCTTCTCAAAAATCGAGCTATCCACTCAGTAAAATCTGTCTCTTGTTGCCCCTAATATCTTAAACTTCCCCCAATCCAGACCTCAACCTTCTCAACCTTCACACCCTGCAGCTTCTTCCAATCTCTCGACTCACTAGATGCCATAAAGCCTATCACCTACTTCCTTGATCTTCTTTCCATCAAGCTCACCACCCAATTTCTTCTTGGTTATGCTCAGTAACATTATCAATCTCTTCCTTTCTTCAGACATTATTCCCACATTTGGTTAAACGTACCATTGACCTCTTACATGACTGCACTTGGGGCTCTCTGTTGCTCCTGAACTTCTTCCCGGCCTTTCAGACCCTTGACTACTACATTCTCCTTAACTGCCCCTCCTCTAAACTCCAGTTCTGTTCCACATTTCTCTCATGATTACAGGATGGGGAAGGGAAGGTTCCCAATGACTGCCTTCCAGTGGCTCTTACTGGAAAAATAAAACTAGAATGCAAGCACCGATTGTGAAGAAACAGCAATTAAATTTGAATTTAAAGCCATTTCCATTGTACCTGCATTCTACCAGTGGCACTTTTAGTTTAGTTTAGAGATACAGCACTGAAACAGGCCCTTTGGCCCACCGAGTCTGTACCGACCATCAACCACCCATTTATACTAATCCTACACTAATTCCATATTCCTACCACATCCCCACCTGTCCCTATATTTCCCTCCCACCTACCTATACTAGGGGCAATTGCTAATGGCCAATTTACCTATCAACCTGCAAGTCTTTGGCATGTGGGAGGAAACTAAAGCACCCGGAGGAAACCCATGCAGACACAGGGAGAACTTGCAAACTCCACACAGTACCCAGAATTGAACCCAGGTCGCTGGAGCTGTGAGGCTGCAGTGCAAAAAACAGATCTTGCTGACTGTCTCATCATTGAAATGCATTGAATCGCGTGACGTTGCTGCGTTTGCATAGTAGGTACGAACTAAACTCACCACAGAAGTTAAATCAAGTCGATGTACTTTTCTAACAACATGCTAAGTGTTATCAACCTCTCAGGCACCAAAAATTAACCATTACAAGTGTGGAGTCTCATTTGTTCAGGTTTGAATTATTGGAGATTTTTAAAATATAAGTTTAAAAAAATATATTTTATTTTAACTTTTTGTTTGTCTTTTTTCTCTCTCTTAATCCAATCCTTCTTTTGCTCTCTTGCTGTATTTCATTTGATTCTAATTCACCAACTCTAATTTAAACTTCCTTCTCAGTCCCTGTGCTGTTTATTTCCCAACACTTCAATCTGATTGATCAAGGAGATACACTGTTGCTCGTCCTGGTCGATTGGGTCCAAAATGCCCTGTTTCCTTCACTGCACTATTATCTGCTTGACATTTAGCAACTTGCCACACAAAAAGTTAAAAAACCAAAATGTGAAAGGGCAAGTTTAACTAACTGAAAATACTGTTCTGAAGAAGGGTTACTGACCCGAAACGTTAACTCTGCTTCTCTTTCCACAGATGCTGCCAGACCTGCTGAGTGGTTCCAGCATTCTTTGTTTTTATTTCAGATTTCCAGCATCCGCAGTATTTTGCTTTTATTTTTATGAAAATACTGTTAGATGCCCTTTGTGTTTCCATTCATCGTTTCAACCTACTTGTGATCTGTAAAACCGTTTGATGAACTCACCAAACTGTTCCCTGGCACTGATTGCTTCCTACTGGTGTTCCTGTGAGGGAATCATGTTTTTTTGTCATATGTCATTGTTGTAATATCTATGGGATAGAACTGTGTTGTGTAGAATTAGTAACAAAGGCATTAACACGTAAAAGTTTTCCATCCACTATTTTAACAAGAGCATTAACACATTTAAATTAAATGATAAATTGTTAAAATATAAAAGGTATTTCATACCAATGCATTAGTGCATTTGTTACTAATATCACAACACAATTTTAATCAAATGGACTCCTAACACACAACCACCAATTATGAAAAAGATTCTTTAGAAAGCATTACAATGACGAGTGCTATAGTTTGCAACTCTCACTTGTTCCCTTTTTCACACTGATTGCTGGCTCTTTTTCCATCAGAACAACACAGATTATGGTGTGATATGATAGAAACATTTAAAATTATGAAAGGATGGGACAGGGTAGATAGAAGCATAATGTGTCCAGCAATATAGGGATCTAGAACAAGAGCCATAGATACAAGAATAAATGCAAGAGATGTAGATCAGATAGCAAGAAAATATCTTTATACGGCGAGTTGTGAAGTTGTGGAATTTACTGTCAGGATTCATGGAAGAGATTCAATATTAGAATGGACAGGTTGTTTTTATTCATTCATGGGATGAGGGCGTCACTGGCTAGGCCAGCATTTATTGCCCATCTCTAACTGCCCATCTCTAACTGCCTCTTGGTGGTGAACTGCCTTTTTGAACTGTTGCAGTCCATGTGGGGTAGGTACACCCACAGTGCTGTTAGGAAGGGAATTCCAGGATTTTGACCCAGGGACAATGAAAGAAAGGCGATATAGTTCCAAGTCAGGATGGTGTGTGACTTGGAGGGGAACTTGCCAGTGGTGGTGTTCCCATGCATTTGCAGCCCTTGTCCTTCTAGTTGGTAGAGGTCGCAGGTTTGGAAGGTGCTTTCTAAGGAGCCCTGGTGCTAAAGCCTGGCTTGGGTATAAAATTAAAACCCTACCCGGGCCCGAGCGACAACAGGGAACCCAAACCCGAGCCGAGCCAAGTCCTTTAATTTTTTTAAATGCCCATCCCAACCTGAACCCAACGCATGTATGTGGGTTTGGTCGGGTAGCCAGGCTTTAGACCAGTGATCGAGTACAGGTGCCAGTTGTTGATGTACCCGTGTTTAATTAACATCATAAAGTTTTTTAAAAAACAAACACTGATTTCAAACAGGCGAAGACTGCTACGACCCTAAGCACTCGCGGGAAAATAAGTATCCACTTCAGGAAATCATGCAATGTAACAAACAAGCTTCTGAACTGTATCAATTTCCGATGTCATTAACAAAAAAAAATCTCAGCGGAGAACACAGGTTGGGAAGTTTAATTTCCCTATTTCCAGATCATTTTAAATCCTTGGGCCAAGTATAGATTAAAGCAAGAGCTCAGTTGTTCTGTACTTAGTGCAGTTACTGGTATCTTCCCCGGGTTTGTCAGTTTCTCCCGGACTTGATAGATTTCAGAGTGTAAGGGGTTGGGTTAATTTCACTCGGGTGCTTTATGTCCGAACTTGTAGCTGTTTCTTTCCCTTCTTCCCGCACCCCTCTCGCCACCCACAACCGCCCCCCCCCCCACCACCCCCCACACTTCTCACCTCTGATTTCTGTTTGTCCTGATCTCTGTCCACGTCCAGCAGGACCCGACCAGATTCCAAATTTTGGCCCCGGAAGAGAGACCCGACGCGAACCCGACACTTGTCGTCGGGTCCCGTTGGGTTTGGGTCTGGTAGCCATGCTCTACTTGGTGCATTGCTGCAGTGCATCTTGTAGATGGTACACACTGCTGCCACTGTGCATCGGTGGTGGAGGGAGTGAATGTTTGTAGATGGGGTGCCAATCAAGCGGGCTGCTTTGTCCTGGATGTTGTCGAGCTTCTTGAGTGTTGTTGGAGCTGCACCCATCCAAGCAAGTGGAGAGTATTTCATCACACTCCTGACTTGCGCCTTGTAGATGGTGGACAGGCTTTGGGGAGTCATGAGGTGAGAGTTACTCGTCGCAGCATTCCTAGCATCTGACCTGCTCTTGTAGCCACAGTATTTATATGGCTACTCCAGTTCAGTTTCTGGTCAATAGTAACCCCTAGGATGTTGATAGTGGGGGATTCAGTGATCGTAATGCAATTGAATGTCAAGGGGAGATGGTTAGATTCTCTCTTGTTGGAGATGATCATTGCCTGGCACTTGTGTGGCATAAATGTTACTTGCCACTTATCAGTCCATGCCTGGGTATCATCCAGGTCTTGCTGCATTTCTACAAGGACTGCTTCAGTATCTGAGTCACGAATGGTGGTGCTGAACATTGTGCAATTATCAGCGAACATCCCCACTTCTGACCTTATGATTGAAAGAAAGTCATTGATGAAGAAGCTGAAGATGGTTGGGCCTAGGACACTACCCTGAGGAACTCCTGCAGTGATGTCCTGGAGCTCAGATGATTGACCTCCAACAACCACAACCATCTTCCTTTGCGCTAGATATGACTCCAACAAGTGGAGACTTTTCCCCCCCGATTTCCATTGACTTCAGTTTTGCTAGGGCTCCTTGATGCTATATTTGGTCAAATGCTGCCTTCTCCATCCACCTCGGGTGGATGGAGAAAAAGGGAAGAAAGTAATATGGGAACAGAGTGGGTAAATGTGATTAGAACTTTTAGCTCATTTTCAGAGTAAACGCCAAAATGGACTAGTTGGGCCGAATGTGGTGTTTGTTTTCCAACTTCTGTGTTTTTCGACGTATATACTGTATTCACTGCACACGGCTGAAGTCTCATAAATCGCACTGAAAAGAGGCATGCCTCTTCTGAACATCTATCGGAAGAAAACCTTACTCCACTTTTAAATTATTTTCCTCCCTTCTATTAAATTCCTCTTTCAATAGTTGGAATACCAAGGAGGAAGCTGCTCCCTAGTAATAGTCCAGTCCAAACACTTACTGATTTTCAGTCTCGCTTCAAACTCACAAAGGTTTCTGAACGCAGCCACATACTCTAAATGCCATTGATTTTTGGTAATTGGTAAGTGTTTTTAAGCAAATTCATGTCCCAGATATGAGCAGCATAGATTATAAATTGACATTATATTAGTTGGGCATGATGCCAGCACCTGTCACATTCTTCTAACTGAACATTTGGATTAAATAGATTGCGATTGATTGTTTTAAACTATTGGAGAATAGATCATACCATTTCTGTGATGGTTTGATTACTCAAAGATTGAGGGAGATATGTACAGCATATAATAATTTATCACTGTCTCCTTCTCCTGGTTTCGCATTAGAATTTATCCCCTGTTGGGCCTTACCACTGTTTCCTGATAGCTTTCTCCTTCAGTGAAAAGGGTGGGACGGTAGAATGCTGACTTCTTCACAGCTGCTCACAGCAGCACTCCACAATCTGCTCACTCCTGGGCTCCAATGCAAGCCAGCTCAAGAATTGGCTAACATCATCAGCTGAAGGCCATCAAGCTCAGTGGGAGTCAAGACTAGGGTTTAAACTCATGTTTGAAAGGGATGCTAATACTATATTATTAAAAGCCATCTGCAGCCTCTGACACCATCTTTTTTAAAATGATATAGGCAGGAAATTACTTTCAGCAATATTATACTATGACATTATAAATGGGCTGTTACCCCTGTGAAAACAGCAGAGGAGAAATCTGATACGAATGTGTTTCATGTTCATACAATCATAGTGGCAATAGTAATTTTTAGCCTCATATAAAGCATGATTGCATAAATCTGCAGTGCCTCCAACATGTCGGAACTTTGGGTACACACTATCCACAATTTTCCAGCTGTTACTGGTCGTAAACTCCTGGGCAGCACATGTCTGAATTTCTGATATGTCCTGCTGGCAGGCAAGGACCCACACTAGCAGCATGGACTGATAAAATTACTACTATAATGTACATGTTCTACAATGGCGTACATTTCATAGAAATGTTGAATTCCGATAAGCTTGATCAGTAACTCCACTCATTTAGGGGTGGATTTTATAGAGGCCTCGACGTCGGGATCCATGGCTGGGGCGGGGGGCATTAAGATTGCCCTGGATGAGGCCCATCACAAACGTCAACACCGACAGGTCCTGTCCTGATATTGCCAGCAGGAGCGAGGCCTCGTGGCGGCCCCTCCCCCATCGCTCGGCGACGGGATTGTAATTTAAATATTCAAATAGATTTATTTAACTGCATTAATGACTTTCCCATTGCCTTCTGAAGTGCCACTGCAATTTTCATCCCGGCGACTGGCACTGTCGTGCCTTCAGATCCACGTCCGGGGAAACGAGGTGCAACACTGGTTGGGGCGGGGGGAGGAGGTACGTTTCTCAGTGCGGGGAGGGGGTCAAATGAATGTCACGGGTGTGGGGGATGGTGGGAAGGGTTATAGATGAAAGTTTGTACAGTTTGGTGGGGGGGGGGGATGGTCAGATTGGGAAGCTAAGTGTTTTTTGGGGGGGAAAAGAGCAAATAATTAATTTAATTGATATTAGGGGGTGGGAGAGGGGCAAAAGAAATGTATTTATTTTCTTTCATTCACTGTTTCTTTAAATATTTTAATTTGCTGGTAGGGCTGACAGCCCTTTAAAAATGGCATCAGGGTCTGCACACAGGCAACTGACACCATTGCCAGGGACAGACAGCCCACCCCCTCCACATGATCGGGGACCGCTGGCCCACCCCGGCTATTTAAATGAGCCGCCGCGCTTGGAATTGCGGTTGCTCGCCCATTGTTAACCCCAAATTACTGAAAGTCCAAGTCTGCTGTTTCAACACTGCACAATTCTGAACATTAATTTCTCTGGAGAAGTTATTTCTGTTGCGACAGCTCTTTCAGTTTGTTTTCATTATTTTTTGCCAGTGAATTTATCTGGTTATTCACTTTTCCCAGATTTGCCCATTTGCAAAAAGGAATACATTTTTCTGGCAATAAATTGAAAACTGACAACAAATTCACTTAAAACATAATAAAAATGTGCACCAGTCAGCCTCAAATAATTTTATAATTATTTTTAATAGGCCTTTTTGTTTTGATTATTTTCATATTTGCCTGGTGTTGATAGCACTGGAGAATAGAATGTTCTTTCTGTACTGGATCGACACCAGGTGATATTTCTATTCTCAACACGTCCAACCCAAGTGCTTCTGAGTTAGTGCTGATATTGCTGAATTAGCTCTGTATCAGGGGAATACAATGATCTCAGAACGGTGACGTTCGTGACTGATGACCCCCATTAACCACCAGTAGAAGGTGACCGTCACTTCAGAATAGATTTGCTAAATATGCATGGCTATTTATCCTCCAATATTCTTCCTTCTTCTTTTGAGGGTACTGACTACTCACTATGGTACAGTTCCATGGGCATCAGGGATTCTTAGCACCTCAACCAATTGACCATTCTTCATGTGAGGCTATAGAGTGAGTGTCAGCAGTCTATTTATCGCATCACAGCTGAGCCTGATCCAATCCTTACCTGATACCCATACATGATTTGGGGAAAAAATCTGTCTGATTTTTCCTCTCCCTAAATGAGATCTTCTAAGGTCAAGGTATTGTGTTTGGAAGTGCAGGGTGAGCAAAATGAGATGTTGCTGACAAATTGCACGCATGAATAAACATGAAAGCTCATTAAGTCCAGCACCAACATTCCCTCTATTTTTTTTTTGTTCTGTGTGGCCTATTCATTTAAGTGTGTGGGCCCTTTAAAATTTTTTTTGCATGTTAACTTAAAGGGGCTAACTTGTGCTCAGCCTGCACAGGAACCTCTGGGTTGCTGAGTGGCAACGCAGCTTAGAGGGAACATTGCTCAGCACTGGTCTTAATTAAAATGTGTGTTATGTACAGCACAAACTGTACTAAAAATTCACCCATCAAAGGCCAAGTTGAGCATTGGCTTGACTTTATACAGTGTGTTGTCACTGGGAGCAACACATTATAGAGTTTCATAGTCAATTGCAAGGCTACATCAACCAATGATCTACACCATTCTTTGCTAAAACATGTGGTTATTTAAAAATGTTTCCATCCAAGCTGAACCACAGTGGAACCCACTGGGGTTGCAATATACCAACTCAAGAATTTTTTGGAATGTTACTTGTGAAGTTGCTCCATTTTTTTGTGAGAAAAGTTGCGTAAGTAACTTAAGCCAGTATAATACCGAAATATTGCTACATGATAATTTCCTTGATCATTTGCAATTTTCTAAATTACATTTGTCAAAATCCTAATTAGTATAGCTCCAATCTCATGTGAAAGACCACAGAACCCAAGTTTCCTGCACTTGCGCCTGTCCTAAATGGGTGTAAACCGACAACCAAGATTTTAGGCACGACAGAAACCAGTCACTATTTATGATATATTTTAGTGATCTATTGGCAAATACTTTTAAATTTCTCCAAACTAAGACCCGCACTGTATTCTCTGCATCTTTAATTTTTTTATGGCATCAGAATCTGTTACATTTAAAAGAGAAAAGCTTCCACAATTGCTGTGCTTAATATATATAACTGACGGCTTCAAACTTTAATTTTAAAGCATCGATAAGTTAAAGACAGAACATGGTGTATGTTCCAGGCTTTCCTTGGGCCCTGACTATTTCCATTTGTTTTCCACAGTTTTTTACATTCTGGTGTGCGCTAATGAGATTCTCAGAAACTTTCAGTGTAAGTTACTACCAGAAAGGTTGACGTAGAAACTGGAATGAAGTCAGATTGAGGAAATTGCAGTCCCCTATGTCACAGGAAGTATAGGTGTACACTTGTGTCATAATGCTCCATCTGCCCAATCTTGGTTACATCATGTGGGGAAGTAAATAAAGAGCTTGAAAAATCAGAGAGCAAAAGTTATCCCAAACTGCTTTACTGAGCTTGTAGTAGTCAGTTTGATGGGTGTTAACAGACATCTTGGACCAAGTCATCTTCCCATCTATTTGGTGGGAGATACTGCATGGTGTGGAATAAGCTAGAAAAGGGTAAAGGAGAAAATGTCTTACATGAAGGAATTCTTGCCGTCAACAACAAAATCATTTCCATCCATATGTGATGCGCATCAGATGGGAATTTTTAAGTTTACGTTCTCGTGGGCAGGGTTTCACAAGATAAAATTTAGACATTTTTTTACTGTAAGTATGAGATATATTTATAGCATTTTACCAAAATACAAATAAGTTTAAAAAATTGCTGTGATTAGTTTTTGAAACCCTGAATTCTTTCCCCTTTTGTCCTGAAGATGTTGATTCCTTGCCAGGGTGTATTTCCAGGGTACCAGGTGCCCAACCACCCCAACCAGAACCTTACCCTAGTGGGCATTCGTCATGAGGAGAAGATCAGCCATGATCTTGTTGAATGGTGAAGCAGGCTCAAAGGGCCAAATGACCTACGCCAGCTCCTATTTCGTATGTTTTGTTTTTGATTTTGCATATTGAGGGGATAAAATTCAACCTTGTCAGGGGTACAAAATGTGCTTAATTGGAAAGCCAAATTGGGTGAGGTGTGCAAAGGGTGGTTGATCTGCTACCATCCATTTTACACCCCTGCCAAAGTGGAATTTTACACACCCCACCCTGGCCAAGTCTTTTTGTCCTTAAGTGCTCTTCAGCTGTGAAGGCATCACATCAAAGCTCAACCTTGTGCTCACCTGATGTCCAGTATCTGATGGACTTTATACATGGGTGAAAATATATCAGAAAAAAGTGTACTGAAAGGCCTACTGAGCAATCTTTGGAGTCTCACACTCTCTTCTGTTGAATTTACTGTCTATCTATTTAATTTTCTGTGATAATTCTTGCTGTGTTACAGCGGGTGAGTGTAAGATATCTGCTGCACCACTATTTCTGTATTCATGCCTGGGTTAGTGTGCGGTCTTACTCATAAAGTAACAGAATCATAGAATCATAGAAAGTTTAAGGCAGTGTTTGCTGCATTTTGTCCATTGATTATTATGATGCAAGTCTATAAAATTAGTCAGATAACAAAAATAATCACAGCGCTATCAGCCATTATATAATACAGAAAGAACACACACTTGGCCTTCTTAATACTACAAAACGAAGAGTAAAGTCTACTAAAACAGACTATTACTGTTCAGTTACCATAGTACTATAATTATTTCTCTCATTTTTCAAAGGAGGAATTTACTTTGAAGTGTTAAAGGAAAAGCAAATTAAAGTTTATTAAGCTATTTTTGCTCACTGCCGTCTCTCTTTTATCTTTCTCTCTGAATATCCACGATGATTTCATCTTTCTGCATCGATAGTCAACATGATGCTTTTTTTTTTATCTCTAGGGTGCAAGCAGGCCCATCAAAAGTTGAAGGAACTGTTCCTCCTTGAGTGCAGCTACATTCTTTCAGGAGGCCCTGATGTAGAAGGCATGGTGTCTAGACATTGATGTAAAACAGCATTATGTATCTCTGGAGACTGAATATGTTGCAGAAAGCCTTCTTAGTTGGGCACAATCTAATGCAGATGAGTATTAAGGATATCACAACTGTAAAGATGCTTTACAGGGCCTTAGCAACTGAGAAGACAAAGTTAAAATATCCACCTGGGACTTTCTAAACATATTTTCAAGTGATTATTAATGAATTTCTGTTTGACATTGAGCCATTTTGTTTACTCCACTGCAGCATTAATTGTGTCATTCAGGATATCAATATTATTTAACAGCAGTTAAAAACATGTCCACTGGAAAAAGATTGAAACCATCATTTGAATATGGTCACATGTGGTGGACTAAATTTCAGTTAGTTTTATCTAAGAGCCTACTTAAAGTAACCTTGATTTAAAACATTATCATTCACTGTCACTGGCATAAACAATAGGCAGGTCAACAAAGCTGAAATCTTAACTGGCACATTTTAGTAAAGGTAACTGCAGATAAAGATTTTCCAAAGGGAAAGAAACTGGAAATCCAATTATTGAGATTAAAATACATGTCGTAGCAAAAATGGATTGCTCTCACAATGGGATTGAGAACTCGAAGCACACAGTAAGTAACTAAGAGAGGGAAAGCCAAATGAAACAGATTATGGTACAGGGTTTCTTCACCTGGAACAAATCAGTTTGTTGTAATTTTATGCTGCATTGAGTACCCAAGTCCACATCCATGTGACTGTTACAATGGCTGGGCTCTGCAGTGAAGCCAGAGAGAGTTAACAGGATATTACATCCAGTCAGGATCCTACAGATGAAAAAAGCTAGCAGTGAATGAAAAAGACAGCGAGCACTGTTCTGATCCTGACAGTATTACCAGGCCATTGCAGCATGGATTTACGCTGACAACAGTAAAATCTCTCCTACCTGCAGTCTGGCCTTCAGTCACAGACTCCTTCTCAGACATTGTGGTGAATCCAGTCAAAATCTGCAGTGCTTAAAACCTTTTAACCATTAGGCTAGCAAAATCTTTAGCTCACTGTGCAATCTCTGCCATTGAATAACTGCAATCTGACTGTATTGTAGCTTGTCTCTAAACTATTAAAACAAGCTTTTCCTTTCCCCTCCCTCTCTCTCCAAACGTCTTTTAAACAGATAGTTCAGTAAAGCCCCAGTCTTTGACCCCAACCCCCACCTTGCTTAAAAGGCTTTCTGGTTGAAATTAGCTCAAATATAAGGAAAGAAATGAGCTGCTTGCACTCTTACTCCTCATGTTTCTGCAGAGCTCCGCCTCCGTAATGTGCTCATACATAGTGTCAGCACTAGCAGGGAAGGGCCTCCCATGCTGCAGTAAATGACTGAGCAGCAGCAGCAATCTGGCAGGATGGACCACAACAAGCGAAACAATTAAAATCCCTAAGTAACTGCACCACACAAGCTTGATCAGATTATTTTTAAATCTTCTAGATTTCATTATTTAGCAATGTACCTGTCAATCATAAATCAGTTCCCCTTGAAATGTGCTCAGCAATAGTTATAAACACAAGTGATTTTAATTGCAGGAATACACTTGGGGCAAGACTCTTAGTTATAATGACCTTATGCTAATCATGCCTTTGGTCTAGTATTATTCCTTATATTTACAGGAAACATTTCCTAATGCAGAGATTGAGTAAAATAACAGTGCTGTAACACAGTTGCTCCTAATCCTGTTGGCCTTCGGTTAAATGCTCCCACTCCTTCCTGCACCATATGTTATTCAGTTAACATTCATATCATTTTCCACCCTCCACCCTCCAGAAAATTCAACTAAAATGGGCAGACCATGTCTCCTGCATGGATTTTTTTTATTTGTTCTGGGATGTGGGCGTCGCTGGCCAGGCCAGCATTTATTGCCCATCCCTAATTGCCCTTGAGAAGGTGGTGGTGAGCTGCCTTCTTGAACCACTCCATCCATTACAGAATCCCCAAGCAGGTCTTCTATGGGAAACTGTTTTAGGGCTAACTACTTCAAGGTGGTCAGTACAAACCCCCAAACGAATCCTGAAACAGATGGCTACTGGTCCCTCTACAGGAGCCACAGATAGAGGCACAGAGGTGATATAAGCAATGCCACTTGCTCATCAGGATAACTATTGAGTAGGTCATTGGCCTTCAGAAGATGCAATTCCAGTGCATGAATCTGTCAGTTGGTGCCCTCCAATACCCTCCTGCAAAGCTCTCGGTTATTGTGGTGGTGTGCTGCGCTCGCCATAACATGACCCTCCAGAGAGGTGGGGACCTTGAGGACAGTGAGGCCTGGAAGGAAACAGCTCATTGGGAGAGGAGCAGGAGCATGAGGTAAGGGAGGAGGAGGAATTGGAGGTGGAGGGAGATGACCTTGAACATAAAGGTGCCCCTGCTGCCTGATGAGGTGGCCTCCTTCTGCCACCCTCCAGGACCTTCCTCCTCTCCCTCATGGTCTCCAGCATTAGATCCAGGTCGACATCGATGAAACAAGGGGCTGCCCTGCCCTGGGTGCCAGGCCTCCGGCTCCCCTGTGACATCTTGCTTCTCTCCAGTGAAGTGGAAGGCTTTGGCACAAACTGAAGATCTTTCCCTCAGGACAACCAGCAGCCTCAGTGATGGCTGCTATGAGGTGTCTATATGAGTCCCACTCTTCATTCCTGCCCCACTGGCTCTAAGTGGACAGGAAACAGGTCTCCATATTAATTAAGGGCTCACCCTGGTGAAAATCTGATTTAATCAGTTTCTCACCGGAGGTGGGTTTCTAACCTAAAAACAGACCTGGGTCTTGTTTCCTGCCTCCGTGGCAAAAATTCAGCCTCACTTGCCAAGCCATTATGTTCAGGCTAAATTAGGAGTTGATAAAGTTGGCAGGGGTGCAAAACAGAAGGTAGTAGATCAGCTGGATGTTATATATGCTGTCCGATTTCCCTTTCCATTCAAGTCACCATATTTACGCTGACAACAGTAAAATCTCTCCTAACTGCATTTAGGCCTACAGATACAGATTCCATCTCATACATAGTAGTGAATCCAGTCAAGAATGTGCAGTGCCTAAAGCAGTTCAACTATTACACTGACAAAAGCTTTAGTTCACTATGAAAGGCATAATGCCAGCACAGAATGCACACTGGCATCTCTGTCACTCAACTGTTACTGTGTCAGTGCACGGAGTCCAAGTCTGGATAACTACCCCAAAAACTCGGCTTAGATCACTGAACATCTCTAATCCATCTGGCAGATGCCTGAATCCCACTTTGATGGACACAATACTGTGGATTACTGAAATGGCCACTACAACTGCAAATAGCACTGGGGCTTCACTAATAAGAGATTTCATACTATCAGCCATCCTTACCATTATCATAGGAATGGAGTCAATAGACTTCTTCAGTGTCCATGGGGATAATTTTAACACCCAAGGATGGGTGGGTTGGAGGCAGGTGAGAAGTATTAACTTTTTTATTCTCAGACTCGACCCTTACATGACCCTAACGTGCCCACTTCCAGTTTTAACAGAGGCGGGTGCAGGTCAGGTTACCAATCTGCTCTCAGGAAGCGGGTGGGTCATTACAATGTTTTAAGGAGGCTGTGTGCCTCCATTTTAACAGGAATTTTACCTTTTTTAACCCTTTTCAGCCAGGTTTCGCAAGCCTGTGGAAACAAGGCAAGAAGGGCTGGATCCACAAGAACACAAGAAGTAGGAGCAGGATTAGACCATATGGCCCATCGAGCCTGTTCCGCCATTCAAAACAATCATGGCTGATCTTAGGATTCAACTCCACTTTCATGCCCGCTCGCCATACCCCTTGATTCCCTGAGAGACAAAAAATCTGTCATTCCAGCCTTAAATGTATTCAACGATGGAGCATCCACAACCCTCTGGGATATAGAATTCCAAAGATTCACAACCCTTTGAGTGAAGTAATCTCTCCTCATCTCAGTCCTAAATGATTGGCCCCTTATTCTGAGACTGTGCCCCCTTGTTTTAGATTCCCCAACCAGCGGAAATAATCTCTCAGGGTCGACCCTATTCAGCCCCTTTAGAATTTTATATGTTTCAATGAGATCACCTCTCATTCTTCTAAACTCCAGAGAATACAGGCCTAATTTACTTAGTCTCTCAACATAGGACAACCCCCTCATCCCAGGGACCAATCTCGTGAATCTTCGCTGCACTGCCTCCAATGCAAGTATATCCTTACTTAAATGTGGAGACTAAAACAGCACACAGTATTCCAGATGTAGTCTCACCAAAACCCTGTACAATTGTAGCAAGACTTCCTTATTCCTGTACTCCAATCCCCTTGGAATAAAGGCCAACGTGCCATTTGACGTGCTAATTGCTTGCTGTACCTGCATGTTAACTTTCTGTGTTCCTTGTACAAGCACACCCAAGTCACTTTGAACATCTGAAATAAAAACAGCAAGTGCTGGAAATACTCAGCAGGTCAGCCAGCATCTGCGGAGCGAGAAGCAGAGTTAACATCTCAGGTCAGGAAGGTGGTGGCGTAATGGTAATGTCACAGAATAAGTAATCGAGAAGCCTAGGTCAATGCTCTGGGAACATGGGTTCAAATCCCACCATGGCAGATGGTGACATTTGAATTAAATTAACAAATATCTGGAATTAAAAGATAGTTTAATGGTGACCATGAAGCCATTGTTAATTGTTGTTAAAAACCCATCTGGGAAGAAAATCTGTCATCCTTACCCAGTCTGGCCTACACATGACTCCAGACCCACAACAATGTGGTTGACTCTTAAATAGCCTAGCAAGGCACTCAGTTCAAGGGCAATTAAGGATGGGAAATAAATGCTGGCCTAGTTGGTGATGCCCACATCCCACAAACAAATAAAAAAGTCTGTGAGCTTTCATCAGAATTGGCAAAGGTAAGAAAAGTATTAGCTTTTAAGCAAGTGAAGGTAGGAAATGGTGGGGAAAGAGAACAAAAGGGAAGGTGTGTGATAGGGCAGAGTACCTCCACCACCTCCAGTGTGATGCCACCACTAAACACATCTGCCCTTCCCCTCCCCTGTCAACATTCCAAAGGGATCATTCCTTCCTCAACACCCTGGTCCACTCCTCCATCACTCATAGAACCATAGAAAAATTACAGCACAGAAGGAGGCCATTTGGATCATCGTGTCTGCGCCAGCCAAAACAAAAACTAGCCTCCAATATAATCCCACCTTCCAGCACCTGGTCTGTAGCCTTGCTGGTTACAGCACTTCAGGTGCATGTCCAGGTACCTGTTAAATGAGTTGAGAGTTTCTGCCTCCACCACTGTTCCTGGCAGTGAATTCCAGACACCCACCACCCTCTGGGTGAAAAGGTTTTTCCTCATGTCCCCTCTAATCCTTATAGCCATCACCTTAAATCTGTGCCCCCTGGTAATTGACCTCTCTGCTAAGCCCTTCATGTCTACTCTATCCAGGCCCCTTATAATTTTATACACCTCAATTAGGTCACCCCTCAGCCTCCTCTGTTCGAAGGAAAACAACCCGAGCCTATCCAATCTTTCCTCATAGCTGCAACTTTCAAGCCCTGGCAACATTCTTGTAAATCCCCTCTGTACTCTCTCCGGAGCAATTATGTCCTTCCTGTGATGTGGTGACCAGAACTGTATACAGTACTCCAGCTGTGGCCTAACCAGTGTTTTATACAGTTCCAGCATTACATCCTTGCTTTTGTATTCTATACCTCAACCAATAAAGGAAAACATTCCATATGCCTTCTTCACCACTCCACCTTTTACCTCCTCGCTCCTCACCATCCAAGACCCCAAACACTCCTTCCAGGTGAAGCATCGATTTACTTGTACTTCCTTCAATTTAGTATGCTGTATTCACTGCTCACAATGTAGTCACCTCTACATTGGGGAGACCAAATGTAGATTGGGTGACCGCTTTGCAGAACACCTCTGCTCAGTCCGAAAGGAAGACCCTGAGCTTCTGGTTGCTTGCTATTTCAACACACCACCCTACTCTCATGCCCACATTTCTGTCCTTGGCCTGCTGCAGTGTTCCAGTGAACATCAATATAAGCTCAAGGAGCAGCACCTTATCTTTTGATTAGGCACTCTACAGCCTTGCAGACTCAACATTGAGTTCACCAATTTCAGAGCATGACTGGCCTTTTTCATTTTTTATTTCTTTTTTTCAATTTTTTTTAACCATGTGCCTGTTTTTCATTTTGTGTTTTTGGACAGACCTTCTCATTATTCTGCCATTAACACACTCTCTGGACTAATGAGTTGTCTTTCACCACAACTATTAACACACTCTTTGCTTTTGTCCCATGACATCTTTGCTCTTCAATCTCTCCTGCCCTTTGCCCTACCACACACCTTTCCTTTTGTTCTCTTCCTCACCAACCGCAACCGCCTCCCCCCACCCCCTTCACTTACTTAAAACTTTTCTTACCTTTGCCAGTTCTGATGAACAGTCTCAGACCTGAAACATTAACTCTGCTTCTCCCTCCACAGATGCTGCCTGACCTGCTGAGTATTTTCAGCACTTTCTGTTTTTATTTCAGATTTCCAGCATCTGCTGTATTTTGCTTTTATTATCTCTCTGAACATCAACACAAGTTTCACACCTTTTTCAAATATTCTGCTTTTCTATTCTTATGACCAAAGTGCATAACTTCACACTTCCCTATATTAAACTCCATCTGCCAACTAGTTGCCCACTCACTTAACCTGTCTATATCTCTTGGCAGCCTCTCTGTGTTCTCCCCACAGCTTATCTTTCCACCTACCTTTGTATCATCAGCAAATTTAGATACATTACTCTCTGTTTCCTCATTTAAGACATCAATACAGATTATAAATAGCTGAGGTCCCAGCACTGATCCTTGTGGCACTCTACTATTTACTGCCTGCCAACTTGAAAATGCCCCGTTTATGCCCACTCATTGCTTCGTGTCTGTTAACCAATCATCTATCCATGATTCATAAGATAAGCACATAAGCGAAATTTACAGCACCACTTGTGGGCAAGCGTGTTTCCTCTGGGCCTCAAAGGCTTACCTGCTTCCCTGTTCCGAGCAGCCAACAACCCCTACTCCGTGATCACCGACCTCCCGCAATTCCACAATCTCCGACTCAACCACCACCCCATCCATCTGTACGATTTCCCTTCACCCCTTCCAGTCTTTTTCGATTCCCCAGCCCCCAGATCTCCCAGCTCCACCATGATCCTTCCTGACTTCCATGTTCTCCCTCCACGAGTGTGATTCAATATTACAGTAAAAAAAACATCACCACTGACATCTAATTAGCCTTACTACTATGATATTACAATAGTTTACTACTCCCTTGCTACCTTCAGGCTGACCCCACATTGCAGTACTGAGAGAGTGTTGCACTATCAGAGGGGCCATCTTTTGGATATGTCAAAGGAAGGCTCTGTCTGCTCTCTTAGGTACATGCGAAAGAGCCCTTGGCATGAAGAGCGTGGAAGTTCTTCCTGTGTCCTCGCCAATTTTTATCCTTCAACCAACACCTAAAAAAGCAGATTATCTGGTCATTTATTTCATTGCTTTTGTGGGACCTTGCTTGTGGGCAAATTGGCTGTCACGTTTCCTACCTCACAACAGTGACTACACTTCAGAATTACTTCATTGATTGTAAAACACTTTGGGGTGTCCTGAGGTTGTGAAATGTGCTACATAAATGCAAGTCTTTCTTTATTCAAAAGCCTCCATAAACACTCATTCAAAAGCAAAGCTGGGGGGGAATGTGAGCTGTGAGGAGGATGCCAAGAGGCTCTAATGTGATTTGGGCAAGTTGGGTGAGTGGGCAAATGCATGGCAGATGCAGTATAACGTGGATAAATGTGAGGTTATCCACTTTGGTTGTAAAAACAGAAGGGCAGATTATTATCTGAATGGTGATACATTGGGAAAGGGGGAGGTGCAATGAGACCTGGGTATCCTAGTACACCAGTCGCTGAAAGCAAACATTCAGGTGAAACAAGCAGTTAGGAAGGCGAATGGTATGTTGGCCTTCATTGCAAGAGGATTTGAGTACAGGAGCAAGGATGTTTTACTGCAGTTATACAGAGCCTTGATGAGACCACATCTGGAGTATTGTGTGCAGTTTTGGTCTCCATATCTGAGGAAGGATGTTCTTGCCATGGAGAGAGTGCAAAGGAGATTTACTAGGCTGATTCCTTGGATGGCAGGATTGGCGTATGAGGAGAGATTGGGTCGACTAGGCCTATATTCACTAGAGTTTAGAAGAATGAGAGGGGATCTCATAGAAACATATAAAATTCTAACAGGACTAGACAGGCTAGATGCAGGGAGGATGTTCCCAATGGCTGGGGAGTCCAGAACCAGGGGTCACAGTCTCAGGATATGGGGTTTGCCATTTAGAACTGAGATGAGGAGAAATTTCTTCACTCAGAGGGTGGTGAACCTGTGGAATTCTCTACTGCAGAAGGCAGTGGAGGCCAAGTCAATCAATATATTCAAGAAGGAGATAGATATATTTCTTAATGCCAAAGGGATCAAGGGATATGGGGAAAAAGCAGGAACAGGGTACTGCATTAGACAATCAGCCATGATCTTTTTTGAATGGCGGAGCAGGCCCGAAGGGCCGAATGGCCTATTTCTGCTCCTATTTTCTATGTCTCTGTTTCTAAAATAGTGCAGATGCAGGAAATCTGAAATATAAACAGAAGCTGCTGGTAATACTCAGCAGGCCAAGCAGCATCTGTGGAGAGAGAAACAGAGTTAACATTTCAGGTCGGAGGTTTTGATCAGAGGTCACTGACTGAAACATTGGGCTAGATTTCGTGGAACTGGCGAGGCTCCTGGCGCCGGGCTGAAAAGGCGGTGGGGCACTTGTCTCTGCCATTCAGAGCCTCCCCCAGGCACTATTTAACGGCGCCCGGGCAATTAACTGCCTGGCACTGAGATCCCTATCCCTTTAAAAACAAGAATCCCGCCTCCACAAACTGTGGGCCAATCAGAGGGCTGGCAGCTCAGTAGTAGAAACAGTGGCACCGTGGTACTGCAGGAGGTCTTGGACCCAGGCCCAGAACTGGAGCCTGGATCCAGTCTGGCAGGCCCTAGCAATGGGGGGAGGGAGGGTGGGCATTAAGTGTAAGGGGAGGGGGTGTTCAGAGAGGTGGGGCATTTATCGCTGGGGCTCCCCATGGGCTACAGATTGCCCACAGGGAGGTCGCCTCATTTTATTGACTGACCTCCCCGTGTGGCGGAGGCTGACCCAGTGGCAGGGGGAAGACGCCCTTAAGTGGCTGATAATTGGCCTCTTAAGGGCCTCAATTGACGTCTGGGTGAGAAAGTCACATCAGCCCACCCGCCCCCAACTTAATTGTGGAGCAACAGGAAGGCGACGGGCCCTCTGCCTCCCGCCTCAATTTTATGGGCTCCCCCTCCCCGCCTCCTAAACCGTTCCCGGGGGCCCCATTAAATCCAGTCCATTAACTCTGTTTCTCCGCCGATGCTGTCAAACCTGCTGAGTACTTCAAGCAATTTTTGTTTTTTTCTAGAAAACTCAATTATTTCACTCTGTCTTTGGTCTCGAAAATCATAACTTTTCTGCTTGACACCTACATCTCTGCATTGTATAGTGTTGTGAAGTCCTTTTATATCAGTAGTACCACATAAATTGTTGTCATATTACGATTTGTTTCAACATTTCAATGTATGCCCAAGGCTGGCGAAAGAAACCTTGAAGGGCATGGTCACAGTTGCACAATCTCCAACAGGGTTAGCTCGCAAGAGAAGCAGAGCAGCTAGAAAGTGTGAAATGATACATTACCAATATAGTTTAGGATTTCTTCCTGAACCCTGCAATTGAGATAAAAAAGAAAGTTATGAATTTGCTGATAATAGATAGCATTCAGGTAGGAAAATAATTTTACCTTATTTGAGCTTTATGCAAGTGAACTTCATTGGAATGCGAAAACTGGGCTAAGAAATTGCTTATGTATGGCTGATCCATGACTAGACAATGAATTATTTATGATCTCTGCAGCAAAAGTAGAGCAATCATTTTTTGCAGCAGAAGTCAGACAGCGTCGGTAAAATACCAGTTTAGAGGCTATGCTTCATGCTTATTAAAGATTCATCTTGCTGACCAAAGAAGAGCCATATTTTTTCAAAACTCAATTAACTGAATTGATAGATCCAAGCATATCTTAATATTCCCTCAGCGGATCTGAAATATGCTTCTATTGTCTGTATTGGTACAACCCAATCTCTCCTTGAAACATACAATGTACAGGCATAAAAGGAATTGTCCTGTAACCTTGAGGCATAAAAAGAATTAAATAAACAAAAAGGTCCTTGTTGGATTTATACAAGTTGAGCAGCATTGATTAGCTTTACAATGGAATTCCTATTTGCAAAAGTGCATGAGGTGTTGAAATTAGTGTGAGTTACATAAGCAGCCTCGAAAACACTGCAGGTTATACTCAGCACAAATGGAAATAGACTAGCCACTGCAATTCATGTGTTGTGATACGGCAAAACCGTGATCATAACTTAAAGTTACATTCATGATGCCAGCCTAATATCAATGTGCATGCCATGTAAAATCACAATGCAGTTGATAAGCTTAACATTTCAAAAAATAATCATCATTATAGATGTCTATGGCAGCCTGGAGGTAGGTAGGGCATGCAGATTCCATTGAAGCAATTTAAATAGTGGGTTAATAAAGTTTACGATCTATTTACACTCTCGACTGTGGTTAGGCCTGGGACCAGATAAAAATCAGAGGACCAAATAAACTGAAAACAAAGGATTCATATTGTCCCATATGTGATTTTCTTTTTTAAAGTTTGAATATTGAGATAGGCCAAGCGCACAATATTCCTTGCACTCACCTCACGCTAAAGATTTTCTTACAGGATCTTTTCTGCAGCGTGTTCCTTTTTTTGTGCAGCGTGTGCCTTTTCACTTGTCACTGACAATTAAAATGACACAACAGATAAATTAAAATCCATCATTTCGAATTCTATGTCTGCATCGTGATTCAAGAGAAACAACTCAAAAGGATTCTATGCTCTCGTAATTAAAATGTCTTTTAATCATCACCCAGTTTCAGGGACAGAAACTCCATATGACTGGCATACCTAATAGTAAAAACACTTTTAAAGACTTAACTGTATGTTATTTAATACAATTGTATTCTGCTTTATTATCCTGTTCACTAATTTCTATTCAGAAACTAAGGGCTGAATTTTCAGGGCCCCCCCCCCAAAGGTGGGAATGGAGGCAGGGGCGGGGGCCCCAAAAATACCAGCACGGGCAGCGTGTCAATTTCAAGGTGCCAATCCTGACGCTGGCAATCATCAGCAGGGTGGGGGAGGGTGGGATAGAAATTCCACTCTCCTTCCCATTGAGGTCAATTAAACTTGTTAAAGAGCTCGTTTACATCTTGCTGAAGTGGGAGGGTGCAATATTTAAAGAGGCGCATGGGTTTCAGAGGCTGTCAGTTTCTGAACAGTATCCAGTGGGAAGACAGTCACGTCTGCCCCAGGAGATCACACTGGCACCCATAAGAGGACCAGCGGGACAAAGAGGGACTGGGCACTTGGTGCTGCATGGGTGACAGGGAGAACGGGCACAGCACCAGGGCTTTGAACAGGGTCAGCACCCCCCTGGAATCATAGGGGCAGAAGAGCAAGGGGCAAGACCACCAAAGACAACTGGGCGGCCATCTGCCCAGAAGGAAGGCTTCAGTTGGCAATTGGGGCATGACTGTCAGATTTTGTGCCCAATGACAATGAAGGGCAACACCCTTTGCAGGAAGGGCAGAACCCCGGGCAGCAGGAGGGCAGGGCAAAGTAACGAATGGCAGGAAGGCAATGGAGGCCAAACCCTCAACACAGGATCAACTGCCGAAGATGGAACAACCTGGTGATGACCGAAAACCAGTGCTGCAGGAGATTGCGATGCTCCAGGCAGATGGTCACAAATATCTGTGCCCTCATTGTCAAAGACCTTGTACCTCGCAGCACTGGTCTCCATGCACTGCCTGTGGCTGTCAAAGTCACTATAGCCTTGAACTTCTTTGCTTCTGGCTCCTTCGAAGGATCAGCTGCAGACATTAGTGGCATCTCAAAAACGGCTAAAGGCACTGGATACTGCAAAGTCTTTGGGCCCTGACAACATTCCGGCAATAGTACTGAAGGCCTGTGCTCCAGAACTTGCCATGCCCCTAGTCAAGTTGTTCCAGTAAAGCTACAACACGACGACAATGTGGAAAATTGCCCAGGTATGCCCTGTGCACAAAAAGCAGAACAAATTCAACCCGGCCAATTACCGCCACATTAGTCTACTGTCGATCATCAGTAAAGTGATGGAAGGTGTCGTCAACAGTGCCATCAAGCGGCACTTGCTTAGCAATAACCTGCTCAGTGATGCTCAGTTTGGGTTCCACCAGGATCACTCAGCTCCTGACCTCATTACAGCCTTGGTTCATACATGGACAAAAGAGCAGAACTCAAGAGGTGAGGTGAGAGTGACTGCCCTTGACATCAAGGCAGCATTTGACCGAGTATGGCATCAAGGAGACCTAGCAAAACTGAAGTCAATGGGAATTGGGAGAAAATACTCCACTGGTTGGAGTCATACTTAGCGCAAATGAAGATGGTTGTGATTGTTGGAGGTCAATCATCTGAGCTCCAGGACATCACTGTAGGAGTTCCTCAGGGTAGTGTCCTAGGCCCAACCATCTTCAGCTGCTTCATCAATGATCTTCCTTCAATCATAAGGTCAGAAGTGGAGATGTTTGCTGATGATTGCACAATGTTCAGCACCATTCGCGACTCCTCAGATACTGAAGCAGCCCTTGTAGAAATGCAGCAAAACCTGGACAATATCCAGGCTTGGGCTGATAAGTAGCAAGTAACATTCATGCCACACAAGTGCCAAGCAATGACTATCTCAAACAAGAGAGAATCTAACCATCTCCGCTTGACATTCAACTGCATTACCATCGCTGAATCCCCCACTATCAACATCCTGGGAGTTACCATTGACCAGAAACTGAACTGGATTAGCCATATAAATACCCTGGCTACAAGAGCAGGTCAGATGCTAGGAATTCTGCGGTGAGCAACTCACCTCCTGACTCCCCAAATCCTGTCCACCATCTACAAGGCACAAGTCAGGAGTGTGATGGAATACTCTCCACTTGCCTGGTTGGGTGCAGCTCCAAAAACACTCAAGAAGCTCCACACCATCCAGGACAAAGCAGCCCGCTTGATTGGGGCCCCATCCACAAACATTCACTCCCTCCACCACCGACGCACAGTAGCAGCAGTGTGTACCATCTACAAAATGCACTGCAGCAACACACCAAGGCTCCTTGGACGGCACCTTCCAAACCCACGACCTCTATTACCTAGAAGGACAAGGGCAGCAGATGCATGGGAACACCACCACCTGCAAGTTTCTCTCCAAGCCACACACCATCCTGATTTGGAACTATATCGCTATTCCTTCACTATCGCTGGGTCAAAATCCTGGAATTCCCTTCCTAACAGCACTGTGGGTGTACCTACCTCACATAGACTGCAGCGGGTCAAGAAGGCAGCTCACCACCACCTTCTCAAGGGCAATTAGGGATGGGCAATAAATGCTGGCATAGCCAGCGATGCCCACATTCCCCATGAATGAATAAAATAAAAATTCAATTCCTCTCGTAATAAAGGATAGCATTCCATTAGCGTTCTTTATTACTTGCTGTACCTACATACTAACTTTTTGTGACTCATGCACAAGAATACCTAGATCCCTCTGCACCCAGGAATTCTGCAGTCGTTTTCCATTTAAGTAATACTCTGATTCTTTTTATTCTTCCTGCCAAAGTGAACAACTTCACATTTTCCCACATTATACTGGCTGCTGATCCCTCGACAGCAGCCCTAGACAGAGGCAGAGAAGGGATACAACCAATGCCACCTTCTCAACAGGACAACCGTTGAGCAGGCCATCGGGCTTCTGAAGATACGATTCCAATATCTGGACCAATCAGGTAGTGCCCTCCAATACCCTCCTTCAAGGGTCTCGGCCATTGTGGTGGTGTGCTGCGCTCTCCATAACATGGCCCTCCAGAGACTCTGGACCTTGAGGATGGTGAGGCCCATGAAGGAGACAGGTCATTGGGGAGGAGCAGGAGCAGGAGGTGACGGAGGAGCTGGAAGAGGAGGCAGAAGGAGATGATGCTGAACAGAGAGATTCCCCTGCTGCACGACGAGGTGGCCTTCTCCTGACACCCTCCGGGAAAAGGACCAGCCTTCTGTTCCTCAAGGCCTCCAGCATTAGATCCATGTCAGCATAGACGAAGCAAGGGTCTGCCCCACCCCGGGTGTCAGGCCTCCAGCTGCCCTGTGACATCTTGCTTCCCTCTGGTGAAGTGGAAGGCTTTGGCACAGACTGCAGATCTCTCCCTCAGGACAACCAGCAGCCTCAGTAATGGCTGCCATGCGGTGTCTAAATAAGTCCCACACTTCATCTGACCCACCTTCATTCCCATCCCACTGGGTCTAAGCTCACAGAAAACCTGTCCTCACCCCTAATGGCTCACCCCTATGAAAATCTGAATTTTAATTAGTTTCCCACCGGAGATGGGTTTCTGACTCAAAAACAGACCCACTTCCATGGTGAAGATTCAGCCTCTACAATAACATGGTTGAGATTGTGTACTCATGGTATGAGGAATCAGAGGTCGAATTCTGACCTGTCATGCTACTTCACAGAGCTGTCTAATTCTATCCCATTGAAGTATGAGGGAAACCCATCCATTCAGTTTTTCTTTTACTTGTGGCAGTGTCCTAGTTATGTTCTACCTGACAATAATGGACCAGCTTGTGCACTTCTAGTGTAGCTTATGTTATCTATCTGAAGGGAAAACGTCTTACCCACAGGTTGGGAATGCTGTTAAACAATGGAGGGAATATTGTCTTTGTGCAATTAATTTTACAGGCTAGAACTGCAGGTTTAAAACTGAAGGACAGATACTGAGAAAGGATGTAATAGTTTCTGAGATGACCAGACTGCAACTTTGATGTAATAAAATCACAAATATGTTCTCTGTTTAATATGCATTATCAGCACAATAAGCTTCTTAAGGATAACCTTCTTAATAACCCTGCTAAGTCTTGTTGCTAACATTTTGGTAGGCAATTTATATTGAAGGCTTTTTGTCTATAGTTAATGTACAATAATGAATACTTCACTGATTAATGTACATGTTACATGAATGCACTTAGCATAATTCATGTCATTGTTCCCTCCTATCAAATATCTAATAAAAGTGGAACCACAATACTGACAAATTGCAGCTGTTGAATGGCAAGCAAAATGCTGCACTTAAACAGAGAAATGTTAATAAGATGGAACAAGGAAAGTGGTACAAGTGAAAATAGAAATTACTTTACCCAGACTATGATTGCAGAGAATGTACTGCAGTTGGAATTACTATACCAAATTACCCATCTCAATCCACATAGCTCTTATATTTAATGATAATCTCATATCAAAGTTAATCAGATGGTAAACATTGTCAATAGAAACATTGCACAAGATACAAGAGAATAGATAATTAATTTTGAGGGAGCTCTCAAAGACTTGAAAAAGCTGGTGGGGTGTACATATATATTCAAAAATCATATATTCCGTGATTATCTTAATATATTACATCTATATAAAATATTACAACCCTTATGCAATATGTAAATATATAATAATGCATGTAATGACAATAGTGAGTCTATATGGATAAGCATACTATGTATTCATAATGTTCCCACTGCTATCTTCACAAAGCAAGGAGAACCAAGTCATCACAATGCCAATAATCACCACCTACATGTATATCAGAACAGATACAGACATTTAATGCCAATTAGATAGTGAGGAGACACAGCACAAAGCATCAATGATGAAAGAGTGATCGGTGATGAGTGACCAAGATGGTATAAGGCAGAAGTCTATCTACATTAAGTTCCCTAAATTGCAACAGTAACTACACTTCAAAAGTACTTCATTAGCTGTAAAACACTTTGGGACTCCTGAAGTTGCGAAAGATGCTATATAAATATCAATTTCTATGGTGCTATAAAGTTATTTCATTCTTTCTTTACATAGATACATACATTTCCATGCTTTTGTTGATAATAGTAGATTTCAATGGGGTAAGTATGGATCTGACCTAGATAAATTGAACTCAAAGGTTGACAGGCAAAACTGTAACGGAACAATGAGCTATCTTTAAAGAAGAGATAGTTTGGGCACAGTTGGGCACATATTCCCATGAAGGGGAAAGCTAAGGCATACAAATCCAGAGATCCTTGGATGACAAAAGAGCTAGAGATTAAGGTGAAGAAGAAAAAGTGTGCTGATCATAGATGTCAGGTGGATAATACAATTGAGAATCAGGTGGAATATAGAAGGTTCAGAGGGGAAATGAAAAAACAAATAAGAGAAGCAAAGAGATAGTATGAGAAGAGACTGGCAGCTAACATAAAAGGGAATCCAAAAGTCTTCTATAGGCATATAAATAGTAAAATGGTGGTAAAAGGAGGAACAGGTCCGAATAGGGACCTAAAAGGGGATTTATGCATGGAGGCAAGGGGCATGCATGGCTGTGGTATTAAATTAATATATTGCATTTATCTTTACCAAGTAAGAAGATGCTGTGCAAGTCATGGTGAAAGAGGAGGCAGTTCAGACACTTGAATGGTTTAAAATTGATAAGGAGGAGGTATTGGCGAGGCTGTCTGTACTTAAAGTTAGTAAGGCACCAGGACCGAATGGGGAGCTGGATTATAAGAGCCTGCCGAGCTCAAAAAATGGTGGCCCACCTGCGCGGAGCGCATGCCAAAGAGCTGCCGCAATCTTAAGTGCGGTGGCTCATTTAAATAGCAGGGGTGGACCAACCCCCAATCTCGTGGAGGGGGCGGGCTGTCCATCCTCGGCAATTTTTTAAAGGGCAGCCAACCCTGCCACATAATTTCAATTTTTAAAGACAGACCCCCCCACAAAGTTAAATAAATATCTTTATAACGCCCTGTTCCCACACCCCCAATAACAATTACATTAACTATGTGCCCTTTCTCTCCCAAAACACATACCTTTAACATCTGACCTTTACCCCCCACAAACTACACAAAGTTTATAGTTCAACCTTTCCTACCATCCCCTACACCCATTACATTAATTTGACACAGCCCCCCACCCCCAGGACTGAAAATCTTACCTCCTCCCCCCACCCCACCAGTGTGGTGCTGCCTATTCCTGGATGGGGATTTGAAGGCGTGGGAGTGTCAGCCGCCACGCCAAAGATCACAGCGGGTCCTCAAGATCGCAGGTAAGTGTATGTTAATTAATTCATTTTATTGATTTGAATATTTTAATTGTGGTCCGTCACCCAGCGGTGGGGGAGCCGCCATGGAACCCCGTCGCCGCCGCGAAAATCGGGCCCTGCCCTCGCACCATCAAGGTCCGTGGCGGGCCTCTTCCAGAGCCATCTTCATGCCCCCCACCCCCCAGAACCCGACGACTGGGGGAGAACAAGATCCAGCCCGGGATGCATCCAAGAATACTAAGGGAAGTGAGAGTGGAAATCCGGAGGTACTGGCCATAATTTTCCAATCTTCCTTAGATTTAGGGGTGATGCCAGAAGACTGGAGAATTGCAAATGTAACACCCTATTTCAAAAAAGGATGTAAAGATAAGCCCACAAGTAAAGGCCATTCAGTTTAACCTCGATGGTGGGGAAGCTTCTAGAAACAATAATTCGGGACAAAATTAATGGTCAATGGACAAATGTGGGTTAATTAAGGGAAGCCAGCACAAATTTGTTAAGGGCAAATCATGTTTAACTAACTTGCTTGAGTTTTTTGATGAAGTAACAGAGAGGGTTGATGATGGTAATGCAGCTGATGTGGTGTACATGGACTTCAAAAAGGCATTTGATAAAGTTCCACGTAACAGGCTTATCAGCAAAGCTAGAGGCCATGGAATAAAAGGGATAGTAGCAACATGGATACCTGAGTGAGAGGAAACGGAGAGTAGTGGTTAATGGTGTTTTTAGGACTGGAGGAAGGTTTATAATGGAATTCACCAGGGGTTGGTGTTTGGACCCCTGCTCTTCTTGAATATATATTAATGACCTAGACAAAGAACAAAGAACAAAGAAAATTACAGCACAGGAACAGGCCCTTCGGCCCTCCAAGCCTACGCCGATCCAGATCCTCTATCTAAACATGACGCCTATTTTCTAAGGGTCTGTATCTCTTTACTTCCTGCCCATTCATGTATCTGTCCAGATACATCTTAAAAGACGCTATCGTGCCCGCGTCTACCACCTCCGCTGGCAACGCGTTCCAGGCACCCACCACCCTCTGCGTAAAGAACTTTCCACGCATATCCCCCCCTAAACTTTTCCCTTCTCACTTTGAACTCGTGTCCCCTTGTAATTGAATCCCCCACTCTGGGAAAAAGCTTCTTGCTATCCAACCTGTCTATACCTCTCATGATTTTGTACACCTCAATCAGGTCCCCCCTCAACCTCCGTCTTTCTAATGAAAATAATCCTAATCTACTCAACCTCTCTTCATAGCTAGCGCCCTACATACCAGGCAACATCCTGGTGAACCTCCTCTGCACCCTCTCCAAAGCATCCACATCCTTTTGGTAATGTGGCGACCAGAACTGCACTCAGTATTCCAAATGTGGCCGAACCAAAGTCCTATACAACTGTAACATGACCTGCCAACTCTTGTACTCAATACCCCGTCCGATGAAGGCAAGCATGCCGTATGCCTTCTTGACCACTCTATTGACCTGCGTTGCCACCTTCAGGGAACAATGGACCTGAACACCCAAATCTCTGTACATCAATTTTCCCCAGGACTTTTCCATTTACTGTATAGTTCGCTCTTGAATTGGATCTTCCAAAATGCATCACCTCGCATTTGCCCTGATTGAACTCCATCTGCCATTTCTTTGCCCAACTCTCCAGTCTATCTATATTCTGCTGTATTCTCTGACAGTCCCCTTCACTATCTGCTACTCCTTGGTGTACAGGGCAAATTTCAAAATTGGCGGGCAATACAAAACTTGGAAGTATTGTGAACTGTGAGGAGGATAGTGTAGAACTTCAAAAGGATATAGACAAGTTGGTGGAATGGAGTGGACAAGTGACAGATGAAATTTAATGCAGAGAAGTGTAAAGTGATTCATTTTGGCAGAAACAACATGCAGAGACAATATAAAATAAAGGTACAATTGAAAAGGGGGTGCAGGAGGAGGGACATGGATGTATATGTGCATAAATCATTGAAGGTAGCAGGACAAGTTGAGAGAGTGGTTAATAAAGCATACAGCATCCTAGGCTTTATCAATAGGGGCATAGAGTACAAAAGCAAGGAAGTTATGTTAAACCTGTGTAAAACACTGGTTCAGCCTCAACTGGAGAATTGCATCCCTTTCTGGGCACCACACTTTAAGAAGGCTGTCAAAGTGTTAGAGAGGGTACAGCAAAGATTCATGAGACTGGTTCCAGGGATGAAGAACTTCTGTTACGTAAATAGATTGGAGAAGTTTTCCTTGGAGAAGAGAAGGTTGAGAGGAGATTTGATAGAGGTATTCAAAATCATGAGAGGTCCGGACAGAGTAGATAGGGAGAAACTGTTCCCATTGGTGGAAGGATCAAAAACAATGGGGCACAGATATAAGGTAATTGGCAAAAGAAGCAATGGCAACATGAGGAAAAACTTCAAGCAGCGAGCAGTTCGGATCTGGAATGCACTGACTGACAGTGTGCTGGAGGTAGGTTCAATCAAGGCATTCAAGAGGGAATGGAATTATTATCTGAAAAGGAAGAATGTGCAGGGCGACAGAGAGGTGGTTTTAATGCTCTGGTTTGACTATCAGTTCAATAGCTGGACACCAACATGAAGAGTGTTCACATTGTTGTGGTACTAGGAGGTGCCCAGAACCTGTAGAACTGTATCCCAGCATAAGTCAGCATTTTCAGAAGAGAAAGAAATTGATGGGTGAGGAAAAATATAAATCAATATATGTGAATCAGAATGATTATAGCTATTTTTACCCAATAGTACATTTCAGCAGTGTTGAATTCTTCTTTGGCCTCCTTGTCTCGAGAGACAATGGGTAAGCGCCTAGAGGTGGTCAGTGGTTTGTGAAGCAGTGGAGTGGCTATAAAGGCCAATTCTAGAGTGACAGACTCTTCCATAGGTGCTGCAGATAAAATTGGTTGTTGGGGCTGTTACACAGTTGGCTCTCCCCTTGCATTTCTGTCTTTTTTCTTGCCAACTGCTAAGTCTCTTCGACTTTCCACACTTTAGCCCCGCCTTTATGGCTGTCCACCAGCTCTGGCGATCACTGGCAACTGACTCTCACGACTTGTGATCAATGTCACGGGACTTCATGTCGCGTTTGCAGACGTCTTTAAAGTGGAGGCATGGATGGCCGGTGGGTCTGATACCAGTGACGAGCTCGCTGTACTTGGTGATCCTGCCATCTTCCATGCGGCTCACATGGCCAAGCCATCTCAAGCGCCGCTGGCTCAGTAGGGTGTATATGCTGGGGATGTTGGCCGCCTCGAGGACTTCTGCGTTGGAGATACGGTCCTGCCACCTGATGGCAAGGATTCTCCGAAGGCAGCAAAGATGGAATGAGTTGAGAAGTCGCTCTTGGCTGACATACGTTGTCTAGGCCTTGCTGCCGTAGAGCAAGGTACTGAGGACACAGGCTTGATACACTCGGACTTTTGTGTTCCGTGTCAGTGCGCAATTTTCCCACACCCTCTTGGCCAGTCTGGGCATAGCAGCGGATGCCTTTCCCATGTGCTTGTTGATTTCTGCATTGAGATACAGGTTACTGGTGATAGTTGAGACTAGGTAGGTGAACTCTTGAACCACTTCCAGAGCGTGGTCGCCGATATTGATGGATGGAGCATTTCTGACATTCTGTCCCATGATGTTCATTTTCTTGAGGCTGATGGTTAGGCCAAGTTCGTTGCAGACAGCCGCAATCCTGTCGATGAGTCTCTGCAGACACTCTTCTGTGTGAGATGTTAATGCAGCATCATCAGCAAAGAGGAGTTCCCTGATGAGGACTTTCCGTACTTTGGTCTTCGCTCTAAGACCGGCAAGGTTAAACAACCTGCCCCCTGATCTTGTGTGGAGGAAAATTCCTTCTTCTGAAGTCTTGAACGCATGTGAGAGCAGCAGTGAGAAGAAAATCCCAAACAGTGTAGGTGTGAGAACATAGCCCTGTTTCACGTCACTCAGATTAGGAAAGGAGTCTGATTAGGCACTGCAATGCTGAATTGTGCCTTTCATATTGTCATGGAATGAGAGTTTACTCCCTTAGCCTTGGTCTCTCCCGAGTGTTGGATTACAGTCAGGTCACAGTCAACTTTTGAACAGACCAGTACTGAAAGTGTTTAACATAATTCAAAACACACCCTTAAGGGAATTTGTTCTTGGTTTCATCATGATTCATACATTCTCTTTTACAACTTGAGTTTAGTCCATAGAATACTGAAGCTCTGTCCAAAGGAGTAAAGCCAAGATCTCCATTATATGTTCACACACTCGTAACTAGCTCCCGCTAAAATTCAATGTCTTGGGTATTTCTTGAAGAGGCCATGGATTTGAATTTCCTGATCATCACCATAACTTTAGCGGGGCATCCATGGAAATCCCATTTCTTCACTCTTTTACAGTCTTTGGCAGTACAGTTTTACTGGTTTTTTGGATGAACGATAATGTGTGATTGCAAGCTGCAGCGAAAAGTTGCATTATTTACTGCAGATTGTAGTGACAGGTTATTAACTCAGAGACCAAAGACAGAAAACATGACATTGCAAAAGGAAACATTCCTTAGTTCTGAAATAGTTCAGCTCAGACCATCCAGATGTTTAAAGATTTAAACTTTTAGGGTGTTTTAGATTTCTCAAAATACTATTTTGCTTCAATTTATAGTTTAGTGAATTTTTGCTTTCATCAGGATTGTAGGCGTCAGTGTTGTGAATGGAATAGATGTATTACCGCATTTGCCGGGATTCTATCCGGGTGATGGAGGTCTCGACCACCGGCAAAAGCGCTGGCGAGAGCCCCATGTCGCCTCCTCTGGGGAAGGCCCATCAGATCAAGTGCCAATTAGGCACTTAAGTGGACAGTGGTGGGCCTTCCTCAGACTGAAGGACCCTGGTGGCGGAAGTACTGCCTGCTGAGAGCTGCTGCCAATCAGAGATTGGCAGCTCTTTAACTAAGCAGCACCACTGCAGAGGCGGTGGCTGCTGCTGGTACTGGACTCACTGGAGGCCCTGGTAAGTCTCAGCTGCAGGGATTTCACAGGGCAGGGGTCGCGGGGGAAGAGGGATCAGCAGAAATGGCAGGGCATGGCTCTCATCAGGTCTGCCCCCTTTCCGATGCCAGGCCCCTCGTTCAGGCACTTTCAATGAGGGACCCACCCACCCCTGGAGCCAGGAAGCAACCTGCATGGATTTGCTTGGCATGCTCCCTGCACAGCAGTAGGCCCACCTGCCTCTGTGCTAATTCTGGTGGCGGTGGGATGAGACTCTTAATTGGGCATTAATTGCCTACTTAAGGGCCTCAATTGGTGGCGAGGTGAGAAGGTCGTTCACAGGCCTTCCTGCCCTGGACTTAATTTGGGTGGAGGCGGGAAGGTGGTGGGCTCCCCGCTGCGTACCATCCCGCCTGATTATATGCTCGCCCCACCTCCAAACCTGACACTGGGGAGAGCATGAAATTCCCCCCATTGAGACTCCCAATCAGATACCTCATGTGCCAGATGGAGAGAAGCATATAGGAAATTTTAAAGAGAAAGAAAACCTTATTTGGCTGAATTAGTCCTGAAATTCATAGTCTCATATAATTAGTCAGAGAAATACCCAACATGTAAATATATTTCATTTTACTATATTATGAGAACTGGCTGCTGTATTGTGAACATAAAAATGAGCAATTCGACACAGAAACACTACATACTGAAATAAGTTTTATCTAACTATAGCATGAAATAGAATTAATGGCTCCTTTCCTCTGTAATATAGTATATATTGTTCTTATACTATTAATCTGAATGAGCCACTACATTTTGTTTACCAAAAATAGTTTTAAATTGCAATTGTATACTGTCAAGAAAACATGCTAAGCTGCATGAGGACTTTTTAATTGATAGGTTAGAAACCTACTTTTAACTTAGTAAAAAGTTTACTTTTAAACTTTTAAAAAGAAAAACTGAGATCCTACGTTTAACTTTTTAAAAACTGGCAACCAAAATGGCCACCACAATTTGCATTGAAATACCTCACATTCCAAGACATCGAATTGGAGACGTATGTCTAACAAGACTCCCTTCCAGGACAATAGCTTGAATAGCCGAGTAGATTATTCAGTATTACCCTTGTTAGCGTGACATTCAAAGCCCTCTTGAAGCATTCATGAGTGGAGGCGTACCTCCAGGGAGTAAACATTGAACCAATGAGACCCAAGAGAGATTGAGAATGCCTAGATTTGAATTTGATTAAATTGCAAAGGTGTACACTGGACAATCATGTGATTGCCTCTCTATCTGTGAAAAATTAGCAGTATTTTGCAAAAGAAGAAGCTCCTGAGATTTTGACGTGGGCAAAACCCAAAGGGGTCTCTCTCCCTCTCTCTTTCTCCAGGTAACCTTGGGTGTTCAAAGCTTGCCTGTTGGCTGTAGAAGATCCAAGACAAAGACTCTTGGGAAGAAGACCACCTGCTCCACTGTCTCCAAGAACATCTACCGACCAAAACTGTCAGGACTCCAGATTCAGCCAGAAGCTAATGAATTAACAGACACCACAGACGTATATTATTTTTATTTGTTCTGGTCTCTAATCCAACCCAAACTATTCCTCTCCACTCTAATCTATTTATGTATCTGATTCTCGTGTATGTGTGTGTGATTCTCATGTGTGTGTATGAGTGAAAGTGTAGCATAATTTATTATTTTATCTAGATTGGGTTTTTGGTTAAGTACAATAAACTCACTTCTTTCTTATTTAAACTCAAGAAAACCTGTCTGATTGGTTCTTTTTATGATCACAACAAAGGTTAGAAGGTTAAGCACTCACTGAAGTGGTAAGTGCATCCACTGTTTAAACCCTGTTGCAGTCAAACAAGGAGAAAGACAAGAGGGGAGCCTTGCAATCCCTCCTCACCTGATCGTAGCAATACTTATACATAAAATATTTAAAATAAAATTTCTCTGTAAAATGCTGTTTGAAAAAAAGATTAAAATGATCACCATGACAGCTCTCAAATAAATGATTTGATCTGAACCTCATCTTCACAGCATACAGTGTGTCAAATATTTATAGTTCAGCCAATTCAAATCCAAACTCAGTAAATTTACAAGCACGAACATTCCAGTGAAAATGTGTAGGGTACGATCACATGCGGGTACACAGTTGCCCTCCAGTGCTGACCCACTGATGTTTGCAGGATTAGTAGGAGGGCAGTTTACATGGGGCTGGCATGTGCTCATGCCACTGCAAGTGCAACTCAGGTGTTCACCTACCCCATGTTGCTGGAAACCCCAGTGCTCAGACACTATCTGGACCCTATTCAGATACCTCATGCCATTCTCCATTGGCCCCCTGGTGGCACAGTGGTGCAGTGGTTAGCACAGCAGCCTCACAACTCCAGTAACCCGGGTTCGATTCTGGGTACTGCCTGTGTAGAGTTTGCAAGTTCTCCCTGTGATTATGTGGGTTTTCACCAGGTGCTCTGGTTTCCTCCCACAGCCAAAGACTTGCAGGTTGATAGGTAAATTGGCCATTATAAATTGCTCCTAGTATAAGTAGGGGAAGGTGGGGATGTGAGAGGGTAATGGGATTAATGTAGGATTAGTATAAATGGATGGTTGATGGGCGGCACAGACTCGGTGGGCCAAAGGGCCTGTTTCAGTGCTGTATCTATAAATAAAAGGGTTAATACAAAAAATTCTGGAACTTTTATTCCACCTCTTCAAAATTTCAGGCTGATTCCTTAGCCATGGAGCCTCACAACCACACCTCCATCATCCCTCCTGGATGCCAGTGCAATTTTATCTCACTCAGTGTACCACCCTCCAATCTTGTGTTCGGTCATTAGAGGCTGGAGAGGCAGGAACTCCCAGCACTAGAGATTCCCTGCTCCAAGCCCTGCTGTCCAATCTGATATGTTTGGGTTTTAAAATGGTGGCCATCTCTTAAATGACCGACTGTGACTTCCAAAATAAGGTAAGGACCCAATGGAATCTAGTAGAACATCCAAGGGAATTTGACTGCAATTTTTTTCAAACTGTGTGTACAAAGTTTAAATTTAATCAAATAAAACATGAAATGCCAATACTTATATTATTTATTATATGCAAATACACTCCCACATTACCAGTTTTATTTTTTGAGCATTCTGCAGCTTTTACCCCCTTTTGTGGTACAATTGGCTTTGTTAGTTTAAATTTTCTCCAATGGCAAACTTTCAGCTTATGCAAGATTAACATATCCTAGTGAGATAAGCTGAATACAAAGAATTACAAAATTGCTTTTGATTAATGTTGTTCATCACATGTATCATAGAACTTCTAATTGGGGAGGTTCACATTCAAACATTTCAGGCCAAATTTTATTCCGGTGACGGGGGTCCTGATGGCGGGCCGAAATTTGGAATGAGAACCCAACCCAGCTCTTCGTTTGACCCCCTTAAGCTGTTTAACGGCGGGCAGCCAATTAACCACCCGACATCAGGGATGCTGTCCCTTTAAGGGATGAACTCCTGCCTCCAGAGCTGCTGACCAATTGGAAGACGGCAGGTCTGCAGTGGTGGCAGCGCCACTGGAGGCAGTGTCCGCTGCTAGTACTTCAGTACAAAGAGAGAAGCGCCCTGGACAGGTAAGTAGGGTCGAGATCGCTGGAGCTAGTGAGGCAAACCCCAGTGATGGGATGGGGGTGCAGATGGGTGGTGAGGGTGGGGGTGGGGGGTGTTTTCATGGGGATGGAGGGTGGCAATTTTTGCCGGGAGGCCCTCCGGGGCCCTCGATTGCTCCCAAAGCAGGGCTCACTCCCCCAACCACACTAGGAAGCTGCCAGGCTTTATCTGATGGCATCTCTACGTGGCAGCAGGCCCCTCCACCTTCATCATAATTGAGGTGAAGGTGGGAAGAGGCCCTTAAGTGGTCAA
Organism: Heterodontus francisci; assembly: GCF_036365525.1. NCBI lineage: Eukaryota > Metazoa > Chordata > Chondrichthyes > Heterodontiformes > Heterodontidae > Heterodontus > Heterodontus francisci. The sequence continues at coordinate 67,224,545 of NC_090390.1, forward strand.
TTAACAGCAACTCAAGGGCTTCAGTTGGCCTGGGGCGGGAAGGCCGGCCTGGACAAAATGGCAGGGGGCCCGGGCAATGTCGGGAATAGTGCCCCCTGCCATTTTGTTTGCCTCTCCACCTTCGTGCCCGCCTCCAAAGGCAGAACTAAATTTAGCCCTCATAACACATTCCTAGAGGCACTATTTTTCTGGTGATGTGAACCTATTTAACTAAAACAACCAGCTTCACACCAACGTAAAAATAATGGACACAGGAATGTAGTATGAGTGTGTTGTGCTTGTAATGTGAACTTCACCCATTGAATGGTTCTACCCTGTAATGTACTATAAGATCTACAAACTTTTTGGATAAAATAATAACCTGTGGTGGTTTAATTCTAGTTCTTTCAATGAATATTCTTCTTGATTAATGAGGCTTCATTCTGCTTGGTATCCTTGATTGCAATATACATATACATATTCAACAATAATCATTGATATGCATACAAGCGTAAATTCGAGACCCTACACCACTGGTGGAAACTTATGTGCAGCAGGTGGTTTATTGCAATGATCATAAAGGGGCCTTTGTAAGTATTCTGAGAGCAGCCATGCACAGGCCACAGCAACAGCACAAAAAGAAGCAGAAAATTTCTCTCTGTTCAAGAAGCTCATCAACTGCCTTCTTCCTTGCATTGCAGTTGGCCAATGAGTCTCCACCCACGGTATGGCAGGGCTCCCCAGCAAAGGCTGGAGAGACCACCTTCAGCATGCAAATAAGCCAGTGGCCATAAATATGGCCAAGTTCAAGAGGGCATCTGTGGAACCAGGCAGAAATCATGCCCAACTGGAGATCAGAAAGTCTAGACCAATATGTAATATGGAATTTCTGCAATAAATCTAAATTAATTCTTCAATTATTCAACGTCCATTACTTGATCCTTTAACCAAAGAAACCCTGAAAAGGAATAAGATTTATTTCTTGTACAGAGAAGCAAGCCAATAGGCAAGAGCTACGGCAGGTCACAAAGGATCAGATGCAGTGGGAAGGCTGAATAAAAGCAACAAGGGATTGGAAACAGAGGAATAAAGAAGCCTTTGCTTGCAAGCTGGGGAGTTCTCCTTTTGTTGTTCAGCTCAAAATAGCTGAAAAGTAACTTGCCTTTTGTTAGTTTAGCAGAGACATTTTCCAATCCTGCTTATAAATAGTTTTCATAATGTTCACTTGTTGCCAGGGATCTTACTATTATGAATCATATTTATTTGAGAGGTTGTACAGTTAATAACATGCTCTCTCAAGAACCTATCCTTAACTATGTGCTTGAAGTATAATCTGTTCCTTCCAGAAACTATTGGAACAGGAAAATTGTAGTTCTTAAGCATTTTGAGTGAGTCATAAGTCATAACATACCCTACTTGAAGTTATTTTCCAGATAGGTACCTTCTGTACCATATCTTTCTATAGGTATAAAATATAATAGCACGAGATTTAAAAAAATGTTTTATCTTTCTTTACAAGCACTAGTAGCAGGGAGCTAATCTTAATGGTTCAGTACTATACTTACTGCATTTAATTGCTGAGCCATTGGAGGAATGCTTAGAATGCTTTTATATTATATATAATAAATAGAAATCAGTACTTTCTCATGTTTTCTGAAGCAAATTAGTTCACATTAGGTACTTAAGAACAGGACAGAGCAGTCAGCAGGTGGCTTTCTCTTGTAGGATGGGACCACTATGGGACTGCCCTTTCCTGCTGCTGTGCTATTTTTATGTAGGCGTTAACCTATTTATTTTGCAGCACACACAAGAATGCAGTACAAGCACTTTAAGCATTTATATGTGAACTCCATCCATTGCAAATTGTACCCTCTCTGCCCAGTGGCCACCTTAATTAGGATTATGTTTTGGAGGTCTAGGTTCAGTCCGGCAGGACTCCAACCTGCCTGCTGTAATTCTGTTTTAGTTCTAATAGAGTGTCAGTCTTTTCTTGTTGAGGGCTTGACAGACATCAAGAGATATATTTTCTAATTGGTGCCGTTCCCATATGATCGCTTAATGCATTTTGGAACAATATTAGTCAGAAACTGTATCCCTTGCTGAAATGTTGCATTTGTCTGCATTAAATGCCTCTGTTTTCTCTAAAACATTTGCATTGTTAAAAAAAAAAGCTCCATCTCATTTTAGAATTTTTGATTGTTTTTTCATGGAAAATGTTTCTGGATTGAGTTCTGTTGAAATGTTGTGTTTCAAAACATTTTGAATTTGCATGTGTTTAAGAGAAGCCTCAGGTTACAGGCATTGCTGATTTGTGTTAAAGCCAGACTGGCTGGTTTGTGAATTGTCATAACTCAGTCTATTTCAAACCCACACCAAGGAGCCATCTCAGGCCTATTAGCCAGCATGGGAACCATTAATTTTAAGAACAGCAGGAGATTTGGTTCTGAAATTACTCAGGGATTCCACCAATTTCCTGCTGTAACTTCAGTGGGAGACCAGTGGAACCTCCTTGGAAACAATTGCTGGTTACATTTGATCTTTGCAAAGAGCCACAATCCTCAGGAAGGTGTTAATCACAAGCTATTTAAAACATCAGGGACTGGATTTTCCTTTGATATACCATCTATCTTCTGGCAGTTTCGGGCAATAAAGTCCATAAAATATGGCAGTAGTGGCAACTGTCTTATCCTCAACTCTGCCAGTAAGAAAAAGCATCAGAGTTCTCTTCCAGAAATAGTGCCATTCCCCTTTAACACTTGTATGGAGCCTGTTCTGTGGCACATTTAAATAGGATCAAGAGAAATTAGCTAACTCTTCCACTCCACTTTCTCCCACTTCCATCCCGAACCTGAGCCAAATCATTACAAGTCCTCTAAAAGTGGTAGATGAGGAACTCAGCAGTCCTTGAGCCAGATGCCTATTTGAGGAGGTCATTTTATTTACTGGATCTAAAGGTTGGTTTTATTTTGCCTATTTTGCTGTTTGTTGCTCTGGATGTTCTGTTAAGACTTTTACTACCCTGTTTAGCTAATTCTGCAACAAGTACAGTTTTAGACTGAGGACAGAGATTTCCTATGGGGATCCCTCTATTCCTATACTATGAAAAGGAGAGGAAATAGAAGAGGCTAAATTGGAAGGATTTAGAGTGACATATCTCAGGAAAGTCTTTTTTTGTTTCCAATGTGCAGAGATTCACTTACCAGGTTTTATAGACCAAGAAGGTCTTCTCTGCTTCAGAAGGCTGTGCTTTCCCTAGGAGGCTATTGAGGAGATTGGCTGAAGACCTGCAGCCCATTTCCATCAAGAGAACAGCATTGTCTGAAACTGTCAAAGTTACCATTGCCTTGAATTTCTTTGCTACTGGTTTCTTCCTGGCAGAGGTTTGGCAATCTTTTCTACATGAAGCAGGCAGCTGTTCACATTTGCATAAAGGTCACTATCACTGTCTTCAGGCAGGTGACACAGTTCATATCCTATCCAATGGAATCAGAGAAATAAAGAGTAGCCATTTGGTTCTACAGATAAGAGCAGTTCCCACAGCTGCAAAGAGAAATTGATGGAATGCATTGGTGTTCAAAGTCCATTATGACAACCCCCTTGATTTCAAGAACAGGAAAGGCTTTCATTCTATCAATGTGCAGCTACAATTTCCACAAATCTTATTATAAGGTCTGCCAAGCAGTTATCATTCCTGCTGTTGAAAAGTTGATGTCCTCTTCCTAAGGTTGCAGCAGTACTCAGTTTACCTGCCCAAGCAATGCTAATGCAATGACGGGTGGTATTACCACTTCCAACCTGCCTTTCTTTGATAATCAGAATCTTGAGAGGAAAGCTAAGTGGTTAGCAAAAGTCATGTGGCCTGGTAGAAATTCCACTTCACCACTAATCCACCAATGGGAGGAGAAATCAACCCCAGGACACTGGCACATTATCCAAAAGGAGGAAGGAGAGGCATGCGCTAAAAATGCCCTGGAAATGTAAGTATTTATATTATGCATCCAACAAAATATACAGAAAACTTAGAAGAGCCTAGTGCTAAGCACTTGCTTTCTGAAGAAAATCAACATATGTATTTTCCACCATTTTCATTATAAGGGGCAGGTTTGAGGCCGGCAGGCATGAAAAGCTGTGCCACTGGCTGGCATGCTGGCACCATTCCACTACCAGGGCCATTTTTCCGGAAGCAGGTTTGGCAGCAGAAGGACTACCCGCTCACATGCAGCAGGTACCAATTAAGAGGAATTAATGGCCTATTAAGGCCTATTGTAAGAGACGCACCTCACGGAGGAAGACTGGGCGGGGTGGGGAGCAGAGATCCAGGCAGATTGTGAGGCCCTCCCCGCCTGCCTGGCCACAGCTGCAGCTGCAGGCTGCCCTGTGAAGGGGTTCGGCTCTATATTGGTGGCCCAGATGCTGAGGCCATTCTTTAACTTAAAACTTTTACAAGTTGCAGAGAGTGGGCCTCAAGGTGAATCTCTTACTGAACTGCAGGCGGTTCCTTCCATGCTGGAGGGCCTCTATTGGTCCTCCAGCTTTGATAGCCTGCCATTGTCCTTAATTGGTTGGTGAGCCCGCCCTCTGGCCACCAATTGGCCAATTCAGGGAAACCTACTGCCAGGTGACTGTTTCTCACACTGTGTCGGGTCATGACCCCCATTTGACCCCGACATCGGAGTCTCAATCCAAAAGGCAAAATCCTGCCCAAGGCTCATAGAGCATTCTATATCAATACTGTCATGCTCAAAGGGAACAGTGATGAAATATTAAATGAACTGGATAAATTATGAAATAAAAGTAAATTGTGGAACTAAACTACAAGAAAAATGGACTCTTTGCTACCTGACAACATGGAGGGAAAGGTCAGGTGATCCCCTCCTGTTCTGCCAACAAATATATTTGTCTGTTGAAGGCAGGGCCGTTATTAACATCTGGAATCACCTTGCAGAGCCACATTGACTTGAATAGCTCATTTCATGCTAATGACCCCTATCATCAAGAATTGGGCTAAAAAAGACATTTGCAGACAGACTGACTCCTAAGCCAAGGCCAAGATAATAGGTGTGAAATAAGTCTATGTTATCAAAATGGATCACATTCAGAGGCCATTATGTATTAATGGTGCCCACATCCTGGAACATTGTATCAACACCAAAGGGGAGAGCGTCTTGAGCCATCTGACTGAAACTGAAACCTGATAAGTTTTTTTACCTTAAACAAAGCTATATTTCAGAGACTGAGAGAGAAAGTCAGAAAGCCATTCCAGCCAAAGAAGCTGTGAGATCAATCCAGCTTAAGCAAGGAGGCCTATCAGCACCTTCTAAAATTACTGAGGCAGAGAAATTGCAAGGCGACCTTGAAAAACTCCCCATCTGAGAAATTAAACCAGGATTTCCACCACTAACTTCAAGCTGAGCTTTAACCGAAGGAGTCTGCGACACATCATCAATTCCTAGACAAGGAACATTCAGGCCTTCACCAGGAAGTAATCCTGAAGATTTTTAAAAATGAACTCTTTTATCGTAATGAGACTCCAATTGCATGCTACTCTGTACTGTTGATCTTTTCTTGTATGAGGGCATGAATGTGAATGCGTGAGTGGATGAGGTTTCAACTTCAGAATTTTATTCTTGATGATAGGAGTCGTTCGCATGAAATGGGCTATTTTACAAGTCAATGTGCCTCTGCAAGGTGATTCCAGATGTTAATAATGGTCCTGCCTTCAACAGACAAATACGTTTATTGGCAGAACAGGGAGGGGATCACCTGACCTCTCCCTCCATGTTATCAGGTAACAAAGTGTCCATTTTTCTTGTAGTTTAGTTACATTTTTGGGTATTGTTTAAATAAATATCTATCTTTCTTTTTTTAAAACCTACGAGAAAACCTGTTGTTTGTCTGTTTATTTGACCCTAAAGTACTCAGGGACTAAAACACCATTCTTTACAAAAACACTATCTGCAGTCAGTTGGGAGGTGAAAAGTGGAAGTCACCCACACCATTTCCCATCTGTCCATAACAATACATAGATATTAAATTATATTTCATTTCTTTGATATAGGTTTTTTCCAATAAAATTCTGAAGTTGAAAGTAATACAATGCAACTCAAAATGTAATACTGATTTTAGCAGATAAAAGAAAAACAACTAATTTTTAGTAACCTGCTGAGATATATTATAAAAGCCATTCATTGTGTTACTTGGTATTGTACTTGACACAAAAGCCTCTACTACTGTATGAAAGCGTTGGTCTTCAGCCCCACTGGTTCGCCATCAAAATCAGTACAGAATTTAGTAAGAACTAAGTGTGCATGAAATGCAGCTATGTAAAGAATAGAAAAAAACAACCTTATCTTATTTTATTTTCTGGATGCAATCAAATATGCTTCCGCAACCCAACATTGGTAGAAATTATGCTACTTACATAGTACCATCTTATGAAAATATTTTGACCATTGAAGCTGTTCTGAACTTTGCAGCAATATTGTGATTGCTAAACCAATTTCAAATGCAGGCTGTCTAATCTTAGATCAAACCACCTGAGGAAAGCCTACTTTGGAAACCATTTCCATCTCATTACTATCAGGCTTGCATGCTTTAAAGTCCATCCCTATGATTACTGCTGCTGTCAATGAGCACCTGATTTCATGGTAATTTCAAATAAAATGGTGCAGTACTATTATTCCTTTGTATTGCAGTTCAGGACTGACATTCTCCAGCAATCTCATCCTCTTCAACTTAAATATAGACACAATTATTTTGTTTCTTGCAGCTAGGAAACAATATTTTAAACTTCTTTGCTCCTTAGTTGTATATTTTATATTCATATATATGTATCTTTACCAAGGTTTTGATTCTATCCACTTTTCTCTTCCACTAACTCCTGTATTCTAAAGCTTACTTTGGCTGTTATTGCATTTACATTTGAGATTAAATTTGTTTTGAGTTTATAGATAATAAATTACTGTGTACAATGGCAATATTAAGGCATGAATATCTTGAGCCACAAAAGTTGAATGGATATGGTGGGCAACTGGTTTAGCCATTCACCACCAGATCTGCCTTGACCACATAAAACACTATTGAATCTTGCACTTGTTTGCCAAAACAATAAAAAGATAATCCTGGAATGCAAAGATAACCTCTAGCTCCTTTTTTCTACTGCAAACCATCTTCTTAAACCCCTCTCTCCTGCCTCCTCTCTACCCTCACCTCCAACAACAAGTGTGAGGGATTCATAGACTTCATTGTTCCTAAGATTGAGACCATCCGATCAGTTTCCTCTGCCACTTCCCTCCCTTCCCCAAGATTTTCCCCTGCCCTAGTCCTGACTCAAATATTTCTCTAGTTTCTTTCCCATCGCCCCTCATGCCTTTCCTGAGCTCACCTTGTCCATGAGACACACTTCCTACTCCCTCGGCCCTACTCCCATTAAACTGCTAACCACCCAACTGCCCCTCCTGGCTCCCATGTTAGCTGATATTGTTAGCTGTTCTCTCTCCTCAGGTATTGTACCCATCTCCTTCGAATCTGCTGTTAACATCCCCTCACCTCAGAAAACCAACCCTGATCCCTCCGTCCTTGCAAACTACCACCTCATCTTCCACATCCCTTTCCTCTCCAAAGTCCTTGAACATGTTGTTGCCTCCCAAATCTGTGCCCATCCTTTCCAGAACTCCATGTTCGAATCTATCCAATCAGGTTTCCACCCCTACCAAAGTACCAAAACGGCTCTTATGAAAGTCATAAATGACATCCTATGTGACTGTGACAAAGGTAACCTATCCCTCCTCACCTTTCTCTACCTGCCTATCTATCCCCTTTGACACGGTTGGCCACACCATCCTCCTCCAATGCCTCTTCACCATCATCTAGCTGGGTGGTACTACACTTGCCTGGTTTTATTTCTTTCTATTCAACTGTAGCCAGAGAATCACCTGCAATGGCTTTTCTTTGTGCTCCCACACCGTTACCTCTGGTGTCCCACAAGGATCTATCCTTGGCCTTCTATTTCTTATCTATATTCTACACCTCGGCGATATCATATGAAAACACAGCATCTGTTTTCACATGTATGCTAATGACACCCAGCTCTACCTCCCTATCACCTCTCTTGACCACTCCACTGTCTCTAAATTGTCAGACTGTTTATCCGACATCCAGTATTGGAATGAGCAGAAATTTCTTCCAATTAAATATTGGGAAGAACGAAGCCAGCATTTTTGATCCCCACCACAAACTGTGTTCCCCAACCACCTACTCCATCTATCTCCTTGGCAACTGCCTGAAGCTGAACCAGACTGTTTGCAATATTGGTGTTATATTTGACCCCACGATGAGTTTCCAATCACATATACACATTACGAAGGCTGCTATTTCCACCTTGGTAACATTGCCTGATGCCATCCTTGCCGCAGCTCATCTGCTGGTGAAACCCTCATTCATGCCTTTGTTACCCCTAGACTTGACTATTCCAACATTCTCCTGGCTGGCCTCCCACATTCTACTCTCTGTAAACTTGAGTTCATCCAAAACAGAGCTACCCGTGTCCTAACTCACACCAAGTCCCGTTGACCGAACACCCCTGTACTTGCTGACCTACATTGGCTCCCAGTTAAGCAACGCCTTGATTTTAAAATTCTCATCCTTGTTTTCAAATTCCTCTGTGGCCTCACCCCTCCCTTTCTCTGTAATCTTCTCTAGACCTACAACCCTCTGAGATATCTGCACTCCTCCAAATCTGGGCTTTCAAGTATCCCTGATTATAGCTGCTCCACCATTGGTAGCCGTAACTTCCATTGCCAAGGCCCAAACTCTGGAATTTCCTCCCATAAACCCCTCCACCTCTCTTTCCTCCTTTAAGACACTCCTTAAAACCTACCTCTTTACTCAGATTTGCAGTCATCTGCCCTAATATTTCCTTCTGCAGTTTCGTATCAAATTTTGTTTTATAATGCTCCCGTGAAGCACCTTGGGACATTACGTTAAAGGTGCTTTTGTAAATGCAAGTTATTGTTGTTGCTGAATCCTGAGGTGTGGCAGACAGTGAAGATGATATCAATCAACTGCAACAAGACGTAGATAGTCTAGCAGAATGGGCAGACAAGTGGCAGATGGAATTTAATACAGAGAAAAGTGAGGTGATGCATTTTGGCAAAAGGGAGGCAATAGAGACTAAATGGTACAGTTCTAAAGAGTGCACAGGGACAGAGGGACCTAGGGTTCATGTGCACAGATCTTTAAAGGTGGCAGCACATATTGAGAGAGTGGTCAGCAAAGCATATGGGTTCTTGGGTTTCATAAATAGAGGTATTGAGTGAAAAAGCAGGGAGATTATGCTGAACCTTTATAAAGCTTTACTTTGGCCACAACAATTGCATCCAGGTTTGGTCACCACACTTCAGGAAGGATATGAGGGTCCTTGAGAGGGTGCAGAGGAGATTTACCAAAATGGTTCCAGGGATGAGGAATTTTAGCTACAAGGTTAGGTTGGAAAAGCTGGGGTTGTTCTCCTTGGAACAAAGGAGATTGAGAGGAGATTTGATAGAGGTGTACGAGCTTTTGACAGGTTGGGATAGGGTAGACAAAGAAAAGCTATTCCCATTAGCTGATGGTACATAGGGGACACAGATTTCAGGTTTTGGGCAAAAGATGCAGGGGGAATGTGACAAAGAACTTTTTTACACAGCGAGTGCTAATGAGCTGGAATTCGCTGCCTACAAGAGTGGTGGAAGCGGAGACAATCAATGATTTCAAAAGGAAATTAGATGGGCTCTTGAGGGAAATAAACTTGCAGGGCTCTTGGGATAGAGCTGCGGGGACTGGAACTGATTGGATTGCTCACTGTTGCTTGTTTGCGTCATTTACTGTAATGAAAATAATAGATGGTATTCCTCCTTTTCTCCCTCCCAAGCAAAGCGTTGATTGAACATTTTTGAAAAGGAATGAAGACTCTGCCCTTTAAAGCATCAAAACCTGGGAATTTTTCCAATTCATTGGCAAGAATCTCCACCTCAGATTCAATAAACACACAGGTGCAAGCTGCAAGGAGTGAACTTGTTGACTAAGCCATTCCATCACCTAAATCCCTCAGATCTGGCTGCAAATGAGAAAGAGGTTTGCTGGCATCTGGAGGGAGATGAAAGAGAGTGTGCTATTTTTTGCACATATTTCTTGTGGGGTGCATTAGCAATGGCACAAACCTGCTTTGGGAAATTTAGAATCGTCTGAGAGGTACATGTGCACAGCAACTGTCTTTTCTACATATTTTTCCATTGTGTTGAAGCTGGATGGCACACTTTTCTTATAGATGGATGTGTTAGCCAAGGAACAGCAAAAGATATTCAGACTTCCAGCCTGAATTACTTACCTGTTGTTTCAGTGATTTCTCAGAGGGCCAGCAGCCATGGATACAGAAATTATTCCTGAGTTGCCATCCCAGTGTTTCATCTTCTTCAAATGAATAGAAGCACTGTGGACGACTGCCTAATGAAGACATCATGGCTACGTCTTAGATAACAGCCATAGGCATGCATAATTTATTTCTACAGTCAGATACCACCTGATCATTACTTGACAGCACACCCTTTCTGTCCATAGAGTTCGTACGCCCATCAATGTGCCATCTTCACCAAACTGCACTCGAAGGAACCCTGCCATTTAATGAAAATGCTTCATCCTATCCTGCATGCCTTCTTTCTACAGGGACACAGGGGAAGTGATGAAAGCATTGCCTCTTACAAATGTGCTTGTTGAAGCATGTGTGCGCAACAGACTGCCAGATCTAATTGATGCTCCTTGCAATGGCTTGGAAGGGTCTGGTGGCACAAACGTTTCATGCTTCGGTAAGCATCAATTCAATAGAAAGACTGGTCTCTGCTCAAGCTGTTGTCTGCAGGTCACCTTGCAGCAGATGGTACAACTGTATCTTCTGAAGGAAAAACACTGAAGGTGCATCTTCTCTACTATGACCATATGAGTTGAATTTAATCCGGCCGTCAAGGGCGGGTATGGTGATGTGGGGGGATGGAGAATCGTAGCACAACAGTCCGCCTGGAAATTCGGCGTCGTGACGCGGTTCCAGATTTTGTCAATGGCAGGAAAGCACAATGGCGGCACTGCCACCGCAACATGATGAGAATCTATTTTAAATTGCTGAAATGCAGATGTAAATGCATTTAAATATCATTAATTCCAATTTAATGATCGGTGAATGATTCTGTGAATGGCAGGTGGCACTCATGTGCCTTCAGATTCACGACCATTAAAACCTGGCGGCACTGAGGAGAGAGGCCACATTGCTGCAACGGGTAGGCAGCCATGAGCATTGCTGCACAGGGGAAGAGGGGGCTCAGAGGCCACTGTGTTTCTACATGCTCTGCAAGGGGGTTGGGGACGGGGTGGGGTGGGGTGGGGAAGTATAGGATTCACAAACTGCTGTGTGATGGGTTTGGTCGCAAACACTGCTGGAACAGAGGGTGGGCCATCATCAAAGTTGGGCTCTGAGGACCATCAGCGAATCCGCCAAAGAGAATTGTCAGATCCTCAGTTGCCAAGGCAGGGCCGTCTCTGCATGGACAGTGCTCTGGAGGCCCACTGGTCACCTGGCATGGGTCTTTATTTCTATTATTTTTATTATGGCCTGTATTTCTGGACACCTGTGGCGTGATGTGGCATCTTCACCAGAGAGAGGACCAAGAGGCAGCTATGCCTGTTCGTGAAGTTCCACAATGACAGCAACAGCAGCTGGCCTTGCCAAGAAGGGCCCCCCAGCACAACAGAGTATAGCGGACATGGATAAGCTACCTCTAAATGTCCAAGCCCCGCTGTCAGCAAAGACTACGGCTCTCCAGTGAGGGCATCACTGACTTATGCGCCCTGCTGCAGGACCAGTTGCAACCTATGGGATTTGGGGTCATGCTATGCCAGTAGCCCTGAAAATCACTGTTGCATTAAACTGCTATAGAATCCATGGATTCACAGGGACATGTGTGATCTTGCAGGCATCAGCCCACTGCTGCATCAAGGAGGTGACCAATGCCCTGTTCAAGAGGGTCAGTGACTATGCGTGCTATCGTACTGACCCTGACAGTCAGGCCGAGAGGGCCACTGGATTCTGAGCCATCGCTTGATTCCCCAAGGTGCAAGGCATGATAGATTGCATGCATGTGGCCATCAAGGCTCCTACGGAGCAGCCAGCTGTCTTCATCAACAGGGTGGGCTTCCATTCAATCAAAGTTCAACGGGTCTGCGACCAACAAAAACATTTCCTGTAGGTGTGTACCCACTTCCCAGGAAGCAGTCACAACTCCTACATACTTCGACAGTCCCAGGTGCCACAGATTTTGATGGACCTCTTCTCACCTTCGGGGATGGATTCTCAGGGACAAGGGCTACCCGTTGAAGACATGGCTTCTGATGCCTGTGAGGAAACCTCACGATGCAGCGGAGGAGAGGTACAACACTTACCATGGCTCCACACAAGCGACCATCAAGCAGGCCACTGGGCTGCTGAAGATGAGATTCTGCTGCCTCGAGCAATCTAGTAGAGCCCTGCAGTATGGTCCGGTGAGGGTATCGCGTATAGTGGTGGTCTGCTGTGCTCTACACAATCTAGTGCTGTAAAGGGGAAAGGCCTTACATGAGGATGACATGCTTGAGCAACACTCATCCACCGACAAGGAGGAAACAGAGGAGGGAGAGGGGCAAGCAACAATAAAACCCTGGCCTGGAGGCCAAATGAGTTGAGCAATGCATGAAGGAGGCAAGAGACAACCTCATTATGACTTGTTTCCAGCAACCCTGATGTCCATTCACAGAAAGTCAAAAAAAGGCTCACCTTAATGCCTGAACTCGGTCGCCTCCTTTCCATTTGTGGTCCCTGACTTGCTAGCGGCTGCAATGCGTGCTATAACCATGGGAGACAATATGTTAACGAGAGCTATTATCACACTGGCATGTTAATGAGGGCTGTGGTCACATTGGCATTGCTCTAAGGGGGAAGGGGGAAGCCAGCAACCTACAATTAAGGGACAATGGCACATGGCTTTCATACAATGATGGCTAATGATTTGAACAAAGGAAATTTTAATTAGTTACTACAAAATATATTTGGTACACCCCTGAGACCCAAAGTGTGGCTAAGTATTCTTAATACTTTTGCGGGTGCTCCTATGTGGTGCAATCCTTGTAACAGCAGCTGGGGTAGAGGCAGGCTGCTGGTCAGACTGTCCCTTTGCCTGTGATGATTTTGGCAGGTGTCCTTTGGCTGTCTGAGGCCTGAAAGGCCCTGGCTGCCTTGGGTGTGCTGAACTGGTGCAGGACTCTTCGCAGGCTTCGTGGCTGCTGGAGCTGATCTCACTGGTGGAGGGGCTAAGGAGCCGGTGTCCACACTCAGAACGCCCTAAGGGGAGACCCCAGGTGTGGATGGCAGCCTCTCCTCCTCCCTGTGAAGGCTCTCTTGAGCCTCCCAGCTGACCAGAGAAGCTTCCAGGCTCCTTTTCTTTCTCTTGCCCAGCCGCTGTTGCATTGAGCTCATGGCCAAGGCGATGGTGTACAGGTCTGCGTGCATCTGTGGGATCTGGCTCTGCATGAGAGTCACCAACCAATCAATAGAGGAAGCCATGCAATCATATGCCTGAGCCATGGCAGCAGTCATGGCATGGATGGACTCCTCCATTATCCGCTCATGGATGTGCATGACCTCTGGCATCTCCGCCAGATGTTGCCTTACCTCTCTCTGCAACTCCAGCATGCCCTTTGCTGTTGATACCAGAGACTCGTCATCATCCTGGGGCTCAGCATGGGTCTGGCCACCCACAGTTCCCTGACTGTTGGAAGCCTCGGCTGTCTCAGCCTCACCTGCTCAGGCTCGTATGTGGTGCTCTCACAAGCTTGTGACCCTGATTCTAATGCTGATGGGGCACCCACTGAGGTGAAAGTATCTGCACTGGTGGAGGGTGCAGGAAATTCATGGGATGGTACATCGTCTGAGTGGTCCTCCTCCTCAGAGGTGGACGACTGTCCCTCTGTGGCCGTGGACCCCTGCGCAAGCCGATCTGTATGAGAGAACACAAACGTGTGTGGGTTAGGTTGTGCAGAACTCCTCATGCCAACCATGCATGATGCAGGTCTCCAACATTAATGCGCATACTGATGAGAGCCAATCCTCACTCTCTTGCGCAGGTCTCTAGTCTCTCCATCCGATATAGCATGGCTGCCCTGAGTGCCCACCAGCTCCAATACCTCTTCCTTGGTGGAGGTGAGTGGATGCAGATCTGTGAATCTGCTACCAGTCCGGGTCATCTCCATTCTATTGTGGGCCCTCTTGTCCTGCAAGAGGAAGGATGGAGGTATTAGAGAATGGCATACAGATCAACACAACAATTCTGCTAATGTCAGCCCCTTGTCCCCTACTGGGGGATCTGCTGTATTTCATGCTGACACACGCTGTCAATGGAGTTAAGGGAGAGTGAGCTATAAAGGAAGGTGGCCTGTGGCCGAGATGCAGCCATGCAATTGTCAGGATGAGATGAAACCCTAGCCCTATAGCTATCGCCATTGCAGTGCTACCCTGCCAATGTCACACACCCTCCCGTGTAGTCACATGTAATTCTCAAAAAGATGAGTGATATGGAGCAGTCACCTTAGAAGAAAGCAAGAGGTCATTGATCCTCTTCTGCACTGGACCCAGTTCCACTGGGTGATCCCATGGCTGCTGACCTCCTCTGCAATCTCCACCCAGGCTTGCTTGGTTAGGTGGGAGGATCTCTTCTTACCATCGTTGGGGTAGAGAACCTCCTGCCTTTCCCTTTTAGTCTGGTGGAGAATCTGCAAGGAGGCATCACTGAACTGTGGATCCACCCTTTGTCTTGCCTCGGCCATCATTTTCTGCCCTCCTCGGGCAGAGGTGGGGGGACGGTGGCAGTGGGGGGTACAGGAACCAGTCAAGCAAAGTTTTAAGCTGCACAAAGCTGCAAATGACTCTAAAGCAGGAGTGAATGAAGGGCTGGCAGGCCTTTAAATATGGCACAAGTACCTGCTCCGGGGTCATCTGATCCTGTAATCACTGACTGGACTCCTGCCCCCGCCACGTGATTGGAGGGCATCTGTGCCTCCACTATACAAAATGGCCACATATCGCATTATCTGGTTGGGTTGGCTGCCCACATGTTGACGGGAATGGTGCCCTTTTCCCGGCCCACCACCTGGCACATTAAATTCAGCCCTATATATGCAGAGCAGTGTAGAAATACTGATCCTTGCATAGTGACAAGAGCAGATAGAGCAGCTCAGGTGTTGTTGCATATGAATTTGCTGGTCTGTGATTAGTTCACTTACCTCATCTAAATCAGGCAGTGCTATGGAATCCCCCAAAAGGAAATCCCATCATCACTACTTTGTATGGCACTATTTAAATAGCAACCAAAGCCAAGAATAATGAAGGTAAGTATTGAGAACAATGCAATCAACTAAAGTATATAGAAAAAAATCAGCAAAATGTGTATTACGAACCCCTCCCCCCACCCCCCACAGAACACAAGAAAACACTTAACAATCTCCCTTTAAGTAGCTTACTTGAACAGACTGGGCCTCAGGACTTCCTAGGCAATTTAATATGACCAAGATGCGCACTAGGAGTAAAGCCTTGCCTAAAAATGTGAAATTTGCCATTGGTCAAATTCAAATGAATATTTCATGCTACTGAGGCCTGTAGTGTAACCTCAATTCCCTAGCCAAAATTGTTCATTAAAAGGTGAAGTGGGTACATGAGATTAGGCCAATTTTTCCATCCTGAGGCACAGTCAACAAGGCTTTGTACACCATTGGAGCCTAGGAAAATTGGGACTAAAGAACCTATATTGTATCTCAATAAGATTTAGTGCCTTTATCATAAAATCAGAGAAAATGGCAAAATAAAACAAAGTGTATGTGTAGACATCATGTGAGGATAACATCAGGCTCAGCTGTAATGAACCTCAAGGCACTTTTGTAAAGTACAAGGCCAGCACCCATAGAAACAGACGCCAGAAAGGAGCCAACACCTTCAAGAGAGAAAGGGTAGGGAGGGGTATTGGCAAGTTAGCATTAGAAAGTGAAAGCAGGTTGTGAAATCTGGCACAACAGTAAATTGGTGTCTGTTGTAGCACTAACTGTTCCTGGCATTATAGCTCATGCTAGTTTCCAGCCAGTCTACAAACTGCACCCCCGAAATCCCCAGTGAAACAGTGCCTCTTTAAAGTCAGAATTTTTAGTACCTAAAAGTAAGAAAGGAATAAATGAATTTGTACCATTTATGCACTATAGTTCACTCTGAATCACAATCAAATTAAATGCAAGTAAACTACTTAGCAGATGGAATTTGACAGAAACAAAGCAAAAGTGCAACGACATTAGTCACACCTTAACAGTAACTTGTGTTTCATACAGATAGAGGACCGGATGTCTGTGGAACAGTGCACTCTGTTGGTTCTTTTATATATCACAGGAATCAGATAATTGTTGGCATGAAACTTCTGTAACAGGGAACTAAATATTACTAATACTAAATCTATTACATTTAAATTTGCAGTTGGTTTATTTGGTCACAAAGGGTTGTTTATATTTGCCCTGATTTCTGTGTATGTGCATGGTCAATTTAAAAAAAGAGTTGTGTTCATAAAATGACAGCCAAAAAGTTCCATGACAATGATTTAGTGCTAAATGTTTACTAAGGTATATAGTGTTTGTTCACACTTACTAGTTGCATGTATGAGAGTGAACAAATATTATGTAACTACAGCTGCCGATTTCCTAACTTAAACATGAGCATCAGAACTTCAGGAGTTTCTGACTAATCATCTCTACCTTAATCATCTGGAATTTGAATTTCCAATTTTAACATGGCTTGGCCCAAGACTTGTGTCTATAACTTTATATATCTACTATAACTTGCACAGATATCTTTAAAAATCACGATTCATAAAATAACAGAAAAAATTTACTTGGCTAATGGAAAATACTGACAGAAACCAAGAGTAGAAAGAAATCCCAGTTTCATTCATGTTACCTAAACTGTTGCTGGTCTACATCTCAATGTCAATAACAAAGACAAAATTGGCTGAACATTTCGGCACACTAAGTCCCATTGCCGGGGCCAAAAGCGGTAGCCGTCTCTGCTTCAGTGGGTGGCAGGACTCTGGGACGGCATTTTGCCAGTGACGGCACTTAACAAGCTGCCACCAGGGCCACCATCCAATTGAGGATAGCGGCCTTCCCCCAAGCTGTTAGCCAATCAGAGAGCCAGCAGCTCAGCAGCGCCACCACTGGTGGTGGCCACTGCTGAGGCTGCATCACCAGGGAGAGGGCACCTCAATGGCAGGGTACCCTTGAAGAGAAGGTGGGTTTTTGTGGGGAAGCTGGGGCCAGCCAGGCCAGCCCTGGCAATCAGGGGTAGGGGAGTGGGGGGATGGTCGCAGTGCACCGGCCCCGCCATTGCTGCAGGGGCGACCATTGCTGCTGGGGGACCCATCCACGGGCCATGGACTGCCCATAAAGGAGGGCCCCCTCCTCTGGGAACCCTCAAGGAGGCCGCCAGGGTTTACCTGGCGGTCTCCCCATGTGGCAGCAGGCCCTCGCATCATGGGCAAAATGCCCACGGTGGTGGAAAGTGGCCATTAATTGGCCACTTAAGTGCCTCAATTGACAACCCATTGGGCAGCCGAGCCATTGAGTTCCCCACAGCTGGCAACATGTCATAGTGACAGGACAACCTCGGGCTCCCCTCCTGACGCCTTCCCCCACCATATTGCCAGCCCTCCCACCTCCCAGCCCGACCCCCAAGGGGCTGGTCAAAATTCAGCCCAATGTATTGGTAACATTCAGCATGACAGGTAACATCAATAAAGAAAGGTAAGGATTAATGTTTCAAGTATAACCCTTCATCAGAAGTATATGCTATTTGGTAATATCATTACAGATGCTGTCTGACCTGCTGAGTGTTTCCAGCACTTTTTGATTTTTTTTCAGATTTTCAGCAGCTGCAGTATTTTTTTAACCTTGACATTAATGTTCAATTCAACAATATCTCATCTCGAATTGGAAAACTATTAGAAATTCCATTCAGGAGGCATTTTGCAATAAACTCTTCAATAGTGCTTGAAATTGTACTTCCCAAAGTATACAAGAGTTCCATGTGGTGTATATAGCTTCCTTAAATGACTTTTGAAGTTTTATCACCCTCTATTTTCTTCTTTCAGTTTTCTCCAAGCCATCTACCTTGTGTAGCAAAAAGATTGAGGATTCTACTCCCAGCATTCCATTAAGGCTGGTTTTAAAATAGCCACCTCATTAACAGGGATCTCCAGCACCGGTGGCCATTCTCTGCCCTCTGCAACTCATGCCCTAAGTCCCTCTTTATTATCTCATTCCTTCCTGCTTTCAAAGGCTTCCTTTATTTTCATCTACTGTTTCAGCACCACCATCTAATAATGTGGACTGTTCCTCCTTTCTGCTGCCTGCTCATTTTTCTTTCTGGACTGTAAAATACTCCAAGATGTCTTCCTAATAGGAGGACCATGATATAAACCATTGTTTCGTCAAGGTTTTGTCAAGAGTTTGCTCAGCTCATTTGTAATCATAGTAAAGCTTGAAGATCTCTAATTGCCAAACAAGAATATTTAGTGTTCTGTACAAAAATGCATTAGCTGGATTTTATTTAGTTTAGTCAGCAATTATTTGGTCAAGGTATGGTTGGGTGACTGCTGTGTGCGGAACCATAGCCCAGCATACACATTCAGGAAAGGAGAGATCATTGGAGAGGTAAAAAATATATCCAGATTGGGTTGTACGCATACAGAAGACACAAATTGTATATATCGGTCATTCAACAGGTTGCTTGAGCTACTAATCTTCTTTAAAGATTTTGAAAATAGCATATATTGCCTCTCTTAGGGAAATTAATTACTCTCAGGTAGCACAGATGTGTTCCTATCTGTAGCCCATTAATATAACATGACTCGGGGATTTTCGATGAAACTATAGCAGACACGAGTTTTACCAAATCCCAATGACCAGCCCAGTTCACAGACCCAATTAAGATGAAAGGAGAAATCCTTACCTCTTTCAGATTGCATATTCTGTGATCCCATCAGACTGTCACAACACATTTGGGCATCCAACCATAGCTTGCATTGAATTTACATCATTTTAATTTGATTGATTCACAAAAAGACCATCAGTGCAAGCTGCTGCACCAGATTTGTACTGAAGCAAATGCGTGAATTTCCATCATATCTTCATTTCGCCCATGTTAATATCATTTGCAGTAGTGTCATCATGTTGCTGATATAAACGCTCGTGCTGATGCTGGAGGTCGGGATTTCAAATTCATTTCATATCTCTTTCCCTTTCTTATCTCTGCTCATTAGAAATTCAGTAGTCTTTTGAATATTCTCTTCAGAATCACAGAATTGTCATAGCGCAGATAGAGGCCATTCGGCCATCGTGTCCGCACTGGCTCTCTGAAAGAGTAATTCCCTCAGTCCCATTCCCCTGCCTTCTCCCCATAACCCTGTACATTCATCCTTTTCAGCTGGCTAAGTATGTATGTTTTTGATTCTGAAGCAGTTTTCAGGCAGCACAACTGCAGCTTTGCACTGATTCTCAGTAAACAGATCCAGATTCAAGTTCTTGGGCTGATTTTTACCAGCACCCCGATGGTGGGGGTCGTGGCGGGGGGGGGGGGGGGGCCCAGAAAATACCTCCGGGAGAGGCCTGCCACAGGCCTCAATGCCGGGAAGGACCCGCCCCATTTTGCTGGCAGCGGCAAGGCCTTGAGATGGGGGGCCCCGCCACTGGGCGATGGAACCTTAATTTCAATATTAAAATCTATGTTTAGAGTTTTAGTTTAGAGATACAGCATTGAAACAGGCCCATCGGCCCACCGAGTCTGTGCCGACCATCAACCACCCATTTATACTAATCCTACACTAATCCCATATTCCTATCACATCCCCACCTGTCCCTATATATTTCCCTACCACCTACCTATACTAGGGGCAATTTATAATGGCCAATTGACCTATCAACCTGCAAGTCTTTGGCATGTGGGAGGAAACCGGAGCACCCGGAGGAAACCCACGCAGACACAGGGAGAACTTGCAAACTCCGCACAGGCAGTACCCAGAATCGAACCCGGGTCCCTGGAGCTGTGAGGCTGCGGTGCTAACCACTGCGCCACTGTGCCGCCCTGTTGATCACTGAATAATTACTTACCTTTCTATGATGGCCGCCCCACGCTGATATTCCAGTTGTTAGAGTCCCGCGCCTTCGGATCTCTGTTCCGAGGTGGAACACTGCTGGGGAGGGGAGAGGAGTGAAGTTTTCAGGCCGGGGTGGGGGGGTGGTGGGGGAGTGGGAAAAACTCTTCCAATCGGTTGTAGCAATGGTGGGAAGGGGTTCAGGATCAAAGGTAATGAAGTTAGGGTGGGGGAGACGGCAATTTACATATTTATTACTCATTGGAGGTGTGGGAGAGGGAATTGAGAATGTGAATAATTGTCCATCTTTATTTTTCAGCATTTTGTCACTTAAAAGATTTTAATGAGTCCGAAGAGCCTGAAGCCATTTAAAAATGGCCTCGGCACCTGCAGGGTGGCGCCAGACACTGTTGCTGGGGACGGAGGGCATGCCCCCTCTACATTATCGAGGGCAGGCGTTCCGCCCCCTCCATGTAAATGAGCCATCGCGCGAAATATCGTGGCGGCTCAGCGTTGCACAACTTGCGCATAAGCTGCGCCTGATTTGAAGCTTGCCGCCAAGATGAGATTTAAGGATTGACAAATAAGCAGAGATAGGACAGAGAAGCAAGGTGAATTACAGTGGGTGAATTGTATGTGATCAGGTACAGAAAGGGAAATAAAGAAGGAAAGAAAGAATGGATTAAGATTGAGAGGGAAAAAAAGACAGAAATGGAAACTCAGAAAAAATTAAAAATTTAAGACTAATAATTTGAAATGTTTACAATGTTCTTTAACAATTCACTAACTTAAAGAATGAAATTCCAACCTTTTAATCATTCACATTCTGGGCCAAAGGGGCCGTTAACAATTATCACGACGATGCGGTTAAGTACTAGATTGACTTTCTGTGGTTAGCTTAATGAGCAATTCATGTGTAACTGCAGGAACTTTATGAAACTCACTGGGAGTTTAAGTGCAAGGTGTCATTTTAACAAAGCTAATGGTGGAATGGCGCAAATTGTCCAGCAACTTGTGGTGATTCATAATTCACAGCTTTCTCTTCCTTGCCATATGTTGCTGGCCGATTTTCACATTAATAACTGCGTGCGTCACTATTTTTTCTGCAAATCCCGGCCCCATATTTTAATTTAGTTGATCAGAATTTTTCTCTTAATTAAATTGTATGAGGCAAAGATTCTTTTCATTAACTCTGTACTCTAGTAAATTTATTTGCCCTCAGGATATGCATACCACTGGCATGGTCACATTTATTCCCATCCCCAGTAGTCTTGAGAGGTGCTGGTGGGTATTCTTCTTGAACCACTGCAGTCCTTCTGGTGATGCTGTTCCCACACTGGTGTTAAATAGGGAATTCCAGGATACTGACTCAGTGACATGAGAAAGTCAAAGGGCTGAAATTGCAAAGCTCTGCTCCAGCACAGAGCGTTGCCAGACATGAGGGTAGGTTAGAAATAAAACTAGAACACTTTAGCCCTGATTCTCCAACATGCATCCACCATGTGAGGCCAGCAGAAGTGCTTTCAGTCTTTTCTAAAAGTTGCCAATGACTAATTTGAAATCTATGCCCTAAATTATTTATTTAATTATTTTCAGTTTAGCCCCTTCAATGTTGTTTGTCATAACCTGACATCTGTGGCAAAGGCATTTGAACAATAAAGCTATGTGCTATCATCATACAGATGCTTAACAAATATCAAATTAACTGATTTTAACCAAGGTAGTAACCTGTTTATTTTAAACAGCTTATCGCCTCTGTTAATTTAGGGCAGAAAGAAATTTGATGTAAATGCACTAAAGGGTTAATTTTTTAGTTTTTTTTTAGTTTAGTTTAGAGATACAGCACTGAAACAGGTCCTTCAGCCCATCGAGTCTGTGCCGACCATCAACCACCCATTTATACTAATCCTACACTAATCCCATATTCCTACCACATCCCCACCTGTCCCTATATTTCCCTACCACCTACCTATACTAGGGGCAATTTATAATGGCCAATTTACCTGCTAACCTGCAAGTCTTTTGGCTGTGGGAGGAAACTGGAGCACCTGGAGAAAACCCATGCAGACACAGTGCGAACTTGCAAACTCCACACCGGCAGTACCCAGAATTGAACCCGGGTCGCTGGAGCTGTGAGGCTGCGGTGCTAACCACTGTGCCGCTATGCATGCTATGCATGGCAACATGGAATCTTCCCTGCTACAAGCACATGTCAAAGGATTGTAGGCATACTGCTTGCTCTTTTCTGATATACTCCAGCAGCAGGCAAGGCTTCCTGTCATCAGTGCATTGTGAGAAAATTACATCCTTCCTGTTCATACTTGAGTGAGGCCAGATCAGTACACTTTTTGCGAAGAATGGTGGTCCCCACTACTGCAGCAGGGTTGCAAAATCAGCCCCATACAAACTAATGTATAGGTTGGAGTGTGTTGCCTGCAGCCGAACACAAATGGTGGAAAATATGAGGCCAGAATTTACTATAAAACTAATAAAGACACTAATGGTGCTCACCATTATTTATGCACAAACCGGGTAGCAACTTCAGGCGAGCACAAATGCACAGTTAAAATGCAAACAGGTGGAAGTTGCTGTCTGAGATACAAACTGCACTGATCTCATTGGTTAAGGCGATACACAGTTGCTTGTCCTGTTTGCACAGGTCCCAGGTAGAGGGTGCCACAGATTTGGCTATCCCACCGACAGCAATTTGCCATGCAAAAGCTCATGGAAATAAAACAGGCAAGGGCAAGTCTAATGAATGACAGTTCCTTTGCTGGTTACAGTAAATTCTGGATCATTGTAAAGCAGCAACACACTAGCAGTTCAAAGTTATATAATCCATGAGAATAAAACTGAAGCAGTTTAGCAATATCAAATCTACTTTGCATTCTTTAAATACACACCAACTGGTGTTATTGTATATACAATATATAAAGGGAGATCAAAGATATTAGGTACATTTATTGAGTTGTTGATTATTTGATTTGGATTTAATATTCTTTTGTATAAACATTGAAGAAACAGATTTTGAGAATGGTGCAAATGTGTCCTTCTCCACGCTATCCTGTTGACAGAATGTATTATTGTGCAGTTATAGAAGATTCAGATGCTGCCAAATATCCAGCAATGAATGACCATTTTTATGGACATAGCATATCAAGAAATAATTGTATGCAACACATGTAGAGAATGAAAATTTATATTTGAATGTGAACGGACGTCAGGGACAACTCATAGCAGGTGCGGGAACTACCAAACAGAAGGGCAATGAAAGCACATTTTAAAAAAATATTTCTGTATGAGTAGCATTATATTATTCAGGGAGCATAATATTATAGTCAGGAAGGCAATAAAGGAGAATGCCTTGACAGTAGAAGAGTAGTACAATAGCAAAGCTTTGAAGTGTAAGCTCTGAAATCATGTAAGAAATTTTGCTTCTTGCTGAACAAGAGAGGGTAAAGGAGAGAGGGGGAAGCAATCTACAGAATGATCATAGATATTATTTGGAAATATTAGTCTAGAATTTCCACACGCCCATCCGGGGGAAGTATGACAGGCCTTTGGACTCACCAGAACGCCCTCCTAAATCACAGGGATGGGGTCAGTAGAACAATTGCAGCAGACAACCTGCAATTATGTTTGTTGAATTACATTGTTGGGCCTATGTAGGCCCACAACAGAAACCATGACGACTCATAGCAGGTGTGGGAACTACTAAAAAGTAGGGCAATGAAAGCACATTTTAAAAAATATTTCTGTATGAGTAGCATTATATTATTTGACTTAACTGAAAATCAGATTTTTTTAAGCTGTTCCATTGTAGTCTTTGAGTATATCCACTGACTGCAGGTTTGTTCAAAAGCATCTGGAGTAGAACACCAGGCTGACCTGTACTGAAAATAAGAAGGAAGAATCTGAACCTGTACAGTTAAACAGACTTGTGTCAATGCAAGACATCAAAGAAAACATATCCCATCAAAGAAGCTGTTAAGTTATTGTTTCTGATCTGCATGCTTAATCATATAGATTTGGATCTGACTTACTTCCCCACATTGTGGCTGCAATAGCAAATTCTTTCAAGCTTACCTCTAGCTCTGGATCAAAGGCTCCAGGCAGGATTTTATCATACCCTTGGAGACAGGAATGGAGGCGGGGGAACACACAAAATGGCAAGGAGTGGCGTGCCCAACGTTGTCCTGGTCCCCTGCCATTTTGTCTGTGGCAGGAAAGGCTAAGGATGGCCTTGCCATCCCAGGCCAACTTGGCACTTAAGTGGCTAATTAATGGCCACTTAAGGGCAGCCTCCAACCTCCGCTCTGACTTTATTGAAGTCAGAGGGGCCCACTGCTAAGTGGAGACGCCATTAGTTAAGACCTGGTGGCCTCCTAGTGGGCTCAGGGGTCCCTCCTTAGGGGGCAATCCATGGCCCCCCAGCAAGAACCCCCCGACACACACTCACCAAACTCCCTCACCCCATCACTAGGGCCTGCCTAACTGGCCCCGGTAACCCCAACTCCACTTACTTGAATCCCAGGGTCTCCTCCATCTTTGGCAGTGCAGGGCTCTTGCAATACCAGCAATGGCCACTGCTCCCAGCGGTGCTGCCGGCACTGCAGAGCTGTCGGCCCTCCGATTGGCCAGCAGCTCTGAAGGCAGGGTGCTCGTCTCTTAAAGAGATTAATTGGCTGCCCGCCATGAACTTGCAACAAGGGTCTGATGGAGGGCCAAGGCAGAGTCTCCCCACCACCACCACCATCCCCCCCACCTTCTGGCCCGTCATCGGTATAAAACCCCAGCCTCTGTTTCTGCGGTCTCCTAGTATCCATAACAATTAATGTAGTGAACACCTGCAAATAAATTGGTTCCACCTGTTGTGGCATTGCAGCTGATATGTCACCTATTTTGGTTTCTCCAAATGGTCTTCATACAGTAATAAAGTAAACCCCATCTGAAAAACAGTGACACATTCACAGTTTCAGTAAAATGTTTTGACATACCTCAAAAGATTATGGTTTTGCATTTTTTCTCTATTATATTTTTTAAATCATCAATTTTCTCTGGCAATTTCTTCCTCCACCTCATCTCCTGTTTTGAAGGCACTGATTCGTTCTTTCGGTACAGTTCCACATGTTGGGCTGGATTTTAAGGAGCCCTCGATGTTGGGATCTGTGGCGGTGGGTGGGGGGAGGGGCCTGAAGATGGCCCCGGATGAGGCCCACCATGGACCTTGATGCCGGCAGGACCTGGTTCGCTCCTCCCGGCAGTGGTGAGGCACTGTGGTGGCCTCCCCGCCGCTGGGTAGCGGGACCTAAATTAACATACAAGTCATACAAGATATACAAGTCATTTACGACACAGAAGGAGGCCATTCGGCCCATCGAGTCTGTGCCAGCTCTCCATGGAGCTATCCAGTCAGTCCCACTCCCCCGCTCAATCCCCGTAGACCTGCAAGTCTATTTCCTTCAATTAGCCATCCAATTTCCTTTTGAAGTCATTGATTGTCTCTGCTTCCACCACCCTTGTCGGCAGCGAGTTCCAGGTCATTACCGTACCATGCATAAAAAAGTTCCTCCTCATATTCCCCCTGCATCTCTTGCCCAAAATCTTCTGTGTCTCTTAATCCTTGTAACATTAGTTAATTGGAACAGTTTTTCCTTTTCTAACTTAATCTAATCCTGTCATAATCCTGTACACCTCTATTAAATCTCCTCTCAATCTCCTTTGCTCTAAGAAGGAAAAAAAACAGCTTTTCCAACCTAACCTTGAAACTAAAATCCCCCCATCCCTAGAACCATTCTGGGAAATCTCCTCTACACCCTCTCAAAGACTCTCACATCCTACTTGAAGTGTGGTGACCAGAACTAGACACAATACTCCAGTTGGGGCCTAACCAGAGCTTAATAAATGTTCAGCATAACTTCCCTGCTTTTCTGCTCTATGCCTCTATTTATGAAGCCCAAGAACTCATATGCTTTACTAACCACTCTCTCCACATGCAAATGAATAAACTGAATACTTTAACATGCACTTACCCGGGATCTTACGGGCCTGCCGCAATCTTTGGCCCGGCGGCCGGCATTCCCGCGCTTTCGGATCCCTGTTTGTGGAAACGAGGTGCAACACTGGTGGGGAGGGGGTGGAGGTAGGTCTATTAGTGTTGGGGGGGGTGGGGTACGGGGTCACATTAACGTCATGGGCATAGGAGATGGTGGGAATGGTTGAAGTTTAAACTTTGTGCAGTCTGGGGGGGTAAAGGTCAGATGGTAAAGGTAAGTGTTTTTAGGGAAAGGGCAAATAATTACTTCGTTTTTAAAAATTTTTTAGAGATACAGTACTGAAACAGGCCCTTCGGCCCACCGAGTCTGTGCTGACCAAGAACCACCCATTTGTACTAGCCCTACAGTAATCCCATATTCCCTACTACCTACCTACACTAGGGGCAATTTACAATGGCCAATTTACCTATCACCTGCAAGTCTTTGGCTGTGGGAGGATACCGGAGCACCTGGCGAAAACCCACGCGGTCACAGGGAGAACTTGCAAATTCCACACAGGCAGTACCCAGAATCAAACCCGGGTCCCTGGAGCTGTGAGGCTGCGGTGCTGACCACTGCGCCACTGTTGTTAGTAGGGGGGGGGGGGGGTGGGAGAGGCACAAAATAAATGTATTCATTTAATTTTATTCCATACCTCTTTAGATATTTAAATAAGCCGGCAGTGCTAACAGCCCTTTAAAAATGGCGTCAGCGCCTGCGCGCAGGCAGTTGACACCATTGCCGGGGAAGGACAGCCCGCCCTCTCCAAGTGATCGGGTCGGGGGCAGCCCACCCCGGCTATTTAAATGAGCCGCCATGCTTGAGATCGTGGCAGCTCTTTGGCGTGTGGCCCACATGGGTGAAGCACCATTTTTGAAGCTCGTCACCAAGATCGAGCCTATAAAATCCAGCCCGTTATCTTTCAGTGCTCACTCAGGACACCAGTATACATTTGTTTGCCTTGACAGCTATTATGGGGGCAGGATTCCCGTCCTGATATGGGGCGGGAACAGAGGCGAGTGGGGGCATAATGGGTGCGAGTGGGTGTGGCTGGCACTCCGGTTTGCCACCAACATCCCGCCCCCGAGCCATTTTCCTGGAGGCTGAATTGGGGGGCGGAACAGCTACCCGCCCACAAGTGGCAGGTAGCTTGTTAAGGTAACTAAAAGGCCAATTAAGGCCTTTGATTAGAGGCTGACTGGAATGTTCCAGCTAGCCTGCAGGCGCCTGCAGAGTCGGGAGCACAGCAGCTGCCTGGCAGTAGCCTCCTGGCGTTAGACTGGGGAAGCCAACACTCCAGGAAAACTTTGAGGCCTCCCAACCTACTTGGCCACAGCTACAGCTACAGGCCACCCTCCACAATGGTGGTTTGGCAGTTTATTTTTACTTTAAAAGTTTTTAAATTGCTGAGAGGGTGTCTCAAGATGGATGTGCCCTTTCCTGCCCTTACCTGCAATGGCAGGCTGCAGCTCCTATCATTCTTCAGGGCCTCCTATTGGGCTTAATTGGATAGCAAGAACACCCTCTGGCCACAAATTGGCAAAATCAATGTCGGGTGACTGTTCCTGACACAGTGTGGGATTGGGACCCGCATTTGACCCTAACATCAGGATCCCGACAAAACACAAAATCTCAAACACAAAATCCTGCCTGAGGCATCACAGCCAAGATTGACTCTGGCTTCAAGTGAACATGGGACCTTCCTGGTCTATTTGGCTCAGTCACTCACTGTAAAAACATGCTGAACCATAGGAAGCTTACAATTTGACATATAAACCAACTTTTTAGAGTGACTGGGGCCTACTGCAGATATATCTTCCAAGTGTCCCAGTGGATAGAAATATGTCATAGAAAGGTTATGAATCTAGTAACAGGGCTGTGTTATAAGATCACTGGGGGAAAGTAATAAAAGTTAATCTGGAATTGTTTGAACAAATTATGGCGATCTCTTTGGAAAATATAGTGGCGAGGTGAGGAATGTCAATACTGGAAATTGAACATTTTGGTCAGAATTGTTCAGCAACGAGCACTCTCAGATCAGCTACGCCACAGGCAAGATGCAAAGTAAAGATTCCTATGTTCTGCTGCAACAATGTATATTATAGCCTTAGAAATGTATCCCCACTGCATCACTGATTTTTTTCCTTCTTTTTTTGTAATACCAAGTTTCCTTTTCTAACTCCCTTTGAGTGAGAAAGCCAGTTAAGTGTTAAAAGCAAGCTATAGGAATTTTTTGAGTTGTACATTCAAATAAATGGCCAGAGCCAGGGGAATCAAGGCTTGTAAATTCTGAGTGCTCTGTTTCTTTTTATCATTGGCCATCTTGTCATGCAAATGGAATTGTTGGGCTAGATTTTACCAAGTCCACAACGTTGGGCTCCCTGGCGGGAGTTGGGGGGGTGCCGGTAGATTGTTCTGGCAGAGGCATGCCACAAAGGCTGAAGCCAGGAGGGCCCGACCCAATCCCCCCGGTGGCAGCGAGGCTCCGTGGCAAACCCCGCCCCCCCCCCCCCACCACTGTCCCCCGCCACTGGGCGACGGAAACTGAATCAAAATATTAAAATGAATGGGATAAATAAATTTAAATAAACTTACCGTTAATCTTCCGGGCCCGTTGCGATCCTCAGTGCGGCGGCCGGCACTCACGTGTCTTCAATTCCCGGTCTGGGGAAAGCCGGCGTGACACAGGTGGGGAGGGGGGGAGGAGTTAGGATTTTCAGTGCAGAGGGCACGGGGTCAAGTAAACATACTGGGTGTAGTGGATGGAGGGAAGGGGTGAACTTTAAACTTTGTGCAGTCTTGGTGGGAGGGCAAGGTCAGATTTAAAAGGTAAGTGTTTTGTGGGAGGGAGAAAGGGCAAATAGTTAATGTAATTGTTATTGAGGTGTGGGAAGGGGTCATTAGAAATTTATTTGATAAATTTTGGGGGGTGTTTCTTTAAAAATGTAAATATGGCGCCAAGGCCTGTACACAGGCAGCTGACACCATTGCTGGCGTTGTACAGCCCGCCCCTCCACATGATTTGGGGGGACAGGCTGCCCCGGCTACTTAAAAGAGGGAGATTGTAGCAGCTTTTCAGTGTGTAGCCCACACGTGCAGGCTGCATTTTTTGAGCTTGCTGCTGGGAGCAACAGAGGGCTCTTAAAATCCAGCCCGTTATCTAGCCATGTAGCCCCAATGACCTTAAGCCCATTCTGTGTGTAAGTGATCATACATGCAGCTAATTTGTGCTTGATTTTATATACGATGCTCTTTAAAGGTGTGTGAAGGCTTTCAATTGTAAGCTGCATCTTGTATGTGTGCCCTCTGGAGAATGCTTATGTACAGTAGAACAAAGAACAAAAGAACAAAGAACAGTAAAGCACAGGAACAGGCCATTCGGCCCTCCAAGCCTGCACCGATCTTGATGCCTG
Source organism: Heterodontus francisci (assembly GCF_036365525.1). Classification (NCBI taxonomy): domain Eukaryota; kingdom Metazoa; phylum Chordata; class Chondrichthyes; order Heterodontiformes; family Heterodontidae; genus Heterodontus; species Heterodontus francisci. Next base: position 67,254,206 of record NC_090390.1, read on the forward strand.
CCTAAACTAAAACCTTCTGCACTTCCGGGGACCGTATTTGTCAAGATGCCTCTTAAACGTCGCTATCGTACCTGCTCCCACCACCTCCCCCAGCAGCAAGTTCCAGGCACTCACCACCCTCTGTGTAAAGAACTTGCCCGCACATCCCCTCTAAACTTTGCCCCGCTCACCTTAAACCTATGTCCCCTAGTAACTGACTCTTCCACCCTGGGAAAAAGCATCTGACTATCCACTCTGTCCATGCCGCTCATAACTTTGTAAACCTCTATCATGTCGCCCCTCCACCTCCGTCGTTCCAGTGAAAACAATCCAAGTTTATCCAACCTCTCCTCATAGCTAATGCCCTCCAGACCAGGCAACATCCTGGTAAACCTCTTCTGTGCCCTCTCCAAAGCCTCCACATCCTTCTGGTAGTGTGACCAGAATTGCACACAATATTCTATGTGTGGCCTAACTAAAGTTCTGTACAGCTGCAGCAAGACTTGCCAATTTTTATACTCTATGCCCCGACCGATGAAGGCAAGCATGCCGTATGCCTTCTTGACTACCTTATCCACCTGCGTTGCCACTTTCAGTGACCTGTGGACCCTTGCCTCCCTCAGTATTCTGGGGTAGATTCCCATCAGACCCTGGGAACTTATCTACCTTAATGCTTTGCAAGACACCCAACACCTCCTCCTTTTCGATAATGAGATGACTGAGACTATCTACACTCCCTTCCCTAGGCTCATCATCCACCAAGTCCTTCTCTTTGGCAGTAAGCAGTCAAAGAGCTGTATGTTTGTGCGAATGCTCAGCATGGGGCAGCAGTGAATGCGCAATAAGGTGACAGGCAACACTTTGCAGTATACCTATTTGAACCATCCACTGTTATGACCGAGGCGAGAGTAATGCACTGTAAATTCAGTCCCACCACTCCACAGGTAATAGCATATTAGTAAAGTTTCCCACCTACCAGAAATTAGCCAAATTAAACACTTTATTAACCTCCAGAATAAAACACACCAAACCAGGTTTCTTTAAACAACAAATTAACTATTTATTAATAAACTAAATCGTAAACAATATCGAGATAAATCTATGTCTGAAAAGACTTTCTAACTTCTTAATCCTCCTAACTCTCATGCACACACACATACATTCAAAAACCAGTGGTTAACCGGTTTATTAAAAAAATGTTCTTTTAAATCAGAGCTGTCTGTTCGGAATAAAATAACTGGGTTGTAGGTCCTGGGGCTAAATTTTATTCGGGTGTTGCGCTGTGCAGAGGTGCCCTTTCAACTCATCGGGGTGCCTGCAGTTAGCAGCCGCAGCAGAGCCCCCAGAATATTACGTGCGGGGGCTCATTAGAATCACGGCGCCGATCCGCCCTCCCCATATTACGTGGGGCGAGGCGGGACATTCAGCGCAGTGAGAGAGCTTTTGACAGCTGTGCAGCAGGTGCAGGGGCCCTGTTTTAAGCGCCCCAGCACCTGCTTCCTGACAGCTGTCAAAGAAATACTTACCTGACAGCTGAAGAGTGGGGTTGCTGTCAATCTGGCAGTAAAACAGAAAGCGCTGCAGAAATCCAGCAGGTCAGGCAGCATCTGTGGAATGAGAAGCAGAGTTAACTTGTCCAAATTCACAGATGTAAACCGTGGCGCGGAGTCAACTCCCCCTTGGCCCCTTTATTCCCTTCACCCACTTGATCCTAGCCGTCACGTGGGACTAAGTCCTCTTAATTCAGGCTCAGGCTGGGTGTTTGGGATATCGGGGTTACAGGAGATCCACCCTCCATCTAATCCACCGGCTACGGTTAATGACTTCGTACAAAGAGGAGGAAACTCAGTCCTTTCTTTAACTATCAATTTACTTTATTCACATTGTTGTACAATGTAAGAATAAGGCTTATACACTTGGTTAGACAAAAGCATGCAACTCAAACTGGGTTATACAGTTAATAACAAAGCTAACTAGAATTAATAAGCACACCCACTAGGTTCCTCTGACCTTTCCCTGACCTAGTCACAGAAAACAAAGGATAATACCCAAAAAAAGGGAGAGCTGACACTGGCCAGGCGTTCCGTTCTCTCTCTCTTTTACGTCGTCACTGCGTTGCTCATGCAGGGTCTTCCACTTCCGCGATGGTTGGTCTCCGGAGTTTCTTGCTGGCTCTATGCTTGAGATTCTCCATACTTATTCTCTTTCTTATCTCTTCAAAACTGTGCTGTCTCTTTCCTGTTGGTTTAGGCTTGCTCACCTCATTCGTATCTTCTCCTTATTGGCTCAGGCCCAAAGACCCCGGTATCACACCGTGTCCAAATAAGGCTCTATTCCTGTGATCTCTCCCTTGTCTGTCACATAAATTAATTAGTTCAAACTGGTTTTTACCAGCACAGGCCTGTGTCTGAGCTCAGGTTACTTTAGTTCACAAACAATCCAACAGTGTCTGAGCTCAGGTTACTTTATTTCATGAACTATCCAGCAGTTTGTAACAGATTCTGTACTTCTTGCAGCCCCTGGCCAACATCTCCCCCCTCTTGATCCAAAGATACTTATCTTAGGATCATCCAGTTTCCCTTCTCTGTGGACCATTCCTGAGAACGTCATTGTCCCCCAATGGGTGTGCTATACCGTTACATATAAAAAGATATGTTATAAAACTTAGTATATACCGTTTTTTTTAAACAGTTTTTGTTTATATTGATAGCCGTTCCTTCTGTTTCATTATAGCCCCATCATCCAATCTTCGCAAAATTTCATTTTTCCACCTTCTAAGCTGATATACATTGAGTACAACAATTATTAGCGCACATAGAATCACTATGACAGCAATATGTGCTACAATTCTGACCCATGGATTTATTTAAACATTAGATCCCCAATTCCAAAACTTACTGCAAAACCCTGGCTCACGCAACAGTTCATTTGCTTTGTCATCATGAGTTCTAATTGTTTTCGTGTGTTTTTTCCATTGATGAATTATCTCTTTTGCCTCTTCTGCTATTTGTGCCCAATCTGCTGTTAGGTGTGGGATGGGTGGAAATTCGGTGGCAATATATTCCCGTACCTCTTGATCTGTTTCAGTACGTTGGACCGTGAGATTCTCCTTTATCACTATCCTCGTTATTGGTTTAGGCAGGACTTGTCCACCAACAACCAAGTCCGAGGTTACATTGTGAATGGCTACATTGTGTCCCTCTAGAGGGCACTGTTTCCATCCCTTGTTGTAGCTCATAGCAGCTGTGGCTATGTAATACATTTGCCCCACAAGGGCATATTGTAAAAAAGTCTGGTTATTTACAGGCAGAATGGACAATGAACAATTTTCATAGGTGCTAAGCCCGCAATTTGTAAGTTTCTGTCTCGTAATCTCTTCCGGACAGGCCCAGTGATTCCCCCCTTGATGACATTTTGACAAATCTACCCCTTTCTCAACACCATCCATTACAATAGCATGAGATGGTGGGTTACTTAAAGATATCCAAATACCCTCCTGGTACTTGCCCACGTTTTGGACTCTCTTTAAAGGGTAGGTCAAATTGCTTCTGTGTCGGGGAATATGAAACACTGCCCCAGCATAATATCTTCCTCTATCCTCGTCACAGGTACCTAACACTCTGTTAGTTAAGGTCAAACTTCTATTCCCTCCGGTATACCCAATGTTTTTCCCACGCATGCCAACCCATCCACTCCCGCATAATACAAATTTAAATCTTCTCGCTGTCCTTTGTTGGTTCGAACTATCTTGATCTGCGGAGCAAAGTTGTTTTTGGCCACGGGATAGTCTTCTCGTGTCGACACTGCTTCAGGCGCATTCATTCGTCGTGACAGCTCTGATGCGGGTTCACCTATAATCCCATATATGGTCAAACCAATAGCAATGAAATGTATCACCCTCTTCATTGTGGGCTGGACCTGTAATATACAAGTGTAATTTCTGCTCTTATTTACAGTTTCTTTCTTATCCTATATTAAGTCCAGTCTCTCCATACACTGAGCCAGACTGTCTATATCTTGTTCCCAATTTGTTTCTGATTCTAACCGTCCATTTCTTCTAGCCCACTTACTTCCCCTGTTTTCTTTATTTTTCTTTCGTTTTTTCCCTCGATTTCTCCCTGTTTGTGGATGTACAACCTCAGGTTGTCTTTCAAACACTTCCGCTTGGATCCGCAGTTGATCCTGCTCTTGATCTCCCTGACCTTTGGTCGAAACATTGGTAGCATCAAGCATCACATGCCAACTGTGATTATGTTGTTTTTCTCCTACATACTTTAACTGATTAATGTGATACCAGCCACACTTATCTGGTGCCGTCAATACTTTGTATACAGATGGACTATCTTTATCTACTATCTCATAGGGACCGGTAAACTTTGCACTCAAGAATGAGGTGGGCTGGTATATTCTGATCATTACCCTTTGTCCGGGGTCCAACTCTATCGGGCTGGCTTTTGCATCGAAATAAGCCTTACTTTGCTGTCTCTTCTTTCCTTGTTGGTGAGCTGCTACGTAATTTGCTTCTCTCATTGTTTCTACTAATTGTTGCACCCATTTTTCTGATATACTACTATCCACCTCGGGTTTGGACAAGTCCAAACCTACCAACCCCTCCATTCCTCTCAAGTCCCTTCCCATCATGAGTTTATAGGGAGTATAGCCTGTTGATGAAGCTGCGGTATTCCTGATACCATCAACACATAGGGCAGAACGACCTGCCAGGTCGCCTTGTGCTGCTGTACCATTTTAGCTATCATGTTTTTCAATGTCCGATTCATCCTTTCCACAATTCCACTAGACTGTGGTCTATAGGGTATGTGGAATTCCTGTTTGACCCCAAAGAGGGTCATTACACTTTGCATTACTTGGGCTGTAAAATGTGTTCCCTGATCTGATTCTGTGCTTCGGGGTAAACCCCACCGAGTGAATACCCTTTCTAACAGAATTTTCGCGGTGACTTTGGCTGTATTTGTTCTGGTTGGGAAAGCTTCCACCCATTTGGTAAACGTATCTACTATTACTAGAATGTAATTAAACCCTCCTGGAGTGGGGGGTAAGGGTCCTACATAGTCTATCTGTAAATTAGTCCAAGGCCCTTCTACTGGTCTAGTATGTCGGACGGCCCCTTTCTTGACATTCCTATCGGGGTTGTGTTGTGCACAGATCAAACAATTCTTGACGCAGTGTTCCACGTCACCTTTCATTCCAGGCCACCAGCACACCTCCTTTATCCTTTCCAGGGTACTCTCTGTCCCTTTATGTCCCCATAAGTCATGGTACCAGTGGATTATTTGGTTTCGTCCCCCCTCTGGCACTACGAATTTTCCTTCACATAAAACCACTCCGTCTTGAATATAGACCCCCTTGTATTCTTTGTATGTGTCTGACTCTACTCCTTCTATCAGTTTTTTCAATTCTCCATCTTTCTTCTGCTCCTCTGTTAAATCCATTACCTTAACCTGTTTCCCTTTCTGTTCCCCAATGTCCTCAATCGGTGGCTGCCATTCCTGCCCACTAACAGCACCTTGTTTGGCTAGCTCATCCGCTTTCCTGTTCCCTTCCGGAGTAAGTTTTGAATGAGCTTTTACCTTCGTGATCCCATATCCTTTCCCCTGTGCTCCTTCAAAGATGTATCTTAATAATGGGGCCGATGGAAGGGGCTTCCCATCCGCTGAGACAAAACCTCTCGCCTCCCATAAGGGCAAGTGTTCCGTGAGGCTATTACAGACATACATGCTATCAGAATATATAACTGATCCAGGCGGGAAGTATTCCGGGTGGCCAACCACATATGCGACAGCTGCTAATTCTGCTGCCTGTGCGCTCATGGTTTTAGGCAATCTTCAGGCTGCGCTAAACTTTTCCTGACCGTGTTCATCTTCTACATATATCCCGCACCCAGTTTGCCTCTCGCCATCCTGTACTGATGAGGAACCATCCACAAAAATTTTTAAGTGGGGTTCTTCTTTTTACTTTGCATCTTTGCTTTCGGGCCCCGTTGCTTTCTCCAATCCACTCCTACCCCCTCCTCATTGTTTTGATACAAATGGTTCCTTGGGATCATTTGCTATCATGACTTGACACTCATGTTTCTCTCCTTGATACACCAGGTTGTCTGCCAACATAGTGGTAGTTTTTACCCCTTTTACGCTTATGTTTCTTCCTTGCAACAATAGTGTCCACCTGGCAATTCGGTTCTGACTTACTGACCCGTCTTTGATGCTACTGTCTAATAGTAACTGTACGGGGGTATGTTCTGTCAATATTGTAAGTGGGTTCAGTCCCACTATGTAAGTAAAATACTGTACTGCCCAAAAAACTGCTCACAAATGTTTCTCGCACGTCATATACCCCTGCTCTACCGGTGAAAGCATACGCGAGGCATACACTACTGGTCTCAATTTCCCGTGTGTCGCCTGTAACAGAACTGCCGAGAGGGTGGTGTCTCTGGTAGCTACCTCCAATGAAAACGGCTCAGTTGGATTTGGGGTTTTCAGAGCAGGCGCAGCAGCTTGTGCCTGCTTTAAATCTGAAATGGCCTGTGAGTGTTCGGTTTTCCACTCCCAGGCCACATTCTTTTTCAATAGCTCCATTAATGGGGCCGCTTTTGTAGCGAATCCGTCAATGTGGTCGCTGCAATATCCCACCAAACCCAGGAAGGATCTCAACCCTTTTACAGCTATTGAAAAAGAATGTGGCCTGGGAGTGGAAAACCGAACACTCACAGGCCATTTCAGATTTAAAGCAGGCTCTGTATCACCTTTCCCACCTCCTCTTCTGCCTGTTTCGGAAAACCATACTGCTTCTGTGGTTTGGGGTCTGGACCCAGTATACACATACTCCCGGTCATTTTCCCATAATCATGTTTATGTCGAGCAAATACTACTGAATTCCGTATTATAATTTGTTGTACTTCACGATGGCTACTCATTTCTTCTGGTCTTGTCCACATTTCCCCGAACGTGCATATCCTGTCCTGGTATTCCCCCACCGGGACAGATGTGTGATCTATACTACCCATGCCCAAGGGCATTTGCCAAATCGCACAATTAACAGGGTCAAAACCGAGTCCCGCTTTAGCCATGTAATCACACCCTAATATATGTTCCTGTTCTCTGGGTAACTGAATGAGAACCACTGAGTGTTCTATTGCTACGTCCCCCACACTGACTTCCAACGGTACGTTCACATATCCCACTTGTGAATGTCCTGTGAATCTGCTTAAAACAAGTTTACTTTGAATTTTCCAATCTACTTTACTAACATTGGTGGTGTTTACGGTGGTTCGGGATCCTCCAGTATCCCAAAGGAACGTGATAGGGCGGCCTCCAACCCTACCATTCACTAGGGGTCTCCCTGTGTTATCCCACTGCATGTCACACACCCATAACGGAGAGGGCTGCGACCGTCACTGTGGTTCAGGGTACGACCCCGAAGACGGTGCTATCTCTAGTATATCACATTGAGGATTTGACCTATTCAGTCCTTCCACGGGTAGGCTCTGGTATTTGTTCTAGCCTCCTCCCCGACCTGCATTTTCTCGTCTCGGGTTTGGGCATTCTCTTTTGAAATGTCCCTCCTGGCCACAGTTATAGCTGTGGATCGGCACGCCCAGAGTTCTCCCTGTTCCTGGGACGGTTCCTCTCCCAATACCTCTACCCCTTCCTCCTGTCTGATTGGCTGGGTGGGGTGCCCCCTGTGTGGTACCCCTCCCTTCATTTCTCCAGGTTATTGTCTGATCTTTGACAGGCATCGCCTTTCCCCCAGGGGCCTTGGAGAATTTTGTTGTTTCCTTCTCCCATGCTCTAACCATCCTCCTGAGTACCCAAGCCTCTGTGTGCGTGTCATCAGAGGGATCAAATTGATCTAGTGCCCTTCTTGACTCCTCAGTGCCATGCGACACCATTCTCAGCCATCGGTTTCTAATCTCTGGCGTTGGATTGGCTCTATCTGGGTTTGCGCCATATACCCCTTGAAACACCGCCCAGATGCGGGCGCAAACGCGACAGGGTATTCACCTTTTCTTTGATAGAATTTCGTTAGCGCCTCCACTGGGTGCCCTCTGTTAGCGCCCATGACGTTTGATACTTGATCTTTTAAAGCCTCATTTGTGCCTCTACCGAGTATTTGCTCCTCTGGTAGGGCGGAGTGTATGTGTGGGTGTAGGCACATTATAAGTAATTTTCTTTCTTCAGCATCATCTAAGCCATGTATTCCCCTCTGTTGACTGACCGCTTGGAACAGCTCCCTAGGATCATCCCCGGGTGCGCACGTCCCAATGTCTTTCGCAATATCCCTCAATTGCTGTACCCCCATTGGAGTGGAATATGTCATACGCGGGCCAGCTGCCACCTGGCCATTTGCCCTATTGCTGCTCTAGTGGTCACAAGGGGGGCCATGGGGGCCGACGGCTCCTTTGGCTCTGGCTCATATGCTGGTGGAGGATCCTTGGGTAGAGGGTCTCTGTCATCATGGCCGTATCTAGCCACTTCGTCTGCTAACTCATTCCAATCTATGTCCCCTTCACCGTTCTCCTCACTTTCTTCGGGTGCAAAAGCACAGATTATACCTCTCTGTGCGGCTAGCTGGTTTTGCAGTCTCGCTATGTATTTTTGACACTGTGTGATCAGCTGTATTACTTCTCTTTTCCTGAGCTGCTCTCTGAATCACATTCATGGCAGTTTTTAAATCACTACATTGTTGTTTCCATCCTTCCACCTCAGCTTTAGCTGCTTGGGCTTCTCCCTCTCGCCTACTTTTTTCCGTAACTAGTTTTACGCACTGTAACTGATATTGGTTCATATGCATCAAATCCGCACTTCTCTGTCCCTGCAAATCAGTTACTTTATCACTAAGGCGGGCTGTCTCCTCACGGAGTTTTTAAATCTCTTCCTCTAGTCTGTTCTGCTCATTTTTAGCCTGCTGTTGGCATTCTATCCATTCCTCAAGTAAACAGCCGATAGCTACTGACTTCTGTATTTTTTAAAATTTCCTAGCTGACATCTTTGCTTGTGCAATCTTCCAAAGAGCTTCTCCAACGGGTTTTCCCTTGTCGCTAGTGTGACCTGCATACTCCCCGTATTGCGGCCACTTCCCTATTATGTATTTTTGGAGGAATCCCTTCCAATCAAAACAATCCAAGTATCCAGGGCTTGGAAATTCCCTTTGATTCATCATCTTATGTTAGTAGCTATGAATTAACCCCTAAGTTCCTGTTCTCTCAGTACTTTGCCAATTCGGTTCGGCTCGAGTCTCCTGCTGATTCAACGGAGAGATTGATCCTCGTGCCCACCCAGGGACGCCAATTATGTAAACTGTGGCGCGGAGTCAACTCCCCCTTGGCCCCTTTATTCCATTCACCCACGTGATCCTGGCCGTCACGTGGGACTAAGTCCTCTTAATTCAGGCTCAGGCTGGGTGTTTGGGATATCGGGGTTACAGGAGATCCACCCACCATCTAATCCACCGGCTACAGTTAATGGCTTAGTACAAAGAGGAGGAAAATCAGTCCTTTCTTTAACTATCAATTTACTTTATTCACATTGTTGTACAATATAAGAATAAGGCTTATACACTTGGTTAGACAAAAGCATGCAACTCAAACTGGGTTATACAGTTAATAACAAAGCTAACTAGAATTAATAAGCACACCCACTAGGTTCCTCTGACCTTTCCCTGACCTAGTCACAGAAAACAAAGGATAATACCCGAAAAAGGGGAGAGCTGACACTGGCCAGGCGTTCCGTTCTCTCTCTCTTTTACGTTGTCGCCGCGTTGCTCACGCAGGGTCTTCCACTTCCGCGATGGTTGGTCTCCGGAGTTTCTCGCTGGCTCTATGCTTGAGATTCTCCATACTTATTCTCTTTCTTATCTCTTCAAAACTGTGTTGTCTCTTTCCTGTTGGTTTAGGCTTGCTCACCTCAATCGTATCTTCTCCTTATTGGCCCAGGCCCAAAGACCCCGGTATCACACCGTGTCCAAATAAGGCTCTATTCCTGTGATCTCTCCCTTGTCTGTCACATAAATTAATTAGTTCAAACTGGTTTTTACCAGCACAGGCCTGTGTCTGAGCTCAGGTTACTTTAGTTCACAAACAATCCAACAGTGTCTGAGCTCAGGTTACTTTAGTTCATGAACAATCCCGCAATTTGTAACAGATTCTGTACTTCTTGCAACCCCTGGCCAACACAGACCTGAAAGTTAACTCTACTTCTCTCTCCACAGATGCTGCCTGACCTGCTGAGTGACCCCAGCACTTTCCACTTTGCTGCCACATACTTACCCTGCGATCTCCCAGTGTCCTGTGAAGTTGCGATCCTCTTCTCCCACTCAAGTGTAACATTCCTTCTTGTAGGCGTGCTGCACCTGGGTGAATAATCTTAAATTTTCACATTCCAGGACGTGAGACTTAAATAGACCATAAAAGGTATTACAGAGGTTTACAGGGAACACACTGACACAAATGGGAATGCACGGGTGTCACAACAATGTAAATACGTCTTTCACTAAATGTTCCTCACCAACATGTGTGTCCTTTTCTCTGTACAAATGATGTGTCCCAGCATGTAGCACCAATGTCACTTCCCTTTGCACCGTTGGCCCTTCAGGAGAGTCAACGTATGCAATAACATCATTGCCATGCCACCATTACTCATGAGTGTCTCCAGGGATGCAGTGACATGGACATTGGCTCAGTCAGCTGCTGCCACTAATGGTTTACACAGGGATGCTGCAGATGTGGACTGGTGCACAGCAGGTGAGCGAGGGTGATGTGTGGCTTGCACAGCTTATGTCGGTTCCTCTGCAGCAGACAGCCTTTATCTGATAAGCCACTTCCAAATATCCCTAGCTTACTGTTAGCCCTGCATGCAGAGCCTGGGTGCCAGCTGCCCTCCCATGCATCTTTCATGTTGTAGGTCCTCAGCATCCTCATAGACCGAGGAGGAATCCTGTTGACGTCTCTCCTCATCATGCCAGGCCTGGCCCTATTAGGTGCGTAGTGAACAGAAAAATATAGTTAACAGTAAAACAGATGTGGCAGTAGGCAATGGAATGTGTGTGCATGTAACAGATTTCTGCAGTGCCTAAATCCCTTGTTTGATAGCTAGCCATTCTGTATTCACTAATCTGATAGTTGAAGGTTCAATCAGAGAAATTTCTAGGCCTCCTTCTGCCTCATCCTCACTATCCTTTTCCTTCTCGTAGTCCCAATTACCTGACATACCTGCACTGACTTATCCTCCTCCCTGCTATAATATTGCTTTAACATATTGATGTGACACAACTGTTTCTTCTTCCAGTGATCAGGGGTGTCAATCAAGTAATCTACCTTACCCACTCTTTTGATCGCTCTATATGGGCCACTAAACTGTGCTTTTAATGGTTCTCCCTGTAACGGTAACAACACCAATACTTTATCCCCTGGTTGAAAATCACGGGCTTTTGCATTCTTGTCTGCCCATTTTTTCAGTTTGGCTTGGGATGCTTTAAGGTGTTCCTGAGCGACACTGCAAGCTTTCGTAACCCTTTCCTGGAACACAGCTACATAGTCCAGTATCGAAGATACATTCGCTAGTTCCAACAATCTGTCTTTTATAAGTTTTAGAGGACCTCTTACTTCATGTCCGTAAACCAATTCGAAAGGACTGAAGCCTGTAGACTCATTCAGTGAGTCTCTGGTGGCAAATAAAAAAAAAATCTAGTCCTTTATCCCAGTCATGCAGATATTTGTGACAGTATGTTCTAATCATTGTTTTGAGAGCTGGTGGTATCTCTCTATAGCTCCCTGTGACTGTGGGTGCTGAAGATTTCAACTGTCTTATCCCCAAATTGTCTATAACTTCTTGAAATATCTTGATCCGACTGAAATTCAAGTGGTAACCCATATCTTGTAAAGAATTGGGTTAACTTTTCTACTATTATTTTAGCAGTAATTGTTCTCAAAGCAATGGCCTCTGGAAATCAAGTAGCCGTATCCATGATAGTAAGTATGTATAGATGTCCCGCTTTTGTTTTTCGCAAGGATCCTACACAGTCTATGAATACCCTGCTAAATGGTTCCTCAATCACTGGTATGGGAACAATTGGTGCTGGTTTTATGGTAGGTTGCGGTTTTCCCACCATTTGGCATGTATGGCATGTCCTACAAAATTGTCTCACATCCATTGTAAGACCTGGCCAGTAATAATGTTAGTTTATACGTGACTTGGTCTTCCGAATTCCCATATGTCCTGCAAAAGGAATATCATGTGCTAGTCTTAATAATCCCTGGCGATATTTAGGTGGTACCACTATCTGTTCAACAACTGTTCAGTCTTTGTCCGCAGGCGGTCTCCATCTCTTCTTCAAAACCCCATTTGCAATACAATAGCCTTCTGGAACTCCTTTCACCTCAGCTTCTGTCAGGGTCGTCTGTGCTATTTGGTATAACTTTGGATCAGCTTGCTGTGCTGCAATTATAGAAGATCTGTTAAACATCTCATTTGGATTATCTAAATCCACAAATATGGTTTCAGATACTTGGCTATCTGTTTGTGGTGCTACTTTTATCTCCGACAGTGGATCCTGTTTCAGCTTTGCTCGGGTGCCTACACTCGCAGGAAATATTTCTGGAACTTGTTCCTGTAATTGCTCTGTTTCCCTAATTTCACTTGGTTCCCCTGTAACTATAGGAGAAACTGATACCTTTGATCCAGCCAAATCATTTCCTAGGAGTAGAGCAATTCCCTCTCCTGCAAACTGTGGACAACTCCTACAGTTACTATGTCAGATATTAAGTCACTCTCTAGGCGTACTTTATATAAAGGTACGGGTATATACTCCCCGCCTATTCCATTAACTAAAACTTTCGTGTTCAAGGCACTTTCTGGTGGAAACGTTATATCTTTCCCCAGCAAGAGTGTTTGATTTGCTCTTGTATCTCTGAGAATAATGACAGGTTTTTCTGCCTTACTTAAAGGATATGGAGTTACTTTCCCCTTTGACAAAAATTCGTTATAACTTTCGGGTATCTTATTCTTAACCTCCACATTCACTTTAGTTTTTTTTATCTGATTTTACAGCTGCCATTAAAGCTATAGCCTGGTCTGCTATACTTTCAGTCAGAGTCTTTTCCTCTGCATTAGCTTTGCGTACCCCTACAAGTCCTCGGGTTTACCTCGCAATTTCTAGCATTCTGAACAAAGATTTTTTTTTATTCATTCATGAGATTTGAGCACCAATGGCTAGGCCACCATTTATTGCCCATCCCTAATTGCCCTTGAGATGACCTATTTTGTGGCAATGATAACACTTCGGCTTTTGAATCTCACTTGTACCCTCAGCACCTTCCATTCTGGGCTGAGGAGGTGATCCTGGGGCATTCCCAGCTGTTCGTTCTTGTCCCTGGCTACTTGCTTTCCTTTCACTCTCCCACTTTCTATCCTTCTTGGGTTTATGAGGGCGATGGACAAAAGGTTTTGGCATATTCACAAGCTCAAAATCATCAGCAATTTCCGTTGCTTGCCTAGCTTTCAAAACTTTCAGGTTATCTCACTAATGGAGGAATGGAATTTTTAAATTCTTATAAGAGCATCAACTCTTGAAGGTTCTCATTTGTGGTTTCCATCTTTAATGCTCGCATCCAGCCATCAAAATTAATTTGGTTCACCCTCTCAAATTCTACATACGTCTGCCCAGCCAATCTCCGTAAGTTCCTAAACTTCTGATGGTAAACTTCAGGGACTAACTCATACGCAGCAAGAATAGCCTTTTTTGACATCTCATAATCTGCAGAAGCCTCTTCAGGAAGCATAACATAAACTTCATGAGCTCTGCCTACCAACCTGCTTTGCATAAGCAGTGTCCAACTTTCCTTTGGCCATTTCATCTGTTTGGCTATTTTTTCCAAAAGATATGAAAAATGCCTCTACGTCCCTTTCCTCAACCTTAGGAAGACTTGTATAAATTTAAACAAATTTTCGCTGGGTCCTGGCCTGAATTCAGATCCTTCCTGACCCGAATTATCCCTGGAGTCAAGACTACCCTTTTGTCTTAGTTACATCTCTCTTAATTTAAATTCCCTTTCTTCTCTTTCACTTTGTCTCTCTTTTTCCAATTTAAGTTTTCTTAATTCTTTTTCAGCTTCAGGTTTTCTTTTTGCTATTTCTTTTTCTGTTTCCTGTTGAAGACCAAGTTTTTCCATTTCCAACTGAATTTTGGCTAATTCCACTGCATCATTCTCTGAATTTCTATCTTCTTGTCCCTTCTCTTGTTCTTCTTCTAATTCCATGATGTTGGGCTTTTTGGTCAATTATCAGTGCTTTTTTGGCACCTGATTTCAATTCTAACCCCAATTTTGCCACCAATTCTTTTAGTTTATTCTTAGCTAAAGTTATCGAGTCGCTAAGGGAAACATTCTCCTTTCCCAAAAACTCTGTTGCAACAGCTAATGCCATTCTGATGGTATAGACTGTACCTTATTATACAAGAAACCTGGTTCTTTTATTTCTTGACAATTGGCATTAGATTTGGATCCTGTCAATGGAGTTTCCAATAAATATGATCCCAGATGCGACAGCAATTAATATGATGTCAGACACAAGACTCCAATTTATATGTTATCCCAGAGACAAATAATTAATATGAATCCAAACTCGAGCCCCTCTAATTAGTCTGATTCTGATCTCGGACAAGCCGCCCAATTAATATGTTTCGACCGGTGCGGAGCAATGCACTGTCAATTCAGTCCCGTCACTCCACAGGTTGCAGCATATTATTAAAGTTTTCCCACCCAACCAGAAAAGAGTCAAATTAAACACTCTAGTAACCTCTGGAATAAAATAGACCAAACCAGGTATCTTTAGACAACAACAAATTAACTATTTATTAAAACTAAATCTTAAACACTATTAAGATAAACCTATGTCTAAAGACCTTATAACTTCTTATTTTAATCTAACTCCCCCATTCAAAAATAACAATAGTTAACCAGTTTTAAAGTGGCGTTTTTAAAAATTAGCTGTTTCTTAAGAATAAATAAACAACTAAGTCTTTGTGGGTTACATTCCTGATGGATGAGGTATTCTAACGTGGAAATAATCAAATGCTACTTCAAGTCTTCACTTGCATTTGATGATGTAGTCTGATTTTGATAGGCATTCAAACTCTTTGGCTGCAGCAGGCATCAACAGTTCCTTCAGCAATACCAAATGGTCTCTTAAAAGGGTTATTTCCTCTTGAGGCAATTAATTTAGCCTGTATCTCCTTGTAGAATTTCTGCTGAGAGAGAATGGACAGCTCTTTTCTCTTGAGTACACTTCACTGGTGAGTCTCTCCAAACAAAACTGGTTCAGAACAGTTTTTGCCAGTTTTACACACAGTTAAGTGGAAACATTATGCCATGTGAGATCTTTCTCTCCTTCTGTTATCTAGGATTCAAAATGCAGCTGTGGCACAGTGTCTCCAAAAATCCAAAACTTCTTTCCCTGTCTTAAAAACACATTGCTTTTAATAGTCTTAAAGGCACACTGTTTTAATCCAAGGAGAAAAATAATACAAATCCGTGACAACCGAGAAAATTAATAAAAGGGATTTTTAAAATAAATTCAGAGCTCTGTTACAGACAAAAAAAACTTGGTCAGATTACTTGCTCATTTTTGAAGAAAACAGCAGATGAGATGTGTTGTTCTAAAACTGGCATACAATCTAACTTCTGAGTACACGTAGACAGGTCACTGATATCTTTAGAACAGTTCTTTTCATGCAGCATTGAAAAGTCATTTAGCAGGCTTTCTTCAAAGACAGAAAATGAGATGAATTGACACAGTGGACTTCTCAGGGTCTTTAGAGATATTGGAAAGCGAGCTGTGTTGTGGTCTTCTCTCCTTCCTTCACTTCTTCAACAGCAGGCTAACTTTTTGGCTCACTCCAGTAGGTAAAACACACACACTGACCCACAACCAAAACGTTTGTGACTTTTCTGCCCATCCCAGGTGTGCTCTGCTGCTACTGGGCTTGTCCAATCAGGGGGTGCTTTGACACTTCTCTGCCCCCGTTAACAGGGTTTCTGTTCTATCTTTAACTTGAGTCATGTGACAACCAGTAACATTGTTGCCAATCCAATTCCTTCAGTGCCCCCTTGATGGATCTCTTCTCAACAAAAACTCGTCTAACATTTATTCAGTTTGACTAAAAATTCCTTGAAAAAATATTTTAAATAAAAAACAGAATCACTTTCAGAACACTAAGTGCAGTAAACCTGTCAAGACATTCAGGCATGAATTAGATGTTGGGCAACCAGGGGTTGCGGGGAAATAGGGAGGGCTGCACAATGGTGCACTATGTACCGAGCTCACAAGTGACAAGAGTACAAATGCAAAGTGCAGATTCACAAATGGAAAAAGTTAAATAAATCAAATTTTAAAAAAATGTACCAGTGAGGTATTTAAAATGTTTTTACATAAATGCAATTCATTTCGACAGAACTATCTAAAGCTTCCATTCGGGGGTTGACTATATTATTGGCCAGAATATTATGCTACCCCGCAGGAGCGGGCTGGTGATTGGGGGGCCATCGTAAAATTAAGTGGGAGGCGGGAGGTGCCGTTCCCAACGCCTTCCTAGCCCCATTGCAAACTTACGAGTGGTGGCGGCGG